>NC_057826.1:24377500-25627500 GCF_910594005.1 Cervus elaphus | reverse complement strand
TTAATATCTATGAGCCTGACTTACCCTCAGTCTGCCTCCATTTGCACATCTAAGAAGTGAGAGGTCAGTACTGACTGCCTCATGAGGTTGTGGGGAGGACAGTATGAGATGATGCAGGCAAAGTCCTGAGAAGGGTGTGATTACTGGTTGACCACTAAGGATAGTAAAACTTCTAGAACATGTACCTGGAGGGGATCCATGAGTCTTTTCTGAGGCTGTCTCAAACTTGCAGTTAAATGTATGGTTCTAGTTTGAGTCAACTCTGTGAACAATACATGGTGTCTATGCAAAACACTCTCACACAATATTTTTGCCATCATTTCAAAACTGCCTCACTCTATCACATTCTTGTATCTCAAAATTATAAATCTTGTGCATTCAATGTGGCTGTCTTGCCCACAGTACGCATGTACAATCACATGAGTGACAAACTTGGACATGGCTCATGAGAATGTTTGCTCCTTGTTCTTTTGATACTGCAGATATATTATCATATAGGCTTCCTGTCATACTGTGAAATGAAAGTGAAAATCGCTCAGTCGTGTCTGACTCTTTGCGACCCCATGGACTATACAGTCCATGAAATTCTCCAGGCCAGGATACTGGAGTGGGTAGTCTTTCTCTTCTCTAGGGGATCCTCGCAATCCAGGGATCGAACCCAGGTCTCCCACATTTCAGGTGGATTCTTTACCAGCTGAGCCACAGATAAATTCATATCTGAATTTTGAGTTAATGAACCATTTTAACTCAATTCAAATAAATTCCATTCAGTTCAAGTAACCATTATTGAGGATGTAGCTAGGCCTTTAGAATGACAAACTACTCTTTTTCTCTGCCTTTAGAGATCTCACAGTCTAACAAGAAAAAGAAGATGATTAGTTCACTTTAATATCACGTGACAGAGGGCACGTTTCAGGTGCAGACTGCCATGGAACAGAGCCTGATTGATGATTTTTTCCTAGGAATCACCAAAGGCTCCCAGAAACCCAGACACTTAAGTGAACTTTGAAGAAAGAAGGGAGGGGAGAGAAGTTCTGAGGTGAGGCTGAGAGGAGGTCTAGAGAGCGACAGTTTCTATTGGATCCAGGGGCTAAGGGGATTGTCATTATGCATTACCATTATTACTTTGCCTAAGTCAAGTTGGCACAGATCGGTGACAGTTCTAGATAGACATGAACATGATGCAGTACTTGAGGCAAAAGAACTCAGTGGTCATGGGTTTAAGTTGTACCTCTGCTTTGTAGAAAGATTTCAAAAGCACCAGTAACTGATAACTCAGAGTAATCATCTTGGTGTGTGGGACTTCTCTGGTGGTCCAGTGGCTAAGGCTCCACACTCCCAATGCAGGGGGCCTGGGGTTTGATCCCTGATCAGGGAAATAGATCCCATATGCTGCAATTAAGACCCAGTTCAGTTCAGTTCTGTCACTCAGTCATGTCCAACTCTTTGCAACCCCATGGACTGCAACATGCCAGGCCTCCCTGTCCATCACCAGCTCCTGGAGTTTATCCAAATTCATGTCCATTGAGTTGGTGATGCCATCCAACCATCTCATCCTCTGTCGTCCCCTTCTCCTCCTGTCCTCAATCTTTCCCAGCATCAGGGTCTTTTCCAATGAGTCAGCTCTTCACATCAGGTGGCCAAAGTATTGGAGTTTCAGCTTCAACATCAGTCCTTCCAATGAACACTCAGGACTGATCTCCTTTAGGATGGACTGGTTGGATCTCCTTCCAGCCCAAGGGACTCTCAAGAGTCTTCTCCAACATCACAGTTCAAAAGCATCAATTCTTCAGTGCTCAGCTTTCTTTAGAGTCCAACTCTCACATCCGTACATGACTATTGGAAAAACCGCAGCCTTGACTAGATGGACCTTTGTTGGCAAAGTAATGTCTCTGCTTTTAATATGCTGTCTAGGTTGGTCATAACTTTCCTTCCAAGGAGTAAGCCTCTTTTAATTTCATGGCTGCAGTCACCATCTGCAGTGATTTTGGAGCCCCCCAAAATAAAGTCTGCCACTGTTTCCACTGTTTCCCCATCTATTTGCCATGAAGTGATGGGACCGGATGCCATGATCTTAGTTCTCTGAATGTTGAGCTTTAAGCCAACTTTTTCCCTCTCCTCTTTCACTTTCATCAAGAGGCTCTTTAGTTCTTCACTTTCTGCCATAAGAGTGGTATCATCTGCATATCTGAGGTTATTGATATTTCTCCCAGCAATCTTGATTCCAGCTTGTGCTTCTTCCAGCCCAGTGTTTCTCATGATGTACTCTACATAGAAGTTAAATAAGCAAGGTGACAATATACAGCCTTGATGTACTCCTTTCCCTATTTGGAACCAGTCTGTTGTTCTATGTCCAGTTCAAACTGTTGCTTCCTGACCTGCACACAGGTTTCTCAAGAGGCAGGTCAGGTGGTCTGGTATTCCCATCTCTTTCAGGATTTTCCACAGTTTATTGTGATCCATACAGTCAAAGGCTTTGGCATAGTCAATAAAGCAGAAATAGATGTTTTTCCTGGAACTCTCTTGATTTTTCAATGATCCAGCAGACGTTGGCAATTTGATCTCTGGTTTCTCTGCCTTTTCTAAAACCAGCTTGAACATCTGGATGTTCACGGTTCATGTATTGCTGAAGACTGACTTGGAGAATTTTAAGCATTACTTTGCTAGCGTGTGAGATAGGTGCAATTGTGTGGTTGTTTGAGCATTCTTTGGCATTGCCTTTCTTTGGGATTGGAATGAAAACTGACCTTTTCCAGTCCCGTGGCCACTGCTGAGTTTTCCCAATTTGCTGGCATATTGAGTGCAGCACTTTCACTGCATTATCTTTTAGGATTTGAAATATAGGGTTGAAGTGCAACCAAATAAATCAAAATAAATATTTTAAAAAAAGAATCTAAAAGAAAAAAAGAATCTTGGTGTGTGTGTGCATCCATCTATGCACTTATTTATTTATTTTTGCCATTCTTATACATTTGGACCAAAACAATTTGTACATAGTAAATGCCAGAGAAAGAAGTCCTGTCTGTGATAAATAAAAAGAGAAGGAACTCTTTCTGGGTTCTCATTTATTTGTAAGGGTTCTGGTCACATCTGCCCAATCATAGGAGTGTATGAAGAGTAGACACTCTTCCCCTTTATCATTATGGTCCAAACTGGTGAAAGCATAGAATACTCTACACATAATAAGGGAAATGTCCAGAAATCTCACCCCCCTGCATGCTGTTCAGTTCAGTTCAGTTCAGTTGCTCAGGCGTGTCCAACTCTTTGCGATCCCATGAACCTAAGCATGTCAGGCCTCCCTGTCCATCACCAACTCCCGGAGCCCACCCAAACCCATGTCCATTGAGTCAGTGATGCCACCCAACCATCTCATGCTGTTACTGATGCTTAAAGTGACCTCTATACAACGATGCTGAATCAAATCTTGGAGAAAGAGTTTTGGGTGAAGTAGAAAAGAATAGCTTTATTCCTTTGCCAGGCAAAGGGGGACACAGGAGGCACAGCCTCAAAACCTGTGTGTCCTAACCTGGGGGCATTTTGTGAAGAGTTTTATCTTGTGGCTCAGATGATAAAGAATCCTCCTGCAATGTAGGAGACCTGGGTTCGATCCCTGGGTTGGGAAGAATTCCCTGCAGAAGGAAATGGCAACCTACTCCAGTATTCTTGCCTGAAGAATTCCACGGACCGAGGAGCCTGGCAGGCTACAGTCCATGGGGTTGCAAAGAATCAGTAGCCATGGTTCAAGGGTGGGGTTGCTGATAAGGATCAGGGTGTGTGCAGGGCCTATTTTCCTTTTTTAATCTGGCTAGGTGATCTTCTGGTGAGCTTCTGTGGTTTCTTTAATCTGACTGCAAATTGTCTCTTGATTTTCTCTGAAAATGACATCAAGTGGTAGCATCTTCCATTTGTTGTGGGTTTTAGTTCTGCAGAAGAGCTCAAAGGTATTGTTATATGTACTGCTTGACCTACAAACAAAAAACAGGACACGGAAAGGCTTTCAGGCCCCAGGAACCCCACAGGGTCTCACAGGTTGAGCCGGAGTTCCAGGGGTCTCTCCTAATCTCCCTCCAGGCAGTGAGCTTGTTCTCTTGCTGATGTTTTCCTCAATAATAAGAACGGAATCCTGTTACAAGATAGGCCCTTCCTGGGGTTACAAGGAGGGCAGCGGTGGCGCCACTGACCAGGCTGGTCCCCACCCAGTAGACTCAGGATCCTTAGGGGACAGAGCTACATGTCTGTCCCTGGGCGCTGGCAAGTCCCTGGAATGGCAGACAGCCTGGCACCATTAACAGGAAGGCTTTATTTTCAGGGCTGGGTTGGGGAGAGGCAGCTGAACGAGGACTGTTGGGTGCTTTGCAATGGGGCAAGGTCAAGGCTTTTTTCAAAGCAAATGACAGATTGTTCTTTGTCCATCTGTAGCCAAGTGACACCCGAGGCCCCAGGAGGAATAGTTGGTGCCCATCACGAGACGCCACGCCCTCATCACATGCTCGTGTCAGGCTCTAAATGGAGCCTGATGAGCCGGCCTGAGGCCCTGCCCCTGACCTCTGGCCGACAACTCTACTTTCTCCTCAGTCTCTTCTTCAGTGTCTGGTTTCACAGATGCCAAATAAAAACCTCATTGATTCAGCATTTGAAATCATTGGAGCTGAACTAACTAAAGTTTTCCCTTGCAATACATTAGCAAAATGTTTAATAAATAAACAAAGATAAAAAGTCATCAGAGGAAGAGGGGATTTAACCCAACTAAAATGATAAATGTATTGAAAAGACTTTAGGGTTGATTAGTCCTTGGTGGTGGATGGATTATATATTTTGGCTCATTGCTAACTTATTGACAGAATAAGGAAGATTATACATTAAAAAGAAAAAAGGAAGGAAGTGCTGTTTATTTAAAACAACACTGTGATTTGTTAGCAATGTCTCTGCTGGGCTTGAAGAAGACACAGGAGTGGTGGTAAATAGGCCAGGTATTTGCTCCTTTGGGTTTCTCCCAACCAAGTACTAACCAGGCCCGACCTTGCTTAGCTTCCGAGATCAGACGAGATCGGGCGCGTTCAGGGTGGTATGGCCGTAGACTCCTTTGGGTTTCTCAAGTGGCTCAATGGTAAAGAATTCCCCTGCCAATGCAGAAGATGCAAGGTTTAATCCCTGAGTCAGGAAGATTCCCTAGAGGAGGAAATCTCAACCCACTCCAGAATTCTTGACTGGAGAATCCCATGGACAGAGGAGTCTGGAAGGCTACAGTCCATGGGGTCGAGAAGAGAAGAACACAGCTGAGCAACTGAACACACATCTGTGCATTTGCTTCCTTAATAAAGATCAAATCTCTTTTAGAAACAGAGCTGTGTAGAAAACAAATACAGTGAAAGTAAATAGCACTAGTTAATCCTTTATTGTGTTCGAGACCTATGCTAGAATCAATGGGAAATTGTCACCTGCCATGGGCACTTGTCATCTACCTCTACAAGGATTAAATCATGTGTTGCTGCAGCTGATGATTTTCAACACCCTTCGAAGGGAGTTCAGGGTGGAGAGCAGAAATGAGGCACACTGTGTTCTGGAAAAACTGGCAGGACAGGTCTTAAGATAGTTAGATATTTTCAGGAGCTGATTTTATGAGCCCAATTCTAGCATCTCCTCATATCTAGAAAAGCACTGAATTCCTTCATGGTGACATTTGTGACGAGCAGAAACCTTCTGCAAAACTATGTGCTTGATTTCATATACTTCCCCCTCACCAAGATCACATATATACTGATCTTCCCCTGATTGTTTGGAGCAGTTTCTCAGTTATCTGAAATATTATCTCCTGGGCTATAGGCCTCAGTTCAGTTCAGTTCAGTCACTCAGTTGTCTCCGACTCTTTGTGACCCCATGGACTGCAGCATGCCAGGTCTCCCTCCTTCACCAACTCCCGTAGTTTACCCAAACTCATGTCCATTGAGTCGGTGATGCGATCCAACCATCTCATCCTCTGTCGTCCCCTTCTCCTCCTGTCCTCAATCTTTCCCAGTGAAGAAGGAATTCATAGGGCCTGGGTTCCATCTCAGGCCTGTCCATGCTTGTCGTGCGCAGCCACCTCTCCAGTGGACTCTGAACTCTGTGCTTAGCGCCTGTGGGAATGACAATGGAAGGATAACACCCCCTCTGGGCAGGGGAATCTTGAAGATCACATCCAGGTTACTCATTGCCTAAGAGAAAACAGACACTAATCACCCCTGCCTCCGGACAGTATCTATCGGAATGTAACCACAGGCTTATTGATTATTAACTGTTTGAACACATAACACGTGAATGATGGGGTTATTGTGATTGTATTTACCCTTCCTTTGTAAGCCTCAAGGGATTTGGGCTGGTGGGTTTGGACACATGGGGTATAAAAGATTTTCACAAATGCTGGTCGGGGTCCTTGGCTAAGAGGAGACTCTGCCTTGGGCCCACCAGTGTAGTAAACTGCACTCCACTATCTGCATTGTCCTTCTGAGTGAGTTTGTTTCCCGGAAAGCATGGCTATAACACCAGCATCAGGGTCTTTTCAAATGAGTCACCTCTTCACATCAGGTGGCCAAAGTATTGGAGTTTCAGCTTCAACATCAGTCCTTCATTGGAAGGATTGATCTCCTTTAGGATGGACTGGTTGGATCTCCTTCCAGCCCAAGGGACTCTCAAGAGTCTTCTCCAACACCACAGTTCAAAAGCACCAATTCTTTGGTACTCAGCTTTCTTTAGAGTCCAACTCTCACATCCATACATGACTATTGGAAAAACCGCAGCCTTGGCTAGATGGACCTTTGTTGGCAAAGTAATGTCTCTGCTTTTAATATGCTGTCTAGGTTGGTCATAACTTTCCTTCCAAGGAGTAAGCCTCTTTTAATTTCATGGCTGCAATCACCATCTGCAGTGATTTTGGAGCCCCCCAAAATAAAGTCTGCCACTGTTTCCACTGTTTCCCCATCTATTTGCCATGAAGTGATGGGACCGGATGCCATGATCTTAGTTCTCTGAATGTTGAGCTTTAAGCCAACTTTTTCCCTCTCCTCTTTCACTTTCATCAAGAGGCTCTTTAGTTCTTCTTCACTTTCTGCCATAAGGGTGGTATCATCTGCATATCTGAGGTTATTGATATTTCTCCCAGCAATCTTGATTCCAGCTTGTGCTTCATCCAGCCCAGCATTTCTCATGATGTACTCAGCATATAAGTTAAATAAGCAGGGTGACAATATATACAGCCTTGATGTACTCCTTTTCCTATTTGGAACCAGTCTGTTGTTCCATGTCCGATTCAAACTGTTGCTTCCTGACCTGCATACAGATTTCTCAAGAGGCAGGTCAGGTGGTCTGGTATTCCCATCTCTTTCAGAATTTTTCAGTTCATTGTGAGCCACACAGTGAAAAGCTTTGGCATGGTCAATAAAGCAGAAATAGATGTTTTTCTGGAATTCTCTTGCTTTTTCAATGATCCAGCAGATGTTGGCAATTTGATCTTTGGTTTCTCTGCCTTTTCTAAAACCAGCTTGAACATCTGGACGTTCATGGTTCACGTATTGCTGAAGCTGGCTTGGAAAATTTTGAGCATTACTTCATTTCGCCTCAAATAAAACTTAACTCACAACTCTCAAATTGTGCATTTTTTAAAAGTAAGCATTAGATACTGTAAAATTTTTTCATTTGATTTTTACCGTACTCAGAAGAGTAGTAATGATCATCCAGTTTTACAAATGGGGAAATTGAATCCCATAGAGATTAAGTTGACAAAGGCCAGATGGCCAGTCAGGTTAGCAGAGTCAGGTTTCAAATTCAGGTTTGGTAGATTCCAAAGTCCACTGTTATTTCAATTAAAATATAAAGGCGGAGGCGGGGTGGTGGTTTCCCTGATGATTCAGTGGTTGGGAATCTGCCTGCCAGTGCAAGGGACACAGGTTTGATCCCTAGTCTGGGAGGATCCCACATGCCTCAGGGCAACTGGGCCTGTGTACCACCACTACTGAACCCAAGCACTCTAACTACTGAATCCCATTTCACCTAGAGTCTAAGCTCCGCAACAAGAGAAGCCACGGCAGTGAGAAACCCACACACAATAACTAGAAAATAGTCCCCGCTGCAACTAGTGAAAGCCCACATGCAGCAACAAAGACCCAGAGCAGCCAAAAAAAAAAAAAAAAAAAAATTAAAAATAGAGCTTCCTTGGTGGTTCAGTGGTAAAGAATCTGCCTGCCAACGCAGGAGATTTGGGTTCGATCCCTGATCCGGGAAGATCTCCCAAGTCATAGAGTAATTAAACCTGTGTGCCACAACCACTGAGCCTGTGCACTAGAGAGCCTGTTCTCTACAAGAGTATGACAAGAGACGCCACTGCAGCTAGAGAGGAGCCCTCAATCACCACAACTAGAGAAAAGCCTGCTCAGCAAATGAAAACCCAGCAGAGCTATAAATAAATAAACACATAGTGCTTGAAAAAAATATATAATGCATTAAATGAATCAGTATGTCAAAAGACTTCAGTATGTGTGAGAACGCTTTCAATTAAGATAGTTTAAGTGGAGGTAAAATGAAATAATTTAAAATACTAAATTAATTCAAAAGAAGAGAGAAAAAGAGAAAAAAGGAATGAAGACAAGTTGTGACAAATGGAAAACAACTAGCAAGATGAAGGTTGTAAATCCAACATAGCAATAATTACATCAAGTATAAATAGTCTAAGCCACCGCTAGTAAAAGTCAGAGATTATCAGATAGAAATTAAAAAGCTGGATCAAACTGTAGGCTGCCTATAAGAAACATACTTTCCATATAAAGATGCAAGTTGTTTAAAAGTAAAAGGATAAAGAAGGATAAATCAAAAGAATGCAGGATAGATTAAAAAATAAGAAATATTACCAGGGATAGGAGGTACATTACATTAAGATAAAAAATAATTTTATTGAGAAGACATAACAATTCTAAATGTGTAGCACCTAATAATAGAGCTTGAAAAACTGATAGAATAGAGAAATCTATAATTATAGTTGGAGATTTCATGACTCTTCTCTAGTAGCAAGACAGAATAAGCAGATAGAAAAATGGGAAAGATAGAGAAGACCAAAACTATTCGCCAACTTCACCTAATTAATCTTTATAAGATACTCCACCCAAGAGTGGTTCCCCACTCTTTTCAAGTGCACATGAAATATACCCCACTATAACCTGGACCCGAAAAACAAACCTTCACAATTTAAAAAGAATTGACATCAAAGTATGTTCTCTAACCACAGTGAAATTAAGCTAGAAATCAATAAAAGAAAGATTTCTGGAAGTACCCCATGGATCAAAGAAGAGATCACAAGGGAAATTAGAATATTTTGAATTGAATGCAAAGTCAAACATGCTGACATTTTACAAAGTCCATCTGGTCTGAATCAGTGTGATTTGCCTACAGCTTTTGAGGCAATGTGCCACTGAGGCTACTTTATTAAAACACAAGGGCAAGGATACCATGCCTTCAGCAGTCTTTAAAATGAAGAGCATGTGAGTAATGTCTGTACAGCGCCCTCCCCTCCTGCTCCCACTCTTTCTGCAGCCCTGGCTCTTCCCTGGTTTCAGGGAAGGAACACATACACAATAGAATTTCACTTTAGACACTGTGCGTGTGTACTAAGTCACTTCAGTAGTGTCCGACTCTTCGAGACTCCATGGACCATAGCCCTCCAGGCTCCTCTGTCCATGGGATTCTCCAGGCAAGAAGACTAGAGTGGGTTGCCAAGCCCTCCTCCAGGGGATATTCCCAACTTAGGGATTGAACCCATGTCTCATTATGTCTCCTGCATTGCAGGCAGGTTCTTTACCACTGGCACCAGCTGAAAAGCCCCCTAGACACTATTGTGGTGTGAAGTATTTCTGGGACAGCATCTTGCCCATGATAATAAAATCACTGTGCAATGAAAAAAGAGACAGGAGGCTTTCACCTCAATGAGCAGGAGTCATGGCAGTGATGATTTTTAAATGTATTGTTCACCTGATTAAAAAAAAAAATGAGCAGGAGTCAGCTATCTTCCTGGCTCTGTGTTTAAACACTTTCCAACCACAACACCAAGCATGTCTTGCCCTGTGGCAAACCTCTGAAGAGAACCAGAGGCCTGTGGGAAATTCGTGCCATCATCATGGGTGACACAGGCAGAATGGGGGCTTACATGACAGGGAAAAAACCAACCTAAGTAGGGGGAGGTATAGATTACAGTGTTATTAATATAATCACAGCATGTATGTACTGCTCACTCAGTCCCAGGCATCATCTCTTTGGACCTTACAGTAACCCTATGAGGTGGGTCCATTCTGCAGAGGAGAGACTGAAGCCCAGCAAGTTAAATTACTTAGAATTCCATAACCAGCAAGTGGACAGGAGTCCACATGGATTCCATTCAAGCAGTTTGCTCTGGCAGCTGAGTGGCTCCAGGGGTTTCATACTAAAATACATGGTCTCAGCTAGTCCCCACAAGGACCCCGAGGGAGGCCTTGTATTCAAATGGGGAAATGATGCTGGGGAACTGACAGAGATCTGGAGAGGTTAAATGACTTATCCGGGGTCATTAGGCTGTTACAGCAGGTCTCAGGCTAGGACTCAGTCTTTCTAACCCCCAGGCCCATGCCCTTTGTGCCACACAATGCTGCCTCCCTCACCTGGGAGCCCTGGGAGAATCACTCATATTTCTTCCATCCTGCTATTATACTTTCCAAAGTACCAGTGTGACCAGGTGTAGATTCACGTGTAGATACAATGACCAGAGCAGAGGCGGGATGACTGCGGCCCGGTTCAGAGAACTGCCAAGTATGGGAGACAGGGGAGGGACTGGGAATTACAGGACTATGTGGGTCCATATAATTAGGGCTCTGGTCCAAGAGGCTCAGGCCATACATATGAGCTGTGTGATCTCAAGCAATTTACTTAATTTCTCTGAGCCTCTATTTCCTTGTCTAAAAAATTGGGGTAAAAGTATTAATGATTTCATAGAGTCACTGTGAATATTGAAGGAGTAAATGCACATAAAGCATTGAATCCACTGCCTGGCACGTAGGAAGTACAAAAGCAACACAGGGACATTTTCTAAGAGTTTCTTCTAAGTACTTGCTTGTATCTATACTCCTATAGCTATAACCCCTGGATGGAAAAAAAAAAAAAACAAAGTTTTTCTCTTCCCTCTTCCCTTCTTGAGAGGGGTGGGTTTTGCCTGTGTGCTCACCAGCCTGAAGGCTTGGAGACATTCGCCTGTCAGGGCCTGTGTCCATAGTCCAGCAGGGCCTCTCTGCTTTTAGTACACCCCCAGCATTTAGGAAATTCTCCCTGGGTCCAGAGATGGTGTGTCTAGCAGTTCATTCTGCCTTTTTAAAAATATATTTATTTTTGTTTTTTACCGCCTCAGGTCTTAGCTGCAGTATGTGGGATCTATTAATAGTTCCCTGACTTGGGATCAAACCCGGGCCCCTGCATTGGGAGCACAGAGTCTTAGTTACTGGACTACCAGCGAAGTCTCAGCTGAGATTTTTAGAGATGATATCTCTGAGTCTGCCCTGAGATTTGTAGGGGATTGCCCTTGCGGTGGGCCTTCCCAAGTGGCTCTAGTGATAAAGAATCTGCCTGTCAATGCAGAAGATGCTAGAGTCAAGGATTCAGTCTCGGGGTCGGGAAGATCCTGTGGGGGAGGGCACGGCAACCCACTCCAGTATTCTTTCCTGGAGAATCCTGTTGTCAGAGGAGCCTGGTGGGCTGTGTTCCATAGAGTTTCAGAGTCAGATAAGTCTGAAGCGACCTAGCACACACGCACGCCCTTAAGGTAGGTGATTATCCTTAAGGTTCAAATCCTTTCAATTAAGAACGTCCAAATCTGCCCACTGAACAGATGAAATGCTAGAATCTCTTTTTCTTGCACCAAAATGCTATGCATGTATCAGTATGTATCGAGTCCTAAAAATGTTCATTCTCCACTATGATCCTTTAAAACTTTTTCAAATGGACATAGCTTTGAAGAAAATTAACCTTATTTCAAGATACAGTTTAGTGCAGTGAACAAAAAGAATGGACTCTCAAAAATGTAGGTACTAGCTGGTTAGCTAGTTAGTTGGAAAATTTTACCCTAAATTGTTGAAAATGGTTTTCTCACAGTGGTGAAATTGTAGATGAGGTTTTCCTTCTGCTTCTGTATTTTACTAATTTTTATACCATAAGAAAGAATTACTTGAGTAATTTATCCTAAGGAAATAACCACTTACTCTGACAAAGATGTTTTAACAGCTTTATTTATGGAGAAAACAACAAATAAAATAAATGTTCACCAAGAGGGAATTACTTAACTTGAATATGGGTCACCCATATAGTGATATATAATACATCCACAGATAATGGTGTTTCCAAAGAATATTTATTATCATGGGGAATACTCATGATGTAATGTTAAATAAAAAACACTGTATATAATAACACACTCAGTAGAATGACTAGAGGGCTTCCCTGGTGGTACAGTGGTTAAGAATCCGCCTGCCAATGCAGGGAACACAGGTTAGATCCCTGGTCTGGGAAGGCCCCACATGCCGAGGAGCAAATAAAGCGGGTGGGCCACAACTACTGAGCCTACAGGGCCCCTATTGAAGCCTGCGTGCCTAGAGCCGGTGCTCTGCAATAAGAGCCGTCACCACAAAGCTAAGCCCGTGCCCACAATGAAGAGTAGTCCCAGCTCGCTGCAATTAGAGAAAGTCCTGCGTAGCAACAAAGACCCAGCCCAGCCGAAATTAACTAATAACAGAATGACTAGAACGAAAACTTCTGACCAAACTAAGTGTTAATGGAGAAGGAACTGGAACACTCATCCACAACTGGTGGGACTATAAAATGGTGCAATTTTTTTTTCTGTGGGACCCTCCCAGCCCTGACCTTCCCAGTGACCATCTCCTTCCTTGAGCCCCAAAATAGTGGGGACCACAGGTTCTCTTTTGGGGGGACCTCCCACTCCCATAGCTCCTATATGTAAAGGTATCCAATGACTATTTTTACCAAATTAGATCATTCGTATTTAGTTGGTTTGGCGGGACAAAGGAAAGGAGCCATCTCCCTTAACAGAGGGTGCCGACGCTAGGGCCAAGGGAGAGAGCAGGGACCATGACCCTAAACCTCTCACAGGATTCAGAAATTCCTGGGTGGTTCCATGCAGTCCTCGGGATAGATAGTAAAGTTGGCCAAACCCTTTGCTGGCCCAGATCAGACTAGGTGCTTCTTCACTCTCTTCCTGCCTTCCGTGCCTCTTCACCCAGGCTGGTTTTGCCACTGGAATATATGTTCCATGGCTTTGATTCTGTTCATAAAGAACTAGCAGTTTTGGTTGGAACTTGGCCCATCTTGTTCAAACCATCTTCACAGTGGCTCACTGTGTGTTTCCGGACTATGCTCTTTGGCCTTAATTCTAACTTCCCCGGACTGAGAAGAGAGCTGAGGAAACTTGGCCCCGCTGTGCCTTCTAAGCCTGCCACCCACCACGGGAAATGGATGTGGCAGAGTGAGAAACCAGACCGGCCCTGCCCACAGCACATAATCACCGGGTTTCGTATTCGGACGGTCCAAGCCAGTGCCAGGCCTCTTGTACGTGTAGGAGCCAGGACATGAAATCCCAGCCTTTCTTCCAAAACAAGCCTAGGGAGCCTTTATTCACTGTTGCTTTCCTTTGATGAGGTTTTCCAGGGCCCGATGGATGACTCTGTTCTCTCACCTTGGCCTCTAATTACTGCCCACACTTGGTCCCGTCTGTTGTGGTTTCTGAGCTAGGAATGGACGTGTACCTGAATGTTTTATCATCGGTTTGGAACATGAGCCCAGAAAAGCATGACGTTCCCTGTAATTTCCACTCCTTTGGATTCCTATTCAGCCTCGGTTTTTTGCTGAGGCAGCATATGAAGCAAAGAATGATCAAGGTCTGGGCCCCTCCCCAAAGTGCCAGCTACCTCCCTCTCTTACCAGGGGTGAAATCAAATGACGCAGCAAGTTCCCATCTTCAATCAGCCGTCCATCAGCAAGGTCGTCCATACCTCCCACTCACCATCAAGGTGCCAAGGGGTGAGAGAGGTTCCCAGAGGTAGAGGCCTGGCTTCTGTCCCAGAAGAGTTCGCCGTGTAGACTCTGTCCTCAAGCATCTTCTCCACAGAGATGAACATGGCCGATAACCAGCAGGACCAGTTCCCGACCCAGGAGAAGACACCCCGCACTGTGACTGGACTTGTTGCGTATACAATGACAGCTCTACAGACTCAGAGCAACTTGAGGTCGGTGTGGACTGGAGGACTCTGAGACTGTGACCTGGAAAAGGAGCTGTTTGAACTGAATCTTAAGAACTAAGTAAGGATTATTTAGGTGGAAAAGGAGGGAAGAAATTAAAGGTGCTCCACACTGCATAAAAGTGAGGGTGAACCCAGCACTCCTAGGGACCCATGCTGTGGTCTCTTTCTTCACTCTGAAGTTCTTCCAGACTCTCTCCTTCAACTGCTTTACCTGAGTAGAAGGCCAATCCTAAAGCAAGAGATGATTCAGACCCCTGAAGGTGATGGTTGTGGTGATTTAGTTGCCAAGTTGTGTCCAACTCTTTGCGACCCCATGGACTGTAGCCCGTCAGGCTCCTCTGTCCACAGGACTTTCCAAGCAAGAATACTGGAGTGGGTTTCTGTTTCCATCTCCAGGGGACCTTTCCGTCCCAGGTATTGAACCCACGTCTGCTGCGTTGGCAGATGGATTTTTTTTACCTCTGAGCCACCAGGGAAGTCCTCCTGAAAGTGAAGTAGCCCCTAAATCCTAGCTCCCCCACCCCAGTCCCAAGGAACACAATGCATGCGTATATAGTCACTGAAGTAAAAATAGCTGATTACAGAACCTGAGGCAGGAGGTGGGGGGAGGGGAAGACTGAGGCAGATAGCTTTGGGTGCCCCGAGGTCAGGAAGGGTGGAAGATGAGAGGGTGGGGGAGACCCCAGAGGAACTGCTGAAGCAGGCTGAAGGTCAGTGCTGAGACTCGCTGTGTCGTGGGAGGAGGTCGGATGACTAGACAGCTGTTTGTCTTGTAGGTGTGGGCAGAGGCAACTGGAAAAAAGGAGTCAAGGGCTGATTTGTCCAGCCTCTGGGTTCTGTGTGGAGCCTTCATAACCCAGTAACAAGATTTTATTTGACGTAACAGACTGTATCTTCCCTCCCTTCCATAGCTACAAAGGATGTTATGGTTAAAAACCTGTTCATGGAGAGAAAATAACAGGAAGGATGTGTGTGGTGAGCTCTGTGACCCTGTGTCCCTGGTTAGCCTCAGAACCTCTGCAGTATCTCCCTGCACTTGGCCTGGGCGGTGGGGTGGGGGGGGGGGGTTCCCAATTACTGCCAACCCAGAGCCAGCTCTTGCCTGCCCCACCCCACACGCCCTAGCAGTACTGGCTCTCCTAACTCCCATGCTAACAACAGCCCAGGCAAGACTGGAGTGTCCCAAGCCAGCCCAGGCTCTGCCCCTGGGTCAGAACCAGGGAAGGGGAGGGGGTAGGGAAGGCAGCCCAGTACATGGGAACAGGGAACCCAGAGGAGGACGCCAGGAGGGCCCCTGTACTTGAGACAGGGGCTCTAGGACTATCAAACTGCCTGGGAGCTGCGAATATTTTGATTTGAGTGTGGGACTAGCTTTGATTGATATCCATGTATTTAGTCAGAGCTTCCCAGGTGGCGCTGGTAGTGAAGAACCTGCCTGCTAATATAGGAGATGTAAGAGATGTGGGTTCGATCCCTGGGTCAGGAAGATCTCCTGGAGGAAGGCATGGCAACCCACTCCAGTATTCTTGCCTGGAGAATCCCATGGATAGAGGAGCCTGGTGGGCTATGGTCTGTAGGGTCACAGAGTCAGACACAGATGAAGTGACTTAGCATGCATGTATTTATTCATCAGGATTGTAAATCTAAAAGGTCTTGTCTGTGCCCTTCACTGCTATCTTCCCAACAAGTGGCATCAGAATGGCACTGCCAGGCGGAGGTCCCCACAAAGATTTCATCAATGAAAGGAGAATATAAATTCCATGAGTTAAAGAGGCTTGGCTGTTTTTTTTACTGCCATATCCCCGTGCACAAAGTAGGGACTAAATAAACACTCGTTTATTGAATGGATAATGAGTGAATGGATGAATTGGGCACTTAAAAATCACTCGATCAAGGATGGAAGGCTTTTTTTTTTTTTTTTTTTTTTTTAAATATTTATTTATTTAATTTATTTATTTGGCTGTTCCCAGCCTTAGCTGCAGCATGTGGGATCAAGTTCCCTGACCAGGGATTGAACCCTGGCCCCCTGCATTGGGAGCACAGAGTCTTAGCCTCTAGACCACCAGGGAAGTCCCGGATGGAAGGCTTTTAAAAAGGTTGTAATTGGGGCAAGCTTGGGTAGAAATTTTGCAAAGCCTGAATTCCAGATCCATGCATTCATTTATTGAGCACTACTGTATGCCAGGCACAATGATAGATATTTGAGATACAGAAATGAATCAGATATGACCCCTGTCTTCAAGAAGGTCACAGGAGACTTTAAGCAAAATAAAGGTCAAAAATGACACTGGAATTTAACCTCAAAACAAGTCAATGAGGTTGGTAACATTATTTGCTTCATTTTATAGTTGAGAAAATAGGGGCACAGAGAGGTTAAGTAATTTGCCTGAGATCACACAGCTAGGAAATGGTCAATGTAGGCTTCCAATCCAGACATTCTGACCTAGAGTTGGAGCTCTTAGCTACCACTCTGAAACATAAGGAAGGGTAGAGAATCACCCTTTACTGTTTATGATGGCGTAAAAACCCCTGAAGTTTGCTTCAGGAGTAGTAGAGAGTTACAGTCAGCAAGACATTTTCAGTTCCTGGGTCCCAAAGACTTTGACAATCTAAAGACTATCTGGACACCCTTCCCAGAAAAACATGCAATTGCAAATATAATTCTGGGGTCTTGCTGCTTCCCTGGTGGCTCAGAAGAAGAATCGGCCTGCATCAGAACTTCCCTGATGGTCCAGTGGTTAAGAAGCCACTTCCCAACACAGGGGATGTGTGTTCGATCCCTGGTCAGGGAACTAAAGATCCCACATACTAAGGGGCAACTGAGCCCATGCGCCACAATTAAAACCTGAGGCAGCCAAAAATAAATGAATTAATTTTAAAAAAGAGAGAGAATCTTCCTGCAATGCAGGAGATCTGAGTTTGATCCCTGTGTTGGGAAGATCCCCTGAAAAATGGCAACCCACTCCACTCTTGCCTGGAGCATGGACAGAGGAGCCTGGTGGGCTACAGCCCAAGGAGTGGCAAAGCATTGGACGCAACTGAGCAACCAACACATGCAGAGGTGGGTCCCCTGAAGCCTATCTATTGGCCCTTCAGGCCTGTGGACTTGAGGTTAATGGGTCAAAGGTTTCCAGTTTGGCCTGGAGGTGGCGGTTGGGGTGGGGACTGGGTTTTCAGACTGGGATCAAGGTTCTGATTCTGAGGTCAGGGCCAGGCTCAGCTGAGCAGAGCAGGTGCTACTCAGGCCGCCGTGGCTGCCTGCCACCCTGCTCAAGTTCCTCGGGGATGAAAGCACCCACTTCAAACTCTGAGTCATCTGATGCTATTTCTTTACATATTTTTACAAGAAAAGAGACTTTATTTGGAATGATTTACCAACATATTATAAACTGAGACATACAAAACAGACTTTAAGGAACTCCAGAAACTTACAGTTTCCAGAGCTATAAAAATAAACTCCTTCCAATGTCCCCATAGGACATGTAAATTCAACTCCAGAGAAAAGAACAGATGAAATCAATTCACTTTTCAAGCTGTTACAAACCTAGCTAATAGAATTATAGCTATTTTCTTCTTTAAAAAATTAAATCAATGTAATACATGACCAGGATTAAAAAGCAAACCCTTTGGAAGATTTCCCTGGGGGTCCAGTGGTTAAGACTCCATGCTTCCAGTGCAGGGTGTGTGTGTTTGATCCCTGGTTAGGGGACTGTGATACCACATGCCAAGTGGTACAACCCCCCCCCCCAAATTTTTTTAATCAATAAATAAAAGTAAAAAGCAAAACCTTTGGAAAATCCAGCAATGAAAAGCTACAGCTGTGTCTTTTCCTATCTTGAATCCCAATCCCTAAAGGTAAGTACTTTTACCTGTCATGTTTTTACTGCCTCTGGAGGCTACCTCTTGATCGCTAAATAATATGCTTGACATCTGGTGTCCTGCTGTCAAAGCAAGCTTTTAGCTTGTGTCACCACCTCTGTCACACCCCTCCCACTTCTTTAATAGTTAAATTGCTAGTTCCCCTATATTGCATTGGTTAATGTTGTAACTTTGAAAACCATATACTTCCACCTCTATCTCTTGCTCATTCAACTTCTGACATCTCCCTTGTTCCGGGATTTTACAGATGAGAAAATGGAGGCTTGGGAGGATTACCACTTGCCCAAGGCCACATGGGTGGGTACAAGCCTAGCTCAGCCCCCAAGCCTGACTATGGTCCCAGAAACATTTGTGTCCGGCACCAGTCATGGTGCATGTGAAGTGGAGTCATGTGATATTTTTTTCACCTATTACTATGCAAAGACAGCTGAAGCCCCAAGAACTCAGCTCCTCAGCTATTAAAATACTTTATTAGCTAGTGGAGGAGGGGTGTTTATAGAGAAGATTGCTGCGTTCTGTGGGTCAGTCCTGGAGATCCCTCATTCTCTTACTTCAGGGAAGCAGGATTAAACGAGTTAGTCCAGGATATGTTATGGAGATATGGACGGTTTCGTAGAAGCTAGGGCTTCGCTGGTGTTTCAGTAGTGAAGAATCTTCCTGCCAGTGCAAGAGATGCTAGTTCAGCCCTGGGTGTGGAAGATCCCCTGGAGAAGGAAATGGTAACCCACTCCAGTATTCTTGCCTGGGAAATCCCACGGACAGAGGATCCTGGCAGGTTGCAGTCCATAGGGTCTCACAGAGTCAGACACAACCGACTGAGTGAAATAGAGACGCAGAAATAGAGAACAGGCTAGTGTACACAGTGTGGGAAGGAGAGGGTGGAACTAACGGAGAGAGTAACAAGGATTTTTTTTTTAAGTCTTTATTGAATTTATTGCAACAATGCTTCTGGTTTTATGTTTTGTTCTTTTGGCATGTTCACAGGCATGTGGGATCTTAGCTTCCCAACCAGGGACTGAACCCACTCCCCCTGCACTGGAAGGCAAAGTCTTAACTACTGGACCACCAGGGAAGTCCCCCTGGATTTTCTCTTTATTACATTCCATTACAGGTTGTTATAAGATATTGAATAAAATTCCCTGTGCCATAGAGTAAATCCTTGTTGCTCATCTATGTTACGTATAGTAGTTTGTATGCTCAGGCACTCAGTCGTGTCTGACTCTTAGCAAACCCACGATTATAGCTCGGCAGGCTCCTCCGTCCATGGGATTTCCTAGGCAAGAATACTGCAGTGGGTTGCCATTTCCTTCTTCAATAGTAGTCTGTACTATACTCCTAACTTGTCCTTCTTCCTCTCCTTTTCTCCTTTGAAACCATATGTTTGCTTTCTATGTCTGTGTATCTGTTTTTGTTTTGTACATGAATTCATTTGTATTATTTTTTAGATTCCAGATATAAATGATCATATAACATTTGTTTTCCTCTATCTGACTTATTTCACTAGGCATAATATTCTCTCGGTCCATCTATGTTGCCTTAAATAGCATTCTTTCTTTTTTTATGGCTGAGTTATAGTCCATTGTATAGGTATATATATCGCAATTTCTTATACGTTGACTGATGATGGTAAGTTGGATTGTTTCAATGTCTTGGCTATTGTGAATAGTGCTGCTATTAACATTGGGGTTTAAGTATCCTTTCAAATCAGTGTTTTTGCTTTTGTTTTGTTTTGTTTCAGATTTACACCCAGTAGTGGAGTTGCTAGATCATATTGTAGCTTCTAGTTTTTTAAGGAATCTCCAAACTGTTTTCCATAGTGGCAGGATTATTATTATGATTCCAAATATATCTTATATATCAAAGTCATATTATAAGACTGCTAAAAGGTCAGTGGTTACCCAGGGTGGCAGAGATGGGGTAATGAATAGTCTGAGTCTAGAGAACTCTCAGAATAATGAAAATAATCTGTATAATACTGTAATGATGGGTTCATGTCCTTATACATTTGGTCAATCTCACAGAATATACATCATTAAGAATGAACCATAAGGTAAACAAACTATGGTCTTTGAATTAGTGTGATATATCAATATAGATCCACCAATGGTACAAAGGAACCACTCTTCTGTGGGATGTTGAGAATGAGGGGAACTATGCCTGTGTGGGAGCAGGAAGTATATGGGAAATTGCTATTATATTTTTACTTTGACTGTTATATATTTCACTCTGAACCTCAATGGCTTTTTAAAAAATGACTGAAAAAAATTAAATACATTGGTAACTAGATCATAAAATGCTTATGGAATATATTAAAAGATTAAAAAATCTTTTTTCCATTGTATATCCTTGCTTCCTTTGTCGAAGATAAGGTGTCCATAGGTTCGTGGATTTATCTCTGGGCTTTCTATTCTGTTCCATTGATCTATATTTCTGTCTTTGTGCCAGTACCATACTGTCTTGATGACTGTGGCTTTGTAGTATAGTCTGAAGTCAGGCAGGTTGATTCCTCCAGTTCCATTCTTCTTTCTCAAGATTACATTGGCTATTCGAGGTTTTTTGTATTTTCATACAAATTGTGAAATTATTTGTCCTAGTTCTGTGAAAAATACCATTGGAAAAATGACAACCTCTTTAACAAGTGGTGCTGGGAAAACTGGTCAACCACTTGTAAAAGAATGAAACTAGAACACTTTCTAACACCATACACAAAAATAAACTCAAAATGGATTAAAGATCTAAATGTAAGACCAGAACCTATAAAACTCCTAGAGGAGAACATAGGCAAAACACTCTCCGACATAAATCACAGCAGAATCCTCTATGACCCACCTCCCAGAATATTGGAAATAAAAGCAAAAATAAACAAATCGGACCTAATTAAACTTAAAAGCTTTTGCACAACAAAGGAAACTATAAGCAAGGTGAAAAGACAGCCCTCACATTGGGAGAAAATAATAGCAAACGAAGCAACAGACAAAGGATTAATCTCAAAAATATACAAGCAACTCCTGCAGCTCAATTCCAGAAAAATAAATGACCCAATCAAAAAATGGGCCAAAGAACTAAACAGACATTTCTCCAAAGAAGACATACAGATGGCTAACAAACATATGAAAAGATGCTCAACATCACTCATTATCAGAGAAATGCAAATCAAAACCACAATGAGGTACCATTACACGCCAGTCAGGATGGCTGCTATCCAAAAGTCTACAAGCAATAAATGCTGGAGAGGGTGTGGAGAAAAGGGAACCCTCTTACACTGTTGGTGGGAATGCAAACTAGTACAGCCACTATGGAGAACAGTGTGGAGATTTCTTAAAAAACTGGAAAGAGAACTGCCATATGACCCAGCAATCCCACTTCTGGGCATGCACACCGAGGAAACCAGATCTGAAAGAGACACGTGCACCCCAATGTTCATCGCAGCACTGTTTATAATAGCCAGGACATGGAAGCAACCTAGATGCCCATCAGCAGGCGAATGGATAAGAAGGCTGTGGTACGTACATATACACCATGGAATATTACTCAGCCATTAAAAAGAATTCATTTGAATCAGTTCTAATGAGATGCATGAAACTGGAGCCCATTATACAGAGTGAAGTAAGCCGGAAAGATAAAGAACATTACAGCATACTAACACATATATATGAGATTTAGAAAGATGGTAATGATAACCCTATATGCAAAATAGAAAAAGAGACACAGATGTACAGAACAGACTTTTGGACTCTGTGGGAGAAGGCGAGGGTGGGATGTTTCCAGAGAACAGCATCAAAACATGTATATTATTTAGGGTGAAACAGATCACCAGCCCAGGTGGGATGCATGAGACAAGTGCTCGGGCCTGGTGCACTGGGAAGACCCAGAGGGAGTGGGTAGAGAAGGAGGTGGGAGGGGGGATCGGGATGGGGAATACATGTAAAACCATGGCTGATTCATGTCAATGTATGACAAAACCCACTACAATATTGTAAAGTAATTAGCCTCCAACTAATAAAAATAAATGAAAAAAGGAAAAAAAATAAAAGATTAAAAAATCTAAAAATCGAGCTACCATATGACCCAGCTACTCCACTCCTGGGTGTATATAAAAATTTTTTTAAAAAAGGCCTGAAACACTAATACAAAAATATACATGCATGCCAATGTTCAGAGTAGCATTGTTTACAATTACCAAAATATGGAAGTAACCAAAGTGCTCATCAAAGGATGAACTGATAAAGAAGATTCAATACTACTTAACCACACACATACAAAAATGAAAGTTTTGGCATGTGGGAGCTTCCCATACCAGGGATTGAACTGGTGTCCCCTGCATTGCAAAGCAGACTCAACCACTGGACCACCAGGGAAGCCCCATAATTTTTTTATTTTATTGGAGTAACATTGGTAATCAATGTTGTATGTGTTGTAGATGTTGCTGTTGTTCAGTCACTAAGTTGCGTCCGACTCTTTGTGAACCCATGGACTGCAGCCCACCAGGCTCCTTCCTCTGTCCTCTATCTCCCAGAGTTTGCTCAAATTTATGTCCATTGAGTTGGTGATGCTATCTCACCATCTCATCCTCTGTCGCCCCCTTCTCCTCCTGTTCTCAGTCTTTCCCACCATCAGAGTCTTTTCCAATGAATCGGCTTTTCGCATCAGGTGACCAAAGTATTGGGGTTTCAACTTCAGCATCAGTCCTTCCAATGAATTCAGAGTTGATTTCCTTTAGGATTGACTGATTTGATTTTCTTGCAGTCAAATGGACTCTCAAGAGTCTTCTCCAGCACCACAGTTCAAAAGCATTAATTCTTTGGCACTCAGCTCTCACATCTATACATGACTACTGGAAAAACCACAGCTTTGACGATATGGTCTGTCAATGTTTCCACTTTTCCCCCTTCTATTTGCCTGAAGTGTTGGCACTGGATGCTATGATCTTAGTTTTTTGAATGTTGAGTTTCAAGCCAGCTTTTTCACTCTCCTCTTTCACCCTCAAGAGGCTTTTTAGTTTCTCTTCACTTTCTGCCATTTAGAGTGATATCATCTGCATATCTGAGGCTATTGATATTTCTCCTGGCAATCTTGATTTCGGTTTGTGATTCATCCTGTCTGGCATTTAGCATGATGTACTCTGCATAGAAATTAAGTAAGTAGGGTGGCAATATATAGCCTTGACATACTCCTTTCCCAATTTTGAACCAGTGCATTGTTCCATGTCCAATTCTAATTATTGCCTCTTGATCCACATACAGGATTCTCATGACACAGGTGAGGTGGTCTGGTATTCCCATCTCTTTAAGAATTTCACAGTTTGTTGTGATCCACACAGTCAAAGGCTTTAGCCTAGTCAGTGAAGCAGAAGTAAATGTTTTTCTGGAACTCTCTTGCTTTCTTCATGATCTAACGAATGCTGGCAATTTGGTCTCTGGTTCCTCTGCCTTTCTGAAACCCAGCTTGTACATCTGAAAATTCTTGGTTCATGTACTGCTGAAGCCTAGCTTGAAGGATTTTGAGCATAGCTTTGCTAGCATGTGAAATGAACACAACTGTATGGTATTAATAGTTTGAATATTCTTTGTCATTGCCCTTCTTTGGGATTGGAATGAAAACTGACTTTTTCTAGTCCTGTGGCCACTGCTGAGTTTTCCAAATTTGCTGACTTTGAGTGCAGCATTTTAACAGCATCATCTTTTAGGACTTTAAATAGCTTAGCTGGAATTCCATCTCCTCCACTAGCTTTGTTCATTGTAATGCCTCCTAAAGCTCACTTGACTTCACACTCCTGGATGTCTGGCTCTAGGTGAGTGACCACACAATTGTGATTATCCAGGTCATTAAGACCTTTTTTGTATAGTTCTTCTGTGTATTCTTGCCACCTCTTCTTAATCTCTTCTGCTTCTGTCACATCCTTACTGTTTCTGTCCTTTATCATGCCCATCCTCACGTGAAATGTTCCCTTGATATCTCCAATTTTCTTGAAGAGATCTCTAGTCTTTCCCAATCTATTGTTTTCCTCTATTTCTTTGCTTTGTTCACTTAAGAAGACCTTCTTATCTCTCCTTGCTATTTTCTGGAGCTCTGCATTCAGATGGGTATATCTTTCTCTTTCTCTCTTGTCTTTTGCCTTTTTTTCTTCCCTCAGCTATTTGTAAGGCCTTCTGAGACAGCCACTTCGACTACTTGCATTTCTTTTTCTTTGGGATGGTTTTGGTCTCTGCCTCCTGTACAGTGTTACATGCCTCTGTCCGTACTTCTTCAGCCACTCTGTCTACCAGATCTAAGCCCTTGAATCCATTTGTCACCACCACTGTATAATCATAAGGGATTTAGTTTAGGTCATACCTGAATGGCCTCGTGGTTTTCCCTACTTTCTTCAGTTCAAGTCTGAATTTTGCAATAAGGAGTTCATGATCTGAGCTACAGTTATTTCCAGGTCTTGTTTTTGTTGACTATATAGAGCTTCTCCATCTTTGACTGCAAAGAATGTAGTAAGTCTGACTTCAGTATTGATCATCTAGTGATGTTCCTGTTAGAGTTGTCTCATGTTGTTGGAAGTGGGTGTTTGCTATGACCAGTGTGCTCTCTTGACAAAACTCTATTAGCTTTTGCCCTGCTTTATTCTGTACTCCAAGGTTAAACTTGCCTGGTAATCCAGGTATCTCTTGACTTTCTACTTTTGCATTTCAACCCCCTATGATGAAAAGGACATCTTTTTTTGGTGTTCATTCTAGAAGGTGTTGTAGGTATTCATAAACCAGTCAACTTCAGCTTTTTCAGCATCAGTGGTTGGGGCATAGTCTTGGATTACTATGATGTTAGATGGTTTGCCTTGGAAATGAACCAAGATCATTTTGTTGGTTTTCATGTTGCACCCGAGTACTACATCTCGGATTGTTTTGTTGACCATGAGGGCTACTTCATTTCTTGCCCAGAGTAGTGGATATAATAGTCATCTGAATTAATTGGCCCATTCTCATCCATTTTAGTTCCCTGATTCCTAAGATGTTGATGTTCAATCTTGTCATCTCCTGCTTGATCACGTCTGATTTACCTTGATTCATGGACCTAACATCCCAGGTTCCTATGCAATAGTGTTCTTTACAGCATCAGACTTTACTTTCACCACCAGACACATCCACAACTAAGCGTCCTTTCCACTTTGGCCCAGCCCTCTTTCTTGTGCTATTTCTCTACTCTTCCCCAGTAGCATATTGGATACCTTCCAACCTCGAGGGCTCATCTGGTGTCATATCTTTTTGCCTTTTCATACTGTCCATGGGATTCTTGTGGCAAGAATACTGGAGTGGTTCACCATTCCCTCCTCCAGTGGAGCACGTTCTTTACTGTGACCCGTCCATCTTGGGTGACCCTGCACTGCATGGCTTATAACTTCATTGAGTTTTGCAAATCCCTATGCCATGACAAGACTGTGATCCATGAAGGGGTTGTAGGAGTATATAATATTTTTTCTGTTATACAAGGTTTCTGGGTCAAGGTTACTTCTCCGTTTAGTTTTTTTTTTTTTAAATAAAGCTCTGTGTTGTTCTCCCTAGCAAATGTACCAATTTTTATTCCCAGTTACAGTGTAGGAGGGTTCCCTTTTCTCCACATCATCCCCAGAATTATTGTTGTAGATTTTTTTAGTGATGGTCTTCCTGACCTGGGTGAGATGATAACTCATTGTACTTCTGATTTGCAGTTCTTTACTGAATATCTTTTCATGTGCCTTATGGCCATCTCTATCATTTCTTTAGAGAAATGTCCATTTAGATCTTTCATTCCTATTTTATTGGATTGATGATTTGTGTAATACTGAGGTGCATGAACTGTTTGTCTGTTTTGGAAATGAATTCCTCATTGGTATATTTGTTTATAAATACTTGTTTCCATTTTGAAGGTTCTCTTTTTTTGAGTTATGGTTTCCTTTGCTGTGCCAATGCTTTTAAGATGAATTAGGTCCCATTTATTTATGTTTGTTCTATACTGTTCTCTTTATTGATGTACTGATTTTCATTCTTAGCAACAGTTTAAGAGGATTTCCTTCTCTCCACACCCTCTCCAGCTTTTATTGTTGTAGATTTTTTGAGATAGCCTTTCTGACCAATGTGAGATGAGATTTCATTGTACTTTTTTTTTTTTTAAGGTTTGAAATTTATTAGTTTAATAAGTAAAATTACTGGATCTTTAAAATTCCAGTAACTATGCATAGACTTTTTTTTTCTGTGCCCTCGACTATCAAAACACACAAACTTGCAAATATCCTGCTTCCTACAGCTGAACCTAGCCAGCCTATCCCATTGTTTTATTTATTTATTTATTTATTTATTAGTTGGAGGCTAATTACTTCACAACATTTCAGTGGGTTTTGTCATACATTGATATGAATCAGCCATAGATTTACACGTATTCCCCATCCCGATCCCCCCTCCCACCTCCCTCTCCGCCCGATTCCTCTGGGTCTTCCCAGTGCACCAGGCCCGAGCACTTGTCTCATGCATCCCACCTGGGCTGGTGATCTGTTTCACCATAGATAGTATACATGCTGTTCTTTTGAAATATCCCACCCTCACATTCTCCCACAGAGTTCAAAAGTCTGTTCTGTATTTCTGTGTCTCTTTTTCTGTTTTGTGTATAGGGTTATCGTTACCATCTTTCTAAATTCCATATATATGTGTTAGTATGCTGTAATGTTCTTTATCTTTCTGGCTTACTTCACTCTGTATAAGGGGCTCCAGTTTCATCCATCTCATTAGGACTGGTTCAAATGAATTCTTTTTAACGGCTGAGTAATATTCCATGGTGTATATGTACCACAGCTTCCTTATCCATTTATCTGCTGATGGGCATCTAGGTTTGATTTACCTTCCTCTAAGAATTAGGACTTCCCTGGTGGCTCAGACGGTAAAGCATCTGCTTACAATGCGGGAGACCCAGGTTCGATCCCTGGGTCGGGAAGATCCTCTGGAGAAGGAAGTGGCAACCCACTCCAGTACTCTTGCCTGGAAAATCCCAGGGACAGAAGAGCCTAGTAGGCTACATACAGTCCACAGGGTCACAAAGAGTCGGACACGACTGAGCAACTTCAATTTCACTTTCACTTTCAAGAATTAGTGATGCCTAGCATCTTTTCATAAGTTTTATGGTCATATGTATGCCTTCTTTGGAGACATGTCCATTGATATCTCAGACTCATTTTTTAAAATTGAGTTTGTATATATATGAACTGCACTAGCTGTTTGTGTGTTTGGGAGATGAATTCTTGTAGATATCTTTGTTTGCATATATTTTTTCCCATTCTGAGGGTTACCTTTTTCTTTCATTTCATAGTTTTCTTTGCTGTACAAATGCTTTTAAGGTTAATTAAGTCCCATTTGTTTATATTTGTTTTATTTTTCATTCCTCTGAGTGGTGGATCAAAAAAGAAGTTGCTGTGATTTTTGTCAAAGCGTGTTCTGCCTATATTTTCCTCAAGAGTTTTGAGGGATTTGTTTTTCTGTTTATATCTTTAACCTATTTGGAGTTGTTTTTGTGTGTTTTGTCAGGAAGTATTCTAAGTTCATTCTCATTTTCATAGTACAAAGAACCTCCACACTGTCTTCCACAGTGGCTGTTACCAATTTTCATTCCCAGCATCCATATAGGAATGCTCCCTTTTCTCTACACCCTCTCCAGCATTTATTGCTTGTAGAGTTTCTGTCTATGGCCATTCTGACCCATGTGAGGTGATACCTTGTTGAAGTTTTAATATTCATTTCTCTCATATTTAGCGATGTTGACATCTTTTCATGTGATTTTTTTCAAAATGGTGTGAGTTAAACTTACCTCTTGAAATTGGCTCCTTGACCGTCTGCCCTGTTTTGAACTCTTTCAATGAGCTCTTTTTCGATGAGATCTCTAGGACATTTCCTGAGGGTAGGTGTTTTTCAGTTACTGCCGGACAGACCTAGTGAATGTTAAGTGCCCAATCAGCACAGGTTTTAAAGTTGTTGTTTTGGAAAATGGCCACAAGGTGGTAGCATTTCTTCATGCCCCCCCCCCCCCCACTTTTTCCGGTAATTTAATTGTTATTTTATTTATTTCTGACGTTGTATTAGCTTTAGGTGTACAGGAGCTTGATTCAGTTATCCATAGACATTTATTTATTCTTGTTCAGGATTTTTTTCCCATATAGGCTATTACAGTGTGTTCAGTAGAGTTCCCTACACTATTCAGTAAGTTCTTTTTTATTATCTATTTGATATATATTAGTGTATATGTCAACCCCAAACTCTTAATTCATCCCCCAACTAACTTTTTTTGGGTAATCACAAGTTGATTTTCTAAGTCCATGAGTCTATTTCTGTTTTGTAAATTAGTTCACTTGTATGAATTTATAGATTCCATCAGTAAGTGATATCTTATATTTATCGTTCTCTCTCTGACTTAGTATAATAATATCTTGGTCAATCCATGCTGCTGCCAATGGCACTATTTCATTCTGTTTTATGGCTGAGTAGTATTCCGCTGTATATATGTACCACTTGGATTTCCTTTTTCTGTTGAAGGACATTTTAGGGCTTCCCTAATAGCTTAGTTGGTAAAAAAAAAATCCGCCTGCAATGCAGGAGACCCCAGTTTGATTCCTGGATCAGGAAGATCCACTAGAGAAGGGATAGGCTACCCACTCCAGTATTCTTGGGCTTCCCTTGTGGCTCAGCTGGTAAAGAATCATCCTGCAATGTGGGAGACCTGGGTTCAATCCCTGGATTGGGAAGATCCCCTGGAGAAGGGAATGGCTATTCACTCCAGTATTCTGGCCTGGAGAATTCCATGGACTGTATATTCATGGTCACAGAGTTGGACATGACTGACTGAGAGACTTTCACTTTCATTATTGGTTGATTCTGTCTCGGCTCTTATAAATGATGCTGCCCTGAAAAGAGGGATGCATGTGTCATTTTGAATTACGATTTTCTCCAGATCTAAGCCCAGGAGTGGGATTGCTGATCATATGATACCTCTATCTTTAGTTTATTAGGGAACCTGCATACTGTTTTCCATAGTGGCTAGACTCCATTTACAACCCCACCAGAAGCATAGGAAGATTCCCTTTTCCTTATGCTGTCTTCAGAATTTATTCTTTGTATATCTTTGTGATGATGGCCATTTTAACCTGTTTGAAGTGATACCTCATTGTAGTTTTGATTTGCATTGATTTAATAATTAGTAATGTGGAGTGTCTTTCCATGTGCTTTTTAAAAAAATCTTATACAGTGTGAGTACAATTTACTTCTTGAAACTGGCTTCTTGAAAGTCAGCCCTGTTTTGAATTTTTCCCGATGATTTACCCCAGGACATTTCTTGAGGACAGGTGTCTTTTACAGCCCCACAGGCCTTGTGAATATTAAGTGCCCATCAAGTCAGGTTTTAAAATTGTTGTTAGGGGAAAGAGCCACAAGCAGCAGTGTTTCTTCATTCCCCCTTTTTTTGCCTTTCAATTTGATTTTTATTTTATATTGGGATAGAATTGATTTCCAGTGTTGTATCTGTTTTACCCCCTACATGTACCATTGTAAGAATCTGGGGAGGCCATGTATATCTGGCACCCTTAAGGATAGGCTTCAGACTTTGACCCTTCAACATTTTGGTGTCCAGCCACTGCTTTAGCATTTCTAAGGACCCAATGCTCACTCTAAGGGTTCTGTAATCTGGCCTCTATCTGTCCTTAGTGAGACCCATGCTTCTGGGATCCTACAGAGCAGGGTCTGTGTGACTATTCTGTGGTTTTTCTAACAATCGACCACAAGCTGGGTGGTTTAAAATAACAGGAATTCATCCTCCCCCAGTCCTGGAGACCAGATGCTTGAGATCAAGTTGTTGCAGCGCTGAAGTCCCTCTGGAGGCTCCAGAATAAGGTTCTTCCTGTCTTTTCCAGCTTCTGGGGGTCCAGGCACCCCCAGGCCTGCGGCTGCATTCCTGCCATCTCTGCTTTCATCTTCACGTGGCTTCCCCTCTGTGTCTGTGTCTCTCCTTTTTGTCTCTTATAAGGAACCTGCCAATTGGATCAAGGGCCACTCTCACCCAAGATAACCTCACCTCCAAATCCTTAACTACATCTACAGAGACCCTTTTCCCAAATATGGTCCTGCTCATGTGTTCTGGGGGGAAGCATCATTTAGGGCCACCGTTGTGTTCTGGGGGGAAGCATCTTTTAGGGCCACCATTCAATCCATTATCTGTGCATAAAATAATCCTCATTTTAGGAGAATATCAAGGTCACATATGGATTGAGTCCACATGCCCATGCATGGTAAAGCCAGCCTAATGATACCAGGTTGTGGTGAAGGAAACTGAAGCAATAATTGTAAAAGCAGCAATACAAGGAGGACAGGTGGCTTGTGTTCTGAAACCTTGAAATCCTTGAAGGGTTTCAGCAAAGCAATTTTAAAGGCCAGATGAGGAATGTGGGTCACAGGGTATGTGATCAGCTGGTGCACAAGTCTCTGGTTGGTGGTGAGGTAACAGGGAGTTTGTTGTTGCTTAGTCACTAAGTTGTGTCTAACTCTTTGCAACCCCATGGACTATAGCCTGCCAGGCTCGTCTGGCCATGGGATTTTCTGGGCAAGAATACTGGAATGGGTTGCCATTTACTTCTCCAGGGGATCTACCTGACTCGGGGAATCCAACCTACATCTCTTGCATCTCCTGCATTGGCAGGTGGATTTTTTTTTACCACTGAGCCACCAGGGAAGGCCCAGGTAGTTGACCTTACAGATTCTCAGGAACTAGTAGCTCTGGGGCCATGTGTTCATGATCATCAAGTAGTTAATTTCTTCCATTTAGTGGTGATCTTAGCATCTGTAAAGCAACTAAGGAAGTGTGTTTCAGATGCTACTACTATCTAGATACTTCAGACAGGAGCTACAGCAGAGGATATGGGGGAGAGGGTCTGTCCCGGGAAAGCCCCATAAAGTCCTGCTTGCTTATACCAGGTGTCCGGCTTCAACAGCCAGGGTAGGTTTGGCTGCCTCCTGGGTGTGGGGAGCAGCAGGGTCACAGTTCTCTGAGGGGCCTGTTAGCCCCCACAGGGAGATGGGGATGCAGAGGTTGGGCAGATGCATCTGGCCTGGGAGAGGGGTCCAGGCTGGAAATATTACCAGAATCATTGCAGGGAGGAAGAGGAAAGGCCAGGTGGGGGCAGGTGGGTCACAGCAGACTCTGTGCAGGTGGTGGTGGTGCTGTTGGAAGCAACACAGAACCAGAAGGGAGCGGCGGTCAGGAGCTCAGCTTCATTCCCTTGTTCCTTTGTGAAACCACTGTGTCAGAGTTTGAGACAAGCCTCCCAGAAGGAGACTTCTGACCCCAGCACTCCTGTGGCTTCATTAAAGGGGCTTAGGTGGAAAACAGAACCACTGCAGGCTCAGCCTTTGTCCCCTCTGGGGATGAACCCCATCAGGGCACTAGGGCCTACAGACTTCAAGGAACCCCTGCCCTCAGGAGTGGTAGCCCTTCTTTGAACCAAGGTCATAGGTCAAGGGCCATAGGTCATAGTTTAAGGGTGATAGGTCAATGTTCAATGATCAGAGGTCATAAGTTAGGAATTGACATATGGTAATTCCATGTGTAAGTTTTCATCAGCTGACTATAATGACTTCTACAGTGGGTGGACTATTTTACTTTTTTTGGTATGGTGTCAAGGTTTCCCTTGTGGCTCTGCTGGTAAAGAATCCACTTGCAGTGCAGGAGACCTGGGTTCGATCCCTGGGTTGGGAAAATCCCCTGGAGAAGGGAAAGGCTACCCACTCCAATATTCTGGCCTGGAGAATTCCATGGACTGTATACGGTCAATTTATGAGGTCTTCTCCTCTTCCATGGGGTCACAAAGAGTTGGACACAACTGAGCAACTTTCACTTTCACTTTCACTTTCAAGGATCATAGTTCAATGGTCAGAAGTCTTAGGTTACAGGTCACAGGTGAGATGTCTGACATAGAGCCAGAGCAGATGAAATGGGTCAAGGGTCACATGAGATCAGGGGTCACATGTTGAGAATGAAAAGGTCATAGGTCAAAAGTCATAGATTGACCCTCAGAGGTTTTAGGTCAGGAATCAACATATCATGTTAATTCTATGCATAAGTTTTTGAGTAACTGCTATAATGACTTCCACAATGGCTGTGTCATTTCACTTTTTTGGTATGATTGTCAAGGGTCATAGTTCAAGAGTCAGAAGGCATATGTCAAGGGATCAGGTGTTATAGGTAAAGGGTCAAAGGGTCAGAAGCCATGAGTTGATAGTTTGGGTCGGAGTCAAAGTTTGGAAGTCATATGTCAAGGGTCATAGGTAAGAGTTCATAAATCGAGTCATAGGTCGATGGTCAGAGGTCATAGGTCATCATACACTGATATACATGTGTACCATTTGTGTATGTCTTTGAAATATATATATGTAATACTGTACTAATATATTACATGGCCTTCCCAGGTGGCACAGCGGTAAAGAATCTGCCTGTTAATGCAGGAGATGCAAGAGATGCAATCTGGATTTCTGGGTTGAGAGGATCCCCTGGAGTAGGAAATGGCAACCTGCTCCAGTATTCTTGCCTAAAATGGACAGAGGAATTACTTTAAAAAACAAACAAGAATTTGGCAGCCAAAGCTGAGCAATGAACTGGATGTTCTCACTGGATCTCTCTCCCTGAAACATAGAAACCTGTTGATTAAATGGGTGGAGAGCCATAGAACATCATGACTTAAGTGGAAAGAAAGCATACCAGTTTAATATATATCATCCCCATTACATGGGAACCATGCCGTGGGCTGGTCCTGATCACCGAGGGCTGAGAGCAAAACAAACTGCCTCTTTGTTGCACACAACAACATTCCCTTTGTAATCACTTGAAGATGGACTGGTTAATGTCTCCTATCCTCCCTGGAGCTACTGAACAGCCAGGGTGCCTGTCAGCAAGAGAAGTGTGTGGGCACCCAAACCTGTATATGTATGTCAGGTGGTGGGAGCTGCCAGGAGTACTAAATTCTATGTGTTGAGAACAAAAACAGGGCGTGGAATCTGAATCAGAGCTTAGCTGTGATGACCATGTGTCTTAGAGGCCCAATCCTGCTTTTAAATAATGTGTTGCATTGTGTGGAATTCTCCAAGTCAGAATACTAGTCCTGATTGTAGGGACAGAAATATAGAATCCTTCCAAGTATAGCATTTCTCACAGGGGAGCATTTGATAGCCCAGGAAGTTAGGAGAGTGGATTGATTATAAGAATTATGTCCTTGCATTTCAATAAAGACCTGAGACAAATAGTATTATGGGAATCTTTGGAAATCTCTAGTCACCGGTCACTTTCCCATGGTTTGTGATGTTGGGTTACTCTGGTGTGACTGCAGTGGGATCAAGTAGAAAGGGCAGGATGCTCTTGAATTGGGGCTTGAATTCTGATGTGAATCCTGGCCAGTGCTCATTAAGTTTGGTGACCTTGGACAGTTTAACTTTGAAGCCTCAGATTCTTATCCATAAAATGACCCATTACTAAACAAAATGATATATACAAAGTATCTATCATACCACATGGCATACAGCAGACATTAATGTCTAGAAAAAATTAATCTAGAAAAAAGTTAGCTGATAATAGGCAAAGGCTAGACATTAAAAGTCCCCCCCCAAATTTCCTAGCTTCTTCTGCCAAATTTCCTAGCACTGATGTCTGTCCCTCTAACCAAATCTCTGAGGTTGCCTTCTTTCCTAACAACTTCAATTTTTAATAATGGAAACAGCTTGCTGTTCCAGAAACAATTTTTGGGAAGAAAAATCTTCCCCATAAAAATAAACTTAAGCCTACTATAATTATAAATATATTAATTTTTACTTCTGTGATTTAAATACTCCCCAGCAATTAGCTCAGTTCAGTTCAGTTGCTCAGTAGTGTCTGACTCTTTGCAACCCCATGGACTGCAGCACGTCAGGTTTACCTGTCCATCATCAACTCCCGGAGCTTGCTCAAACTCATGTCCATCGAGTCAGTGATGACATCCAACCATCTCATCCTCTGTCGTCCCCTTCTCTTCCTGCCTTCAATCTTTCCCAGCATCATGGTCTTTTCCAATGAGTCAGTTCTTGCATCAGGTGGCCAAAGTACTGAAGTTTCAGCTTCAGCATCAGTCCTTCCAATGAACACTCAGGACTGATCTCCTTTAGGATGGACTGGTTTGCTCTCCTTGCAGTCTTCTCCAACACCACAGTTCAAAAGCATCAATTCTTTGGTGCTCAGATTTCTTTATAGTCCAACTCTCACATCCATACATGACTACTGCCAAAATCTTAGCTTTGACTAGACGGACCTTTGTCGGCAAAGTAATGTCTCTGCTTTTTAATACTACCCCTTCACTTAACCTTGTTCTTGTACCATCACATATTGAAGAGAAATCAGTATTACAGCAAAGCTTAGATAGTTTAACTTAACAAGAATTTGTACAATTATTTTTTAAAAAACTTTGGCCTTTGGGGCATTATTTAAAGTGGACTGCTATTTAAAAGCATTTCTAGGGCTGTTCAACTTTCTAATTAACTTTAAAGTTAATTCTGCTTTTGTATATAAAAGATGTTTCCCACTGTCATTAGGAAAATTACCAAGGAGTTTCTTATCATATTTATCTACACGCTTGTCAGTTACCAATCCCCCTGAAGCAGCCCCTCTCCACGGCCATACCATTCATAGTCCAGTTTGATGATCTCCCTGCCACATTTACATTTTTAATAGGAAGCTCTTGAAAACCTGACCATTGTCAAAATCTGTACTAAGTACTGAGACTTCAGTCAGTGTGACAAATGGTAGAAAGAAATATTTATATGGAGGATGTCGGTGGGAGAGAAGACACTTCCCAACTGTTGCTAATAATTTAACTTGCAGTAGCTGCCAGTGGGCCACACAGGCACAGCCCTGGCCAAGTCTCCATCGGTCCTGATGGGTTTTCCTTACAGCTAACAGCTGTGGGCCATTCGTTACTCTTTGGGGTCCCAGGATTCTTCTTGGACGGCTCGGTCTCCCTCACAGCTTCCTCCAGGAAGTGTGCCTGGTTCTCCCAGGAGAATTGCAGCTGAGAAGGATAGTGCCGACCTGGCTTTCAAAGAGGTGGGGCAGCAGATTGACGGTAGGTGCTGGGGCGGTGGGACAGGTGGAGAAAGTTAAGGGTTGGAAACCATCTTCCTGGATGTCTCTAGAAGGACAGATCCGCTGGGAACAACACAGTGAGGGGCTCGGGGGGGCAAGGACATCCAATGACATGAGAAGGGAGGCAATCTGCTTATTTCTACCATCTTCATGAAAGCCTACCTTGCTTATTTTTAATGAAATGTTTCAAAAATAAAATGTAAAAAATGGTAAGTTAAAAAAAATATATATATAGGTTGGTGGATTTGTCCTTCAGTTCTCTTCCAGAGCCCCTCAGTGGAGACCCTGGTCGGGTGTGGCGATGTGGGAAACACTGCCACCTGCTGGCCCCTTTGAGAATGTCAGCAGGCCCTGCCCCTCAAACCCAGTCCCAAGCTTGACTGGTTGGTGCCAGCGTCAGCAACTCAGCCACCAGAGTCCACGGGACCCAAGACCTGTGGCTGCCAGTGGCTTGAGGGAGAGATTAGTTGGCTGGCCAGAATATAGACATAATTAGACATTGTTTTTAACCTTTAAGAGGACTGTATTAAATTCCAGTACTTGCCTCCTGAAATTGTTGTAGCCACGCGTTCTGGGAAACAAACTCACTCAGAAGGACAATGCAGATAGTGGAGCGCAGTTTATTACACCAGCGGGCCCAAGACTGAGACTCCTCTTAGCCAAGGACCCTGACCAGTTTTTCTGAAAACCTTATATACCCTAAGAGTACATGCCCAAACCCACCTCCCCAAATTCCCTGAAACTAGTCTGAACAAAGGAAAAGAAAGAGACAATCAAAGTTAATCAAAGTGATTCATATGCCTTAAGCCTAGGTAGTTAACAGTGGACAATTATCAATAGGCCTATGGTCATACCCAATAAGCATAGTAGAATTTATGATTCTATTCGGTTACACAGATAATTAGGGTATTCTTTTAGGCAACAGAGAGCAGACAGTCTAGGTATGAGCCCTGGGGCTCTTCCATCCAGGGGGCCTGGTTTTCCAGTTGGTATATCGTTTCCATCGATACTGGGCATATAGCTCAAAGTCCACAGTCCGTCCCAAGATGGAGTCCTGCTTTCAAGATGGAGCCTGTTCTATCTGTTTCCTCCTTCAAAATGATCTCATTCTACGATTATGTTACCTCCATTGGGCTTCCCTGGTGGCTCAGGCCATGAAGAATCTGCCTGCAAGAAAAAAAAAGAATCTGCCGGCAATGCTGGGAACTCGGGTCTGATCCCTGAAGAAGGGAATGACTACCCACTCCAGTATTCTTGCCTGGAGAATCCCATGGACAGAGGAGCCTGACAGGCTACAGTCCATGGGATCGCTAAGAGTCGGACACGACTGAGCCATTAACTTTCACTTTCACTTTGTCATTCGCTGAAGGTTTGGGAACAGAAGGGTCAAGACCTCCTCTATCCTCTGTAGCTCTTCAGGCCCTGATTTGAAATGACATATGTGCTCAGCCCTAGACTTTCAAGGCAGTTTCAAGTGAGATGTATGTAATTCCTTTGCTCTGACAACATGCTCCACTCTGTTCTCTCTGTTTCATAATTAACTGCTTTTAAAGAGAATTTATGGGGCCTGATGAATAGCTGAATGTTTCTTTCTTTGAACTCCCAGATGTTCTGACCAGATTCCAGCCTCTAGTCCCTGTTCCCAGCCCTTCACCAGAGCTGTCGGGGTAAATTTTCTAATCCTCTCTGGGACATTCCTATTTCCTGCCGAGAAGTAAGAAAACAACAGTGCTTCCCTAAGGGCAGTGTGCCTCAGCCCTGAAGCTCACAATCTCCATTTTAGGAAAAATGTTTCCACGAGCATGAATCCTCTGAAAGGAAAAGGCCCTATGAGTCTCCTGGGAAAGAATATGAGACCCCACAGCGAGGATTTGCCGTAGAATTTCGCTGCATTCCTCTGTGGGACAGGGCTGTCTAGAAAGTTCATTTTGATTTAAAAATATATCAGAGTGGAAGTGTGTTTGTGTGAGTGGGCGTGTGAAACATATTTGAAAAAAGGACAGGCAAAAATAAAGTGGGGAGATAAGGAGAGAGGTCAAAGGCAAATAGTTCTTTCCTTCTAAAAGGATCTCTTCAGAGTGCTTGAATTTTTTATTATGGAAATACTCAAAACATTCAAAACTAGAGAAAATTGTCTAATGAACGAACCACTGGGTACCCCTCAACCCACTTCAACAATTATCAACATTGTCAATCTTTATCACTTACCTGCTCCTCTTCTTTTTTTGCACTAGAGCTGGGACTGGCCAAATCCATGACCAAAACCAACCCGCCTCTTGTTTTTGTGGGGGAAAAAAAATGTTTTACTGGAACACAGCCATGCCCAGTGGTTTCTATTGTCTAGACCTGTGTTCACATCACACCAGCAGAGGTGAATAGTTGTGACAGAAATCGTGTGACCCACATGCCTAAAATATTTGTTGTCTGGTCTTTCACGGAAAATATTTATACATGCACACCACCTTGTGCATGTGCAAGCTGCTCAGTCGTGTCCTACCCTCTGTGGCCCCGGGGACTGTAGCCCACAGATTTCTCTGTCCGTGGGTTCTCTAGGCAAGGATACTGGAGTGGGTGGGCACGCCCTTCTCCAGGGGACCTTTCCGACCCAGGGATCAAACCCAGGTCTGCAGCACTGCAGGCAGATTCTTTACTGTCTGAGCCGTCTCTTTTACTCACATTTATTTGTTGCAGAAAACAGACTCTTTGTTCTACAAAATCCCCACATTTCGGATATAGTTGGGTATATCCTCATTGCATCATTTTACATGACCACAATGCATTATTTTTAATTAGAGTAGGCCTTTTTTAAAAAAAATTGGAGTACAGTTGAATTACGATGTTGTGTTAGTTTCGGGTATACAGCAAAGTGTTTCAGTTATATATATACATATACACACACACTTTTTCAAGATATTGAATATGGTTCCCTGTGCTATATAGTAAGTCCTTATTGTTTATCTGCTTTATATTTAGTAGTGTGTAGTGTGTATCTCAGAGAAGGCAATGGCACCCTACTCCAGTACTCTTGCCTGGAAAATCCCATGGACGGAGGAGCCTGGTAGGCTGCAGTCCATGGGGTCGCTAAAAGTTGGACACGACTCAGCGACTTCACTTTCACTTTTCACTTTCATGCATTGGAGAAGGAAATGGCAACCCACTCCAGTGTTCTTGCCTGGAGAATCCCAGGGACGGGGGAGCCTGGTGGGCTGCCTTCTGTGGGGTCGCACAGGGGTCGCACACGACTGAAGCGACTTAGCGGCAGTGTGTATCTATTAATCCCAGCCTCCTAATTTATCCCTCCCTACCCTTCCCCCTTTGATAACCATGTTTGTTTTCTAAGCCTGTGAGTCTGTTTTTGTTTTGTAAATAAATTCCTTTGCATAATTTTTTTATGATTCCACCTTTAAGTGATATTGTATGATATTTATCTTTCTCCATCTGACTTACTTCAGTATGTTAGATAATATCTACGTCCATCCATGTTGCTGCAAATGACATGATTTCATTCTTTTTTATGACTGAGTACTATGACCACAGTGCATTTTTCTGCCAGGCTACATGAGGTGGTGGAGCTTTGGGCTTTCTCCAGGTTTCCAGACCTGCCTGGGCAGCGCCATGTGACCTCCAGCAGTGGCCCCATTGCATTGAGGGTGAGAGCATGCCTCCTTCCTTTGGTGAACTCCCTGTGATCCTGGTGAAGCTGTTGTTTCCATCCATTTGGGTTGCTATATAACAAAATATCACAGACAAGGTGGATTACAAGCAATAGAAATGTGTTTCTCACACTTCCGAAGGTTAGAAGTCCAAGATCAGGCCACCAGCACGGCTATGTTTGGGTGAGAGCCCACTTCCTTGTCCACATGTGTTGCCTTCTAGCTGTGCCCTCACTTAGCGGAAGCAGGCAAGGGCTCCCAGTGGGATAGTTTTCCTAAGGCACTAATCCCCTTCTTGAGAGCTCCGTAGAAGCACGCCCAAAGACCCCACCTCCTAAATCTGTCATCTTTGGGGGTTAGGATGGCAACATATGAATTTTGAGGCGACACAAACATTCAGATCACAGCACTGCCTATCACAGCTCCCTGGCTTCCTCTTCATGACAGCCCAAGAGGTGAGCATGAGACTCCCACCCAACTAATTAGAGCTCTTCTTCCCTGGGGAGTTATTTTCTTCCACAGCATTGCCAAACTGGCATGATCTCACCTAGAGCTGCCTGTAGCCATGCCTGAAAACTGAAGTGTTAGTCACTCAGTTATGTCTGACTCTTTTGGACCCCATGGACCGCAGCCTGCTAGGCTCCTCTGTCCATGGAACTCTCCAGGCGAGAATATTGGAGTGTGTAGCTATTCCCTTCTCCAGGGGATCTTCCTGAGCCAGGGATAGAACCTGGGTCTGCTGCATTGCAGGCAGATTCTTCAGTCTGAGCTACAGGGAAGCCCGTAGCAATGCCTTTGTTGTTATTGTTCAGTCACTCAGTTGCGTCTGACTCTTTGCAACCCCATGGACTGCAGCATGCTGGGCTTCACTGTCCTTCACCATCTCCCAGAGCTTGCTCAACCTCATGTCCATTGAGTCGGTGATGCCATCTAACCATCTAGTCCTCTGTCATTCCCTTCTCCTGCCTTCAATCTTTCCCAGCATCATGGTCTTTTCTAATGAGTCAGTTCTTTGCCTCAGGTGGCCAAGTATTGGAGCTTCAGCTTCAGCATCAGCATCCGTCCTTCCAGAGAACACTCAGGACTGATCTCCTTTAGGATCGACTCGTTTGATCTCCTTGCAGTCCAAGGGGCTCTCAAGAGTTTTCTCCAACACCACAGTTCAAAAGCATCAATTCTTCAGCGCTCAGCCTTCTTTATGGTCTAGCTCTCACATCCATACATGACTACTGGAAAAGCCATAGCTTTGACTATATGGATCTTTGTTGGCAAAGTAATATCTCTGCCTTTTAATATGCTGTCTAGGTTTGTCATAGCTTTTCTTCCAAGGAGAAACTGTCTTTTAACTTCATGGCTGCAGTCACTGTCTGCTGTGATTTCTGAGCCCAAGAAAAGAGCCTTCATCAAGAGGCTCTTTAGTTCCTCTTTGCTTTCTGCCATAATGGTGGTGTCATCTGCATATTTGAGATTATTGCTATTTCTCCTGTCAATCTTGATTCCAGCTTGTGCTTCATCCAGCCTGGCATTTCGCAAAATGTGCTCTGCAAAAAAAAAAAAAAAAAAAATGTGCTCTGCATATGTTAAATAAGCAGGGTGACAATATACAACCTTGACGTACTCCTTTCCCAATTTGGAACCAGTCCATTTTTCCATGTCCAGTTCTAACTGTTGCTTCTTGACCTGCATACATATTTCTCAGGAGGCAGGTATGGGGATCTGGTATTCTCATCTCTTTAAGAATTTTCCACAGTTTGTTGTGATCCACATGAAGGCTTTAGTGTAGTCAATGAAGCAGAAGTAGATGTTTTTCTGGAATTCTCTCGCTTTTTCTATTATCCAGTGGATGTTGGCAATTTGATCTCTGGTTCCTCTGCCTTGCCTAGCCCAGCTGAGTAACAAAGTTTGAATCACTAAAGGATGCTGAAGATCCTAATAATAGCTGTCACTTGATTATGTCCCTACCCAGTGCATGGCACATGGCTGAGACCTAAGGGAACACAGGGTTGTGAGTAAAAATGGAATTATGTCAGTAAAATCCTCATAAAACTACAGGGCAAGGGCAGAACATCAAAGAGGAGAGCTTCCTGCTCTTCAACACAGAGCTTCTCCCAGCCTTGGTCCAGTGAGTTCTTCCTGCTGCTTCAACACAGAGCTTCTCCCAGCCTTGGTCCAGTGAGTTCTTCAGAAACAATACTTGGGGACTTGAGTTTGAGTAGGCTCTGGGAGTTGGTGATGGACAGGGAAGCCTGGCGTGCTGCAGTCCATGGGATCGCAAAGAGTTGGACATGATTGATCGACTGAACTGAACTGATACAAAATTAAAAGGTTTCTTTTAAAATTCTGTGTTGCCATGATGACACCTGGTTCCACCTGAACTTAACTTTTCTCAAAGCTAACCAGTGTGTTTTTCTTATGGAAATATTTTTCTTAAGCTATGTTAATGAACTATGTGCTTACCTTAGAATCTTCCTTTCCTCAAGTTGGTTCCATCTAAGACTCAGAACCAATAATGGCTCAACAAACCAGTATGTTTTGCTCATGGAAATGTTCTCTTAAGCTATGTTAATGAAACTATGTATCTGCTTGGAAATTTGCCTTTCTTCAAGATTCATGTCAATTGTTTTATGGCCCAGGATGACTCACCCTGTGCCAATGCTATCTCAAAATGCATATCGTGGATGAGGGGCCTGGTGCAACTCTCAAATTTATCACACAAAAGTGTTGAGCGATCAAGCCTTATCTCTGGCCCTGGATTGAATTCCTCTCCTCCAGAGGCCAGGAATCCCAGCGTTGTTCACGCTCTCATAGCAGCAACCTTTTACAAGAAGGTTCATAAACACCTGTGAGAATTATCCCTCTTCTCTCAATTCACAAATATACTCTTTATTTTTTTATAGGGGCAGGGGAAAGGTTCATTTAGAGAAATGCAGGTCCAGGTCTCAGCAGAAGAGACAAGAGACCAGTGAAATCCTGGTATAGCTCTTTCTGTGTCTACTCATGGACTGAGTTGGGAAACGCAGGCACACTTGAGTAACCTTAATAAAGCTGGACCACCTCCCCATCAGCACTAAGTTACCTGTTGCTGCAGAGCAAATTACCCCAGATCTTAGAAATTTAAAATTTACAGTAAATGTTTATTATCTCGCACAGGTCAGAAATTTGGGAGTGGCTTAGCTGAATGGTTCTGACTTGTGGATCTCTCATGAGCTTGCAGCGAACTGTTGGCCAAGGTTGGAAGATCCGTTCCTTGATGGTGGCTGGGGGATGCACTGTGGGAAGACTCACTCAAGTGTTGGTTCTCGGTGGGGGTGGGAGGTGGTTCTTACTCACATGGACTTCCCCATAGTAGTGCTTAAGTATCCTCATAATATGGCAGCTGACTTACCTGACTGTAAGTGATCCACTCTTTCCTTTCTACAATATCCTGTTGTTATATGTGTGTGCTAAGTCGTTTTGTTGTGTCTGACTCTTTGAGACCCCCATGGACTGTAGCCCACCAGTCTCCTTTGTCCATGGGATTCTCAAGGCAAGAATACTGGAGTGGGTTGCCCTACTCTTCTCCAGGGGATATTCCCAAACCAGGGATCGAACCCATGACTCTTACGTCTACTACATTGGCAGGCGGTCTTTTTATCACTAGTGCCATATGGGAAGCATGCACTGTTGTTACAGTTTATCTCTACTCAACGTGGGAGGGATTGACACAAAAGCATGAATACCAGGAGACAAGGCTCACTGGAGGCCTTCATGGAAGCTGGCTAGTGCAGCCAGTCTCGGCATGGTGCCATTTTCAAAAGAGGCACAAGTTTCACATTCAAAAGCTCTGAAAATACTGAAAAGCAGTGTTTATTGACATTTCAATGAGAGGCAAGGTAGAAGGAATTATATTGCCCGGGGTCCATCAAAAGTTCTACAGTTCCTCTTCACTCACATATTTCTCCAAAGTTATCACTCATCACACCAAAATCTCTCTTCTCCTAAACTCACTCAAACCCTCACACCTCTCCCCCTCCCCATCTCAACTATGTAGATTAAGTCAACTTCTCTTAATTCTCAGCTCTCCCCTTTACTCTGAAGCCCCAGGAACCAGGTATCAGCCACAAGGACTTTTGATGGGGCACAGAGAGAAGATGAAGAGGGAGGCTGGGAAGAACGATGTGTTAACGTTTTGTGTCTTTATCACATTTACATCCTAAGTGGCTTTATAGTGCTGAGAACATAGTAGATGCTCAGTATGTTGATGAATTAATGGATGGTGGCATTTAAAAGTTATAAACAAAAATTATTTTATTTAGTGGTATTCAAAGCTAATGCTATAGCAACAAATTTCCATATGGAACACAGAAATGATGTAGTATTAGCTTGTTTAGAAATGTTCATGATAAGGGAATAAAATGTCACTATTTTTCTATGTATGTATTTTTGGGGTGCTCCCTTGAAAAATCCTGTTGAAATCAGAATCTGTTTTATTCCTTTTTATGTCCCCCAAACCTGGTAATGCTTGACTTGGGGTAAGCAGTTTTGCCAATTACTTGTTGAACACTTACAATGTATATCCAGACGTTTATCCAGAACCAATACATGTATTAACTCACTTAATTCTCAGGGTAACTGAGATAGATTATATTATTATCATTCCCATTTTTCAGATGAGGAATATGAAATACAAAGAAATTAGGTAACATGCTGGAGGACAAAAGCAAGAGCTGGGATGTGGACCAGAGCTGTCTTGTTCTAGAATCTGTGACCATGCTCCCTACCACATCCTCAGAGTTTTTAAAATTGAATTAAAGTTCAGTGAGGAGATTGGTCAGATCTTCCCCAGAAAAGCCTGTACATTACATCAGACACATCTAGAAAAACTCTGAGAAAGTTCTAGAAACCACTAGTGTACTATAAGGTGATCATGGATGGAAGAGGGGAAATTGCAATGCCTCTGAGGATGGTTGGTTTAGAGAAGGATGAAATATGTCCAAAAAAATCAATGAATGCAAAGAGGACTTTTAGGGTGGTTAAGATACTCTGCTTCCCTGGTGGCTCAGAGGTTAAAGCGTCTACATGCAATGCAGGAGACCTAGGTTTGATCTCTGGGTCGGGAAGATCCCCTGCAGAAGGAAATGGCAACCCACTCCAGTATTCTTGCCTGGAGAATCCCATGGATGGAGGAGCCTGGTGGGCTACAGTCCACGGGGTCGCAGAGTTGGACACGACTGAGCGACTTAACTAACTAAGATACTCTGCATGATACTATGATGATGGACACAAGTCATTATATATTTGTCCAAACCCATGGGATGTGCAACAGCAGTGGACTGTGGGTACTTATGATGTGTCAATGTGGGTTCATCAGTCGTAATAAATATACCACTCTGGTGGGAGATGTGGATAACACAGGAGGCTATGCATTTGTGGGGCCAAAGGTATATGGGGCATCTCTGCACCTTCCTTTGAATTTGGCTGTGAATCTAAAACTGCCCTTAAAAATAAAATAACATCCTCAGCAGAAAAAAGTCAGTGAATATGAGTAAAGCCAAGTAGCTAGGTTCATTTAACATCAGAACGGAAACCCAGGTGGAGAGGAGCCTTGTGGTCTGTGCCCCTGGCCAGGTGCGATCCAGAGCTGGGCGGGCATTTGGCTGATGCAGTGTCCCTCACCAACAGTAATAGCTCTGGCTGTCACAGAGCTCTGGTTTGTTGAATTCGTGTTCAGTCTCATATGGATATTAATGCTTGAGAAAATTTTTTAAATCACCATAGAAACCAGGAAGCAACGCTCCTATTTGGGGAACCAACTAATGGAATGTTTTATAAAATAAGAAACAAGTTTATGCTTCAGCCATGGGATTTGTGTTCTCCCTCTCCCATGTTACATGGTTCATGTCCGCCTCCTCTGGTGCCATGTAATACTTTTAGCTTTCAGAACTGGAAACCACATGACTATTGGAGAAGTTTAAAAAGGATGGGAACATAAAGATTTCCCAGATGAGAGTTTGCACAGCTGAAGCAAAAGGAAGCAGAGTTGTGGAAAAGAGAGGTGGTGTGGCACAGGGCAGCTTGCTAGGTGGAGCTAGTGATAATGAACCTGTCTGCCAATGCAGGAGACATAAACGACGGGGGCTCGATCCCTGCACCAGAAATATCCACTGGAGAAGGGCATGGTAACCCACTCCAGTACTCTTGCCTGGAGAATCCCATGGACAGAGGAACCTGGCAGGCTACAGTCCATGGGGTCACAAAGAGTCGGACACAACTGAGCCACTAAATACAGCATGTCAATTATATCTCAATAAAATTGGAAGAAAAATATTTTGGAGAAGGAAATGGCAACCCACTCCAGTATTCTGGCCTGGGAAATCCCATGGACAGAGGACCCCAGCGGGCTATAGTCCGTGGGGATCACAAAAAGTTGGTCACGACTGAGTGACTAACACTTTCACTTTCACACAAGGTGGACCCAGTTTATTTTTTTTAGATTCTTAAAAATATGGACCATTTTAAAAATCTTTATTGAATTTGTTACAATATTGTTTCTGTTTTACGGTTTGGTTTTTTTTGGCCAGGACGTATGTGGTATCTTAGCTCTCTGACCAGGGACCAAACCTGCACCCCCTGCATAGGAAGGTGAAGTTTAACCATTGGAACACCAGGGAAGTCCCGAGGACCCAGATTTAAGGAAGGAGCAGAGAGAGAAAGGCAAGAGGGAGCCACAGACTGAATGCAGGAACATTTCCCCTAACAGGATCGCTGGCTCCAGACTCCCCAAATCACATACAGGCCCAGTTTGCTCCTGACTCAATAACTGTGGCTGAGTAAAGGGAAATTTGGTGACTGTTCTTCCAGAGCTCTTCTGCTCTTCACGGCTCTGTCAGATTTCCAGATGGGCACATTTCCTTCCACAGGTGACACAGTCTGAACAGAATTGAGAGGAGACCTCTCTCCTCTTAGGGCCGCCATTGCTCACACTGCCTCTGTGACTTAGTTCCTATCTGTAATACACAGGTCACACTCACTGTAACCTGAAGAGCAGGAATTCCTTAACAGTGCATAGTGCCCGACCGTTTAGAGAACACTCTGAAGGCTGCCCCCAGAATGTCAGCTCCGTGGAGGCAAAAAAAAAAAAAAAAAAAAAAAAGCATTCTTTTCTGTTTTGTTCTCTGTTGCATTCCCAGCCCAAGAAACAATGGGGTCACACAGCAGACACACCACCAATAGTGCCTGAATATGTGACGAGGCGGGGTTTCGGGGCGATCCTGGGAGGTATTTTCTCTTCATTTTACAAATGAGAAAACTGAGTCGGCCAGACTGAGTTATTGACCCAATGATCTGTATTAACACAGGTTGTTTGGCTTCATGTCCAGTGCATAAGAAGTACATCAAAATGAAGTATGTTCTTCTTTTTTCTTTTTCTTTTTTAAATTGAAGCATATTTGCTTTACAATGCTGTGTTAGTTTCAGGTGTATAGCAAAGTGATTCAGTTGTATGTATATATCTTTTCTCCAATTCTTTTCCCTTACAAGTTATTATAAAACACTGAGTATAGTTCCCTGTACCAAATGGTAGGTCCTTGTTGGTTACCTATCTTATATATAGTAGTCTGTGTCTGTTCATCTCAAACGACTGATTTATACCTCCCCACAGCTTCCCCTTTTGGTAACCATAAGGTTTTTTTCTGTGTCTGTAGGTCTATTTCTGTTTCATATATAAGTTCATTTGTATCGTTTATTTTAAGATTCCACATATAAGTGACATCATATGATATTTGTCTTCCCTGTCTAGCTTACTTCACTTAGTATGCTAATCTCCAGATCCATTCATGTTGCTGCAAATGGCATTATTTTGTTCTTTTTGGCTGAGTAGTATTCCATTGGGTGTTTGTGTGTATACATTCTTTATCCATTCATCAATTGATGGACACTTTGGTTGCTTCCATGTTTTGGTTTTTGTAAACAGGGCTGCCATAAACTCTGAGGTACCTGCAGCTTTTTAAACACCCATGAAGGTACATGAAACAAACACTCTGAGCCCTTTAGATGATGTTGTTTTCTTCCCATTACTCTCCTCCCTTGCTTCTTGTTTTCTCCTCCCTTCCTATATCAGCTTCATTCTTGTTCTTACCCAGCATGTAGCTTTTGACTCTTTCGGCTGTGTGAGAATACCGTGTGGGGCCTTACCCTCTTCTCCAAATGGCTTGTTGGGGAATTCCTTCCCAACCATTCAAGTTCCCTCCCTAGGAGGAGTGGAGTCTTGGCCAACACAACCTGTTCTCTCCTAATAACTTCAAAGTGATTCTATTGCTCCCCTTATAGACCAGGTCTGGCCTCTGTCTGGTTGGCCCATTGGTCAAAGTACATTGAAGTGTTCATTGTGGGGGACAGAATTCCAGGCTCTTGCAGTCTTTCTTCTCATATGGACTCCAAGTTCTTGGTTCAAAGTCCCTCTGTGTTTATCAGTAACAGGAAAAATTGATGTCATGTGCCTCCTAATACAATGCCCTGAAAAGAGTACAGCAATATTTCTGTGGCATTCCTGCCTCAAACACACACATCATGAGGAAGCGTCAGACAAACCCAAACTGAGGAACACGCCATAGTGGGACTGGCCTGTGCACTTCAAAATATCAAGGTCGTGAAAGATGAGGAAAGACTGAGGAACTGTCCTAGATTGAAAGAGACTGAAGGGACATGGCAAGTGAATGCACCTGTGATCCAGGTTTGAATGCTGGACCTGTAATCAGCGACAGAGACAAGCAGTGGAATCTGAATGAGTCTGTGGATTAGACGATACCCTTGAATCTGTGTCAATTTCCTGATTGCCATGGTTGTACTGTGGTTATGTTGCCACGTGTCCTTGAACTTGGGAAACACACACTCAAGTAATTAAGTGGGGAACAGTTGCTCTGCCTTTAAAAGCAGGATAACAGCAAAAGTGGGTGGGAAGATGGGCTTTAAAATTCAACACACCTGACTTCCTTTGCAAACCAAGTCTCAGGTTCTTCTTCTATGAAGTATAGCTAATACTCTACTTGCTTCATTGACTTTGAAGAATTCAATGAGGGAATTCCCAGTAGTCCAGTGGTTAAGAATCCACCTTGCAACGCAAGGAGCCCGGGGTCTATCCCTGGTCAGGGAACTGAGGTCCCCCATGCCACAGTGAAGTGAAGTGAGACTGTCAGTCTCTTAGTCATGTCTGACTTTTTGGAACCCCATGGACTGTAGCCCGCCAGGCTCCACTGTCCGGGGAAATCTCCAGGCAAGAATACCGGAATGGGTAGCCACTCCCTTCTCCAGGAGGTCTTCTGACCCAGGGATGGAACCCGGGTCTCCTGCATTGCAGGAAGATTCTTACCATCTGAGCCACCAGAGAAATTCAGGTAGGGCCAAAAATTAAAAAAAGAAAAAAGACAATGTTGCTAAAGAGTTTACCTTGATAACTTGCACATGGCAAGCCTTCCATAACCTCAAGCTATCTTTATTGCCTGAACAAGTTTCAAAGGGATGAAGAACTGTCATTGTACAAACATTAGCTTTCCAACTTTGTGGCTGGGTCCCTCCTGGTTTCCCTCCTGGCTGCTCTGCTTTGAGACCGTGTCACCGTCATCATAGGCATTGTTGTCTTCAGGATCAGCCACTAGTCAGAATTATTTTCTTTGGCCTGAATTCAGATCCCCAGGCTAAAGCATTGAAGTCTGAAGCAAAGCCCCGGGATGGAGCCCTTGCTTCACAATCCAGGTTTCCTGTCCCTTGCTGGGGCAAGCATCTATCTCTTCCTGAACAGCCTGGGGCTTGATTGAATTTCCTCTAGGTGTCCAGAGGGCTCCACTCTGAATCCGGAGGGGGCCCATCTAAATCTCCTCATTTCAGAAGTTCTGGAAGGCAGCCCAGTATTCCTGGCCAGTGGCTTATTCCTAAAGGCTGGCCATCAGTGTCTCAAATGTAGGCAGGTGGGGATTGAAAGTACATGTGGGAGGCCAGACCCTCAGGGTCAGGTGGGTAGCCCCTGGGAGGGCAAGTGGCATCTCTCTAAGCTGGACACTGGAGGGAGTGGTTTGGGCTCTACTCGGCCTCATCACTTACAACACCTGTTCAGGAAGTCACCGAGGGTGGAGGTGTCCATAGATTAGGGAGGGAGTATTTAGTTTTCACAGATTTGAGAGCAAAGCCTTCCTTGCAGTTAATCTTCGCCCTCTTTAGAGACCGTATCCATCTTGGTCTTTCAAGTATTGAATCATTTAGATTAAAATTTTGAACTCAGTCTTGAAGCAAAATTATTTATTATCTCAAGATTTCTATTGGTTAGGAATTCAGATTAAACACAGTGAGAATGACTATTCTCTGCCCTGTGATATCTGGGGCTTCAGATGGCAGGTGTTGACGAAGACTAAGGGTTGGAATCATTTAAATGTGCCTTCACTCATGTGTCTGGTGATTGATCCTGGCTTTCAATTGGGAACCTCATTGACATTGCTGGTGGGAACATCCTCATGTGGCTTCCACACATGGTCTGGGCTTCCTCACAACAAGGCAGCTTCTTTCCAAAAGCAAGTACCCAGAGAAACAGGGAGAGCAAGGTGAAGGCTGCATTGCCTTTTACGACCTGGTATGTCAGAGTAGTTGAGATAGAGAAAACACTAGAAGATATCTATATCTATATCTATCTATCTATACATACAGCTGACCCTTGAACAATATGGATTTGAACTGCATGGGTCCAGGGATTTATAAAAGGATATTTTTTCAAGAGTAAATATTATAGTACTACACCATCCTCAGTTAATTGAATCCTTAGGTGTGGAACTGTGGGTACGAGGGACTGCAGATTTCCAACTGTGTGGAGGATCATCACCCCTAATCCCTGCAGTGTTCAGGGTATATAAATATACATATACATACATATATATATAAATATATAGACACACACATAGTTAGGAATAGGTTCATGTGATTATGGAGGCTGCAAGTCCAAATCTACAAAGTGGGCCAGTATTCTGGAGATCCAGAGAGGGGTGCCAATGTTGCAGTTCAAGGCCAAAAGCGGTCTGCCATGGAATTCTGTCTTGTTGGGAGAGGTCAGTCTTTGGTTCTATTTGAGCCTTCAACTGATTGAATGAGGCTCAGCCACATCATGGAGGGCAATCTGCTTAACTCAAAGCCTGCAGACTTAAATGTTAATCTCATCCTCCAAAAATCCTCACAGAAGCATCTAGAATAGTGTTTGACCAAATATCTGGGCATTGTGGCCCAGCCCATTTGACACATAAAACTAACCATTACATCTAGTTTCAGAACTCACACAGTGTACTTCCATCACATTCTATTGGTCAAGGCTGTTACAAAGGTTTAGTCAAATACAAGCAAAGGGACCACAGAATGCCCGCTGCTGCCAATTCAATAGAGTAATATAAATACCATGTTGTAAGAAGCATATGCTTATGGCATGGGGTATGTATTGGTGTGGCATCTTTGGAAAATATGATGTAACAAATGTCCAACTGTGATATAAGGGGAAAGGAAACCAATTTATAATAAAATATTATGTCTTTCAAAGCAAGTTCTCCAGCTCCCACAGTGACAGTAGAGAAGTCAGATTCCCGCATCTGTTCACAGCATCACTTTGAATGTGAGCAGCACAGGTGCAGACTACTACAGGTGTGTCCCAAGGGCAACTCAAAAACTCAAGTGGAGATGCTGTGGGTAGTGTGATTTTCCAAAGTGGTGAATGCTGTAAAACTCTACACAAGACAAAGCGCAATTTCCCCTGTTTACATGGTAGTTGTATTCCTGGGGTGGGGTGGAGGGTGGTGGGTTTTGGGGGAAATCTGAGCATATAAAAGTTTGCAAAAATCACACTGTGTTTATGTGTAATGTGGCGTTATTAATAGGTTTCAAAGCTCGAAGCCTATAGATTGTTAATCTATAAATAGGCTGTTTTACCAATAGGAATGTCTCAGGGAACACTCGAACGTCATGGGAGATAAAAGGCAATTCCTGCAGAACTTTCCAACAATCACAGAAGGACTTCTGGCCTCTGTGATCTCTCCCTACTAAAACCCAGTAGTGGGGACTTCCGTGGTGATCCAGTGGCTAAAACTCTGTGCTCCCAATATAGGGAGCCTGGGTTTGATCTATGGTCAAGGAACTAAATTCCACATGCCACAACTCAGACCTGATACAGCCAGATAAGTAAATAAAAATAAATAAATATTTTTAAAAAGTCAATAGTGCCCTCTCCAGCATTAAGACCACCAAAAACAGCATCTATGCTTTTCTAAAACTCCTCATGGAGGACATCAGCAACCCTATTGAGAAGCAGTTCTGTAGAGGAAGTGCATACCTGCTAAGTCGTTTCGGTCATGTCCAACTCTTTGCAACCCCATGGACTGTAGTCTTCCAGGTTCCTCTGTCCATGGGATTTTCCAGGCAAGAATACTGGAGGGATGGAAGAGAAACCTTAGACTTTACTGGGACTATTCAATAAAAACCATGCCATTCTCCAGGGGATCTTCCCGACCCCCTGGGATCAAACCAGCATCTCTTGTGTCTCCTGCATTGGCGGGTGGGTTCTTTCCTGCTAGTGCCCCCTGGGAAACCCCAGATAAAGGAAAGGAAAGGAACAGAGAAATTCCAAATATTCCTGTGGAGGAAGTCTGGGGTAGTATAGAAATGAACCAATTCAGTTCAGTTCAGTCCAGTTCAGCCCCTCAGTTGTGTCTGACTCTTTGCGACCCCATGGACTACAGCTCACCAGGCCTCCCTGTCCATCACCAGCTCCCGGAGTCTACTCAAACTCATGTCCATTGAGTCAGTGATGCCATCCAACCATCTCATCCTCTGTCATCTCCTTCTTCTTCTGCCTTCAATCTTTCCCAGCATCAGGGTCTTTTCAAATGAGTCAGCTCTTCACATCAGGTGGCCAAAGTATTGGAGTTTCAGCTTCAACATCAGTCCTTCCAATGACCACTCAGGACTGATCTCCTTTAGGATGGACTAGTTGGATCTCCTTGCTGTCCAAAGGACTCTCAAGAGTCTTCTCCAACATCACAGTTCTAAAGCATCAATTCTTCAGTGCTCAGCTTTCTTTATAGTCCAACTCTCAAATCCATACATGACTACTGGAAAAACCATAGCTTTGACTAGATGGAATGTTGTTGGTAAAGTAATGTCTCTGCTTTTTAATATGCTGTATAGGTTGGTCATAACTTTCCTTCCAAGAAGTAAGCATCTTTTAATTTCATGGCTGCAGTCACCATCTGCCATGATTTTGGAGCCCCTAAAAATAAAGTCTGCCACTGTTTCCACTGTTTCCCCATCTATTTGCCATGAAGTGATGGGACTGGATGCCATGATCTTAGTTTTCTGAATGTTGAGCTTCAAGCCAACTTTTTCACTCTCCTCTTTCACTTTCATCAAGAGGCTCTTTAGTTCTTCTTCACTAATGGTGGTGTCATCTGCATATCTGAGGTTATTGATATTTCTCCCGGCTCGTGCTTCATCCAGCCCAGTGTTTCTCATGATGTACTCTACATAGAAGTTAAATAAGCAGGGTGACAATATACAGCCTTGACGTACTCCTTTTCCTATTTGGAACCAGTCTGTTGTTCCATGTCCAGTTCTAACTGTTTCTTCCTGACCTGCATACAGATTTCTCAAGAGGCAGGTCAGGTAGTCTGGTATTCCCATCTCTTTCAGAATTTTCCACAGTTTATTGTGATCCACACAGTCAAAGGCTTTGGTATAGTCAATAAAGCAGAAATAGATGTTTTTCTGGAACTCTCTTGCTTTTTCAATGATCCAGCAGATGTTGGCTATTTGATCTCTGGTTCCTTTGCCTTTTCTAAAACCAGCTTGAACATCTGGAAGTTCACGGTTCACGTAATGTTGAAGCTTGGCTTGGAAAATTTTGAGCATTACTTTGCTAGTGTGTGAGGTGAGTGCAATTGTGCAGTAGTTTGAGCATTCTTTGGCATTGCCTTTCTTTGGGATTGGGATGAAAACTGACCTTTTCCAGTCCTGTGGCCACCGCTGAGTTTTCCCAATTTGCTGACATATTGAGTGCAGCACTTTCACAGCATCATCTTTTAGGACTTGAAATAGCTCAGCTGGAATTCCATCACCTCCACTAGTTTTGTTCATAGTGATGCTTCCTAAGGCCCACCTGACATCACATTCCAGGATGTCTGACTCTAGGTGAGTGATCACACTATCGTGATTATCTGGGTCGTGAAGATCTTTTTTGTACAGTTCTTCTGTGTAGTCTTGCCACCTCTTCTTAATATCTTCTGCTTCTGTTAGGTCCATAACATTTCTGACCTTTATTGAGCCCATCTTTGCATGAAATGTTCCCCTGGTATCTCTAATTTTCTTGAAGAGATCTCTAGTCTTTCCCATTCTATTGTTTCCCTCTATTTCTTTACACTGAGGGCTAACTTTATTTTTTTGGGCTCCAAAATCATTGCAGATGGTGATTGCAGCCTTGAAATTAAAAGACGCTTACTCCTTAGAAGGAAAGTTATGACCAACCTAGACAGCATATTAAAAAGCAGAGACATTACTTTGTCAACAAAGGTCCATCTAGTCAAGGCTATGGTTTTTCCAGTAGTCATTATGGATGTGAGAGTTGGACTCTAAAGAAATCTGAGCACTGAAGAATTGATGCTTTTGAACTGTGATGTTGGAGAAGACCCTTGAGAGTCCTTTGGACAGCAAGGAGATCCAACTAGTCCATCCTAAAGGAGATCAGTCCTGGGTGTTCTTTGGAAGGACTGATGTTGAAGCTGAAACTCCAATACTTTGGCCACCCGATGTGAAGAGCTGACTCATTTGAAAAGACCCTGATGCTAGGAAAGATTGAGGGCAGGAGGAGAAGGGGACGACAGAGGATGAGATGGTTGGATGGCATCACCGACTCAATGGACATGAGTTTGGGTAAATTCTGGGAGTTGGTGTTGGACAGGGAGGCCTGGCGTGTGGCAGTTCATGGGGTTGCAAATAGTTGGACACGACTGAGTGACTGAACTGAACTGAACTGAACTGATCACTGAGGAAGGCTTTCTTATCTTGCCTCACTATTCTTCGGAACTCTGCATTCAAATGGGTATATCTTTCCTTTTTTCCTTTGCTTTTCACTTCTCTTCTTTTCACAGCTATTTGTAAGGCCTCCTCAGACAACCATTTTGCTTTTTTGCATTTCTTTTTCTTGGGGATGGTCTTGATCCCTGTCTCCCGTACAGTGTCATGAACCTCCGTCCATAGTTCATCAGGCACTCTGTCTGATAACAGAAATGAACCAACCAGTGACAAAATGGAGGATGGAAGGCAAAAAGCCCCATGCCACATCTGATAGGTAAGACCTATGCATGTGTGGATGGGTGGAGGGTTCCCAACCTATCCCAGAGATCCCACCCTGCTCCTCCAATGACCCATCACCAGCCAGGATCAGCCAGAAGAGAGCCCTTTTGCTTATATTCACTGTCATCTGCATCACGGGACCCTAAGCTTATGGGATGTTTCTCACACTTGGAGTGAAACAAGGGAAAAAGGAACAGAATAGCCAGCAGTGTTCTCTTTCTGATCATTGCACCCCGATAGTTTGAGATCTCCTTGGTTAGGGATGAAAGAGAAACCTCAGACCTTACCGGGACTATTCGATAAAAACTAGAAACTTCAAAGTGTCTTCTTTTTTTTTTTTTTTAAAAAAAAGCATCATTCAAGAACCTCTATGTTATACCTAGCATATCTTTCAAATTCCTACTGCTGGGCCTTTGCACCTGTCATCTGCTGTGTTGGAAAGTCATCTCCCCTGCTGGGTGCCTGTGTAAGGTCTGTTTGTTTATCCTCAGCCTCACTTCCTTTGTGAAGTCTGGGGTTCCCAACACAACCCAAGGAGACTGTTCTTCCTCCCCCATGTAACTCTGTCTCTTATGGATCCATCAGCCTCGCGGGATTCACATGTGCAGTGCATATCTTTCATCAGGCTCTTCCCTCTCACTGGACACTTTCTTAAGGACAGGACTGAGGCCAACAACTCTGTTTCTCTGTATCTCCCTAGAGCACCTAACCCAGTGCCTTGATCACAGTACATATAGTTTAGATTCTTTCAACAGGAACGAAACTTCATAAAATTCTGTCACTTGAAATATGGCAACATTAATCTCTTGAGGTCAAACTAAACTTTCACATTCCTGGGAATTAATTGCTGACATTTCCAGAGCTTCCCTTCTTCCTGTGTAGGCTGAATTTGAACTGCTACTTTAAACAATAGGTGGTTGATGTTGTGTAATTGGCTGTTGGGAAGATCTGCAGGAAGGGAAACCTGCAAAGGTCTGAGTCAGGAAGGCAGGGACAAATGAAGAAGGGAGAAAATTCTCCTGGGCCTTAAAGAGGAGGAGGGAGGCAGCCTGGGAGTTTATTCATTATCCTCAAATATTATTGGCCTGTTCCCTTGTCACATTTCCATGTCTAAATATTCCCATAAATCACTTCAGACCTTCCACAGGGGCAGGTGGAGCCTCTCTGCCTCTGAACGGTGAGAAATTTCAAAACCCCACTTAATTACAAGAACTTGTTCATTTCAATTTCTAGTTAATAAGGATGTTTTCCTGGTATCACAGGTCCTAAATTTGTTGTTTCAAGAGTGCCTGTGTTCTTGTCCTGTGACCTTGGTTCAATCCTCAGGTCAGGCCTCCCTGTATTATAGTCTCATAGTGGCATGAACTTCCCCTTCTTGGAATTTGTACAAGTGATCTTTTTTTTAGTGAAGTTTTTTATCATTATTTTTAATAATCTGTTTAATGTCTCCTTCTGCTGAGTTGCATGCCCCAGAGGGCACGTGGCCAGGCCTGCCAGTCCACCACTGTGCTGTTGGTTCCTGGCACAGAGGATAGGGGAGCTGGTTAACACGCAGCAAGTGAGAGAATCTGGCACTTCCTCAGGAAGTTAAACAAAGTCACGATCGTGTGCGCAGTTCTATTGTAGGTATTTACCCCAAGAGAATTTCAGATGTGTGTCCACACAGAAACTTGTATGCAAACGTTCATAGCAGCAATATTCATAATAACCAAAAAGCAGAAATACCCAAAAGTCCATCAGCTTGTGCATGCATGAGTAGAATGTGGTCTATCCATACAGTGAAATAATATTCGACCATAAAAAGTAATGACGTACTGTTACAACCTTGAAAACATCATGCTAAGTGAAGTAAGCCAGATGGGAAAGGCTGCGTATTATATGAATCCACTTATATTAAGTGTCCAGAATAGACAAATCCATAAAATACCTGGTGGCTGTTAGGGGTTGGTGGGGGGAGGAGATAATAAAAAAAGAAAAAAATCTCTTCACATGAGATTTCTTTCTGTTATGATTGAAATCCTTTGGAATTAGAGAGATGGAAGTTGCACAATGCAGGAAATATACTAAAAAACACTGAACTGTAAACTTTAAGGTGATGGTGTTTATATTATATGAATTGTACCCCAACTTTTAAAACTTCTGCCTTAAAATATACATATTTTTTCCTTTTGGGGGGCCTGCTAAACTTTTGTGTCCTTAGTTCCCTGACCAGGGATCAAACCTGGGCCTCCTGTATTGGAAGTGTGGGAGTCCTCACCACTGGACCACCAGGGAATTCCTGATATACATGTTTATTGAGTGAACAGTTCATCCCTGAAACAGAAACTCCGGGGTCTCTGGATCAGTTCTCAGATTTTTGAGATTTTAGTGCTAGCTGTGTTTCCTAAGAAAAGCTGGTCTCTAAAGGGTGAGACGTTGGCACTCTGTGTGAGAAAACAGCGTGGCTATAGTTTATCTGTGACTGTGTATTGGTTGCCAGCAGTCCTGCTGGACATAGTCCATCACTGACATTTTTATTAACTTCAAGAGAGGAATTTCAAGAGGGAGGCTTCTACCCTTTCTTCTTGAAACTGATTTCTGAGGTGTGTCACATTAACAAAAACATCCCAGACTTCAAGGCCAAGTATCACAGCTTCATCTTAGGGGGACAGGGGCAGGTGGCAAGTACTCCAGTGAGAATTTGGATGTGTTTTATTGCAGGCTTTGGAGATTTACGTAAGAGGTAAAGAAAACCAGTTGGTACTATGTGAGGCCATGATTTAGAGCTGGCAGGAATACAGAGAAATGTGCTATGTCTGTAGTTCAAACCCTGGTGGAGTGGGTGTAGGGAGGGAGCCAGACATTCCGTGTGTGAATGTGCTCAGAGGCCCTTCAGCTTGGTTGAACAAGGGGAATTTTCAGGGCTTGTTCTTGCAGATGGATTTCCTCTAAATGAGAAGAGGAGACGGACACTTTACCAGGTTGTCTCCTCTTATCGAGAAGCAAAAAAGTCCTGAGAAAAATCAATGTGTAAAAGGGAAAAACCATTTTTGCAGGAATTCTTTGCTCTCAACAGCAGGTTTTGGCCAGGGCCACTTAGAGGTTGAGAGTAACCTGCAGTTATGTGCATTTTTTAAGGTTCCTAGTAGCCGACTCATTGGCAAAGACCCTGATGCTGGAAAAGATTGAGGGCAGGAGGAGAAGGGGACAACAGGGGATGAGATGGTTGGATGGCATCACTGACTCAACAGACATGAGTTTGAGCAAACTCCCTAGAGATAGTGAAGGACAGGGAAGCCTAGAGTGTTGCAGTCCATGGGGTGGCAAAGAGTCAGACAGGACTTAGTGACTGAACAGCAACAAATGTTAAAATGTGAAGAAATGTCCCCCTTCAAAAGGTTGCTGGGAACTGTGGTATATTTTAAAAGTTTATATTTGACAGATTGATACTTTTGCCACAGAAACATAGAGTAAAGGTAATTATGCTTTTGTGCTATAATGCCCTGACATTTTAAATCTATGACATGAAGTGCTCTACAGGCAGTGATGGAACTTGGACTTAGAGATCTACCCATCAACGTCTGCCATCAACATCTCTCAGTCCTGTCATCTAGAGATGATGTGCAAAGCCAGAGTAGGGGGCCCTTTGTGAATCATAAGACCAGAGCCCAGTGCTTTCTACACCTGACCATCATCTCTATACAGGCCCCATGGGCCCCGCCACCTACTGCAGGTCACTTGGGTTGGAGTGAGATGCTGCAGACTCAAAAGCTGTGTTTTTGCTGAAGCCAGTTCTTATGAAGACCTTTTGCTTCAGTCAATAAGCAGTTTGTTCTTGAGACCTTAGCACTCTTTCTGGTCAATTCCATATGCCTGTTTGCTGGATGTTTTTGTGGATTTTATTTTTGTTTTAGTCAAAAGCCATAGCTTGTTTCTAGGGCAAAGGCAGTAATTATTCATTTTCCAACTGCAAACAACCAAGTGTCAGGCAAGGTCACACTTCAGCCCTCCTAGCTCTTGCTTGCTGAACTGGCTCCTGTGAAGGACGCCTCTGAGGCCTTGGCCTACTCTAGACCCTCATGCATCACTTTTCCCAAAGCCTCAAACCCAGATGGCCATGCCAGCCAGTGACTTGGTAGTGGCACTGTGAGTCCAAGGATCCACGGGAACTCACCTGGAGGAATTTGGGAAAGGGAGTTTAGCTTCATTAGAAGATCTTTAAGGCTTCCCTGGTGGTCCAGTGATTAAGAATCCACCTTGCAACACAGGGGACACCAGTTCGATTTCCCGTTGGGGAAGATCCCCCAGGCTCTGGAGCAACTACTGAAGCCTGCGTGCCTAGAGCCCATGCTCTGAAACAAGAGAAGCCACTGCAATGAGAAATCTGTGCACCGCAACTAGAGAAAGCTTGCTCACAGCAATGTTGACCCAGTGCAGCCAAAATAAATAAATAGTTAAAAAAAAAAAAAAAGAACATCTTTAAACAAGAGTGCAGGGTGTGGAATTCCCTGGCAGTCTAGTGGTTAGGACTTGGTGCTTTTACTGCTGGGGCCTGGGTTTGATCCCTGGTCAGGGAGCTAAGATCCTGCAAGCTGTGCAGCCAAAATGAAAAAAAAAAAAGAGTTGGGGGACAAATAGCATTTTGGATCATTGTAGAGGACAAGCTCAAGGAGTTGCTTGGATACTAAATTTCTGTGTGAGGTGTCAGCTGTGAACTACCTTGCCATGCCCAGTTGTAGCAGTCAGGGCACATTCCAGAATAACTATCATGTACCAGGTATGAACCCAACAATTGTCATGGTATCTTCTCACTTCATCTTCACCACAACCCAATGGTATAGGTATTATTCTCATGCCCATTTTACAGATGAGGAAACCAAGGGTAGAATGGCTGAGCAACTTGCCCCAAATCACACAACTACTGAGTAGCGAGAGCCAGGATCTGAAGACTGGTGTAACTCCAGAGGTCATGATCTCAGAAGCTCTATTTCTGGGTTTGTAGAGAACTTTCCTTTTCCAAACAAACTTCACGTTCAGGGTCTTTCTGTGAACAGAAAGTCAACTGTCCACCTCACAGGGCAGTGAAAGGGAGGCTCCTACAGCATGGCTGTGAATGCAAACAAGGACATGAAAAGCTCTGAACCTCAGGAGGAGGCAGACCACAGGAGAGTTTTGAACAGGGAGGCAGGAGGAGCTGTCTGCGCCCTGTTGAGACCAGCCTCCTGAGCAGGTCACCCAAGGTTTCCCTGGAGCTTCTCAACTGGGACAGAAAGAGACTCGGGAATCTTGAAGCAGGAGGGAATCTTGACCGTTCACCCTCTCCTGTTTCTGAAAATGAAACGGGTCTGGGAGATTAGGAGGAGAACAATTTTACTGTCTGCAAGCACAAGCTGGGTCTCCTGGCTCCTACACCATTTAGAAGATGAGCCATTCTCTCAACTAGGAAGCCCAGAACCTGAGAGGTGATGCAATTGACCATGGGAACAATCTCAGGTAGCCTCGGCCTGCAGCGGCTTGAAGCAGTATTTGTTTTCCTGGCCAAAGATTGAGGTCAGGTAGCGGCAGGGAGAGCGCTGAATCCTGGTCACTAGACCACCAGGGACAGTGGCTAGTGGCAAGGCCCTAGCCTGTCAGTGGTGTAGAAATGAATTTCCACATAGAGATGGAAAGTCATGAAACAAGTAAGGTGTTTATTGGGAGGAAAAGAGTATGTGTGGATAGACACATGGGCGGGCTCAGAGAGAGTCGTGCCCTCATGATAGTTTGAATCACTTATGTGAGGCATTTCTGCTGGGTTTCCTTGGACCAATCATCTTGCTTTGCCTGATTCTGAATCCATATTTGATTTACCTCAGCGTCCTTCCATGTGTGTGAGTTCATCTCTTAGTGAAGATGGAGTCTAGTGAAGAGGTCTATGGGTATCTGACATCACTTGCTAGGAAGTGACACCCCCCCTCTTTTGACCTCCAAGTAGCCTTTCTGCACACGCGTAGTTGGGAAGCTCTCCTTAACTTCAAGAATGCGGAATATATATTGCCTTTTATCTCTTATCTGGGCAGGGTTCAGCCTCCTCCACTTGCTTTTATGAGTTTCTGCTTTTATGGAGTTTCTGTCCACAGCGGAGAATCTGTTCAGCCTGGGGCTCCTTCATCTCCTCCCTCAGGAAGGAACTCAGCCTTGAGTCCCTTGGGGTCTGCCAGCTGCTAAAATGACAGTGGACTGTGAATGGAAGGTGATCTTCAAACCCTTTTAGGATGAATGAATCATGTGCATTTTTGTAAGCATATGAATTATCTGGGCAAATGTCAAAAATGACTCCAATCTGACTGCAGGTCTTGCCCTTGATACACTGTTCTCACTGCTGATCCAGAAAGTCCCCAACCCATTACCACCCACTTTGCATGGACTAAATGGTGTTTGTTTTTTAGATTTGTTTTCTGCAGGCCTGGACCTGTCTGGATCTGAGCACACTTTTTTCCCCACTACCTTCTTGCCTTTAATTCTCCATGGTGTAGGCTGTGTCCTCTAGGCGGCAGAAAGGAGCCATTTGTTCTACAAGGGCTGAGCCTGGAGATGTCCCAGAACTTTAAGGAGAAAGGAAATACCCAAAGATCTTACACATGCTTTTCTCACTGATTAAAATGTGATCTAGAATCCTCCAAAAGAGAGAATATTGGTAGGAACTCAGGCTCTGAATTCAAATAGCCTCAAATTTGATGGATCTAATGTACAGTCCAGTGACTAGAGTTCACAATTGCTGTTTAGTCCCTGAGTCTTGTCCAACTCTTTTTTTTTTCTTTTTAAGATAAAGAGTATTGGCTGTTTTTTTTTTCTTTTTTTAAATTTATTTTAATTGGAGGCTAATTACTTTACAATATTATAGTGGTTTTTGCCATACCTTCACATGAATCAGCCATGGGGGTACATGTGTTCCCCATCCTGATCCCCCCTCCCACCTCCCTCCCCATCCCATCCCTCTGGGTCATCCCAGTGCACCAGCCCTGAGCACTTGTCTCATGCATCCAACCTGGACTGGCGATCTGTTTCACATATGATAATATTCATGTTTCAATGCTATTCTCTCAAATCATCCCACCCTCGCCTTCTCCCACAGAGTTCAAAAGTCTGTTCTTTACATCTGTGTCTCTTTTGCTGTCTCGCCTATAGGGTCATCATTACCATCTTTCTAAATTCCATATATATGCATGAATATACTGTATTGGTGTTTTTCGTCCTGACTTACTTCACTCTGTATAACAGGCCCTGGTTTCATCCACCTCATTAGAACTGATTCAAATGCATTCTTTTTAATGGCTGAGTAATATTCCATTGTGTATATGTACCACAGCTTTCTTATCCATTCGTCTGCAGCTGGACATCTAGGTTGCTTCCATGTCCTGGCTATTGTAAACAGTGCTGCAATGAACATTGGGGTACACGTGTCTCTTTCAATTCTGGTTTCCTCAGTGTGTGTGCCCAGCAGTGGGATTGCTACCAGGTCGTATGGCAGTTCTATTTCCAGTTTTTTAAGGAATCTCCACACTGTTCTCCATAGTGGCTGTACTAGTTTGCATTCCCACCAACAGTGGAAGAGGGTTCCCTTTTCTCCACACCCTCTCCAGGATTTATTGTTTGTAGACTTTTTGATAGCAGCCATTCTGACTGGCATGAAATGGTACCTCATTGTGGTTCTTGTCCAACTCTTTTTTTTTTTTTAATATTTATTTATGGGCCAAGCTGTGTGGCATGTGGGATCTTAGTTCCCTGACCAGGGATCGAACCTGAGCCCCCCGAATTGGAAGCACAGTCTTAACCGCTGGACCGCCAGGGAAGTCCTCTTGTCCAACTCTTTTGTGACCCTGTGGACTGTAGCCCACTGGGCTCCTCTGTCCATGGGATTTCCCAGGCAAGAATACTGGAGTGGGTTGCCATTCTCTTCTCCAGGGCATCTTCCCAACCGAGGGCATTTTCCTGACCCAGGGATCCATCCCAGGTCTCTTGCTTGGCAGGCGGATTCTTTACTACTGAGCCACCTGAAAGTATAGGTCATGATACTATACTATATATTTGAAATTTGCCCAAAAATAGACCTTAAATACTCTCAACACACACACACACACACACACACACACGGTAACCATGTGAGTTCATGGATGCATTAATTAACCTTATTATGGTAATTATTTCACAATATATATGAATATCAAGTAGATCATTGTATACTCTATATTTCCACAGTGTTATTTGTCAATTATATCTCAGTGAAGCATAAAAAAAAAGAAAAGAAAAAAAAGAAACCAAAACCCCCCAAAACAGAAAAGCTTACATTTACCATCAGCCGTCTACTGTGACTATAGCAGGCTATTTAAGTTCATCAAGCCTCAGTTTCCTGTTTTGTAAAATAGGAATAGTAATAATACCCACTTAAGAGGATTGTTGTGAGCTTTATATGGCAATTGCTAAAAAAAAGTTTGCTTTCATTATTACCTTAACTGTTACTGCTGCTCTATAAATAGCAATGAATTTTAAGTCTGAAGGGAAGGTGAACCCACTTTCTTCAATATTGGCTAAAGCTCTCTAAGGAGGCATTCAGCCCATTCTTTTCCAGGCTCTGTCCTAGGATGACATTTCACATCCTGGAAACCAATAATATGAACAACACAGAGGCCACACTGGACACAAGGAAACGTGTTACGTGTTGGCTTCCTCAATAAAATCAAACCCGCTTCCTCCAAGGTCAACCCCAGGTGCACGGATGCTGTCTGCATGGGAAGGGTGGCTGGATCTTTTGTTTCTGTCCCCAAGATTCACCTTCCTCTGGAGATTTCTCCCTAATCTCACTGGCGTCACCACTGGCAAGGAAAGTTGCACCTCTTCCCCACCCCCATGAGAATCTTGCTTCTGCCACCCACCTTAGTGGATCTGGGTTTGCTTTTATTGAGGGTGTCAGTAAGTTTCCTTACCCCGAGACTTGGAGGTTTTCTGCTTTTTAGCTTCATCCTGAGATTTTAGGATGTTTAGTACCTAATTGGAAATAATCATCACTATAGCAGCTACCTTAGTGCCTATGGATTCCCTCATTCCATTTCTGCTGTAATCCAGTGGGTTAATTCCTATGACCACCTCATTTTACAGATGGAGAAAATGAGGCGTTAGGTGACTTCCTCAAAGCCTCTTTTTTAACTGGAGTGTAGTTGATTTACAATGTTGTGTTAGGTTCAGGTATATAGCAAAGTTATTCAGTTTTATATATATTTTTTTTTCAGATTCTTTTCCATTATAGGTTATCATAAGATATTGAATATAGACCCCTGTGTTATGCAGCAGTTTATTTTTTGTATATACATAGCAGTGTATAATTGTTAATCCAAATCTCCTAATTTCTCTCTCTCCCATTTCTTTCCTCTTTGGTACCATAACTTTTTCTATGTCTTTCTATTTATTTTGTAAATAAATCCATTTGTATCATTTTTTTTTTAATTCCACATGTAAGTAATACCATGTGATATTTGTCTTTCTCTGTCTGACTTATTTCACTTAGTATGATAATCTCTATATCCATCCATATTGCTGCAAATGGCTTTATTTCATTCTTTTCATGGCTGAGTAATATTCTATCGCATATGGTGGTGATGCTAGTTTAGTCACTAAGTGGTGTCTCTTGCGACCCCATGGACTGTAGCCCGCTAGGCTCCTCTGTCCATTGGATACTCCAAGCAAGAATACTGGAGTGGGTTGCCATTTCCTTCTCCAAGGGAGCTTCCTGACCTGGGGAGTGAACCCAAGTCTCCTGCATTGCAGGCAGATTCTTTACCCACTGAGCTACAAGGGAAGCCCTTCTGTTATATATACACACACACACACACACACACACCACATCTTTGTCCATTCATCTCTCAATGGCATTTAAGTTGCCTCCATGTCTTGGTTACTGTAAATAGTGCTGCTATAAACATGGCGTGTATCTTTTTGAATTAGAATTTTCTCTGGATATATGCCCAGGGGCGGGGTTGCTGGATCACATGGTGACTCTAGTTTTTTAAGGAACCTCCATACTGTTTTCCATTGTAGCTGTACCAATTTACATCGCTACGAACAATGTAAGAGGGTTCTTTTTTCTACACACCTTCTCCAGTATTTATTATTTGTAGATTTTTTGATGATGGCCGTTCTGACTGGTGTGAGGTGATACCTCATTGTAGTTTTGATTTGCAATTCTCCAATAATTAAGCTATGTTGAGCATCTTTTCATGCGTCTATTGGCCATTTCTATGTCTTCTTTGGAGAATTGTCTATTTAGGTCTTCTGCCCACCCCAAAGCCTCCTGGGTAGTCTGACTGCAGAGCTGAATTCCAAGTCACTTGATCATGACTTGAATAAACACAGACACTGCATCCCTAACCCTCCTACACTTGGAGCACTGATAAAGCCTAAGGTCTTTGATGAAACCAGTTTCATCAAAAAGTCTGAATGAAGCCTGTGCTCCCTTTGGCTGGGCCCGGAGTCAGGTCCAGGCATCAGTGACACCAGGGAAAAGCTATCCTGCAGGGAGACAGCCAGCATCCAACAGCTGGGCTCTTTCCCATGTGCTTGCCCCTACCCGCCCCCAACAGCAAGTTCCCTCCCTGCTTGAGACCCCGAGAGACACTCAGTTGCATGACCTTTTGCAAAGACCCACAGAGGGTGAAGAAGAGGGGTGTGGCTTCTCCGAGGCACAGTCAGCTCACACAGGTCTGACACAGGCAGGAAGAGAAACACCTTGGAGGTCCTCCCTTGTCAGACAAACTGAGCCTGGGGCAGGAGCACAAATGCTCTTCCCTCTTGTCTTAACCTTTTCACCTCCTCATTTCTTCACCACTGTGAAGGCAACACTCAACAGGGCCGTCAAGACACCGTCCCTGCCCTGGAGATTCAGAATCTGTCACCATCGCTAGGAGGTGAGAAGGAAATTGCAGTACTGAGGTTTCTTGCTTCTTCCTCACTGAGACAGAAAAACCCAACTGTCAACAAACCCCAAACCAACCAATCAACCAAGTGATGCTGGGAGGTTGCTGGGCAGTAGGCTGCATCTATGGCAGACAAGATCATGAAATGGCCTGGGCACAAAAAACGAGGTCATGAAAGACAGAGGATGAAAAACTTGTAAAGAGGGGTGCTTGGAGTGAAAAGGGAGTGAGGCCAGGGTGGGTAGGTTCCCCAGCTACCCAGCGAGGTAGGGCCAGCCAGGGAGGAGGAGAGAAGGGTGGTGGGTGGGGAGGGATTTGAAAAGAGGGCAAAAGGGAAGAGCTTGAAAAGAAAAGCAACTGTGCCAGAGAACCAACAGGATTAGGATATTAAATATCCAGACCCGCAGACAGAGCTGTACTGTATATAAGTTGTGCCTCATGAACCTGACTTAAAAACAAGCTGGGAAAGGCATCAACAATTACATACTACAGCTCAGCTACACTAAAAAAGAGGACAATTTAGGCTTTTATTTCTTAGAACCAACATAAGCTTCTTTAAAAATTCTTATTCCCATTAATCTTAGGTGGGAGTATTTAAACCTGCCAGTTAAAGGAAAACAAATCTCTTTCACTTTAAAATCATTTTATTAGATAAGTTCAGCTGCTTTTGGATAAATATTCAGTTCAGTCCCTGCCTGGACTATTACTGGCTCTCCAGGTGTACCCCTCTTGCCCCATCCCCTCTCTGCCCCTACACTGTATATAACTCTGGGACAATGGACAGGGTGGCTGGTCTGGATGCTGGACCCTGTGTAGTCCTCTGGTCCTCAGTGCCCTCTATAGAGATGCCCTTCATCCACCAGGTCTGCAGGCATCCATGATTGAGGTTCTGGCTGGTGGGGCCTGCTGGTTTACCTGGCTCATCGATCCTGTCTTAGTTCTGCTGGTTCTGTACATACACACCTGCACCTGTTCCATGTATCTGCTTGTTTTCCACTTCCCAAGACCGGTCCACAAGTTCTCAATTTTCAAAGCAACTCAGCGTTCCCTAAGCAGCCTTGGACATGTCTGGGTTTCTCCCAGGCCATATTTTCCAAATAGTCAAAGCTATGGTTTTTCCAGTAGTCACATACAGATGTGAAAGCTGGACTGTAAAGAAGGCTGAGTGCCAAAGAATTGATTCTTTTGAACTGCAGTGCTGGAGAAGACTCTTGAGTGTCCCTTGGACAGCAACGAGATCAAACCAGTCAATACAAAGGCAATCAACCCTGAATATTCACTGGAAGGACTGACATTGAAGCTGAAGCTCCAGTACTGTGTGTGTTTGTGTTAGTTGCTCAGTTGTGTCCAACTCTTTGCGACCCCATGGTCTGTCCATGGAATTCTCTAGGCAAGAATACTGGAGTGGGTTGCCATTCCCTTCTCTAAGAGATTCCCCCAACACAGGGATCAAACCAGGGTCTCCTGCATTGAAGGTAGATTCTTTACCATCTAAGCTACCAGGGTAGTTCAGTACTGTGGCCACCTGATGCAAAGAGCTGACTCATTGAAAAAGACCTTAATGTTGGGAAAGATTGAGGGCAGGAGGAGAAGTGGGTGACAGAGGATGAGATGGCTGAATGGTATCACTGACTCAATAGACATGAGTTTGAGCAAACCCTGGGAAATGGTGAAGGACAGGGAAGCCTGGCGTGCTGCAGTTCTTGGAGTCACAAAGAGTCGGACATGACTTGGAGATTGAACAGCAACAGCAAGGCAGGGGGTAGGGAACATCTCCAGTCCCTCTCCCGGACTAAACATACCATGCAGCCATCTCTGCTTTCCTGAGCTACCCCAGGTGGATGTGGGGACATGCCGTGTGGCGGACCCCCCAGGGCTCCAGTGGAGGAGCAGGGCACGCATCTTTTGTGTTTCTGGTCTTCTCTCAACCTCTGTGGAGGTTTTCTACTGTTCTCCACTCTGGCAGCAGGGTTTGAGATGGGTGGAAGAGTACCAGCTCTGGCCTCCCACCCCTCCCGCTCCCCCCACCCAAGCTGCACAGGACTTTGTACTTCCTCTTTCTGTTTTTCAGGGACTTCCTTTTTGTCGCATGTTCCTTCTTCCCTGCCCCATGGGTTCTGTTTGAGACAATATCCACCTTTCTCTTTCCCTAGGCAATGAGCTCCATGGTACAGTGAGAGAGTGTTGCTTACTGGTCAAGAAAGTGTTTTAAAACACCTGCCTCCCTTACTGTAGAATTTTAGGAACAAGGAGTCATTTCTAAGGAAGCATTTTTTGTTTGTTTGTTTTGGCCCTGATGCTCGGCTTGTAGGATCTTAGTTTCCTGACCAGGAATTGAGCTCATGGCAGTGTAAGTGTGAAGTCCTAACCACTGGACGGCCAGGGAATTCCCATCAAGGGAGTGTTTTTGCCGGCATACTAATAAGGGTCAGTGTTTTAAATGATACAAATTTTTTAAAAATGGGGGAATTCTCATCCACTCAGATAAACGACAACCAGTTCATTAACTTTCCCAAAGTCATCTCTTCAGTTTTCCCCCAAGCCTGCTCTTCCATCTGTTTCCTTTTTCCCCCCTCTAATGCATTATCCACTCTTTTTATTTATTTATTTGTGTGGCTGTGTTGGGTCTTAGTTACAGGACATAGGATCTTCATTGCACCATGCAGGATCTTTGGCTGTGGCGCATGGACTCAGTAGCTGTGGAACACGGGCTCTCTAGTTGTGGCATGCAAACTCCAGGGCACACAGGCTCAGTATTTGGCACCCAGCTCAGTCACTCTGAGGCATGTGGGATCTTAGGTCCCTGATCAGAAGTTGAACCCACGTCCCTTGCATTGTAAGTTGAATTCTTTAATCACCGAACCACAGGAAGTCCTCCTCCTCTGTGTTTCTAATCTACCCAGACACCCAAGTCAGAGATTAAGAAGCCTCCTAGACTGCTTGTTTCATATTCAGTCTATCACTGAACCTTCTTCCTCCTTCACCTGCAAGAATGGCTGTCTCTCTCCTCTCTCTCATCCCCGTCACTACTGCCTACATTTAGGCCCTTTTGGTTCTCACCTGGATTGTTGGGAGGATTCTGATCAATCTTTCTACGTCCAGACTTGCTTGCTTGCTTTCATCCTTCTTGCCACTGATGTGAACTTTCCCAGTACATATCACACCATATCATGTCTCCACCTAAGATCCTTCTGTAATTCCCCATGCCTATATCACACAGTACTTCCCCATCTCTCAAGACTCATGTCCTTCTGCTATGTACACAACCTCTAATCCAGCCAAACAGCTTAAAGTGGACTGGCAATGCTATGCTGGGCAGCTGTGTGACTTTGCACATGCTGTTTCTCTGGCTGGAATGTCCCTTCCCACCTTCTTATCTTGCAACATTCAGCTCAGAGATGTCCTTCTCCTTGAAGTCTTTTTGGTCCTCCAAGCAAGAACTCTATGCTTTTTCTTTTTTTTTTTAACTTTTTATTTGGTACTGGGGTATAGGCAATTAACAATGTTGTGATAGTTTCAGGAGAACAGAGAAGGGATTCAGCCATACACGTACATGTATCTGTTCTCCCCCAAACTCCTTTCCCATCCGAGTTACCACATAGCATTGAGCAAAGTTCCATGTGCTGTACAGTGGGTCCTTGTTGGTTAACCATTTTAAATATAGCAGTGTGTACATGTCCATCCCAAACTCCCTAGCTATCCCTTCCCCCAGCAATCATAAATTTATTCTCTGTGAGTCTCTTTCTGTTTTGTAAGTAAAAGAACTCCATGCTTTCAACCATCATGGTACCAACTTACCTCTCTTAGGACACTTGCCACACAGAATTTGTATCATAGCACTGAGCTGTGGGCTCCTTGAGGCCAGTGATCAGTTATAGTAATCTTGGCATGTATCATGGGTGTCTGTCTCAAGCTAACTGAATGAATGAACAACACTGAGCATCAGTTCTGGAGTGGGAAGGGACCTTGAAGGTCACTAGGTTCAGTGTTTGCATTTTCCAGATGCTTCTTTGAGAGGTTAAGTCAACAGGTTGACCTTACACAGATAATTGATAACAGAACCAGACCTGGTCTTTGAATCTGAGAACAGAGCATTTTCTCACTATTCTAGACACAGCAGAGGGGAATAGAGGCTGAGAGGCAGGCTGTGGGTTGGGGTTGGTGAGAAGACAAGAGAAGCAAAAATTTAATTCAGGGCCTGGTATTACTTATTCTCAAGCAGGAAACGGGGTCAATCCCACAAAGGGTTTTTGTAAAACCCGTGTTACTCTCACCTGTGCAACTGGAAAGAGTATACGACGTCAGTGTGAGCAGCCGGCACCCGAGGTTACAATAACAATGCTGCGGAAGAAATTTAAATTGAAGCCTCACTTGCTTGCTACTGATTTGTCTGAGGCTCAGTTTATCTAGCCCAATTATATGACCATCATAATTTTTTTTTATTTATTTAAAAACGGAGTCTAAATTTTATGTTTAAAAAAACACACTCATGGGCTTCCCAGGTGGTTCAATGGTAAGGAGTCTGCTTGCCAATGCAGGAGATGAGGGTTCGATCCCTGATCCAGGAAGATCCTGCATGCCTCCAAGCAACTAAGCCAGTGCACCCCAACTATTGAGCCTGTGCTCTAGAGTCTGTGCTCCTCAATAAGAGAAACCACCGCCATGAGAAGCCTGCATACCACAACTAGGGAGCAGCCAAGGCTCACCACAACTAGAGCAAAGCTCGAGCAGCAGCAAAGACCCAGCACAGTCAATAAATAAATAAACAAATAAATTTAAAAATAAAGATCATTGGCAACCCCTAACAGAATTTAGTAACATTTACTTAAAAAAAAAAAAAAAGCAGAAGAAAAAGAAAAAAAGAAAAAACCCAGCCATGTAACCTTCACCTTATTTCCTCCTGGAGACAGCGGGGGAGACAGAGTGTGGGCTTTCCCAACCCAGATGGAACGTGAATTCGAGGCTTATTTAGGGCATGACTGAGGACAAGACACTTCACTGTTCTGTGCCTCAGCTTGTATGTTTGTGGAAAATAGAGGTCATGCGAGTTCTCCCCCATGGTTGTCATGGGAATGAAAAAAAGGCGCTAGGGCAGCAGCCAGTAGAGTGGGTGAAGCCTGGCCTTGGAGCCAGGGCACCGGGGTTGGAACTCTGGCTCCATCCTGGCAAGGTGTGTGACCTCAGATAGGTGACTGCCCTCTCTGTGACTCAGTTCCCTCTTTGGAGGGGTCATGAGGACCCATGTGATGCTCGACAGAGGCTGGCCCAGAGTGCACACCAGGTAAGTGTAAGCTGGTGAAAATGCTGAGTCTAGTGCCAGGTACTTGATACAGGGGAGCCCTTTCCTTCTTCCACAGCCAGAGGGAGCCCCATCTGTGCATCCGTTTGGGGGTGTCCAGGACCTTGGCCGTGCTCTTCAGCTCTACCTGTATCAATCATGATAAATCTAGAGGAACCACACCTTCCCTTTTCTCTGTTGAGCCAGTGACAAGTAACTCTCTCTCTTGGCCACTGGAGTCACCACACGTTGACCCCTGGCCCAGATACCTGGAGTCTGCTCTCCCGCACCCCCATCCCAGGAGGTACAAGCCCCATCTTGGGCGAGGCCCCTGTTCCCAGGTCAGGGCAGCGTGGTCTCCTGCCCAGCTTGACACAGGGCGCTTTGTTCAGTTCTGCAACCTGGGCCTCGGCTCCCGAAACTTCCCCGAGATCTGTTTGGACCTGTCGTCTCTTGGGTTTATTAGTCTCAGCTCACTTGCTAGACTCTCAACTCTGCATGCCAACCCGGTCACCTTTCCCATGCAGACACACCCCGGGCCCTCAGAGGGACACTCAGTGCCAGCCCCCAGGTGCAGCCCTGGAGCTGGTGGAGGGAGGTGAGGGATGCCAGGGGCTAGAACCTGAACTCGGAAGAGAAGAAGCCTGAATCCTGCGCTGGTGGGAAATTGAAAACAAAGACAGCAAAGCTTCTGTGTCTCCTTAGAAATCCCTGTGCCCTATGAGCATTCTAGGCCCAGGATCCCAGAAACAGAAGAGACTCTTAGAACTCGTAGAACTCTTAGAACTCGCAGAACTCTTCCGGGCCCACTCATGACCTGGTTGAAGCAGGAAGCCGCATTGTGGCACCCCAAGCAGGAGGTCCTTCAGGCTCTGCGTGAACATGTCCTGAGAGCTCACTCCCTTTCCACCTGCACACGCCACGGCTCAGCCTGCCTCTGGCTAGAAACCTGGCTTCTGGAATTCTGACCCAGGGCTCCCAGTCCCTTTTCTGTGTGATGGTTGGTTTGAGCAATTATTCTATCCACTCCATCCCCCAGCTTCTCCAGGCTTAACACGTCCATGGTTCCTCACATAACCATGTGAGGATGTCCAGACCCCTCCCCATCCTGCCTGTGGTCACTGGACTTCTCTCATGCCCACAGAAAGGCATCATAATCATAACAAGGAATGAATCCCTGATAGCCCAGTGGTTAAGAATCTGCCTGCCAATGCAGGGGACACAGCTTCAGTCCCAGCTGGGGAAGATTCTGCATGCCATGGGGCAGCTAAGCCTGTGTACCATAACTACTGAAGCCCGTGCTCCACAAGAGAAGCCACCCAATGAGAAACCCTCGCAACGAAATAAAGAGCAGTTCCCACTCACCGCAACTAGGGAAAGTCCGAGTGCTGCAAAATGAAGGCCCAGCACAGCCACAAATAATAATAATAATAAAATAATAACAAGGAAGCCAGCAAGTATTCTGGGTCCTACTGTGTGGCAGGAATGGTGCAGGTGAGGAGCACACAGGTATCACAGCTGGCCTCTGGCCTCAGGGAGCTAACCATAGATGTGAGAAGGAGATAACTTCTGTTCAAGTTTGCAGACCAGTGGAGGTTACCTGCCAGATGCCTACAGATCAAATGTTTAGCAGTTGAGGGGGTTAGCTAAAAGATACAGAGCTTTTTTTTCAAGGTAATGAAAAGGTCTAAAAATGATGGTGATGAAGGTTGCACACATCTGTGAAGATGCTAAAAACCATCGAATTGTTCATTTTCATTGACTGATGGGCATGGTATGGGAATTGTTGCTGTTCTTGTGTTGTTTAGCCACTAAGTCATGTTTGACTCTGTAACCCCATGGACTGTAGCCCACAAGGCTTCTCTGCCCATGGGATTTTCCAGGCAAGAATACTGGAGTGGGTTGCCATTTCCTTCTCCAGGGGACCTTCCCAATCCAGGGATCGAACCCTTACCTGCATTGGCAGGCAGATTCTTTACCGTTGAGCCACCAGGGAAGTCTTGGTATGGAAATTCCGTCTTAATAAAGTCAAGATTTTAAAAGTTTAACAGTTAAGTAAAATGCGTTCTTTCGACCTGGAAAAGTATTCCTTCATAAGGACCAGACCCAGAAGGCCAGGTTTGTAGTTAACGTTCCTGGCATCCTCGGATTCTGCGTGGGAATGTGGCTACACAGGGAGAGCCGGTCAGGCCCTCACACCCCCCTCCTCCTTCCTACCCCTGCTTCCCACCCCAGCTCTTGCACCTTGAGAGGCTTCATGAGCATGCAGGGGACTCTTCAGTTCACAGGTTCCAGTTCCACAGCCCCTGTCAGCTACCTTTACCTCTAGTGATATGCACACTGGTGATGGGGTCTGCTCTAGGGAGGCCAGACCCAGGAAGATGCCATCACAGGCCCAAGTTGACTGGTAACCTTTTATTTTTTTTCCGAATTTTTATAGGAGTAGAGTTGATTTGCAGTGTTGTGTTTTTATTTTTAGGTGCACAGCAAAGTGAATCAGCTCTACATATACATACACCTACTCTGTTTTAGATTCTTTTCCCATATAGCCATTACATTACAGAGTATTGAGTAATACCGTGCTATACAATAGGTCCTTATTATTAATACTTATCTATTGTAGTGCGGACCTAGAGATTGTCATACTGAGTAAAGTAAGTCAAACAGACCCCATGGACTATAGCCCACCAGGCTCCTCTGTCCAAGGGGTTTCCCAGGCAAGAATACTGGACTGGGTTGCCATTTTCTTCTCCAGGGGATCATCCCGAACCAGGGATCGAATTGGCACCCACTCCAGTGTTCTTGCCTGGAGAATTCCAGGAACGGAGGAGCCTGGTGGGCTGCCGTCTATGGGGTCGCACAGAGTCGGACACAACTGGAGCGACTTAGCAGTAGCAGCAGCATTGCAGGTGAATTCTTAACCGACTGAGCCACCAGGGAAGTCCATCACTTATATGTGGAATTTTATTTTTATTTTATTTATTTATTTTATGTGGAATTTTAAAAAGTGCTACAGGGCTTCCCTGGTGGCTCAGTGGCAAAGAATCCACCTGCCAATGCAGGAGACACGGGTTTGATCCCTGGTATGGGAGGATCCCACACGCGGTGTAACATCTAAGCCTAGGTGCCACAACTACTGCGCCGCTGCTCGAGAGCCAGGAGCCACAGCTACGGAAGTCTGCAAGCCCTAGAGCCCATGCTCCGCGACAAGAGAAGCCACTGCAATGAGAAGCCCGAGCACCGCAATTAGAGAGAAGCCTGCACAGCAGCAAAGACCCCGTACAGCCAAAATGAATGAATGAATAAATAAATCATTCTTAAAGTGCTTTCCTATTAAAATAAATCGATAAAAATGTCTAAAAGTTCAAAATGGTACAAATGAACTCATTTGCCGAACAGAAATAGATGCAGAAAACAAACGTATGGTCATTGGAGGGGAAAGGGGGAAAGGGAGGGAGAGGGGTAAATTGGGGCGGGGGACCTTTTGACCAGGGGATTCCAGAGCCTGGTCTGGAGCAGTGCTACACCACTGCACATTCTTCCATGGTGGAAATGCTCTATATCTGTACTGTGTCATCACTAGCCTCGGGTGGCAATTGAGCATTTTCAGTGTGGCTAGTGCACACAAGGAATGGAATTTCTTAACTGAAACATTGTCATTAAGGAACTTTGAAGTTGCCACATGTGGCTTCTGGCTACCATAGGCCTAGAAAGTAGGACGAGGGGGACTCTGAATGGACACGTCCTGTTGACTCCATCCTTCGGGGGCGGTGGGCTGGGGTGGGGGGTGTAGGCAGGGGCTGGAGGAGCACCAGAATAGGGCTTTCAGGTCTCAGGAAGATACTGGGGATGAGATTTGTTCTCAGAAGGAAACGGCCATATAAGGCTGCTTATCCCTGGCCAATGAGCTGTCCAGATCTGAGGAGAGGGGCAGAGGGCTGTGTGCTGGGGGAGGGGAGTGACGCGAGGGCACCCCCAGACAAGTCCTCCTGAGATTTTTGCAGGGACCTGTTTCACATGAGAGGCCTCCTTTGGTAGGCGAAGCCTGCTAGGACTGTGGGTACTGGCAGACGGAGAAGATTGTTATTTTTTTCTTCCAAGGCCATGTGAACGGGGCAGTCCGTGTGCATAGTTTCCATGGCATAATCTGACTAGAAAGCCCTGTGTGTCTGTGGGGGAGGGGTGCAGAGGGGCCCTTGGCCCAGCCTCAGTCAGAACTGGGCACTAGCCCAGGAGACGCATTCCCTCCCGATTTCTGCAGGGTCCTGAACCGAGAGGCGGGGAGGGCCACGCCAGGCTGGCCCAAGCCTTTGGAATCTTGCTTGGTTGCTGACTGGGGTGAGGAGGTTGGCTCTTCCTGATGCCTGGATGTGCGACAGAGGAAAGACACCATCCGGAGAGCTAGGCCAGGTGGAGGCTCAGGCAGAGCCCAGGAGAGGTGAAGGAGGGTCTCTGCACTTGGCTGCCTTTTCCCACCTGCAGAATAGAAGCTGCTGGCAGGCTGGCTGGGGCCCAACCCTGCGGAGGAAGCCAGCAGGATTATTTTCCCAGTGTGAGTCCAAGCAGTTTCCCTGAACCCTTCCGCTCACTGCCGCTGCCGGAGAAGGGATGTCTGTAAAGAAAAGAGGCCACCCTCCCAGCCCTAGAAAACTGGGGATGCAGAGATGTCAGGGGTGCAGAGCAAAGGCTAGCATTAATTAAGAATCTCTCTACTGGGTACAGGGCTCTCTGCTAAGCGTTCTGAGCTTCTGGTCTCATTTGGAACAATATAGATTAATAAAATCATTATAAGGAATTTTCTTGGCAGTCCAGTGTTTAAGAAGCTGAGCTTCGTTTGACAGAAAACAAAATTCTGTAAAGGAATTATCCTTCAATTAGAAACTAAATTAATTTTTAAAAACAGAATAAGAAGAAGCTGGGCTTCCACTGCATGGGGCATGGGTTTGATCCCTGGTCGGGAACTAAGAGCCCACATGCTGGCAGCCAAAAAATAGAAACAAACAAACAAAAAAATCATTATAATAGCTAATATTTCTTGAGTGCCTATGAATGGACCAGACATCAATCCATTTAATCCTTATGATTCCCTTGTCCTTAGAGGGAAGGAAACTATTTCTCATCTACAATTTTATCCCAAGTTGCTCAGTCAGAAATGTTCCAATTGAAATTTGAACCCAGATGCTGACCTCACACTCCTGCTCTTAAACCACTGATTTTCCTGACAGCTGTTCTGGGTGTAACATAGATTTCCTGAGGCTCTAGCCCAGGGTCTTCCAAATGATCCCTCAGCTCCGAATTACCCAGCTTTCCCCAAAGCTCCTGTTTTCTTCCTCTCTCCTGGCTCCTTGGAGTCTGGAAGCCTGGCATCTCAAAGGCTCCCTGTCCTTGGATAGCAGCTGTCCCTTCACTTGCTCTGGATTTGTTGTGACGTGCAGGCCGGCTGCCCTGGGCCACGGAGGTTGCCCAAGACAATCCTGCCTTTCTGAGGGGCTTGCTGGCCTCGGGTCTCAGCCACAGCCCGCACACACAATGCGCTCTGTCTCCACCAGGGCAGAAAGGAGCATTATTGGGGTCGGGTGACTCGGGCTCCACTGGGGTGATGTTTGTGGTCTGCGCCTCCCCCACCCGGCACCTCCCCACTGGCCAGAGGCAGGCCCAGAGCACTCAGGCCTGGGAGTCCCTTTCTCTTAAGGCCCCTGCCTTGGCTCCCAGATCAGACTTACCTCTTCCCTTCCATCCCCTCCTGCTGATCCTCCCCCAGACTCGCGTCTCCCACTCCCAAGTCTGTGATGCTCTAATTTCAGTTACTTCTGGGAAAGCACACAGCATTGTGCCTGGTACAACTGGCCCCCACAAATGGGACTTTCTCTTCTGCTTTCTGGCTTCTCATGTTTGGATGTCAGGCATGTTGGAGATTATTTTGTTATCAGGAATTTTGAAAGAGACCCTGAAAACAAGCGTGTTCTTAATAGCAATAGCAGCCACAGTTTTCTAAGCTGTTGGCCATATGCCCGGCACGGGGCCAAATCCATATCCTCAGGACAGTCCTGGGAGACTATGCTCTATTTATTTATTTTTGGCTGTGCTGGGTCTTCTTCAACCCATGCAGCGGGGTTGCTGCATCCAGGCTTTCTCTAGTTGTGGCCAGCAGGGGCTACTCTTTGTTTTTGATGCTCGGGTTTCTCATTGCAATGGTTTCTCTTGTTCAGTAGGAGCACAGGCTCTAGATGCAAGGGCTTCAGTAGTTGCCATGCACAGGCTTAGTTGCTCCGAGGCATGTGGAATCTTCCCGAACCAGGGATCGAACCCATGTCCTGCATTGGCATACTTGCATGCTCAGTTGTTAAGTCGCGTCTGACTCTGGGACCCCATGAACTGGGATTTTCCAGGCAAGAATACTACAGCGGGTTGCCATTTCCTCCTCCAGGGGATCTTCCTGACTCAGGAATCGAACGTGGGTCGCCTGCAGTAGCAGAGGATTCTTTACCATTAAGTTGAGTAGGTGGATTCTTATCCACTGAACCACGGGGGAAGTCCAAGGCTGTGCTCTTTTCTAGTCCCACGTGAAGTATGAGAAGAGGATGCTCAGAGGCTTGGTGTGACTTGCCTGAGGCGGCAAAACTAGTAAGTGGTGCCCCTGGGAGTGGAGCTCAGCTCTGACTTCAAGCACAAGCGGTTGACCATTGTCACAGTGCCTGGATTCGTCTCCCAGGGCTCCAAAAGCAAGGTGGCCTAGAACAGACACGTATTGTCTCACAGGTGTGGAGCCTAGGAGTCCGAGGTCAGGGCCCTGATAGGGCTGGTTCTTTCTGAGGGGTGTGAGGAGGCTCTGCTCCTGCCTCTCCCCCAGTTCCTGGGGGCTTGCTGGCAATTTTTGGTGCTCGCTGGTCTCTGGATGCGTCACCCCAATGTCTACCTTTATCTTCACCTGGTGGCCTCTCTGTGTGCGTGTCCATCATTTTCTCTTATTGTTAGGTCACCAGTTGTGTTAGACTAGAGCCCACCCTGATGGCCTCATTTTTATTTGAATATCTGCAAAAACCTTATTTGCAAATAAAGTTGCATTCACAGGTACTATGGACTGGGACTTCAAATTCAGTCCATAACAATGCCTTTCCCTGCTCAATATCCTGGTGGCTCAGGCTCTCTCTCTCTCTTGATTTATTTATTTATTTCTCTCTTTTTTAAAAAGATATGTATTGGGACTTCCCTGGTGGTCCAGTGGGTAAGATACCCAGCTCCCAATGCAGGGGACCTGGGTTCTATCCCTGGTTAGGGAACTAAATCCTATGTGCCACAACAAGAGACCTGGAGACAGCCAAATAAATAAATGTTTAAAAAAAAATAAAATAAAAAGGTATGTATTTATTTGTTTGACTTTGTGGGGTCTAGTTCCCTGACCAGGGATTGAACCCAGGCCCCCTATATTGGGAGCGCAGAGTCTTAGCCACTGGACCAGCAGGGAAGACCTGCAGGCTTTCTTAACAGGAAGTGATACTTTCCTCCGATCTAAGGGCAAGACAATCTTCATTCCAGGACCTCTTTCACTGGCTCACATGGTGTATACACACACACACACACACACACACACACGGAAATTCAGTCATGTTGACTGAAAAGAAAATGCACAACCTAGAAGTTGAGAATTGCATTTTTTTTTTTTTTCGGTTGACAGAACAGAGGCTGGACTGCCACATTAACCACACTAACCCCTGGACCCTGTGGAGAGAGGGCCACATCCAGCCAGGATGAGGTGTGGAGGGCGCCAGGGCCACATCTGTGTGGACAAGAGACCGCCCGCAGTGCAGACGCTCGACCCTCTGAGCCCAGCCAAGCTGCCCTGAAAACATCCCCTCCCCCACTCTCTACCCTCTGGACCCAGGCCCCCTTCCCGCCACCTCCAGGCTTGCAGGAGCAGAGGGACAGAGGCAGCGTGTCATCTCAGCTCCAGCGTGTGGCCCAGGAGTGTTGTTTAGGTGGCACTGAGGGCAGAGGGAGGCAGCCTCCAGCTTGTGAGCTGCTGTATGTGGATTCTTCCATCTGTACCTCCAGCGAAACACGTTTCCTTACCTGGTTAATTGTTACTTCTGCTGGGTCTCAGGTGATCAGCCCCCCTCATCAGGTGTAGATGGGGCCTGGGGAGGCCCCAGCCTGGGGTAGGAATGGTGCTTCCTGGGCCCTGCAGACATCTGGCCCCAGGCACCCAGGGGCTCTTCTAGCCCACAGGCCTTCTCCCCACCTTCCCCCAAGCTCCACCTGGGCCCGCCCCAGCCTCCGCTCCCCACTCCCCCTCCCACTCCCCACGGAGGCTCCTGCTCTGCTTTCTGTCTCCTGTGTCCCTCACTCATCTCTGTGATGGGCTTCCTCCTCTCAGGCCTGCCAGGCCGCAGTGCACACACTCACACACACTTTACAGACTTACACGTGCCCACACCCACCCTCACAAGCCCACACACGTTCACATACACCCAGAAACACACACCTGCACACACCCTCTCACAAGGCTCACACGCTCACACATGTGCACACATTCCCGTCTGCCCAGACACTCACACACAGCTGTACTTTCTCACACACTCATATACTCACATACACACACACCTTAGACTCGCTCCCAGAACCTCCCTGCTAAGAGCTCTGCTGTGTCCTGGGCACGGGCTTCCTTGAGTTGGCTCCTTAGTGGCTGCTTATAAACGGGTCTCCTGGGGATGTGGCACACACTGATCTTACTGGGAGAAAGAAAACTGAGGCAGAAAGAGAGGTTCAGCCCTCAGATTAAAACTAGAAGTCTGCTTGACTTCTGGGTTGGATCCCAGCTACCCTACTCTGTGGCTGTGTGGACTGAGGCACTTGCCTTGTTTCTCTGAGTCTCATCTTTTTATTTGGAAAACGGGAATAATGTTCTCCATTTTACAGAGCTGTGCTCGAACTAAAAAATGAATTTGAAAGATATAGCCTGGCATAAAAGAAGCATTTGTTGTTATTTATTTCAAAATTCAATTGTATTTATATTTAAAAGATAAGTCACATAATTCAAAATTCAAAAGGCAGGAATGGGTATAAAGCGAAGTCCCCTTCTCATCCTATCCCCAAACCACCTAGCCTCCTTCCCCAAACCACAGAATCATTGTTCTGTGCCTGTTTTTCTCACTTAACAATAAATATAGCTTGAAGAATGTTCCATATCAGTACATAAATGTCTTCCTCATTGTTTCATGGTTCCATTGAATTCCATTATGTGGAGGTACCATCATTTATTTAACTAGTTCTCAGTGGATGAGACATTTAGGTTGTTCCTAATCTTGTGCTATTTTGAACAAAGCTAAAGTGAGGAATCTTGTATGGACATCAATTCGCACAGGTGTGAGTGTATCCAGTAATAACAGCAAATATTGTCAAATATCCATAAAGACCCCCAAAGCCACTTTCCCTGACACCTGGGTCACTCCTCTTCTTTCACAGGTATTCACTCTACAACCGAGAAATCTGATGGGCAATACTCTAGTCCTGGATTTCCCCAGCACCATAAACCAAATCCCAAGACCCTTGCTTTGGCTGAAGAGACAACCCTAACCTTTTGATTCTTAGCATTTCAATAGGATTCAGTCCACCTGGAAGGAGCCAACACTGCCAGGATGTGGAAGGACAGTGACGAGTTATGTTATAGATCTGCTGAGGAGAAGAGCATTTGCAAACCAAAGAGCCCAGTGCTCAAGGATTTGCCTATTGCTGCATTCAGTCAGCGGATAGAACTCGGACATGTAGGACCTGCCATGCACTGTTCTGGGGATGAGGAGGGGTGGAGGAAAGACAGGGCAGACCCTACCCTCATAGAGCCTGCAGTCATATGGTAGAGACAAACACCAAGCAAGCAATTCACAATATGAGCTGTGGCAAAAAAGCAGAGAGCGAGAACTTCCCTGGTGGTCCGGGGGTTAAGAATCCAGCTTTCAATACAGGGGCATGGCATGGCATGTTAGTCGCTCAGTGATGTCCAACTCTTTGCATCCCCATGGTCTGTAGCCCTCTAGGCTCCTCTGTCCATGGAATACTGAAGTGGGTTGCCATTGCCTTTTCCAGGGATTTTCCCAACCCAGGGATCAAATCTGAGTCTCCTGGATTGCAGGCAGATTCGTCACCACCTGAGCCACCAGGGAAGCTCCTTCCAATGTAGGGGACTTGGGTTCAATCCCTGGTACCGAACTAAGCCCATACGTTGCACTGGAGAAGACAGAAAATTGCAACTACTGAGCCCATGTGCTCTAGAACCTGTGCTCCTCAACTAGAGAAAGCCTGTGTGCTGCATGAAGACCCAGTGCAGCCAAGAAAAAACCTTCTTCAGCTTAGACCAGAATTTAGAGACAGGCTGGGACATCCCTTGACTCTTCTTTTCTGAAGCCCCTTTAACTTCTCTTTTCTGAAGCCCCTTCTGGTTTTCCTTCGAGTGTGCCCAGAGGCTCAGCCTTCTTCCCTGGTTCCTTCTACCCCCTCGCTGTCTTTCCCGCCCTGGCTCTGGGCAGCTGGGGGCCCGCACACTGCCTTGGAGAGGTGGATGCTGTCCCTGGGCACAGCTGGAGCAGTGGTGGCACCTAAAGCTCCCCTGCTGCTGCCCACCACCCACCTCCGCAGCCTTGGAGAGCTGCTTTGGAGCTAGAAAGTAAGAAGGGCTGGTCTGCCACCCACTTCCCTTCCTGGTGTCAGACTTGCTTATCAGGGCCAGCTCCCCCTTCCTGACACACAGGAAGGCAGCCATCTGATAAACTGGGTTGTACCCTGGTGTCGGCCACTCCCTGGAATATTTGCATATTTGATGACACAATGCAAAGGAATGAGTTGCTAATTAGGGGCCATCTAGGCTCCTGGGAAGATTTTCTTTAGGTGACATACAAGGGACTGGCTTATATTTAACAACAGTTGACTTCAGTTAAGACAGTGTCCTCCATAATCTCTGTGCTATTGCATTGCTGTTTTTAACTGTGAGGAGTCTGTAGAAATAAGGCATTTGCTCAAGAACGGGTGCTCCTCATGTCCACCAGACTCGCCTCCTGAAAGGTCAACTCTTGCATCCGTGGACCCACGGTGTGGTAAATGCAGTACTGCCACATGGAGGAAATACACTGGCAAAGTCTCAATGGTGTTAGTGCAGCGGGCTGATGTTTAGCTCCTAGAGACAATCTATTGTGACAGAGAAAAATGGAATGAATATTATCAACATAACAATATAAATGTAGGCATACAACTGACAGAAGTTGGGGCTGGAAGGGGCATCTTGATGGAAAGATAGGTAAAAGGCCCTAGTAAACTCATTTTACAGAGCTAGGAGACTATCAGAAATTGACCCAGCCAGTAATCAAGTGAGTTTTAAGTATATTGCTTACAGTTACCAAGATAACCAATAGAGGGACTTCCCTGGTGGTCCAGTGGCTAAGACTCTGAGCTCCCAGTGAGGGGGGCCAGGGTTTAATCCCTGGTCAGGAAACAGATTTCACAGGCTGCAACTGATTTCCCATGCTGGAAGGATGATTGAAGATCCTGCATGATGTAACTAAACCTGGCACAGACAAATAAGTATTAAGGGACTTTCCTGGTGGTCCAGTGGTTAATAATCCACCTGCCAATGCAGGGGACATGGGTTCGATCCCTGGTCTTAGAAGATTTCACTTGCTGAGGGACAATTAAGCCACAACTACTGAGCCTACGTTCTAGAGGCTGTGTTCTGCAACAAGAGAAGCCACCGCAGTAAGAAACTTGTGCACTGCAACTAGAGAGTAGCCACCATTGGCTGCAACTAGAGAAAGCCCTCGCACGGCAACAAAGACTCAGCTCAGCCAAAAATAAAAAATATAATTAAAAAAAATTTAAAAAAAGAAAACGCATTTGAGTCAGTTCTAATGAAGTGGATGAACCTAGAACCTATTACACAGAGTGAAGTAAGTCAGAAACAGAAAGATAAATACCATATTCTAACGTACATATACGGAATCTAGAAAAATGGTACTGAAGAATTTATTTACAGGGCAGTAATGGAGAAAGAGACAGAGAACAGACTTATGGTCATGGGGAGAGGGGAGAGGGTGAGATGTATTAGAAGAGTAACATGGAAACTTACATTACCATGTGTAAAATAGATAGCCACCTGGAATTTGCTGTATGGCTCAGGAAATTCAAACAGGGCCTCTGTGTCAACCTAGAGGGGTGGGATGGGGAGGGAGATGGGAGGTTCAAAAGGGAGGGGGTATATGTATACCTATGGCTGATTCATGTTGAGGTTTGACAGAAAGCAACAAAATTCTGTAAAGCAATTATCCTTCAATTTAAAAATAAATAAATTTAAGTTTTAAAAATATTTTAGAAAAAAGACAACCAGTAGAATAACTGATAATTGTCATGACTGAAAATAAAGAGGATTAGGGAGAAGGGTGAGAGTTGGTTAGTGGGCTAAATTCTCATCTTTCTTAGGCAGGAGTCAGAGGCATCTGAGGTTGATAAACCAATGTTGAGGAGCCAATTCCTTTGTGGGAGGGTGATGACCATCTAAGGGCTGAGACCTGTAAAGCCAGTTGTCTCTGGAAAGGAATAACAGAGTAAGGCAGGGAAGTGTTGTTATTCCCTATAAACCCCATGATACTACACTTAAATGATAGGCTGGTTTTACTTTCATGAAACTTACGAGAAATTCTTTTTCAATTTTCCACATTTTCTGTAATGGACATGTGTGGTGATGACAATGAATGATAAGAGAATATAGGAAAAGCTTAATTAATTAATTGTAAATTTCTATTATGGTAAAAACATATTACAAAATCATGACAAGAAAGTTAAGTCTACAGCTCAATAGTGTTAATTGTATTCACTGTTGTGCAAGAGACTTCTAGAACACTTTCCTCTTGTGAAATTGAAACTCTAAACCTATTGAACAATAGTTCCTCATTTCTCCTCCCTCCAGTCCCTGGTAACCACCATGTTATTTTCTGTCTTTATGAATTTGACTACTTTAAGTATCTCATATAAATGAAATCATACAATATTTGGCTTATTTCACTTAGCATGATGTCCTCAAGTTTCATCCAGGTTGTAGTATGTGGCAGGGTTTCTCTCATTTTTAGGGCTTAATAATATTCCATTGTGTGTATGTATGGATCACATTTTCTTTATTCATCATCTGTGGATAGACCCTTGAGTTGCTTTCACCTTTTTTGCTGTTGCAAGTAATGCTGCAATGAACATGGATGGTATGTAAGCTTGATTTATTTCTAAAAATAGATACCCCAGAGACTTTCCTGATGCTCCAGTGGTTAAGAATTGCCTTGCAATGCAGGGGACTTGGGTTTGAACCCTTGTCAGGAAACTAAGGTCCTACATGCTGGGTTCCACAACTACTGAGCCTGTGTGCTCTGGAGCCCGTGTGCCACAGCTAGACAGTGTGTGCGGCATAAAAGATCTTGTGTGCTGCAGCTGAGACCCAATGCAACCAAATAAATAAGTAAAATAAAAAGGATACCCCCAATAGATATAGAAACTACAGTCAGAGAAGACCTATAACTTGTTTAAGTCCCTCTCAGACCAAAGCAAGCTCAGGGCATGCACTTTTGGACTCCTGCCTTCATTCTCCTGACAGCAAGAGAGTTAGTTAAAGCCCAACTTCTTGAGATAGTCTGGAAGCTGGAAGAAGCATGAATGACATGGAAGGTACATGGAAAGAAGCCAAGTTGACACCAGCCTGACACACAGTCCTCCTCCCATCCATCCACCTTCATGGTACTTTCCATTGTTGGCATTCTCCCAGCCCTGCCCATACCTACCCAGTGCCTTACTATGGCTTCTGGTGCCTGTGAGCGGCTGTGATCTGAGTTCAGTGCAAAGGCATTTGATTAATCATCTCACTTTCCCGCAAGTTCACTCTTTGCTTTTGAGGCTTAGACCTGTGCCCTGTGTTGAGTTACAGGCTGGTGGAGGGCTCAGCTGGGTTGTCAGGACCCATTCATCTAGTCTCTGACCATCCTGGTAGAGCAGATCCCTTTCTGGGCTGGAGGCTGAGGGTGGAGCCATGTCACCAGTGCTGGCTAGCTTGGATGGTTTCCCAGTGTTAGGTGACAGATTGTTCTTGGAAAGGAAATTATTTAAGTTCAGCTTTTCCTCTGATGATCTGGGAGGCACTCGGTCAACACATGTGGAGCTGAAACCCTGCAGGGACCTGGCCATTAATGGACGTGTGAACTGGGTTCTCAGGCAGGGCATGAGACACATCCCAAAGCAGGGGAAGACAGTGGGGTATAGGAATTCCGAAGCCTGGGGTGGGGGGCCCTGAGTTCCCCACGGGGCTATTGGGAGGCGTGGAAGTGATTTCCTTCCTCAGTGGACTGCGGTGTCGGGGCCACCTGGTAGCCTCAGATGACCCTTTGTGAGGTCCTTCTCTGAGCCAATGGCTCTGGGTGGTGGGGCTGGGTGACAGTTGTCAGAGTTCAGGCAGCTGATGTCTGTGTCTAGGAAGGAAGTTGACACCAGGGGTCTTCCCCGTTTCCCATTCCACACCATCTGCCTTTTCTGACGTAGATCCTTGATTGGGATGTTCCGTTCCAGTTTATCCTGCCTTTTCTCTCCCAAGCCCTGGAGGTGGGTGAAGGAAGGATATTCTCCAAGGCTTTGTGTCTAACACATAGCCTCTAGCCACATGTGGCTATTGAGATTTACATTCACTTCAATTAAATAAAATAAAAAATTCAGCCCCTTGGTTGCATTTAGCCACATTGCCAGTGGCTACCATAATGGACACTGCACATTGCGAACAGAAAACATTTCCATCATCAAAGAAAGCTCTGTTGACAGGCTGCTAAAAGCCTCCTGTCTTTTCTTCTCTATGATTGTGATCTGAAGTGACTCAAGCTGCTGTTTCCTTAGGCTGGGGGCATCCAGAGTGCTGCCTATTGAGAATCTAAAAACAGAGAATGAGTAGCATGGAAATGCCCTCAGTCCCCCACTCAGGACTGAGTCCAGGACAGCCTTGGGCTCTGAAATCTTGCTCTTCCTGAGGGTGGCACCACTTGAAGCTACCACCCTCTAGCTTCCCAGGTCGCTCAAGTGGTAAGGAATCTGCCTGCCAATGCAGGAGCTGCAGGAACTGCAGTTTCAATCCCTGCATCGAAAAGATCCCCTGGAGGAGGAAGTGGCAACCCACTCCAGTATTCTTGCCTGGAAAATCCTCATGAACAGAAGAGTCTGGCAGGCTTACAGCTCAGGGGGTCACAAAGAGTCAGACACGACTGAAGTGACAGAGCACACCTGCAAACTATTTAAGTGAGTTCTGGCTTGCAGCAGGGATTTGGTTCTGCTTGCCACCAAATCCATTTCATGAATGTTCCAGGGTGTGAGGGTGCTCCCACCTAATCTGGTCTTCTCATCTAGACCCCTGTCCTAAAACACCACACCTCAGTGGTCATCCAGTCACTAACCCTCCTCTGATAGACAGTTGTTGTCTGTAGGCCATGGCTCCTGGCAATTAACCATTTGCTTCCCTGTGAAAAGACTGGTCATTAGAGTTTGGAAGGAAGTGGGGACATGTGTCTGTCTGGGATGTCTGTAACAGGAGATGAGGTTTTCCAGAATAATGCAACACAGCCTTGCCTTCTTCCCCATACCTGTCCAAGATTGTCTTTTTTGTCTTTTAGATCCACCCCTCAGCACCGCATATTCCCCACATGACAGCCAACTTTGGGACTCCATCATTGAACTTTTTTTTTTAAGTTAATATATTTTTTATTGGAGTATAACTGCATTACAATGTTGTGCTAGTTTTTGCTGCACAACAAAGTCAATGAGCTGTGTGTATACAAATATCGGTGGCACTAGTGGTAAAGAATCCACACGCCTATACACGAGATGCAAGAGATGCAGCCTGGATCCCTGGGTCAGGAAGATCCCCTAGAGAAGGAAATGGCAAACCAATCCAGTATTCTTGCCTGGGAAATCCCATGGACAGAGGAGCCTGGCAGGCTACAGTCCACGGGGTCTCAAAGAGTCAGACATGACAGTGCGCACACACACACATACATATGTCTCCTCCCTCTTGGACCTCCCTCCCCCCCACCCCCCACCCCATGCTTCTAGGTCATCACAGAGCACCAAATTGAGCTCCCTGCACCACACAGCAGGTTCCCACTATTTATACACAGTAGTGTATATACGTCAGTGTTACTCTCCCAGTCTAGTCCACCCTCCCCTTCCCCACCCTGGGACCACATGTTGATTCTCTACATCATTGCATCTCTATTCCCGCTCTGCGAATACGTTCACCTGTACCACTTTTCTAGATTCCACATGTATGTATTAATATGCAATATTTGTTTTTCTCTTTCTGACTGACTTCACTCTGTATGACAGACTCTCGGCCATAAAAAGGAATGAAATTGGGTCTTTTGTGGAGATGTGGAGGGACCTAGAAGCTGTCAGTGAATCTCTTTCACCTGCTTTGTCAGGGTCACTGACAAGAGGCTGAGAAGAAGTTAGGAGGGATACTTTGTCTCTTCTCAGTGGGGTGGATAAGTTCAGAGATTATGAATCTAGGCCTGCTAGCAGCCAGCTTTCCTGCCTCTCAGTGAGAGTCAGCCTGGAAAGTGGATCTCAGTAGAGAGGAAAAAGGAGAGAAAACAGAGCCCTGGAATATTATTAGAGCCAGCCATACCTCAATACTTTGCAAACTATTGGACTTCCATGGACTTTCCAGTTATAAGAGGCAATTAAAGCTGAAGATAGTATCAAAGACAATTTTCTACTAGAGTTAGCTTATGTTGAATCTCTGTCACTTGCAACCAAAAAACTAATACAAAGTCATTGAAGTGAAAGTTGCTCAGTCATGTCCGACTCTTTGTGACCCCATGGATTATACAGTCCATGAAATTCTTCAGGCCAGAATACTGGAATGGGTAGCTGTTCCCTTTAGGCTGAGATATTTGGTAGGAGGAAGTCTCTACTGAAAGATCAAGTTCAGGTCCTTGCTAAGATACCAGCAAGGAATGGTCAGACTGGGGACTTCCCTGGTGGTCCAGCGGCTAAGACTCTGTGCTCTCCATACAGGTAGCCCAGGTTCAATCCCTGGTCAGGGAACTAGATCCCACATGCAGTAACTAAGACCTGGCACAGCCAAACAAGTAAATAAATAAGATAAATATATATTTTTTTAATTATTAGAAAAAAAGAGAGCCCACCTCTTTTAAGAAACCTTCCCTGACCACCCCAGCCTCTACCCTCTGGCTTCTAATAGCCTCTACCCTCTAATATCAATTATAATCATCAAAGAACAGTGAACTGTCTTTTACCAACGTCTGCTTTCATTGTCTAGAATAGCACTCTAAAGATTTTACTGTTACATGTTCACAACTTGTCACTCTCTCTCACTTGGTCCAAGTCAGAGATGGGGCCTGACACTTCTGTGTCTCTGACAGGATCCAGCATAAGGCCTGGCACATAATAGCACCTCAGTGAATATTTGTGGACTAGAAACTTGTGGTTACAAGTGTGAGAGCCACAGGAGGCCAGTCTATATGCAGCTCTCTTCAGCGGGAAATGAATTCCACTTAAGTGTTCACAGTGACGGGAGGTGACAATTCCTCTAGCCAAGCTAGAGGGAATAGGGCTAAAGGGGCAGGAGGAGCAGAGGAAGAGACTGGAGAAGAGGTGAGAGAGGAGATCTTTGCTGATGGCTGAGACCTTCCAGGGAACATCTCCTAGATCCCCTGGGATAGTGGGGAGGAGAAATGTCTATGTGCCTCAGACTCCTCTGAGCTCCCTCGGGGAGGGGCGCAGGCCAGGGGGCTGGGCGTAGGGTGAGGAAAGGCACAGGCCAGAATTGGCTCCTCTCTGGAAACATCTCCAGAGCTGGGGCAGGAGCCACGTGGGAGAAACTAGGGTCCCCAGTCCACGGTCACTCCTCCTTCTGGATCTATTTTTGATTCTATCTTAGTTGTGGCATTCTGGCTCTCTAGTTGTGGTGCGTGGGCTTAGTTGCCCCATGGCCATGTGGGATCTTAGTTCTTTGACCAGAGATTGAACCTGCACTACTGGCATTGGAAGGCCAATTCTTAACTACTGAACCACAAGGGAAGTTCCTAAAGGTCTTTTGAGTGTTGAGAAGATCTTTGACATAAGCCTTATGTCTGCATTCTTTGAAAGCTAACGGTATGTGAGCATATGCATTCTGAGTCATTCCTAAAAGGGGAGGGAATCTCTTTCCTCCCTTCAGGTGTGATCATTGTCACATCTGAGAGCATAGAAAATACTACACAATTAGGCCCTCAGCTGTTCTCTAATTGTTTTCTGACTCTTTTCCTTTTTGATTTGATTACACATTTCCCTCCTGGGGCAATGCTACATCTTATTCTAAAGTGTATATCTCCCAGCAACCAGAACACTCAACTGGATGGATGGATAGATGGGGGGTAACTTAGTAAATATTACCTTCCTACATAAACAAATGAACAACAAAATCTGTATGAGTCAGGTTTCTCCACAGAAATAGAACCAATAGGATGGAGATGGATATATACATGAAAAGTTTTATTATAAGGTGTTGGCTCATGTGCTTATGGAGGCTGAGAAGTCCCATGAGCCACCATCTCTAAGCTGGAGACCCAGGAAAGCTGGTAGTGTGGTTTGGAAGGCCTGAGAACCAGAGCACCAATGCTGTAGGTTCCAGGCCAAGTCTGAAGGCCTGAGAACCAAAAGTGCTGAGGACAGGAGAAGATCTATGTCCCAGCTCAGCCATCAAATGGAGAGTGAATTCAAAGTTCTTTCACCTTTTTGTTCTATGCAAGCCACATGTTGGGGAGGGTGGTACACTTTACTCAGGCCACCAGTTTAAATGCTAATCTCTTCTGGAAACATCCTCACAGACAACCCAAAACAACACTGAACCAGATGTCTGGACATCCTGTGATTCAGTCAAGCTGACACATAAAATTAACTCTCACAAACCCTAACATTGACCAAGCATTTATTATATCCCAGGCACATGCTAAGTACTCTACTGATATTATCTCATTCTTAGGGATATATATGTATGAGCATTCCATAGAGAAAAAAATATATGTGAGCATTCCATAGATTCTTTATATTAAGTGACTTCTAGGGCCTCTTCCAGTTATAAGATTCTTTAACTTGACATGGCAATAGGAAAACTAAGATATTGAGGTGTGGGGTTTGGATACTTAACACCTAGAAGCAGAAATAAAAATAACATTATTAATTATTCCTTTCTGTGGACTAGGAACTGTGCTAAGTACCTCACAGATATTTTCTCCCTTATTCTTTAGATAGGAACTACTACTATTCACTCCATTTCCAGATGAGGAAATCAAGGCAGAGAGAGATTAAATGGCTTGCCTAAGAAGCAGAGCTAGCATTCAGGTCTGTTGACCCCCAAGTCTGTGCTCTTAACCATCCTGCTTCCAGGGGGACTATAAAGCTCTCCACCCTGGCCTGGATGCCTGAGAAAGTGCCTTTCCCTGGGGCCACAAGGAGGCAGGCGACATGGGGGAGGGAGAACCTTGTCGTGGGACCTGTGAGGTTTAGTGAGGAGTGAGGAGGAGTGGCATGGAGGACATCTGGGGCTGAGGAAGGTTCTGGACTTGATGCTACAGGAGCCTCTGAGCTCAGCGGGAAGGAGACTAACTCTCCACTCCCTTCAGCAGCACTTGGCAAACCCCAGCTTTGCTCCCTCTGTATCTCCCCAGAGCAGAGAGGACAGGATGTTCTGGAGTTCTAGCAAGGGGACCACTCCTTGGGAACAGGCAGCAGAGCTATGATTAGGGCTTAAAAGTCTACGGTTGCCAGGCAAAGGCCTTGCCTCACCTTTTATAGCCTGCTAGCTTGAGACATCATGTCCCAAGTATTTAGAGACTTTTGCTTCCCACCCCCCCTCATCTGCTTTATGACCCTGAACACATTCTTCCTTTTCTTCCCTTTGGTTCAATTTTCCAGCCCCTGGAACAAGGCTGTATCTCTCTAGTGAGCCTAGAGGCTTTCTGGTGAATTGAAAGGCAGTTTATACTTTCAATGGGTTTTGTTGGGCTAAACTGGTGGGGGCATTTCTTATCTTGGGTTTAATTTGCTTAAGTTGCCTCTACCTTCTCTGCTTGGGTTTAGTGGCTCCTTGGGACCTGGGGTCGGTTACTTTGGTAGCCTGATGAGTTTAGGCTGCAGAGGGGCCTGGGAACATGTCCTGGGTTTGCCATTAAGGACCACAGGACCTGGGACCTGGTACCTGACCTCTCTGAGACTCAATATTCTCATCTGTAACATGAGAGAATACTACCTGTCTCCAAGGGTTGTTGGGCAATCCTCAAAGGATGGTTGACTAGCTTGGTACTGTGTTGCCCCCATCATAGCACAAGCTGAGGACAACCACAGGCCTGAGATAAGGGTGTTTGGATCAGAGAATCAAGAGTTAAGAAGCCAGGCTTCTCTCCCTAGACAAGCTTGGAGGTGAAGGGGAAAGAGCTTGTTGTAGCTGAAAGATCCAGTGTGGGGTTCCTTCAGATGGTAGAATCCACGATTTTCAGGATTGGAAGAAACCCTGGCAATCCTCTAAGGCCTATAGGAAGGCAGTTATATAGCAAGAGAGAGAGAGCAGGCAAGGCCCTGCTTCTGAAGGGATTGGAGATTTTGAAGGGAGTGCCTTCAAGAATAGGATAGGACCAAGTGGGGACTGACTGGGAGCCTGGTCACTGTTCAGGTGGACAAACAAAGTCATTCCATCCACCCTTCTGTCGACGCTTCATTCTCCGTGGAGAAGATGCTGGTGGTTTAGGAAACGAGATGGACCTGGTCCCAGCTGCCCTAATCCGGTTGTAACCAGCCCATGTTTCCTGTGTGGTCTGGCACAAAAACCAAAGGAAGGGGTACGCAGGTCTGGGCCCCGTTGTCGCCTTGGCACAGCAGCTCCGTCCTCTCTGGATGAGACAGAGAAGCCAGGGAACCCAGAGGCCCCTGTCTGAGAGGAAAACATCAACAACCAAAATTACAGTCAGGAAGAACTGCCTCCATCTGCAAGTAACTGGGCAATTACCTCCTAATTAAGCTCTTATTAACTTGCCTTCTGAAAGTTACAGTATAGGACTTGGTCGGTGCACCCCACCCTGCTTCTCTCTAAGGTGTTGATTAAGCACTACACATGGAATCAAGGTGGAACTCTTTCATCTGATTAAATATAATAGCCTGATTAATTCCAACATCTGAGCTCTTAAAAGCCATACCCTTTTATCTTTGGAGCACTGGGAGGGATTTTCGGGGGTTTTATCTTGAGTCCTGTGTTTCAGGGGAGGGAGAGGAAGCACAGGAGGGGAAAAGACACAAAGCAGAATTCAGACTCATGTTTTTTAAAGTGTGGTCTAATGGATCTCTCTTACATCTGACTCACTTGTTTATTTAAAAAATGCAGATTCCTGGGGTCTGTTGCTGAGTCAGAAACTTGCCAGGCAGTTTTTATGAACACCCAGGTCTGAAAAATTCTCAGGTGGAAGTGGCAAGTCTTCTAGGATATCAATCGCATAGATATATGAAGTACTCAGACAAAATCACTGTGGTCCATGACCGCAGCCATGAAATTAAAAGATGTTTTATCCTTGGAAGAAAAGCTATGACAAACCTAGACAGCATATTAAAAAGCAGAGACATCACTTTGCCAACAAAGGTCCATATAGTCAAAGCTATGGTTTTTCAGTAGTCATGTATGGATGTGAGAGCTAGACCATAAAGAAGGCTGAGCACTAAAGAATTGGTGCTTTCTAACTGTGGTGCTGGAGAAGACTCTCGAGAGTCCCTTGGACAGCAAGGAGTTCAATCCAGTCAATCCTAAAGGAAATCAACCCTAAACATTCATTGGAAGGACTAATGCTGAAGCTGAAACTCCAATTCTTTGGCCACCTGATGCAAAGAACTGACTCTTTGGAAAAGACCCTGATGCTGGAAAAGATCGAGGGCAGGAGGAGAAGGGGGCAACAGAGGATGAGACCGTTGGGTGGCATCATCGACTCAATGGATATGAGTTTAAGCGAACTTCGGGAGATACTGAAGGACAGGGAAGCCTGGAGTGCTGCAGTCTATGGGGTCTCAAAGCGTTGAACATGATTGAGCAACTGTACAACAGACAACCCAAAACACCATCTCAGCTAATAGTTTCTTAACCCACTTCAGAAAATTTTTCACTTTAACATTAGGCTGGGTAAAGCTTGACTATTCCATGTTTACACTTCATTTATCGACAGGTAGTGATGTGATGCAAATAGAAAAACTGCTGGCCCAAAGGCTAGAAGTCTTTCTGACTTACTTCCTTATTAAAAAATCACAGATTCCTGGGGTCTGTTTCTGTCCGGAGTCAGAAACTTTCCAGGCAATTTTTATGAACACTCAGGTCTGAAAAGTCTCAGCTAGAGGAGGCCAGAAGTCAGAGAAGAAATAGCACGTTCGTGTATAAATCACCTCTAGATCATCAAAGGCTGATGTCTTAGTGCCAAATCCCAGGTCTCAGGAGTTGTAAATGCTGGTTTAGAGCTCTTTTATCTACTGATATCAAAGGTGAACAAAAGTGATCTCCAGAAATGGTTCACATGTGCTCCCAGGTTCTTGAAAAACCACAAGTGATTGGCAAATGTTTCTGTTGTAGACACAAAGTCAAATAAACAGCTCATTTCCTTCAAGACCTCTCCACAGCAGCAGCCATGAGCCTGAATGTAGTAAGAAGAAGAGCTGTCTTCCTCTCTTTCACCCCACACTTTCTTCCCCTTCCCGATGTAAGATTTTTCTGACACTTAAGGAATCCAGGGAAAAAAAGAAAAAAAGGAATCCAGGGGCTTCCCTTGTGACTCAGCTGGTAAACAATCCGCCTGCAATGTGGGTGACCTGGGCTCGATCCCTGGGTTGGGAAGATCCCCTGGAGAAGGGAAAGGCTACTCACTCCAGTATTCTGGCCTGGAGAATTCCATGGACTGTATAGTCCATGGGGTTGCGAAGAGTCGGACACGACTGAGCGACTTTCACTAAGGAGTCCAGACTGAGGGAAAGAAGTTACTGACAACTTCAGGAAGCAGCTCCCTTGCACCCACTGCCCCTTGCCCGGGTCACTGCCCTTTCTTCTAATGGAGAGTTAGTTACAGACCTTCCATTCTACTCATTTCAGGAAGCCTGGGGGCTACATGGCTTTGAATCACTGTCTTGTAAGGCATAGTGAATTTCATTCCTTGTGCTCTGAGGACATGAAGAGTTGGGTCCCTGACCGCTGAAGATTCTGGTAGGATTCCGAATATAGGTAGCCTGAGTAACTCTGGAGCATAATGGCATGCTTTAAAAAAAAACAAACACAGATTTATTGAGATGTATTTCACATATCACACAACTTGCTCATTTACAATATACAATTCAATGATTTTTAGTATATTAAATATTTTTAGTATTTTATCACTACTAAAAGAAACTCCGATCCTGTTAGCAGTCACATCACCCTCCCCCCGTCCAATCTCCCTTCACCCCTACTCCAGCTCTATGCAACCATTAATCTACTTTGTGCATATTTGCCTATTCTGGACAGTTCATGTAAATGGTATTACATATATGTGTGTCCTAGTGACCAGTTACTTCCACTGAGCATAATCTTTTCAAGTTCTTCCATGTTGTAGCATGAATCAGTACTTCATTCCTTTTTGTGACTATATAATAGTCCATTATACGGACATACATTTTGTTTATCCATTCATCAGTTGATGGGCATTTGGATTGTTTCTACCTTTTGGTTATTATGAATAATGCTGCTGTGAATATTTGTGTCCAAGGGTTTGTGCAGATAGATGTTTTCATTCTTCTTGGGTATATACCTAGGAGTAGAATTGTTGGGTCATATGGTAACTCCATATTTAACCTTTTGAGGAACTGCTAGACTGTTTTCCAAAGTGGCTATACCATTTTGCATTCATTAACAGTGAGAGTTCTAATTTTTCCATTTCTTCCTTAACACTTATTATTATGTGTCTTTTTTCCCCACCCCTATTATGCGCTTTTGATTTTAGCTTTCCTAAAAGGTGAGGACTTCCCTGGTAGTCCAGTGGTTAAGACTCCAGGCCCCCAATGCAGGGGTCAGGGTACTAGATCCTGCCTGCTTGCTGCATTGAGGTTCCTGTGTGTTGCAACTAAGACCCAGCACTGGCAAAAAAAAAAAAGTATGAAGTGATATTTCTTTTTTTTTTTTTTAATTTGCATTTCCATGATGGCTAATGACTCTGAGTATCTTTTCATGTGCTTATTTTCCATTTGCACATCTTCTTTGGAGAAATGTCTTATTTAGATCCTTAGCCCATTTTACAATTTGGTTTCTTTGCCTTTTTATTATAAAGTTGAAGGAGTTCTTTACATATTCTAGATACAGTCTTTCATCAGATATATGATTGCAAAATCCTTCTCCCATTCTTTGCATTTTTTCACTTTCTTGATGTCCTTTGAGGCACAGAAGTTTTATATGTTGATGAGGTCCATTGTATCTGTTGTTGTTATGGCTTGTGATTCAGATTTTGAGAAACATGGCTAAAATGCAGCTTGAAATTAGAAGCTTTGAGGCCTCAAAGTTTGGTGGTGCTTTATAGGTTGCAGGGATTCCCTTCAACAGAGATTTCCTCCCAGTTTAGGCTTTCACTCCCCCACCCAGCCAACCAGCCCTAGCTCCTTCTCCAGGCTGGAAGCATAGAGCCCCGGGGAACCTTCACTGTGTTTACATCCCCTCCCTCTCCTGAGGTCTACCACAATAGAGCAGCTGAGATGACAGTTTGGAAATGTCCTTTATTGTGAAAACTCAATGGCCTTTGTCTCTGGGATTTGAAATTTAGATGCAAATGTTGGCAGCCAAGAGTCGGGAAGGAGGAGGGGCAGGGCTAGGAGAAGAAACCCTGCCATTGATTTCCATAGTGAGTCATTCCAATTCTGTGTTGTCTTGGTTTTCTCACCCATAAAATGGGGAAAAATAAGTCCAACTCCCCATTTCAGTGGGGGTACTTTGAAGATGCGTTAGAATACTTTGAGATCTTGGATTAAAGGCATTACTGAGACACAAGGTGTTATTATAATAATAAATGACTTAATAGCAGAAAGGGTGAGGTCACTAAAGCAAAAGGCTGAAGGAGAGAGAGGCTCTGTGCTGCGGAGTGGCTTCAGTCTAGAGCTGCTGGGCCAGACAGTTTTATTCTTTATTATTATTATTGTTCAGTTGCTAAGTCATGTCCAACTCTCTGCAACTCCATGAACTGCAGCATGCCAGGCTTCCCTGTCCTTCACTATCTCCTGGAGTTTGCTCAGATTCATGTCCACTGAATCAGTGATGCCATCCAACCATCTCATCCCATTGCCCCCTTCTCCTCCTGCCTTCAATCTTTCCCAGCATCAGGGTCTTTTCCAATGAGTTGGCTCTTTGCATCAGGTGGCCAAATTCTGGGAGCTTCAGCTTCAGCATCCGTCCTTCCAATGAATATTCAGAGCTGATTTCCTTTAGGACTAACCAGTTTGAGATTGGATTATTTCATCTGAGTTCAACACTGCTCTATGATGGTAAAGAGTCTGCCTGCAATGCAGGAGACCTAGGTTCAATCCCTGGTCGGGAAGATCCCCTGGAGAAGGGAATGTCAACCTACTCCAGTACTCTTGCCTGGAGAATCCCATGGACAGAGAACCTGGCAGGCTACAGTCCATGGAGTCACAGAGTCGGACACGACTAAGGAACAAATACTACTGAATATGTCCCATATGACTTCTGCCACAAGGCAAGATTACACTCTTTTTAGGAAATAAGCTATACATTAAAACAAGTAGAAGCAGCGCAAGACACAATCAAGGCGTGAACTGAATGGCAAGTGTCAAAAATAAAGCAGACATGCTGAAGTGCTGTGTTCCCTTATTATGAACCTAAGGTCTCCCACACACTAGCTGACTTTGCCTCAGGTTCTTCTCTGACTGCAATTTTTGGTATAAAGGACTTGGAATAATGGCTGGCGCATAGTAAGCCCTCAAATACTGTACTTGTCAGGCTTGGGTTTTGCTGGTTATGTAATATTGACCAAGTGGCTAGATCCCTGGGACCTCCTGTTATCCCATCTGTAAAATGGGGATAAGCATAATTACTAGTGAAATGGAAAAAGACCCTGTGGGACCCTCCCAGGTACAAATCCTTTCGTATTCCCCATTTCTCGTTTGTAGAAAACAGATTTCGTTCAGCCTCCTAGAGTTCTAAAGGGCAGATTCAAACAGCTACTAGTCAGGGAAGGTAGGTTATGCAGAAACAAAGGAGGAAAAGTTAAGAAACGATGGTGCAGAAATGGGGCGGGTCTGGGTTCCAAGACATTTATTGTTTAGTCGCTAAGTTGTGTCTGACTCTTCTGCAACGCCTTGGACTGTAGCCTGTCAGGCTCCTCTGTCCATGGGATTTCCCAGGCAAGAATACTGGAGTGGGTTGCCATTTCCTTCTCCAGGAGATCTTCCTGAGGTCAGTGATCAAACCCACCTCTCCTGCAGTGCAGGTGGGTTCTTTACCACTGAGCCACTAGGCGAGTTGGTCCAAATCAAGGAATACACACAACATCTTTGAGTTCTTCTGCAGAAACTAAGGACTTCCCCAGTGGCTCAGATGGTAAAAGCATCTGCCTACAATGCGGGGGACCTGGGTCTGATCCCTGGGTTGGGAAGATCCCCTGGAGAAGGAAATGGCAACCCACTCCAGTATTCTTGCCTGGAAAATCTCATGGATGGAGGAGCCTGGCAGGCTACAGTCCATGGGGTTGCAAAGAGTCGGACATGAAGAAACTAAGGTCCCCGACCCCACCCCCACCCCCATCAAGGTGGAGGATCAGGCAAGATTCCTGGGATAGGGCCCTATTACCTTACCACCAACCAATCAGGAGAATGTAAGAAAGACTGACCTGTTCCCCAAATGATTCTCCTTTTAAAATTTTTCCATTGGGAGCAGAGACTCCAGAGTTGGCTTTTGGCTAGGAGTGGGCCATCTCCCCAGGTGGCTGGCCTCCCGAATAAAGCAAGGTTTCCTTTCCAACCAACACTTGTCTTTCGAGTATTGGCTTTTCAGAAGCAAGCAGAGGAACCTGATTTCCAACACTAGCCCATAAGGCGGCTGTGAGGATGCAGGGAGACAGCGTTTGTAAATACTGCAGCATAGCAGGAACCCTGCAAATGGGTAAGCATTCACTAAATGAGTTACTATTACTATCAGTAACTGCGTGCTGCAGTCCATGGGGTGGCAAAGAGCCGGACCCAACTGAGTGACTGGACAACCACCACTACGACCTCCATTGACCTGTCCAGGCCGGGGGTGAGGGGTACTGCTCACCAATGAGGTATCAGTAACTCAGTCCAGCGGGACTCTTTGCTACGCTATGGACTCTAGCCCACCAGCCTCCTCGGTCCTTGGAATTCTCCAGGCAAGAATACTGAGTGGGTTGTCCTTCCTCCCCCAGGGGAACCTCCCTACGCAGGAATGGAACCCTCTGTCTCTTGCACCTCCTGCAATGGCAGGCGGATTCTTTGCCTCTGCACCACCTGTGGCTTTAGTTAAGCCAGAGGCCTTCTTTGGAAGCTGGAATCTGAGATGGGCAGGACTGATAGGATTTGGGTGATCAGAGAAGAAAGCACGATCAAAGAAAAAGCAGAAGCCTGAGGCTGAACTACACTCTGGAACGCAGGAGAGGTCTGGGGCTTCTCTTTTTCCCCCCGGAGCCCGGAGCCTGGCCGGCCGTTTCTGGCTGAGCCGCGGTGGCTGTTTACCTCCGATCCTGCCCCCGCCCCCACCTTCCGCAATCTCTTTCACCTTCCCCTTTGGCGCGGGCAGGGCTCTGCTAGGCTGGAGCAGGCTCCCTCCCGCAGGAATGTGCGACCCTCCCTCTCAGAGGAATGTGCGCCCGGCTTCCCCCGCGGATCAGGCCGAGCGCCTACCCCTTTCCCCCACCAAGGGTAGCCAGGAGCCCCGCTGTCTTCACCGTACCCTCGGCGTGGATCCAGTTTCAAAGTCACCTGAAAGCCATTTCCTTCCGCGCCCGCCCCTCCCCTCCCTGTAAATCACCTGGGGCTTGCATTTCCCGGGAGTAGCTTATTTTTCTTTTGTTTTGGGCTTGTTTTGTTTTTAAACAGGAATATTCGTCCTTTACTAGACACATTTAATCTCTACACACTAAAGTCAAATGTACCCAGAGGTTCTGATGCTATTCCTCCTCCCATCCCTGGCTTCTCTCCCTGTCTTGTGCTGGGACGGCATCTTTTTTTTTTTTTTTTAAACAGCACCTTTGTTGATGAATTATTTCCGGTTTGGTTAAAGTTTGGGACGAGGTGGCCGAGTGGTTAAGGCGATGGACTGCTAATCCATTGTGCTCTGCACGCGTGGGTTCGAATCCCATCCTCGTCGGATGTACGTTTTGGAGCTTCCCTGGTGGCTCAGAGAGTTAAAGCATCTGCCTGCAATGCAGGAGACCTCGGTTCGATCCCTGGGTCGGGAAGATCCTCTGGAGAAGGAAATGGCAACCCACTCCAGTATTCTTGCCTGGAGAATCCCATGGATGGAGGAGCCTAGCAGGCTACAGTCCACGGGGTCGCAAAGAGTCGGAAATGACTGAGCGACTTCACTTATTGATGAATTATTTCCGGTTTATTTAAAGTTTATGCTCTTGCTCAAACGCCAGCGGGTCCTTATTGAATGTCTCCGTTCCGCCTCACTTTTCCAGCTGTGCACCTTTCCATGCCGAAGTGATTACATACAGATATCAGAACAGGGGACAGTTTCTCTTCGTTGTACCAAAATGGGTCTTTTATTACACGGGTTTCTTCTCCCTCTTGCTTTTCCCATCTAACAGTATCTTCGTGGACTCTAAGTTATCGGCTTCTTCATCTCTTTCTTGCTCGTTTCTCAGAGGTTTGGACTTACATCTGTAAAGGGTCACGGGAACCGAATTTCGGTGAGGAATTCAGGACGTGCCTTTCTGACTCAGAAAAGCCGAGGTGCCCGGCTTTGGAAGGGTCAGGGCTCCCAAGTCCGATCCCCACTAAAGGAGCTTTCCTGTTCGTAAAATCGGGGCCGTTTAGGCCGCCCGGTGCCCTCTTGGGAGGCGGTGATATCAGGTCTGTGACACCAGGGGGACCCCCTCGCCCCCCACCCCACGTGCGTCTTTGTGTCTTAGCGCGTCTAGGTGGCTCCGGGGCGGCTAGCGTTCCGCCGGACGCACACCGCCGGGGCCGCGCGCGAGCCCCACCTGCGGCGTTAATCATTAGCAGGGCGCGAGCCCCGCCACCGCCGCCGCCGCCGCCGCAGTCGCAGCCTTTACCCCGGGCTCCAGCTCGCAGTGCCGCGAGGTTTCCCCCGGCCCCCGCCAAGCCGCCAATCGCGGGATTCCAGCCGCCGGCCCGAGTCTCCACCCACTGGAAAAATTCCTGGTCCGCCCTCCCGGTCTCCCTGCCCCCTCCCGTGGCTGCTCCAGCTCGGCTCGGCCCCGACTTCCTGCTGGGCGCTGGGAAGGCGCGCGCGGGCTGGGGTCCCCGGGGGCCGCGCTCGCAGCTGGCCGCGCCCCGGCCGCCAAGGGGTTGGCGGTGGGCGGGAGCGGCCGGCAGTCTCGGCCCCTTCCCGGAGCGACTTTCAAACTTGTGCCTGCGTTGCGGCGGCACCTGGGTGGCTTCGCGCGCCTTGCGTTCCGGCCCCGGTGGGGCAGCCGCTGCTCGGTGAGTGTTCCTCGGTTCTCTCCGCGCCCTCCGCCAGCGCCGCCGGCCCAGCGGCAGTGCCCGGGGTGGTGTTGAAGCCCGCACCCTCCCCAGCGCCCTGCGGGGTGAGGACTCGGGGGAGGTAGAAGGGGGCTCCGGGCCTGGGCTGCTTCCAGGGCGACCTTCCTAGCCCAGGGCTGGAGCGCGGGAGGCTCGTGCCAGGAGACATTGTCTGTCCTTTAGCCCCCACCCCGGAAACGAGAGGAGCGAATGCTCCGGGTGGCTCCAAGGGGCTCAGTTTGAAATCCGGGAAGCCGCGAGGCTGCGCCCACCCGCGCCCACTGCGCGCTAGGTTGCCGGAGGGCTGTTCCTTGCCGCGGACTGTGGGCCCGGGCGGAGTGGACCCTTTGGAGGAAGGACCCGCGCCTCTGACCCCGGGAGCCCGAGGGCGCCGGCAGCCTGTTCCGGGTTGGTGTCACACGGTACTCGCTCTGGGAATCTCAGCTCGCGTCCTGGAGGGATTAGAGTGGGTGCCAGAAATGGGGTGTCGGGGAGCCGAAAGCACAGAAGCCACTGCCTGCCACTGTCTCCCTCGACCTCGCCCACTCCCGAAATCGGTTTGGTTCATTTTCTCCCTATTCTCAGCTGTTTGGTTTGGAAAGCTAGGAGAAGGCGTGCCAATTTCAAGACGTTTCGGGTCGCTACTTTTACTCTTTGGAGCTACTTTTGAAAAACAAAAGGAAGAACGGAGTGGGAAGTGTAATAGTGGGAGGCGGGAGGGGTGTGGCCTGAGGGGGGGCGGCTGGTGTTATTGTGCCCACTGTAAGATTCATCCTAGAAGTCACTTGCCTGTCTCCTCTCGTGGGGCCCCCAGGAGGCGATCCGGACCGCATCACCCTCCAGCGAACCCTAACTGGGTTTCCAGAGTCTCCTCAGCCCCACCCCTGCGCTGCTCATCACACCGACCTTGCTTAAGAAATAATAAGCAGGGAGAGTAATGATAGCCTCCCGGGCTCCGCGCTGAGCCCGCTGCTTGCCTCCCTTCAGGCAAGTGCCATTCCATCCTCTCCTTTGCTCGACTGGGGATGGACTGCTGAGTGGCTTAGCTGGGAGTGACTTCACCCCAACCATTTTCAGCGGAAAACTCGGGAGTAAGAACCCAGAAAAGTTGTACCCCTTCTCTCCGTTATGCTCTTCCCTGTGGTCCTGGGAAGCCTCATCTCCCCGCTGTTAATAGGCTTCTCTCTCTGCCGCCCCCCCTCCCAGACCCTTGGATATCTAAGCCCCGGATACCTTGCTCTGGGGGTGGGGCAGGGAGTAGGCCTGGGGTAAACCAAGTCCTAGAAGCAGAGAGTGATTTGCTGAAGAGCTGCCTTGGGCTTTGTTTTTGTTTTGTTTTTCCTGGTTTTTATTGGAAGTGGGACAGGGGTAGAGTGGGAAGAGCCCTGGTCTGGGAGCCCAGCTCTGGCTCTACTGTGTAGCATCAAAGACTGAGTCATCTGGACTGGAAGGCACCTCCGATGTGCCATTTACACATGAAGGCAGCAGGGCCCAGAGATGTGAGGTGATTGGAGCCAGGCTGCTACTGGGCAAACAGGGACCAGAACTCAGGTTTCCTCACGGTCTAACCCATGCTTTTCCCAACATGACCTAAGTCACAAAGCTTTTTTCTGACTCAGTTTCCTCTTGAGTAGAGTTGGAGGCTTGCCTCCTTTTCCTCCTAGAGGGGCCTGGTAAGGATCAGAGGAAGCCAGGTATGTGGAAAGTGCTGCATAAACTCCTATACAAAATGAAGGTTCAGTGTGGCTAGGAGGAGCCCCTGAGAGCTTTACAGTGTATTGGAAAGGTCCCCTGTGTGCCACAAGGCAGATACCAGGAGCCAACGGTGGACACTCCCCCGGCCTGTAATAGCTCAGCTCTAGGGTAAACATTTGCCCTACCAAATCGACAGCCATCCCAGGGTCACTGTGTTTACGCTGGAGGCGGCCAAAGGCCGTGGCCTGAGGGCTGTCCAGGGCAGGAGGGGAAAAGCAATTGTGTTCCAGATGTACGGCTTGCCCCTTCACCTCTGCCGTCTTCTCAGAAACTTATGAAGGCTCTGGTTCCAAGCCTGGGGGTTGCTTCAAGCCCAGGCTGAGCACTGACTTTGAAGGGTTAATCGGGAAGCCATCTAGCTCTTCCCGGTTGTATTCGGAGGTTGAGGGGACTCTGGGCACTGGGAGGTGCTGCCTTTGCAGCTGCCCTGAGGGCTGTCTCCAGCTCCTCATTTGTCCCCCGCCTCCCCACCCCAGGCTGCCCCTCTGGACCCAGCGGCTGCTCAGTCCTGGCCAGCTGCGTGTCCATAGGCCTTTGTTTCAGAGTTGCAAGCTGGCCCTCCCCAGCAGAAGCCCTCAGGCTGGGGCCCTGGCAGCTGGAAGTCACTTCTGCCAGCAGGAAGGCTTTACTGGAGTCCACCGGAGACCTGGCAGACCTTCATTTCCTCGTGTAGGTCCCATCTGGAGCCCTCAGCTCACCCTGGCCAGATTTCTGTCACCAGATCCACCTTGAATGGATGGATCATCCTCCTTTTCTTCCTACACTCACAGCCCTTCGTTCTATTTTAAAGGGTTCTTTCATTCATTCAAGAGTTTTTTGGCATCTGCTATATAGAATGCTGGACGCAGGGGACACTGCAGTGTACAAAATATATTAGAGTCATTGACCTCATGGAGCTGACTTCTAGTGGGGGAAGCCGACAACAAGCAAGATAAATAATGGAAAGCAAGTTAATGATGAGCAGAGCACTGTGATAGGAAAGGTGGATGTGAACTGTCATGGAGTGGGTGGGGTCATGGAGTGGGTGGGATGGTGTTCGAGATGGGGTGGCCTGGGAGACATCCCGAGGAAGGGCTCTTCGATAATGCCTGAAGGAGGAATTTTCCTTGTCTCTGGTTTCCTGTTCTTGAAACCCAGTTCAAGGAACTCACTGTGGGGCTTGGCAGCTTCCTAGCCCTGCGGTGCTAACCTCCTTTGAGCCTGTGTTTCTCATCTGTGAAGTGGAGTTAGTCATCATACCTACCACGTATGGTTTTGTGAGTGATCAATGAGCTAACGTCTGTTCGATGCTTAGCAGAGTCTATAGAGGTCTTCAGTAAGTGAGAGTCTTCTATTTTGTTATTTCTCCAATCAATTCTGCAGGGGTAGCCCAAGCTCTTTATTGCCATTGCTAAATGAAAAGCTTGAGGCAAGTGGGGAATTGGAGGCAGGTGAAAATGGAAACCCTACTTAGTGCAGACTTTTGTAGTTGGTGAGACTCTTCAACCCTCTCCTAGATTCAAGGCTGGGGGATTGTTGAGGATGTGGGTTTCCCAGGTGTGTGTGCTGCTTCTAGGGTGAACTGGGGGCAGCCCTGACCCACCCTTGTTCTGGAATTTCCCTTGCTTCCAGCTAGCACTGATGAATCACACCTTCATCCCTGGCCTCTCTACCCTGCCTCACAGCTGGAAAGGCTAGCTGTCTCTCCCCCAACTTCTGTAGATAAATTCCCCTGGGAGAGGGAGAGAAAAGGCTGGTGAAAACGAGGGAGGGGCAGGGAAGGTCGGGCAGATGGTGGGTGGAGCCGTTTGAGGAGAGCCTGCAGAGGTTCGAGAGTGCTCACCGAGGCTCAGGCAGCCCCAGAAAAAGTTTCAGAAAGGGTCCACCATGGACCAGAATTTCGAGTAACATGGACAGACAGACACTGTGAGTGCCGAGTCTGGCTGGACTCCGCTAAGCTCTGCTTCCACTCAGCCAATCTGAAGAGTCTTTTCCCCTCTCAGCTGAATCAGGACCTCAAAGAGAGGTGCCTGAGCTCAAAGACCGTTGCTGTCAAAAGCAGCGGGGAGTGGTTTCCTGGGGGCCGAGCCCGGCTCAGGAAGCAGCGATGGGCGGTGGAGGGCGGGGCCGGGGAAGTGGTCATCAGCCAGACCGCGCCTCGAGAGCCCAGTTTCAGGCACAGGACAGCCAGGGAGGCCCAATGGTGAAGGAGCTTTCCGGGCCTGCCAGTGGGTGCCTGGAGACTGGGTAAAACTAGGTGTAATCTGGCTTCAGAGGAAGTTCCAGGGAGGGCCCTAAACAGCCTCAACCAATTTTGTGATGTTGGGTGACCTCAAGTCAGAGGAGAATGAAAACTGGGCAGGGTCAACTAATTTGTGATCTGAAGGAGGTACATCCAGAGTCGCTGGCCACCCCTCTGGGTGTAGGCTGTCTGGGATAAAGACTGGCCTTGTGAACAGGGTCTCTGCTCTGTTCTTATTTTGATTAGCAGTTCTCTGAAGGCAGGGGCTCTGCTGAAGCCGTCTTTGTCCCCATACAGCATGGAGAACAGTGTAATCCACAGGGCATGATGAGCTTGTGCTGGGGTCCCACCCTGAGAACAGCCTGGGCTCCACAATCTCATCTGCTCTAGTTTTGTTCCATGGAGTTAAAGGAAGAAGGCAGTGGGGGTCAAGCCTGGCCCTGGGTGGACTGTTGCCGCCTGGGAATGCCACCCGAGAGAGAATGGGACTTTTTTTACAGTTCTCTGGCTGGCCTCTGGGGAGGGAAGCCCCCGGGCTTAAGCTCAAGGAATGGATTTTTAAGGACTCTCAAACTCTGTTTCATGCTGAGCAGACCCTGGGGCCGGCCACGGACTTGAATGAGGTTTCAGTGGGCACAGTGGCGACTGCACATGTTGCCTTTTGGGAAACAGAATTTGAGGGTTCTAAGGGTTGCTCTAGTTGTTGCTGGAATTTGGCTGAGAATGGAGGGAGGGATGCTAGAGGAGTGAAGTCTATTTCACTATGGTAATGGGATCTCAGGAGGAAAGATGGGTTCTACAGGTACTGGAAGCTCTAAAAAACTTTGCTCCCCAGGCCACAAGACTAGGTGTGTGTATGTGTGTGTGTATATATATATATATATATACACATATACATATATACACACACACATACACATACATGTATATATATGAATGTGTGCACATATGTGTATAAGTCAGAGATTCTTGAGCAATAGATGGCAAGTGTTTATTGAAAGGAAAAGGGAACCAGTATTCTTGCAGCCTCTGTCTGTCCTGTGCGTTGCTGCATCTCTAGTGCTTGCTGCATAGTAGGATTCCAGTAAACATTTGTTGAATAAATAAAACCCTACTGTGTGATGAAACTGTAGGAATTAGAGAAATTTTCACACTCTGCACAAATGTTCTACTCTTTCCTAGTAGAGTAGAAGATTCTAAGAAGTTGAAGTTGTGGTCAGCACCTGTGGCCCAGGGGTAGGCAGCTCTGTATTCCTCCAGCCTGGACACATGAAAGGGTGCCTTGGGTCACTGGGACCAGTCCTCCCAGGCCTGCTGAGAGTTTGCCCCTTGCATGTTGTGTCCAAAGTAGAGTATGCTTTTAGTCTTGAAAATAGTTCATCCCATAATATGTCCTGTAACCCCTCTTCTAGCGTATTTACAACATGGCCACCCAGTGGCCTTACTTATTTGCAAGTAGCCAGTAAGGTCTCCAGGTCCACCAGGACTCAAGTTCCTGCATTTTCTTTCACACCAGCTCCCTCAGACCCTGTTTAACTTTTATTCCTACATAAAAGGAATTGTGTCATCCAATTTCCAAGCCCACAACTGAAAGGCAGCAGCAAAGGAAAGAGTGTAAAGAGACCAATGTAGAGAGGAAAAACGACCACAGTGCAATTGACAATTGATGGAGTGGATGGAGATCAAGACACTATGGGGAAAAAAAAAAAGACACTATGGAAAGCAGGCATGAGTGTAAGAGCCAGGGGTCATTATTGATGTAGGGGGAGTGGCTTGGCACACCTTGGCCTTTGTGGGCATCATCATTTTGATAATTGTTGCTTTGCTGGTAATTGTGACCCTGAGTCATCAAGCGGAGGTTAAATGATGTTTCCTTGACTATTTAGGAAGGGAGGGAAGGAAGTGTGTAACGTGTTTTTGAAAGATGTCCCAGTCAGATTGACTACAATTTTTGAAGTGTTGACTCTTAGGTAATATCACTAATCTCAACAAGGCATAGTAGGTGGTGGTACCCTCAACTACAGGTGAGGAAACTGAATCCACCCACACAAGGTAGGTCACTTTTCTGGGATTTCACCTAAGACTTAGCAGGGATGAGGTCTGAACTTCTAGATGGCTCTGGAGCACATGCTCTGAGCTCTTACCCCAGACTCTTTGGAAACTGGGCACACTCTTTAAAAATGTGCCTTTTGGATAGCTCTCTCTGCAAGGGTTCCAGCTGGTCAAGGTTTTACTGTGTTACTGTGGAGCCAGGATGGGCCCAAACTTAATTCAGCTCCACCCATAGCAGACTGCCAGTTATCCCAGAGGGTGCTTGCCTCAGTGGAAACAAGAATGCCTTTAATACATTTACATTTTTTAAGCTTCTACCTGAGTGCTGCACAACATTTCCGAGGCCAGAAAATGTTAGGGAGGAGCTGCAATTTAAAAAGTCCCAAGCCTCCTTCCATCAGGAGCTTTTGTTCCTTTGTTTGGGCCCTGGATGCTGCTGAAGGGTGCTGTGCTGTGCTGGGCAGCCTCCATGCTGGTTGTTCCAGTCGTCTCCAGGGTGGTGGGGCCCGCCCCTGCGTGGGAGCTCCTACTCCTGTCTTCTCACCATCCAGATCTGGCAAATGGTAATTTCCTCCGATTTATTTCTGTCATTTATTGTAGAGATAGAATGTTAAACAGATGCAGTCAATGCTTTCTTTTTCCTCCTAATTGCTTTCTCTTTCCTCCCTCCTCAGAAGTAACATTCTCTTGAATACAGTGTTTATCACGTCTATGCATGTCTTCATACTTTTTACTGTTGTCTGTAAGTAATTTAGTTTCCTGTTGTTTTGATTTTGACATGTATAGCATCATGTTGAATCAACATTGTTGTCTAGATTTATCCATGTTGAAATATTTAAATCTAGTTTATTCACTGAACTGTTACATGGTATCTGTCATATATTATAGCTTCCTTATGAACAGACTTTTAGATTATTTCCATTTTTCTCACCAGTATCCTGTGTTTATCATCCATGTGTCAATCTTTTCTACCATGTGTGTCAGTGGTAGGATTATGGGGTTATAAATTGTGCTTTTCAAGATACTGCCAAATGATGTCCCTGCATGATTTGTGAATCAGTATACGTTCTTACCAGAAACACAAGAGGCCCTATTTCACTAACATTTGGATTGTGTCTTGTAATCTAGTAGATGTAATTTTAAAATTATTTTATAAACTGTTCCTTAAAATTAGCACTTTTGATTGAAGATAGGGATGAGCGTTTTTCATGTTTATTGCCTATCCATGTTTATAATTCTGTGAGGTTTTGCCTTTTGCATTAAAAAAAATATTAAACCAAGTAATACATCCACGTGATTCAAGCCCCAGAATGTTGTGTGGTGAAAAGTCTCTACCCTTTGTTTCCTTGCTTCTAGTTCCCCACGCTTTGACAAGTCACAGGTTCTTGGTACTTTTGCAGAGTTTTAGTTGCCGTTTTCTTGCTGATTTTTAGGAATTAAAAAAAAAAAATCTATGTGTATGTGTTAAATGAAACAAAGTGAAAGTGTTAGTTGCTCAGTCTTGTCCAACTCTTTGGGGCCCTATGAACTGTAACCCATCAGTCTCCTCTGTCCATGGGATTCTTCAGTCAAGAATACTAGAGTGGGTTTCCCTTTCCTCCTTTAGGGGATCTTTCCGACCCAGGTATTGAACCTGGATTTCCTGCATTGCAGGCAGATTCATAATCTTTTGTGGGTTTTATTCATTACATATAGCTCTGGATTGTTGTAACTTTATTAAAGTTATTTTTCATAGGGAAATTAAAATTTTAATGTCACATTTGCCAGTCTTTTGTTCATATCAAGAAATCTTTTCCTACCCTGATTTTTATTGAATGGGTTCTTAAAAAATCTTTTTTTATTTAAAGTTTTTTTTTTTTTTTTTTAACTGCAGAGTCTTTGTTGTAGTATGTGTGCTCTTTGTTGTAGCTCCAGGTCTTGTTACTCTTTTAATATATAATTTTATTTGTATGTTTTTGGCCCTGCTGTCTTCATGCTGCACGGGCTTTTCTCTAGTTGTGGTGAGTAGCGGCTGCTCTGTAGCTGCGGTGTGCAGGCTTCTCAATGTGGTATCTCTTGAGCACACAGGCTTCAGTAGTTGCAAGCATGTGGACTCAGCAATTGTGGCTCCTGGGCTCTAGGGCACAGGCTCAATAGTCATCGCCCACGGGCTTTGCTGCTCCTCGGTATGCGGGATCTTCTTGGATCAGAGATTGAACCCTTGTCTCCTGCACTGGCAGGAGGATTCTTTACCACTGAGCCACCAGGAAAGCCCTCGAAGGCCTGAATTGGAAGGTAGATTCTTAACCACTGGACCACCAGGGAAGCCCCTTCCTATTCTGATTTTATAGAAAATATAGTGTATATATATATATATATATTTTTTTTTTTTTTTAAATTTTGCTTCTACTCTTAACATTTTAAATTCATCTGGAGTGTATTTTCTGTATGTGACAATGGTTCCTCTCTCTGGTTACATATTAAAGCCTCATGAGGAGCTTTTTAAAATAGTACTATTGTCTGAGCTTCATTTCAGATCAGCCCAATAAAATGAAAATACCTTGGGGTAGGGCCCAGGCATGGTTATGAAATGGTCCAGGTAACTTTTGTGTTCAGCCAAGGTTGAGAACCACTCAGCCTTGTAAGATGGAACTGATTTTATTTTTTCCAGAGAAATAGCCAATTTTCCCAGTGCTAGTTATTAAGCAGTCTATACTTTTCCTGTTGACTTTTTACTTTTTAAGAGTTGATTCGATAGCTTTATTGAGATATATTTCCCATATCTTAAAATCTATCCATTTTTTAGTATATATGCACAGAATTGTATTACCATCCCTGCTATCTAATCTTTTTTTTTTTTTCTCTTTTGGCCCTGCCGCTCAGCTTGTGGGATCCTAGTTCTCAACCAGGGGTCAAATGCAGGCCCTCGGCAGTGAGGGTGCAGAGTCCTAACCACTGGACCACCAGGGGATTCCCTCTGCTGTCTAATCGTGTGTGCCAGTGGCCTTAGTCATGTCCACCTCTTTTGAGACACTGTGGACTGTAGCCCACCAGGATCTTCTGTCCATGGAATTTTCCAGGCAAGAATACTGCAGTGGGTTGCCATGCCCTTCTCCAGGGGATCTTCCCAACCCATGGCCTCAGTCATGTCCACCTCTTTTGAGACGCTATGGACTATAGCCCACCAGGATCTTCTGTCCATGGGATTTTCCAGGCAAGAATACTGCAGTGGGTTGCCATGTCCTTCTCCAGGGGATCCTCCCGACCCAGGGTTCAAAATCAAGTCTTTTAAGTCTCTTGCATTGACAGGCAGGTTCTTTACCACTGGTGCCAACTGGGAAGCAATCTAAACCATTTTTATTATCACAGTTTATTAAAAGAAACTGTACTTTTTGCAATCATATCCCCTATCCACTAGCCCCAGGCAATCACTAGTCTACTTTTATCTTTCTAGATTTGCCTGTTCTGGACCTTTTACATAAATGAGTTCATACAATATATCGTTCTGTTGACTAGCCTTTTCATTTAATATAATATTTTCAAGAGTCATCCATGTTGTGGCAGGTTATCAGTTCTTCATTCTTTTTCATTCCATTATATGGGTTTACTACGTTTTGTTTATCCATTCATCAGTTGATAGACATTTGAGCTGTTTCCACTTGTTTTGTATTATAAATAATATTGCTATGAACAGTTGTGTACAACTTTTTGTACGCAGCATATAGATCTCCTAGCTTCTATACGACCTACTGGGAGATGATTATTTATAAGTTAACTTTTTGAGGAATTGTTAAATTGTTTTCTAAGTAGGGTACACCATTTCTTACCAGCAATATATGAGTTCTAATTTCTGTTTATCCTCACCAACACTTGTTATTGAACATGGCTTTGATTTTAGCCATCTTAGAGTGAGTATGAAATGGATTTAATTGTGATTTTGATTTGCATTTTCCTAATGACTAATGATGTTGAGCTTTTTTTTTGTGCTTATTGGCCATTTGTATATTTTTTTTGAGAAATATCTATTCAAATTGTTGCCTATTTTAAAATTGGGTTATTTTATTGTTGTTGTAAGGGTTCTTTATATAGTCTGGATACAAGTCTATTATCAGGTTTACAAATATTTTCTCCCATTCTGTGATTTATCTTTTCACTGTCTCTCTTTTAAAAATTTTTCAAAAATGATGTGTAATTGATATATTATTTAGTTCCAGACGTACAACTTAATGATTCAATATTTGTATACATTGTAACATGATCTAGTCTACTTTCTTTTCATTTTCTTTATAGTGCCTTTGAAACATAAGTTTTAAATCTTGATGAAGTCCAATTTATCTATTTTTTTGTTTTGTTGCTTGTGCTTTTCCTATTGTATCTAAGAAACCACTGCTTGCCCAAGTTCACAAAAATTTACCTCTATATTTTCTTTTAGGAGTTTTATAGTTTTAGCTTTTACATTTAGGTCTGTGATCCGTTTTGACCTAATTTTTGTGCATGATATGAACTAGATATGCAGATTCATTCTTATGCATGTGAATATAGCTGTGCTAACATTGTTGAAAAGACTATTCTCTCCCTATTGAATAGTTTTGGTACCCTTAATGAAAATCAATTGACTATAAATGTGAAGTTTTATTTCTGTACTCTCAGTTCTGTCGCATTAATCTGTATGTCAGTACAGTGTTGATAACTATAGCTTTGTAATCAGCTTTGAAGTTGGGAACTGTGAGTCTTCCAACTTTGTTCTTTTTCAAGATTGTTTTAGCTATTCTGGCTCCCTTGCTTTTCCATACAAATTTTATGATCATCTTGTCAATTTCTACAAAAATGCCAGCTAGAATTTTGAAATAGATCGCATTGAGTCTGTAGATCAATTTACTGAGTATCGCTAACTTTAAGAGTATTAAGTGTTCTGATCCATGAACATGGGATGTCTTTCCATTTATTCAGGTCTTTAGTTCCTTTCAAGTGTTTTGTAGCGTCCCATATACAATTCTTACATTCCTTTTGTTAAATATATTCCAAAGTTTTCAGTGCTTTGTGAAGCTGTTATAAATGGGATTGTTTTGTTTCTTGGGGGGAGAGGGTAAGCCACTCAATTTGCAGAATCCTAGTTCTCCCATCAGGGGTTAAACCCATTACCTTGGCAGTGAAAGTGTAGAGTACCAATCACTGGACCACCAGGGCATTTCCCTTCATTGCATTTTGGATTTTGTGCTACTAGTAGATAGGAATACAATTGATTTTTGTGTATTGCTCTTGTATCCTTCCATCTTACTAGACTCTTTCGTTTGTGGAGTCCACTAATTGTTTCATTGTGAATTTCTTAAGATTTTTCTGTATATATAAGATCACGTCATCTATGAATTTAGTTCAGTTGCTCAGTCGTCTCCGACTCTTTGCAACCCCATGGACTACAGCACGCCAGGCCTCCCTGTCCATCACCAACTCCTGGAGCTTACTCAAACTCATGTCCATAGAGTCGGTGATGACATCCAACCATCTCATCCTCTGTTGTCGCCTTTTCCTCCTGCCTTCAGTCTTTCCCAGCATCAGGGTCTTTTCCAGTGAGTCAGTTTTTCACATCAGGTCGCCAGAGTATTGGAGTTTCAGCTTCAGCATCAGTCCTTCCAATGAATATTCAGGACTGATTTCCTTTAGGAGGGACTGGTTGGATCTCCTTTCAGTCCAAGAGACTCTCAAGAGTCTTCTCCAGCACCACAGTTCAAAAGCATGAACTTCTTTATAGTCCAACTGTCATATCCATCCATACATGACTACTGGAAAACCCATAGCTTTGACTAGACGAGTCTTTGTTGGCAAAGTAATGTCTCAGTGTCTCTGCTTTTTAACATTCTGTCTAGGTCATAACTTTTCTTCCAAGGAGCAAGTTCTTTTAATTTCATGGCTGCAGTCACCATGTGCAGTGATTTTGGAGCCCCCAAAATAAAGTCTCTCACTGTTGCCATTGTTTCCCCATCTATTTGCCATGAAGTGATGGGACTGGATGCCATGATCTTAGTTTTTTGAATGTTGAGTTTTAAGCCAACTAGAAATACTTTTACTTCTTCCTTTTCAATCTGAATGTCTTTTATATCTTTTTCTTGCCTAATTTTCCTGGCTAGAACTCCAGTACAGTGTTGAATAGAAGTGTCATGAGGGGAAATTCTTGTCTTATTCCTAATCTTAGGGGGAAAACATTCCTTCTTTTTCCATTGAGATGAAGTATCTGTGGGGTTTTTTGTATCTTCTTTATAAGACTGGGGATGTTCCCTTCTATTCCTAGCTTGTGTGGTGTTTTTATCATGAAAGGGTGTCAGATTTTGTCAAATGTTTTTTTTCTGGGTCTATTAAGGTGACCAGATGATTTTTGTATTTTATTCTATTAATATCTAAAATTATATTAATTTATTTTTGGTTTTGGATGTTAACCCAATCCTGTATTTCTGGGATAAATTCACATAGTCATAGTGTATATTCCTTTTTATATGCTGCTGGATTCAGTTTGTTAGTATATTGTTGAGGATTTTTATAGCCACACTTATAAGGGATGCTGGCCTGTAGCTTTTTTTTTCCCTTGTGATATTTTGTTTGGTCTTTTATCAGGTCTCATAGAATGAGTAGGAAGTGTTCTTTCCTCTTCTGATTTTTGGAAGAGTTTGTGAAGAATTGCTGTTAATTCTTTAAATGTCTGGTAAATTCATCAGTGAAGCCGTTGAGTCCTGGGCTTTTCTTTATTGGAAGTTTAAAAATTATTAATTCAGACTCTTTGCTTGTTAACAGATCTCTTCAGATTTTCTGTTCCTTCCCAAATCCTCAATTCGAGGAATTTGTCTAGGAATGGCATCAAAGTTATCTAATTCATTAGCATATATTTGTTCATAGTATTTCCTTATAATCCTTTAAGATGTTCTTTTTTGTCTTTGATAATCTGCATTTATACTATGTATGATAGGTCTAAATGTGGACTTTTATTTTTTTAATGACTTTTAAAAATTTTAACTTAGTTGTGCTTTCAATGTGAGGACAGATGTCGATATGTTCAGTTCTGGAAAATTCATATACATTCTGTCTTTGAAAATTGCCTCTCCCTTAATTCTTTTCCTTTTCTTTCTCTGGAACTCTTTGGATCTTGTCTCTCTTTTATTTTTTAAAGATTTATTTATTTACTTTTTTAAAATTTTTGGTTGTCCTGAGTCTTCATTGCTGCACACAGGCTTTCTCTGGATGCGGAGAGCAGGGGCTTCTCTTGTTTCGAAGCATGGGCTCTAGGTGTGTGGGCTTCAGTAGCTGGGGCTCATGGGCTCTACAGTGCGGGCTCAGTAGATGGGCTTAGTTGCTCCGTGGCATGTGGGGTCCTCCCAGACCAGGGATCGAACCCATGTCCCCTGCATTGGCAGGCAGATTCTTAACCACTAGACCACTGGGGAAGCCCTGGACCTTGTCTCTTAATGTTCATATTTTCTATCTTACCCTTTGCATCTACTTCAGGATAATTTCCTCAGTTTTTTTTTTTCCCCCATTTCACTAATTCTTTCTTTAGTTGTATTTAGTTTTCTGTTTAACTTATATTGGGTTTAACATGTCAATATTGTATACAATTGATCTTTGAAAAATCTGGATATGAAATGTGTGGGTTCAGTTATATGTGGATTTTTTTCAATAAGTATGTACTGTAGTACTACACGGGGCTCAGTAGTAAAGAATCTGCCTGCCAATGCAGGAGGTGCGTATTTGATTCCTGGGTTGGGAAGATCCCCTGGAGAAGAAAATAGCAATCTATTCTAGTATTCTTGTCTGGGAAGTCCCATGGACAGAGGAACCTGGCGGGCTCAGGGAGTCTCAAAAGAGTCAAATACAGCGACTAAACAGTAACAGCAGAACCACGCAATCTGCAGCTTGTTGAATCTGCAGATGAGAAATCATGGATACAGAGGGCTGGGTGTAAAGTTATACATGGCTTTCTACTGCCCCGAAGCCCCATATTGTTCAAAGGTCAACTATTTTATTTCCATTTAGTACTTTTTCAAAGTCTTTTTCAGATTTTTTTCTTTTATTCCTAGTTTTTGGAGTATCAATTTCTTTCATCTTCTGACTTGCTTGTCATGGTTTGTTTTATTGTGTGGTTAGTAATTTTTATACTGAGAAATAGTGGAATGCTTAAAAGCATCAGAAGTCTGCACTTATTATGATGATGAGCTTCCCTTGTGGCTCAGCTGGTAAAGAATCCGCCTGCAATGTGGGCGACCTGGGATTGATCCCTGGGTTGGGAAGATCCCCTGGAGAAGGGAAAGGCTGCCCATTCCAGTATTCTGGACTGGAGAATTCCATAGTCCATGGGGTTGCAAAGAGTTGGACACAACTGAGTGACTTTCACTTTTACTTTACTATGATGATGAGGTCTAGGACATACCAAATATGTGGGTGGGGGGCTGAGGTGGGACAGAGGACAAGATTGGTAGAGGAACTTTGTATGTCTGGCTGCTTCCTCTCATACAGGTCTCTGCGAAGAGTCACCTTTACAGAGCCTTCCCAGGCCTCCCTAACTGCCCCCAGGTCCTCCCCCATACTGCCTTTTCTCTTCTTCATCTTTTTCATAACACTTAACACTGTCCAGGAATATATTAGATATTTGCCTACCTTTTGTGACCGTCTTCCATATTGGAGTGTAAGCTCCATAATAGTAAGGATTTGTCTTACTCACTGCTGTGTCCCCAGCACCTGGCGTGTGGTTTATACTGTCAACAAATATGAGTGAGTAGTCCTGTTTTTAGATGGAAGTTGTCTGAGCCTTGATGATGCAACTTCCAGCTGGGTTGAGCCTGACCAGGCAGCAGAGAAGAGGTGAACAGTGCCTCTCCATCCCTAAACCTTTTTCTGTGACTCCACTGGAGATGTCTCATCCTCCCGTTACAAGAGCCCAGAAAATACCATCCTTCCTGTGTGCTTCAGCTTTCTTCTGGCATGAGTGCTACAGCTGCCAAAATCAGTAGTAGGGACTGGACCATCAGAAACCCTGGGGGAAGAAAATGCACAAAACCCTGGGAAGATCTGGTCCTTAACCTTCAGGAGGCTGTGACTTAGTAAAGAAGGCAGCACACACAGAAAACAAGTTAGGACACTTGCCCGTTCCCTGAGTCAGCTGTGTGGATTAGCACACAGCTTGCAGTAGAGAAGGCAACCTGTGTGCTGGCCCCTGGGTCACATGTTGACACAGAAGTGGTTTCTGGAGGCATCAATGGGCAGGTTACGAATTCCCAGCCGACTCCATGTTGGCCTCCTTCTGAGGTTTGCTCCATGCTGTAGGAACTTGTTCTGAGCATAGTGTTACTTGTAAAAGGGCAGAAAGTGCCAGCAGGCGTTCCCACGAGGTGGGCAGGGTTGGCACCTTTCCATCCGTCTTTGGCTGTATCTCTTGGCCCCACTGATGTTGGGGTTGAGGATAGTGAGCACCGGAATTCCAGCAAACCCTGGCTTTCCTGCTGCATGGCTATTGGTGAGCAAATAGCTCCGCCTCACCGGCTTCCCCTGTGGTTTAGTGGTAAAGAATCCACCTGCAATGCAGGAGACTCAGGTTCGATCCCCTGGAGAAGGGGATGGCAACCCACTCCAGTATTCTTGCCTGGAGAATCCCATGGAAAGAGGAACGTGGCCGGCTACAGTCCATGGGGTTGCAAAGAGTCAGACATGACTGAAGCAACTCAGCACACACACAGGTGTGGTAGGGAGAGTTCATAGAGAATGTGTTTATTACCACATTGCCTGCTATTGATGTTATTCCAGCCCAGCATCTTGGGAGCCACATGTGCCTCAGTGTCCTGATCTGTAAAACAGGGAAATAATTCCCAACCGCCGCTGGCCATCCCTCCCCTCTGTCTCTGGCTGTTGTAAGGGTTAATATCCTCAGGCTTTGAGGGCCTGAGGTGGGGGAGGAGCCGCATAAATGGGTTATTGTTGTGCTGGTGAATGCTCCGGCTTTGTTCAAGTGTCTTCACTATTTGACTTCCTGCAGTTAGTGTCCCCAGACTTGAATTGCTGGAGACACTTGCGCGTCCTCAGCGGTTGGTGGCGCTCACCTGGCCCGGCTGTGACCTGGGTCTTCACCCAGTGGGGACCTGCTGAGTTGGGGTGGGAAGCTCCGTTTCCTCTGTTAGGGGCCCCCCGGGCATCAGGAATGAAAGAAATGCAGAAAGTATGACCCACACGCGCAACTGATTCTGAATAGGACGTTTATTGAAGAGGTTTTGCAGGAGGCGGCGGGCGCTTTAATTCCCGAGGCTGTTGGTGGCAGCTCTCTGCTCGCCCCAAGCCTGTTAACTGCTCGGCTGCCGGGGCCGAATGCGGCTCCCAGGCCCCACGCGGCCCTCTTGGTGCTCAGATGGGAGCTCTTTTGAGGAAAGCGGTAGGTACCCGGCTGGCCAGGCCAGGGGGTGCGAATGGGGCAGGAGCAGAACTATCAAAGGCCTCCGAGTCTTGCCAGACTCTGTCGTGAAACCCGGCTGGCCACTGGCTTTGGGGTGAAAGGTAAATTTCTCCCTTGGGCCTTCAGAAACTGAGGACAGGTTGAGTTGGTCCCTTTTCAAAATCTGCCCAGGCTTCTTCCAGGGGATGTGTCCATCGAGGCCGGGCGAGGGTGAGAATCCGTGTTCCTCTTCGAGTTACTGCACGTGGTTCTGCAAGGGGCTTCGGAGGGTCTTCTGATCTCTGAACACTCGGAGTTGGGCGATTAGGGAAGGGACTGTTTGTCGAGGGACCCAGCACACCCTGGGAAAAGCAGAGTTAATCTCCCACTTCTTTACGGAAGTTTCCTTTTCCCAGAATCCACAGAGAGTGGTTATGTTAGATAAAATCTAGGGGTGGTGGCAGGTTGGGCAGGTGGAAGGATGTTGTCCCCGACCCTGCCTCTTCCCCTGGTGGACACCGCCAGGCTGGGGCCATGTCCACCACTCCGAGAGCTCTGGGCTGCAGAAGCCAGGAGGTCGGGGGCAGGTTGCTGCCTTGCCCTGCCTTGAGTTTCAGTCCTGAATCAAGGCCTGGCTTTTCCAGGAACAGGACTGCTACCTGGGCCATGCCCATGTGGACCCGCCTGCCCCAGAACCTAGGGTTTGGTGACAGCTGCCCCCTCTGCATGTGTAACCGCTTAGCTGAGGGAGAAAGCTGCTCTCCTCCCACCTGGAAACTGGTTGGATGAGTTTCTCGGGCCTCCCTGGTGGAGGCCCCTTAGAAGGGAAGGCAGGGATCTGGGGTGGGGTGGGGGGGGGTGCTGTGGGGTGCAGAGGGGCCTCCCGGGCTCTGGGGTAGGGAACCCTGAGGGACAGGGTCATGCAGGAGGCCCTGCTCTCTGAAGGGCTGGCTTCCTTTGAGAATTGACCTTGTTGTGTGGGTCTGTAAGCCAGGCCTGGGGAAATCTACTTTCCTAAGTTGTCTGGGTCAGGTGCCGGGCCCAGGTGCCGGGCCCAGGGTTGGCATCCAGGACGACGAGGGGGTGTTGCTTGGAGCTCCTGCTGTTGTGCCTGAGGGCCAGGAGGATCAGGGTGTGTGACTGATGGCAGCAGTTCATAGTGGGGGGCAGGGGGCTGCTGTTGCTTGGAATTGAAGACCAACTTGTGTTTGGGGGAGCCTCCCTAATTCTGATTTGCTTGGGGAGGGAATTTGGGGAAGGGAAAAACCCTCAGGTGGTAACACTGACTACCCCCCGCCCCCAACACAATGCCCCCAGCTGGGAGCTGCTGTTCTGGAATCCCAGGGGAAGAGTCCCTTCTAGTTAAGCCCTGGCATCTCAGTTTCTAGACTTGGCATTTGCCCCCCTGCTTTTAGAAACATCTCGTATCTGGGTAGTTTCATATCTCCACATTTATTGGGGGCCTTGCTTCCTCCCACTTCACAGGGGTTGGGGTAGATGTCATTCTTCTTCCTAGCACATTCTCCCCATCTCTTTCTCTCCTTGAAGCTCTCTGTAAACAGCCAGCATCTTCTTTGGCTTCTGGATGCTTCATGAACATTCTGGCTGTGTAGACCCCTGCGGCCATAGCACCACCTCGCAGTTGGTATATTTTGAGGGTAGTGTCTCACCTTGTCTCCCTGAGTCTCCGTGGTGGGTCTTCCAGGCCTAGCCCAGGTGCGCCCATCCCCTTGCTGCTGGACACCCCAGGTCCTTGCATGGTCCAGGTCCTCTGGGGACTCCACTGTCCCATGCTGCCACCCTTGTACCAGATGCCCTTAGGGCTCTTCCTTACCTGGCAGAAGCTTTGTCATCATTCAAGACTCAGCAAAAATCTCACTCTTTTAAAGCTGCCTGGGTCCCCCAGGTGGCACTTTCTACTTCTTCCATCAGCAGAGTTTATGTGCACTTCTGTGTCAGCACTTGAGGCACTGCTTTGTGGATAATCTGTTGATATGTCTATTTTTTAAAAACTATTATTATTATTATTATTATTATTTTTTGGCCGCACAGCGTGACTTGTGGGATTTTAGTTCCCCAACCAGGGATCGAACCTGTGCCTCCTGCAGTGGAAGCACCGAATTTTAACCACGGGACTGCCAGGGAAGTCCTCGCTTCCTTTTGTCATTGATGTGCTTGTCTGGTTTCTCTTGATACAGTGTTTGTTCTCCAGAGCGGGTTCTGTGTGTGATTCATCTTTGTGTCAACCCACAAGGCTGCCACAGTCTTTGTGCAAAGTGGGTGCTTGAATATACTTGAGCAGTGAATTCTGAAGCTCATGACTTGGGAAGGGCCGTTAGTCTTATCCCTAAATGAGTGGGTCGACCTTGCGGTACAGATGGCTCACTGCCCTGCTCCCTGCTGTCCAGCAAGTTAGGAGTAGAACTAATGTTGGTTTTGAGCCATGCTGGCTGGAGTACCAGGTCTATTCTTCTGCCTTCCCCTCTTGGATATTCCCTGTGACTTAGGAAATGGGCAAACACTGGGGCTTTTCCCTCTATGTCCTGGCTGTCTCATCTGTCTACCTTGGAGTTGGATTACATTTTTTCTTTAAAATCCAAGGACCAGTGTCAAGGATGGTTTCCAACGATCACTTCCCTACCTCACGTCACCTTAAATTCTGTTCCTGCTCAGGCCTGTTGTTCCTCTCCAACTCTCTCCCTGCGGAACCCAGAGGAATGCGCCCTGCCTGCTACAGCATAGGACTGACTCATTCAAACTTCGTCTTCTGGTTTGACCTTCTGTGTGGCCTGGATATCAGACTCGTTTCCGTTTCCAGCTGAATTGCTTTATATTTGCCCTTAAAAGATCATGGTCCAAATCTGTGTTGGGATCATAGATGATGTATGATCGGCAGGATCGGGGTGAAGTGGGAGGGGAGGGTTAGGTCATGGTGGTACATGATTAAACTTGTATCTTTATTATTGACGTGAGATATGGGTCTACTTTTTTAGGCACACATTAGAAAAATCTCTTATCCTGATGCTTATGGACAAATAGTAACTCATCCATCCTTCTCATTGCCACCATTTATGAAAGGTATACTGTGTGTTATTTGTTCACATTGCTCTACTTGTATCCTCTCACTCTTGGAGACCAGTGAAGTTGGTACTATTGCTGCGCTCCTTTTACGGGTAAGGAACTTAAAGTTTGGTTAGGTCCAATGACTTGCCCAAGGCCACCCAAAGCTAGTAAAACAGAGCAACTGGGTTTCAAACCACGTCTGCCTGACTCCAAAGCCTGTGACTCCGTTTACTGCATTTAATCTCTGCTGTCTGGACTCTCATGCACTGAGGTACTTGCTCATTCTCTCCTTCTCATCTGAGAACTCAGACCCAGTGGGCCTCTCTGTTCCCAGTTGCTTCCCACTGAGATTCTCCAATGCCTTTGAATCTGATGCAATAGTAAATGCTGCAGCTCTTGAAGGTGTGGTTCAAGGTTGGCGACCTCAAAACAAGCATCTCCTATAGTGGGTGTACGGGGAGCAACTAGATTGTTAATTTGTGGGACTGGGTCTCTGAATTTTGCTGATAAGAAGGGGTGGTCCTGTGAGCCTCTAGAGATGGGAGAGATGAGGCCTCTGAGAACACTGGAGGTGTCTGTGATTTCTAGCATGGTCTTCATCCCCTCTATCTTCTGGGGACATTGTGTCTGTGTCATCTTCCTGCTTAGTCACAAGTTGTGACCTACCCTGGCTATGAGCAATAGCAATTTCCCATCCACAGTGATTGCTCTCCTTTGCCTTTAGTTTCAATGAAACCTCCTGGTGCACTGCTTTTCCTGGGATAGTAGGGCCATTTTGCTGTAGTCCCTTCTTCAAACTCCAAAGTGGCCTCTTCTTCCAGAGTTTATGGCTGGTCAATTAATATGTGGCATGGCAGGGCAGCTACGCCCCCGCTCCAGTCCCTCTTTTGGGGCCTAGAGTATGGGGCAGTCACTGGTCCCACATGCCTCTTGGTGAATCGGAAACTTGCTGGCGGTGACTAATTGGAAACTCATTAGACAAGGAGGAACTGTCTCAGGTCTTGACTGTGGCCACTGTTTATCTTTTGTCTGACTACTGTGGGAGTGGAGAGGTGCTGAAATTTATTGAACACCTAGTGCATGCATTGCCTTCTGGGGGTGAAAGAAGGCCCAGCCCATTAGGTTTTTACTATCTAGTCTGGAAGGAGAGCTTGCCCATGAGAACCCCAAGGACCTGTGCTTTATGCGACAGTCAGGCTCAGCTGAGTTCAGAGAAGTGCCTGTGTGTTAGTGTTGCTGCTGTTAACACACGCTGCCATCTTAGTGCCTTCGAACAGCACCCGTGCAGACTTCCCTGGTGGCTCAGTGGGAAAGAATCCACCTGCCAATGCAGGAGATACGGGTTCGATCCCTGGTCTGGGATGACGCACATACCATGGAGCAACTAAGACCCTGCGCCACAGCTACTGAGCCTGCGTGCTCTAGAGCCTGGGAGACGCAACTACTGACGCCTGTGCGTCCTAGAGCCCCTGCCCTGCAGCAAGAGAGGCCTCCACGATGAGAAGCCCACACCACAACTAGAAAGTAGCCCCTGCTTGCTGCAACTAGAGAAAAGCTCACACAGCGACAGAGACCCAGCACAGTGAAAAATAAATGAAACAGCAGACATTTATTATCTTATAGTTCTGGAGGTCAGATGTCAGTCTGGGCCTACAGGGCTATTTTCCTTCTGGAGTCTCCAGGGAAAATTTTGTTTTCTTATCCTTTCCAGCTTCCTGAAGCTGCTTAGATCCCTTGACTTGTGGTCTCTTTCCTCCGTCGACGAAGCCAGCAGCCTAGCAGCGACCAGTTTCTCGCTCTGTCCCCTTTGCTGTCACGTCAGCTTCCGACTCCTGCTACTTCCCTCTTGTGAGAACCCTCTGATTACCGCAAACCTACCCACATAATCTAGAACAATCTTCCCCATCTCAAGATCCTTAACTTGATCATACCGCAAAATTTCTTTTGCCGTATAAGGTTACCTACATAGATAGGCTCCTTGTATCCAGGGATTAAGATGTAGATATTCCTGGGGGAAAAGCATTTTTGGCCTGCATCATTGTGTGTGTTGGATGGGTTGGTGATGGTTGGGGAGGCCTTTCTGAGGATGATGATTGGACCACATTTGTGGAGGGAGAGAATGTCTGGGACACCTTGCAGGTTTGAGAAGTAACATGAGCAGATGTTGGGCTTGTGCGTGGTGGAGACAGGGAGGTGTGGGTGAGCGTTACTCCCACTGACATGAGATGCCAGGGGCTTTCCTCCCTTCCAAGGCCAGGCCGAGGGAGTTTTCTGAACTTTAGTCTGTAGGCCCAGACTCTGTCCCAGAATTCAGGTGGGAGGGCTCCGTTGGCAACCAGAGTCTTTCCTTCCTAGCAGCTGACTCAGGCACACTTGGTGGCCCCCTGCTATTCTGGGGTGGTGGGAAAAGGAATTCACGAGGGAAAATGAATTCATGAGGGAATAGGAATTTGAGCCAGCTGGCCTCGGTTTGGGTGGCCCAGAAACCCTGGTCACACTGTTTGCACAGCCTCTGTGATAGTCACGTTGCTCACAGGGAACACAGTCCCTGGAGAGCTTCCCTTGTCCTCTCTGAGGGTGCTTGGGGCCCCTGAGTCCCCGGGGAGGGGCAGGAGGGTCAGAGGGAGAGAGGAAAGAGCCAGCCCCTCTCAGGGATCCTCCTTGTCCTCAGGAGAGCCTCAAGGGTGTGGTGAGAGGTGGCCTCTGCCGGTGTGACCTCACCCACCACTTCCCACCCTCTGCTGGCCCGGATAACCGTAGGAATAGATCCTCAGGAGCTGGGCTTCTGTGGGGACAGTGCTGGGCAGCAGCCTGGCTGGGTGGTTCTGAGCTGGGGGGGTGTGTGTGTATGTGTGTATAGACCCTCATGATACTGAGTGTGTTATATGTGTGTGTGTGTGTGTGTGTGTGTGTGTCTTCTGTGAGGACAGTGCTGGGTGGTACTGAGCTGGGGTGTGTGTGTAGTATACCTGGGCTCCTCTGAAAGTTAAATTGTGTGTGTGTGTGTGTGTGTGTGTAGACCCTTGTGATACTGAGCTCTGTGTATGGTGTGTTTGTGTAGCAGAACACCTGGGCTCAGGATCTCGAGGTGCAATCTCTAGAAGTTCTCATGTGTGCGTCTGTGTAGACCCTCGTGATACTGAGCTGTTTGTGTGTGTGTGTGTGTGTATAGCACACCTGGGCTCAGGATCTCGAGCTGAGATCTCTGGAAGTTCACACTGTGTGTGTGTGTGTATGTGTAGACCATCGTGATACTGAGCTGTTTGTGTGTGTGTATGTGTGTGTATAGCACACATGGACTCAGGATCTCAAGGTGAGATCTCTGGAAGTTCACACTGTGTGTGTGTGTATGTGTGGACTGATACTAAGCTCTGTGTGTGTGTGTGCATGTAGCACACCTGGGCTCAGGGTCTCAAGGTGAGATCTCTGGAAGTTCACACTGTGTGTGTGTGTATGTATAGACCGATACTAAGCTCTGTGTATCTGTGCACGTGTAGCACACCTGGGCTCAGGGTCTCAAGGTGAGATCTCTGGAAGTTCACATTGCTTCCGCCCTGTCTGTCTGGAAGAGCTGTAGCATTTCTCTGTATCTCCCTCTGGTACCTTATGGATGAGCAGATCCTGACAGTGCAGTGAGGGGAAGATCACAGGCTGTGGCTGCCTGGGTTGAAGAACCTCTGGAATACCCAGCAGGTGTTGGGAGTCGGGAGATGAGAGAAAGTGGGGAAGGAGGGCTGTGCCGCCTGCGGTCCCCAGGGAGGGAGGGCCTCGGCCCACACGCAGGTACCAGGTGACTGTTCCCCTTCACTCCCGGGGCCACTGGACTTTGGAGCAGTTGCCTTTGGGGGAGCCCCTCAGTCCCTCAGTCGCTCCATCTGCCTCCAGAGCAGGCGTGGCATGTTGGTCTTCCGTCTCCTGGATGTGGGGCGAAGGGTAGTAGGTGAAAGGATGACGTCAACCGCCTCCACACCTGGACCCAGCCTCTCTGAACCAAGATGTTTTTCTGGAGTGTCTCCGAGCGCTGGCCGGCACAGCTTCCTCCTCATCTCAAGACTTCTCGGCCTACTGGCCCCTGAGGGAGGGCTGAAAGGGAGTGTTACTGAGTCCTGGGGAGTCCCCAGGACTAGAGAAGCAGAGGTTCTCCAGAAGATTCTATCCAGGTGAGCGCCCCCATGGGACCCTTCTTTCTGAAGCTGGGGTGGAGTTGGGGAGCAGGGTCCTACTGCCTTATTGACAAGAGGCCTGAGGACAGAACATGGGGGCTCTGGTGGGTTTGGCTGGTCATTTTTTTCTGTTGGAGGCAGGAGACCGGGTCAGATCGGGGACACAGAGCTGAGGCCTTGCAGGGAGGAGAAGGACGTGGAACCTGGCCCCAGTCAGCCGTCCTGGGAAACTCAGAGGCCTGCTGCAGCATGCCTGCCTCTCTGCCTGGGGATGTTCAGGGAAGGTCCCTGGGAGGTGTGAGTGGAGGAAGGGTGTGGATTAGGTTTAAATTTAGAGAAAGTTAAAAAGAAAAGAAAAGAAACTGATCTCCCTTTATCTCCTGCACCCAAACTCTTAAAGGTGCATGTCTGAGCAGCTTATGGGGCCGATCAGAAAGGTCTCGGGGACCCTTTCACAGAGGGCTTCTCAGGTGTGGGAGATACAGCGTTTTCTAGAAGATTGACTCATTGACTGATGATTGATTGGATTGATTCCTGTTAAAAGATGGAAGAGGTCAGTGAGGAGGGATATTTAGGGAGCTGGAGACCAGGGTGATACGGTGGGCTGTGGCTTGGGGTTTGACTGCTGTCTGTCACCTTCTCTAGGCGCCCACTGCCCCAGCAGACAGTGTCTTCCAAGATGAGTTTAAAGACCCCTGAGTTCCAATCTTGGCCTTGGGGTGAATCTTACCATATGGGGTCATGTGATGGTCCATGGAGAGGAGGGAAAGGTTGCCTCTACCCAGGAGCCCTTCCGTAGGCAGGTGCTTCCACTGTCTGTGGGGGCCTGAACGCCACTACAGAGAGGTGTGTGTGCACTCACTTGCTCAGTCGTGTCCAACTCTGCGATCTCGTGGACTGTAGCCTGCCAGGCTCCTCTGTCCATGGAATTTTCCAGGCAGGAACACTACAGAAGGGTGGGGATTGGGTTTTTAGAAGCAGAGGGCCCTCACCCTGAGTGTGATCTCTCTTTTCCCTCACTATCTGATGGTGTCTGCTAACAGTCCCACCTGGACTCTGCCTGGGCTGCCCTGACGTCTCCATTTGCTCTTTACCCTTCCTTTCTGGGTCTCTGTATTCTTTTCCATTAAGTCCTCTTGCCCAGGGGAGAGAACGAGAGCCTTGTGAACCTGGGCCTCCTGGTCACTGCAGGGCTTCTCTTATCATCTGAGGAGTTACAATCTGATCCTCATGCCCTCCTGCTGCTTCCCTTCTCTAGGACCTGCAGTCCTTTGACCAGGAATATGTATTTTTCTGTGTTGTTCCAAGGAAAAGGTAAATGGGCAAAGGTCACATAGTAGGAGGTCTAGAAATAATAGCCTTAAAGAATCTTAATTCTCAATTTTTTTTTTTTAACCTCCTTTGGCCTTTGTGAGGGAAGTAAAATATTAAAAGCCATGACCTTTATGTCTTAACATGTCCCCCATGGTTTATGCTGAGGCAAAGCCATGGCATCTAGGGCTGTGACTAATCCTTTGCTGGGGTTCTAGCTGGTGTGAAATCCATCAGGGAGGCAGCCAGCAGTGGGCAGGGGCAGAAGAGCACTCACACTGAAGCCTGAGTGCCTGAGTCCAGATTTAGGCTCTACCGCATGCTGTTTCTGTGGCCTCAGTTTCTGCATCTGTAAAATGGGGATAATAATAGTACTGACCTCATAGAGTTGTTATGAGGTAAAAGCGCCATTATGTTTACAGCACTTGGACCATTTTTAGCTGTTAGCCATTATGCTTTCTTTTAACCCCAGGAGGATTTGGGCATGGGCGCTATGAAAATATGAGCTTGGTTTGCAGGCAGATGGCTGTGTGCAGTCAGAGAAAATTTCTCCCAAGTAGAAAAGATGTGTTAGTTCCTGGGCTTTTGCAGTGTGCATGGGGACCCTATGGTGATGGAGTCCCTAATGAGTGACCTTGAAGATACCCTTTAGAGAGAAATCTCTTGAGATCAAGACTGTGTGTGGGGTGGAGGTGGGGGGCTGTGACTAATCCTTCACTTTGAGGCCATGACCTGGCCAGCTGTGAAGCCCATTAGAGACTTGGGCCTTTTCCGCTTAGCATCCCCATAGGGGCTGACTGACCCCAGGTTTCATCTGGGAAAGGTTTTAGGCCGTAAATCCCTACCCCTTTGTTCCAGCTGGAATTGACAGCCCTCAGGGGCTGGAGGGGAGATGGGGGTGGCGGAGAAGGGGGGAGATGGGGGTGGGGGGGGTGCCTGATGGTGCACTTGCTTTGAAGGACACATTTCCTGACGCACCGCATATATTCAATATAGGTTTGCTGAATTAAATCAAACACAAAACAGTGTCATATATAATGGTGCATGGACAGATGAATAATCACTGCTGAGATACACAGATTTTTAAGTCACAAGAGGGTCAATCACTTAACAGAGGCTATTCAGCAAGTCCCACCGGGCCTGGGGTTAAGGGCTGAGGCGGAGTTCAGGTCTCTTTCTTTGTCTGAAACAACAGGCCACCGGTGGGTAGAAATGACTAGCTGGTTCATCTTAAAGGCTCTTCTGAGGAGACAGGAGAAAGCAGCAGTGCTGTGTTTCCCAGGGGCTTTCCTGGGATGCTCGGTTTCACCAAGGTGATCCTAATTAATCCTTTGACTGCATCTGGAAGGAGGGAGCAGTCAGGACTGGCCCCAGTGCTGCTGCGGTGTCCTCATCTGCAAGACGAAAGGCTCACGTGGAGGGAATCCCCTCACCTAGCTGAGACATACAGTGGGAAATTGCTGTGCTTGGGAGGGTCCTCACTGGGCTAGGGTGCATGGCAAACTGGTCTCCATGCTCCTGGCTTTAGCTTGGTAGTCATACTGGTTCATCTACCATCATTATCCGTTTGCGGATCACTTTCTAAGGTCCCTGCTCTTAGGTCACTGCCTAGGGCTGGGAGTCTTACACAATGAGTGCTACAAAAGGGATGCCCTGGGGTGCTATAAGAGAACACAGAGGGGGCCCCCAGTTTTGGTTTCTGGGCATATGTGGCTTCTCACTGAGACCCAAGGGTTGGTATAAGTGACACAGGCTAGGGGTATGGCGTGGGTGTTGGGGAGGAAGTAATGGCCAGGTAGCGGGAACACTTGGAAAAGCCAGAGCCCAGGTGGGGGCACTGGTTCCAAGTTGGGGTAGAGGCACAGAAAACCAGGGGGGCAAATTCAAGATGGCCAGAGTGATGGCACCGTCTCGACCCTTCTCATAGCTCTAACTTGTGGTCTAGTGACTTCTGAGTCCTAGAGCTAGGGGTGGAAGGCATTGGGACAGTAGGGCTGGCAGAGATGCTTTAGAACATTTTCCCTGTGGAAATAGCAGTCAAATGAACATTCTGGAAAGTGATGTTGATGGGCTTTGGTGCTCTGGGGTGGGGGTGGAGTGTCCTTGACTTTCCCAAAGGCCACAGCCACCACCCTGCCTCCCCAGCTTGCTGCTTTAGGCTGGCCTACCTGTGAGCCACACCATCTGTTTAGGGAATAAAGTCCACCTGAGGCTATGTTTGCCTCACCTGGGAGCAGTTTCCTGCTTGCTCTGCTGCCCTGACCCGGCTGTGCTGAAGGGAGCTTCGCTTCGGGAGACCTACCCGTGCCTCAGCCCTGGGGAATTTCCTGCGTCCCTGGAGCCTGGCTGAGTCAGAAGCAAGTACCGGGGACTGGGGCAAGGAGGTGATGTGGGCTCAGCCTTTGCATCATCTCCTCTGCCTGCCCCGTCAGTATCCAGAAGGTTTCAGGTTCTAGGTTAAGCCACTGGTGCCCCAGAGATTTTGCAGTCCCACATACTCTCTGACATATAGGTTAAGAGCCAGGTCCTTGAATGGTGGACACTTGGAGAGTGCTTTTTGACACCTGCGAGTACTATCACTGTTTTGATGGTTTACGGAGCCGTCGCTCTGTGCTGGGCACCAAGCTGAACACCCAGCAGCTCACTGCGTACTGTGGGGGGACAGCCCCAGGGCAGGTGGTGGGGAGCAGAGGCTCTGGGAGGCTGGGTGATGTGCAGGAGCAGAGGGGCTGGGCTGCAGATTCCATTAGAAGGCACCCCTGACCGCTGCCAGCTGTTCTGGGGCCTCAGCTTTCTGAGCCCTTGGCTGATCTGGGATGTGGTCCACCTTTCTTCCACTCTGGGAAGGATGGAGGTGGCACTGTTGGAGACAGGCAGGAATTCATTTGGGCATCCTTGTAGATGCTCATACAATCGGAAGGAAGGGACCTCCTTGAGCTTCAGAATTGTTGCTTTAAAAATTGTGGTAAAATACATGTAACATAAAATCCACATTTTAAAATGTTCAGTGGCATTGAGTGAGTACTTCACATTGTTGGGCATCCATCACTATCTTCCATCCATAGAACTTCCATTATCTTGCACAACTGAAACTCTGTACCCATTAAACAGTAACTCCCCATTCCCTCCTCCCCCAGCCCCTGGCAGCCACCCTTTTACTTTCTGTTTCTTCGAGGATTCCAGAGGTTTGACCCTTTGTCTGTCCCGCCCAGAACCTCCCCGGAACGCCCCCGCCAGGCAGCGATGCCAGGATGCCCGTCTCTGCGTCCCTCCACCAGAACGGCAGCCAGGAGCGGCCGGCGAGCCTGACCTCCACGACCTCCTCGTCGGGCTCCTCCCGCGACAGCCGTGGGGCCATGGAGGAGCCCAGCGGCTCCGAGGCTTTGGCTGAGAACGGGGAGGGCTCCCCGTGTGGCCAGCATCTCCCCAACAGCAACAACAACTCCAGCGGCTGGCTGCGGGGGTCCCTGTCGCCCTTCAGCAAACGCACGCGGCCGGTGGCGCCTGCGGACAAGTTCGGCTACCTGGGCCGCGTGGTGCGGGAAATCGTGGAAACGGAGCGCACGTACGTGCGGGACCTGCGTAGCATCGTGGAGGTGAGGCTTCTGGGGGCTGAGGTCGGGAGGAACAGCCCTCTTCTCCGGGGCTGGGGCTGGCCTCTGGCTTCCGGTGGCCCAGTTCTTGGGCAAAACCCTACTTCCACGGGAGGAAGAAAGTTCTCCCTGACATGTTGCTTCCAGGATCTGCTTCCCTCACGGCGCCCGCCCGGGATGCTGCTGGCCGCTCACACCGCCTTGACTTGGGGGTCCCGTCAGTAGTTGGGCCAGCAGAATTTGTGTGGATGGTTGGGGTGTAGGCACCTTTCATGGGGAGTGGGGACTCCTGTGTTTAGCCAAGAGGGAGCCACGATGAAGAAACTGGCTCTGGGCCCCTCCCTGCACAGCGCCCAGATTCCTCTTGTTTCCTGCCTGTGGGGTCTTAGGCACCTGTAACCCCAGCCTCAGACTCCTCCTCTGTAAATTGAAGAGGCAGGGCCTTGCAGGGCCCATGCGGGTGTTTCATACCGGGAGGGGCAAGGGAGAAGGTGACTGTGTGGCTGTCGCTGAGGAAGCTCTCTGCCCTGTGGAGGGACATGTGCTCATTTCCTAGGCCTGCCTAACAGGCAGCCACACACAGGGCAAGCTGAAGATGCTTATGTTTATCCTGTCCTGGTTGAGGAGGCCAGAGGTTAAAACTCAAGTTGCTGGCCGGGCTGGTTTCTTCTGGAAACTCTGAGGGAGAGTGTGTTCCAGGGCTCTCCCCTAGCTCCTGGCTGCTGCTGGCAACCCTCACTGTTCCTTGCCCTGTAGCTGTGTTCCCCCAGTATCTGCCTCTGTCTTCACACAGCCCTTTCTGAGTCTGTCTGTGTCCTCCCCTCTTACAAGGACACTGGTCACTTGATTCAGGGCCCACCCTACATCCAGTATGGTAGCACCTGAAGATCCTTAATCATTATATCTGCAAAGACCCTATTTCCAAAGAAGGTCACATTCTGCGATTCCAAGTGGGTATTATTATTTGTGAGGAGGAACCAGCCGTCCCAGGGCAGTAGGTGACGCCTGTGAAATGGTCACAGCAGGAAAATGCAGCCCAGGAATGAGGTGTGTTGGGGAGTGGGGCCATGGGACTGGACCGGATTGTGCCGGGGCCAGGGGCTGGGCTCTGACGCCTCTCTCCACGCAGGACTACCTCTTGAAGATCATTGATACACCTGGGCTGCTGAACCCAGAGCAAGTCAGCGCCCTCTTTGGGAACATAGAAAGCATCTATGCACTGAACAGGTATGGAGTGAGCCTGACACACCCCATGTTCTTCCTGTGAGCCCCATCTCAGGGCCTGGAGAGGAGCCCCAATGTTCCTGGTCTTACTCGGGGGCTGTGATAACGTGGGCCGGGGTCTGATCGCTGAAGTGGGGAAGGGTGGTCCCTCCCTGTACAGTAGCTCCCTTCAGGAGAGAGGGCCTTTGGGCCTGTATGCTACCTGATGGGCAGAGGGGCTTGTGTGAGGCGGTGTTTATGTTGGGTCCAGGCTGGGCCAGCGCCCCCTGGGGACTGCTGCACCCTGGCATGTGAAGCTCTTCCCCCGTCCCTCTCATCTTGGTCCCCCACTTGCAGATCTCTTCATTCTTCTCCACCTTCCCCCTGATTCTGTGGGAAGCTGGGGCTCCCTAGAGGTGATCTGATCCATTAGGTCGGGGAACATAGAAGCCCGGCAAGGAGTGAAGAGGGAGGCTGAGCAAGGCCTGGCGAGGGCCTGCTTCAGGGTCGAAGGGGCTACACGAAGACCACACATGAGTGGCTGCCAGGGCCCCCAGACTCTCCAGGGAGAGGGCACTGGCCGGGAGGAGCAGAGCTTGTGGGGGCAGCATTGACGGGATAGGAGGAACCTTGCCCCAGGCCCCTTAGGATGGCAGAGGGACTTCCTGCTGGGCAAGCTGGGAGGCCTGATGGAGGAGAGACTTGGACCAGAGGGTATGGGCTTGGGCAAGGAGGAGCTCAGGAGGGGAGGCCGGGTGTTCCTCTCATGCCCCCGTCTCAGAACAAGCAGTGCTGGGACTCACCCTGCCTCTCCCCTTTTCTGCATCCTTCTGAACTGGGGGCCTTGGTCCCTTTGCTAGTTCTCCCTCTCTCCTTCCTCTTTTAATGTTTGCTTCTGTGTGTTTGACTCCTTCTGCCTGCAGAGGAGCTGTGTCCCCTCCCGAGGTGGGTACTGGTGTGCCTTCTCCCTCTCCTGCTGGTGGAGCGCATGGCTCTGTTTTGCCCCCATCTTCGCTGCGGTGCTGGCTTCTTTCCATAGTTGCTGCCCCGGGCGGAGCTCACTGACACCAGGGCTGTTGTGTGTCTGGGCACCAGGAGGTTGGGGAGGGGGTGTGTTGGTGACCATGGAGGCTGCGAGTGGTCCACGGTCTGATGACCACCTCCCCTTCACCTAGCCAGCTACTCAGAGACCTGGACAGCTGCAACAGTGACCCCGTGGCCGTGGCCAGCTGCTTTGTGGAAAGGGTAAGAACGGCTGGGTCCTGGCCCCATCCTGCCTTGCTAGGGGCCTCTCTCCAGGGGAAGTGCTGGGTGCCTTGCCTTGAATATCAAGGGCATTTGGGGTGGCGCTGGGGCTGCTGGGTGGATGGCATGTCTGAGACGGATGGGTACAGAGATGAATCTGCAGATGCTTGGGGTGAGTGTGCTCCGGGGCCCAGGGGCATGCCTTTGCTACACCCAGGCTTACAGGCAAATGCAAGTTTCCCTGAAATCACTGTTTTTGGTCTTTCTTTAGAGCCAAGAGTTTGATATCTACACTCAGTATTGCAACAACTACCCCAAGTGAGTAATTAGGATAGAGAGGGGAGGCAGAGCCATCTGGCGAGTCCAGAGCACTCCACCTCCCCCTCCAGACCCCCCTCTGGTGACGGCCCCTTTCCCACTGGCAGCTCGGTGGCCGCCCTGACCGAGTGCATGCAGGACAAGCAGCAGGCCAAGTTCTTCCGGGACCAGCAAGACTTGCTGCAGCATTCGCTGCCCTTGGGCTCCTATCTCCTGAAGCCGGTCCAGCGCATCCTCAAGTACCACCTGCTGCTGCAGGTAACCCAGGGCTCCTCCCGAGGACATGGGGGCCTGAGGGAGGGGCAGGGCCCTTGAGCCTCAGCTCCTGTCCCCCGCACAGGAGATCGCCAAGCATTTTGATGAGGAAGAGGACGGCTTTGAGGTGGTGGAGGATGCCATTGACACCATGACGTGCGTGGCCTGGTACATCAATGACATGAAGAGGAGGCATGAGCATGCGGTGCGGCTCCAGGTGCTCTGGGGCCGGGGGCTGGAGGGACGGCAGGCAGGGGTGCTCGGGCAGGGAGAGGCTTAGAAGAGGGAATGCGAGCTGAGGGGTGGGGTCCTTGAAGATGGGCTTCTCTGGGGGGAGCCCTTGGTGCAGCATGTCTCTGTGAAACCCAGGCGGTGACTCCAGGGGGCCCTGCGTGGTCCCAGCAGGGTCTCCTGCAGCCTAACCCTGGGGCTTGGGGCTTCTCTGTTGCAGGAGATTCAGTCTCTGCTCCTCAACTGGACGGGGCCAGACCTGACCACCTACGGGGAGCTCGTCCTGGAGGGCACGTTCCGCGTGCACCGTGTGCGCAACGAGAAGACCTTCTTCCTCTTCGACAAAGTGCTGCTCATCACCAAGAAGCGGGGTGGCCACTTTGTCTACAAGGGCCACATCCCGGTAACCAGGCCACACCTCCTCCTCCCCTGCTTCCCGCCTTCCCAACGGGCTGGTTCCATTTTCCAACTCTGCGCCAGACTTGGCTGGGCCTCGGGTTGGGGTGGACGCAGCTCCCCCCTTGAAGAATACTCTCCCTGCCTCCCCTGACAGCCTTGAGGAGTGGGGTCCCCGGTTGGCTCCCCGCCGCGGGCTTGACTGCCATCTCCCTCTATCCCCCCAGTGTTCCTCCTTGATGCTGATCGAAAGCACCCGTGAGTCCTTGTGCTTCACCGTCACGCATTACAAGCACGGCAAACAGCAGTACAACATCCAGGTGAGGGGCGGGCCAGGACACGACCCCCGCGGGCCTGCGGGGTACAGGCTGGGACGAGACCTGCCCCTCCCTCAGTGGCGGGAGCCTCGGAGTCTCCCCCTGGAAGGCAGAAGTCCTTGGGGATATCTCTTGGGCTTGTGCTGAGGAGTTGAAGGAGGCTCACAGCACCCCCAGCCTTCTTTCTGCCTCTGCCCGCCTCGGCCAAAGCCCGACCCATGCCGGATGGCTTTGGGCCTGTCATGGTAACCCCCTCCTTCCCTCTTGGGCCCTCCAAGGCCAAAACGGTGGAGGAGAAACGGAAGTGGACTCACCACATCAAGAGGCTCATTCTGGACAACCACCATACCACCATCCCCCAGAAGGTGAGTTCCTGGGGGTGCCTGAGGGGGGCCGGGAGTGGCTGTCCCTCAGAGCCAGCTCCGGGGAACCCTGGGGCTCACCTTCTGGACACTGGCCCACCACAGTGCTGCGGTCCTCTGTACCAGCCCTGTGGGGGGCCCTGGTGCGACAGGGCCGAGGAAGAAATGGCTCATAGCAAGGTAGCCACGAGGTGGGTTTCCTTCCCTTCCAGGCCAAAGAAGCCATCTTGGAAATGGATTCCTATTGTAAGTTCACCCTTCCTGCCCGCTTTGTCCCTCACGGTGCTCATCTCTTGGACTGTATCCTGGGGGAGTCTACAGAGCAGGGAGGATGGGGGAGGCTCCTTCTGTAAGGCTGGGGTCTACTGCGAGACCAGGGCTCAGTGCTGATGACAGGCGGGACGCTATGTGACTCGCGCTCCTGGTGCAGGGGGAGGATGGAAGAACTCGGCACGCTTGTGGCCCTAGAGCTGGGCTGGGCGGCGGAGTTGTGGTTGGGGGTGGGCAGAGTCCACGCCAAGGCTGATGGTATCCCAAAGGCCTGGTTATCTCTCTTGGGTGCAGATCCCAATCGGTACCGCCACAGCCCTGAGCGCCTGAAGAAGGGCTCCCAGGACGACGTGTTCACCCACATGCACCAGGGGCGCCGGCAGTCTGGTAAGGCAGGGACTTTGTGGGCACAGAGGCTTCTTTTCAGAACCTTTAACCAAGCAGGGAATGAACCTTCTGCAGCAGCATTTGGGGCTAGCTCTCACCTCTCTGGAAAGCCCAGGAAAGGCTGAGGCGGGGGGAGTGGTTAGTGCTGTGTGGATGGGTGTGTCTGGAGCCTCCTGCCTTCCACAGGCACCTCTGGGCCCTTCCTGTGTACCCAGGGCTGGACAGCTCTCCTTTTACAAGGCCCTAGGAAGGCTTGTTCCAGGCACCCCTTCTCAGCGCCCCCACAATTGACTCCTTTCTCCTTTGCCACTTGGAATACTGGGAGTCCGCCAGAGTAATGCTCAGACGTCATGGATAGTCCACAGCCCAGTTCTGGAACAGAGCAGAGGCAGGACGTGGGGAAAATGAGTTGGATTTCAAGTGGCACCAGATCCAGACAGGAAATATTTACTTTGGGTCTCAGGGAAGAGTTCTGTTCTCCTTTCCTGGGTTTTCTTCCATGACTGCGCTTGCTGCTGTGTACTTGGAGTATTGAACCATTTATTGAAAAGAGAAAACCTTGCTTTTATTCATCCTTGTAGTGATGAGTGTGTGTGTTTTCTGTGTCAATTTTTAGTCTCTTCATTCAGTATGAGGCCCGGGGATAGATCTGGTTTCAGCCAGGCACTTGTCAAACCACCTGAGGTGGGAATTGGGGTGAGAACCATCTCAGGGACCCCTAAAGAGAAAGACTAAGTAGTGATGGGAGCTGGGTCCTGGCTGGGATCCCCACAGTGCGTGGGGTTTGATTGGCAAGACCCACAGGTCCCCTGAACAACTGTGTGGATTGACGTAAAACGTTTGGTTTTCTGGAGGATGAAGCCGAGCAGTGTCTGGAAAGCTTCTGTGTGTTTTGTTTGGTGGTGTTCCTGGTGGATCTCAAACCTTAGGCAAACTTGCCATGGTTGCAAAAGGTCTTTGGTGCCATGTGTTAAAAGCCTCAAATTAGGAGTGTTACTTCCTAAGTCTCTGGCCCCTCTTGCTTCTCTGTCCTTTCTTCTGTAATTCTCTCATCCCTCTAACATTCCCTCTTTAACTTGCCGTAGCTTTGACTTGGAAGCTTCTGATATGTGGAGGTCTTTAGTAAGTGGCGGCAGTGCGGACAGTAATAATAGTACTGCCTGTCATAATATCAGCTGCAGCAAGCGAGGCACTTGGGAAATGAGCCGTTTCAGAGCTGAAGTTTCCCCGGGCTGAGGTTTTAGCCTGTAAACACTGAAACAGTTGGGTTTTGTCTCTGTGTTTTAGTTTTGTTGTCGTTGTTGAGTTGCTAAGTTATGTCTGACTCTTTTGTGATCCCATAGGCTATCTGTGGGATTTCCCAGGGAAGAATATTGGAGTGGGTTGCCACTTCTTCCTCCAGAGGATCTTCCCAACCCAGGGATTGAGCCCGAGTCTCCTGAATTGGCAGACAGGTTCCTTTCCACTAAGCCATCAGGGAAAGAATTCGCTTGCCAATGCAGGAGACGCAGCAGGAGACATGAGTTCGATCCCTTGGTTGGGAAGATCCCTTGGAGGAAGAAATGGCAACCCGCTCCAGTATTCTTGCCTGGAAAAACTCATGGACAGAGGAGCCTGGCGGGCTACAGTCCTTGAGGTCACAAAGAGTCAGACACAACAGAGCAATTAAGCACTTCTGTCTTTTCACTGAATGGTGTTCCTTCTTATTAGTCTGCATGCTTTTCTGTAGTAGCCCTTACTTCTTCCCTCTTCTGTTACAAATTAATTGGCTGAATGTGTAAGAAATGTGTGTGAAAGTAGTCAGGACCTCAGTGAGAGGGAGGATTCAGGCCAGTGGAAGAGCATTAGTGCGTGTTCTCAGTCATCTGTTGTGACTGCCTCCAGGTCTATTTCTGCTTCATCCTTGCAGAGAGCTGGGATGGGCAGATAAGTACACTGTCTGGGTAAATAAGGTGCCTTTGTCATCATCTTAAATATTCTTGTTAAATATTCTTGATTACACGCTTTAAATGGAAAGAGTAGAGCCTTTTGTATTTCTCTCTCTAAAAACAACGAGGTGTCTGCTTACCTCGATGCAGGTGGAGTGTAGGTGTGTGTGCCTGTGCACATTTAGAGAAAACAGTTCTTCAGTACACTCTCCTGTCCAGGGACAGCTGACACACCTCAGGAGGGCTCCCTTCTGACTCCCAGTTTAGAGTGGGCCTGCCACTTGATGCCAGGCGGTCAGGGGCAGTAGGGGCTAAGAGGACGGCTCTGTAGAGAGGTTCCTTAGACCTGTCCTCTAATCCTTGCCTCTCTATCTCAGGTCTGTCCCCAGAAAGGTGCTGACACCATCGGCCTAATGGGTGTATTCTATCCTCAGGGCCTGGGCAGCCCTTGTCCAGCTGGGCAACACTCCCCAGCGGGTAGCGGGGCTTCGTGTTGCCAGGCCTTAAAGGCCATAGAAAGTTGGATGCAACCTCTGCTTTCCAGTGGGGGCGCTGTGAAGGGGCTTGGGTGTCACTAAGGCCCTGATGTGCTCGGGGCAGGGAGGTGGGGCTTGAGGTGGGGGCCAGGGCCCCCAAGAGAGGCTCTGGTGGGCAGGCCTTGTTCTGGGGGGTTGTCAGTCGCAGCAGAGCCCCCCCGAGCCGGGGCAGGCAGTGGCCTTTGGCCCTGTTTCTCTGTGGACTGGGTGTGAGGACAGCCTTTGTCAGGCCCCGGGGCCACAGGGGCCCGGCTGGAGTGGACTTTGATCTGGTGATGGGCTGGTGGTGCTGTGAGTGTGGGGCCAGGCGGTTTGCGGCCTGCCCTGACTCTGCCCATTGCTCTCCTCCTCAGAGCCGACCAGACATCTGTTCAGGCAACTCAGTGAGAAAGGTGAGTGAGGGAGGGGTGGTCGGCTCTCCCCTTGAGCCCTAGGGCGAGGGTGAGCGGGAGGAGCGGGCGATCGGCAGGGTGGGGGCGACGCGGACGGTGTCTCACCCTTGCTGTCCCGGCTCCCCCCCACACACCTCGCACCCTGTCTCCCGGTCCTTGGTTGACAGCAGGAGCGAGTGACCCCATCCCGGGCTCCTGAGCTCTCAGCCATTCCTTTGGAAGTCCTGCGAAGATGCTGGGAGCAGGAGCCCTGATGAGGCCTTTCCTGGGGGACCCGGGGCCTCAGGCCTGTGTAAGGGGGCTCTTTCTTCTCACCGCTCTCCCCTCTCCCTCCCCCCTTGCCCATGTGCCGGGACCTGGCGGTGGTGGAACAGCCAGAGCTGCAAGAGTGAAGGTAAGGCCAGGGGTGAGGGGACTGTGGACAGGTTGGGGGGAGCTGCCTGGCTCAGCCCTCATCATCATCACTTACTCAGCAAGCACCTGTCAAGCACCTGCTGGGCGCCAGGCTCTGTCTTGAGGGTCCTGGAGATGAATAAGCCCAGGGCACCCTTCTGTACCCTTTTCCTGGGGTGGCAGCCTGCCAGTGGCTGGCCCAAGCCTGAATCCTATCATATTGCCCTCTCTCCTGGGGGCAGGCGGGCCTGTCTGGGTCCTGAGTTCCTGCCCAGGCCCCAGGCCCAGCTTCCCACCTTGAGAGTCCCCTGCGCCGCTCGGGAGCCCAGAGGTTGGGTGTCTGTAGACGTGAAGCCTCCCCAGCCCCAGCAGCTGGAGGAGGAGGGGGGTTGCCCAGAGGCTGGTCACGAGGGGGCCTTGTGCTCTGCACAGCACGCGGGCAGTGTTGGCACGCTCCTGGACTTTGGACAGCCCCCCTGTGCTCGGGGCCTGCAGTCGGAGGCCGAAGGGGCTGCCCAGGAGGAGCAGGAGGAGGTGATGGAGGAGGAGGAGGAGGAGCAGGCCTTTCAGGTCTCTCTGGAGGACCTGGCAGGGCACAAAGGCAGCGAGAAGGGGGCCAGGCCAGAGCCCTCAGGTTCGGAGGAGGAGGAGGAGGAGGAGGAGAGCCTGGCAGTGGCGGAGCAGGTAGCCGACTTTGCCAGCTCCCTGCTGGCCGCCCTCCACTGCTGGCACTATCGGGCCAACGCTTTACTTTTCTCCCGGGGCGCTATGGTGAGGTGTCTCTTTGATCTCCCCTCCTCCTTGCATGCTCCCTGGCACGTGCATGCCCATCCATGAGTCCCCTTCCCTGCTCTCCTCACCCCGCCGTCCTTGTTCCTTCATTCCTGCCAATGGTGTTTCTTAACCCCGGCTCGCTGTCACGCCCTGGTGAGCCCCCGGCATGTGTTGTTCCAGTACTGGAGCTAACCAGCATGCTACTCAATGGGCATGACTAATGGGGCAGGCTGGGGGTGGCGGGGAGGTCAGAGCACCAGGGGCGCATGCCTGGTGGGGATTTCTGAGTCTCCCAGACTTGGCGGTTCAGGCCGACTCTGGATGGCGCAGGCCCAAGGCTGGATCTCGGTGTAGCCCAACCCCCTTGGGCCTCAAGAGGTGCTGTCAGGGTTGGGATGCAGAAGGGACCAGCTCCCTGTTGTTCTGGAAGCTGATGACTGCCCTCTGCTTGCTGCAGGGGAAGGAACGCAGGGAGTCTGAAGACTCCAAGAGCTGCGGGAGGACCAGGAGCCGGTCTCCAACTCCTGAGGAAAAGTGCCTGAACTTTGAGTCTGTCACTTCCCTGCCGGAGGTGAGCGGCCAGCAGGTGGAATGGGGATTGTGCATACCCTCCTGAGCCCAGATCTCCAGCTTTGTAGGCGGTGCTTTCGGACATGGCTCTCCTGTTAGGCCCATGGGGACAGGGAATCTTGCTCCCCAGGACTCTCATGCCTTCAGGAAACCTGTCTGGCCTATGGGCATGTGGCTTGGTGACAGACAGCTTCTTACTCTGAATTAGAAAACCCTGAATTAGAAATTAGTACCCCTCCCTCTGGGGCTTCCCTGGTGGCTCTGTGGTAAAGAACCTGCCTACAATTCAGGAGATTCCTGGATCAGGAAGATCCCCTGGAGGAAAAGGCATGGCAACCTACTCTAGTGTTCTTGCCTGGAGAATCCCATGGACAGAGGAGCCTGGTGGGCTGCAGCCCATAGGGTCGTGGAGTGGGAAACGACTGAAGCTGCTGAATGGCGGCAGCACCCCTTTCTCTGGGCAGATGCAGTCTCTTCAAGGGACACAGTTATTGGAAGTGACCAGAGTTTAGGTCCCCTTGGCTAGGCCTCCTTGCAGAGAGCATAGGCCCTGCCCTGCAAGCATGCCAGATATTTAAATCATGCCTGTCCCAGCTGGCAAAGGACTAAGGTGTTGATATCTACTGGACACCTTCTATATGCCTTGTGTTCTCTTTCTTCCTTCTGTTTTTTGAACCAGCTCTACCAGGGAGATCGAGACTCAGAGAGGTTAGGTGACGTGCCTGACATTGCACAGCTTCTAAGGGGCAGAGCTCAGGTTAGACTTGGGTCTGTGACCCACTAGCCTGGACTCTTTCCTACCCACCCCCACCATCAGCCCAATGCTATCTGTGGGTTATATGCAACGGAGTCCTTTGCTTCCCCAGATATACAACGAAAATTTCAAGAAATCTAGACCTCCAAAGGTGATCCTCACAGCCAGGACAAGACTTATAGCCTGGGTGACATTGGGAAAGGGTTTAGAGTGGTGCTGGTCAATGATAATAGAATGTGAGCCTCATGTGTAATTTTGAATATTCTAGTAGTCTCAGTAAAGGATTATTTAACCCAGTATATCCAGACTATTATCATTTCAATACATAGTATCAAAGCTACTAATGAGGTATTTTGTACTTTTCGGTGTGAAGTTTTTGCAGCGTGCACTAGCCACATTTCAGATGCTTGGGAATCACGAGTGGCTAGCAGTCATTGTGTTGGACAGTGTGGGCCTAGCTCCTGGGTCCCACTGTGCAGATGCTAGATTAGAACGGTTGGAATCAGCTTCTGGTTCCTCAGATTTTAGAGTGCTATCTTGTCTTTTCCCTAACGACCCTTCTGGAAAGCCGCCTATACTGGCTGATTTTACGATTCAAATGACCTTTGATGTGGTCAGAAGGGAGTTGCTGACCTTGCTTCCTCCTTTGCCATCTGCTGGGCAAAGCCAGAGTCGGGCACAAGGGTGAAGGCTGCCTGGTAGGAACCGCATCTCCATCTTTACCCTCTGATAGAATTTCAGCACATGATCCTATTGCCCTCTGGATCCTGACCCACACAGGAGACCCTGGCCCTTCAGGGGAGTCATTCAGGCTTAAGTTTCAACCCAGAACAGCCTCCCTGTGGGGAGCTACTAGGGCTTGAGGAAGGGGAGTCCTGGGGCCGTGGCTCTGACCCCGTGTCGCATGTTCTCACCCTGACCCTGCACCACTCAGGGAGGCTGAGAGGTGCTGCCACTCTGCATTCCTAGAATTCTCCTTGGCGTTGAGGACATAGGCCCAGCACCCCAGCTGCAGGGTGACTGAGGGCCATCTTCTCCTTGCTGCCTCACTTTGAGTGCTGTTCAATCTGATTGCCTGCCTTCCTAAACTGCAGCCCCTTCTCACTAGGCATTGAGTAGGCCACGCTGTCCCCACATTCCACGGGTCCCATGAGGGAGGTTTTTGTCTCATGTGAGCCTTTTGTGCTGTCCCAGGTTGAGCCAGACACCGAGTCTGGGACTGAACAGGAGGTGTTTGCTGCTGTGGAAGGTCCCAGCACCGAAGAGATGCCCTCAGACACAGAGGCCCCCGAGGTCCTCGAAATGCAACTTGACCCCCACCAGCTGCTGCTGGGGCTGGAACCCCCCGATGACATGGCAGAATTCATGGTGGCCGAGAGCACCGAGGACCCTAAGGCCCTGAGCAGTGAGGACGAGGAAGAGGAGGTGGGGGCCCCCCACGAGCCTGAGAGCCTCCTGCCTCCCTCCGTGCTGGACCAGGCCAGCGTCATTGCCGAGCTGTTCGTCAGCAGTGTCTCTCGGCGGAGCAGCCTGGCCCTGGAGGATGGCAAGTCCAGTGGCTTCGGGACCCCAAGGCTGACCAGCCGGAGCAGCAGTATGGTCAGCCTAGAGGATGGTGAGAAGGGCCCGGCCCCGCGTGGCAGCACCACAGACTCCCTGGGCTCTCAGCTCCTTCCAGAAGCGGACCTCAGTGTGGGGGTGGCCGCAGAGAGCGAACCTTCTGTCAATGGGATGGAGGCCCCGGGCCCAGGCTGCCCAGCGGAGCCAGACAGGTCTTCCTGCCCGAAGGAATCGAAACTTTCCTCCCAAGACCGGCAGTTGCTGGACAGAATCAAGAGGTACTACGAAAACGCAGAGCACCAAGATGCAGGCTTTAGTGTCCGGCGCCGGGAGAGCCTCTCCTTCATCCCCAAAGGGCTTGTGAGAAACTCGGTCTCCAGAATCAACGGCCTTCGCAAGCCAGACCCGGAGCCGCAGGCTCCACTGGGGCCTAAGAGACAGGTGGGCTCACGGGCAGCCCTCTTTGACTGCCCAGGACCAGGCCAGGCTGGCGCTGGGGACCCAGCTCCTATCACAGATGCTGAGTTCCGCCCGTCCTCGGAAATGGTAAAGATCTGGGAGGGAATGGAGTCTCCCAAGGGGAGCCCTCCGAAGGGGCCGGGCCAAGGCCAGGCCAACGGCTTTGACCTGCATGAGCCCCTGTTTATCCTGGAGGAGCACGAACTGGCGGCCATCACCGAGGAGTCGGTGGCTGCCTCCCCAGAGAGCGCTTCCCCCACCGAGCCCCGCAGCCCCACCCACCTGGCCCGGGAGCTGAAGGAGCTGGTGAGGGAGCTGAGCAGTGACCCCCAGGGGAAGCTGGTGACCCCACTGCACCCCCACATCCTGCAGCTCTCCCACGTGATGGATAGCCACGTGAGCGAACGAGTCAAGAACAAGGTCTACCAGCTGGCTCGCCAGTATAGCCTCCGGATCAAGAGCAGATCGGTGACGGCCAGGCCTCCGCTGCAGTGGGAGAAGGAGGCTTCCACCATCCCCCTGGTGCAGGAGGAGGTTGGAGCACCATCCGGTGGCACAGGTACGACGGGGTGGGGAGGGGGCCCTTCCTGCAAGCCTGAGTCGGAAGGACCTTTTAGGAGCCAGTTGGCTTCTGGGGAAGTGACCCCCTAAAGAACCTCTACCAGAAAGAGGGTTGAAGTGAGCCCTGGAGCTGTTCTAAAGCCCAAGGGCATGGGGCCACGGGCCTCTCTTTTCCAGGAGAGCAGAAGCTCTTGTCTCCTTTTGATTCCGGACTCCTGTTCCCCACCTTTTCTTCCTTCTTCCCATTTTCCCTTTGATACGGGGGCTGCGGATGGTAAAGGGGATTTGCCTCCCATCACACCCCAAACCCCAGCAACCACCCTTGCCCAGAAGGGGAGCTGCCGTAGCTAGTTCAGAGAGCCCTCACGTCCTTTCGCTCCGGGATTCAGGCAACTCTCTCTCTCCCCACAGGTGTGAGCAAGCCGGGGCCGCCTCTCTCCAACCACGAGCAGCCTGCGGTCCAGGAGCGCAGCCCGCCCAGGCCTGGCTCTTCCATGGAGATGTCGCCACGGCATATCTCCTTCAGCTCCTCAGCCACCAGTCCAAGGACCACCCCACCAGGGGCCTGGCATGGCCCCCGAAGCCCCTTCGACACTGAGACCTTCAACTGGCCCGATGTCCGAGAGCTCTGCTCCAAGTACGCCTCCCGGGACGAGGCACTCCAGACCAAGGGTGGCTGGCCCAGCAAAGTACCAGTCAACCGGAGCCGCTCGCTGCCAGAGAACATGAGGGAGCCGCAGCTGGCTCCCTCTGGCAGGTTGGGCCGCTGCAGCAGCCTCAAGGCCAGGAGGGCCCCGGTGAGCCCAGAGGCGGCCCAGCCCCAGCCTCTGGAGGAGTCTCCACCAAGTGAGCCTGACAGAGGGGAGGCCCTGCATGTCACCGCAGACCTCACGCTGGAGGACAACCGGCGGATGATCATCATGGAGAAGGGGCCCCTGCCTGGCCCTGCCACAGGGCTGGAGGCGGCCAGCGGGCAGGGACCGAGCTCTGCAGCCGCCCAGACGGGGAAGGACCAGGAGTTGCAGGAGTCTGCAGAGTATCGGCCTAAGGAAGAGGGTTCCAGGGATCCAGCGGACCAAAGCCAGCAGGGCAGAGTGCGGAACCTGAGGGAGAAATTCCAGGCCTTGAACTCCACAGGCTGACTCTGAGTCCTGGGGTAGGGAGCAGCCGGGCTGAGGGGTAGGGAGGAACCAGCGCCCGCAGCTGGGCTCACCTTGGCTCACCTTGCTCACTTCACCCCCTTCCCGGCCCTCAGAAAGGCCGCCCCTGGGAGAGCACCTGCCGTGGACCGGGACTTGCCGGCAACTTGACATAGGCCCATACGAGCCCCTTCCCCTGTGAGGCCTGTGTGGCCACTTTCCTTGTATATAGTTCTGGTAAGAAGCCAGATATTTAAACTCATCTCTTCCCAGGGAGAGCAAGCCCAGCTCAGGCCTCCAGCGTTGCCTGGCCACTGCCAGACCCAGGGCCCACCCAGGGGACACATAGGAAGCTGGCCTGGGGAGGCTTTGCTCTTTAACTGTGCCTTTTCTTAGGATCCAGGCAGGCACGTGGCCCATAATTTATTGCTTTCCATCCTGTGGTATGTTAGTGTTCTCGTGCGCACGTGCGTGTATGCGTGTGTGTGTGTGTATGTGTGTGGCTTCTCCCCTCCCAGGAAAAATGTCATGGACTCTATTCAGGTACTTTTGTGTGTTGTCTTGCTGGCCCTGTGGTTGTCGCTAATGTACACACATTTCATTATTTGCCAATGGTGTAATAACCACTGCTGACCAACCAACCGGTGTGTGGTCTCCTTACTGGGGTCTGACTGGGTTGGGAAGGGTCGATTGTGCCTAGAGCTGTCTTAGGGGAAGGCGGGACTTCGGCTTTTTGCTTTCACACGCACTTATATGGAGCCATGCTCACAAACCACAAGACCCAGGTGCTGGTGGGGGAGGCTGGGGTAGCAGAATGTGCAGGAGGGGACTTGTTCTCTGTTATTTCTACTCCTGTGGGCTTCTGTCTACCCATAGCCTGGTGTCCTGTCTAGGGTAAGGTCAGGGGGTACCATGCCAGCCTTTAGCTCTTTTTCCCAAGAGCCAAAGTTGGATTGAAAGGGTGGAGAGTGGGATGTTTTTCTAACAGGCAGATATTTCCGTGACTGGTGCCTTTTATTCTCTCCCTCTTTGGTTCCCAAGAGACATCCTAGGGGGTGAGGATTCTAAACTTAGAGCCTAGGAATATTTTAGGTGGCTTGCAGTATCAGGTGAGGGGTACAAGTGCATGTTTTCTGAGATGGAGCCTCATTCTTCATCTCATTCACAAAAGTGTCTTTGATTCCCAAGGGGTAGGAATGCCTCCCTATTTCTAACTGGGTGTTCTGCCCCTTTCCTTTGGTGGACCAGCCTTGTTTCACCCTGTCTGGCTGGAGCCTGGGAGAGCTGGGGCTGCAGGGCCCCGTGGCAGAGCTGTCTTGCAGGTCTTCTGACCTAGGAGGATAGACTCAGCCTAAAGATGAGTCTGCTGAGTCTAATGAGGTCAAGGAAGTATCAGAGGCAAGAGGAGGCCTTCCCTGGGCAGAAACTGAGCCTGTCTGGCCCACGTTCTACCAGCTGCCTGGAATGGTCTGTGGCCACTTGCGCAGTTGCCGAGGAGCATGCTGATTCCTACCTAGGTTTCATTCACCCAGACTAGTTGAAACTGCCTATCCAGAGATGATGGATTTCCCAGGTGGCACAAGAGGTAAAGAACCCACCTGCTAATACAGGAGACAGAAGAGATGCAAGTTTGATCCCTAGGTTGGGAAGATCACCTGGAGGAGGACATGACAACCCACTCCAGTATTCTTGTCTGGAGAATCCCATGGATAAAGGACTCTGGCAGGCTACAGTCCCTAGGGTCGCAAAAAGTCAGACACGGCTGAAGGGACTTAAAGCGCACTCACTCCGGAAATGAACCCCAGGTGTGTGGATTCTGATATTCAGATCTCTGTCCTGCTCTCCATGCGGAAAGCCCTGTAGCAGTCCCACAAGATGGCTGAATGCATGAATCAGTGAGTTTTCTCAGGGTCACAAGTGAAGCACAGCACCTGGGCAGAGTTGTTTCTATGATACTCCAGGGACAAGTCATTGGCCTGGCTGTACCTCTGTCTCCATGGTGGTCCTGGGTTCACAGATCCCGCCTTGCTTACTTAACCAGCCCTCTTCGTCCAGTTCAAAGGGAAACAGGCCAAATAGAATTATGGAGCATTATTGATTTATTAGAAAAACTAGTAAATGGGTTTCCTCTGGTTTCGTGGAAGCACATTTGAGCAGGTGGAGGACAAGACCCGGTCGGCCCCAGGGCCAGCCCCAGATTGCATGGTCTGTGCCCGACAGGGCTGCAGTCGTCTGCCGCCGCCTCCTCCGTTGCATCCTCCCTGAGCTTGCTTGTCCAAGGGACCGAGCCATGGGGTCTTCTGGATCTCTGCCCCCTCCCACTGAAGGGAGGAAGGAGATCCAGGGCCACCCTTGGGGACTCTACGTGCCCTCCGATAGGCAGGAAGGAGGGGTGGGGTGGCAGGGAAGCCGAGCCTCCCGAGGACCCTCCTGACCTCCCTCAGCCACAGTCCATTGAGGCCAGGGGACAAAGGGGAAGAAGAGAGGGCAGGGGGACCACCTGACCATGCCCAGAAGGAGCTTCCTCTAAACTGCTCTGGGGAGGAAGCCTGATATGCTGGTGTGGACTGGAGCTGTTTGGGGATACTGTTAAAAGACTGCAAAGTAGAAAATATAAGGAGGAAAAGAAAAAAAACCTTGCCAGGACGCCAGGAGCTTAACCCCCCGCCATGTGGCTCAGAGTTCCAAAGCTGGGTGCCTGCAGTTTCATTCCAGTTGGTCAAGGGTCTTGGGGCCTGTGTGACGTGGGAGAGGGGTGCATGGGAATGGGAAGTTGTCGGTAGATGGTAGGTCTCATGCAGCTGGCTGCTGTCCTTGCCCAGTCCAGGAGCCCAGGGGTGGTGAAATCCTAGCTTTTCCTTGAGGCCCTTTCATTCTTGGGAGTGTGGAGTTGCTTGCTGAAATTCATCACTTCAGAAGCACACGTGGAGGGGAAGAGGGTGGCCCCTAGTGTCTTGGCTCCCACAGATTGGCCCATGGGGACAGCTGAGAGAGACTTGCCACCACCTGCTCTTCAGCAAGGAACATGCTATCTATCCTGGAGCAGGACATGCCTTCAGATGCACCTGAGGCCTTTGTTATTGCCAGGTGAGTGTCACTACCTCTTTGCCTCCTGCCTTGGTTTCCCCTAGGTGTAGAGAGGTTGGTGAGTGGTAGAGATTAGGTTCCCTGTGGATGCACAGAGGGCCACAGGGATAGGTGGATAGAGGACACATGAAGACCCTGGCTCCCAAGATGGGACCACGTGTCAGGCCCCGTCAGAGAACTTCCCTCCTGTGGTTCTTGTCTGCTGAAGTTGCCTTCCCTTGACATAGTAGTAATTGATCTCGAGCACTAGGGGCTCCTGGGAAGGCCTAGTAACTCCAGATGCTTATGCCTGTGGTTTCTGCCTTAGCCTCACCCACTTCTGGGGGATCATCTCAGTGTGTCTAAGGCTCCTTCCCATGGGGAAGGTGATGGAAACAGCAACTGTAGGTCCCAGGGTCCTTTCCACTCTGCCCAGGGGAGTGTCTGCTGCCTGCAACTCAAGCCCTCTTTTGGACCTAACCCAAGTTAAGATGCTGGGCCGGAGCTGTATTGCTTTCAGAGGGTAGTGGAAAGAATACTGTGGAACCAGTGGTCTGTTCCCTCCAGATGTCTGACTTTGGCAGCACGGGAACAGTTATCCCTGGGGAGAAAGGCTGCAGGACCCCTTTTGGCTGTACCCAGGATTGGGGGGCAGATACCCATGTAGCCTCCTGACTCAGGCCAGGCCCTTCAGGAGGACCTGTGCAAGGGTACTTGCCACACCTCAATGGCTCCGGCCCCAGCATTTGTCCCAGGTCTCCAGGGGTTGTTACGTGGGTTGTAATACCCAGGTGTGGCTGCATCTGCCACCTCAGGGTGACAGGTCGTGAACTTTGCTGTCGGTCCAGCCAGCACCCTCAGGTGGTGCCAGCTGCAGACAGAACGCATGGAGTATTTGGCTGTAGGATGCTCTAATGCAGGTGCTGCGGTGTCCATCTCGTATGGGGACCTGCACTGTCTCCCTCTGGGACCTGGGGTCTGAGTGGGGTGCTGCTGGTCTGGCAGCTACTGGGAGTGCGGCAGACCCCAGGGTGGAGAGGTGGCGCCCGGGGCAGTGTGGAAGTCTCATCTGCCACCTTCCGGCCTGAGCCCTAAACTCCAGCTGTAGTTTTAAAAAAGAGGGCCGGCTTGAGAGCTTACGGTCCAACCACCGCCTGGCCCAGTGGCAGCAAGGAGGTGCTGGAGGTGGCGGGAGGCCCCTTGCACTTAGGACCCATCGATTTTGGACAGTGCCCCCTCTTTTTGTGGGAGGAGGGGCTGCGGTGACCCCTGAGGTGGGGAGGCAGCGGCCCCTGGCCCAGAGCTACCTGAAGACTCCCTCCTCACGCCCCTGGGGGCAGGTCGGGCCTTCCCAAGGACCTCTTCTCTTCCCCTGGCTGCGACCGAGTGGGACAGGACCCCAAGCAACACTTGCTTTCGGAGTGGGCAGCATCTCAGGAATCTTCCCTGGTGGCTCAGAGGGTAATGCGTCTGCCCGCCATGCTGGAGACCCAGGTTCGATCCCTGGGGCAGGAAGATCCCCTGGAGAAAAAATGGCAACCCACTCCGGTACCCTTGCCTGGAAAATCCCATGGGCGGAGAAGGCTTCGGTCCGTGGGGTCGCAAAGAGTTGGATACGACTGAGCGACTTCACTTTAACTTCTCAGCATCTGAGGAACCCCCATCAAGCCTTCTTTTCCAGCTTGTGTGGGAATAGGGGGGGTGGGGGCTGGCGCCCTCGGCCCCGGTAAGGAGGGTGGGGAGAGGAGGGTGTGGGCCTCAAAAACCGTTTCCTGCCCCCAGACCCGGAGGCCCCGAGGGCCCGCGGAGCTGGGAGCCGCGTCCCTGGAGCCCGCGCTCGCTGTGTGCGGGGCGGAGGGCGCGGAGGCAGACGTGGGCCGGGCGGGGCCGGGCGGGCGAAGGCAGCGATCGAAGTGCAGCGGGGCCCACGCCCGGCCGGCCGGACAGAGCAGGCAGGCGGCAGGCAGCGGCGGCGGCCGGGCCGTGGGCGGGAGGAAAGCCCTGCCGAGGAGGGAGGCGCTAGTCCCTGCACGTCCCAACGACGCACCGGCTTCACCCGCCGGGCGCCCGAGAGGCTACTTCTTTTTGGGGAAGAAGCTGAATCTCTTCTCCTTGTCTTTCTTGCCGAGGCTGGCGTCGGGGCCGGTGATGGGGGGAAGGGGCAGGCTCTGTGCCTTGACGCGGATGCTCTGGGACTCGTTGATGGCCGTGCTCACGCCCTGCAGCCAGGACAGCATCTCCTCCTGCAGGGCGGGAGGGTCAGGACCCGCAAAGGCCAGGGCGCCTCTGGGACCCTTTCTGAGGGAGCCTGAGGCCAAGGGGCTCGGGTCCCTCCCACCTGCCCCTTGTTGAGGGGGTATCAGGGCCAGGCAGCCCTGCACTTACCTCATCCTTGCCGTGGAAGAGCCACTCGCTGCCGTTGCTCAGCCTAGGGCAAAGGGTTTCCCCCGTGGCCACCTCTGGATCTGACCCCCAGCCCCCCGAGCTTTCCCATGACCAGGACCCTGTCAGGCAGCACAGCTCCTTGGGAGGTAGAAATCAGGGCCACCAGCCTCTCTAATTGGAAAAAATCCCGGAGGGGCACCTCAGGCCTGCAGCCGGTCACATACAGCAGAAGCTTGACTGGCCACTTAGGCCAAATCGGGCCACCAGGGAAGGAGCAGTGGACAGGCAGGGCCTCACCTCAGCTTGAAGACGTGCTTCTTCTTCTTGTAGTTGGCAGCAATCTCACAGATGGCATGTCTCAGGGCCAGGGGCTCCTCCCCATGGTAGGGCACCCCCAGGGCCAGATTCTTGGCATCCTTATAGAAGGCCAGCTCACTGTTCCTGAGCACACAGTACAGGTTGTTCCAGGACCTGTGAAGGTGCACACAGGCAGGTCACCTACAGTCCTCACTTGCATGCTCAGCTGCTCAGTCGTGTCTGATTCTTTGTGATCACATGGATGGTAGCCCATCAGGCTCTTCCGCCCACAGGATTGTCCAGGCAAGAATACTGGAGAGGGTTGCCACAGTCCTGACACAGCATCTCTATAATCAGTTCCCACAGCTTTACCATTTTTCTTAACTACACCAATTTTACCATGATCAATAGTAATACATTTTACAGTTAAAAAAATTGCAATTAAAAGTAATCTGCATGTGGGATTTCCCTAGCAGCCCAGTCGTTAAAACTCAGCACTTCCAGTGCAAGGGGCACACATTCAATCCCTGGTAGGGGAACTAAGATCCCACATGCCACATGGCATGGCCAAAAAAACCCAATCATCTGCATGTAATTCCACTACCAAGGTCTAATATTGTTAACATTTTATTTATTTCCTTCTGGTTTCTTTTCTATTCACATATATAATTAAAATTGGATTATACTATATATTCAATTTTATTTTGTACTTTTAAGTTTAACACTATGTCTTGAGTATTTCCCCATCCTCAAATATTTGAATTCTCAAATATTTCTTGAAAATAAGTTTAATAGCTATGTGGTATCCTATCACAAATAAAAGTAATCCCTTTATTGGTGGACCTTTTAATACTAGAAAATTTATCCACATTTGAAATAGTATTATGATAAACATCCTTATGGAGCTTCCCTGATGGCTCAGGGGTGAAGAATCTGCCTGCCAATGAAGGAGGTGCAGGTTCGATTCCTGGGTTGGGAAGATCCTCTAGAGAAGGAAATGGCAACCCACTCCAGTATTCTTGCCCGGGAAACACCTGTCTATGGGGTCGCAAAAAGAGTCAGACACAACTTTAAAGAACAACAGCAACAAAACATCCTGATGCTTTAATCTTTGCCTATAACTCCGATCTTAGCTTGAGATATAGTTCTAGAATTATTGAGTCTAAGACCAACAGTGTAAAGACCTTTGCAAAGCACTTTCATAGCCACCAGCATATCTGAGTCTCACTCGTGCCTGTGTTCATTCAGTTGTGTCCGACTCCTTGTGACCCCATGGACTAGAGCCCGCCAGGCTCCTCTGTCTGTGGGATTCTCCAGGCAAGAACACTGGAGTGGGTTTGAGTCTCCCTACAGCCCATGAGTCTCACTACAGAACTGTAACATAAACAGAGCTGAGTTTTGTTTTGGTGGTAGGGGTATTTTGTTTTATTGATGATAAATGCCTGGTATAGTGTGCTAGCACTTTTTTTAAAGGAACATATTTGCACAAATCAAGGCTCAACTCAAATGGGAGGTTTGGTGAGAACAACCAACACATGAGCTCATAAAGGAGTTCACCTGAGCTCCTTCTTTGACAAATACAGAGCACGTTGTCCTTCGACAGTAATGAGTGCTGAGAAACATTAAGCGCTTCTTCCTCCTCTTCCTCACCCCCCCTCCCCCCGCCAACTCCTTTTTGAGGGCAGAATGATGGAGAACTAGCAGAACACATAGGGAGGAAGGACTGGAAGGTCAAAGAGAGAACTTGACCCATTCAAAGCTGGCTGCAGAGCCATTCCATAAAGCCCAGATTTCTGACACCAGCTCAGGGATCCTCTGCTCAGATCTGGCCCTCACCAACTTCTCTGAGCTGGTAGCCCAAGTAAGGCAGTTGCTAAGGAGGAGTAAAATCCTGCCTTGGACAAAGGACAACCTCTCTGAGACGGTTTCCCCCATCTGGAAAATCGAAACCTCAATATCACAGGGTGGTTGTGAAAATTTTGTCAGTCCTGATATAATGCCTGCCACATGGTAGGTACTTTTTAAATGCTAGTTTCCCCTCTCCTGCAGATCCTTCATATTAAAGCAATAAACCTCTTCAGGGTGGTCAGGCCCCAAATTCATTTTTGGAATTTGAAATAGCTTTGGTGTGTCCTCCAGGCCAGGCCCTCTGTATGCTGCCAGCTGGCCCTGGGTATAGAGCTGGCTTCAACCTCTTGATGCTGCCCTGTTTCTCTGAGACCCTGGACTGCTGCCTGAAGGCAGAGGCCCCTAGAGACTTTGGGTCGCGGCATCCCCTGAGTAGACCACACTCAAGGGCACGACTGTCTCTGAATGAATTTCTCAGGGTCATATAATTTCTAGGAGGGCCCTCCAGATGGCATTTAGGTCAGCTCTTTCTCCTTCCCTATTTTATGGCTGGGGAAACTGAGGCCCAGACTGGGTAAAAAGCGGGACTGGGTCAAGGACAGGTAGGTCTTGTTAGTACCAAGCCCTACCTGCTGCCCTGCCCTGGCATACTACCAGCTAGCATTCTGCTCTGCACCAGGCATGGCACCATCCCCATGTTACAGGTTAAAGGCTGAGTAACTAGTATGCGGTCATAGGATTTGAAGTCAGGCCCACGGCTGAAGACAGGCTTTCCCACCATGCCCAGTAGCCCCCCGGAGCTGGCCCAGAAGGCACTCGGGAACTCTCAGACTCGAGGCGGAGGGCCTCCTCACCCACAGACTGCCCGGATTGCTCTGCCCATCCTGCGGCCCCGCGGCCCCTCCGGGACACACCTGTTGGAGGCCTTCTTGTTGGGCCCCTCCAGGTCGTGCTTCCGGCCCAGGAAGCCCTCCATCTGCACGCTGTGCCCGCGGTCCCGCTGGGCTGGCAGCGTCGTAGGCTCGTCGCCCTCGCTCAGCGGTGTGTCGAGGACCTTGAAGAGGGGCTCTGTGGAGGGCCTCTCGTCTGTGCTGGATTTCTCCTCCTGCCCGTCCTCGTGGGGCCCTGGCGGGGGTGGCGGCTGCAGGTCCTGGGGCCACGGCCTCTCTTCTTCCCCCTGCTCCAGGGCATATGGGAGGAGCGCATCTTGCTGAGGGCCCAGACCCGGGATGGACACTTCTCGGCAGAACAGGGGAGGTCAGCAGGCCTCACCTTGTGCCCTCCCCGACCCACCCTGGCCCTCCCCCGACCTGCTGTGGGTGTCTACCTGGCCTGCTTCCCCAAACTGTCCCCCTCTCCAACCTCAATAGGAGCAGAAGTTCCTTAGAGTGAGCTGAAGGGGCTGGGCCAGGGGCTTGCCCACAGGATTTGAACCCATGTCTCCTGCATAGGCAGGTGAGTGGCTTTTACACGGAGCCACCAGGGAAACCCAGACCCTCCCAGCTCATGGGAGGGATAACTGGTCCTACCCCCTTCATTTGGTGGGGATTTGCTGGAGGAAGGCAGTGGTTCCTAACCCCGGCTGCCTTTAACAATCACCTTGAGAGCTTTAACAAAACATGTGCAGGACGCATCCTCAGGATGCTGAGTTAACTCGCTTGGAGTGGGGTCTGCACATTGGTATTTCTTAACAAGCTTTTCATGCGCTCAAGTGCTGATGGAGATTCACCACCTAAGGAGTCAATGCCCCAGGGAAAGGCTGTGGCTTTTGCCTCCTTGCACCTCCCCATGGAAGGCACAAAACTAAGATCAGGGCATCTGGTCCCATCACTTCATGGCAAATAGATGGGGAAACAGTGACAGACTTTTTCGAGCTCCAAAATCACTGCAGACAGTGATTGCAGCGATGAAATTAAAAGACGCTTGCTCCTTGGAAGAAAAGCTATGACCAACCTAGACAGCATATTAAAGAGCAGAGACATTACTTTGCCAACAAAGGTCCATCTAGTCAAAACTATGATTTTTCTAGTAGTCGTGTAAGGATGTAAGAGTTAGACTATAAAGAAAGCTGAGTGCTGAAGAATTGATGCCTTTGAATTGTGGTGTTGGAGAAGACTCTTGAGAGTCCCTTGGACAGCAAGGCTATCCAACCAGTCCATCCTAAAAGAAATCAGTCCTGAATATTCATTGGAAGGACTGATGTTGAAGCTGAAACTCCAATACTTTGGCCACCTGATGCAAAGAACTGACTCTTTGGAAAAGACCCTGATGCTGGGAAAGATTGAAGGCAGGAAGAGAAGGGGACGAGAGAGGATGAGATTGTTGGATGGCATCACCAACTCAATGGACATGAGTTTGAGTAAACTCCAGGAGTTGGTGATGGATAGGGAGGCCTGGCGTGCTGTAGTCCACGGGGTCACAGAGAGTCAGATGCGACTGAGCAACTGAACTGAACTGAACTAAATGGAAGGCAGGATGCTCCCAGCCCCCAGCCAAGCCAAGTGAGGGGCCTCTAGTGCAGCCATGGGCTGTATGTCAGGTGCCTATGAGAAGGGGGAGCAGACTCTTGTCCCCTGGCTGGGTAGCTCCTTATGCAGAGCCTTGCTGATCCACTTTCGTGCCACCACACAAGTGGTGGACAGATTGAGAGAGCAAGGGGCAGCCTGCTTTCGAGTGCAGCACAAGAATGCCAGCTGGGACAGGAATGGGTGGGTCTTCTATGTGCCAAGTAAGTGCCCAGGAAGGCAGCCTAGCTAGAGACATCTGGCCAGAACTGCCTCAAAGGTCTGATTGCTGAAGACCTTACAGCACCAGGTGGGAAGGATCTTGTAGCCCCCAAGCAGGCGGTATATGGACAACCTGAAGGACCAAGGCCATTGACAGCCCAGGAGGGCCAGAGCCACATCAGGCAGTAAGGAGACACTGCCCTCTTTTCTACTCCCTGTCCCAACTGAAGATGGAGGCCCAGGAGAGTGCTGGGGAGGAGCCAGGAAAGAGCAGACCCTGTGCTCCCCACTGTGGGTCCTTCAGACCTTGGATCAAATCCAAAATAGAGAAATGGAGAATGAAAGGAGTTGGGTACCATTTTGGACATCAGATCGAAGCTTCAAACTGAAAGAGACTGATTGGGCTTTTTAACAGTTAAAAATGATCAATGTCTGCCAGAGCTGGCAGTAAGGAATGGGAAGTGAAGGTTCAGTGGAGATGTTTGACGGCAGTGGTTGGAAGAAAGGTAAAGCTGGTCATGTTTGTATCCCCTAAGTTAGGACTAGTCAACAAACTAATCTGGGGTTCCCTAAGATCCCATTTAAAGAAAGGAATAATATGGCTGGAAAAGGTTGAAAATCACTACTCTAGTCTAACACCTTCAATCCATGAGACAATCTGAGCTCAGACGTTAAGTGACTTACCCAGGGTCACACAGCTTTCGTTTCCAGTTAAGAGCATGCATTGAAGAATTGGGCAAGCCTGACTTTTTATCACGTCCTCAGGGTTCTCATCTTTTCCTTGTCTTAGAGCCTCTTGAGAGTTGTGGCTGGGCCACACCCATCTTTATGCATCTTGCAGGATTTATATGTTTTGAGTGTTGGCAATGAGCCGGAATTGACCACAAGGATCTGGAGGCCCTAAGGCCTTGCCTGGATCATCCTCCAGCAGGGAGGAAGGGCGGGAGTGGTGGGTTGAGCCTGGGAGCCTGGGTTCTGTGGACCCAATCAGGCCAACCCTCTGACAGGCATAGAGGTCGGGGAGGTAGTGAAGCCTTTCACCCTCCCTCTCCAGCTGGCCTCTCTGCCCCTCCTGGCAATGGGCCAGGCCCTCTGGCACTCCCTCGTGGCTCATGGAAGATGCCCTGGCAGATGCTGGGAGGAAAACCCAGCAGAACCTCTCAGCCTTGTTCACCCCCTCACTCAGCCTTTACCCTCCCGGGACTGGTTTTACTACAGGCTTGTGTATCCACATTTTCTTCCTATACTTTCATTTCCATGCTCCTTTCCTTTTGGGAACTCTCCTCTGAAAACACGTATTTCCAGGACTGCCTCCCGACTTAATTTCACCTTTCTTCTGTTTCCTCCTGATGGGTGCTTGATCCACATCCCCCGGCAGGGACAGTCAGAGGCCATGGCCAGTGTGATCAAAAGCGGCCAGGTTGTGGGTGGGCTTTGGAAAATAGGGGTTTTCTGATGTATGCAAAGATTTCTTCTGTTCTCTTGACTGTTCACATAGAGACAATTTAAAATACATCTTCGCCCCTCTACCCTGAAGGCTAAAGCCAGAGGAGGAGAGAGCCAAGAATGAGGGTGGGAGGTGGAGGGGTCTGGTGGCAGCTGCTCCTTTCAGATCCAGGGCTTCTCTCCCTCCTGGGCTGGGGGAAGGGACACAGGAGAAAGACAGGGGCATGGCTTGGGCAAAAGGGTCCTCCTTTTATAGTCTCCAGGGGTAAATATGTTTTGTGCCATCTTCTAAGAGAGCAGGGGAGGCACTTCTCCTGCTGTCCCAGGAACCATATTGCGCTCTGATACAGATTCTGCAGGCAGAGGGATCAGTGGACAGCAGATACCAGGAGGGGGTGCTGGCTACGTGTGTGCTGTAGGGACAGGCAGCTTCTATTAAAAGGGCCTGAATAGCTGAGACAATCTGACTCCCTTCTATCCTCTGTGATAGGTGGCAGAAGGCAGGCGTGCTGCTCCGGCCCTTCGGGCATCAGGAGGCTGCATAGATTCCACCTGAAGGATAGCCCAGCCTAGAGCCCTTGTCCAGAGGAGCTGGGGAGGGCACTCTGAAAAAAGGAGGACTCAGCCACTTGGGAGAAACTCTGGGTGTTGGGTCAGGATGGATGGAGAGTTTAGACCATGAGTGGGAGTAAGAGCAGGAGAGAGAAGGGCCCGAGATGGCGCCTGGAATAAGCCTGGAGCTTCTGTTCTCTGATTTGGGGGCCCAGGGGACTGGTGGGTGGGTAGGACTCGTCTGAGCTAGGTGTGTGCGCTGGCTGCTGGGATCAAAGCGTCGGAGGGGGGTAGGGGACAGGCAGCCTTGGCTGCTGGGGGACCATCAGGGGAGGAAAGGACATGGACAGGAGAACATTTTAGGACCTCACAGGACTGTAATCAGACAAGGAGAGGCCTGAGCTCCTGACGGGCAGGGCGTGGCCACCTCAGAGTCTTTGCAGAGTCTTGGACGCTTGACTTTTTAGGGTCCTGTCTTGCTAGGAAGCTGACTTGGGCGGGGGAACGCAGGCAGATGTCTCCCCGCCAGAGGACTTTCAAGAAGGTGAAAGGGATGGGGGACAGGGTGGGTCCAACCCCTTGGTTGAAGGTGTAGTTCCAGACCCAGCCAGCAGGTGGCATAAGGGGGCCAGCACACAGACAACTAGTCTCCAGCCAGGGAGAAAAACCACCTGGGGTGTGACCACAGGGTCGCAGGTGTTCTACAAGATGCTCAGTGATCCCAGATGCATGAACAAGCAAGGAAACGCAAGTGAACTTCTCTCTGAAGGAAATGCAGGTAAGTGAGAAACGGGGTATGAGGATGCATCCCAAAGACTATTCGACCTTAGCTGTGAGAGGTCTTACCCACTTACCTCACAGCAAGAACTGAGCTTCGAGTGTGTGTAGCGGGTCTCCAGGGAGGGGCGCTGCAGGAAGGCTGGTTTGGGAGGGTTTTGGCAACGAATGTTAGAATTCTTATGGGGGACGTTTAAGAGATGAAGGACTGTGGTGAGAGATGGAGAAAAGAATGAAGGGAAAATGAAGGCAGTCACCTACCAGGTGTCCTCCCTACATTCTTTCTTCCTATCCTCACACCCTTTCTGAGAGGTGGGTGTCACTATGGCTGTTTCATAGATGAGGGAAACTGAGGGTCAGGGAGAATGAGTAACAGGCCCAGAGTCACACAACTACTGAGTGAAATGAGGATGCAGTGGTCTGGTCCCAAACCCTGAGCTCTTCCCACTAAATCCTGCTGCGAGAGACGGGGAGGCACTGCTGCTCAGGAAAAAGGGTCTATCCAACGGGGTGCATGGTCTAAAAGGGGGAGTCTGTGGGGTTATACTTTATTCTGATCATCAAAAAAATAAAAAAAATAAAAAAAAATAAAAGGGGGAGTCTGGCTTACAGAAGAAGCATGGCTGACGGGCCGAGGCAGTGGGACTGTGTCACAGCCATGCCGAAACGGGCCAGAAGAGGGGCTGGAGGCCACACAAAACCTATGGTTGAATGCCTTAGGCAACCAGATAGCCCCGTGAGGCGATCGGGTAGGGGAAGTTGGCCACTTCGGCAGCCGAGAACTTCTTCCTTCCCTAAATGTCTGCGGTCTGGGCTTTCATTGTCTGGGTGAGAAGGCTCTCAGCAGACGGGCTGGGAAGGCTGTTCAAAAGACACTTGTTTGCAAGAGAAGAGTTGAGAGCAGCCAGAGAGACGGGAATGGAGGGTGGGCAGAGGCAAATGCCGGAGGAGGGGACAGAGCTGTTTCTAAACAGAGGGAAACACGCGGGAAGAGCTGAGGCCGGCCAGGTGGGGAGTCCTCCAGGTTGGGGGCTGAGGGGAGAAGCTCTCATGAGGAGTGGCTCAGCCCTGTGCCCCGGGGGCCAACTGTTAGAATTCTTCTGGAGGATGTTTAAGAGATGAAATGAGATGGCTGGATGGCATCACCGACTCCATGGACATGAGTTTGAGTAAACTCCGGGAGTTGGTGATGGACAGGGAGGCCTGGCGTGCTGCAGTCCATGGGGTCGCAGAGTCGGACACGACTGAGCAACTGAACTGAGAGATGAACGACTGCGGTGAGAGTCCAGTCACTGGAAACCAGGGAAGACAAGGGAGGGATGCAGAGCAGAAGGCCACCAGGTGAAGCCAGGGGGGCAGAGGGGAGTGCGCAGGGTCCCCTTGGACAGGGAAGGTCTCCCCCATGATCATCCTGGGGGAGAGAACGAGGCTTCCTCAGGGGCTGTCTTCGCCATTCCTACAACCAAAAGGAAGCCATTGACCCCCCCATCTGGATCTGACACCCAGCGGTCAAGTTGGCAACTTCCAACCCCATTTCTGAGATGCCTTCAGTGTTAACTGAGTCCCATGCTGGGTCTATCAGGATCTGGGATGCTCTGAAATGTGGACTGGCAGACAAACTTAGGGGCTGCCTTTGAGCAGCAGGGACGGGAAGATCACGCCCAACCTCAGCATAGAGAGTGGGGCACACCCAGCCTCGGACAGATGTCCAGAAAGAGCCTAGAGCCAGTTTCCCCGGAGTGCCAGGGCGTGGTGCCAGGCTGTAGGCAGACACAGCCCTGCCATGCTGATTCAGGCATTCTGGGGAGACAGACACACCCAGGTTCGTGGGAAAACTGACATTCTTTCCAGACCGGGTCTGCTCATTACGGACAAACACACCATTTGCCTTCGCTGCAAAAATGCCTGAACCAGCAGCTCAGTTTGGCCTCAGAGTGGGAGGGGAGAAATGATCCGGTAGAAAGGATGGAGGGAGCTTGCTCAGGCAAGAAGAAACACAGCTGCTGCGTCCACACCCACATCCCTTCCCTCTAAGGACGTCAGAGTCTGGCCCTCTGGCAGCTGATTAAAGCTCTAGGCTGCCTGCCGTGGAGGCTGGTGCTGGGGGCTGGAGGTGGGGGGTGCGGGGGTTGGGTACTGCCGAGGTGGTGACAGCAGCTGGAGCCGCCAGGCACTGGCGGAAAGGTGAACTGCTGCAATCCAGTGCCCACTCAGCCCCGGGATGCTACCCCTCATGTTCGAAAGTGCCGGTAGCTTGCCTGAAGTCACATCAACCTCTAAAGCTCTGGAAGGGAGAGACAAGGGACCTGGGGGTCTGGACCCTCCTATTCATCCCAGATGAGTTGGCGAGTCTTCCCTTGGGGAAGCCAGCTGCAGGCAGTCTTGGAAGGTCATGGGGAAGAGTGATGTCTATGAGCTGCGCTTGGCTAAGAGAGTTTTCCCTGACAACCTGATGAAGGCCTGATAATGAAACGCATCCAGGCAGTTGCTTTCTGGAGCGGCCTGGCCCCAGAGTTCCTGCACCACAGAGGAATCCAGCCTGGAGGCTCAGAGTAAGACAGGGCACATTTGCCCCAAAACAGTGAACCCCGAAGGCAGATTCTTTCTTGCTGTGGCAGCCCTCTAGAAGCACCAACCCTTTTCAGGGTCCTCGCTCCTCATTACAGCAGCTCCACTGGGAGAGTTCCTAGAGCAGGCCTTGCTTCCCTCTCGAAGCCAGGAGACAGGCACAGGGCACAGAGGAGGCTCCGGGGCTGGGGGCCCCCAAGCCTGGGTTGGCTCAGATCCTCTGCAATACCATTTCTTCTCCATAAATCAACCTCAGCATCTCACCACAAATGTTACTCTGAGGATTCCGAGGTAGCCAGAGCCAAGCATATGAGGATGCTTAGCAGGACCTCCAAGCCCTCCCCAGAGCTGCACCCAGGGTGAAGGGGAGACATATAAAGTGGAGGGTGTCGTGGGGGGAGCCTCAGCCTGCGGCCAGGTCCCCTGCTACCTGGGGCTACCCTGGGGCTCTGCTACCCCAGAGCCACCTTCAGGGCCCTGGACTTGGCAGGAGCAGAGGTTCAACCCTGCCTTCCTCTTTTCCCCAGGCAACCAAGGAAAACACCCTAGCCCTTTGCCATCTCTTCCCATCTCCAGCCTCACACCAGTTGGCACCTGACCACTGAACCAGGTTCCTCAGAGCTGAGAACACCATGAAAGTGGGGGAAATCCTTCTCTCCCAACCCTCCCTTTATTTAGGTACATGGTTCACATACAGGAATATCCTGGACTTTCTGTAATCCTGCAGAGAGAGCTCTATAAAGGGCAAGGTTAGGGGGTTTGTCTAAAATCTTGCATGACATTGCTACAATGAAGGACTAGAACCCAATGTCCAGACTTCCAAAATTTCACTCCAGGAATTTTGCCATTTGTGAAAACTTGTTTCTTCTTGGTCCCACGCACTCCCGCATACTTACCTGTAGAATGATTTTTTTTTCCCCTTTAAATCAGAACATGCTCTAACATGGAAAGCTAGGAGGTGATGGAGGCAATGGATTGTACGATGATGATATGCTTGAGGGAAAAACTGAATGCGTGGAAAAGTGTTCCAGCCCCTGCCCGTGTGTGTGTGTGTGTGTGCACACACCCGGGCACACACCAGGGAAGCGAGGAGCAGGCAGGGCTGGCAGGGTGCTCACCGTGGGCTGTGCAGCAGTCCAGACAGGGGTTCAGGTGCCTGGTCTGCTCCCCCAAGCAGGAAGCCGGCATGCACTAGTGATGGGTTTCACGGGAAGCCGCAGTGCACACATGTATCCCACAGGGCCCCGACACCAGAGCACACACAGCACGGATCTATCCCACAGGGCCCCGACACCAGAGCACACACAGCACGGATCTGTCCCACAGGGCCCCGACAGCAGACCACAGAGACAGGACAGTGTGACAGCCAGGCCCAGCCCGAGAGAAGACTCAGCAGACCTTCCTTCAGCTGGCCTTCCTGGGAGGGGCCTGTGGCTTCTGGAAAGGTTTTCCAACCTGCATGGGACTCTTTCTCCACTCTTCTCATGTCAAAGAACAAGGGGGTATCCCACTCTCCCCCCTGGAGTTCCGTGGATCCTCATGAAAACTCAACAAAGGGCTGGGAAAGGAGAAGCAGCAGGAAATCTGTTTGCTTGAGGCCTTGGGCCTGGTGTTCATTTGATTGGCCATCTGGTCTCTTCCTGGTAGCGTGCACAGGCCACTTGCCCCATCTGGCAGGGTGGCTGGCTCTCTGGAAAGGGTCTCAAGTGTGGGCTCACTTCCTTCTTCCAGAGAGACTCTCAGGTCCAAGCAGGTTTTATTCCCCCCAAATCCAGCGGCATTCAGGTGTGGGATGGAGGCAGCTCTGATGCACATGTAATTACATTTGCACAGACGTACGTGACACAGACAATGGATGGATCACTCAGGCGGTCACAAAGGAACCCGCAGACCTGGGACACCACTGCACGCAGACACACGGGGACGCACAGCTGAAGCACAGGTGGCAGGAAGTCACAGCCCCAGTGTCTGCAGTCCGTGCCAGCCCCCACCAGAGTTCTCTCTCCTTCCAGTGGGGCTGTCTCTGGGAAAGGTGGGGGGGGGGGGGCGCAGGGCGAAGTTCACCGGAGACCCCCACACTGCCACAATGAGATCTTCAGAGGGAACTCCTGGGAGAGATCCTCCAGCGGGAGCCCAGGAATGCCCTCTGCTGGACATGGTGGGCTGGTGCAGCTCAGAAAGGGAGGCCTCTGGTGGGGCTGGAGGCAGCTCAGAGTGTGTGCGTGTCTGTGGTGGGTGGGTGTGTGTGTGTGTGTGTGTGTGTCTCAGAAGTGTGGGAAGGGCTGAAATCTAGATCAGACCGGGATTCTGCACAGGATATGCATTTTTCTGGGGTTGATGTCGTACCAGAAATTTCCACCAAGAACTCCTAAAGGTTCAGGCAAGCTCAACTGGGTACCTGCACAGGTGGTGGACATGCAGCAGCAAAGCCATGCAAGGCACATGCTGGGTTCTTGCTTTCTTCTCAGTCAGCGGCTCCCAGGACATTGCCCCAAAACTGGGGTCACAGCCTCCCAGACTTCCTGCATAGATCTCCCGGGTCCTTTCAGCTAAAGGATCTATGCCAGGCAAGGCCCTGAAGATATCTGGGCCTTGGGTACCCCCTCCTCCCCATCCTCCCTTCTACAAGTTGGAAACCTCTAGGCAGAATACCTGGGGGTCTCTTTTCCTCCTGAAGGGCCCCCTCAAGTCTGTTCTTGCCTCAGAATCATCTCTGTCTCCAGCTCACTGACCCACAGGCATCAGGCCAGGAAGGTGCAAAGTGGGGAGGGGCCTCTGTTGCCATGGAAGGAGTCTACTCGAGGGTGAACGTGCCCACTTCACTCCCCTAAATGCCACGGTTGGGGCAGGGAGACCACACGGTCCATTTGTGAGTATGTGTGTATGTGGATGTGTGCGTGTGCAGGGGGTACTGAGTTAGGGATGGTGTCAGGGGGGAAAGGACAGTGTATAAAAGGGGATCATCCCTGCTGTATCAACTGTTCCCCCTGATGGAGATGGGGATGTGTTTATATAACAAAATTTATTAGACCAGATAAAACCAAACTAAGAGAGTCATGTCAGTGGGCTGGCATGTCAGGTTCTTCTTGATTGAGGGGAGGAGGGGAATTATTCTAGAAATTAAGAAAAGCTAAGTAAAAAAGGAAGAGTGGTGGAAGGATTCTGAGGGGGTGGAAGTGTGCCCATCCTGGCCTTCTGCCCCCACAGAGCCTAGTCGGGACGATGGGTGTCTGGCAGCAATGACTCCCAGGAACTAGACAAACGGGACAGGGAACTGACCGGGGATGTTCTCTCAGTGGTGGCTCGGTGGGGACCTCGGGGAGCCTCCCCTGCTGTCTCGCCTTCCTCCTCTTGAAGCCTATGGAAAACAATGTCCCGCTTCAGAAATGAGCACCTCTCGGAGGCCGGAGCCCATCTCCAAGGCCTGGCTTCCCACTTCCTCCCCAGAAAACACAAGCCAAGTCTGCAGCCTGGCAGATGCTCCACAATCTGCAAAGTGAGGGCAGATGCTTCAGAAAAGGCTGGTTCCAGGCAGCCTGGCCTCTGGAACACGTGTTCAACTGGTTCCCAGAGCAGGGGGGCGACGGTGCAGCAGCCATGGCCCACCCGCCTCATCCTTCTCCCATGAGGACTGCAGGACACCCAGGACTGGGGGGAAATGAAGTCTCTTCTCTGCCTTTAAGCTCCAGGCACTCTGGATTTCTCTGACCAGTGGCCCCAGGTGTGAGAGGTCACATGTGGTGTGTCAAAACGTCAGGGGGCCTGTTTCAAGTGGAAGCATCATCCTCCCCCTCCCCCTCGCCCCCCCTCAGCAGAGTGCTCCAGCCAGTCCTCTCCACACTCACCCAGGCTCCTCCTCAGTTCTCTCCGGGGTCTGGCGCTCTTTGAGCTCAAGCTAGGGAAAGAAAAGGCCAAGGAGTCAGAGCAGCCATGAGGGGAACCAGCTCGGAGACAGCCTTCCTCGAAAGAGGCTCCCTGTACCCGACATATGTGATGTTCATTCCTTCCAGAATCGGCCCCTCTTGTCTCTTGCCTTCAAAAATCCATCCTTCCTCCTACTCGTGTTTCCTTCCCACTCTCCCTACTTGCTCAGCCTTTACACTGCCCACAGGTCCCCCAAAACCGCCTAAGAACTCTCGACTGGAGGGACTCCCAAGGCATGGCTGTCCACCGCTCTGGGTCACCCCCCTGCCCCCCACTTACCGTGGTGGGCTTTTCTAGGGCAGCGAAGCGCTCTTCCCAGCTGGCCGCGGATTTCTCAAAAGCCTCATGCCTCTTGATGAGCTTTTCCACGCTGTCCACCGTGTGTCCATAGTCCCGGCTGGCCAGGTAGGGCTCCTGGGCGATCAGCCACGCTTCGGCCACGGAGGCATCCCGGAAAAACTGACACACCTCCAGCACTGCCGAGACAAGGCCCGGGGTCCGTGAGCGCCCCCCGGACCTAGGGAGCCTGGGGAGGTCCGCGCACAGACAGACGTGGAGCCGGGCTGTCTTCCCAGGCTGTCTCCCTCCCTCACAGACATGCACAAGTGGTCATGGGAGAGACCAGGTCCTTGTGCAGCCTCAATCTGAGTGGTGGGCTCTCCCCGCCTCTCTGGGCTCCAGCCGCAGGGGACAGAGCCGCTTCTGTGCAGCACACGCCGCAGGTCAAGCACCTGGGATGCACTAGGGCCTTACCCCGACCCCTGGAGAGGCCACAGCTCTATGGGGACACCCGTCCAGCAGGAGGCGGGGGCGGGGGCAGAGAGTGGACAGGAAGCGGGTGCTGGCTGTCAGAGGTGGGCTTCCAGCAGCATGTCTCCTGGGTCTTCTCCGTGGGCCCCCAGAGGCCCCCGGCCCTGAGTTCTGCCGATGGGTGGTGCTGCGGGGTGGGGTGGGGTCTTCTCCTCCACCGCCTTGACATCACCCCTCCCTGCACCCACCCCTCCCCGACTGCCTGGCTCCCAGGCTTCACTCACACATGCGGAGCCGCTCCCAGCGGGCCTCCCACTTCTCCTTCATCTCCTCCCTCCTGGACACCACCTGCTCCAGCTTCTCCCTGATCTGCGGGGAGGAAGGGAAGGTGGCTCAGGCTTTGGTAGGTAACCCTTCCTGCCACCGTTGGAGGTGGTGTGCGGAAGGGCCCTGCAAAGCCGGCTGGCCTTGGTCACACCGCCCTGGCTTCAAGACTTGGCCCTGCCAGCTGTGTAGCCTTGGCCACATCACTTAACCTCTCTGAGGTTAACATGTGCCTCACCCAGGAAGTGGGGGTCGCCAAGCCCAAAGCACACACACACGGGAGGGTTTAGGAGGGTCATGAGCCCACTCTCCCTTTGAAGCGGCCAGCTCCTTGAATGGGTTTGGTGAGGCTGTAAATCCCTGGGCCGGCACAGAGCCCCAGTGCTCCTGGGGCAAAAGAAAGATGAGCCTCCATGGCCCACAGGCTCCCTCCCAGGAAGCTGTCTGGCCCGGCAGGAGCGGAGGCGAGAACAGGAGAGAACCCGTGTCCGTCCTGCCAGCCCACCTCGTCCGAGGCCTGGTGCTGCCTCTGCAGGAGGGACTCGCCGAGCTCCAGGCAGGTGCTGAAGTTCTTGCTGCGGGTCTCTATCTCCGCCCGGATGCCCTGGTGATACTTCATGAGGAGTTCCACTGAGGAGACGTCCCTGGGGGGCAGGGTTGGGAGTTTGGTGAAAAGGGAGACTCGGGGTGACTCTGGCCCACCTGACACCAAGTCCCATCTGCCTGGGAGTCTGACCCCACTCCCTCCTCTCTCTCTGGACAGCTGGGACATCCTGCCAGCTGCCCGGTCCAGCAGGAACACTGAGGCCCTAGTATCCTCCCTCGGCCAGTGGTCAGGACATGGTCAGGGGTGCAGCAACCACACACACACACACACACACACACACACACACACACACACACGCACGCACGCACGCACAAAGGAATGTTACATTTGGCAATAGAGAGGAATGAAGTACTGATACATGCTACATGGATGAACCTTGGAAAGACTGTGGACAGTGAAAGAAGCCAGTCCCAAAGGACCACACATTCTATGATCCCACTCATGTGCAAAGTCTACAATAGGCAAATTTAGATACACAAAGCAGATTAGAGGTTGCCAAGGGCTACAAAGAGATAGGAGTGGCGGTGATGACTGCTAAGGGGTACCGGGCTTCTTTTTGAGGCGATGAAAATATCCTAAACTTACACTGGGGTGATGGTCGTCCAACTGTGACTATGCAAAACAAACACTGCCTGGCACAGTCTAAGTGGCTGAATTGCACGGCATGTGAATGATAAGCTCAACCAAGATGTTAAATATAAAAGTCTGACCACCAGGACAGGCGCCCTAGAGGCAGGGGGCCAGAGACAGGCACAAAGTGTGTAGTGAATTCTGATCCCGGCCAACTGCCCACATATCTGCCTCTACCTCTCACAGGCAATGAGCTCCTTTCCTGAAATTTAAGAAAATGGTCCTCATAAGCCCATGCCAGGGGGAGAGTGACCACTTCTGGACCTGCCCAGCTTTTGATGTATAAACTGCTTATTTTCACTGACAACCATGGCCACTGCGCCCCATGATAGAATCTGAATGACAGATGTGTTTCTCAGCACTCTCAGGATTCCCTTTACTCTGCAATGGTCAGTCCTTCCAGTAGCAGCTGAGCCACTAAGATTCTGCCTGGACCCAGCCTCAGGTGCCCCTTGGGGATTCCTGCGTGCCCACAGTCTGGGACGTCTCTCCAGGATGGGCCCTCAGAGCAGCATCCCGGTTCGCCAGCCTCTGGGACAAACTGGTCCAGGGGTGGGGATGCCGCTCTCACCTGGGCTTCTCCTGGGTCTCAATCTGCCGGATGATGCTGTCCATCCAGGAGAGGAGGTCTCGGACCATGCTGAAGAAGCGGAATTTGTCTGCCGTGTCCACCAGCTGGGTGCGGCGCCCAGCACAGGCATCGAGCAGCGCCTGCCACGCGGCAGACACTTCCTGCTCCTTGTTCTGGATGATGTCTGCCTTCTCCCCAGCATATGCCGTTTGCAGACGGGCGGCCACGTCCTGGAACTGCTGTACCTGTGATGGGGCAAAACTGACTGTTGTTCCCCGGGCTGACATGTCTTGGGCCTAGGATGGATGAGAGTGTCTGCTTCCTCTGGGTCTCCCTTCCGAGGACGGTGCTGGAGGCTCCCCACTTCTGGGTGCTGGAGAGAAGGCTCCCTGCCCTGGCATCTCTGATGACCCAAACTGCCCTTTGGGCTCTGATGAGGATTTGAGAGTGAGAGGGGCTCTGTGCCCTTTGATGTGTGATTATGAGAGTAATTATATACTGGGCACTGCTCTAAGCACATTTTATGACTCTCTCAGTCTTTATAACAATCTCATCAAAGAGGTACCGCTCTTATCCCTGTTTCTGAAACAAGGAAACTGGGCCTCAGGGAGGCTCATGACTGGCCCGAGGTCACTCGCTCTCAGAGAGGGTGCAGCTGGGACTGGAGGTGCCTCTCGACTCCCTGTTCCAGATCCTTCTTCGTGATGTCATCCACTGTTCGAGGCAGGCCCCAGGGCAGTGAAGCCTCACTCCCAAGACCCTGGTGGGGCTGTACGTGCCTCAAGGGCTCCGGCATCCCCAAGGCACCTCCAGCTGGATGACAAATCCCTAGGCTGTCCCCTTCTTGGTGACCCAGGGACCCTGCCTATTAATACTTTGGTGCTTTTTCCTGAAATCCCACTGCTTCGGTGCAGGACTACAAGTGAGTCCAGCTCTCAAGTGAGTCCAGCTCTCCCTGTTCCACTGGAAGCCCAGTGAGTACCCCCAAAGAGACTGAGCTCCCCCTCAACCTTCTCATCACCCTGGACTTTGCAGAACCTTATGGGCCTATAGAAGTGCCTTAGGGGGCACCCCGTGATGGGAAGGGGAAGTCTAGGCTGATCTCGGGCCCCCCTCCAGCTCCCACTTGGAAAGGCTAAACAGCCCCATGGCTAAGGGTTCAGAGTCTACAGCCAGACTGCCAGGATCTGAATCTTGGCTCCACTGCTTAGCTGCATGTTTCCAGGCAACTTAATTACCCTTCTATACCCTGCTTTCCTCATCTAGAAAAGGCAGAAGACATTACTCCCTTCCTCAGAGTGTGGCTGAGTGTATTGCTTAGAACAGTACCTGGTGCTAGAAAAGTGCTACATGTGGACTCACTAATGATTCTGTAACACTCTGACAACCAGATAAATTGCATTTTAAGGTACTTTGCATTGGGTTTTGGGAAAGGCTCAGTTTAAAGTGAAAGTGTTAGCCGCTCAGTCATGTCTGACTCATTGCGACCCCATGGACTGTAGCCTGCCAGGCTCTCTGTCCATGGGATTCTCCAGGCAAGAATACTGGAGTGGGTAGCCATTCCCTTCTCTAGGAGATCTTCCTGACCCAGGGATCAAACCCAGGTCTCCCACATTGCAGGCAGACTCTTCACCGTCTGAACCACCAGGGAACTAGCTCTAAAGTTAAAGAACATTTGAAAGCCTCTGCTCCCTGCCTTCCTGCCTGGAGCTGTTGCCTCTCTAAGGAGGTGCCTGTTGCAGAGATTTCCTCTCTAGAAGCCAGGAGAGGGCCTCTAGAAGCCAGGAGAGGGTCCCAGGGATGCTAGTCAGGGGCAAGGTGGAGGGACAGCTGGGGGCCAGAGGTACCTGCTCCCCCAGCAGATGGAGCTCCCGCTCAAAAGCTGTGTGCACACGGTGGAAGGACTCCGCGGTGCTGGCGTCCAGCCCCACATCCTCAGGCAGCTCACGGTGCTTCTCATCAATGAGGCCCAGGATCTCGGAACCGGTGTAGAAGTAGCGCTGCAGGTCGTAGGAGGCGGCCAGCAGCTGCATGCGCGTGTCGATGAGCTCTAGCAGGTCTGCCCACATCTCGTTCAGCCCGTCCTTCCACTCGGCGATGGTGGCTGCCTCTGAGTGGCCCGCATCGATGAGCCGCTCAATGACGGCATTCACATTGTCCACCCGCTCCTGCCCAATTGCCCCGGTCTCCCGGGCAAAGTCCCGGAACTTGTCCCGGAGCACCTGGACAAGAGTAGATGGAAATGCAGTTATCAGTTATCAGGGCTCGGGGTTCAGTAATGTCATCACGTAGACTCCCAGTGGCACCTGCCACTGCCTGGAGCTGGGCTCTGACACCTTCCCCAGGGTGCCTGAGCTCACACGGGGGAGCCCTCATCACTGCAGCACATTGCACCTGGCAGGTGTGTGTGTGTGGGTGAGTGTGGAGGGGGAGAGACAGCTCCTGGGTCTGCTGCATTAGAGGGAGGCAAAGCTAGCAGGGGCTGTGGATACTCACAGTCACGTGGTCAAAGTCTTGCCCCATTTCCGAGGAGGAGGCCACTGCGTCCTTCTCTGCGATCCACTGCTCCAGGTCATCCACCTCCCTCTTGAGCTGGAAGAGGTGGTACATGTTCTCCAGCTTCCGCCTGCGCTCCTCTGCCATGTCCTTCAGCCCTGCGTACTGCTTGTCCACCTGCCCCTGAAGTCTGATGATCTGTTCTCTGGGATTCAAAACAAGAAAGGTCCTCAGAGGGGGCGGCTGAGATCCCAGGACAGCCAGCTTCGAGGAGCCCGCCTCCTCCTTCCCAGCCCTGAGGCCCAAATGCATGGGGCAGCACAGCTTAGAAGACATGGACGGCAGCGACTTTTCATGGGGAAGAGCCGGGAGAAAAGGAACCATCCCTTAGGCCATGATGCTTCAGGGGATGATGAAATGTGTCCCCTGCCAGGAGCTGCCTTCCGTCCCTGCCACTGACTCTGGGAAGCTCAGAGAGACTGGTCTGGATGGAGAACTCTTTCGCTATTCTTCCAAGGAGGCTGGGGGTGGGGGCAGTCTGAGGCCGGGTCTACCAGCAGCAGGCCCTGCTTGGCTCCTTAGGGAGGGATGTGCAGTACCAGGGGCTCTTCAGTCCCTGGGGCTCCTTAGGAGACGCTGAGGTGGCTGCTGTGGGTGCCCAGAGGACAGGGCCAGGCCTGGGGGCAGCCTGAGGTGCCTGACCCAGTGGGCTCCACTGACGCTGCACCCACACCACTCAACAGCTTAGATGGCATATAATGATTTTGCCGAGACACTGCAAGATCCTGACCTGCCTTCTGGACCACACACACAAAAAGCAAAGTTAGACTGGGCTGAAAGATGCAGAAGACTAACTCCTCCAAAGACCGGAGCTCTCAGTTCACCAAGCAGGTAGTTTTGCTAGTCTGTTCCTGAATCACTTTGCCAACCAGACCTCCTTCCGTCAGCCCTGTTTGAGGTCACACTGAACCACGACACAAGAGGGTCCTGGGGCCAACCAGCAGTCCAGAAGGCAGCCTTCTCAAACCCGTAGTCTTGGGGAAAACCATTCCTGTTTTCCCCTTGGACCTGAAGGGATCCTGCTTGGCAGGGGTGGGGTGTGCCCAGGACCTGGCCAGGTCACCCCTGGAGGCACACGCACCCCTCGGGGTGGCCTGCAGATAGTAGGCCCTGCGCCCGGCCAGCCAGCTGCTTGATGTTCCTCCCATACTCCTCCACCGCCCGCTGCTGCCGCAAGTGCCGCTTCAGCATCACGATGGCACTCTCTTCATCCTGGGAGGAAGCGGGCTGTCAGGGTACGAGCTCACCTCATCCGGGTCACTGCCCAGCTCCGGGAGGTGCCCGAGATCCGGGAGGGCCAGGCTCGCAGGACACCCCAGGAGCACCACGCGTGGTCTCTTCCTGCTACTCCCGGTGCCTGGCAACGTCTGCGTCCTACCTTCTTCTCGACACCCTCAATTCTCATCTGACGTCCACCCTCCCAGGCCCTGGTCCAACCTCTCCCCTCATGAAAACTTCCTGTATCACCCCAGCTTTTAGAGACCCCCTTACCTCACCTCTCACTCCCTCCCACCACAGTTCACCTGCATAGAGCCCCTGACACAAAAAACGTGAAGAACTCTTGGGTTAGAACAAATCTAACTGGCAAACAGGGCACCTGAGTGAAGTACGTGCATCATACGTTCTCAAGAGCAGGGGCGTCCTGAGGGCACCCGGACCCCTGCCCTCACTCCTCACACATGGCATTCCAGGTGCCCCCCCGGACAGCCCATCTCCCCTCTGGCTCTTCTTCTCGGCTGGTTTTGGCTCCCAGCCCTGGACCCTGCCCGAGCCAACCTGGGGGTTCTCGTCGGAGAAGACGTAGAACTCCTGCTCGCCGATCCAGGCCTCGGCCTCGCCCGCGTCCAGGTAGTACTGCTGGGCCTCGCTGGCCTCCCGCAGGCGCTGCAGCCGGCCGGCCGCTGCCTCCCGCAGCGTGTCCCACGAGCCTTGTAGCTGCCCCAGGCGCTCCTCCACGTCCTGGCAGTCGATCTCGGCCGCCGCCACCAGCTGCTGGCCTCTGTGCAGCACGTCCTCCACCCGGGGCGTGTGGCCCTGGATCTCGTTCTGCAGCGTCTGTGGCCAGAGCGGAAGGGCTCAGGGGCTGAGGGCTCAGGGGCTGGCCTTCCCACTGTGCAGGGCAGCCCAGGGCCTCTCCCGGGCCCCTCTCGCCCGGAACCACTTAGGGAAGCTCGAGCAGAGCGGGTGTGGCCGTAAAAACGGCCTGTGACCATGTGCCCAGCGCAGTGCTGCATCCACCTGCTCTCCCCTCACCCTCCTGTGAGCTTCTGAGATAAGCACTGGACGCCAACACAGAGCGGTTAGGTCACTGTGGGCTTCGAGTGACCGGGTGGGGTTTGAACACGGCTCTCTTGGATCCCAGAGCCGGAGCTCTTGACGGTTCCCTACTCCTCCTGTTTCAGTAGAGCTCGATTTCTTAGCTGTGTGTGGTGGAGGAGAGGAAAATGACTCTTAAAATGGCCTTCTGAGATCTGATTTTAGCAACTTTTACTCTGTATAAAACAATACTCAGCAGTTGCTCCTTATTCAGGGTAGGATTTTGTTTTGTTTTCTCCTGTCTCTATTTCTCAAATCTTTTCTGAGCTTTGAATTATTTCCTGCTTGAGACTTCGGTTACCAACATGGTATTTTCTTCCCACTTTGGTGATGGGCAAGAACAGGATACATGGCCAGTGTTGCGACTGTCAGCATTCAAAATACATGGAACTGTCAATACCTGTAAGTCACCTAGCTTGTTGAAAGGCACCTTACACCTGATGCTTGGAATCTCGATTCAGACAATTTCCTGTGGTCTCTGCAATTGTATTCAAACAACCCAGGGGGTCAGCTTCCACTCGCCTGTTTACTTTCCCTGAGATCTATGAACTCTTCAGGTATACTAGAAAGCTATTTCTGTCTCCTTTTAAGCAAAGAGATGAAGATTGTTCTCCAAGGCGTGGCAGTGGCCACTCTAGCTGGGGGTCCAGGAAGGGTTTTCTGTATAGATAACGTCTGAGTGAGACGTGACTGATGAGAGAATGAAAACCCAGAGAGATTTGGAGGATGAGTGTTGATGGCAGGGGGACAGAGCCAATGTCAAGGAAGTCCCTGGAAGGAAACCTGGATGGTCCAAAGGGCCAGGCAAACTAGAATACTGTGAAGGAGGGTGAAAGGGATAAGACAGAAGATTCAGGGGGAGGTGGGAGCCAGGCCAGGCTGGACAGTGGTTGAACATTGAATTACTGGGGGAAACTAGACATAGATAGGGCTACCCCATGCCCAGAGATCCTGATTAACTGATCTGAGATGGGACCCAGGCATTCGTATGCCTAAAGGTTCCCTTGGGTGATTCTAATGTGCAGCTAGAGTTGAGGACCCTTCATGAGGCACCTTGCAGGTTGGGATCTAGTCACAGTGATGGCCATTAGAGCAGTGGTTCTCAAAGTGGGGTTCCAGGCCAGCAGCATCAGCATCATCTAGGATCTTAACAGAAACGCGAGCTATCAGGCTCTGCTCCCAGAGTGTGATGCAGAAGATCTAGGGTGGAGCCCGGCCAAGTGTGTTCTAACAAGCCCTCTGGGTGAGTCTGATGCACACGGACCACTGCAATAGAAGGGATGATAAAATGGGATTTCGGCTTTAGTGAGGCTAGCCTAAAGTCATCTTTATTGGAGCAGCCACGCTCACCCAAGAGACTGTCGTTCCCTTCATGTTAAGGGGAACCCCATCCATATTACTCTTGCCCTTCTCCTGAAATAGCCATCTTCAGCTCGGGGAGGTGAAAATCACTTGGCAGTAACTCTGAGGCTAAAGGAGTGAATGTTGAAAGGACTAGACTTGGCTCTTTTTATAGTGGAGGAAACTGAGGCCTCAAGGATACTGTCTTCTCCCAGCCTTCCCCCTTTAACTGGAGGTTGATGTGTAAGTGGAACCCCCATCTCCACCACCTTCTAGTTCGGGTCCCTACATGCTGCCACTGGAGCCTCAGTGCCATGACCATGCCAACTGGAAGCAAAGGGTTAGAAGAAGCCTTCAAGAAACCACTTTTAGTATAATTAATTCAGGCCCTTGCACAGTTGCTGGGTTCTGTGGGAAGATGTTGGCTGCTGGCATTTTTGGAAGAAGGAAGTACTGTCTGCCATGACCTTCCTTCCCCATTTGCTGCAGTACCAACTGTCACTCTGGGACACTCTGCTCTTCTCTAAGTTCCCAGATTCTCCCTGATCGAGACTGCAGCTGTCCCCACTTCCTGAAGGACGGACTCCGCCTAAGAGCAGGGGTACAGTCAGCCCCTGGCCAGATCGCATGGTCAGACCACAAACCCATGCCACCGGCCTTCCCAGAGGACACAGGCTTCCCTGCAGCCCTGACAGAGGAAGAGCATTTGCTTGCTTCCAGGCTTCTGCCCAAGGACACAGAAGTTCCCAATCAGGCCTAAAACAGCAGAACAGCCAATGGATGTTTGCTCCTATGGCTCAGAGTCCAAGTTTAGTGGCTTCCTCTAAAGGAAGTGGGGGTTAGAGCCCCACAAGCACCCTCATGTGTTTCAGAGAGTAGAGGCCTACTTGCCCTGAGGAGACCTAACAGGTCAAGTTTAGCCCTGAAAGAGGGACAAAGCAGCGACAGGAGAGACCCCAGGAGCTATCAGCCTCCTCTCAGGGAGGCCACGGAATACAGAAGCTACAAAGCACATGAAAGCCCAGGCCACGGCCTCCAGGTCCTACACTCACCTGTGCCCCGAATGGCCCCAAATTCGAAAGCACCTGGACCCCCATTCCCACTCACCACCTCCCATGGTTCCCCTAGAATTCTCTCTGCTATCACCAAAGCTGCATGAGAATACACAGACTGGGAACCCTGAAACTGTCAACAAGAAATAGTGGTCTGTAATCTGCTGCTGGGGAGTGGCGGGGCAGGAGGGACTGACCAGGTGGCAGGACTCACCTGGTTCTTCTTCATGAACAGCTGCACGGTTTGCAGGTTAGTGCCATAGTCGGTCGACTGGGCCAGAGGCAGCCTCTCTTCCACCCAGAGCTGCGGAGACCAGAGGGCAGGGGACAGCGGATGACAACCACGGTTACCCTTCCATCGCTCCCCACGGGTCAGACACAGCTCTGCCTCCCGTGTCCCTCTGGTTCCTCCCAACACCCCATCAGTGTTTTGTAAAAGGAGGGGCATTCTGATACTTTGAACCGAGCTTCCAAGTAACTTGCTCCTGGTCACTTCAAGGCAGGTGGCAACTTAGCTGGACCTCGAGCCCAAGTCTGTCCGGTAAGCCATGAGAGAGCCACCCTTCAAAGGGCACTGGCTTACTTTTATATTTAATGTAACCATTACAACCACCCTATGAAATGAGGTGGTGAGATGACCAGACGTCCCCTGCCAAGAACTGCCCTGGGCAGCAGCCAGCCACCCGATGACAGCTGGGGAAGGGGGGGCCGCTGCGCCCACTCACCGTCTCATCCTCTAAGTCCCGGCTGATCTGCAGCTTGGCTCTGGATGATTCCAGCTGCTTCTTCCTCCTCCCCAAGGGCTCCAGAAGATCCAGGAACCGCTTCTCAATGCTCAGGTCTTCATCCCCCGCCTCCTCTCCCAGCGAGGGCATCTGGGCGAACAGCTCCTCCAGCTCCTCCTTGCGCACGTTCACTTGGTCCTCCACGCGCTGGGACATGAGAGGATGGTGTCGGCACCGGCCCTTGCACCTGGCCAGCCCCCCCCCCCCCCCATCCCACCGATCGATCCTCCAAGACCTGGCTTGCACTCAGCCTTCCCCAGGGAGTCTTCTTGGATTTCCCCCACCTCATCTTTTGCCCCTCTGAGCACCTATGCTATACTTCTCATGCATGCTTTTATTACCCTGTCTTAACCACCACAGAGGGTAGGAGCTGGGTTACAAACCGACAGATGTGATAAAAGCCAGCCTAGCTAAAGGGACAGGAGGGTACTCCCTTTCAGGTTGCAGATTTGCTGCCAAGACTCCCTCCATGCCAACGGCCCCAGTCTGCAACCCGTTCACTCGCCTTCAGCTTAGCCAGCATCCTGTTGACGCTGGTCAGGTCCTTGCCCAGGTCGTCCGACTGAAGCTGGTCCTCCATGGCCCGGATCCACTTGTTGAGGTCAGCCTGGGTCTGCAAGCGCAGGTCGGAGCTCCTGGCAGCTGATAGGCGCTGAGCCGTCTCTTGTGTGTTGGCCTGAAGCTCGTCCCAGAGCCGGTGCAGGGCCTCCAGCTTCTGTGACACCAGGGCTGCAAACTGGGGCTTCTCCTCCATCAGCTGCTTTCCTTCCTGTGTGGGGAAGAAGAAGTGTTCACCCTACGACCTTGAAGAGGACCCTTGGAGAGCCCCCTTGCCCCAGGTGGTTGCCAAGTGCTAACTGAGGAGAGGTCAGTGAGGCAATGGATCTGCCTAGAACTTGGGTGAGGCTTAGCGAAAAACTCTGCACCTCCAGAGTTATTTGCAGCAGAAATTGAGGCACATGGAGGTTAAGGAGTCAGGCAGCCTGGCTTGGAGCCCCATGCTTAACCACGATGGACACAAACTCATGTGGCTCCCAGGCCTGCTTTTTACGGACAGTCACAAGAGTGAGAGGCTCCTCTTTCTCCTCTCTTTCTCTTCTCCCAGGCCTGACTCCAGCCATATTTTTGACTTGGGCCCCTGGACAAGCTTATTACAGATGGGACCTCTGTTATGAATGACAACTCCCTGGTGGTGCTGCCCATCCAAACAATGAGGGTCAGTAGTCCCTGGCCCACTCTGCTCATCTCAGAGATCCTCCTGCCTCTGGGCAGGACATCCTGGTGAGGATGATGGCAGACAAGAGATTACTGCTGTCCTGACACTGGACGCACAGGCCCTGTGTTCTTAGTGTTCTGGACTGTCCCGAGACTCAAGTGACCCCAGGAGGCACCCATTCTGTGCAGGCTTAACATCAGATTATCAGGAGTTCCAAGGCTTAACCACTACTTGGAGAAGTTTTTCACATCCAGGTCCTATACTGCTCGGCAAGCTCCCGGCCAGTGTCCGTGCCCCACGTGCAGCCCCACTCAAGGAAGAATCCCCAAGCAGAGACCCCACCACTTGCTCTGCTCACCGCGTCAAGGTTCTCCAGCCACCCCTGGTGGGAAGCCAGCTCTGCCACGAACGCCTGGTGCTTCAGCCATTTGTTGTGAAGGTTTCGAGCTTCGTCATAGGAGACATCCTGAGATGTTAGCAGCTTGTCATTGATCCAGAGAGTGAGCTGTGGGCAGAAAGAATGGGATCCATGGTCCCTGAGAGTCCCTCTTTGGCCAGGGGCTCATGGCTGGACCTGCTGCCCACCTCTGGCTGCAGAAGAAGGCCAAGGGGAGGGAGTATGAATACAGCAGAGTACTCCCCTCTGACTTGGGATCCCTAACTCCCAGCACAGGAAACTTAACCTGTGAGGTCTCAGGGCTGAAACACAGGCACCACCGTGTCTTCCCCTCTACAGCATGTGCAGTACAACACCAGGGATATTCACACTTCTCTCCACATTTCCAGGACTGAGGACAGGGCCTGGCCTATTGGCAGTAGCTCAACATGTGTTTACTGAATGGATGGTTAAACCCACCCTTTGGCAGTAGGGTGAAAAAATGTTATCTGAGGACAAAGTCAAGAGCAGATCCTATAATAACAGTGAAGGAAGAACTATTGAGTCTCTCATGTTTCCAAGATGTCTTGGCATTACACCAAGCTTGGTTTGTACCAAGGGCCGAGATGGGTGAGGACAAAGTCATTTGAGTTGAGAGGAAAGGGGTACGAGGATGGAAGCAACAAAAATGTCAGGGGAAGCCCCATTCCGCATGGAAGCACTGTTCATGGAGAGGCCTAGGAGTACAGGGCAAAGATCTTCCTGGAGAGCTCACCCCAGGATGAGTGAGGATCTTCTGAGTCAGTGGTTCTCCAACTGAAAAGCTTGTTGAGAATGCTGCTCTCTATCTCACCCCCTAAGTTCTGATTCATCTGGGCCCCAGTTGGGCCCAGAAGTCTGCATTCAACTAGAGCCAGGACCAGCTCCATAATTTGCAGGGCCTGGTGTAAAATGGGAATATTCAAAGTCATTAAGAATTGCAAGACGGCAACAGCAGAGTAATAAACCAAACATGAGGCCTTTGTACACACTGGGCCCCATATGGATGCAAAGGTCACAGGACTTTCAGGCCAACCCTGACAAGGGCCCTAGGTGATTCTAATACAGATAGTCCTTGGGGCACTTTTTGAGAAATCTTGCCCCAGACTTGACAAATTAAAAGATATCTTTACAGATTTGAAAAAAAATTTGTGAAACCAAAGATTCTAGAGGATGAAGGACTTAATAACGTCATGTGCCCAGAGCTCCCTGCTCGTGGAATCCAGACTCCTGAGTGAGAAAGGACGTCCCACCTCTAGGGCACCATGCTCCTAGAGGGAATCTCCTGCAAAGTGGCCAGCCTGGCTGCAGCCTTACCTCCTGGCAGTTCTGCAGGAAGTTCTGGAGCTCTAGGTTGTCTTTCAGAAGCTCTGAGGCCTCTTGGGCCTTCTCATTGTTCTTCCTGTGCCTGCAAGGAAAGCCGGAACCACAAGTCACGAGGGTGCTGTGGACTGCACCATTACCCTACCTGGCTCCGGCCCCCCGACCCTCGGGGCAGAGAGTACCTGTCCTCAATCAGCTGCACCTTCTCCTTGATCTTGTCTGAGTAGAGGTTCCCCTCAGCTACCAGCTTGTTGCCAGAGTCCACAGGACTCAAAACCTTATCCCGGTTGTTCTCCATAGACACCAAGAAATCCTCAAACTTCCGGATCCCGGCCTCTGCAGCTTCTAGGGAGTCTGGGGGCTCCAAGTGAGCCAGGGTATATTCCTGTCGAAGCAAGTTTCCAGACAAGGCATGGAGGTGAGGAGGTGGAGGAGAGGGCCCTTGCCAGGCAGGAGCTGTGTGAGCAGCCATGCAGGTCACAGCACGAACAGCAGCCCCTGCAGTTGTGCAAGGAGGACGGTCCCTGAGCCCTGTTCCCTGCCCCTGCTCAGGGCACCTGATGAGCAGGGTGCCAAAAGCCACCTGGAAGGAGAGCCACCCAGGGGAAAAATTCACTTCTCTGTAGGCAAGAGGAGAAGGGGATAACAGAAGACGAGACGGTTGGACGGCATCGCTAGCTCACATGAGTTTGAGCCAACTCCAGGAGATGGGGAAGGACAGGGAAGCCTGGTACACTGCAGTCCATGGGGTCACAAAGAGTCAGACATGACTGAGCGACTGAACAACAAGCCTCTAACTGGCCCAAGAATAAGACACAGTTTGGGACACGGGACTGGAAAGGGCACACGATAAGGAACACAGAGGACTGTCCCCTGAACTAGAGAGAATCTAAGAAAAGCACAATTTGATCCCTGAGCCCTGTAGCACTTCTGCAGGCTGGTGACCTACAAATTCTCTCTTGCCCTGAGAGATGCCCCCAGCCTCTAGTGCCTCTCCCTACCTGGTTGCTGAGGATGGCCTCAGCCTGCTTGGCATCTTTCTGGAACTCCTGGAAGCCGAGGCACTGGGTGAGGGCCTGGCTGCGGCTCTCCCACATCCGGCTCAAGGCGTCCCAGCCCTTCTCTAGGCCATCTAGCCGCTGGCCCAGGAGCAGGTACTCTGGGTCCGTCTGGCCATGGGTCACCTTCTCCCCAGACACCCTGACTTTCTGGTAGCTCTCCTCGTGCCTGTCGATGTCGTCCTTGATGGCCGCGTGCTGCTGCAGGAGCTGCTCGGCCTCCGGGAGGGACTCGGGCATGTCCTTGGAGGCCACGTCCTTCTGGGTCGTGGAAAGCCAGGCCTGGAAGGCATCCAGATCCTGCAGGAAGGCCTGCAGCTGGCTGGCTTCCCCCAGGGAGGCCTCCTGGCTCTTCAAGGCCTGCTTTAGGCCCTGCCACAGCTCCTCCAGGTACGCCTGCCTCTGCTCAATGTCCGTCTTCAGCTCGGGGTGTGACTCCATCAACCGATGTGACTCCCGCTCCAGCATGCCCAAACGGGTCTGGATGGCAGCCACGTCACGCTCCAGCCCCGACAACTTGCGCTGGATGGCAATGACTCCTGCCAGGTCCCGGCCCAGGTCCTTTGTGGACTCCACCACCTTCGTCTTGTCCACAATCCACTTGCCAGTCTCCTCGCAGTCCACACAGTAGTTGTGCACCCGGAGGGCCGAGTCCACTGCCTCCCGCCGTTCAGACACCATGGTCTGGAAGTCCTGCCACCTGCCGAAGGAGATGGGAGTCAGACAGCCTCTTCCTTAACTCTTCCCCTAGGGTGTCCCTTCCAGATTTCTGAAAAAAAGAGTCATCTCTCCAGCAAACTGTGATGAGTCAGTTTATCCAATTTTACCCAAGACAACAGAACTGCCAGAGCTTCCATTAGCAGGAGGTGAACTGTGATGTTATTACAACCATCAATAAAGGAACATGATGCTCTGTATGTAAGCTCTATATGTAGTTGAAATTCAGGCAAACATACAATTTCCCAGATTTTTTGAAATGCAAGCGTATCTCATTTTATTCAGCTTTGCTTTACTGTACTTCACAGATACTATGGGGCTTTTTCGTTTTTGTTTTCTTTTATGAATTGAGGATTTGTAGCAACCCTTTGTTGAGACATCTATTAGTGCCATTTTTGCAACATTTGCTCACTTCATGTCTATCATATTTTGGTAATTACTGCAATATTTCAAACTCTCTCATTATTATACTTGTATGGTGCTCTGTGGGCAGTGATCTTTGATGTTACTATCGCAAAAAGGTTATGACTCACTGAAGCCTCAGAGGATGAGCATTTTTTAGCGATAAAGTATTTTTAAATTAATGTTTGTACACTGTTTTCCTAGGCATAATGATATTGCACACTTAGTAGACTACAGTACTGTGTAAACAACTTTTATATGCACTGGGAACTCCCCAAATTTGTGTGTGACTCATTTTATTTTGATATTTGATTATTGGGGTGGCCTGCAACTGAACCCACATTATTTCTGAGGTATGCTTATACCGAAAATAATTAGAAATGCCCCATTATCAATCATAAGAAAGCTTTATGACACAGGATCCCAGCTGCCACAGAGGAACCACACAAATGTCTAAGACCATGTTCTAAGCGCCCAGGGCCTAAGGAAAGCCAGCATGGCTGTCAAAGAAAAGAGCTGTAGTGAAGAGAAGGAAGAAGAGGAAGAGGGAAGGAGAAACTGGGATTGGAATTAAAACATCATCTTAACCTTCATGTGCAGTGTGGAATGAACCTGGGGAGTGTGCAAAAGTCGGGCAGATGTCCTGCGACTGGTCTGCAGCCCACAGTAAGCCTCTTCTAAAGAGCTGCTCGATAGGCTGGGCCCACACCACCAGGGACACCTCCCCTGGACCTGGGTTTACTCACTCTGCATCGCTGTGAACTGGAAGCACACGGGAGTACACTGAACGTGCAGTCCCTAATTGAGCTTGAATATCCACAATGCATAAGCATTATGAAGAGCTTTGGGAACATACGGTCATAGCCAGACTTTGCTCTGGCTTTGGGCCTTTGGGAAGATACAGTCATAGCCAGACTTTGCTCCACGGAGTGTATGAGTTAGAAAGAAAGTAGGATAAACTCATCAAACAACCATAGTATAAAGTACAACGTACACAGCACACACCAGGCAGAGAGGACTAAGGGAGCTGTGAGGAGCAGGAGGGGTGGTAAGCGCAGGTCTCACGGTGGTCATCTGAGCTGTGCTTCAGTGAACGCATCACCAGCAGTGAGCTATTTAAGGAGCGGGCCCTGAGTCACTCATCTCTGAAGTCTGGGGATGGAAGTGGAGGGAGGAGGCAGATGGACTGGGTAGAGCGCATTGTGGGCATTCCCATGGCGACCTCAGTCTGGGGGTGGAAGACAGGTCTGCAAAGCAGTGGGAGGAGGGCTGGGAAGGATTGGGAATTCCAAGAGAGAGAGGAGGACGACCCCAGAGAAAAGATGGGAAATTCCAGGAAAGAGGGGAGAAGAGTCCAGAGGTAAGGCCCCCGACCTCTGGGGAGTTTTGTGCCTGTTACACGGATGCTGCTGAGGCTGGATGTTAAGGGAAAAGGGCTGGAGGTTCCCCTCAAGGTGATCTGAAACTACTGTGAAAGGAAAGCGAGGTGCCCCAGGGCTGGGAGGCCTCCCAGCTCCATCCAGAAGCCACAGAAGACCATCTGGCAGTGCCCCTAGGAAGGAGGTTCCATGGTGACTTTCCAGGCTTTTCTTGGTATGGCCTCACTGCAGACACCAGGCAAGTGCCACATAGGGGACAGGGTGACGTTTGGGTCTAGTCTGCCTCCCAAACCCACCTTCCCCTCCCCTGCACCGTCTCCAAAAGGGGGGACGTTGTTAGAGCTGCTCTAGGCAGTACTGGCCAGACCATGTCAGGAGTCCAGGTGTGGTCCTGGGCCCAAGATATTATAAGATAATATTGGCCAACCAGAATGTGTATGGTGGGAGGTAATCACACATTCGGTAAGTACTTGAGTGACTTAGGTGTGCGGAGCCTGGCACATTTCAGGTCTGTCCTCGGTCATTCACATCACCCAACCATCACGTACATGTCTCATGCCAGTCACTGTTCTAGGCTCTGGGGATAGAACCACAAATGAAGTAAAGTGCTCCCATTCAAATGGGCAGAGGCAAGTAAGTGTTTACTCCATCAAGTGGTGACAAGTACAAAGGAGAAAAGTTAAGCACCAGTCTCTGGTGGTCCAGTGGTTAAGATTCTGCAGTTGTAAGGCAGGGGACGCTGCTTCAATACCAGGCTGGGAGACTAATACCTCACATGCTATGTGGTGTGGCCAAAACCCCCCAAATAAGCCATTTTTTAAAATCCAATTTAAAGGGGAAGAAAAGGGGGACTTCCCTGGTGGTCTAGTGATTGAGAATCTGCCTGCCAATGCAAGGGACATGGGTTCACTTTCTGGTCCAGGAAGATCCCACATGCTGCAGGGCATCTAAGCCCTTTTTCTGTAACTTCTAAGGCCTGTGGATGGCAACTATTGAAGCCCACACGCCTAAAGCCTGGGCTCCACAACAAGAGAAGCCACTGCAATGAGAAGTCCGCACACTGCAACGAGAGAGTAACCCCTGCTCGCTGCAACTAGAGAGTAGACTCCGCTTTTTGCAACTACAGAAAGCCTGAATGCAGCAATGAAGACCCAGCGCAGCCAAAAATAAATAAACAATTTTTTAAAATCTTTAAAATTAAAAGGAAGCAAGAAAATGGGATTGAGGCAGAGGAGCTGGATGGGAAGGAGGAGGTGATACTGTGAATGGGTTGGTCAGTGTAAACTGCACCAAGAAGAGGACATGACCTGAGATCTGAGTAATGTGTGGGAGTGAGGATACCTGTGAAAAGAATATTCCCAACAGAGGGAGCCTCAGACAATAAAGTCTTGGCGCTCAGAGCTGTGGACGCTATAGAATATACCGTGGACACTGTATAAAATACTGTGGACACTATGAGATACTGTGGACACTATGAGACACTGTGGACACTATGAGATACTGTGGACACTGTAGAAAATACTGTGGGCACTATAAGATATTGCTCTTCATTCACTTACAGTCTAGTAGAAAATTTCTTAAAAGATGAAAGTAATTATAATAAAGGTGGAGTATGAAGCTCTAAATCAGTCAAGGAAAGATACTTTTTCATCCTGGAAACTGGGAGGGAGAGAAATCTGTACTGGCCTGAAAACAAGCACAATTTAGACCATATTGTTGGAGGAGGATGGACCCTGTAGAGAGAACGACACCCACATGGAGGCAGGACCGTGGGTGCAGGTGAAGGGGGACAATTGTCTTTAAAAAGAGTCAAAGAGCTATCACGTGGAAGAAGAATTGGAGTAAGTTTCAGTATCTCTAACAGGCAGAGTCCAGAACCAATGTATATAAATTTCAAGGAGGCAGATTTCCACTCACGATGAGATCCAACTTTCTAACAAAAGAGACTGACCCCAAGTGGGGTGGGCTACATGTGGAGGAAGCATTTGCGCAGGATGCAGGCTGTCTGGGATACATGGCTCAGGAAACTTTCAACTCTCAGATGTAATGGAAGGCCATCTTACCTTTTCAGGCCTCGGGTTTCCTCTAAGGATGGCAAGTACCTTGGTGTATTCCATTTAGGACAGTGCATGGCTTAGGGGTCTATAACAGCATTCTCTGACTATAGCTCCTCAAAGCAGCAGATTACTGGCTGACAAGTTCTTCCTGTCTGTCTCACAAACACACGCACGTGCACAAACACACATATCACTGTTACCTCCAAGCCTAAAGAAGAACTGGAGGCATCCTCCTCCTTGGCATAAACCTCAGCTGGCAGAGGACCCTCCTGAACTACAGTCCCCGTCTTCGGATGCTGAGACAATCTGGTGGCTCCCAAGTACCAGGGGGTTACCCCTTGCCTCCTCTTAAGCCCCCTGTGCTGCTCCAAGTCTTCCCTAACCCCACCTCCCAGGTTGCCTCAGGCAGAGCAGGGCTCATGCAGGTGTGGGGTAATGGACTGGGGCGGTGGCGAGGCAGTGAACGTGGCGCTGCGCATGTAGAGCCCAGGATACCGAACGGAACACAGGTGCATGCACTGTCCTCAGAGACTCCCAAGGAACCCGTGGCAATCACATCCTGTACTGAAAGCAGTCCCTCTCCAACGGCTCCTTAGGGCCTGTTTTTCCTTCTGGCCATGGCGTGTGCTCAAGGCTTCTTGCTAATTCTCCTCTTCATTCAAGCCAGTCTCATTATCAATGCTGCATTTTGGCATAAGCAGGAGCTTTCTTTTATGGACAATACTTAAGAGCTCTCAGAAAGCAATCTTCCCTGCCTAAGGACGTCCAGGGAAATGTGGCCTGAGAACCACATGGCCTGATTCTAACTGTGGATGCACTCAGGGCATTTCCTCCATTGCTCAGCACACACCCATTCCAGGCACAGCACTGCAGCTCTGGGAACACATCTCTCTCTCTGGGCTGGTCACCACCCAGGTCCTTCCTCCCTGGGGCTATAGCTCCAGGGTCAGAAGGAGACCATGGCAGATGGAGGCAGGAACTCTGAGGGTACAAACCTGGCACACACAGCAGGCCTCCTGACTTCTGGGCCACACCCCACAGATGTGCCAGAAAACAAGCCCCCATCTCCAAGCCCTCCCCACACCCCACCTGGTGTTCAGGTTATCCTGGTACTTCTTCACTTCCGCACTGCGTGGGTGATTACTCTCTACCAGGCTGTTGGCAGCAAGGTTCACGCCATCAATCTGAGTCATCAATGTCTTCATCTCCTGGTCCAGGATGTCGAACCTGATGTGGACAGAGAAAATGAGGATTGCTAAGGCAGCAGTGGCTTTTGCTTTCTGCCCTGCTCTTGCTTTCTTCTTCCACCTCCTTCCACGAGGTAAGAGGGGAGAAAGGAGAAAGGTGTGCTGACACGCCCTCTTTTCTGGTTCATGGGTCCAGTTTCATGGTTTAGCATTTCCTGGATGAGGCTAGGAGAGACCTGGTTACTTATACAGGCCAATGTCTCAACAGAGATGGAGGAAAAATGAGGTGTGGGCGGTGTTGATGGCCACAGAAACCATCTGCCACACCTCCACTGGCTCAGCTGCTGCTCCTGAACCCTAATTCCACTGCCTCCACCTGAAGGATACCTCCTCAGTCAGGTGCTCCGTCCTGGGGAAGAGAAGGGTGAACTACTGAGGCTGTGGGCATCCTGTGTTATGAAAGCTGACCCCTCTGAGATAAGAGCCCAGGTCCCTCCAGCATCAGCATGGGACCACCAGGGAAGGCTCAAGGAGTAGCCTCTTGCTCTTAGCTCCTTGGATTCTGTACTCAGAATGCTGGGGGCAAGCCCTGCCATGCCGGAGTGCTGATGGAACTCAAATCCTGGAAATGAGAGTGGCCTTGGACTGACAGTTTACAAACTGGTCTCTGAGGCTCCTGAGGGTTCATGGGGTTTAGGTCCTGAGGGTTTAGGGGTTTATTGGGTCTTGCCTCTCACCTCCCCCTTAGTCATGTCCCCTCCGCTTTCCTCTGTGTTACATATCAGGGGTCCCATATACAATTCATTTGAACAAAGGATGCTGTCACTGAAAAGTCATTGAACACTTGGACTAGAAAGAGCCCCTTTGGGAAAGGCCCTGGGGGTGAAGTACCCAAAGCCAGATGAGAACTCGTGACTCTCGGTGCCTGGCCTCTGCGACAAAGGGCGTCCTACAGCCTCTCAGAGAGAGGCTTGCTGATCTGGGGACTAGGAGCGCAGACTGTAGGGGGCGGTGAGAGGGGAGGGCCAGCTCTGACCTGCGCTGCACGACCTCTAGATCCTCCAGTGTGTCTGGGATCTCCATCTGGGCCAGCCACTTCTCCTTCTCGCCCATCCACAGCAAACAGGCGTCTGTCTCCCCAAACACCGTGTACAGGTCCAGGGCATCCTGCAGCCTCTGCCGCCGCATGTCCGCCTGGGCCACCACCTGCTGGTAGAGATCCCGGAGGGCCTGCAGCCGGTTGGTCACATCTGGGGAATCCTGGAACCCTGGGGGAAAGTCCCGAGCCTGCTGTTCCAGGTGCTGCATCACTCCGCGGCTCTCCTCCAGCTCCTCCAGGAAGTCCTTGTGCTTTTTCCCCAGGGCCCGTGTGGCCCCTTCATCCTGCCCCACGTCTTCCCCTGAGAGCAGCCGGTGGGCGTCCTGTAGCCAGGCCTTCAGATCATCCGCGTCGCCCTGGAACTGGAAGAAGTTCTCAGTGTCCTGGAGGTTTTTCTTGCAAAAGGCAGCCAGGTCCTTCAGCTCATTCCACTGGTCAGACACCTTCTTGATCCGGACCTCAATCCGCTCGTGTCCAAACTGCTTGCGTGCTACCATGTCCTCAGCCTCCCGGAAGATCTGGTCTAGGTGGGCATCCAGCCCGCGCAGCTCATCCTCAAAGGCCTTGTGCTTCCGCTGCAGGATGAGCACGCTGGTCAGGTCCTTGCCATAGTCCAGGGAGGAGTAAATCTGCTCCTTCTCCTTGATCCAGCTCTCGGCCTCATCCATCTCCCAGAAGAACTTACAGAGCTGCTTGGACTGCTCCAGCTGGGCCTTGCGCCCAGCTGCCGTGTTGCTCAGCTCCTCGAAGCACTTTTCCAGGTGGCTGACACGATCCCGGATGACCTGGGGGTCACAAGGCTGGTACCCTGGGTGACATGGGAAGAGGAAGGACAAAGAGGGTAAGGGCTTCATTATCTCTGGGCAAGCTTCAGATCAGACTAGAACCACACCTAGAACCTGCCATCTCACTGGGGATTGGGATGGGCTTGGGATGCAGGAGGTCTCAGTTGCTCAGAGGACAGGCTTTTAATTAGTTCTTTATAATGAGTTTCCACTAAATCTTCAGGAATTAGTGGGATTAGTTCCCACTAAAACTCCAGGAATAAGAGAGGTTAAAAGTTGGATCAACTCTCAGTAGAAATGCACAATGTGAAATTATTTTTTAAAAGACCCAGGCATTAATTTCTAGATGATTCTTCTGAGAGGCAGCAGGGGTCACCTATCTAAGACCAGAAGCTATAAACCTAGCTTGTCTCCACCATGACTTGAACTAGCCAAGAGAATGAAAGACGAAGGATGCCTTCTTGGTGCTTACGCACCTTTCTGATAATAGATGACCGAAGCAGTCGCCTGCTTTCTGAACAATTTTGCTCTCCCTCAAACTTCTTTCTTGTACCACGTGTTGATGAAAGAGGCAGAATTCTACAGCTAGATTTATCCACCCTGGGGTGCTGGAGTGCTGGGCCAGAGTCCTCAACAGAAAAACCTCAACCTGCAGCCTCACCTGACCCCTCAGTGAACTGCAGGGTGGCTGTGGTGATGGCCTTCACTTTGTCCCCTTGGATGGCAATGTCAGCCTCCATCAACTTGTGTTTCTGTAGCAAGTCCTCGACCTCCAACAAGTGCTTCCCAAACTCAGCAGACAAGAGGTGAGCCTGGCAAAGAGGACAGACAGGGCAGAGGGAGTCAGGAGAGGTGGAGAGACCCACGTGCTAGGAGAATAACCTTCCTAAGTGAGGGTGCAGGGCACTGGGGACCAGGGTGTCAGATGCAGCTGGGAAATGCAGCTGCTCAATGGGAAAGAGGCTACAGAGCAGGATCTCCCACTGGGGGTGCCCATCAGAACCATCCAGGGAGCATCTTTCAAGAGTTCAAGTCCTACACTCAGTCTGCCCGTGTGTGCCCCAGGGGTGGGACCTGGGTGTACGTATTTTCAGAAAGTTCCATGGGGGACTTCCCTCATGGTCCAGAGATTAAGACTTCACCTTCCAGTACAGGGGATATGGGTTTGATCCCTGGTCAGGGAGCTAAGATCCTACATGCCTCAGGGCCAAAAAAACGGAACATAAAACATAAGCAACACTGCAACAAATTCAACAAAGACTTTAAAAATGGCCTATATCTTCAGGATGGGGAACACATGTACACCCATGGCTGATTCATGTGAATGCATGACAAAAACCACCACAATAAAGTAATTAGCCTCCAATGAAAATAAATAAAAAAGAAAAAAAAAGATATTAAAAAATGGCCTATATCAGAAAATCTTAAAAAAAAAAAAAAAAGCAAGCCCCGGTCAGTCTGATGTGTGTCCTCAGTTGAGAGCCACTGTGATAGCGAGAGAGGAGACTCAGACTTCTCAGGGGCCCTGGATGCCAAGGTCTGGAAGCCAACTAGAGTCAGATCGTGATTACTCAGAGCCTGATTCTCCAGGCTCCTGAGGGAGGTCTGTCTCGTCCAGGCCCTGCAGGCAGGCACCTGTGTAACTATGAACCCCAGATTTCTTGATCACTGGGGATACAGCAGACTGGAGCAGAGCGAGCCAAGCCATGGAGAGGCAGATGCCATCAGACACTCTGCTGCCTTAGATGCTCTGCTCTGACTCGGCCATGGGGCTGGGAGGTGCCTATGGAAGCAGAGCTTGCTGAAGCCCCAGGGGGATGGGGCGGGGTGGGGGTGGGGCGGGGGTGCCCGGGCCCACCTTGATCCCGTCCATCCAATCAATGCTATGCAGCATGTCCTGGAAGAGCTTCTGCAGGTCCAGCGTCTTCTCCAGCCTCTGGCGCCGGGCCCCCAGCAGCTCCTGTAGGTAGTCCCACAGGCGCAGGATGTTGTCCTTGCGGGCCGTGATGCGCTTCTGGTCATGGTAGTTCTCCAGCTCCAGCTCCTGGGCCAAGTCCTCCAGGGCCCGCACCCGCTCCTCGTAGGCAGCCGTGTCCGTCTCAATGGCCTCGTGCTTCTTCTTGGCGGCCTCCACTGCTGCCAGGTCGTACCCAAAGTTATCCTGTCCCCCAGGAAGGAAAACAGGCAGCTCGGTTAGGGTCCTCTTGGTTGGTCCCCAAGCTCAGAGAAATGGCAGGTCTTTTAGGAGCAACTTCTGCAGGAGAAAGTCCTTCCCCAAAAGGTTACTTCTGCCAGCTTTTTCAGCCTATCTTATCAGCGATGAGTTCCGAAGACTAAATGTCTCATAAGAACCTTTGCAAGAAGCTCGTGATTTTACTCACTGCGCCATCCGTGTGGGTGTAACACTGGGTGACTATCACTGACAGAGCTCTTTCCCACCTGCTTGCACTCGCCACCCTGCCTGGAGGGACCTGCCCCGTTCTGGGCAGGAAGGGGCTTCTTACTGGAAACCCTGCAGCTGCACCCAGAGGGCTTGCCCCATGCTCTCTGGGGTAACTGCACACTCTCCAGTTCTTTCAGAATGCTTGCTTTCTCCCGTCCAGATGGAACTGATTTGATGCCAAGATCCAAGTGGGAAGGGACAGACGCTCTCATGGAGAATCAGTCCTGGGGTCAGGTTTTAGCTAGTGAAATGTGACACAGTCCTGAAAGCCAGCGTCCAAGGGGCATGTCTGATACCCACAAGGTGCACGGCTTCTATCACATCCCCAGAGGACCCCTGAAATGTTGACTTCAACTCTGGCTCTGGGTGATGCTCCTGGTTCATGGCAGATAACCTTTGGGGCCATTTTTGGATTGTGTGGCTCTTTCCTAAAATGAGACTTAATAGGGAATTCCCTGGAGGTCCAGTGGATAAGACTCCATGCTTCTAGTGCAGGCGGCCCAGGTTCGATCCCTGGAGGGGAACTAATATCCCACATGCTGCAACTAAGCCCATGCACTGCAATGAAGACCCAGCGCAGCCAAAAATAAATAATTAAAAAGTGAGACTTAATCGATCTGGGAGAGTGCCTTTTCAGATGTCAATCCTGACCCACCCAATCACAGGGAGCAGGGATGCAAGGCCTGTGGAGAGGCTTATCCCACTCCGCCCACCCCATTGTCCCAAGTGCACCCCACTACCTGGGCCACGAGGCGCTGGTTTTCATTGAGCCACGTCTCTCTCATGGCAGCTTTTCTGTCAAAGCGCCGGGCCAGCTGCTCCAGCTTCTCCTGCCGGATGAGCTCACCCCTCAGGGCCAGCTCCCGCTGGTACTCAGCTTCCTCCAGGCTTTCCCAGGCCTGCACGGGGTGGCAGAGGAGAGCTCTTGGGATTTGGGGGTACCATCCCAACTCTTTCACCAGCACTGAGTGATTTGAGGAATCTAGACAGAACCTAGCCTTCCGGTTTTCCTGTTTAAGCCAACTGAAGATTCAGGGAGCACTGATCACGACCTCCCAGTCTCCTCTTCCCCTAAACTGGCCTTCCCGTAAATCCATCTTGGTCTCATATAGTGTTATTGCCTCTGTGGGTGCTCAGTAAATTCCTGTTGAGTAAATGGCCACCACCATTCCACTGGAATTTCCAGGTGGTGGTAGGCCTCCAAATCTCCAAAGTCACAAGGCATTTGCCTTCATTAAAAGTAGTCGATATTCCCTAAAAGCCCTCCAGGTTCTATAGAGAATAGGCCATAAACTGGACTCTGGGCATCTGAGGAGGGGACTGCACAGGTGGACAGTGGGTAGAGCCTGACCTCTCAGTGCCAGGCTTGGATAGTACCCTCAACAGCCAGCTGGGCATTACTAACAGCACAGAGAGTGGCTTGGCTTACCCCTGCCCAGGAACCATTCCTTATGCCCTCATTAGGAGAAGCTCAGTTAACCCACTGGCAAGCCTGCTGAATCCCCATTCTCATGGCCTTTGAGCTGGAACTGTGTAGCAACAGCCTCCTTTTCTTTTTAAAATTTTTCTAAATTGACGTATAGTTGACTCACGGTATTGTATTAGTTTTAGGTGTATCACATAGTGATTCAATATTTGTATAGATTACACTTCATATGAAGTTATCATAAAATAGGGGCTACATTCCTCATACTGTACATTAAATCCTTGTATCTTACTTATTTGATAGCTAGTAGCTTGTACCTCTCCATCCCTGTCTCCTATCTTGCCCCTCTCCCCACCCCTGAATGGAAGGATGGTGGGTAGAGTCCGACCCCTCAGGGCTAGGCTCAGACAGCGCCCTCAACAGCTAGCTGTGTCCCTGACAACAGCACAGAGTGTGGCTTGACTTCACCCTTTCCAGGGACCATCCCCTGTGCTGCTCTCAGGAGCTCAATCAACCCCCTGGCAACGTGAAATGAAAAACGCCGCTGTACCCGGTTGATGTCGGACACCAGCTTCCCATCATGGGGCGTATACACTTTCTGATTGTTGGCTCTCATCCGGGACTGGATGGTAAAAAGTAGGACTTCCAGATTCCCCTTCTCCTGAAACCTGTTGAGAAAACAGAGGTTGCGTGATGAGTGTGGAGATTCCCACAGCCAATTTTTCTTTTTTAAGTGAACATGGAACCCTGGCATCTTGGAGCTTGGATAGCAAAGCATATTTCTCTTTAAAAAGTAAAAAGAAACACAACATTGTAAATTAACTATACTTCAGTAAAATTTTTAAAAAGTAAAAAAAGATAGAGGATCTATATGTTTTACCTGTTACAACATTAGTCTATCATACTCACCAACTGAGACCTAATAGGGGCTGAGTCTTTGCAGCATAAATCAAAGAAAACACAACTACTGCAGTGTTTGCTTATCATTTGTTTCCATGGGGGAATGGCTAAGTGTTCTGGAAATTCCTGTAGGTATCAAGGTTTACCAATCAATACAAAGAAATTCTTCCCTGTTCTACAAATGCTAAAGGCTCCTGACTAGCTCTTTACTCAGTTTTTTATGGTGTGAGTCAATAAGCCTTTGAAGCAGCATTATCCACGTAAGAACATATTGCACAGAAAGCAACTTTCACCTGAGTACTAATGAGCTGGCTGTCCTGACAACTGTCCAAAAGTCCAGATGCTTCTGAGGGGGGAGGAAAGGCTGGGTTCTGGGAGGATCTCAGGGGGAGGGGAGGATGGCAGCAGGATGGATGTCTGGAACCCAGTGTCCAGACGAGCTCCAGGTAACTGAGTATTTTCCCATTTCTGCAAGTGGCCAAGTATCTACCCACTTTTCCCTCCTCCTTGTGGCAGCTGCAGATCAGATGGTAAGCAAGGTCCCCAGGCCAGCCCGAGGCCAGCCCATATACCTGCTGCTCATAGGCACGTCAAGGAGTCTGTGACCTCGAGCACTGTCTTACGCAGCCAAGAGATACCACCCCTGTGTGTAGTGCCTGGTAAACTCACAGGAGATATTACTTGGATTGGATTTAGGACTTTAAACATGGTTAGTGTCAGGCCAGAAATCAGACATTTATTTATAGTACATTCTAGACTCCGCGTCTGGCCTTTCCCTGTTTACGAGTCATGAATGAATGAGCAGGGGAGAAGCAAAGCACCGGTACCACCGATGAGCTAGAAATCCGTTTCAGGGGAGCTGGACAAGCTGAGGGCAGGCGAGCTAGAATGCCGTGTGTGTAAGTGTGCATGTGTGTGCACACGCATAGCTGTATTTGCATGTGCATATGTGCACACAGGCCCTGCACACACCGCAGTGGAGCAGAAGTCCCGAGAGGCAGGCTAAGTGCTCTGCTGATGGATGAGCAGTGACAGACGGGAGAGAAGAAGAAGGATGTGTTTGATGATCAAGGAGGCTGCACGTGGCGAGCTCTGGGGCTGCAGATGCAGAGGTCGTTACCAGAGAACAAACCCACAGCTCGCTGCGCAGGGAAGGGGAAGTCTCCAGCACAGGCTCTTTGAAGAGACTCTGAAGCCTGAGATTTCACTCCTGCTCCCCATTCAGGAATCTGGATCTGAGAAAGTACTTCCCTTGGCTATGAGTCAGAGGTTACTCAATGCCCATTTCCTGCAGGCTGACAGCTTGGGAGCAGGGAGACAAGACGGGATGAAGCAGGTGACAGGCAGGCAGCTCTCTAACCTCCAGGATATGCCTCCTGGATCCCTTCCCCAGGCCCTCCCACCTTTGGGAGGTCGTTTCTCAGCAGTTGATGCCCACCCTTCCGGGTGCCCGGGCCCTTACTTGGGTGGCTTCTCGATGGTGCGATAGGTGCTGAAGGCCTGCAGCTGCTGCTGGACACCGGCCAGGGAGTTGGCGAACTTGCGGCTATTCAGGACAGTGATGGTCTGCTCAATCCAGGTGAGCAGGTCCGAGGCCAGCCCGCTGTACTTCTCAATCATCTTCTCGGTCTCAATGGCGTGGTCAATTACCTAGGGAATCACCCTGTGACTCATCCTCATGAGAAGGGTGAGGACGTCAGTGAGGACGCCAACGGGGACCACAGTCGAGGTGGTCCTCCTCCTCGCAATCCCTAGAGTGTTTATGTTGGCTTTGTCCCCAGAGCCCAAGACCACTGCTGAGTAGAGGGCTGGACAGGAGGTGCAGGAGGGACCTGGCCGTGTTTGGGATCAGGAGCAGCTCCCCCCTCCCGCATCCTGTAAAAGACTGGAAAGCTCACTGTCCCAGGACATCAGTCACCAGAGAAGCCAAAGTCCTGTTTGTTTAAAAATGGGTATTAAGGATCAAGGTCATTGGAAAAGACCCTGATGCTGGGAAAGATTGAGGGCATGAGGAGAAGGGGGCAACGGAGGCTGAGATGGTTGGATGGCATCACTGACTCTACGGACAGGAGTTTGAGCCAGCTCCAGGAGATGGTGAGGGACGGGGAGGCCTGGCATGCTGCAGTCCATGGGGTCACAGAGTTGGGTGTGACTGAGTGACTGAACAACAAGGATGGTAGGCTTCCAGGCATTGCCTTTACTCAACACCAGTGCACAAAGATGAATGAGAAACGGTCCCTACCCTGGAGGAGCTGAGGACCCAGCATGAGGGTCTGTAGAATGGGGTGGCTCCCGGGTAGGCTATGGGAGCCTGAGAGATCTGACACCACAATAGACTAACAAGTAAAAGCCTGTTTTGTTCCTGAGGAAATGTTCATGAGATATAGGTCTGCAGGAGGAAGGTGGATTCGGAGCTATGACCTCATTGAGGACAGATCATCAACCTGTGCTGGAATTCAGCTTGGGAGCCATTAATGTGGCAATGCTTAGCTTCAGAGGAGGTTGGTGGGAGTGATGTGAGCCCTTTCCTATTGCTGGGGTCCAGACATAAAGCTCTTCGGAGAGAAAGGGAGCGTCTGTCAAGGCCTTTGCACGGTGAGCAGGGATCCGGGGGCCCTGGTTTCACAGAAGCTCCGTACCTTACCGACTCGTTTGCCCTCCACCGCCAGCACCTTCATCTTGGAAAAGTAGTGGTAAAACGCCACCACGTAGGTAATGATGGATTTCTCATCAGGGTTTTCTGTGAAGACATCTGCATGGGGAAAGCATGGGCTCTCAGGACCAGTTAGAAGCTGGAAATGTCAGGCTCAAGGGGTTCATCTCCCTGTGTCTCCAGCACGAAGTTCAACTACACGTACAGGCGAGAGTGAAAGAGGAATGGGGCTGCGGTTTAAGCCACAGGATGAAATCCATATTACGACCACAAAACAAGGAAGAAGGGACAAGGTGGGCAAGACTACAATGGCTCCTGAGCGGGCAGGGGAGGCATCGGAGCCAGTCTGGAGCTGAAGAGCAGACAGAACAGAGCCCTGGTCCGGCCCCCAGGCCCACATTGTGCCCACGGCTTGCCCAACACCACCACACGCCTCCGGGTGCCCTGCCCGCCTGGTGGGCGCCAGCTCACCTTCAGGGTCGAGGAGCGGGATGATGCCCAGCTGACGCTCGGCCACTTCGAAGGCGTGTTCCAGGTTGTGCCGGGCATTGGAGTCCTTCAGCTTATCGAAGTCAATCAGGTCGGGCCTGGGGATGAAGCCAGACTGTTAGAGGGCAGGGGACATGGTGTCCCCCACCAACAGGCAAAGACCCTGGGCAGATGCAAGGAAGTGGCTGAGCCAGAGGACTGAGAAGAGGACATGGACTGGAGGAGGGATCTGTGAGCACCAGCGTGTAGGGAAGGAGGATTTAAGGGAGGCAGGATGCTGAGGGTGAGAGGAGCAGGCACAGCGGGTTTAACGTTCCTGTGGAGCTTGGACAGTAACCTACATGCTAAGTGCAAAGTATCCAAACCCTCCTCCCTCCAAGAGTTCCCGGGCTGCTGCAGCCCACCCCCCCACTTCTTACCGGTGCTTGTGGATCAGGGCATTAAACGCCAGGCCATCCTTCCAGCTGGAGGTGAAGTTGGTGACATTGACGTGGGGGTAGCTGCATCCAAGAGAAACATTAAGACCTAAGAAACAGATTCTTTAGAGGTCCCTACAAGTGTGTGAAGGAGAGGGGTGGACCTGACCCTTCTCGAATGGCTTCAACAAGGCAGCAGCTGTTAAGTCCCACAGAGAGGCTCCCCCATCAGATGGGCCCAAGAGACACTCACCACCCCCCTCCCCCACCCCCAGACCCCATGGTCTGACCCAGGCAACTTTGGGATAGAATCCTATATTCCAGGCCTTTAAGAATCAGGTCGGGATAGACTTTGCATTGAATATGTCCAAGCTGCTATAGTTCTGGGTAATACGTGGGTGTGGGGTGAAGAGGGTGGTGGAACATGGTAGCAGCTGTTCCCCAGGGCATACCCTGCCGTCTTCATCTGACACCACAAGAGCAAGGCATCCTTGGCTGAGCGCGTCTCACGACCTTCCTGAGTTTGGACGACGATGTCCTGAATCTGGGGGCACGGGAACAAGAGAAGGGAGACTGAGATTTGCATCTGGCCCAGGGCTCTCTGGAAGACCCCCCTCCCTCTTTCCTCCTCTGGTTACCAGCCCTGCAGCCACACCACAGGCTGGGGCCTATGGTCCCAGAGGCCTGCTACCCTGCTGTACTCCCCAGGTCAGAGGAGATGGCTCCAATCAGAAACTCAAAGGGGAGGCCGAGAATAAATGCACGATGGCCTCATTCCTCCTCAGGAGGCACGACGCTGTGAGGGCCGTGGACGGCATGACTGTTGGAAGGTGTTGCATCTGGATTAGTGGCTCCTTTTGCCTTTTCATCCTCCCTGGTTCTGCTGTTATTACCATTTCATCATACACACCTGCAGTGAGCGAGACTGGACACCCGAGACCACTTGCAGGAGATCCTCGGGATGGGAGTTGAGTGTTATTTTTCTCCTCCCGGCCCTTCCCTCCTCCAACTAGGTTCTTTCTGCCCCAAACCAGCAGGTGGAAGACCCTGCTTTCCCTCCCTTGGGCTTCCTAAATTTCCTTACATAACAGACGTGGACTTTCAAGGTGGGAAGAGAAAAGCTTCTGACTGGAAAACATAGCAGCAGATCTCCTGCACTGTCTTTGTAATTTTTGAATCAAACTATTTAGAAAACCAAAGAGTTACCCATGTAGGGAGAAGGGGGCAAAAGCAGACCTGGCGAAAGCAACCAGATCTGAGTCCAGCTCCCAGTTTCTAGCGTCTCTCTCAAAAGACCACGACACTGGCTGGGCTGCTCGCGCTCAGCTTCAGCAAGTTGGTGATGCTCAGGATGCTCTCTCCGTCCTACAAGCACTGTCCCGGGGGACACACGCATGAACACTCACACTCATTCGCCATCTTCTTAGGTCCCGGGGACCCACCTGGAAGCGCAGGATGATGGTCCAGATGAGGCCGAGGACCAGGCGGTGGTTGCCGTCCACGATGTCGTGGGAGCCCATGTTCTCCAGGTGCACGCGCTGCTCCCTCAGGAACTGCAGGGCCTTGTCCACATTCTCCAGGCAGTGGATGCGCATCTTCCCCTTCGTGGGCTTTGGCTGAGGGACAGCATTGCCCCCACGGGCAGGGAAGAACCTCACGGTCATGCCTGGACCAGCTCCTGTCATCAGCATCCACCCTCCACGCCAAACTCTACCTCCTAGCTCACTCCTTGACGTTTCAACCTCCTCCTTTCAGCAAAGTTCAGGGGTTCCCTCTTTGAGCACCCAGAGCTCTGCAAGTGGGCTGTACCAGTGCTGTTCCTCAGTCTAAACAGAGCTTTGTGAGTGGTAATAGATGACATTCAGATGAATAACACAACAGGGAGTTAACTGAGCACTTACTATGTGCCAGGCACACTTCTAGGTACTATTTGCTGCTGATTGGTGATAACAGTGGCTTTCAGTTTGGTGACTGATAATGGGTTCATCCTGCCATCCGACCTCCTCCCTCCTCACCCTTGAATGGCCCCAACTGAAGCTCAAGGGACCACCATTGCTGAGTAATTGCATCATCTGAAGGGTTCTCAGTGGTAACTCTCTCTAGTGGGCCTTCAGTGAAGGTTAAGAGGCATTCTTTAACTTCAGCCTGGAGTTGAAAAGGAAACAGAAGAACGTGGAATCTTTCACTCAAACCCCAAGGATCTTAGCCTACATCATCAGGCACAGGTATCATTTTAAACAGGGGAGAAATGAGACAAAGAAGGCCCTGCCTGGTAGGCCCAAGGTCACAGTGGAAGTGACTAAACAAAACATGAGCCCTGACCTGGTTCTCCTGCAGGGGCAACATTGCTGCTGGGTGAGTTACAACTGAGAGGGCCCGAAATAAATCTCCACTTGTAAGAGTGATGGACACAAAGGAAAATCTCTTCCATTCTTTCCTCCTGGTTCCACAAAGGATGCAAATTCTTCAGCTGGGTAATGGTATCTGTCTTAGCCTTTGCTAGGAGGCTGAAGGTAAGCTCACTGCAGGCCAGACAAAGATAACCAGATCCCAAGAGAAGAAAGTCAAGGGCTCTTTTTCTGAAGGAATATGAAGGAGGTGGGAGTGGCCAGAAAAAAGCAAGAAATTCTGAGACACTTCAGCAAAATTAACTAAAGTTTTGATTGATATATTGGATGGAAAGTCATCGCATTTATGTTGGGACATATGGGTGGGGCTAGTGGTAAAGAATCTGCCTGCCAATCCAACGGATACAAGAGATGTGGGTTTGATCCCTGGGTTGGGAAGATCCCCTGGAGAAGGAAATGGCAACCCACTCCAGTATTCTTGCCTGGGAAATTCCACGGACAGAGGAGCCTGGCGTGCTACAGTCTTTAGGGCTGCATGGAGGTGGACATGACTAAGTGGCTAAGCACAGCACATTTTTAGATGAATAAGTTCAGAGAACCAATCAGTCACATGGATACATTGCATCATTACTATTGCAGGTTGTGAGAAGTGGAGAGGCCCCAGACCGTGTCTTTGCTGCAGAGGGGACCCAGGACCAGCCACAGGACCCAGGGGAGGGGCTTTACCAGCATCTCTCCGGAGAGCACCTCCAGCAGCTTGATGAGCATCCGCCCGTCCCGCAGGTCCTTGTAGAGGTCGGTGATGCGGCAGGACACGCGCGCCAGGTGTGAGTTCACCCATTTCGTGAAGGTCTTCTTCTGAACAACTTCCCGCTCATCTGGGTTGGGAGAAGAGCCTTGGGTGAGGTGCCTGAGATGGGCAGAGTCCATTTGCCATGTGATACGGGGCCAGAGGGTTTTTCACCTTAACCCAGAATTGCCCCATCCCTGGCAGAGGAGGTGGGTACATTTATTCTATCCCATCTGTTCTATCCCCCTCTGGGAAGCACTGGTGACCAGAGCGCAGCCTTTTGGTGACACAGCTCCATGTGCCATGTCTAGGGTAATGAGAAGGTAACTTCTAGCACCATGGTATCAAGGTGCCCCGAACCTAGTCACCTGCTTGCTTGTGCCCATCAGAATGCTCTGTACCCCTGGGTCAGCAAGCTCAGATTTCAATGTCAGGTTCACCTGTCCACTCATCCAACAAATACTCCCTCTGCCTAGAAGGCTTTCTCTCTGCCCCTCTACCTCATCCCATCCATTGCACCTAACTCCTAGTCATCCTTTAAGAGTTAGAGGAAACAGTGCTTCTCCGGGAAGCTTTTGTGACCCCTAGGTTGGGTCTCACCTGGTGTGCCCTGAACCCTACATCTGCATCGCTCATTTCTCTCTCCTCGTACTTGGATTAGTTGAAAGTCTGTCTTTCCTGCAAGACTGCAGGCTCCCTGAGTCCAGCAACGTTGTCTGTCTTGCTCATCTCTATGTCCCCAAAGCCGGGAGCCTGGCACACAGCAGGTCTCCAGAGCCATACTGTAGCTGGCTGTGTGGAGGTTTAGCCAGCTCCTATGCCAGGGCTCCTGATACATAAAAGCAAAACACACTGCCTGCCCTCAAGGAGCTGCTGGTATGCAGAGGAGAAGGAAGAACATGGAGACGATGAGACCAGGTGGAAAATGTGATCCACGTGGGGCTTGGGCTGGAGGCTGTGCACTAAGTTCTCTTTCTTGCCTCCAGAATAGCAGGCATGATTTTCCTTCTTCAGACCTGGGAAGCTGACACCCTCGGCCTGAATGAGCCTCAGTCCAAACCAGGCTGCTGGCCCAGGCTTTGCCAGTTCAGGTGGGTACCTCTTAGTACTTCCGTTAAAACAGTTACTGTAAAATAAATGTTGGGATCTGTCTGGTTAGGGCTGGGAAGCTTGATTGAGATGCTGGAGAGAAGACAGGGACTGGGACTTCAAAAAGATTGGGGGACAGGGTAAAAGAGAGAGAGAAGAGGAGCAGAAAAGATAGAAACAAGGAGAGCAGTTTAGTGAACAGCCTTTGGCAAACTGCTTCTGGGCATGGTGGCTGAGGGTTCCAGGTGGGAGCTGACCTGGCAGTATGGCTGGGTCATGGAGGGTCCCCGGAGAGAGTGTGCTTAGGTTGGTCACAGACAGGGCAGACTCCGAGCAGTCCAGCCAGGAAGGAATGTCAGCACCGTGAAAGCAGGCTAAATGTCGGCTCAGCTGAGCCCAAACCGTGGAAGGGCTGGCTTCTTCAATGATTAAATATCTGACTTAACAACAACAAGAGGAGCCCAGCCAGCATGGCCTCGAGGGGATAACCCTGGCGGTTCCTGAGGCTCACAGCATCCAATTCCTTTCCACTTCGTGGCTATTTTGGTGTTAGCAACTCAGACCCTTTATTCGCTTATTCATTCATTCAGCAATTGCTCATTGTACAGTCATTAGGTGCCAGGCTCCGAGTGGAGGTGGGGCATTCAAGGACAGGAAAGAGTCCCCTCCTTGACGCAGACAAACTTGATTATAAATATGATAAGCTCTGGAGTCATGTGTAAAGAATTCTATGGAAGCCATCTAAATAAGACTTCTAAGAAGAGGAAAAACACTACAACTGATTATACAAATCCACCATAATAAATATAAAGTTCAAATGTGGCTTATTCATTCTGGGCCTCTGGGCAAAGTTCCAGGGGGGAAAATCCCCTTATTCTACTGGACCCTTCCCTGATTTCAAGGTCTGCTTCAGCAAAATGTAACTAAACTTTTGATGATATATTGGAAGGAAAGCAATTGAATTTAAGTTGGGACATGTTTAGATTCAACAGAGCCAGCCTCAGCCCCATGCCATGATGCATTCCCTAGAGATCAGACCAGCTCCATAAGAGGCTAACCCTTCCAGTCATTGTGGAGGGTTTGTCCAAGGGGCTGGAATTTTTTGTCCCTTAAGAGGTAACTGTCTCAAAAAGTCAAAGTCCTTTCTTTCCTTCACCTTTTCTTGTCTTTAAGAATCAAAAGAGTTCATTATGTGGGTGCTGAGACCTGTTTACTTGTGCTCAGCAAAGTGTAAGGAAGAGCTTCTAGCTGGGACATGGAATTTGATTCTAGGCTGCCTACCTGGCATGTGGGTCAGTGCAGATGTAAATCACCCTTAGAGCTCTCCAGTTCTCAACAAATAATGCGTATGGGGTCCCTAAATGCTGGAGCTGCAGGTTTAGAGCTCAGGCAGGCAGCCTCCTGGCTGCCTTTTACTTGAAGGCTGGGGTGCAATTGCCTAGGACACCGGGCACCCTGAAACCGTCTGTAGTGTTGAGACAGGGGAAATATTCCAAGAGGCTCACGACTGTTGAGGAGAGGCAGGCCCCGAGGTGGGGAGGATTTCCGTCAGCTTGTAGCCCTGGCCGCTTCTCATCAACACGCTCCAAGCTCACTCCCATAAGGTGCTCAGCAAAGCTGTCTGAGTGCAGGAGGGGGGCACAGAGGAGCAGAGCAAGCTGGGCTGGGAACCCTGGGGTGTGGACAGACGAGGAAGACAGTCAAGCATTGGGACTGCTGTCCCCAGGGGACCCGGGCCATCCTGCAGGGAACCACTGTGGAAAAGAGGCCTCAGCAAGGCCCTGCCATGGGCCAGGCCTTATTTCCAGGGCCCTAACTCTGCCAGTATAAGGCAAGGGGCAGGTCCACCACATGGCCTGACTTGAAACCACCAGAACCTCAGAAAATACTCATCTCCACAACCATCAAGCTCATGGCCTCTGCATTCCTGCCTGTTCCTCTCCCCTCCCTTCCTTGACTCTGGCCATCCTCCTTCTTCTCTAGAAAATTCCCCTTCCTCTCTGCCCAGCGAGCTAGAATCACTGTCTGGGTATTGTGACCAGCTGATCTTTCTTTTACATTCCCCTTCAAAGGTTTAATTTGAGGTCAAATAAACCCAACACAACTCAAGTATTTACCTGCTAATGAGTTCATACATGGAAAGTGCTTAAAATCTACCTGGCACACAGAAAGTTTGCGGTAAATGTGAACTATCATTGTTATCACTGATGCTACTATCATCACTGCCTGCAGGGCCCAGAAGCTGCAAGAAGCATGAGACAGGCTCAGTCTCCCCAAAGGCCTCGCAATCTAGTTGAGGAAACAAGACAAAGACCCACTAATAGTTTTATAGCCACCTAAGAGATAAAGGGCAGTTCATTTTAATAATACAAAAGCTGTCACAAGGTAATATTGGATTATTATCAGATAAAAGGCACATAGAATAAATGGTCAAGGATCAAAGAGGAGAGAGGTCATTTCTAATTGGATCACTTAAGAAGGGGCTCATGAAGAAAACCATTTTGCACAGGCAGAGGAGGAAGGAGGGGACCCGTGACATGGGATACATAAAAGGGTGGTGCTTGTTCAAGAGTTGCAGACTAGCTACAGGTAACAAGAAAATACGTGGAAAACAGGTTTTAAATCGGATGTGGAAAGCCTTGAAGGGAAAGCTAAGAAGTTCAGATTTAATCCTAGAGGCTAAAGGACCCACTGAAGTGATGGCAAGATCATTTCCTGAAAAAGGAATCTGGAAAACTCCCAATGATAATAAAATGACAAAACATTTCAGCTTAAACTTAAAAATAATTGGGCAAATTCTATATAAATCTAGAAAGTCTCCAAAGGCTCACCAAAGACTTGAACAAATGGAAAAATCACACAAAATTCTTCAATAGGAAAACTCAATATCATAGAGATGTCAATTTATCCTAAATTTATATATTTAATATTATTTAAAAATATATATAATTTAAGTTTCAGGGGAAACTAGAAAAACAACTAGAAAACTCATGATAAAAATAGCTAAGAAAATTTCAGAAGAGTAATAAAGGTAACCAACCTTCCCAGGTGTTTTTTCTAACAAATATTATAGTATAAAGTTATAATAATGAAACTGTGTGATACTATCATATGGATAAACAAATTAATTGAACAGAAATAGTCCCAAGTATATATAGGCATTTAACATCTGATAAAGGTGGCACTTCAAATATGAAGAGGAAAGATGGATTATTGGGTATAGGGTGCTGATGATAAGATCTCTTCAAGAAACTTAGAGATACCAAGGGAACATTTCATGCAAAGATGGGCTCAATAAAAGACAGAAATGGTACGGACCTAACAGAAGCAGAAGATATTAAGAAGAGGTGGCAAGAATACACAGAAGAACTATACAAAAAAGATCTTCATGACCCACATAATCATGATGGTGTGATCACTCAGCTAGAACCAGACATCCTAGAATGTGAAGTCAAGTGGGTCTTGGGAATCTTCACTACTAACAAGCTAGTGGAGGTGATGGAATTCCAGTTGAGCTATTTCAAATCCTAAAAGAGGATGCTGTGAAAATTTGGAAAACTCAACAGTGGCCACAGGACTGGAAAAGGTCAGTTTTCATTCCAATCCCAAAGAAAGGCAATCCCAAAGAATGCTCAAACTACTGCACAATTGCACTCATCTCACACACTAGTAAAGTAATGCTTAAAATTCTCCAACCCAGGCTTCAGCAATACCTGAACCGTGAACTTCCAGATGTTCAAGCTGGTTTTAGAAAAGGCAGAGGAACCAGAGAGCAAATTGCCAACATCTGCTGGATCATCGAAAAAGCAAGAGAGTTCCAGAAAAACATGTATTTCCGCTTTATCGACTATGCCAAAGCCTCTGACTGTGTGGATCACAATAAACTGTGGAAAATTCTGAAAGAGATGGGAATACCAGACCACCTGACCTGCCTCTTGAGAAATCTATATGCAGGTCAGGAAGCAACAGTTAGAACTGGACATGGAACAACAGACTGGTTCCAAATAGGAAAAGGAGTATGTCAAGGCTGTGTATATTGTCACCCTGCATATTTAACTTCTATGCAGAGTACATCATGAGAAACACTGGACTGGATGAAGCACAAGCTGGAATCAAGACTGCCGGGAAACATATCAATAACCTCAGATATGCAGATAATACCCTTATGGCAGAAAACAAAGAACTAAAGAGCCTCTTGATCCAAGTGAAAGAGGAGAGTGAAAAAGTTGGCTTAAAACTTAACATTCAGAAAACCAAGATCATGGCATCTGGTCCCATCACTTCATGGCAGATAGATGGGGAAACAGTGGAAACAGTGTCAGACTTTATTTTTTGGAGCTCCAAAATCACTGCAGATGGTGACTGCAGCCATAAAATTAAAAGATGCTTACTCCTTGGAAGCAAAGCAGAGACATTACTTTGTCAACAAAGGTCCATCTAGTCAAGGCTATGGTTTTTCCAGTAGTCATGTATGGATTTGAGAGTTGGACTATAAAGAAAGCTGAGCGCTGAAGAATTGATGCTTTTGAACTGTGGTGCTGGAGAAGGCTCTTGAGAGTTCCTTGGGCTGCAAGGAGATCCAACCAGTGAGATCAGTCCTGAGTGTTCATTGGAAGGACTGATGTTGAAGCTGAAACTCCAATACTTTGGCCACCTGATGCGAAGAACTGACTCATTTGAAAAGACCCTGATGCTGGGAAAGATTGAAGGCAGGAGGAGAAGGGGATGACAGAGGATGAGATGGTTGGATGGCATCACTGACTCAATGAACATGGGTTTGGGTAAACTCCAGGAGTTGGTGATGGACAGGGAGGCCTGGTGTGCTGTGGTCCATGGGGTTGCAAAGAGTCAGACACGACTGAGTGACTGAACTGAACTGAACTGATAAGACTAGGTGACCATCCAGGAAAAATTAAGTTAAATTCACATCTCATACTCTAAGACAAATTTCATTTGGGTCAAAAATTGAAATGTAAAAAACAAAACCATAAAAATACCAAAATCAATTATAGTAGAATGTTTTTTATGTTAGTGTAGGGAAGGGTTTTCTAATTCCAACACAAAATCCAAAGCCATAAAATGAAAGACTAAAAGTTCAAGTGCATTAAAAAATGTTTGTGTGGGATAAACACCATAAGCAAAGTCAAACAAATGTGGCAAAGTATTTGTAACTCACATCACAAAGGGCTAACTTACCTTGTAGGTAAAGAACATCTATAAACTAATGAGAAAAAAGACCAATAATCCAATAGCATAATGAAATAAGAATGTGAACAAAGAGTTAACAGAAAAAAATTATAAAAGTCTCTCAGATGTATAAAAAATTATTCAAGCTACTCATAATAGAAATACAAATTAAAAACACACATACACACATAAACCTAATACACAGTCCTTAATTAGTTTAAACAAACTAATGATAAAAGACATCTTTGAGACAACAGGAAAATTTGAATATTAATTGGGTATTAGATTATATAAGGGAATTATTCATTTTACTAGGTGTAGTGACAGTATTATAGTTAAGTGGGAAATGCTCTTGTTATTCAGATATTCATGCTAACCTATTATCATAAAATAAGAGTAGAATGTCATGATAATCTTCACTTTACTTTAAAAATATTTCATACAAAAAAAAAAAAAAAAAAAAAAAAAAAAAAAAAAATATTTCAGCCCCAACATGAACAAGCAAACATGGCCAAGTATTAACAGTTCTTAAATCTAGGTGATAATTCATTTTACTTTTATCTCTACTTTTTTGCATGTTTGAAAATTTTCATACTAAAAGTACAAAAGTAAAATCAAAGTACATCAAGACACTATGTTTTACTTATCAGATTCACAAAGATCCAAAAGTGTGATAAAATACCATGTTGGCAAGGAAGTGGGGGAGAAAACAGTCATATGTTTTTGGAGAGGGTGTAAAAGGCAATTTGGCAAGATGGATCAGAATTATAATTGTACTTACTTTGGGACCCAGTAATTCCATTTCTAGGGATTTATCCTTCAGATAGACATACATTTGCAAAATGACACATATCAGTTTATTCACTGCACTTTTGGAAATAGCAGAAGATTGGAAACACTCTACATGTCTACCAGTAGAGGACTGGTTAAATTAAAATTATGTCTAGACCATGGAATATCTGCAAAAAGAATGAGAAGCCCATTTGTGTACTAATATAAAATGATCTTCAAGATACACCGGGTGGGGTGTATCTTGAAAAGGTACAATTGTAATTGAAAAGGACAATAAGGTACAAAATAGGGTGGGGAAAACCTGAGAAAAACAATATAGACTATTTGCTAATATGTGCAAAAAACATTCCTGGAAAGATACATGAAAAGCTGGTAACACTGGTTATGGGAAAATAACTGAGTCTGAAGAACTGAGATGGGAATTGTTGTTGTTCAGTTGTGTCTGACCTTTTGTGACCCCATGGACTGCAGGACACCAGGCTTCCCTGTCCTTCACTGTCTCCCAGAGTTTGCTCAAATTCACATCCAGTGTGTGAACGATGCCATCCAATCATCTCATCTTCTGTTGCCTTCTCCTCCTGCCTTCAATCTTTCCCAGCAGCAGGGTCTTTTCAAATGAGTCTGCTCTTTGCATCCAAAGGATTGGAGTTTCAGCTTCAGCATCAGTCCTTCCAATGAATATTCAGGACTGATTTCCTTTAGGATGGACTGGTTGGATCTCCTTGCAGTCCAAGGGACTCTCAAGGGTTTTCTCCAACACCACAGTTCAAAAGCATCAATTCTTTGGCACTCAGCTTTCTTTATGCGCTTCCCTGGTAGCTCAGACAGTAAAGTGTCTACCTACATTGCAGGAGACCTGGGTTCGATCCCTGAGTCGGGAAGATTCCCCTGGAGAAGGAAATAGCAACCCACTCCAGTATTCATGCCTGGAAAATCCCATGGACAGAGGAGCCTGGGGGCTACAGTCCATGGGGTCGCAACGAGTCGGACACGACTGAGCGACCTCACTTTCAGTTTCTTTCACTTTCTTTATAGTCCAACTCTCACATCCATACATGACTACTGGAAAAACCATAGCTTTGACTAGACTGACCTTTGCTGACAAAGTAATGTCTCTGCTTTTTAATATGCTGTCTAGGTTGGTCATAGCTTTTCTTCCTAGGAGTAAGCATCTTTTAATTTCATGGCTGCAGTCACCATCTGCCCCCCAAAAAAATGTGTGTCACTGCTTCCATTGTTTCCCCATCTATTTCCCATGAAGTGATGGGACCAGATGCCATGATCTTAGTTTTCTGACTGTTGAGTTTTAAGCCAACTTTTTCACTCTCCTCTTTCACTTGGATCAAGAGGCTCTTTAGTTCTTCTTTGTTTTCTGCCATAAGGGTGGTGTCATCTGCATATCTGAGATTATTGATATTTTTCCCGGCAATCTTGATTCCAGCTTGTGCTTCTTCCAGCTTGGCATTTCACATGATGTACTCTGCATAGAAGTTAAATAAGCAGGGTAAAAATATACAGTCTTGACATACTCCTTTCCCGATTTGGAACCAGTCTTTGTTCCATGTCCAGTTCTAACTGTTGCTTTCTGACCTGCATACAGATTTCTTAGGAGGCAGGTAAGGTGGTCCATCTATTTATTCCTACTATGGCTTCCTATAAAATTCCTTGACTGTTTCATGTCTCTCTCTCTTATCTCTGTTAGAAACCTGCTCCCAAAATTAGAAAATAAAAAAAATTTAAAAAGTAGAGAATAGTAGCCTAAATATCCAATGGGGGATTATTTAATAATTTTGGCACATTTATATATATGTATAAGGTGGAAGAACTTCCAATAGCAAGAAAAGATATTATAATATATTTTAAGGGAAAATTCAGATTATAAAACTACCTGCATAATATAAAACTACAATATAATATTTTAGACCTATATACATAGATTCATAGAAAAAAGCTAATGATATACTATATTATAGCTGGGTGTTAAGACTGTGGGTGACACTTTGTTTTGCTTATCTATGTTTACTAAAATGTCTGCAATGTACATACATAACTTTTATAATAAGAAACAACAGATGTCATAAAGAAAAATGGGACATAGAACTCAAATCCCAAAGAACAAATGACTGATTAAAAGTCAAAATGGATCCGTCTTAAGGAAGTCTGAATTTTCACCAGTGCATGGCTTTAAGCTATGGGTAAAGCTAGGTGGTCAGAAAGGCAAGTGGGAGAAAAGGTACCAAGGGAGGCCATGGATCAATAGCCTGGGCCTGGAAATAGGCATTTACTTTTTTTGCAGGTTTACAAAGGGATTTCCCTCCATTTCATGCCAGGAAGTCAAGAACTTATAGAATCTGAGAGAGGGATATCTGAACTTGTGACAAACCCCAATGGTATAGATACCAATCTATTATAAAGCCTAGCATGGGGCAGACTCTCAGGGATATGTCATAAACCATCCTGCTTGCACAAATTCTACTCTTCCTGTTTAGTTTGGGGAGGAATTGTTCTTTCCGCCAACCAACTTTCATCATACTGGTATTGTGAACAGCTTGGGTACAGTTCTTCCGCCCATAAGGATTTCGAAGCCAACTAGGGCCGATCCTAAGAGAAAACTTAAAGATGCTTACTACACATGCCAATGCATATTTGAATATATACAGATTCCTTTAAATGCAAGAATAAAGCACACAAGACTGACTCTAAAAGCGAGCAGAGTTAAACACTAAGATGCTGGTTAACTAGATCTGGGTACATTAACACAAAGGAAGACTATAAAGCCATGAAAATGATAATCTGCATATTTACAGGCATGAAAAGATATTCATAATATATTTCTCAGTGAAAAACAGTCTAAGATTATAGATGATGTTTATATTTATACATATACATACACAGTCTATGTATATGTATAAATACAAAAATGTATCCATAGACATTACAATATCTATATGGGGTATTCACAAATGTCTATACTTTCTTTTTAATCAGTTTTTCTAATCTTTTCTACACTAAATATATATTCTTATGCAATAGAAATGTTTAAAGATATAAATCACTCTAATTTTAAAATATAAAAGAGGATTTTTATGTATTTTTTAATAAAGTAGGTTTTTATATATTATAGGAAAAGTTTAAATTTAAAATATTTCATGTGAACAAATGAAGAAATGAAGCCACCAGTCTTCCCTGGTGGCTTCAGTGGTAAAGAATCTGCCTGCAATGTGGGAGACCTGGGTTCGATCCCTGGGTTGGGAAGATCCCCTGCAGGAGGGCATGGCAACCCACTCCAGTAGTCTTGCCTGGAGAATCCCCAGGGACAGAGGAGCCTGGCAGGCTACAGCCCATGGGGTGGCAAAGAATTGGACATGACTGAGTGACTAAGCACAGCACAGCATGTGAAGAAGGCTAGTTTTGATCCAGGGCTTGAAGATGATAATACTTCTAGAATGGCAGGGAAGGAAGGAGGAGTCTCTGGTGGAACCTTGCAAACCCAAATGTGTATGTGCATATGTACATGAAGGTATATGCGTGCATGCTTTTGGGGTGAGGGTGAGAAGAGTTTACCAGAGCAAAGAAGTCAAAGGACAGTCTATGGAAACTGAACTTTATCCTCCAGGAAAGGAAGAGCCAGATAAAGTGATACCTCACTAAAAATTTGCTGCAGGAGAAAGATTCTAACCACCCTGCATAAATGGGATTGGACAAGGGAGAGGCTGGAGCCCAGGAAACTCGCTCAGAGGCAGCAGCAAAAGTCTGTCTGATGTGCCGAGGCCTCACTGACATGTGAACTATGGGAATGAAATGACAGGAGATGATCTGGACAACATCACAGGACAAGGGGCAGCTGGCCCTGGCAGGTGACAGCATTTGGAGGCTGTAAGACAGAAGTAAAAATGAGTTCAGGGTTTTGATTAAAGAGGCTCAAGAGGCTGGTGGTGAAAGGAAACATGGGAAGAGATGTCTCAGATGGAGTGCCGAGGAGGAGACAATGCAGACCTGAAGGACATTCAAGTGCTGTCGCCTCAACAGCAGAGGGCTGATCGTAATAGCCTGGGATTCTAGGCTTGTCTTGGCCCTTCCTGCTGTGGGACTTCCCTAATCTAGAAAGGGGAGGGTAATAGTTACACCTTGCCAACTTCAGAGTGGTTGAAGGGCCAGTGAGATCTGGATAAAAAGTACCTAGAACACGAAGCAGCTGAACAAACACCAAGCCCTGCTGTCATGCACGCAGGTGGTGGCTGCGTGGAGAGAGGATACTTGCTGAGAACATGAGGCCGCAGAAGTCAGAGACGGTCCAGGATTCGGCCTCAGCCTAGCTGTTAATGAACACAGAGAATTTCTGGAGAACCCACTGATTTACTGAAAAGGGTCGATTCCCCTCCCCCAAGCCAGGAGCCAAAGCTCCGAGGTAAAGACACATGGTCAGCCCTGCCTCAGGGAGCTTCTCCCCAGGTTCCGAGCTGGAAAGTCCTTCTGCGATGTCTGGTTCAAGCCCCTTACATTACAGGTGAGGAAACTGAAGCCTGGAGGAGCACGAAAGTAAGTTGGCTGAGGTCACCACACTGGGGAAAGTCTGTGAGGGCAACAGGACAGAAGAATTATGTGGTGGGGACGAACCACTTTCCTGCTTCCAGGGGCCACCAAGCTGACTCTCCCCGCCACCTTCTCTTTCTTGGACATTTCATAACCTGTTCTCCCCCTTGAGGCTAGAGTGATCTTTCAAAGCTAAATGTAACCACATCACTTCTTTGTGGTGGGCTGGGATACATGTTGACGGGTTGGGAGCAGCACCATCTGTCTGTCAGGCCCTTTCCTGAAGGCCACAGCCTTTGTCCTGAAAGCCTACAGCTCTTCCTGCTGAAAGTTCCCACCCTTTGACCCTTCAACTCTGCCAGTCCTTTGCAAGCAATCCCCTCATAAACATCACCACTATGAGTTACCTGCTGCTTCCTGCCAGGACCCTGAAGACACCCAGGGCCTTGAAGGTCCCTGGTGACTTGGTTCTTACCTGCCCCTCCTATCTCCACTCACTCATCCCACACTCTTATTCAAACAAGCCCCCACTCCTCCTTGGACGAATTATAAGCTGTGGGTTATGTTATAAATGCACAATTTCTAGTAAGTCTTCATAGCATTTATCCTAATTTGTCATGACATACCTGTCTATGTGTACAAAAACACATGTGTGGTTATTTAAAATTTTTAATTGGGAGATAATTGCTTTACAAAGTTGTGTTGGTCTCTGCCATACACCAACATGAATCAGCCATAGGAATACATGTGTCCCCTCCCTCCTGAACCTCCCTCCCAGCTCCCACTCCCATCCCACCCCTCCAGGCTGTCACAGAGCACTGGGTTGAGCTCCCTGTGACGTACAGAAAATTCCCACTGAGCTATCTATTTTACATACGGTAATGTGTATGTTTCAAGGCTACTCTCTCATGTGTGACTATTTGATCAGTTTCTTTCTCACCAGACTGTAGAATGAGACTCCCTGGTTGATCCCAGTTTTCAGAGTCTGAAGGCCAAAGGGTTTGGAAACAAAATGCTGCCAGAGACTCAGCTACCGGCCTCCCTGTCATTCTTTCTCTGTGACAAGATATAAAGGGAAAATGAACAATTGCTACAGTTGCTCTGAAAATGACACTCTTGGCACCTCTTCAGCCAAGCAGCAGGCAGGGGCTGCCCCGTGGGGGTGGAGGGGCAGGATTGTCAGCTGCTCCCAGGAGCCAGAAGCACAGGCAAGGCCTGGTGTCAGGACCTGCCTTTGGGAGCGAAGCTGACAGCTCACAGGAATGGCCTAGAGATGGAGGAAGCTATTAACATGGCTCACTCAGACTGCACGCCACAGGGAGGGGACAGCGTCTCATTATTAACCTCGGTGTATTAATATTTGATAAAGCATCTTCATGATGATAGATAGCAGTCACCCAGAGAAGGGGAAGAGCTGCAGTTCTGCAAAGCATTCTCAGAGAGGAAGAACAGCTTTTATTGAGAGGGGGTGACGGGAGAAAGTGTTATGTCCTGGGCAGGAGAAAACTGCCCTGACCACACAGCGCAGTCGGCACGATGGCCTCTCTCGTAGGTTGGGCTGCACAGGTAACCGGCAGGCTTCTCTGCACAGTGGCTTGTCTCAGGGGAAGGAGGAGGACTCACAATGGCTGACCTCCAAGAGAAAGCTGCTGAACCATTTTTTTTTTTTCCTTCTGACAGTACATTAAAATGATGGCTGATGATTAAAGATATTTCCGTGAATAGTACATCTTCCCAATATGTGGTCTCTAAATAGAACTCCATTCCACGTTTTGAAATCGGAGAAGAAAACATCTTAAAAAGCTCTCACTAATGACACCATCTTTGTTCTCACAGGTAGCTTAAGAGAGACATTTGGGCTGTGTACACCTGATGGATGCCTTTTGGTCTCCAGCAGCTGCTTTTGGAAATTGTCATCTTACCAGGCTGCCAAGAAGTTGCTGAGCCCTCCTGGCACAACCGTAGTGAAACCCTGCTTTCTGAAAGAAATCATTCACCCTCTGGATACAAAGCCCTTCTCAGGCAACCAGGGCACCTGGGCTCAGCATCATCCTGGGGCAGGTGGGGAAAGGGGAAGGTGGGAGGAGGCCAAGCATCACTTTTTGCCACCAAGATCAGGCAGGAATCCACAGCACCCTCCCCGGGGAGTGTCTGGGGTGTCAAGGCCAGTGGGCAGGGAGCAGCACTGACCCTGTGTCCGAGGACCACTCTCCTGAGGCTCTGATGGAGCTGGCCACAGACCTTAACCTTGGGGCCTGGTTCAGTGGGTCTGAAAGACGTTCCAGGTTCCAAGTGGAGCAACCGTATGCTTCAGAGCACGGGGACACAGCCTGCAGGGCACCTGTTGCCCTGTTGTGTTCTCTGAATCATCCTTGACCAACTTCACCATCGGCCTCACCTCACTTCCAGTAAGAAGGCGACAAAGAGAGAACGCGGGAAGGAGGCACGTCTCTAGTTCGAAACATCACTTGCATTCCGATTTAGAGGCAAAAGCAGAGTGGGCTACACAGTTTCACGCATTTGGTCTTAAAAGGGAGGCTCTGTGTAGTCTGCCCCGTAGTAAGTGTTCAATGAGCCAAAGAAGCGGAGGAAGGACATGTCGGTCCTTCCCTCCCCAGAGCCTCCCAGGAGGCCTCAGTCTGCTCTCTGCATCACCGCCGTCCAGATGTCTCTGCACCGAGGAGCTGGAAGTTACACCGCGGGCGGCGCTTGAGAGGCGGGGAAGCTGAGCTGTGTGCGTGTAAGACAGGCAGGGGACGTGGGGAGGAGGTTAAGGCACAGGTTTCTCTTCTCAGGGCACCTTTCTGTTGCTTTCCTCCACTCCCAGCCCCCTAGCTGGGTCACATCTGCCCCGAGGCAGCGCCTTCACCCAAATCTCAGGGTTACACAATCAAGTGCAAAGGGTGTGTGCAGCGCAGAGGCCTCCTCTGGCATGAGGGAGGGCACAGACGACGGGCGTTCAGGCCAGAAATTCCCCACAGCCTGCAGTCCCTCCTCCAGACCGCAAGTGTTTACCCCATGGTGCCCAGGGTGAAGGACAGGAAGCGGGGTGAGTGACAGTGAGGTGGCTCGGGCAGACACAAAGGCCGGAACCTCTTGGAGGGATGCGAACTCGGGCTCTCCAGCTGCCTTCCTGCCTCCAGTCTTTCAAGGCAAGTCCCACAAGTAGGCAGGTGCCAGACGCAGGCATCAAAGCAGAGGACGGCCTCCTATTCGGGAAGAAGCCTCAGGACTCACCCACCACCGAACCTCAAGAAGCGCTGCCAGCTTTAGAGGCCAACACTGAGAGCAGCATTTGCCTGGGGACCTCCTGGGCTTCCAAACCTCCCCTTGCATCGCCAAGGTCAAATCCATCCCCATCCAGGAGCCTCCTGCAGCTTCTTCTTACCCACCTCCCCCTTTGCTTTAGTCAGGCTGATCCAGTTTCAAATGCAGAGGAATTCATTCTGGAGAGAAGTCAGGTATCGTATACCAATGTGGAGGTTTCCAGGCAGAATAACCAGATGGCTTGTTTATTTTGACTCCAGGAGGAAGAGCTGGGAATGATTTGAAAGGCAGGAGAGAGACTGTCTCCTCTGGCGCTTTGAGGAAGGTGACTTGGGAGGCAGAATAGACGGAGTCCACTTAACCAAATGCAAGTCTTCTAACCACGGGTCTCTAAGTCGGGAGGGACCAGGAGGTGCCGCCACACTAAGGAGGGCATCTAACAAGGCCCCATGGTCCTTGGTTTCCTGGGTCCTCCCATCACCCAGCTAATGGCAGAGACACACCTGGGATCCAGGTGTGCTGAGAAGAAAGTGCTGCGCAGCAGGGGGCGTCGTTCCCATAGCCACTGGGTCCCTGGGGGCCAAGCCAAGAGCTCCAGGCACAAGCGTTAGCCTAATTTCACTGGCTCCTGGCTGCTTTTCAGACCCAAGCCTTCTAAGACAAAGTGGGGTGGGGGTTAAGAGGGAAGAAAATGGCCCTGGAACAGGCCAAGGTAGCTGGGACATTGTCTGGACTGATGATCTCAAATATTTGAAGTTGGGAGAAGACAAGGGACAGAAAGATACTATTAATATTCCTGGGAGTCCCCTGACAGCCGAGTGGTTAGGACTCTGCACTTTCACTGCTGAGGGCCTGGGTTCAATCCTTAGTCAGGGAACTAAGACCCCACAAGCCACTGGGCTAGGAAAAAAAAATACCATTCCCAAGTAGATTTCCTGTAAATACTAATATTCATCCAGGAATTTAATTAATAAAAAACTTTCATAAACCTTATCTTGCTTGATCTTCACAACAACCTTGGGAAAATACTACGGTCTTCATTTTGTAAAACAGGAGACTGAGTGAACTGTCCTCCATGGCGGTAGCCTCAACGGTGGAACCAGGACCTGAATGTCTTGTGACATTTTCCTCCTCACTCCAAGACCTTCAATTTCAGATGGAAAAGGCCAGGCCAACCTCTCCAGCCCCATCACGTATACCCACAAAGCAGATCACCACCATCTTAAAAGAAAAACAGGGCTGCATGCCTTCCTTGCAGTAATACACCTAGGAGTGGGGGAGTGGCCATGGAGAATGCAGAAATGGTGGTGACCAAAGGCAGCTTCAGCTCCCTCAGCCTCTTTGGAGAGGCCAACCGCTGCCTAGACTGCCAGTGCTGCCAAAGACAGCGCTGAAGAGAAAAACATCAAGAAGTTAAAACCGGTGGGGATCTGGGTGTGGGAGGCTACTGCTCCCTGCTTCTGCTCCGCCCACCCACCAGAATGGTCATTTCGGCCACTCTACCTCGGACCTTCTCAAAGCTTTAGTTTCTCCCACAGATCACTCAGAGTAGACTCTCAGGAAAGGAAAGTCAGTTAACTTGTTAGGGTTTTATTTGTTTTAAAAAAAACCCTGAATAGACCCCAAACTTGTGTGTTTACTTGCTAGCCAGATGTTCTAAATGGCTAAGATCCAGGCTTGTAACTCTGTACTCTGTGGTTCTGCTCCTCCTGGGGGGCTTTCAGATGCTCTGAGAAAGGAGATGCACACTTTCAGTGAGGAATACACAGGCTGAAGGACGCTCTTTCCTGATCAACCAGCTCAACTTACTTCCACCAGTTTCCCAGGCTGCGCATCAATCAGACCAGGCTGCCATACCTATCAGCCAACTGGACCAGCTCTAAGCCCATTGTCCTGAGAGCCACACACACCCTTCACTCCTCAGCCCAAGGACCACCTCTTCCACAAACAAGTCCCTGATTCTCCCTGTTCTCCCGCTTTGTTCCCTCATGGCTATTTAATTATGTGTCTTTCCCATAGTTCTTCTCTAATTCTAGTCTTGCTAATTAATTATGAACATCATTTATTTCCCTAATAGATCATAAACTCCTCAGAGACAGATACTGTGTTGAATCCAATTCTATGCTCCCCCTATCCACGTTCATGTCTGGGTAGGGGTTCGGCTTTGCACATAGTAGGAATATGATTGATAATGGTTAAAATGGAATTTACCCCGGTTTCTTCAAAAACAGGCTACCTGTGAAACACAAAAGACAGCCCCACCCCTCAAGCTGCCCTTTGACAAACTTTACGGAGTATGGTACCCTCTCCCCCCAATTGTATCTCAGGGTCACTGCAGCCAGTCCTAGCCAGCACAAGACACAAAGAAAGTCAAACCAGACCGGCAAAGGCAAGGGCTTTAAGTTTGGTTATTTAAAGAGGTTAAAATTACATAAGCAAAAGCAAGGGACTGGTGCTGTTACACATTGCCAAGGAAAACCAAGGAAGGATTTTGTGGGGTCAGGGGTGGTGAGGAGGAAAGGAGGGAAGAAAGGGAGTTTCCTGCAAAGAGCAAGGACCAAATGGGTGATGGCTGAGACCTGAAAAGATTCCCCACCATCACAAGGAGTGAGACACACCATCCCTTTTACAGGGATGGGAAGCCCAGACACTGCTGAGGTGAGCTGTCATCATGGTCTCAGAGGGGCCCTGCTCATGCCTCAATATGCTGGAGACCTGGGCACCTGGGAGCAGAATGTGGGGAGTGAAGGTGGAAGAGAACCACCAGGAACCTCAGAGAGGGCCATGAGCACTGGCAGAGGGAGAATCACCCCAGAGAGTGCTTACAGGAAAGGCTGTGCGCTTAGTACCAGGCGGATGATCGAACAACCAATGTCGGGGAAACAAGTCTGATCTGGGCCAGTCACTGATGGAGCAGGTGAAGGAATCCACCCCTTTCCTGGGATAAAGCCACACATACCGCCACCCCCCCCCGGCCCGCCAACCACCACAGGACCTAAGCTTTCTTTATTGGTTGAGGACTTAGGGTCAGAACACAGCTACCCTGGGACAGGCTCCAGGGAGGCAATAGTCATAGTGATTGGTGGGGGAAAAAAAAAATCTCAGAATCAGATCTCAGCCAGCAGGGGAAAGAGAAGCCATTTCTACTAGAGATTTGAAGATCTCTTTCTGCCTCTCCCTCTCCCTCCCTCCTCCACCCCCCCCCCCCTCACAGACATACATCTATTATGAACCTAAGTAAAAATCTAATTCCAGTTTAAGTATAAGAGGTTTAGTCCAGAAAATCCTCCTCTCTGAGGCAGTGTGGGGAAGATCTTATCTGTTCTCCATTTCCTATCGAATCACCCTTTTTCCTTTTGGGGCCACAGAGGAGATGATGAGAATTCCCCTATCCAGGGCCAGGCAGGAGATCGAGATACAGAATGAGGCCCACGCCCCTCTACCCAGCTGACCCACCCCTCACAGGCTCTTTCGCCCAGACCTCCTCTTTACTTCTGACTGCGGCCATAGGTCATTCAGGGCAGAGGACAGGGCCCACCTGGCACCACTTCGTGCCTGGAAGAAAGTGGAGGACACGTGGGGGGAGGGGCCGCCTGCCCTGTGCTCACTCCCAAGGGGCCCTGGCCTCTGAGCCACGTGGCCACGTCTCCATCGCTTCCCTGCCAGGGCTCACGCCAACACACCCAGGGGATTCATCACAGGCGGGAGGGCGGTGAACCTCGGGATTAGGAGAGCGGCTGTCCTAACCCCCATGGCCCCAAAGAGTACCTGCCAAGGCCTTGATCCGGGACCTCTCAAAGAGCCTGGCTGAGCTGTTGTCATTATCCAGCTCATCATCCGGGCCGTCCCAGCGGGCATTGATCCGGCTGTACGGTGGCTGGTTGCCCACGTTTTCAAGCTCCGTGGCTGATGTCATGTCAGCAGGCTGTCCGCAGCTACGCCTGCCTCAGTCTTCATGGAAGGGTCCCTGGGGGTGGGGGGGGGGACAGTAACACAGTCAGAGGGTTAGCACCCAGCCCCTCAGACTTTGTCTCAGGGGAAACTTATTTGGAGCGGCCGATAGAAGCTGATCTTTGTGGGAGCAGCACAGGGTGCCCTGTGCCTGGCCATGCTTCCTACCCGGGGTCACCGGGTCACCAGGTAGAAAATATTGCAGCAGCAGCAACAGTAACCGGGACGGTGCCAGCAGGGACAGAGGGTTGCAGGCAGCAAGGGTCAGGACGGCCAGCAGGTGGAGATGTCGGACGCAGCAAGCCTGCTTCCTCCAAACCCGCTGCTACAGCCAGAGAGGCTGGGGCTCTCCTGGGAGCCAGCGGCTGGCCGGGACGAACTGGGCAGAGCAGTGCTACCCTGTGACCTGGGGACCCAACCTGGAGGGGAGGTGGGGACAGGGCAGGAGAGGGAGAAGCTGGGAGCTGGTGGAGTCTGACTCAAACGTGAATCAGGAGGGAGAGAGGCAAGTATGAGCTTTGAGATGCCACCGGTGCCACCAGCCCGGAAGCTGCGCTGGGGAACGTCAACTCCTCCCAGAGGCTCCCAAGAGCCCTCCGAGTTCTTGGCCTGCAGCCAATAGTCAGAAAGCTGGCTCTTGCTTTTGCCTTCTCTGAAGTGTGTCCAGGTGCTTGGACAAGCTCTCTGGTTGCATCTCGGGACAGACCATGGAGCCAGACCAGCCTGTTGTCCCTTCAAGGCTGTCAGCATGATGGTGGGGTGGGGTGGCGAGGGGATCCCACAGACAACAGAGCTGTGTGTGTTCATCCATGCTATGCACATGGGCGGCAGGAGCCCTGGGTCCTCACTCACCTGTCATGTATCACGTTTATGCTTTCATTCATGATTAATTCACATATGCGCCAAGTCCCTACGAGGTGGGGGGTGATATGCCAGGCATAGCACCTTATGAGTGAGACAGAAGGGCCCTGTCCTCATGGAGCTTATATCCTGGCAGCAAGCAGGATGATTAAAGCAGCAAGTACAATAAGGTGTGATGCTGTGCCACAATGGGAAAGAACAGGGTAGCGTGATGCTGGACACTGGGTGTCAGGGGAAAGAGAGTTTAAGTGGGTTCCTAGAGGAAGCTTGGAGCCTTCCTATAAAGGGAAGATGGAAAGGGACGAGTCCCCAAAAAAGGTATAAAGAGCAGGTGCAAAGTTCTGACGGTGAGAAAGGGTGTGGCAAAATTTAGCCATCTTATGATGTAGCTGGAGGATGAGGGCAAGGTCAGGGAGAGAAGGTCAGGGAGAGGGAGGCTAGAGCAGCCAGGCTGGGACCTGATGTCCTGGGCTTTTGAAGCAAGACAGGCTTCCCTTCAGTCTTAACTGCCTAACCTGTACCTGTGCTTCAGTCATCCCCGCAGGGAACTTAAGGGACTCCAAGATCAAGTCTGTAAAAGAGAACAGGGAGCCCGGAGCCTTCCTATCCAAGAGGACAAAAGGGGGCGGGGGTGGGGAGGCTGTGAGGCAGACAGATGACAAGTGTTGACAACTAGTGAGCTGTGAGGTAAGCCACTCCCTCCAGGAGCGTGCGCACACACACACACAGTCATCCAACACACACACGCAGCCACCCAAGCAGACATGTGCCTGAGGAAGAAATGAAGCAAGCTAACCAGCCCAAGCATCACTGAAGCACCAGGGCCCTTGTTTTTCAGACAGAATCCCTTCAGGCTCTTTTTCCCTCATCTGACTAATCAATCCCACCACATCCCTTTGAGCTAAGACTGGAGCCTGAGTTATCCACCCTGATTGTGCAAGGGAGAAAACCAGGGCCTGCTAGGATGAGGCCTCCCCAAGGTCATCTAGGGAATGACGGCTGTTGGCTGGGAAGGAGGCCAGGCTGGGAAGGGGCCGCTGTACCCCCTTCGAGCGGGCAGGTGGATTTTAAAGAAGAAGGTGAGGAAAGAACATGGCCCAAGGGGCAGAGGGCACTCCTCAGCTTCCAGAGCTTGCCAAGATTATTTGCTACTGGGGGAGGGGAGGGTAAAGATGGGGGAGTCAGCCATCACCCCACCAGGTCCGCCCTGTGATTCCAGACCTGGGACCCAGAACACTCTCGTCCCTTCTGACAACCTGTCATCTTCCACTGTCAGGTGTGCTGCTTTCAGGGTTGAGATGTCCCACTCGGCTGGCTGGGCAGAGGTGGCTGGGAGGGACCCCTTAAGGGACATCACCAGCAGCTCGGAGCTGTGAGCTGGGCGGGACCAATAGGCTGATCATCTGAGCTGGGCTGAGCTGCCAGACGCACGCAGGGAGATGAGATCAGATCCTGCGTGCAGGAGGTAACCGGACCCTGGCTCTCCTTCTCATCTCAGGCTATTTTTAAGAGTGGCTGAGCTGAGCGAGGCCCAGGCTGGCCGTGGGGCCTGGGGAGTGAGATTACCTTTGCCGTACCTCCGTAAATAAGTCTGCCCCAGAAAGATGAGCCTGAGCGGGCAGACCAGCAGGCCGGGCGTTCAAGACAAGATTGATGGCCCTGGGTGCAGAGGAGCAGCCACTCGACAGCCATTCATCCTGCTTAAACCCGCCCTGCCTCCTGCGACTGGAGCTTGGAGGAGGTAGCAGCCAGGCAGAGGCTCTGCCGGGAACGTGAAAAAACACATGTGTGTGTCTAAATACACAACTCAAGGTGTTTTTTATTTTTTCTTTAGAAGGGTCAGATCCCCAAAGACAAATACCAAGGAAAGAGACTCAGAAACTAAAGAAAGGCCCTCTTTCTCTGGCCCCCCCAGCCTTGCCCACCCCAGTGGCCTGCCCAGATGGCATTCCACCAGGGCCAAGGGGGTAGGGGTGGGCTGATGTGCTCAGTGGCAAGGAGAGAATCCGGTGTGAGAGGCAGGAGAAGAAAATAAGAAAAAAAGGAAAGTTACAGATGGTGATTCCAGGAAAACAAAGCAAAACTCGCCTAAAAACAAATTCAACCCAGGGTCACCCATAACCGCTACAATGTCCCCTGCACCACGGGACCACCATGGTGCACCATGAAACCCCATGACTGAAAAGAATAGTATTTGCTGGGGACACATGGTGGGAACACCTAACCAAATGTGGGGCCATGAAAATGACATTCAAATTGGTCTTGGAGGCGAAGCTGGAGCTGAGGCAATTCAGTCATGTTTTTAAGGACATAAGTAATTTCTGCAGTCAGACTGGCCCTTCATGAGTATGTTAGTTACTCAGTTGTGTCCAACTCTTTGTGACCCCATGGACTGTGGTTCACCATGCTCCTCTGTCCATGGAATTCTCCAGGCAAGAATACTGGAGTCGATAGCCATTCCCTTCTCCAGGGGATCTTCCTGACCCAGGGACACAACCTGGGTCTTCCACATTTCAGGCAGATTCTTTACCATCTAAGCCCTAAGTATGGCAGACAGCAATTAAATGGTTAAAAACAGGCCCCAAACTGCATCTCACTTCCCTGCCAGCAAATCCAGGAAAAAAGATATAAGAAGTAGTGCCATGTCCATCTACTCCCTAGTTTACTCTGAAGCCCCCTAGAAGTCCTTCTCATGACCTACCACCAGGGCCTTGTCAGAGTGTAGGTGGGTCTTCTCTGGTCTGTGTCCAGGAGAACCCGCCTTCCCTGTCCATCTACCGGCCTGACAAGCAGCTGAGCAAGTCTGTCTCCAAAACCACAATCTGAGGCGCAGCCTCACATGGAGGCATCTGTCACCCCATGACTCCAGGATACACTTTTGAGTGGGATGGGATGGGTCGCTAGAAAACTTGCCCACAGCTCTGTACTGAAAAGCTCATGCGATTACACAGCACACTCACTTGCATAACGAGCGCCTGCCTGGGAAATGGATTTCACAATATCACTGATGCAACCCGCAGCTCCACCCTTTTCTGGTGTGCCTAGGCACCATCTGCTTTTGAGATCAGGTGTTAGGCCTCGGAATTTCAACCCCATGTCCTGTTAATCCCTGGGGTAGGTAGCAACCCAGGAAGTGGCTGTCATGGTAGCTGAGCAGAAGACGACAGATGCTTTTTTCTTCTTCTCTGCACCCCATCTCCTCTTTCCTGGACCACACAAATATGAGCAGTAACAAAGCCCAGGTGTGAGAAATGGAAGAAATACAGGCTGATGCTGTGTTTCCTTAGCAGGGTCATGGGTACAGGCTATTGCAATAGCTTAAATACAATCTTCCATAAGCAGAGATCTTAGATTCTCTCTATCTTTGTCTTTAGCTATAAGATTTGACCCCTTACTTGCTTCCTATTTTGTCCTGCCCCTTTATGCTACCTCTAGCCTGCTTTTAATGTGTTTTGGCACCATGCCAACCCAGGTCAGAAGAGTAAATCCTAAAGTTTCCCTGGAACCTTCCTGCCAATGCTTTTTACCAAAACAGAACATTCCTCTACTCCCTTTGATTGGAATCTCACTGCATATTCACAGACACCTTAAAGAATAAATACATAAACACTCACTAAAACAGCATGAGAACCAGTGAGACGCCCAGTGCAGAATACTCTAAATCTATCTCCACCCCCACCCGCCTCCCCATCCCCCAGCTCCAGTCTGGCACCTCCATCTGTCTAGCAGACGTCTCCACCTAGAAATTACGGCTCAGTCTCAGTATGGCTGAGGCTGAGCCCACAGCTCCCAGCACGGCAGAGCAGGGGAGTTTTGGGACCAAGGGGTGACAGTGAGGCCCAGACAAGCGTACCACCTGTGGATGACCATTCCTGCCTCTGGACATCACCAGCTGTGTCTGGGTCAAGCTGCTGCCTCTCCTCAGAGCATGCTCTGCTTTCCCACATTCCACAGCTCCCAGCCCAACCCAGCCTGGCTGCCAGTTCATCATTAGCAGGGTATAGTTTGGGGGTTCTTAAAGTCTCAAGACTTCTCTCCATGGTGGCCACCATCAAGGATCCCCATCTGTCTGCAACATCCTGGCCATTCTGGTCCACTACTGTTCGGTAAGGCTTTGCCCAGCCCTTCTGCTCCAGTTTCTACCAACAGGCAGGGACTTCAGGCCCACATGTCACAACTTGCCCGTCTTCATCATGGAAAAATCTCCTACTAAGATCCGGCTTCAGTCATGCTGCAGCTGCTTGGATGGGGGAGGAGGGGTGGGATCCTGGCCCCAACAGTTCTTACAGGGATCTGATTGGGGAACAGGTGCTGCCCAGCTCTGATACAGGGATTGGCCCATCAACCCTCTATCTTAACACCACCTATCAGCACGTCACATCCAACACAGAGGCAAATGTCTACTGGGAATGATTAAAGGCAAGAGGGAAGAGGTGATATTCTTAATATACATTAAAAAAAAAACAAAAACTTTTAGTTGTGGCATGTGGGATCTAGTTCCACCACCAGGGATCAAACTAGGGCCTCTGCATTGGGAATGCAGAGTCTTTACCACTGGGCCACCAGGCAAGCCCCTACATGGTTTTTAAAGATTATCTTCTCTTCTGATTCTTGGGCTTAATATCTACATTTACAGAAAGCTATTATAACCCTGTCCTACTTATCTCTCCCAAGCTTACTTCTTTCAAGATAGCCACTGGTCTCCTCCCCACAAATAAGCAAATTCTATGGTCATCAAATTGAAAACCTGAATGCCCAATTTCTGTTCTTCCATGAAGACTTTTCTAGTTACTTCTCTCTTCTCTGATGAAACTGCACAGGGAGGTAGTATGGTCTCAATATTTGTAGTAGTCAAGAATAGATTAAAATACCTAGAGACTGGGAGAAAATATTTGCAAAGGATGCGACCAACAAGGTCTTAATTTTCAAAATATATAAAAAGCTCATACAATTCAACAATAAAAACAAACACCCAATCAAAAAATGGTCAAAAGACCTAAACAGACATTTCTCCAAAGAAGACATTCAGATGGCAAACAGGCACATGAAAAGATGCTCAACATTGCAAATTATTCAGTTCAGTTCAGTTTCTCAGTCGTGTCCGACTCTTTGAGACCACATGAATCGCAGCACGCCAGGCTTCCCTGTCCATCACAAACTCCCGGAGTTTACTCAAACTCATGCCCATCGAGTCGGTGATGCCATCCAGCCATCTCATCCTCTGTCACCCCCCTCTCCTCCTGGGATGGAGGGTCTTTTCCAATGAGTCAACTCTTTGCATGAGGTGGCTAAAGTATTGGAGTTTCAGCTTCAGCATCAGTCCTTCCAATGAACACCCAGGACTTATCTCCTTCAGGATGGACTGGTTGGATCTCCTTGCAGTCCAAGGGACTCTCAAGAGTCTTCTCCAACACCACAGTTCAAAAGCATCAATATTTCGGTGCTCAGCTTTCTTCACAGTCCAACTCTCACATCCATACATGACCACTGGAAAAACCATAGTCTTGACCAGATGGACCTTTGTTGGCAAAGTAATGTCTCTGCTTTTTAATATGCTATCTAGGTTGGTCATAACTTTCCTTCCAAGGAGTAAGCATCTTTTAATGTCAGGGCTGCAGTCACCATCTGCAGATGCTAATTATTAGAGAAATGCAAATCAAAACTACAGTGAGGTACCACCTCACACCAGTCAGAATGACCGTCATTAAACAGTCTGCAAACTGTCAGTGTTAGAGAGGCTATGGAGAAAAGGGAGGCCTCTTACATTGCTGTTTGGAATGTAAATTTTCATACTGGAAAACAATAAGAAGGTTTCTTAGAAAACTAAAAATAGAGTTGCTATATGATCCAGCAATCCCACTCCTGGGCATATATCCTGACAAAACTATTCAAAAAGATATAGGCACTCCTAGGTTCATAGCAGCACTATTCACAACCGCAAAGACACGGAAATAACCTAAATGTCCATTGATAGATAAATGGATAAAGAAAATGTGGTACATGTACACAATGGAATACTACTGAGCTACCAAAAAGAATGAAATAATGCCACTTGTATTAACAGCAACATGGATAAACCTAGAGATCATACTAGGTGAAGTCAAAAAGAGAAAGACAAATACAATATGATATCACTTATACATGAAATCTAAAATATGACATAAGTGAACTTATCTGCAAAAAAGACACAGACTCACAGACATGAAGAATAGATTGTGGTTTCTAAGGGAGGGGGTAGTGAGGGAGGGATGGACTGTGAGTTTGGGATTATCAATAGAAACTATTATATATAAAATGGATAAACAATAAGGTCCTACTGTTTAAGCACAGGGAACTATATTCAATATCCTGTGATAAAATACAATGGAAAAGAATATGAAAAAGAATGTATACATATGTAAAACGGGATCACTTTGCTCTATAGCAGAAATTAACACATTGTAAATCAACTATACTTCAATAACATAAATTTTAAAAAGAATAGGTTGAAATAATAGGTTGCGAAGAGCTGACTCATTGGAAAAGACCCTGATGCTGGGAAAGATTGAGGCCAAGAGAAGGGGGCAGCAGAGAAGGAGATGGTTGGATGGCATCACTAACTCAATGGACATGAGTTTGAGCAAACTCAGGGAGATAGTGAAGGACAGGGAAGCCTGGCGTGTTTCAGTCCATCGGGTCATAAAGAGTCAGACATGACTTAGTGACTGAACAACAACAATAGTTGAGATATTTCTCATAAAACAACTGATTTGGAAAAGATAAGGAAAAATGAAACTATTAGATAACAGGTTGATGGAGAATTATACAAGATCAAGTTTCCAACATCTGAATTCAGCGATGAGTTTTAGTATCATTAAGAATAAGACAATAAGACACTGTGTCTCCAGATACAAGACAATACGAAGAGTATCATGGCCTATGATATTCTTACCAAAAAAGTTGAATCTCAATCTGATCAAGTCTGTAGAACTAGTTTTCCATTTACAGAAATTATACGTTGAAGAGACAAGTTAAATGACAACATGAAGAAACAAAGAGACAGATCCAGGAGGTGGGTCATTTTGCAGACAACTGGCTCCACTTCTTCAACAAGTCAATGGCATTAAAACAAACAGACTGAAAAAGAGGCAGAGGGTAGGGACTACTGCAGATCAAAAGGGACTCAGGAGATGTAACAGTGAATGGATCACATACTTTGGAACTTGAATCAACATCAAAACACACCCAAACACGTTTTTAGACAAACAGGGGTATCTGAATTATGGGCTGAAGAGTGGATGATTACCAGGAATGATAGTCAATTACATTAGGTGTGATCATGGCAGAAAGGTTATGTTACCATAGCCCTAGCGCCCTGCACAGTCTGGCTTCATCCTCCTGCTCCAAGCTCATTCCCCAATCCAGTCCCCCTCCACCACTTCCTGCATCCTGCAAGTCTCCTTTCAGTTCTCAGTTGTCACTTTCCCCAGCTCTGGCTCTTGTGCACACCTTGTCCTCAGCTTGGGACACTTTCTGGGGCATTTTGCATGTCTGGCTCCTCCTCTTTCCTCAGGCCTCCTCTTAGAGAACAGTCCCATGTGGAAGTCCTCCTCAGGCATGCCATATAGACTAAGTCCTTTGTCATCCCCAGTCTGGGCACTTTGCTTGACCCCTTCACAGCCCTCACCATAATTCTAATCACGCATTTGTCAGTTTACCTTTGTTTTTGCCTCTTCCTACCTAGACTATAGATTCCTTGCAGGCAGCAGCCAAGCCTGTCTCATCCATTATTCTATTGCAGTGCCCAGCACTGTGCTCACCACACAGAAGTGCTCAGTGAGTATTCTCCTCCTCCTCAAGACCTAAGCTCAAACTCTAGATGCACTATCCCACTTTATTCCTGATCCATTCATTGTGCATTCACACAGCCCACTTATGTGCATTGCACACTTATTCAATATTGATTCATCATCACAGCCAGTCATTAAACCTCTGTAAAGTGTCTTCTATCCATCATACCTTTATGTTCTAAAGCTTCCATTTCACTCCAGGCCCTTTCCGTTACCCACCAGGACATGGGTAATGGTCCAAATTTGTCTGCACTCAACCTCTTCGATCCATCTATACAGCCCTCCTCACAATGACTTGCCTCTGTTCCCTAGTTTTCAGCAACTCTCTGACGCACACTCTGACCTGGAGTTCTCTGCCATTCGGTGTTGAGTGCATACGCTCTCTTATGCTGACTCTGCTCCAGCCAAGAGGGTCCACATGTCCTGCACTCCCACCTTTGTGTCATGTGTCTACAACTTTGTGCCAGCAACCCATATGCTGAAATTCAGGCATCTTCCCTTTCTCCCGCCAATTTAAAACAAATACTATTTTCACACATTTAGAAACACAATGTAGCATTTTCCTAGAAGCTGAGGGAGGTCACCTTTCCCCTTCTATTCAGCTCCATGGATCCCACAGTGCTTCTATGACCACCAAGTGCAGGGGGCAATCAGGTGGGCTCAAGGAAAGCTGCTGCTGATCTGTGTGCTGACTCCTCCTCCTCAGTCCCACTTCCCTCCCCCAGTCTCATTTTTAATCCCTGGTGAGGCCAGATCCTCACCATCTTTTCTTCTAGCCATCCTTCTCATCCTGGGAGGAAGATGAGTCTTTAGTTTTTTCTTCCTTCCATCTTCATTTTAACATGTTCAAGTCTTTCTCATCTTAAATAAAACTCCTCCTTGTCATCCTTTCATTCCTCCCTTTCAAAGTCAAATTTCTTGACAAAGTTGCCAAGAATAAGAACAGGTGATTTACAGAAGAGGAAATCCAAGAGGCTAAGACCCTAAAAAGAGATGCTCAAGTTCTTTAGCTAACAAGAAATGCTGATTGAAATAAGGAGACACCAGAAGCAAACATTTTCAAACTGGATAACATAAGATGGTGACGTGCAGAGCAGGCACCTTGTATGCTGCTTGCTGGTGGGAGTGTGGACTGGCCCAGCCATTCTGGAAGCCAGTGTGTAGTTCTCAGTCAGGTTGCATATCTACAACCCTGTTCCTGGGCATACAGACTGAAGAAATTCTCACACAGGTCAAAAAAGAGGACATATGAAGGGAAGTTCACTGCAGCATTGACTGTGGTGGTGGGAGGGTGAATTCAAACCGTGTGTCCATCACTTGGGGATGGACAGTAAAATGGGATGAATGTACACATGGATGACCTTAAAAATAGTGGATAAAATAAACAGAATGAGATTTATAGCACGCCATTGACATAATTTCAAAGTGTTAGTTGCTCAGTCGTGTCCGACTCTGCAACCCCATGGACTATAGCCCACCCGTCCATGGGATTCTCCAGGCAAGAATATTGGAGTGGGTAGCCATTCCCTTCTGCAGGGGATCTTCCCAACCCAAGGATCAAACCCAGGTCTCCTGTTTTGCAGGTGGATTCTTTACCAGATGAGCCACCAGAGAAGCCATTTAAACAAAAGGAAAACTCTTTAAATGCATGAAAATGGTTGCCTCTAGATGGAGTTAGGGAAATGGAGATGAAAGGAAACCAACCAACCAACCAACCAGGAGAGGTGCCCTGACTAGAAAATGAGGACAATGAACTGCGAAGTATGATGAAGCTTGGGCTTCTAAAGTAAAAATAGATACAGTGTATTTATCTATAATATATTCATGAGAACCTCCTCATGCCATACCTAACTCACTCATTATTGCACTGAAAGCTGGCTTCCCCCATCAGTTCTTGATGCTATTCTTGAAGCTATTCACGGACACCTCCCTTCCTAGTTCCTTAAAACAACAGATGTTTTTCAGGCCTTTATCTTGACTTCTCAGCAGGCTTAGGCTCTGTTGGTGGTCCCCAAGTTTCCTGAAATCACCTCCTTTGTCTTCCAGGACTTATTCCTCGTTCTCCCTTAACTGTCTGGTCCTTTCTCCTTGGTTTGCTCTGTGGGCTTCTTTTCCCCTACTGTCCTTGAATGGTGATGTTCCCCAGAGCTCTATCCTGAGGTCCCTCCACTCTTCGTCTGTCTGCACTCTCTTCTTAGACTATCTCTGGCACCTTTATGACCTAAATGACCTCATGCGAATGGCTTCCAAGTCTGTCTCAACTCCCGTCTATCACCTTCAACTGCCTTCTGAACATCCACCTGAAGGACTACAGGCCACTTATACTCAACATTATCCTCAGTTGAATCTATCACCATCCCAGTCCTTACATCCCATGGTCCTAGTCCATTGATATCCCAATGGCCCAAACCCAAACCTGGGGTGATAGGACCCAGGATCTCATCAACTAAGGCCCTCAGTGTCTCTCAAATCTCCATTCTTCTCTGTCTCCATGGCTCCCCCTCACTTCTCACCACCATCATGTCAAGTCTAGTGGCTTCCTGATGAGTTCTTTGTACCCGCGTTTACTCTTTTGCCTACCATCCTGACCCATCCTCTACCTTGTGGTCAGAAAGATCACCTTGGAATATAAACCTGATGTCACTTCCATACTTTAGTAGTTTCTCTCTCTCTCAGAAGGAAGTTTAAAACCCATAATAAATCATAGTCAAAGCCCTTTGTGATTTATCCCCTACCTGAACATTATTCTATCCAACCCTCCCTACTTCCGCAATCCTACTTCCCAGTCCTAACAAACTCGAATCAGGTCCCCAGCTCTCTCTGGACATCTTGTTGCATATACTTTTTCCTAAGCCTGAAATGGTGGCTCAGTGGTAAAGGATCTGCCTGCCATTGCAGGAGACTCAGGAAACGGAGGTTCAATCCCTAGGTTGCGAAGGTCCCCTAGAGAAGGGAACAGCAACCCACTCCAGTATTCTTGCCTGGGAAATCCCATGGAGAGAGGAGCCTGGAGGGCTACAGTCCATAGGGTCGCAAATAGTTGGACATGACTGAGCACACACCCATGTATGCACGTAAGCCTGAAACATACTCCCTCTTTTTCATAGTAATTTTTTATCCATTCGAACTCATCTCAGCCTCACTTCTTTTGAGAAAGCTCCCCATCTCCATGCAAGTCCCCTACAGTGGCAGTAGGTGGGGGCACGTCTTTCAGGCTCCCCTCACTGCCATCAGAACACTTTTATGGCCTAGGAGAATAATCTATTTTTCTGTCTTTCTCAATAGATAATAAGTTGCTTGAAGCCAGGGACATTCTTCTTCATTCTTTTCATCCCAACTGCCCAGGATAACTCCAGGAACATAAAATGAGGCTAGAAGATGCTGAACAAATGGGTGAGAAGTGAGAAATGCCGAGAAGGGCTCCTGAAGAGCTAAGAACAGCTACTGCGGAGGACACACTATCAGACAGCCAATCTGGAGGTGAAGGTGGTGAAGAGGCTGGGAACGTGGCACATACAGCAGTGCTGTGGATGCGGGCTGGTCCTGACAGTCTCGCTGTTGCCTCTGCTGTTTCAACATCACAATCCTGCCATCACATCCTCTTTTGCTGGACTGTGCTGGCAGAAGAGCAGGCAGTGGCAACAGGGCCCAGCTCCTAAGATCCCATCTTGAAACCTTTCAGAGCAGCTCTGACTCAACCCACGCCCCAATCTCCTCACCCGAAACACTGATGAAAGCTGCCTCTTCTCACCCAGAACTGAAACACTGATGAAAGCAGCCTCCTCTCACCCAGAACTCATCTAGACAGGGATGCCACGCCCCACTCAGCTGAGAAGTCTTTTAGATATTCTTTCTTATGTCACAGAAATATCAGTCACAGAATGGTTTCTATCCATACAGCTCTGCTACCCAAACAAAGAGAGCTACTTTAAGAGTTGAACCTATAAATAATATATAAGTTATGGGTGCCAATTTGGTATTCATTCACATTAGAGCTTTTCAAATAATTCAATTAAAATTAATCTTTTAGATGTTGCTCAGGCCCACAAGGACTCCCGAGGGAACGGGAGCTGGCTGGAAGAACTCCCCATCCTTGCCCAGGGCACAAGCCTGACGCAGTTGGGCCGTCCCCTGGAGACACACAGAAGTTGTTGGCAAGGCTCCTGTCTCCCAGCAAAGCCATGGGCAGCCTCTTCCCGCCCCGCAGGGCCTGCCCCTCCTGTGCATGAATCCCTACCCTGCAGGGAGAGCACCTCTCGGCTCCTGGAATCCACTCAGCCTTCTTCCCTGGGTGCTGCTGATGGGGAAGCCCCCACTGCCGGCTCATGCAGTCACTCTGCTGCCCATGGTCCTCAGGAAAAGGACTTGGCTCTCTGTAGGACTATGCAGCAAAGCCCAAGGCGAGGAAAGGAACCTGGAATTTACTAAGACCATTATATTGGGTTGGCTGAAAAGTTCCTTCGGGTTTTCCATGAACTAGCATGGAGAAACCTAAATGAACTTTTTGTCCAACCCAATACATACTGCCCCATTTTATACGTGCCCACACTCACAAACTATTGGATATTATTACTGTTATTGCTGCTGTTAGCATTACTGTGCCTGCTCTATCAAAACAGAAGACCCGGGTTGAGATCCTAACTCCTATACTTAGCTTAGTAGTCACGTGCTCTTCTCTCTGTACGTCACTCACCCACGTTGTACCTTGGTTTCCCCATCTGTAAAATGGGAATGCCCTGTGCTTCCACGCACAGGATCAGGCCTAACAATGGATGAATGGCTCTTTCTACAACCAACTTGGAGGCATCTTCCAGTCATCCCTATGGTTAGGTGTGGCCGTGTGAGTGAATGAGCACAAGTGACACCACTTCAAGGTCTAGACTAAAGGGCCAAGATGAGAAGAACCTGCTTTCCTGGATGACTATGGGGAACAAAGTCTCCCCCACAATTTATACGCATTTACTCATCTATGATGTGAGCCAGAAGTAACATTCTATTTTACAGTTCTTTATTAGAGCAGTTACAATGCCCTAATCAAGATACTCATCATTTACCATACAAAGCTATTGTACAGATACTATAAAGTTATATGAAAATGATTTATAAACTACAAAGTACCCTATAACCCCAAGGTATTCTTATTTACAAAAAAAAAATGCAGTATCTCTCAGTATCAAGTTTTGAGTCTGCTCAATACACACACTCTCACAGCAAAAGGAAAAGTTCATAGTCGATGGAGTCTATTGTCATGACCCCTCTGCCTCTTCTGTAACTGTCTTTCCCTTTCAACTCTGCTTCAAGCATCTAAGCTTTTCCAACCTCCCTTAATACCAGGTTCCTCTCCTGAGTCTAATGACTCAAGTCTAATTCCTCCTTTAGACCTACTTCCATCCCTACTTCAAAATGAAATTGACTCTGACAACCTAATTCCTTATCACAGTAAGCTCCGCAAACAGAAGGATGCCATTTCCACCTTGAAAGTCTTTGCCTGTGGTTGTTGCTGTTGTTCAGTCGCTCAGTTGTGTCTGACTCTTTGCAACCCCATGGACTGCAGCACGCCAGGGTTCCCTGGCCTCCACTATTTCCTGGAGTTTGCTCAAGTTATGTTCACTGAGTTGGTGATGCTGTCTAGGATTATCCTCTGCTGCCCTCTTCTCCTTTTGCCTTGCCTGTCGTAGGGACTCAATTGGTACATGTTAATTGAATGAAACTGATGTATCTACCTTCCCAAGGGGCAGAGTATCTCTCCCAGGAAACTCATCTTAATAAGTGCCTTATTAAAATAGATTACCTTATTCAAAGGATGGATATACAATGTTGGAGCCAAACCAGACAAATAGGTGATAAGCGGTTGGTTGGACAGGCTACTCAGCACATTCAAATTTTGTGAGGGAGGCAACTGTGTATTTTACCTACAGGGAAAGCCAGCTTTGCCTAGAGAGTCCCTGAAAGGTGTAGCCTTAACTCAATGTATGACCTGTGCTAGGAGGCAGACCCTGGGTGGGAGAAGGAGCCATCCAGAGTTAAAGAACTTAGCAAGAGAAATGCAGAATGAGGCCCTATTTCCTACCTTCTAGAGTTACACTCAGACCTTTCAGCCTCACTGGCCTGACCATAACCAAGGACTTTGATGAATTTTCCAATGCTATTCTAGCATCTTGTATATGACTACAGAATCAAGATAAGCATTCACAGGTAGTTTGGTACTGTTTATTAATTCAACATTTTTTAATTGAATAAAGCACTCCCCAAAAGCCATGAAATACTTAAGTATAAAGAGAACAAAACATGTCCAGGATCAATAAGCAAACGATTATTGTCAAAGGTGTCAAAACAATGTAACGGAGAAAGGGTAGTCTTTTTCAACAAATGGTGTTGAACAACTGGACATCAAATGAAAAATAAAATGAAACTCTACCTCACAACACATATTGAGGGTAACTCAATATAGATTATAGACCTAAATGTAAAACCTGAAACCTCTAGGAAAAAAAAAAAAACAGGAGAAAAATCTTTGTAATGTTGGGTTAAGCAAAATATTTTAGGTACAACATCAAAAGTATGATCCACAGAAGATCGAGTATTATAAAAGAAAAGAACTCATTAATTTGACATCAGAAATAAAAATGTCTGCTCTTTGAAAGATATTGTTAAGAAAATGAAAATATAAGCCACAGACTGGGAGAAAATACTTGTAAAACTCATGTGATATCATACATTTTTTTCTCTGTCAGACTTATTTCATTTAGCGTAATAACTTCCAAGTCCATCTATGTTGTTGCAAATGGCAAATCATTCTTTTTTATGGCTGAGTAGCATTCTATTGTGTATATATATCTACCACATCTTCTTTAGCCACTCATCTGTTGATGGACACTAGGGTTGCCTCCATACTTTGGCAATTGTAAATAATGTTTCTACAAATATCGGGGAACATGTATCTTTTCAAATTAGTATTTTTGTTCCTTTTGGCTATATACCCAGGAGTGGAGTTGCTGGGTCGTATCATAGTTTGATAGTTCTATCTTTAGTTTTTTGAGAAACTTCCATACTGTTTTCCACAATTGCTGCAACAATTTACATTCCCACCAACAGTGTAAGACGGTTACCTTTTCTCCACATCCTTGTCAACATGTTATTTTTGTTTTTTTGATGATAGCCATTCTGACAGATATGAGGTGATATCTCACTGTGTCTTTGATTTGCATTTCCCTGATGACTAGTGATGTTGAGAATCTTTTCATGTGCCTGTTGGCCATCTGCCTGTGCTCTTTGGTAAAATGTCTATTCAAGTCTTTCGCATGTTTCTAATCAAGCTGTTTGGGTTCTTTTTTTCATGTTGAATTGTATGATCTGTTATATATGTTGGGTATTAATCCCTTACCTGTCATACCATTTGCAAATATTTTCTCCCATTCAGTAGGTTGCCTTTTCGTTGTATCAAAATTTTTTAAGTTTACCTAGGTCTCATTTGCTTATAACCCTTATTATCCCGATTTTATGGGTGAGGAAACTGAGGCTTAGAGAGTTTGGTGATTTGCCCCTGTCCATTAGCCAGCAAGTGATGGAGCCAGGATTCAAACTCAGGCAATCGGACTCAGAGCCCCTGCCCTTAACCACTGTGATCACAGCCCTGCCTGATCTGAGCCCTCTGCAGGAAGGAATGAGACATCAAAGGAGCAGGGTGCCTGTAAACAGTTTTTAAATCATCCGGGACAGATTCTTCCACACCCAGCTCAACACCAGGCAACAAGAACATCAAGGAAGGCAACAGGAAAGAAAGATGATCTATGTTGGGAGGCCATGAGGCCTTTTAGGGTCATAGTTAATCCAACCCTGAGATTTCAGAACACAAATACACTAGGCCTCTAGTGGGCATCAGATCCACATTTCCTCTGAGGATCTCCAGGCACCTTTCTCTCCCAAATCCTTACAGACACAGAGACGACAGGAAAGCAAGGTGGGGTAACTTTCCCAGGACAAACCAGCGGCAGCATCGGAAGGGAAATGTTCTGTGTTTAATCCCCCAGCTCTTCTCTGAGGCTGCAGTTTAATTTTAGGGTCCCTCCTTAACACCACACACATCCATCTATTTTCAGAAGAAGGGAAACCCAATGTGTGGAGCCAGAAGAGGGTTTCTGTAGGTTTTCCAAGGTGCTGCAGCTTGATAACACTCTCCGCCCATCTGTTAAAGAGCGCGGCAAATGTTATCAGCTGAACGCAGCCGAAGCCAGGGTACCCCGGTTCTGAGCACTGGAAGTGGGCTACCCGGAACTGGACAGCAACTGGACAGTAGTCAGTGCCTCACCCCGTAATCAGGCTGAGCTGCTTGCAAAGGAACCGCTACCACATTCCTCTCTTAAAGAGGCCTGACTCCAAATAGCTTGGCTGGGGCCAGGGCAGGGAGAGGTGCCAAGAGCCTGCCGTTCCCAGGGAGGCGCATGTGTGTGGCCAGGGTTGTGGACACATAAGCCAGGGGACATCATCTGAACCGTATGGAGAAATGAGCAGTCATTGCTAAAATAGTCTGCAAGCAGCTCCCAAAAGCTCACTATGCCTCAACATTCTCAAGTACATGGCAGCAATACTCGACCATTCCAAGGGCTTGAGCCAGCTTCCAGAAAGAACCACAGGGCAGCACACGGGGGATTTAGTCCAGAAATAGTAGACTAAGGTGACTTTGACTTGGGAAAGTGAACTGGGCAGTGCCGCGCCACTGGTTGGGGACATCTGGAATTAGGCAGCCATGGGATGACCCCAGATTTTAGCCACTCACTAGCTGTGTGGCCTTAGGCCATTTCTTTAAACTCTTTAAGCTCCTGTTTCTTCATCTATATATAAAGTGGAATTAAAGACATGTGTACCCCAGTGTTCAGTGCAGCACTACTTACAATAGCCAGGACATGGAAGCAACCTAAATGTCTGTCGACAGATGAATGGATAAAGATTGGTACATATTTACAATGGAATATTACTCAGCCATAAAAAGGGACAAAACCAGGTCATTTGCATGGACCTGTGGATATGGATGGACCTGGAGTCTGTCATACAGAGTGAAGTAAGTCAGAAAGAGAAAAACAAGTATCATAACGCATATACATGGAGTCTAGGAAGATGGGACTAACGAGCCTGTTGGCAGGGCAGGAATAGACACACTGATGCAGTGAATGGACTTGTGGACATAGGGAGAGAAGAGGAGGGTGGAACAAATTGAGGAAGAAGCACTGACATATATACACTACCGTGTGTAAAATAGATAGCTGGGGGAAGCTTCTGTATGGCACAGGGAGCTCAGATCACTGTTCTGTGACAACCTAGATTGGTGGGATCTAGGGGGTGGGAGCGAGGTTCAAGAGGGAGGAGATACACGCATACATATAGATGGTTCACTTCATTGTGCAGCAGAAACCAACATAACATTGTAAAGCAAATAGACTCCAATAAAAACAAGGTGGAGTTAACAGTCATCACCTCACAGCACTGCCGTTCAGATCCAATGAGATGATGCATTTAAGAGTCTCTAACAGAATGCCTGGCTCGGAGTGCAGCCCTGAAGACGTGTGTGTTGTACCAGGTTTGTGGCTGGCCTCAGAACTGAGAAGAATGAACTGTTGCCCCTCTTGGTACCTCAGTTTCTCCAGCAAGAAAACAGCAACTACTCTTCCCCCGCCTCTACTGATGGCGCTTCAAAGCCAGGGATATGCAGAAGTAGAGGGTTTCTTTAACCATCAGAAATGTTATCCAGTGTTTACATGGCATCTACTCAGGGACTGGCCATCTCGCCCTTTTTGGTATCTGTGCAGATCCTCTAAATGCTGGTTGACAGACTTCTGATTAAAACAAGCAGGCTATACTTTTGCTCTTCTCAAGTTTTGATGATGCCAGGAGCAGACACGAGGAAGCAACCATCTCCCGCGTGTCGAAGACTTGGGGAGGGATGCAGAGCAGTCATGCTGATCCCCCTCCAGATTTGTCATCTGACGCCCCCTCTTTCCTTCCAAAGAAGGGAAAGATGTCTTTATTCCATGGGGTGGGGGTGGGGATAAAATCAGTGTTTGAATATTCATGACAATTCTTCACAACAAACACAAAGGTAACTTCCTGACTTTCTCATTTCCACTTGGTCACAGTCCATCACAATGCCCTTATTCCATCACAATCCTTACTTCTCAGGCTAGAAGAAAGGGATGGGAGTGACATTCTGTTGAGAGTTAGGACAGGTTTCTGGCTTGCTCTAGCTGCCTTCTCTGGATAAAGGCCATCAGCTGTCAAACTAACCTGAGGAGCTGGGCTGTGAGACAAGAGTGGCTTTGCATAGAGGGGGATGCTGCCTGCCGCACCTGGGCAGCTTCCCCACCCTGGGTCACTTGGCAGGTATAGTGAACACGGACACTAACCATCTTCTCCTAGCATTAGCTCCCGTGCCTTGACCTGAACCATTCCACCACCACCACCACCAGCCAACCTCCCAGAACAGCCTAGGACAGGGCCATTATTAATTTGGTGTATTTCCTTTCAGCCAACCTAATATGTTTTATTATATTTTTAGATGATTTTTTGATGTGGACCATTTTGAAAGTCTTTACTGAATTTGTCACAGTATTGCTTCTGTTTTTATGTTTTGGGTTTTTTGGCCCTGAGGCATGTGGGATCTTAGTTCCCTGACCAGGGATCAAAGACCACCTACATTGGAAGGCAAAGTCTTAACCACTGGACCGCCAGGAAGTCCCTAGATCATTTTTTAATTATAGAAGTGTTATATGCCAGGCCTTTAGAAAATCCAATAAAACAGGCTGCAGTGGAGAGCCGACATTAGCAGTCTACCCATCCTCAAAACGGTGCCCCCAAGCTGAGTAGACTGTCCTCACATGAATAAGTGACAGTGGGGCCTGCCAAGAGTTGCTTAGCAGGAGTTTCTGTGTAAAAATGAGGGCTAGAAAACCCAGCCTTCCTTTATTTTTACAGTTACCCTTGATTACCAGTGAATGAATGCCCTCAGTTGTGAACTGTCCACAGCTCTCCCCATCTAAACCCTCTCCCTTCATTCTATGCAGCCAGACCTCTGGCTCTTCATGGGAAGAGATCAGGTCCCAACGCACAATAGGAATTTGTATCTCCAACAACAAATGTTTGTAGAACACCATCACAGAACATTAACGATAATAACAATAACAAAAACAGTAACACAGGTATTCAGCGATGACTCAGTACATGAGATATATTATGCCAAATGCCAGGCCTACACATAGAAGTGTATTGACAATGAAACCAGCTGCGAGTAATTTCCACTTTCTCCATTTTATAAAGGAAGAAAGTGAAGCTTACTGGAGTTCAGAAGCTTCCCCAGGTCACACAACTGTAGAAGCAAGGGGTGGGGTGCAACCCACAACTGCTCTGACCCTGGTCTAACAGCATAACTTTAGTATGAATTGCCACTCATGGTAAATTTTAACTCTGTTAACAGTCCAGTAATCCATGTGACACCTAGCAGGGCTTCAGTCAAAAAGAAACGTGAAGATGATACTAGAGCTCCCATTATAGAAACACCTCCTATGTATAAAAGTCAGGTTTACTATTCTCCCCAACACCGCATCCCACCTCTACCCCAAATACATTTAAAACACATTCCGGGGATCCCACCTGCTCTAAGATTCCCACTTGGTGTGTAGCAGTCTGTCTGCATCCTGTTCCCTTTGTGACCACAGCAAGCCACCTTAGAAGAGGCAGGCACACTGCTCCTCGTAAAGGCCGGACCATTTCAGGCCACTAACCAACCAGATATAAGACCCGGATGTCAGAGACCTCGAGCTATTGTTCTGTCTACATACAACACTCCCTTGTAAAAGAGAGAGACAGAGGGACACACAGACACACAAAAACACTGGAAGATGAAAGATCCAAAGTAACCCACAACCAAACCAGCCCGGGGCTCCCCGTATGAAGTGAACTCCTCTAAGCCCTGGCCCATTATCTGGGTTTGGCAGAATAGCTCACTCCCCAACTTATCTCTCTTTGTACCTACACAGCTTGCTACACCCACTGCGTGTGGACATCCTTATCAGAAAATACCCGCACACAACAAGCCTTTGCCTTTGAACAGAAGTAGCTATTTAGCCCGCCAAACATCAATAACTTTGCATAACTATTGATATATATATTGTGAACACGTACAGACAGCTCATGAACACAGAACAGATACTGACTGCAGGGCACAAGTGGTCTGTGTGTCTTTGGAAACTGTCAACCTATTACGAAATACCTGCCACTCGCCTCTTTCCCAGCAACCAGGAGAACAAAACTTGCCATCTCTGAATCACTCATTCATTCCACAAATATTTTCTGAGCACTGTGTGCTCTTAAAGTTTTACCAAACTGTAGGATTCAAGAGATGAGAAGAAAGTTGTCCCCTAGTTCTTTGTATGACACTAGTATCAGGAGGCAACGGGATCATCCAGCATCAGACTTGCCACAAGGTAAGAGCCTTTGACAGGCTTCCTAGGTGGTGCTAGTGGTAAAGAACCTTCCTACTAATGCAGGAGGCATAAGAGAAGCAAGTTTGAGACCTGAGTTGGGAAGATCCCCTGGGGGAGAGCATAGAACCCCACTCCAGTATTCTTGCTTGGAGAATCCCCATGGACAGAGGAGCCTGGCGGGCTACTGTCCATAGTGTCAGAGGGATGCACAAACACGCAAAAACACTAGAAAATGAAAGATCCAAAGTGATCTGTAACTATAAGGTCTCAAAGAGTTGGACATGACTAAAGTGACTTAGCACAACAGCCACTGACAATATGAAGTTATTATTTTTCGGGGTCAAGGGGTACCATGTGCATCTCCAACATTGGGAAACAAGGACTCAGCAACAGGCTCATCTACTCCCTTCATTTCTGAGTCAAATTAATTTTGACTCTCTAAAGTTTAGCATTTTGGTTTTTAATGTGTGCTAGTCATTTGTTAAATATATTTCATGGTCAGACATTTGGGGCCAATGTTGATTGTTTTTTAAAAACACAGAACTACGTTTTATGCATAAAGTCGGTAGATCATGGAGTCGAGATAAAATGTTTACTGGCTGCACGACAAGGGTGCCCACTCTCACCACTACTGTTCAACATAGTGTTGGAAGTTTTGGCCACAGCAATCAGAGCAGAAAAAGAAGTAAAAGGAATCCAGATAGGAAAAGAAGAAGTAAAACTCTCACTGTTTGCAGATGACATGATCCTCTATATAGAAAACCCTAAAGACTCTACCAGAAAATTACTAGAACTAATCAATGAATATAGTAAAGTTGCAGGATATAAAATTAACACACAGAAATCCCTTGCATTCCTATATACTAACAATGAAAAAACAGAAAGAGAAATTAAGGAAACAATACCATTCACCATTGCAACAAAAAGAATAAAATACTTAGGAGTATATCTACCTAAAGAAACAAAAGATCTATACATAGAAAACTATAAAACACTGATGAAAGAAATCAAAGAGGACACAAACAGATGGAGAAACATACCGTGTTCATGGATTGGAAGAATCAATATTGTCAAAATGGCTATTCTACCCAAAGCAATCTATAGATTCAATGCAATCCCTATCAACCTACCAACGGTATTTTTCACAGAACTAGACCAAAGAATTTCACAATTTGTATGGAAATACAAAAAACCTCGAATAGCCAAAGTAATCTTGAAAAAGAAGAATGGAACTGGAGGAATCAACCTGCCTGACTTCAGACTCTACTACAAAGCCACAGTCATCAAGACAGTGTGGTACTGGCACAAAGACAGAAATATAGACCAATGGAACAGAATAGAAAGCCCAGAGATAAATCCACGAACCTATGGACACCTTATCTTTGACAAAGGAGGCAAGGATATACAATGGAAAAAAGACAACCTCTTTAACAAGTGGTGCTGGGAAAACTGGTCAACCACTTGCAAAAGAATGAAACTAGAACACTTTCTAACACCATACACAAAAATAAACTCAAAATGGATTAAAGATCTAAATGTAAGACCAGAAACTATAAAACTCCTAGAGGAGAACATAGGCAAAACACTCTCCGACATAAATCACAGCAAGATCCTCTATGACCCACCTCCCAGAATATTGGAAATAAAAGCAAAACTAAACAAATGGGACCTAATGAAACTTAAAAGCTTTTGCACTACAAAGGAAACTATAAGCAAGGTGAAAAGACAGCCCTCAGATTGGGAGAAAATAATAGCAAATGAAGCAACAGACAAAGGATTAATCTCAAAAATATACAAGCAACTCCTGCAGCTCAATTCCAGAAAAATAAATGACCCAATCAAAAAATGGGCCAAAGAACTAAACAGACATTTCTCCAAAGAAGACATACAGATGGCTAACAAACACATGAAAAGATGCTCAACATCACTCATTATTAGAGAAATGCAAATCAAAACCACAATGAGGTACCATTACACGCCAGTCAGGATGGCTGCTATCCAAAAGTCTACAAGCAATAAATGCTGGAGAGGGTGTGGAGAAAAGGGAACCCTCTTACACTGTTGGTGGGAATGCAAACTAGTACAGCCACTATGGAAAACAGTGTGGAGATTCCTTAAAAAACTGGAATTAGAACTGCCATATGACCCAGCAATACCACTTCTGGGCATACACACTGAGGAAACCAGATCTGAAAGAGACACATGCACCCCAATGTTCATCGCAGCACTGTTTATAATAGCCAGGACATGGAAGCAACCTAGATGCCCATCAGCAGATGAATGGATAAGGAAGCTGTGGTACATATACACCATGGAATTTTACTCAGCCGTCAAAAAGAATTCATTTGAACCAGTCCTAATGAGATGGATGAAACTGGAGCCCCTTATACAGAGTGAAGTAAGCCAGAAAGATAAAGAACATTACAGCATACTAACACATATATATGGAATTTAGAAAGATGGTAACGATAACCCTATATGCAAAACAGAAAAAGAGACACAGAAATACAGAAGAGACTTTTGAACTCTGTGGGAGAAGGTGAGGGTGGGATGTTTCAAAAGAACAGCATGTATACTATCTATGGTGAAACAGATCACCAGCCCAGGTGGGATGCATGAGACAAGTGCTCGGGCCTGGTGCACTGGGAAGACCCAGAGGAATCGGGTGGAGAGGGAGATGAGAGGGGGGATCGGGATGGGGAATAAGTGTAAATCTATGGCTGATTCATATCAATGTATGACAAAACCCACTGAAATGTTGTGAAGTAATTAGCCTCCAACTAATAAAAAAATTAAAAAAAAAAAAAAAAAAGATGGAAAACCACCACCGTAAAGCACTGTTGCAGCCACAGCTTAAAGCACCTAGTGAAATTCGAGCTGCTTCTTCCCTGTATCACCTGCTGTGATCAGAATGAAAGCAGAGAACTGTTACTCCTGACTTGTGGTAAGTAACTTGATTATAATGCGTCAGGATGACTGGAATTCCCTTCTCCCTGCACTGAGAAGCCTGATCTCAAGAACAGAACAAAAGCCCACATGGTAATTAAAAACCCTGCCCCAGAAGTGGAGTGGGAGGTGGACCTCATTCTCCTTAAAACCCTTCCAAGGGTCGGGAAACACTGAGGGAGGGAGAGAAAGCAGGGGTTGTAGAGACCCTCAAAGTTGGTGTATGTATCACGTGAGCTGTGTGTAAGAGGACTGGTGGGGCCTTACACCCTGCAGAACATGTGTAGCTACAGGGGACTAGATGACAGGCAGCTGCAGAAAGCCCTGCAGATACGGGGGGTGGGGGTGGGGGAGCCATGCTCCTGGGGCAGCTGAATGCACAAGTTGTATCTATAGCGGGATGGAAGCACAAGGCAGATAAATGTGTGCACCTGCGTTGTGGCAGTTGATTAATTCAATTAATAGTTACTGAGCACCTGCAGGGCTTATGGCTGCTTACTGTGGGGAAAGACAGACAGTATCTCCTGCCTTCATGGAACTCATAATTGCCTTACAATAAGACGATGACAAGGAGATGTTGTAACTGAGTGCAGTCAGGGACTGCATAAACCACATACATGCACGGCTTGTTTAAATTGGGCCTTTGTCTTACTGATTATACAGAGTGATCCTTCAAATTCTTGAAGGCTGACAGCAAGAAAGAAGTCAACTCAACAATCAAATTCCAATTTGCTCTAGTTCTGCTTGATAAGGTAAAAGAGGACATCAGGAGCTCTAGCCACAACCTCAGGGCAGGGGAGCTGTGTGTATGTGTGTGCATCTGTGTGCGTGTGTGTGTGTGTGTGTGTATGTGTGTGTATAGAAGCATTTGTTGAAAGCATGGATATTAAGACCTAGGGTGGTCTGCAGGCAGCCCATTAAGCTATCAGGACCCACCATCCACCAGTAGCTCCACATCCCCATTTTTTTTTTTTTAAGATTTTTTGATGTGGACCATTTTTAAGTCTTTATTGAATTTGTTATAATATAGTTTCTGTTCTATATTTTGGTTTTTTGACCCCGAGGAATGTGGGATCTTAGCTCCCTGACCAGGGATTGAATTTGTACCCCCTACACTGGAAAGAGAAGCCTTAACCACTGGACTGCTGGAGAAGTGCCCCTGTATGTCTTAACAGCCATAAAAGCCACTTGTCTAAATGTCAAATCATCTCCAGGTGTGATTTCCCCAGTTTTCCACAAGCTTTGCAGCATCAAGCCTAACCACTTTTTTAGCACATTTAGTTAAAAAAAACTCCACGTAATTGAAGTAGAGTTTCACTACAAAACAATGATTCAACAGGCCTGTTTAAAACCAACTTGGCTGCTGGTCTTCTCCCAAAGAAACATCAAAGACCAAAATCCTGGCCCCATTTGAAGGGGTAGCCCAGCCATATAAAGGAGAATGGGCAGAACATATCTGCAGATAGCACTCTTCAACTACAGACCATAGCTCAGGTTAAGAGGAACCTCATGTGGGCGTCTAGGAAGACTTTTCCAAGCTGGATCCAGTGGGCACTGGGGGATGAGTGGATGAGTAGAGAAAAGCCTATTCATCTAGACTTCAGGTACCTTGACAGATCGACTGTGGCTCCTTCAGGACACACTGGCCTTGAATCAGAACATTAACTCAGAAATGTAAATCCCAGACTGGAGGAACCACCAAATTCCTAACTTAAAACAGCAAGCAGGACTCAGAGCCTGAAGTGAGAACATTTACTACCATGAGACAGTGCCAGCTGCTGGGAAGCGCTGACCTGTTATAGTCCCTTCCTTTTTCAGCCAGAGTTTAAATAAACTACTTGAAACTCACTGTGGAATCCATGGCTAACAGGCAAGACATCCTTTGCCATTATGTTGGACACAGCAGGCCAGCTCTTGAAAAGAAGCTGCCTTCTACTATTCACAATAGCTGGGACATGGTAATAACCTTAATGTCCATCTACAGATGAATGAATAAAGAAGATTGATATATATATGTGTGTGACACACACACACACACACACATGGTGGAATACTATTTAGCCATAAAAAGAATGAAATAATGTCATTTGCAACAGCATGGATGGACCTGGAGATTATTATACTAAGTGAAGTCAGCCAGACAAGGAAAGACAAATACCATATGATATCACATGTGGAGTCTAAAATATGATACAAATGAACTTATCTATGAAGCAGAATCCCTGACATAGAAAACAAACTTATGGTTATCAAAGCGGAAAGGGGGTAGGGGAGGGATAAATTAGGAGTTTGGGATTAGCAAATACAAACTATAATATACAAAATAAACCACAAGGGTCTTACTGTATAGCACAGGGAACTATATTCAATAATCTGTAATAAACCATAATGGAAAAGAATATGAAAGAGAATATATATGCATATGTGTAATTGACTTACTTTGTTGTACACCAGAAACTAACACAACATTATAAATCAACTATATATTCCCTCATTTCTCTCTAACTGGGACCTCAATTTGAAATAAAAACAAATGAATACATATGAATAAAAAATAGGAAAAAGTAGGGGAAAAAAGAGAAAATAAGCTTCCTGTTCAATGCCAACCTGTGGATGAGTAGGCAATGTTGTAGGATGATTGGATGAGTAGGACTGAGTAGGATTGTAGGCAATGAGTAGGATGATGTTGTTCCACATCAACACACCCTTCACTTCCACTACAGCTTCTGACCAGGTGACCATTTTACCTTCCCTGTAAAATGCTCTCAGCCCTCTCATCTGTGCCCTCATTTTGATACCCTGCAAGATAGCCAAGGCCACCCTTAAACATCCTCTGAGAATAGAGGCTTTTTCATGACCCCTTCTGATGACCCACAACTGTCACATTTATACGTTTTATGTTTTACTTTAATTCTTTTACCGCCATTTAAATCTGCCTTAAAAAAATAACAACCAAATGATGGTTCCTCCTAGTTTACCTTCAATATAAAGATAGAAGTCTGATTATAGACACATACTTAAAGAAAATCATTCTTAGTATACTTGTTTTCTAATATCATCATCCAAATCCTTTTGGCTTTTAGTGAGGATCCTTAAAAATCACATTCCTTTTTTTTCCCCCCTGGTCTCATTAATACCCACTCCAATTTCCCTCATTTCTCTCTAACTGGGACCTCCTCAGAGAGACTTATCCCTGTGAAGGGCAGCCAGATGTTTTGAAAGTATAACCTCATGGCTCCTCTCCTGTTGACAACTTTGCAATATTGTCAGTACATCACTTAGTCATTTTCAGTTCATGGTTTAGATAAGTAGTTAAGGCTATAGCCCAACAAACCTCCTCTGACATTGTTTTCATTAACTGACTGTTAATAAGTCAATTCTTATGCATATTATATTACTGAATTATAAAACTAGCCAGTCCTTCACCCACCTACACTCAGAGTCCAATTGCTTTTACTTTATTTACTACCTTCAACCTGTGATCCATCAAGGCAGTTTTTGTTTTAGTTACAGCTTATAAGGGAGACTCAACATTTTTGAAAATACATTTTGAAATTTAAAAAAACAGAAAAATAAATAAGAGCTGGTTGTTTAACAGAAGCATAACACTCTTGACTTATATCACATTTATGTTAAAAAAAATTAATTGACTTTTAATGAGCACCTACTATGTACATGCACCATACCTGGACACATCTATACTCACAGAATTTTCAGACCCAGTTAGACATCATACAGATCATAATCCCTTATCTGCAACAATTCTGAAATTCAAAAAGCTTTGAAAGCACAGAAAAATTTGTAATTCATTTGGTGGCAGAGTCTGCTCTGAACTGGTTAGGCTAATTTATATTCTTTATTTATCCACCTTCATGTGAATGTAAGTTTTACTGCCAAAATATCATGCTCAATTATAGGACGCCACCCCAAACATAGTATAATTTTTCAAATCTAAGAAATTCTGAATTCCAGGCTAATTCTGAATCGATCCCCTTAAAGGCTCTATCATGTTTCTTGTAATATTGTCAATATATCACTTGGTCATTGGTTCCCTGGTCATAGTTTATTGAAAAGAAAGAAATTCTGAATTCCAAACACATACCTCCTATTGGCTTCAAAATAAGTTGACCATGAACCTGATAACTGACATGAAAAAGAAAACACAAGCCAAAGTTACTCTATCCATTGAGTAGGGGTGGGACAAATGGTGGGTTAGCCCTGTTACTCTCTGTTCTCAATAATTCTAAAAACCTACTCTATACGTGACAAGTGAGTGTGTCACAGCAACATTTAAATTACCTTAGTCTCCTGGGGGGGAAACAATGGTAACAATAGGAATTTTTGTCCCCGTTTTATTAAAACTTGGGCACCTAAACCTAACTCAATCCAGACAAAGCAGTACTTGGGCATCTCCTCTCTTAAGAGTGGAACATTTCACACTGTTGGCTATTGAATGAAATTTTACTAATTTCAGGTCCTTCTCCAGCTCCAATGTCAGGGATTCCCACCTTACTCACTAAGATGAGGGCTGTTCCTAGTATGAAGTCACCCTCAGAGTAGGGTTGGACATTTGCTGTAGTCATTCATCAAAACTCACCTGTGTTCCCCTTGTCCCCAAAAGACCTGGAAGAGGGGCTTTGTGGTCAACAAAATCCTGCACACCTTTACCAATAACCAGAAACTCCTAAGTGAATTCTAGATTTGTCCACGGTATATAGTTTGAACAGATAACTCTGTGGTAAAGAATCCACCTACAGTGTAAGAAACACGTGTTCAATCCCCTCCTTGGTCAGGAAGATCCTCTGGCGAAGGAAATGGCACCCACTTCAGTATTCTTGCCTGGGAAATCCCATGGACAGAGGAGCTTGGCAGGCTACAGTCCATGGGATCGCAAAGTGTTGAACATAACTTAGCGACTAAACAACAACAAGAAATTCGGTTTGAAGATTCCTGATGTAGTGTATTAACCCATCTCATGCCATGAGGGCTCTACTACTCAAAGTTTATTTAGCATAACCTGGGGTTTCTGGAGTACTCACTCCTAGCACAAGGCAGAGCCTGAAGCTACAGCTGGGTTATACTCTAGACCAGGAGAAATCCAATGACAGCCCCAGCGTCCTTTTCTACAGCCCATGAACACAGAGCAGATTTTACATTTTGAAAGGATTGTAAAACAAAGTATGTGACAGAGACTGTGGCCTGCAAAGTAAAAAAATGCAGAAAAACCTTGCCATTTACAGAAAAAGTTGGCCAACTTGTGCTTTCTCATCTGTGAAGACAGCAGGACAACAGATGTGCTGACAAGATAAATGAATGCCTCCCTGGATGCTGGTCACGCGTACCTGTGGATGGTCTCTTTACAATCCCATCTTTGGACTTTTCAGCAGGATTTTAGAACTAATTGACTCAACCGAGTTTTATTTTCAAAACAGTCCACTGTTCCTCAGTTCCCCCCATCCCTAATAATCAAAACACACACATTGACAAAGGCCTTCGGGTTTCAGACCCCTCACCCAGGGCCTGCCTGTAACCCCGCTGCTCCTCGAGCCCAGACTGCACTGTCTCCTAGGCTACGATACTCACATCGTTTCTCCTAAATGTAGGTTCCACTTGTAGGGGAAATGCAAACAGGTAGAAGACCAGCAACTCATATTTTCTTTTCATTCTTTAGGTTGCCTGTTAAATTATTTTATGGGGACCTCAGTTTCCCTATTCTCCACAGCCTCTTCTCCTGATGATGCCATCATTCTTTCTCTCTCTCCCCCTTCCCTTTCTTCCCATCAAACTCTGCTCTGAGGGACCAAAGATGCCAGAGTTTAATGCGTTTCCACCCTTGTCCAATAGAGTGATAGTCAAAGGACTAGACGGTTGACGGTGGTCTCTGAGGCATTAGACACAGAAGTGCTAAATGTGGGACAAGCTGGCCTGATATGGTCTGCTTTCTGTCTATCTACTGGTCATATTCCTCATAAACCTAACACTGCTTCCCTGATAATAACTCACTTCTCATAGAAATGCCTAGTCTATGGCCGTACCACCCTGAACACGCCTGATTTCGTCTGATCTCGGAAGTTAAGCAGAGTCAGGCCTGGTTAGTACTTGGGTGGGAGAATGTCTAGAGAGACCCATTCCCTGCTCACTTAGCCCTTTTTGGATTCTTTTAACCCTCCAAGGACAAAGACCCATATCAGACTCTTGGAACAGCACAACAAGTTAGAGGCACAGGTTTTTAAAAGTCCATGGATGTTATCTCTGCTAATGGAAAGGCAGTACAATGACAGGACTCAGAGCCAGGACTCTGGAGCAGACCACCAGAATTCAAATTCCAGCTCTGCCATTTACTTACTGTGCCACCTAGTCAAAATAACTTAACCTCTTTGTGCCTTGGTTCCTTCATCTATAAATGAAGATACTAACATTACTTACTATGTGAGATGGTTACAAAAGATTAAGGACTTCAAATATGTAAAATACCCAGAAAAATTCTTGGCACCTAGAAAGAACGTAAAAAATACCTATTAATATCAATAGTACTAGTTTGTTTCTCAATCCCATTGTTCTGAGCTCATCTGTTCTTTTCTTTAAAAGGCATGCTATGTGCCAGATACTCTGCTAGGCATGGGAGTTTCAAAGATGATTAAAACCTGGTCCTTGTTCTTAGGCGCTGGTGGATGAGTATGTGAGACAGTCATAAAAACCCTGTTTGGGGGTTACATTGGACAGTAACCCCAATGTAGAGAGAGAGAAAAACCCAATGCTTTATGGGAGCACAGCAGAAGTGTATAGGAGGCCTCTGCAAGTGTGGGTGGGTAGGAAATCAGTGAAGTGAAAGTCGCTTAGTCGTGTCCGACTCTTTGAGACCCCATGGACTGTAGCCTGCCAAGATCCTCTGTTCATGGAATTCTGCAGGCCAGAATACTGGAGTGGGTAGCCGTTTCCTTCTCCAGGGGATCTTCCCAACCCAGGGATCGAACCCAGGTCTCCTGCATTGCAGGCAGATTCTTTACCATCTGAGCCACCAGGGAAGCCAGGAGTAGGGATGAGTCAGGAGTTATCCGGGTACAGTTGTGGGAGATGGAGAAGAGGAGGCAGGCCTGGCAGGCAAAGGCATTCCCAGTAAGAGGAAAGCATACCCCAGGCATGAAGGAAGGAAGAAACAGCCTGGAGTCAATGGGAAACTGCCAGGAGCCTGCTGAAGGATGAGAAATGGACAAGTGCCCTATCACAGTTGGCCTTTCTATTCCATGTTAAGGAAATTGAGTAACAGGGAATCAGTGAAGGGTTCTAAATGGAAGGAGTGGCTGGATTTGCCTTCTATAAAGATCCCCCTGGTAGGTGTGTGGAGGGATCGATTTAAAGGGGGAGGGACAAGATAACAGGCAGAGAAGATGGTTAGGATGTTATAGTAGGAGTAGTCTCAGAGACAAGAGATGCCATGGGCCACAAACTAGGGTTCTGGTAGTCAAGGTGGTGAAGAGAGATCAGGTCACAAAACTATTCAGGGTACTGATGGTTTAGTGGAAATGGCAAGTTAGAAGAGGGGAGAAGTCAAGAATGACTTCACCTTGAGTGACTAAGTGGATGGTGGGTCTATTAACCAAGAGGGTGATTACAAGAAAAGGAAGAAGTTTGGGGGAAGGAATGAAGATTTCAATGTATTAGAAACACATATCAAGCCCTAAAGCTATGTTAGCCATGGTGTTAAGTGCTGGGGATGTGATAATGAAGCAAAAGAGACAGGCTTTTTGCTCTCATGGTGCTTTTAGTGCAGTGGAGGAGGCAAATAGCCAGTGAATATTTACAAATAATTAATTTATAATTTATAAATTGCATAATGCTACAGAGGAAAGTGTAGAGTACTAGGCTAAAGGTTAACAAGGAAGCTTCACCTAGCCTGGGAGACATAGGACAGCTTCCCTGAGCAAGTGGCCCTTACATTGATACCTATGGAAGAACAATCAGTAGGCAACAAATGGGGCAAGAGCTTGTATGAGGCCAGCAATAGAGTTCCTAGACACCTGTGAGACCTCTAAGGGAAATGCTTAGCTGGAGGCTGAGTGTTCAAGTCCTAAGGAAATCGTCTGGGTTGGAGGTATTTTAGAATCATCAACGATAAATAGGTGGCATCAGAACCACCAAAAGTGGGCAAGATTATCCCAAAAGAGGCGGTAAGTGGTCAGAAAGGAAGCTGAGGAGGATCCCTGGGGAACTCCTTCCTGGGGGTACACTGAGGAGGAGCCACCAGCAAAGACCAAGGGAAGGCAGGAGGTGACCATACCCAGAAGTCTTGGGGGAAAGGATTTCTGGAAGCAGGGAGCAAACAGCAGCATCAGGTACCCAAGGAGTTTAGTAATCCACAACCAGTGACCACAGTGAGAAGAGTTTCTGTAAAGTTGTGGGGATGGGAGCCCAGGGACATGGGGAGTGGAATAAATGACAGAAAAATCATAAGTATAGCCCATTCCTTCACAGTGTTTGCTGAGGGAGGGTATGAAGCTTTGAGGGTGGGTAGACAGAGATGTGGGGCTTCCCAAGTGGCTCAGTGGGAAAGAATGTGCCTGCCAATGCAGGAGACAGGGATTCAATCCCTGGATTGGGAAGATCCCCTAGAGACAGAAATGGCAACCAACGCCAGCATTCTTGCCTGGGAAATCCCATGGACAGAGGAGTCTAGGGGGCTACAGACCATGGGGTTGCAAAAGAGTTGGACACGACTTAGTGACTAAAGCAACAACAATAACAAGATAGAGATTCAGGGCCAGAGGACAGTTAACCAATGAGAGAAACCTGGGCGTGTCTAGAGGCTCTAGGAAAACAGCAAGAGAGGGAAGGATGACAAATTCAGAAGAGCTTGGGGTCTCCCACGGTGCACACGTCAGCACTTATCATTGGGTCAAAACCTTCCAAAAAAAAAAAAAAACCTTCCAGACTTGTGACTGGATACTATTTTTTCTCCCTCCACCACAGGGTCCAATTCCAGACTCGCTATATCGCTTAGGCCTCAGCTGATTTTGTAGAATTCCCATTTGCTAAGCCAGGCCTGGAAAGCCACGTGGGTAAGAGGGACACTCTTCAAATCACCCCCTGCCCACCCCACCCTCTGGGAATCTGGGAGATAATTGCCACTCCAGGCCAAGGCTCTGCCCTTCGCTAAGTGGAACACGGAGAAACCTGGTATTATTTCCTGGTGAACAAAACAAAAGCGCTACCACACCCCAGAAACTTGCCTACAAATGAGTTCTCTGTGCACAGAGAGGCTGGCTGAGATGGGCGGCTGACGTCCTTAGATTGGCCTGGCTCCATGCTCACCGCTTTCAGGAAGTGGCGCCCCGTGAAATCATCCTGGGGACCCTGGCCCTTCACTGACTGACGGCAAGTTGCCAGAAAGTAGGCACCTCTCACCACCAAGCTGGCCGAGTGCCAGCAGGGCCTCCTGCGAGTAGCAGGCTCCGTGGAAGACAGGGGTGACCCCCATGTGCCACTAACCAAGCAAAGGGCTTCCCAACCAGCAGAATGCTGGGAGGAGTGATAAAACAAAACAGACAAACAGCAGCTTGAAAAAGCAACAAGAGAAGGTGAAAATGTGTGAGACGGACAGACCAACCTTCAAGGAGATGCCCAGGAGAAGAAGAAAAGTCTAGGTGATTCAATGAGTACACCGACACGGGGACCCTGACACACCCCCTAAACACTATTCTTTTTGAAATATGAAAACAACCCCTTAAACAATTATTCTTTATAGTTCGAGTTGATAGAAAGAGATTGTGTTAGATAAAGTATTTCTATCACAAGACATCATGGCCCCTTGTGTCCTAAGACAATGTACCTGGCTGAAGAGAAAGGTAGGCTCTTCTTAAGTAAGTGGCCTCCAAACTTGGATCTTCGATACCGTTCATCTTGCAGCCACTGGGACAACAAAAGTCGAAACACACACAGACACACGAAACAGAGCAAGCAACTGAGTGTGGTGTCTGAACACCAGCAGGGCAGGAAGTTCTGAACCCCTCCCACCTTCTCTCAGCGACACCGCACAAGACTGGAACGGGACCCCAGAGGGACCCCGGCCGGTGTCACCAAGAGGCCTGCCGGGCTGGACGCTGGGCAGAGCCGCGGAAGCCTTGGCGGAAGCCCAGGCTCTGGCCCGAGGAGTGAGGCCTGGCAGATGGCAAGGACACACAGCGCCCAGCGGGCCTCGGAGCCTCCTTGCCTGGTTCGGGGGAGGGAAGAGAAAGCCACGGGCTAATGCTGGGTCTATAGCTTCTGCTGGCTCAGCCGGCAAAAAGCAGTGAAGCCAGGGAGGCCGTCTCTCCAGGCACCGGGCTTCGGGCTTCGGGCGCAGACAGGCCTGCTGTTGTTCTACAAGGGAGCTCACCTCCACAGACACAAGCTTCCGGAGGCTCAGGTTACAAGGTCAGGCCAAGATCCCTCCCTGAGCCTCCTCCCCAGGACTCGGCACAACCGCCACCTGAGAGGGAAGATCCGGAGGCGGGGCTGGGAGGAGCCCACCGCCAAGTTCTTCCCCTCTGCATCAGACCAACCAACTTCGTCAGCTCTACAGACCTGCCTCGGAGCCATCTGCTCAGTGAGCTCAGCACGACGCCCCTCAAGGCTCAGCCAAGTTCAGCCAGGGAGTAAGAGTGGCCAGGCTTTGATGGGAAAATTCAGTCCTGCTGATGGTAACTTTGGGATGCTCTTGGTGAGTCATTTCTCTTACTCACAAAGCCTTCTTCCACTTGAAAAGGAAGAGATTGTACTATCCAACCTGCCTGCCCCCAAAGGATCAGCAGGAGCAAACTTTACAAAGAGAATGGCTTGAGTTTTCTAACCCCTCTATCCCGGGCATTGATGAAAGTGAAAGAGGAGAGTGAAAAAGTTGGCTTAAAGCTTAACATTCAGAAAACTAAGATCATGGCATCTGGTCCCATCACCTCATGGGAAATAGATGGGGAGACAGTGGAAACAGTTCAGACTTTATTTTTTTGGGCTCCAAAATCACTGCAGGTGGTGACTGCAGCCATGAAATTAAAAGACGCTTACTCCTTGGAAGGAAAGTTATGACCAACCTAGATAGCATATTAAAAAGCAGAGACATTACTTTGCCAACAAAGGTCCGTCTGGTCAAGGCTATGGTTTTTCCAGTGGTCATGTATGGATGTGAGAGTTGGACTGTGAAGAAAGCTGAGCACCGAAAAATTGATGCTTTTGAACTGTGGTGTTGGAGACTTGGACTGCAAGGAGATCCAACCAGTCCATCCTGAAGGAGATAAGTCCTCGGTGTTCATTGGAAGGACTGATGCTGAAGCTGAAACTCCAGTACTTTGACCACTTCATGCGAAGAGTTGACTCATTGGAAAAGACCCTGATGCTGAGAGGGATTGGGGGCAGGAGGAGTAGGGAACGACAGAGGATGAGATGGCTGGATGGCATCAACGACTCGATGGGCATGAGTTTGAGTAAACTCCGGGAGTTTGTGATGGACGGGGAAGCCTGGCATGCTGCGATTCATGGGGTCTCAAAGAGTCAGACACGACTGAGCGACTGAACTGAACTATCCAGGGCAATGAAAGATTCCCAGGCTTCATGGAATGCCTATACGAGAATTCAAAACACCTCAGAAGATATGGGCTCTGCCTAGAGAACAGACGTCCTCAAAATCTGTTCCTTAGTGGGCATGAAAGGGGAGACAACTCACCCCAAGTTTGGTAGAGGCCATAGCCTCGCTGGTACAAGAGATAAAAAGTAAGTTCTACCTGCTGTTGATCTGCTGGAGGACTTGGACCAGTTCACAACCTCTGTGTGCAGGGAACAAAGAGCTTGGTTTTCCTTTGGGACTTGAAGAAAATTTCCCTGTGCTTTAATCTCCTTATCATTTTCCCATACTGTCCAGTGCATCACTTCGGGGGATTAGCACTAGAAATCAGTAGATGAAGAATGGACTCCAAACCAAGTGACTCCAGAATGCTGTGCATGAAACCGCAAAACCCAGCAGGCCTTCTGCAAGGAACCAAACACGCTGGTTTCTGAGGGTACCAGAAAACCAGTGCCATTTTAATCTATGACAAACTCCCAGATGAACTGGGAAAGTCTTTGCTGAGAAACTCTTTATGCACATTTGTAGCAAGGATTAAACCACAAAGAGAATTCTTCAACTCAGTTGCTGGACCTCAAAGGGAGAAAAAAATCCAGATTCTAGAAATCATTCGAGATAAATGGAAACTGCCATTCTCTGGAAAATACAAATGCTTTCTTTCTAGCACAAAGGACTTAAAAAAGACATCTAAATTCTTGCCCCAAATTTTCATTTTATTATTAATATGTTGTTTACTATTGCCAAAAATATTGGCCAAATATTTATGTTCAAATTTTTATACATCATTTAGGATCCATTTCTAGTAGAACCTTGGATACATTGGTCCTTTCACCCCTTATACCATGTAATGAGATTAACTAAAAATTAACAAATTTGCTAAAGAAAAACCAACTTATATGACAATAGCAACTATCATTTTTGCTCACCTCCCATTTGCCATCTGACACACATTTTTATCCAGCCCATAGGGCAATCCTATCTGCAAGGTAGGTATGTTTATTCTCCATTTTACCAAAGAGGAAAATGAAGATCAAAAAGATTAAATTACCTGCCAAGGCCACAGAGCTAGTAAGTGTTGAAACCTAGATTTGAAGCCAGGTCAGGCCATAGCCAAAGCTTGTACTCTCTCTGCCACAACACAGAGCAGTAGTTTCCACTAGAAGTGAAGTCGCCTCATGAGGAATGGAAATTTACTATTCAGAGTACAGTGAACAGAGGGTGAGGATAAGTACCAGGCACGTGGGGCAAAGGGGCAGCTGTGTTCAGCTTGGTTTGTATTGATATTAAATCCTTTAAAGGGTAGGGCAAGTGACTTGGGAGAGCAGTAGATTTAAAATATTTTGCAGATGAGACCATGGGGGAAGCCAGAGGATATTAACAAGGGCACCACCTAGAGAAACTGGAAACATGAGCAGGGGATAAAATGAGATCAAAGTCAGGAGTGGTGGGAGGCCGGCTGTGGGAGAGGAAGGCGGCAGAGCCTGGACACTCATGGGGGACTGAAGAGAGGAGAATGGGAGGGAAGCTGCAACTGGACACTGAGTAAAAAAGAGGAAGGAAGATGGGAGGAAGACAGGAAGGAAGGAAGGAAGCAGGAGAAGCAAAACAAAATGGCAGTGTAATCTGGTCCAAGTACACTTCATAACAAAATGTCTGTGCCAGGGTCCTGCTGGGGAGAAGGGGCAGGGGACTGCCCTGGGCTGCAGGAGAGGTCTTTCCCTATCCTGTCTGTCAGGAGAGAATGGAGAGAATCATGGAGACAGCCTTCCACTTCCCCCAACAAACTTGGCCTCATTTTCTAGCCCCTTTAGCTTAAACGGGGCTTCCCAGGTGGCTCATGGGTAAAGAAGTCACCTGCTCAATGCAGGAGACACAAGAGACGTGGCTTCAATCCCTGGGTCAGAAAGATCTCCTGGAGGTAGAAATGGCAACCCACTCCCATATTCTTGCCTGGAAAATCCTATGGATAGAGGAGCCTGGCAGGCTACAGTTTATGGAGTTGCAAAGAGTCAGACATGACTGAGCATGCATGCACACTTTAGCTTAAACAGTTTATCTGCTTCCAAGAGTTTCAAACTAGCTCCATATTATTGATTAAAGCCAAAAAACACAAAAATAAAAATAATCTAATTTGGCATCATTAAAAATTGGTTAAAAAAAAAAAAAGTTGGTTAGGGACTTTCCTAGCGGTCCAGTGGCTAATATGTCGTGCTCCCAATGTAGGAGACCCGGATTTGATCCCCAGTCAGGGAACTAGATCCCACATGCCACAACTAAGAGTTCGCATGCTGCAACTAAAAAGAGATATTACATGCTGGATGCTAACATATCACTTAATGTAAATAAATAAGTAAATTAAAAAAAAAACTGATTAAGTGAGTTCCCTGATAGCCTATGGTTAAGGATTTCAGGCTTTCACTGTCATGGCCTATGTTCAGTCCCTGGCTGGGGAACTGAGATCCTGCCAAGCTGTGCTGCATGGACAAAAAGAAATGGTTAAGTAGTACGGTTTCTTCATACATTGAAACCATGTTGAATGAGGAAAATATACAAGTATACATATGTGGAAAGATGACCTTGTATACTGATGAGTAAAATAATGTAAACTGTCAAACAGTAAAGTATGCATAATAGAAATCGTTTTCTGTAAAAATAAATAGCAACCATATATTTTATTAGCATATATGTAAAACATATTGGCAGAATATGCATCAAATTTTAGTGAATGATTATCTAGTAGATAAGGAAGGTGGATAATGAGGAACTTGCATTTTCTATGGTCTGTATTTCTGCAATATTTAACATCAGTAAAACTTCTTACGATATTTATAAATAGAAAGGAAAATAAGCATCCCTGAAAAGGCTATAAATGAAAAGTTAAGTCTCCCACCTCATCACAATCAGGAGAGGTAAAACTGCCAAGACATAAGTCAGATTCTTCCCGTTGAATAAAATGCTTCATACTCTTAGAATCGAAGAGAACCACACCAAATACAGCCTGATCCTTGGGTTTCTGCCTTTCCCCAAAATACAGCTTGAGGTGGTAGGAGCTGGACTTCCTAGCAGAGATGCCTCTTGTTCATTGGGCATCAAGGAAATCCCCTGGTGACACGAACCAAGCAAAGCAAGTGCATTCACACCCAGAGAGCTTTCAGGAAACCAGATCCTCTCTTATCTCCATCAACAAAGGAGACTCATCTTTCACCAACTCATTGAATGAGCCCCTTTGTTTCTCCTTAAGGATCATCATATATTATTTCCCTGCTTCTACAGAAAGTCCAGAGATGCCCCAGAATTCGGCATGGAGAGGCAGAGAAGGAGTCCCAGTGCAAACTTACTTGTCCACATTTTTAAGAGAGCCAGGACCTGAGATGGTGGGCCACTGAGAAAAGGGGAGGGAACTGCAGGTAGGTGCAAGGTGTGCCTGCAAGAATGTTTGCATTATAACTAAGCATCCCAACTTACATCATGTGTCCCACAGTAGAACATGAAAAAAGAGAAGGGATGGAGCCTGCCTCGGTATGTTGTGGGACTGGCAGCCTGAGTCCACCAGTGCTCTGACAAATACACAGTGATGCATCCATCATCCCATGCTAGGCACTACTCAAGGCACAGAGAACAAGCCGTCAACATAAAGCCCCTGTTCTTGAGGAGCAGAGTCATCTCACAGCCTCACAGGACTGTGGGATGCACTGGGATCCCATCATGGGGCCTTGTATATGGAAATGCTTGATAACCTTTGCAAGACCAGTTCAGTTCAGTTCTGTTCAGGTGCTCGGTCGTGTCCAACTCTTTGCGACCCCATGGTCTGCGGCATACCAGGCTTCCCTGTCCATCACTAATTCCTGGAGCCTACTCAAACTCAAGTCCATCAAGTAGGTGATGCCATCCAACAATCTCAACCTCTATTGTCCCCTTCTCCTCCTGCCTTCAAATTTTCCCAGCATCAGAGTCTTTTCCAAGGAGTCAGTTCTTCTCATCAGATGGCCAAAGTATTGGAATTTCAACTTCAGCATCAGTCCTTCCAGTGAATATTCAGGAATGATTTCTTTTAGGATTGACTAGTTTGATCTCCTAGTTTGCAGTCCGTGGGACTCTCAAGAGTCTTCTCCAACACCACAGTTCAAAGCATCAATTCTTCGGCACTCAGCTTTCTTTATAGTCCAACTCTCACATCCATACATGACTATTGGAAAAACCACAGGTTTGACTAGATGGACTTTTGTTGGCAAAGTAATATCTCTGTTTTTTAATATGCTGTCTAGGTTGGTCATAGCTTTTCTTCCAAGGAGCAAGTGTCTTTTAATTTCATGGCTGCAGTCACCATCTGCAGTGATTTTGGAGCCGAAAAAAATACAGATCACACTTCATCCATGTCAGGGCACAGGTGTGACCGGGCTGGTCGGCTCCTTTACCACTTGGTGCTTTCTCCGCCCCCCAGAGACCTCCACCAGCCACCAATCCTTTCTCAGTCCAGCTTCCTTTTGAAAGATTTCTCAGCCTCTCAGTGCAAAATCATAGCCCTCCAAACGTTCTTTGTGGTCTGCATTCACCGCCTTGTGCTCCTCACCATGGCTTCACTCTCATTCCTGATAGTTTGAGTGAAACCTTCTACTAAAACTTTGAGGGTCACTTGAGCCTCTTATATGGCTAACGGCATCCTCCCAGCCTTTCCTCTCAGCCTCCTCCTGCATCAAACACTATTAACGATCCTTTTCTTGAAGCTGGATTTACATGGCTTTAGATTCCCTTGGTTCCTTCATCCTCAGTCTCTTGCTACATCACAGTCATGTTCTCGAGATCCTCCACCCATCCCTTAAGTGTGGCTATTACCCAAAGTTCAAGTCTGCTCTCTGCCTTCATGTGACCCTCTCTTCTTTCTGGGCTGACCCAGGGCTGTCAGATCAACACCCCCAGCCCCAGCAGCTTCTGGCCTCCAGAATGACTGCAGAAGCTCCACTGAAACATGCCACTGACACGTCCCACTCCACAGTGTCACCTGAACTCTTTCTTTATGCCTCTTCCCCACTCTCAGAGCCGCTCCTTCTTCTAAGATGTGAATCTCAGTAAATCAGCAATGCCAATATGCCAGACACCTGAGCTAGAGAACGCTGTCATATTCCCCTTCCCCTCTACTTCTGTGCCACTGAGTTTTAAGGACCGGCAAAAATACTCTAAGACTTGAAAAAAAACTGACTTGTGTCAAAGTAAAAATTAAGACTGTAAAATCAAAATTAAGAATAATATCAATGGAGGGAGGGATGACCTAGGAGTTCGGGACTGACATATTGCTGTTTTCAGTCACTCAGTCGTGTCTGGCTCTCTGCGACCCCATGAATTGCAGCATGCCAGGCTTCCCTGTCCTTCACATATTTACACTCTATATATAAAATAGATAACCAGTAAAGACCTACTGTACAGTACAGAGAACTATACTCAATATTTTATAATAACCGTAAGAGAAAAGAATTTGAAAAAGGATATATATATATACATATATATGGGCTTTCCTGGTGGCTCAGTGGTAAAGAATCTGCCTGTCAATGCAGGAGATACCGATTCGATCTCTGAGTTGGGAAGATCTCCTGTAGGAGGAAATGACAACCCACTTCAGTATTCTTGCCTGGGAAATCCCATGGACAGAAGAGCCTGGCAGGCTACAGTCCATGGGGTTGCAAAGAGTTGGAAGTGACTTAGCAACTAAACAACAACAGCTATATATATATATATATATATATATATATATACACACACACACATTCATATATATATGTATGTATATGTGTGTTATTTATACATACATATACAGGAGTCACTGTGCTATAAACCTAAAGCTAACACATTGTAAATCAACTATATTTCAATTAAAAAACTAATATACTTGCTAAAAAATAATTCCAAAATCCCTTCAAATATTTTTGGCAGCAAAAACATTGTATTTAATACAGGATACTGGCAAATTTTAACATGTTTGACCCTTTATGTGTCAGGGCTCACAAAGAGAAACAATGGGTCTGATCTCACACAGGAAGATCAGACTTCTCATTTTGACTTCTTAGAATCTCTTGAATTCATCCCCTCCCTTCCATTTCCATTGCCCTGGCTTGGACCCACTTGAGCCTTTTGTTATATTTCTGTGCCACAAGGGAAGTTCTATATTTCTTCAGGAAATGTCTTAAAACACAGGGACAGCATATCACTCCCATGTTCAAATATCTGGATAGCGCTCCAGGACCTGGGATCTGAACCACAAGCTCTTTCCACAGCATTCAAGGCTGCTACAGTCCAACCCCACCCTACCTCTTAGGCCCCCCGCCACTCCCTCATCCTCTACTGCAGCCACACCAGACTCCTGTGTTCCACGTGCCCTCATCTGCCCTGTGGCGTGCCCTCTGCCCTCTGTGGCCAGAGGGCAACTGGCACCTGTCTCTAGGATCAGTTCAGATGGCTGCTCCTCAGTGAGGGCTGCCTTCCCAGGATCCCTGGTCCAGACCAGTCCTAGCTTCCTAGAGACCCTGGAGCAGTTTGTGATATGCTCAGTTTACACGAGTCTCTCCCACTGCCAAACCAGAAACTTCCCAATGCAGAGCAGAGCGCTGTGTGTCAGTCACCTCTGTGTTTCCCTCACAGTCTAGCTCAGACAGTACTGCGCCCTGAAATGCAGCCACCTCTGGTCCTTGCTCCTGACATCATTCTCTCTCTGCTCCACAGCTACCTGGTCCTCCACATCATCGATGGTGTATGCGGTGGATCCTCGTGCTGTGCTAAGTCATTTTACTCATCTCTTTGTGACCCTATGGACTGTAGTTCCCCAGGCTCCTCTGTCCATGGGATTCTCCAGGCAAGAATACTGAAATGGGTTTCCATGCCCTCCTCCAGGGGATCTTCCCGACTCAGGATCAAACCCTCGTCTCTTATGTCTCCTGCACTGGCAGGGGGTTCTTTACCACTAGTGCCTCCTAAGTACACCCTTAGCTAGGTCTATACCAGCAAAACTTGGAAGCTATGAAAACTGAACTTCAAACCCACTATAAGAATTCTTCCTAGCGTCCCAGATCTCAGACTATGAAAAAGGCTCTGGAGTCAAGCAGAGCTGGGTTCAAACCTGGAGTCTGGCACTTGATTGACTGTGTGACCCTTAAACGAAGTTGGCTTGACCAGCCTCAACCTCCTTGCCAGTAAAAGAGGAATTATATCTAACTCAATGGACTGTTGTGAGAAATTAAATGAGTTAAGGCACTTAAAGTCCCAAGCATGATACCTGACATATGACAGGGGCCCACAAGTTAACTAGCAACGGGAAACAGAAGCAAGGTCTCAGATTTCTCAAACCATCTGACCTTGACAGAAGTTCTTCCCTTCCCTGGATGCTAATATAAAATATTATTACATCGGTAACATGATAAACTCCATGGTGCTGCTTGTACATATTAAAGTCATCATGAAGAGATAGGAGTATATGATACCATACTGCTTTTAAGAATGCAAGAAGATGGAACTTCCCTGGTGATCCAGTGGCTAGGATTCTGCATCCCCAATGTGGGAGGCCTGGGTTTGGTCCCTGGTCAGGGAACTGGATCCTACATGCCACAACTAAGACCCGGTGCAGCCAAACAATTTTTTTTTTTTAAAAGAATGAAAGCAGGCAATCTAATAATCTGATACAGAAGACATCCAAAGCGTCTCATCATTAAATGAAAAGAGCAAGGTGCAGAATAGTACAAAAAATAACCACAACATACATATACACAGATGTGCATGTATATATGTTACACACATATGTACATACATAAACCTATGTGTTATATACACTTACATATGCATACATAAACCTGTGTGTGTTACATACACATACATATGCACATACATACACTAACACAACCACATACCTATATCTATGTGTATATGTCTATACATACCTAGAAAATCTCTAGAGGGATATATGAGAAATAGTTAATGGTGGTTGCCTCCAGTAATAGGTTTAGGAGTGCTATTCACACTCTTCTGTACTGTTTGAATTATTTTTATCATGGGTATGTGTTCATGTTGCAATTTTTTAAAGCCAGTTTTTAAGAGCTGTAGGAAGAGGAGGAGGAAAGAGAGGAGGAGAAACAGGGAGAGAGGCAGGACTACACCATGGATTAAGAGAACTGGGTTCCACTTGTAGCCCTGCAACCAGCTAACTTTGCAACCTCAGGCAAACCATCTTCCCTCTGCAGATCTCCCTTACTGGTTTTATAAAAAAGGGAGCTGAGGAGCTGAACCAGATGTTCTTCGGAGAAAATTTCTAGATTATTAGGGGATGTCTGCAAGGTGTTCAGAGAGTACATTTTATCTGTAGAACATCTCTCTTTGAGCTGTTTTTATGCTTTAAGCATCAGGTTTTTAAAAAGGAAAATACACTATTTCATTTTGACCTCTTTCACATTTCAATGAGAAAGCTTTCCCAACATTTCACAGGCAGAGAAACCAAGTATAGACTGTGATGATTACTTGCCAACCAAATACACTGCTCACTAGACTGCTGTTTGCAAAGATTTATGACGCCAGGAGTTTTATAGCTCCCAGTTCATTCCCTGCCTCTTCCGCAGAGGAGGCACAAGGCTTATGCAAAACAAGCAGAAGGCTCTGTTCGCTGGTGGAAACAGGGCGAGATGTAAAGTGACTTCCCCTGGGTCAGAGCATAAACCAAGCTCACTCCCAGCACATTTATGAAGTAAGTATTGAACCCCTGGGATCAGCTCCGCATCCCTCCCCCCACCTGGACTGAAAGCTTCACCTTGCAGATGTGTCTCACTGCAGTCATTTTCTGAGTGTTTTCTGGGTCAGAAGCAGTGAGAGCAGCTAAACCAAGGCTGCCGATGGAGACGCTACATTGAGGGCACAGTACTGAGTTACCTGCTCTTCTACGCACCTACCAGCTCACCCAACGACCTGCTGCTGGTCTGAGTATTTTTCCAGTCTCCTGGACAAAGTGACTGCACACGGCTTTGAATGAAAGTGACCTCGTTTGTCCTCACAGGTGCGGGTCCCTGCCTTGCAGAGGGTATCTACTTCCTGCCCCAGAGCAGTCTGCTTCGGAGCTAACACAGCACCTCACCCTCTGTGCCTGTAAACACCTCTGTTCTTCTGATAACTTTCTACTGTGAGAGACCCTCCTGCTTCAGACTTGAAGCATCTGGGCATCGGGATTTCCCAGCAGCTGCAGCAAGCACGTACAGAATGCACACATCCACCTTGCAGAGAAAGGAAGAGTCTGAGCCGTCAGCAGTAGCCTAGATTTTAAATGGGAAAAACGAGACGAGAGCACAGCTAACGTACTACAAAGTAAATCATCCCTGAAACTAAAAGAAAAAGGCTTGTCGCTCAAAAAGCATGCAGCCAGGCCACTAACCAGTAGCCAGCCTGCTGGTAGCCTTTACGATGGCACCTAGTAATCCTTGAGACGGATAGTGACCACTGACCTCCGAGCCATTCTATCTAGACCTTCTAGAGGTTGCTATGAGTTGACCCTATGCTCCCTGTTACCTCTGCATCAGATCTGCTGACTGTTGTCTGCTCACCACTGACCTAATTATGCCCCTCAGGGCTCCCTGGGGCCTTTGCTTGTCTTGGTCGAGTCCCATCTTCCTTTGTTTCTTTACCTCCGGGTCCCTCTATGGCCCTCTTTATCTCAGACACCTCTTTCCAAGGCATTTTAATAAAATCTTTTTTGGCTGTACCACGCAGGATTTTGGTTTCCCTACCAGGGGTCGAAGCCATTGCCCCTGCAGCGGAAGCGGGGAGTTTTAACCACTCAACCACCAGGGAGGTCCCTTTCCAAGGCATTATGAGGACCTTTCATTTATTGGTTCCCCTCAGAACCTCTGCACATGTTTATAAAGGCCTAGCAGCCCCACTCATATCCTTTGGAAGCTAAAAACCAACTCCTATCAACTGGGCACAGAACACAGCAAAAGAAGAGAGTGGCTGGATTGCAGTGGGAGTGTGTCCATGACAAAGAGTTTTGTTGAAAGAAACAAAACACTCTCAAAGGCCTGAGCAAGCAGCATGCTGGGAGTCCAGCCCCTGGTGAAACTCACTTTTTGTCTGGGTAAGGCAAAAAGGAGGGCAGAACATACCAAGAAATAAGTGTTGTAATATTTTACAAGGTTGTTTCTACTTTGACATGCCTTAAGGACAAACAAAGGTTATAATGCACCCAGAAAAAAACAAAACCTCTATACAGGAATTTTGGGGTCTTTTTTCTGAAATGCCTTTCTTAACTCTTCACCATTATAAAGCAAATCTTGTGTATATTGGCCTAAAACACCCACTGAAAGAGCCTTACATAGCTACATTCTGAGGGGCAGCCTCAAATATTCACTGAAAAATGAGGTAGGAGTGACTGTATTCTTGATGAGTAACTAAATTTTTCTAGCAATACACATATTCTGATGATGTAACTTAAAAGTCAGAGGTTACTTTTCCCTCCACTAAGCAAAAAGCAATCAGGGAATAAAGAGGTGGGAAGACAGCCTCCTCAGGTCTAAAGCACGTACTCTACTCCTTACCCACCCCTGGCAACAGCCCATGCCTCCCATTAACCCTTCTTCACAATCTTCTATAGGTCAAAATGTGGGGGATTATTTTCTGTGTTGGATATTCTTAAAACTTCCCCTATCACCCAACTCAACCTTGTGGGATCTTAGTTCCCCAACAAGGGATCGAACCTGCGCCCCCTGCATTGAAAGGCAAAATCATAACCACTGGACCACTACAGAAGTCCCTTCAACCACCATTTTTTGAGCATCAAACATGAGCCAGACCCTGAGTTAGGCACCCATGGGCACCAGACAAATATCTCTTCTTCAAGGAAGTCATAATCTAGAGGAAAGCCACACCAGTATACAAGCAGCCAGGGTACCATGTGAAAACTGACAGCGTAAGAACTCAGAGGAGAGTGAGGTGTCTTCCTGGGTTAGGGAAGAGGGAAAGAATCAAAGTGGTTATGTTTGATCAGGGCCTTTAGTGGCATTTGTGTAAAAGTTCAAGGCCGAGGGAAGAGAAAATGATATTCCAGGCCTAGAAAACAATAGGAGAAAAGTCATGGAGGCATGAAAATGCACCCCAAATGTAAACAGTCATAAGCATCCAATGTGGGATAAATGAGGACTTCCTTGGTGGTTCAGTGGTTAAGACTGAGCTCCCAACACAGGACACACAGTTCAATCCCTGGTCAGGGAACTAAGATCCTGCATGCCACTCAGTGTGGCAAAAAAAAAAAAACAATCCCAATGTGGGGTTAATGGAGAGGGAATGAAGCTTGGAAAGAAGGTTGGAACAAGTTGCAAAGGTCCCTGTCTGTCTGTTTAAACTTTATTTGGGGGCAACAGGGAGCCATTAAGGATTTTCAAGCAGTTGAACGACTCAGTCTCGTTTTTAAAAATAATTCTGAGATCAGGTTAGGAAGACAGAGACTGGAAGCCAATTATTCAAACATAAGATAAGAATAGGGACAGTGGAGATTGAAAGAAAGAAACTAACTTGAAATTGTTAAGAGAAAAAATGAATAGGAGCTGGCAGCCAACAGGATGTAGAAGTGTGAAAAGAAGAAAAACTACAAAGTTGCTGAGGTTCTTACTTGGGAGGATGGTGACAACATGAACCTAGCTATGAAAAAGGGCAGAAGAGCAGGTCTGGAGGCAAAGAAAGGGACTGAGAAGTCCTATTGCCACATGGGGAGTTTGGACCTCTTATTACAGCCAAATGGAGACAGTGAGTAGACAGCTTGAAGGCAGACCTGGAACTGAGAGAGACTGGGGCTAAAGAGATTTGGATGCATTGGCCACCCCAATAGTTACAGACTAGTAGAGAGGAAGGAGATGCGGGTTTGATCCCTGGGTTGGGAAGATACCCTGGAGGAATGGCAACCCACTCCAGTATTCTTGCCTGGAGAATCCCACGGACAGAGGATGGGCTAAGTCCATAGGGTCTCCAAGAGTCAGATATGACTGAAGCGACTTAGCACAGTACAGAGAGGAAGGGACAGAAAAACCAGAAAGATGCAATGGTAAGCAAGTTGGGAGGAGAAAAAAGGATGCCAAGAGAGGGCATAGTTTCAAAGCAAGAGTGGTTACCAGTCAAATACTGCAGAGAATCTGGGACTTGGGTCTGGAAGGAGGCCACTGTGTCTGACAATATCAGACCCCTTTGAACAACAACATGGAGAGCTGACTTATGACAGAGGGTATATTGTATCATACTAATTAGCATCTTCATCCTCAGATGTCAAAGAACTATTTCAGAAACAGGATTCAGAACATTAATTATTTATTAACAGCTAATCAGGGGATTCCAGCCTATAAGGTAAATCATTGAAAATATACAGTAACACATAAAGGTATACAACTAATTATCTTTCCAAATTCAGATCATTAAAGATGCAGGATAAAAGAAAAAAAGTCTTAGAATTAAGACCTGTGGAATAGTGATGTATATCCAAACATGATGGGTGTGGTGACTCCAGGTGAGCACTCTAGAAAAATACACCAGGGTTCAGCTTTGATCCTCTAGGTATGTAATTTAGGGTAATTAAACTCCTCTAAGACTGATTTTTTCATCTAATTAGGATGATAATAGAAATAACAAATACATATAAAAACTCTCAGCATAGTGCCAGCACGTAATAAATGTTGAATTAGAAAAACTCATTATTCTAATTATGCAATTATAGTAATGTTTCATTATTATATTATATATTATAATAATATTTCATTAGTCTTTACTTTTTAAATCAATAACTATTTTTGAGTCACTCCCCTCCATGTACCAAGCATGACTCTAGGTGCTGGGAATATTAAGTTAAAAAAAAGAGTGCAATCCTGTTCCCCATCACAAGAAGCATGGCTTAAAGGTGTAGAAGGCAAGTGGTCAATTAAAAAACAAGATGATCCTTCCTGTAACAAAAGAATGAGAAAGATGCTCATATAATATGCTGCATAGAAAAATATGCAGGAGGAAGCATTCGGTGCTACCCCAGGTCCTGGGGAAGGAGAGGGGCTGTCAGATGAGGTAACATTCAGTCATTACAAGAAAATCTGAAGCAATTTAAAGGACAATAATAAATATTAAGGTGCCATCACACACACACACACACACACACACAGACCACTGAAAAAATATGTCAGAAAAGAAGGTTCTTTGCCCAAGGGCAAACAGCAAGAGAAAAGGAGCTGGAAGCAACCCAAACTCTTGTCATTCAGCTCAAGGAGATATTTTGGCTAAAATAATCATCATGTAATATTTACACCCTTACCCCTTGAGCTTGGGCTCCATGTTCTACAAAGCAAATTAAACATCTCTTGCCTGTCCTCTAAGTCTACAGTTTAAAAATAGGTAACTAATAAATGGACAAATTGAAGAACTTTGATGACAAACTACCTACTTAAGGTAGAGTTCTCAAAGGAAAAATTTTCAAGATCAGTTCAGTCCCAAAGGTGAGGATGTTAACAGATTTTGTCCTTCCCTTTGAAAACAACAAATATGGGGGAGAAATATTAAAACTGCATGGTTTGGTTTCTTAAGAAGCTAAAGATAGAACTATCCAGCAATATACTGGGGTAACTTCTGAGTATATACCCAAAAGAAGGGAAAGCAGACTCTGGAAGAGAAGTTTGTATATCCATGTTCATAGCAGCATTAATCACAACAGCCAAGAATGGAAGCAACTCAGGTGCCCATCAATGGATGAACAGATAAAGATGTGAAAAAAAATACATACAATGGAATATTATTCAGGAAGGGAATTCTGACCCATATGACAACATGAGTGAACTCTGAAAACATACTAAGTGAAATAAGCCAGTCACAAAAGAACAAATACAGGGTTATTTGATTCTATTAATATTTACATGCAGCACGTAGAGTGCTCAAATACAAAGAGACAGAAAGTAAAGTGGTGATTGCTAGGGGACTCATGGGAATCAGTGTTCAGTGGGTACAGAGTTTGAGTTTTAGAAAATGAGAAACATTCTGGACATGGATGGTGATGATGGTTATACAACAGTAAGCATGTGCTTATGTCACTGAAAGTGAAAGTTGCTCAGTCGTGTCCCACTCTTTGCACCCCCATGGACTATACAGTCCATGGGATTCTCCAGGCCAGAATACTGGAGTGAGTAGCCTTTCCCTTCTCCAGGAGATCTTCCCAATCCAGGGATCAAACCCAGGTCTCCCACATTGCAGGCGGATTCTTTACCAGCTGAGCCACAAGGGAAGCCCTATGTCACTGAACTGAGCACTTAAAATAGTTAAAGCGGTAACTTTTATGTTATACATGCTTTTTGTAATTTAAAAAATTGAATGGCTGCCATGCTCATTAAGGGCTTCCCTGGCGACTCAACGGTAAAGAATCAGCCTGCAGTGCAGGAGATGCAGGTTCGATCCCTGAATCAGGAAGATTTCCTGGAGGAGGGCATGGTAACCTACTCCAGTATTCTTGCCTGGAGAATCCCACAGACAGAGGAGCCTGGAGGGTTACAGTCTATAGGGTCAAAAGAGTCAGACATGACTGAAGCGACTGAGCATGCGTGAATGCATGCTCATTAAATACCAGTTCTTTATCATTTCAGGGCAAATAAAAATATCTTGTTTCTGACATTTAGATGCAATGCCATCTGAAGAGGGGATGAGAGACTGAGCCCGAGCATATTAGAAAGCTCTTCATCCAAAGGAGCAGTATCCAGTTACCATTCCCTGGGAATGGACACCTTTGTGACCCACTAAGAAGATGGCTTTGTTGGCAGCTATCATCTGACAAGTTTTAATTAAAATAATCCCAGTGTACCAGCATCACCCCACTAGGGATTGACTGTCAAAGTGCACATTCCAAAAATGACTGACTTTCTACGTGTAAAATCATTAGGCAGAGTTTTATGTAAGATCCGCGACTATAATTCATATCAAATTATAATCTGATAAAATACAATTCAAATCAGTTCTTCCTCTTAAGATATGTCTTGTTGGATAATAGATGGACACAAGGAAATGGCAACCCACTCCAGTATTCCTGCCTGGAGAATCCCATGGACAGTCCATGGGGTCGCAAAGAGTCAGACACAACTGAGCAACTAAAACTTTTCAAGAGCAGCTAAAAAGCAATAGAAGAAATATATAATTATGTTCAAATTAAGTAGTACATGCAACTAGCCCTTTAACAAACTAGGATAAGGGACAGATTACTTGGTCCAGGAATGTTCCAGGAAGACTGATGGAAAGGACTCTGGGAGAAATGTTCAGGACTCGGGAAGTATGTCTCAGGTCATATACTTATAGATGCATTGAATTTTTCTTAAAGGATACACAGGATATGGTTGACATTGGTAACCTTTTAGGAGTAGGACTGAAGGGAGGGGAAGAAAGACTTTTACTTTTCACTGTGTTCCCTTGTACAGGGTGGATACACTTTCCAACCATTCACTTTATAATTTTAAAAGTTCTTTTTTAAAATGATAACCAAAAAGTGTTAAGGGGTGGGCTCTAATCAGCAAATTGAAAACATTTCTAATTACAAAAAGTGAAATTTATCTCAATCTTGTCTGTATTGTGTCTTAATTTCCATCACATAAAGGAGATGTTGTGAGAATGACCTAAAAGTAAAGGTACAAAGCATAGAGAACTAACCCCACATTTGAGGCTTTACCTCAAAACAAATAGATGAGTCACTCATAATAAAACACCTTTCTGGTATTACTTGCCTGAGTCTATTCCAAATCAACTCCTCAATGAAAACAAAAATTAAAAATAGTAGCCCACAGTACATTTGATAAGACATATCCCCATCTCACTATATGACTTTTTCATTTTAGTAGCTCAGATCAAAACCAGTTGAATCATCCTTGACTTATTCTTTTTCTTCCATCTTCTGTATCCAAGTTCCATCAACTCTACTTAACTGATTCATCCAGAAGCCAGCTGCATCTCTCCACCCCCACCACCATCACACTGGGTCTACATCTCTACCCTGGACCACTTGCAGTAGCTTTCATTTCACTCCCCTACAATCAATCTTCCACAGGACAGCCAGAAAAATTCTCCTAAAACACCAATATGAACAAGTCACTCCCTGCCCACAACTTCCTGTGACTTCCAATTATAGGCTGAAACCCAAAGCTGTCACCTGGCTACAAAGCCTGCATGATCCAGACCCAGTTTCCTCCCCAACATTACATCCTGTGCTCCCCTCTGGCTCCCTCCACTCCAGTCATACTGGCTTCCTGCCACTCCACGGACATAGCAGTGACACCCGTCTCTGGACCCTCCCGCTCAACCTGAATCTCTTCCCCCCAAACATCCTCATTCCTGTTCTTTGTTTCATTTGGGTCTCAACTCAACAGAAAATCCAGAGAGGCCCTTCCCAGCCATCCTACATCAACTAGTAGAATCACCTCCCTCTCTTTCTCTTCGCACCATTTTTTCTTTTATATCACCTAAAATTATGACAGATGTTCATCTGTGGTTTGCTGTTGTTTAGCACCTGTCTAACCCAACTAGAGTGTGCTGCATGAGGTCAGACAATTTTCACCGTCTTCACTGCTGTATCCCCTGGGCCTAAAATATGTCTGGCAAGTAAATGAGAGCTCATTAAGCATTTGTTGAAGACTGAAGTAAGCACAAACCAAGGCACACAGGATCACTGGACAAAAAGAGGTTCTTGAAGCCCAAAATGAGACATGTGCATAATAACACCCAGTAAATTTGGGGTAAGAGACTGAAGAAGCCAACACATCGATTAATAGACATATAAATCCATCACTTATCTATAGCATGCTGGGAATCCACATGTATGCTTGACATTACTTTGTAACATCATCTGTGTAGAAGCCGATGGGCCACTCTTAAGGTTTTGTGGCTAAAGAGAAAATACTGTAACAACTTTTCTTCTCCTTTTCTCCAGGAACAAAGAACTTAGACTAAAAGTTCTGAAGGAGAAAGAAAGCAATTACTATCTCAACCAGAAGGCGCAGAATATTCAACTATTTCACTGAGAAGATCTGGACAAAGCCCCAGCCTTGAAATAAGGAAACTGACTGAAGACAAGTTCTACCACAAATTCAGGGATTTTGGACAAACCCTTGTATGTTTCTGATCCTGTTTCCTTGACTGTTCCCTGTTTCGTCACATGGTCATTGTAGGATAAAATGGAGCAACACACTTAACAAAGGCCTCCTGAAAACTAAGTGAACCATATATCATGTGTGGTCATCATCTTATACCGGCTGATCTCTAGTTCACATTCCCTTTGCAGCCTCCAGTGATTTTTGTCTAAACAAGGATCTGATCAGGTCTCTCCTCTGCTCAAAATGTTTATTGACTTCAACTTGAACCTTCAGTGGTTCAACTTCTTCACACACTAAACTCATACCATCTTTAGGGTCACATATCTAGCCCATTCGATACCCCAGGCACAGAGAACTACTTCTCTTCTCCTAATCTAATCACACTCTATTGCATGTCTCTGACAGGCTATGTGCTAGGGTCCCACCCGCACCCATTTTCCCTTCCTCCATCAGGAAAACCCCAGACACTCTCCAGCCTGAATTAGACTCTTCCCCAGTGGGCTACTTCTCAGGCGCCCTGTAGAATCACTGTTTGCAAGTCCTTTCGCCACCAGATCAGTGAATCTCTACTGGACACCTTTTTATGTCCTCATGTGACAGGATATAATGTGCAGGACGTGACAGCATAATGCATACAGTAGGTATCCAACGTTTGCTCTTTCTAAATATTTCTCAGGTGGCTCTCTCAGGCCTTTCCAGCTCTAAGGCTCTATGACTTATGGCTTGGAGTAAGTATTATTAAAGGCCTTTTCTAATTCTTTCACCCTGAAGGAAATATTCAGGAAGATGAAACTGACTGAACACTCCTAAGGGGCTTCAACAGAACCGAGAACTCCCAGGTGTTCAAGCTGGATTTAGAAAGGCAGAGGAACCAGAGATCAAATTGTCAACACCTGTTGGATCATAGAAAAGGCAAAAGAAATCCAGAAAAGCATCTACTTCTGCTTCATTGACTACACTAAAGCCTTTGACTGTATGGATCACAACAAACTGTGGAAAATTTCAAGAGATGGGAATACCAGACCACCTTACCTGCCTCCTGAGACATCTGTATGCATGTCAAGCAGCAACAGTTAGAATCAGACATGGAACAATGAACTGGTTCCAAATAGGGAAAAGAGCATGTGAAGGCTGTATATTGTCACCCTGCTTATTTAACTTATATGCAGAGTACATCATGCAAAATGCTGGACTGGATGAAGCACAAGCTGGAATCAAAATTGCTGTGAGAAATATCAATAACATCAGATATGCAGATTATACCACCCTTATGGCAGAAAGCAAAGAGGAACTAAAAAGCCTCTTGCTGAAGGTGAAAGAGGAGAGTGAAAAAGCTGGCTTAAAACTCAACATTCAAAAAAATCAAGATCATGGCATCCAATTCCATCACTTCATGGCAAATAGATAGGGAAACAATGGAAACAGTGACAGACTTTATTTTCTCAGGCTCCAAAATCACTGAATATGGTGACTGCAGCCATGAAATTAAAAGACACTTGCTCCTTGGAAGAAAAGCTATGACCAACCTAGACAGCATATTAAAAAGCAGAGACATTACTTTGTCAACAAAGGTCCATCTAGTCAAAGCTATGGTTTTTCCAGTAGTCATGTATGGATATGAGAGTTGGACCATAAAGAAGGCTGAGCACAGAACTGATGCTTTTGAACTGTGGTGTTGGAAAAGATTCTTGAGAGTCCTATGGACAGCAAGGAGATCAAATCAGTCAATCCTAAAGGAAATCAGTCCTGAATATTCATCGGAAGGACTGATGCTGAAACTGAAGCTCCAAAACTTTGGCCACCTGATGGGAAGCACTAACTCATTAAAAACAGACCCTGATGATGGGGAGGGAGATGGGAGGGAGGGGACATGGGTGTACCTATGGCTGATTCTTGTTGATGTCTGACCGAAAACCACAAAATTCTGTAAAGCAATTATCTTTCAATTAAAAAAAAAAAAAAAAAAGACCCTGATGCTGGGAAAGATTGAAGGCTGGAGGAGAAGAGGATGACAGAGGATGAGACAGTCGGATGATATCACCAAATCAATGGACATGAGCTTGAGCAAGCTCCAGGAGATGGTAAAGGACAGGGAAGCCGGGTGTGCTGCAGTCCATGGGGTTGAAAAAGAGTCAGACACGACTGAGTAACTTAACAACAACAAAGGGGCTGCTGGGAATAGGCCGGAAGTGAGCAGAGGGACAGAATGAGGCTAGAAGTCTCTTTCCAGTAAGTTATGTCTTCAAGGTATGCTTCATTTTGAGGTGCTTTGAATTCTCAAGTGAGCCACACCCACATTTACATCTGGTATAAATGGAAATGACTTTCAACCTATTTTCAGGATGATCCAAGTTTCTCCTTTTCATGATGGAGGAAACTCTTGAGCTGAACATAATTCAAAGCAATTATTGTTCTTTAGCTGTCAAGGTGCCCTGTTATTCTTTTCATAAATATTCTGGATGATCTGAGCCCAGTTCATCGCAGTCTTTTTTTTTTTTAAGCCCTGTACCTTTTCAGTTGCTAAATTTATAGCATTCAAATGAAAAGAAGAAAGGAAGCCCCACTTTTGCCCCCACTGCTAACATGATACGTGTCTAGGTTTTAATTGCCCTTGTAATTATACCCTTGGCCAGGTCTGCACAGGTATAATGTAGAAATTAAACATTATGACAAAGCCTGAAAAGGCCTCGCTGAGGTAGGAAGACACGACAGCTTTGTAACATCTCTAGTTACCAGGAAAAGGCAAAAGAAAGATGAAAAGGAGGCCTGGGAATGTCATAAGCTAGCTAGATAGCAATCCACTGAGGAGGCATTTTCTGCCTATGACCCGCTCTAAGACTGTGAGCTGGAAGGCTCGGAATCCCCTGGTGGTTTGATAGTCAGCTAAGGCTGGATGAAAATGGAAGAAGGTGGAGTGCAGGGCTTGTGAGTTAAGAAATAAGCACAGCAACAAAGGGAAACACGCTATGACATTTTCTAAATATTTACCAAGGGGAGTTGACAATTCAGTGAGTGCAGCCAGACCTGACAGTGAATTCTCCTGACTGCCTCCTACACCTTCCCTCAATCACCATCTCCATCTCTGAAACCAGGTAACCTTCACCTCTGGGGTTGTTAGAGCGCAAACTGCCTCTCTGTGACAAACCCAGCAAATGCTCCATAATGATTCTGGCACACAGACCACCGCATTTACTCTTCCTCCCCAGGTTTCTTATCTAAAGCAGAGGAGTAACTGAACAGCTGTCTGTAAAAAAAAAAAAAAAAAAAAAAACTAAGTCGATATAAACTACTTTTAAGATAAAGTATTTCTTTCCATGGTAATTTTCAACTAGTCATATCCATATGATTTCAGCACCCAGTATCCATGAACTTCCCTGCCAGTCCTCATTTCAAAACTAAATTTCTCATCAACCCACATAGCAAGGTTACTTTCATTCTTGATCCTCCCAAGTCAATTGATAAATGTTAATCTGCAGGTCATAATTTAAAAATTATGAAGGAATGTACTTTATATCACTCTAAACTTTCCGCTGGTCACGTTTCCTACTATTTCAGGTCTTGAACAGAGACCATAATTTTGTGTTTGATTTTGAAATTTGGAACATCATACTTCAAGAGCAATTTACCAACTGGGTTTAGATTAAAACAGGTATTTGACAGTCCCAATAACTCTCTAAAGTCTTTTCATTCTCCACTGCTCCAGAAATGCTATGTAATTATTTGTCTTAAAATCTGTATCAACTCAAGATATTAATACCTATTGTGCAAAAACACACACATCTGTATACCTAACAGGCGATGGGGAGGTTATGGAGCAGTTTAGAGTTGAATGCCCCTTCATGTCTTCTATCCTATCTCCAATACCTTTTAAAGATTTTACTAGGATGGAAGTATTGGACATGAAAATATACCCTCTCACAATCTCTCTCAAAGGAAAGAAAACGGCAGTGGTTTAATATTAGGCAGAACTTCAGGAAATAAACCCAATACTGGCCTTGAGAGGGAGAAAGGAAAGAAACAGGCTAAAATGATAAGAAGCAGGGAAGGTCCATACCACCACTGTACATAAATCATCAGGTACGTTACCACTGGGTCTCACCTTTAAGCAAACAGCTACATAAAAAAAAAAGGAGGCTAGACTCAGTGACCTCCAAGGTCCCTTACCAGTCCAACAGCGTTGCTTCATGAATTTTTTATAATTATCTTCTGTCCTATCACCCTGTCCCCATGCATCATCAAGCCCTCCTGGCCACGTCCACGACTGAAAGGAAAATCTGTTTTCAAAAAAAATCTATGCTTTGACTACTGCCAAAATTACAATTCTGTCCTTGAAACAATGACGGGCACATAATGGGCATGGCTAAATATCTATGAGCAAGTGAGTCTCCAATACCTTCAGCAATATATATATATATTTTACAACAGGATGTAAATAGTTTATTTTAACATTGATACCTGCTCTTCCTCAAAGTGTTGACTGATATTCATGATTATTTTGTTCCTGCAAAACAGATCTTCCGCAAAATGGCCACCGTGTGAGAGAAATAACCCATGTGATTTGAAAGTGAACCTTGGGGGCTTTGCAGGTTTGGTTCAGAATAGCAAGTTTCATCCTGCTAGGGTTGGAAGATCTCCCCTGGAGGACAAGTCAGCAGCGGCTTGTCACAGGGAAGGGGGCACTGGTGGGAACAGTCTGGGTGGTGGCCCGTCCCTTCAGCAATATTTTTAAAGCTTCTCTGATATATGCAGAAGTATCACCGAAAGTCTGGAGAGTGAAAGACTGTGAAGCTTAGAGACAACCCTATAACCAGCTCTTTCCACCTTGTACTTCTATATCCACTGCTGACTGCCAAATCTCAAAAAGAAGGTTGATCAGCTGAGTCTGAATCCTAGCCCCACCACTCATCAGCTGTGTGTAGGCAAACTATTTAATCTCCTTGAACCTGTTTCTTCACTGATAATGCTGATAATATGAGCTACCTTGCAGAGTGACAACTGAGTAGGATAATATAAAGAAAAGTCTGAGCGTTCATTTACTCATTCTCTCATTCATGTAGCAAAGATTAACTGAGTGTCCACCACAGCCAGGTACCAGGTTAGGCATTGGTTTGGTATGTAAAAAATGGGAAAAAAAAAAAAAAGTCCATTACTTTTATTTACTAAAAACACCCTATGTCCAGAACTGTGGCAGATTTGTCAGATTTTTAATTTAGTTCAACACTTTCATTCACAGCTAATTTGCCTAAAACAGTCATTTTTAGTTTGTCATATAGGATCCCAGGTGGGAGTCTACCTCCGGCCAACCTTTACCTACCCTGAAGCTAACCATCTAGCAGGTGTTCTGCTAAAAGACGCCTTCAGAACACTTGGAAGAAGCAATGACCAGAGTAAAAGACGGTATTCCAGCTCTCAGCAGAGCAAGCCACTCAGGAAAACTTGATACGCCTGTGCACCCAGGCCCGTCCTGGATGCCTGGAAGGTTTGGGGTGCTTTCAATTCCACAAGAGGACTGAGTCTTCCGAGAATTGGGATTAACAGGACTGGCTCATCCCCAGTCATTGTGACTGGACCACCTATAAAGCTAAGAGCAAGAGCTAAGGGGCGGGGGTGTCTAAAGGCCACATTTTTTTAGTGTAGGGCTGATGTCTTTCAGCTATACTTAAACTCAGGGTTTGATAAAGTTCTGTGTAAATGATCCACCTCTGAGAAGTCAGGTGGTCTCAAGGCTGGGGGGCTTTTCTTCAATGTGAGCTTAATATTCCTTTTTCTAATTAGCCCACAGCCTTTGGGCAAGTGCAAGCCTAGCTGTGCTGGGTACTGAGCACTCAGCACTCGTTAAATATTTTGCATCTACAAAAAAAAAAAAAAAGAGTTGCCCAAGACTTTCTGGAACCCAGGTCTCCTAGCAAAAGAGTTAAAGTCTGACACTGGAATAGGAAATGACCTGCTCTAGGTCATAGGACCAGAGGATGATCAAAGAGGGAATTCTAGAATAAAATTTGGTACCATCTGTGAAACTAAGAATCAGGTAGCAGATAGTATACAGGTGCCTAAAATTTTTGATTTGCAGACTCCTCTCATTCAAGAGCCACCTGAATCACTTCCCTTAGGAACTGAAGTATATAGATCGTGACTAACTCACCGCTGTGGGTCTTGCACGGCTGCCTCCCACCTAGAAGTGACAGCCTAGACTCTCGGCACAGGAGTTCTGAGTGCAAAAATACTGTCACTAGATATCCACCACTACCACCCCCATCTGAAGCACCTAAGAAACTAAACCATGGCTTCTTTGCATTTTCCTTCAGCGTGTTATTATTAACTTCTGGCGCCTCTAATTGCTCACTGAAAACAGTGGTTTGGATATTAATAGGCTGAAAATCAAGAACCCTACCTGGGGCTCGTTGTCACGGAAACGGTACTCAAGCCCGCCGCTACTTTCCCACCCTTGGAAGTCTGGGCGAGTTGGTGGAAGTTGGGGATTGTTTTAACGCTGTTAATTTCTCCCACTTTCTGCTGCTTCTCAGGGCCAAGTTGTTGGAGAAAGAGAAACTGGTGAGGCAGGTGACTGTAGAGTGGAGCAACTTGGAGGAGTGGAACTCTTTAGGAGTGGAAGGGTAAGGGCTCTTGGAGGATGGCTTGGGGCACGCTGAGCTCCTCTCCTTGGGGCTGCACCCGGCCACTCCGCTTCGTTCCCCGGGCCCCTCCGCTGCCCTTCCCTCCCTGCCTGAGCGCGGAGCTGCCAGCAGCGCGCAGACAAGTTCCCCAGAAGGGAATCTGAGCAGCCCCAGGGCTGAGAAACCCAGCAGAGAAGGGAGCGTGGAGGTCGGACAGGCTAAAGGCAGACCCTCTTCGTGCCCATGCCAGGGTTCTGGGGGAGGCAGCTCCGGGACCAGAACACGCATCCCGCTCACCGCCCTCCCAGCGCCCCCGGGCGATGCTCCAGGATCCGGCTCTCCAAAGCAAGCGCCCAGCTCGCTAAGCGCCTCCGAAACCCACGCGGATTCCCGCGCCCGGGGCGATCTCTGCCGCAGCCGCCAGGGCCTCCCGCGGGCTCTACGCCCGGCACCCAGGGCTGGGCCCCCACCCGGTCCCCTGGGCGCCGTGCGTCACGCGCCCCCTGGGCCCAGCGCCTCCTCTGCGCTCGCGCCGCGCGCCCCAGTCTCGCGCATCCTCACCCGCACCCAGCTCCCTCCGGCCGCCGGGCCCTCCCGGGACTCACCTGCGCTGGGGCAGTAGCGGCGGCCACCCCGAGCCCGGGGGCGGCAGCGGCGGCGGCGCAGGGGGAGGAGGGCAGCGCGGGGCTCCTGGCACAGCGGCCGCCGGGCGCCTGGTGCTGCCGAGCCGCGGACCCGCCCAGAGATATAAATAACATTATCTGAGGAGGGACATTCCTGCCGGGGGACATCGCTGCTGCCGGGACCAGATAGTCCCGCGGCGGGGGCGGAGAGGCGGGGCCGCAGCCTCCCGCAGCGCCAGGCCCAGCCCCCGCCTTCCCCACCCACTCCCGCACCTGCCAATCAGCCTCCGAGCCCCGGGCCACCTGCCCGGCCTCCGCCCGGCTCCCCCGGCCAGCCTCCGCCTCCCGGAGGACGGCCCGAGTCCGAGCCACCCGAAGCCGGAGCGGTCCGCAGCGCCCCCATCGCCGCTCACCTCCCCTCACCGCGCGCTACCCCGAGCCCCCTGCAGCGGGGAAAAGATTTGGCTGCAGCTCCGGCCTAATTCGTGCACCCAGAACGGCAAGCCTGGCCAGGAAAATGAGCCCTCCAACCTTTCCCACCCCGCGTCCCCACTGTATACAGTCAGGCTTTTCAAATATGTTAAAAGACCCGCTGAGGCCGTAGGTTTGGAGAGGCAGGCGCCCGGGCAGCGCGCCCTCGCTGCGGCGGGTTTGGGAGAGACAGATTGTTCCCGGGGGTTGATGTGTTAGAAAGCGCACTGTGGGGCAAGCTTCTCGGGGCTGGCAGTAAGAGCAGACGCTGGGAGGGCTGGCGTGGGCACTGGGCCGGAGACCCTCGCCCCCAGCCCGAGAGCTCGGTGTCTCTGTTTGCAAACCTGGTGGGCTCTGGGCGGACCCGGCAAAGCCGGAGGGGCACAGCGCGCAGTCCCACGGCTTGCACGTTACAGGGACTGTAATCAACAGGCAAGCTGCCACCCCAGCCCACCGACACCTCCTGGCCGGCTCTGGTTTCCAGGGAGCCGAGGCTTCCTCACCGCAAGCCTGGGTGGGGTGGAATGCTGTAGGCCCGAGAAAACACTAGAAACGCTGGTGCCAAAGAGGAAACACAACGGCACCTCCGCTCACCTCGGGAGAGACACAGAAGTGGTAGCTTGCAAGCCTGTCCACTTTCTTGACTTTCTTACTATAAAAGGTCATTGTTCAGTAAGCCTTGGTGATACACCTTGCCGCAGTTTTCATCTCTTTTTCTCCATCAGCCGTGCTGGGATGGTTTCTACCCAGACAACAGCCCAGGGAATCTCAGGTGTTTTGGAGATGGCAGTGGCGATGTGAAGTGCAAAGATGTAGAAAAGAGTTTTAACTTTGATGATGCCTGGTGTTCTTTACAACGCAACAGACTTGCTCCTGAGTTATTTGCTCGGGAGTATAATTATGCTGTTTTTCAGGATTCACCAGGAAAAGGGTGTTTAAGTGCCAGATGTGAGTGCTTAAGTCTATATACTGAACTTATGCAAAGATACTTCACTTCCTGCTGCAGTCACATATCTTGAGAGTGAGTATTTAGACCCTGATTTGTGCTAAGTGGGGCAAACCCCACAGATGTCACAAAATCACACAACTCTCCACACCCCCATCTTGGTTTCTGGACCCTTATTAAGCTCAATTTCCCAAGACACTCTAGTAATATAGGGAAGATAATAGAAGAATATTTGTGGTCATGCATTAGATTTAGCAATGATCCACCCTTTTCCCTTTCTGATAACATTTAAGAGTTCATTTTTTTTTTTTTACTGAGTTAGAAACAAAAAGGCCTCTTTCATTTAAAAATTAAGAACCAAATTCTGGCAAGGAACACTCAAGAAAAACAGGCCAGCTTCAAAGGCTGAGACTATCATATATCTCAAGTAGAAATCCTTGATCTATTTTTGAAAGAAAAAAATGGAGTAAATTATGTATTTATGTTTTTAAAAAGCCTTGTGTGAATAAACTTATTAAATAGATTCATGATTCCATAGAATTGCAGCTCTGCAGCTACATAATTATATACTACAGAAACAGATAATTCCTTAGCTTTAGGATTGTGGCTCTAAACTGAAGTTGCCCACACATATTTCTTTATAGCCCTAAAATTTATAATTTTCAACCACAAGGAAAAAATTAATATGATAAAAGCACCAAATCAGTGGACAGATTACCCCAGGATTTTACAAACCAGCCCAGCTGCTTTAGTTATCTCCACTTCAGCTGAAAGCTAAATAATTCAATACAACCTCATTTGCTCCAGAGCCTGTTATCCTGACAGCATCTCCAAATGCTTTAGAGCTAATAGAGTTACAGTGAAATGATAAATTAGGACTGAGGGAGAGAGGAAGTTTAGAAGTACAGAGGAAGAGGGTATTGTCAAATGAGAGAGGGAAATGGCAGATCCCAGGGAGTGGGAATGAGAAATTGGGCAGAGTGAAATAGGTAAGAAGGACAAGCTCATATAAGGGTTCATAACTGAAGTCATTGTTGTGGGCAGCAGGGATTAATTTTGTAGGGACTTTCTGAGAAGAGTACCTAAAACCTCCTGGAATTGTCCATCAGAGAGATGGGGGCTTCCCTGGTGACTCAGTATTGGAGAGTCTGCCTGCCAGTGCCAGAGACGCAGGTTCAATCCCTAATCTGGGAAGATCCAACATGCCACAGAGCAACTAAACCCATGCACCTGTGCTCAGGTGTTAAGTCATGTATGACTCTTTGCGACCCTGTGGAACCCTGCAGGCTCCTCTGTCCACACTGGAGTGTGTTGCCATTTCCTCCTCCAGGGGATCTTCCCCACCCAGGGATCGAACTCAAGACTCCTGCATTGGCAGGAGGATTCTTTACCACTGAACCACCTGGGAAGCCACAAGTAAGCCCATGAGTCACAACTATTGAGCCTGTGCTCTAGAGCCCTCGAGCTGCAATTCTGAACCCAGGTGCTGCAACTACTGAAGCTCTCATGCCCTTAGAGCGCGTGCTCCGCAACAAGAGACGCCACTGCAGTGAGAAGCCCACACACTGCTGCTGGACAATAATAGACCCCGCTCACCGCAACTGGAGAAATGCCTGGTGCAGCAGTGAAAGCCCAGCAGAGCCAAGTCAGTTAATTTTTTTAAAGAAAAGGAAAGGTGGGAGATTGGCCCTCATCCTGGTTGGTCAAGGGGCTGACACCCTAACCCCCTATTTCATATTGACACCCCACACTTCTGAACTACCGAGCAAACTTGTAACAGGCAATCTACAGTTCCAGGGCCAGAGAGAAGGTATGCATTTGAGACAGAAGTTGTCAACCAAGAATTGGGACTTCTACTTATATAGGAAGAGAGGGTAAGCTCTCACAGAAATGTTGACCCAGCTCCAGCTAAAATCAGTAGGAGAAAAGAGGATATAAGTTGGGACGTTAGAGGAATCTGACACAAGAAGGAGTTTTCTATTTCTGTATTCTCTGAATTTTTACATTGAGCTTGTATTATTTGATAAACAGTTGGAGATAATAAAGAAAATAATACATAGAGATTGGATCAAGATGGTGGATTGAGCCTACACATCTATCTTCTCTTCCATCCCAAATCTCATTAAAAAATATATATATGTCTTAAAGAGAATAGAAATCTAACAGCTCAAGGAAATAAGAAAAAATGTGATCAATTTTCCAGAAATTCTTAGGAAATGCTGAAATATAAAAGAGAGACAGGACCTGATCTAGAGAAAAACAAAATGAGAGGAAATCAAAACAGGTTCAGGAGAAGGAATCATTTAGGGGGATTCCAAGCCAGAGTCAAAGGATACAAGAGGTGGAGGGGAACCTAGGATAGAATAATTCACTGAAGAGCCTCCTCCCCTGCTGGCATTAGATATCAAATGTTTGCCTGTGGGATGGTTAGTGGGGCTTTTGGGACCAGAGGGGCAGAGTCCAAGTATCCACTGACCCCTGGAATTGAGAGGGAACTTTCACTCTCTCTGGATAGCATGCTGTACCCTTCCTTCACAGGTCCTGAAGACAGGCTATGATCAACAGAACAGGCAAGCAAACTGATTCTCAAATAAAAATGATCGGACAATCAAAATCACCAAAGATTCTGTCAGGGGAGGGGAGCCAATACCGTGAAAGAAAAGCACCAGACTCAACTAACAAAGAAGTATTATCAGAGGAAACTAAGAAAAGAAAACAGAAGATAAATTTTAAATGATTTTAAATTTTATTCAGCAAGATTTGAAAGGATATTGTATCCATGAAAAATAATCAGTGAGAAAACATAGAAATTTGAAAAGTAGTTCCTGAAATTTAAAATGCATTAGCTGATCAGAAGAACTGATCAAGTCAGAGCGGATTGTGTGTGTTAGTCACTCAGTCGTGTCCAACTCTTTGCGACCCCAGGGACTGTAGCCCACCAGGCTCCTTTGTCCATGGGATTCTCCAGGCAAGACTACTGGAGTGGGTTGCCATTTCCTTCTCCAAAAGAGCAGATTAGTGGAAACAAATTCTCCTCAAACACAGGGTGAAAAACAGGGTGATAGGAAGTTTGTGAGAATGGTTGAAAGCCATGGAGATGAGACCTCAACTCCAGTATCTGTTCAATAGAAGTTATAAAAGAAGAGCAAAGAGAGCATAGATGAGATGATTATAATGAGAAAGTAGAATAAAATCTCTCAGAGTTGAAGAAAACTATGAATTTTCAGATTCAGCTTAAAGCAGCTTAAAGCAAGATGGAGATTTTTAAACATAGTTTACAAATTTTAGGCATAGTTTAAAATTTATGATTTAATTTGATTTAATTAAGACTCAAGAACTTGAAAAAAATTAAACCATAGACTAAGAATATAGGCTAGACTACCTTCCTGTGCCTTGAATGAAATTAATCCTAAAGTTATTTTTTACTGAATCACAAAACCAAAGTTATTTGTTTGAAATTTAAAACTATCGTGACTTAGAAATGAACATGTATCAGAAAGCTACTTAAAAACAGAAATACCAAACCAAATAAACCCAGCCCTACCCAATGTTCCCTTCATTCAAATTCTTGCTAACAATGGAGAAATCAAGAACTCATGATAATGAAGAGAAAACTTCAAAATAGTGCTTAGGGCTTAAAAAACTAATGTTCCCTCCTTATTTACCTTGTCACCAAGAGATGCATTTTGTAAAATTTGGCTGAAATTTCCATTCCATTTCTGGAAACATCTAGGGGAACCACACTCTCCACAAATTCCAAAAACAAAGCAGCAGCAGGACCGGTTGGAAAATCATTTACAATGTAGGGGTGCTGAGGACAAAGGACCAAACTTCCCCTTCCAGTGCCTCAAACAGATCAGTCCCTGGAAAGAACCTGAAGCTAAATACCAAACTGACCACTCTTTAAAGCAGCAAGTGAAACTAATTTCAAATTTCCCTCCAATAATGGAAAGAAGTGGAAGAGCAAGGCTTACGTCCCGTTATGCACCAGTGCATGGAAGAACTAACCAGGCTTTGAGCATCTTTCCTTCCATAGCTGAGCCTGAGCTTTCCTTCCTTTTCAGGATTAGATTTTCTGTTACCTAAAGGATGTGAGTTTGTGCACGTGTAATACCAGGCTTATGTTGGGGTGTGCTGATAAACTGATGTCTGAAGGCACTTCTGTTCTGCAATTGCCTTGTTCAGGCTGTACTACTAACAGTTTGCTCCGGCTTCCGTGATGAATACCACAGATTGGGTGGCTTAAATAGCAAAATTTGTTTTCTTACAATGCTGGAGATTAGATGTCTGAGATCAAGATACTGGCAGGGTTGTTTCTTCTGACCCTCTTTGGTTTTCAAGTCAAAGATGGTGGCCATCTTTTCCCTCTGTCTTCACATGGGCTTTCCTTTGTGTCTGTGTCCTAACCTCCTCTTGTGAGGACACTAGCCATACGGGATTAGGGCTAGTAGCCATATGACCTTATTTTACCTTAACTACCTCTTTAAAGGCTCTGTCTCCAAATCTGGTCACTTTCTGAGGTACTGGGGAGCTAGCATTTTAACATAAGAATTTGGAGGGTGGGCCATAATTTAGTCCATAACCCAGACCTCATCTTTTCTCACATGAATTGCTTCTTATATGCCTCCTAATTGTTGTACCATTCTCCAGTTTCACTTTCTTTCAATTCTTCCCCCACAGAGCAGCCAACATACACTTTCAGAAAAGGAAATCTGATCATGTCACTCCACTATTTTAAATCATCCAATGGCTCCCTGTTGCTTTTGGAATACCATTTTAAGTTTCCCAGGACTTAGCACAGTTCCTGATACACAAGATATACTTAATAAAGGCCTGACGCATGAATGAGGGAATGAATAAACTAATGAATAAACAAATCATCGAAACTGAAAGAGAGTTGCAATTCTGGAGGTCAACCAAAGAAGCAGGTAATTCAAGGCTATTTCTATTTGATGTAAAAATATATATTTGTGATTTTTCTAAGGGGAATCATTTTCCTATTTATGTTTAGGTCGTTATCGAAATAAATTCACATCCCTAAGACATAACTGGTAGTATTTATGTCTGAATTTTACCAACTCCTCAGTCACCTTGACACATTCACACCTGAACTTACTGTCTGTGGATGAGAAATGGAATCAATAAAGTAGGCTTTATGTTCACACCCACTACCAAGTTAACCTGCCATCTTCCAATGTTTCATTCATAAAGTGTTAGTCGCTCAGTTGTGTCCAACTCTGTGACCCCGTGGACTGTAGCCTGCCCGTGGAATTCTCCAGGCAAGAGTACTGGTGTGCATTGCCATTTGCTTCTCCAATAATGAGGTACAGCAAATACAATAGTGATGGTTCGGATTTGTGAACTTTGTCTCTGTTTATTCCACCATCTCAGTGCTGTTTTCAGACTTCATCTTTGGGCAGTCGCCCCTCTTCAACCCCCATGCTCCAATATGCCAAAAGATTAAAAATATAGGAAGATGGATCAAAAAGCATTATAAGCAGTGAGTTGATCTTGTTTTGACATTAACGTTCTATCTTGGGTACTCCACAAAGTGAATAATTTGTATGTGGATAATCAGAAGTACCTAAACCTGAAACCTTTGTTCTCTCCTTTTATAAATATTTATCAGGCCAGGAACTCAAATCAAGGGGAGAAAATATAATTTAAAACTTGAGTTTGTTAACAAAGAATGACAGCTAGAGTGCTAACAATTCAACCATTAAACCATTTTGTGCTTATGTGATAATTATTGCCAGCATAAATGATCTTGTTAATTGCTTTAATTTGTGAGCAGTTTCCAGATTTACACATTTTTTTCCCATAATATTAACCAAAACCTTTGGGAAATTTTCAATAAAATTTGGAAAGATATTGCAATGAAAGATTTCATTACCTCTGCAAATTCATCTCATTTTCTATTCAGTGGGATATTTCTGCAGCTGCTCAACTTGTGCTTGAATATTTCTTGAACGCTTTAAAGTCTACAAGAAACTCAAACATGATATGTTTTGTAAAATAACTAGTTCTTATAAAAAACATCGTTTTTCTTCATTTTCCTTTGTGTATGGCAAATTATATTTTTAAAAGATTTATCATTTTCTTTTTCCCAAATGCCATACAATCATTTTTATTCAATTTCATGAAGTAAATTGCTATCATTATCCTTATTGCCAGACAAAGAAACCCAGAAACTCAGAGTTCAAGTAATTCTCCAAAAATCACACAGAACTCCAAATCCCTTTCTAACGAAATGGTTATTTATCTAGAAAGCATTATCTCATGAGCTTTTCAATTAACAGGTCCCATGATAGTTAATGTAAATGATCTATATTATAAACTAATTTTTAAGTCAATAGTTAGATTAAAAATTTGGCTCCAAATATGCTGAGTATCAGAGAAGGCAATGGCAACCCACTCCAGTACTCTTGCCTGGAAAATCCCAGGGACAGGGGAGCCTGGTGGACTGCCGTCTATGGGGTCGCACAGAGTTGGACATGACTGAAGTGACTTAGCAGCAGCAGCAGCATGCTGAGTATGTGCAAGTAACAACTCAGTGCTGCTTGTTCTATTCCATCATCATCTTAAACATCAAAATACACTTAATTATCTATCTCTGAACCTTCCATAGAAGAAACCAAAATAAGTGTTTTGGACCCTTCTTTTGGAAGTGTTTCAAAGCTGTGAGTGAACATGTGTTTCTTTACTGACCTCAACTACTGCTTAAACCTATTTCTCAACTCCCGCTCTTCCCCTCTACCAAATATGGCCAGAAATTGAAGTCAGAGCTTGCCCCATACTATTTCAAGCACTTAAGGCATTCCCTACCCTCATTCCAAAGATCTAATATTATCTATATATGAATCTTTTAACTTATTCCATAACTAACAACCAATATTAAAATGCAAATGACCTTGGGAAGAGTCAGCTTTTAAGGTAGAGGCTTTCAGCCACTGGAGTAAGGAAAAGTCAATGCCACTTAGTGGCATTTTAATAGCCAAACAATTTTTTAAAAGATGGTAATAGGCTTGTCTGAAAAGATCAGTAGATAGAGTCAAAAGACCTGGCTTCTACTCCTTGTTATCCTTTCACTGTCTTCGTTTTTCTTCCACAAAATGATAGCATTGAACTAGCTAGTCTCCAAGGACTCTTTCAGCTCTAGCTTTCTATATTTTACATTTGTAGTAAAAACATACTCATTATAATAATGTTCTTAGAAGGAAAAATTGGGAATTCAATGTTCATCACAATATAATTGATATATAAACCCACTAAACCAAGTATAGTGGGTATACATACACACACACATTCTATGTAACCAGCTAAGTGATGATGTGGTTTTATATGTATTGATAGGGAAAGACATTATGACATACTGTTTAAGTAGCCATCAAATAATCCCAAATTGACTAAGGAAGGATACTCTAAAAAATCTTAAGTTATTTTTAGTTAATAGGATTAAGAGTAATTCTTACTTCCTTCTCTATTCTTCTATAATATTTGGTTATTTGTATGTATAGAACATTTTCATAACATATGACAAAGTTATTTTTAGTTTGGGGAAAATATCATTAAATATAAGTAGCAAATATTAGATCCTTTCCTGTGAGCAAGTTTTGATAGAGAAGAGGGTTAGGGTAAGGATAAAACAGCAGTGAACTAAAGGAAAACAATGAGTGAATAGTTTCATCGGTAATTCAGATAATGAAATAAATCTGTGCCTTGAAGGTAAAAAATAGTTGTTACACAAATTGGGCAGAGCTGATCTGTTTTTCACCATCCTCTCAGTCATCACATGCTGGATTTGCCTGATACATGCTCACTCCCTCACACATCTTATGCACAGTGGGAAGACTTGTCAAGCCTTCAGACCAGCCATTGGATTCAATCCAAGGCTAAGCATCTCCATAACTTTGTATTCTTTATCACTTCTGCCTTAACTGTTTGATTTTCCTAAGGTTGCCTAATCAATTTTGATACTTATCAATTATCACTCAGCTTTGAAAACCATGCAGCTTCATGTATTAATTTTCTTTTCTCAAGCAGACTGTATAATGCTTGATACAGTCATTATCAAACACGTCTTTACTTTCTTTTCAATTGCCTGAGATGCTTAAACAGTAATAGATGAACATACATAAATGTAATACTGAGGACTGTAATAATCAGTATATGTACATAGTCACCACTGGTTACTTTACTTCCTAAGCCATGTTACAAATTCTGGCTCTTTTACTAGATCCCACAGAAGACATGGTGACCTTAAGGTGACACGTCCCTTACCTAAGACAATTGTGGCTTACACTTATTGTCCTGGCAGAATCATCAATAGTGTCCCTTTGCTCTCTCAAAAATGCACAAATTATGTAATAACACTATTGATCAGGCATCACTAAGGGGCTTCCCAGTAAATTCCAACATACGAAAAGTAATTTGTCTTTAGCAGTAAATGAAAGCTTTGTGACAAAAGATGACTACAGAGTACAATGTTTACATTAGATTATGTTAGATTACCTGAAGATTACATTACTAATTGCTATTTCCTAAAACAGTTTATATAAATTTGTCAACTCTGCCCTCTACTGTCTTACAACAGTATTATGACATCATATGGATAACATTATTTTGGCTTCATTGATTGAAGCTGATTGTATTAGTCCTGTTTTACTTTAGAGGGCTGGCCCTCAACTTTGCCTGTCACTGTATTAGCTTTTGGGGACTTTTGGGGACCAGGTGGTGTAGTGGTTAAGAATCCACCTGCCAATGCAGGAAACGCAGGTTCAATCCTTGGGTGGGGAAGATGCCCTGGAGTGGGAAATGGCAACCCACTCCAGTATTCTTGCCTGGAAAATCCCATGGACAGAGGAGCCTGGCAGACTATAGTCCATGGGGTCAAAAAGAACTAGACGTGAATGAGCACACACACACACATAATTAGCTGTTAAAGATCCCCACTCCTACACCACACCCTCAGCAATTAAATCAGAACTTTTAGGGATGAGACCCAAATATCAATTTTTTAAGACTCTCCAGTCACTACCAACATACAGTGAAAGTAAAGTGAAAGTGGTAGTCACTCCGTCATGTTTGATTCTTTGAGACCCCATGGATTTTAGCCCACCAGGCTCCTCTGTCCATGGAATTCTCCAGGCCTGAATACAGGAGTTGGTAGCCATTCCCTTCTCCAGAGGATCTTCCCAACCCAGGGATCTAACCTAAGTCTCCTGCATTACAGGCAGATTCTTTACCATCTGACAGTATAGCTTGAGAAACATCACTTAGAATGTCAGATCAAATAATCTATTGTGGTTCATTTAGGTTTTTGATTCCATAACCCAGATGATACAATTCTCCCAACCATGTCTGGAGAAGCCTTGGAGATTGGAAGAAAAAGATGAGTGTATCAGGACAAATCTACATCACTATTTGAAAAAATGGCTTAAAAAACATTCTGAGGGATTGTGTCTTTCTTGAATCTAAAAATATACATTTATTTTTCACTGATGGTGATGACATACATGGACAGTACCTATTAGGAAATAAGTCTGTTCAGCCATCAGCTTTGATGCCATAGCTCAGCGCTTATTTTCTTCGGATGGAATTATCTGCTGAAGAAGCTCCAAAATAGCCAAGAAAGTTGGATCAGAAGATGAGAGCAAATGAGGTAGAGCCCATTGCTTTGAATGACTGCTTTCTTTTCCCTGAATGTTCAGACTTGTTAATGGAGTTTATCTTATGCACTGATGTGAAAGCCCAGGAAATCTGCTGGAGTAAAAGTTGCACTAATGAGAACATTAACTAAATTAAGCCACTGGAGGGAAGTGAATCACAGGGGAATAAGGAAGAAAGAAAGACACAGAAAAAAATCATTAATAATCAGAGAGAAGAGATCATTTTTGTAAAAAAGAAAATTAAACAAGACGCAAGTTTTTAATAATAAGATCAATGCTTGCTTTTCACTTCCTTTTTCTAAAGTTTATCAGGAAAAGTTAACGATCTAATGTTGAGACTGGCCCTGTTAGAAGAGTTTTTTTCACTTTAACTTTTAACCAAAACTGTGGGACCAGCCAAAGTGTCTGCATGAAAAAGAAGGGATTACTTGGGGATTTTGATAGTGAGCATAGAGTAAAAATTTCTTGTGAAAACAGCAAAACCCTCTTAATATTAAAAGGAGAGAAAAGGAAGATGCATGTAACAAATGGTGAGATCCTTATACAACGTGTCTGTGACTGCATTATTCAGTACTTCAGTCTAGTCAAAGCAAGACTCTTAGCAGAAGTGAGAAGAGCATAGTGGTTTGGAAGAAGCATCAGGAATTAATTCTAAGTGATTCTATCAGTGCTAGTTCTGTTGTCTGTGGGACAACTGCTGATACTTTGAAAAATTCTTTCACAAGAAATGAATAGAGACAAAGTAAAAACATTTCCACAGATATAGTAATTCATAAAAATGGCTCTTACTCTTTTCTTTGATAGACACCTGTGAGTATCTGATGGAAGCTATGAACCCTCTCCCCAGAGAAAATCAAACATTTTTATACATAATTTTACATACTCTTCCATCCTAGTTTAAGACCCTAAACTTACAGATGGCCAACAGGTACATGAAAAGATGCTCAACATAATTAAGTATCAGCAAAATGCAAATCAAAACAACAAGACATCACTCACATCCATTAAAATGGTTATTAGCAAAAAGACAAGAGATAAGAGTTGTGAGGATATAGAGAAAAGGGAACACCTGTGCTCTGTTGGTGGAAAGGTAAATTGGTGTAGTCACTACGAAAAACAGTGTGAAGTTTCCTCAAAAAGTTAAAAATAGAACTACCATATGATCCAGCAACTTTGCTTTTTAGTACTACTGGATATTTATCCAAAGAAAATGAAAACACTAACTCAAAAAGGTATTTGCACTCCCATGCACAATAGCCAAGATATGGAACCAATGTAAGTGTGTCGATCAGTGGATGAATGGATAAAGAAATGTGTGTACTTATATACACACACATGGAATATTTTTCAGCCATAAAAAATAATGAAATCTTGCCACTGGTGACAATATGGATGGACCTTGAGGATATTGTGCTTTGTTGCTCAATTTTGTCTGACTCTTTGTGACGCCATGGACTACAGCCTGCCAGGCTCCCCTATCCGTGGAGATTCTCCAGGCAAGAATACTGGAGTGGGTTGCCATGCTTTCCTCCAGGGGATCTCTATGCTAAGTGAAATAAGTCAGACAAAAAAGATAAATACTATATGATCTCATTTGTGGAATCTTAAAACAAACAAACAAAGAAGAAACAAATTCATAGATACAGAGAACAGATTGGTTGCCAGAAGTGGAGGTGGGGAGCGGACCAGATGGGCAAAGAAGATCAAAAGGTATAACCTACAGTTAGAAAATAAGTAAGTCATGGGTAAGGTTTCAATGTACAGCATAGTGACTATAGTTAATAATACTGTATTGCATTTTTGAAAGTTGCTTAGAGTAGATGGTAAAAGTTCTCAATATAAGAAAAAAAATTGTGACTATTAATATATGTGGTGATAGATGTTAACTAGGCTTATTGTGGAGATCGTTTCACAGCAATACAAATACTGTTATACAAATATATATCAATATATATGGTATTTGTATATATGTGTATGTGATATGCAAATATCAAATCATTACATTATACAACTGAAATAGATAAGTCAATTATACCTCAATTTTGTTTTGCTTTTATTTTTGTTCATGCAGCATAGTGGATCTTAATTCCCTGACCAGGGATTGAACCTATGCCCCCTGCAGTGGAAGCATGGAATTTTAGCCACAAGACTGCCAGGGAAGTCCCATGTACCTCATTTTTTTAAAAAGAACACTTGATTTATTAAATAACCCACTGTGAATGGATTTATAATTAAAATTATTATTATAAAACATTTATTGAGAGCTATGTACATAAATCCTTAGGTTGAACATGACATGCACACTAGGTTAAACAATAAAAAGTTCCTGTATTCTAGCTATTTATAATTTACTTCCCAGGTGGCTCAGTGGTAAAGAATCCGCCTGCCAATGCAGGAAATACAAAAGACATGGGTTTGATCCTTGGGTCAGGAAGATCCCCTGGAGAAGGAAATGGCAACGCACTCCAGTATTCTTGCCTGGAAAATTCCATGGACGGAGGAGCCTGGCAGGCAACAGTCCATGGGGTCGTAAAGAGTTGGACACAACTGAGCAACTCAGCATAGCACACACATAAAGTCATGATATCCATGTAAAGGACATACAGTTGCTCCATGAAAAATAAAAACATTTGCATCTTCATAGGATCGAGTAAGGACATATTGAGAGGTTGTAGGCCAAGACAAAGTTATTTAAGGCTCCACAACCTCTTTTCAATACAGTCATGGAATTCTTTTTTTAATGTATTGAATGCCCCTAGTGCAAGGCATAGTACTAGGCTGTGGAGGCAATCAAAGATGAGGACGTAGTTTTTGTCCTCAGACTGCATTCACTCTAGTAAGGTGGAGAGAGGAGAAGCACACAAATGACTACTATAATGCAGACTCTGGTAAATGTCCTATACAACTTGCAAACAAAAAATTTTGGAGAAGAGTTCAGATAGTAAAATCACATTTAACAAGACAAGGAAAATGACCCCACACCTCCTACCTTCCTTTCTGTGGGAAGCCCCTGTTGTTTTTCATGGAGAAATTTCACATGACCAATCCTGGTAGAAAGACCAACTGACTCTCTCTTTTTCATGGCTATAAATCAGTTTGAGTATAAGAAAACTGTGGAGATTAAGGCAGAAAGGCTAAGTCAAAGCCCTACTGTAGCTGGCTTTAAAAGCCAGTGTGAGGGGCCTGTACCCGTTTCATTTGACAACAGAAATTTGTTGAAGGCTTCTAAGTAAGGCACAGATAGGCTCAGAGCTGTGCTTTAGGAAGTTAATCTGCCAGCAGTGCTGAGGAGAGCTGGAGTGGGAGACAGGAGACAGGCTATCATAGCAGTCAAAGAGAGACACACTGGGGGCCTGAACTAGGGCGGTGGCCGAGCAAGTGGCAAGCAGGACGGATGTCAGGCTGTGAAATTTACAGGCCACTGTGATGGTTGGATGGCATCACCGACTCAATGGACATGGGTTTGGGTGGACTCTGCGAGTTGGTGATGGACAGGGAGGCCTGGCGTGCTGCAGTTCATGGGGTCGCAGAGAGTCGGACATGACTGAGCGACTGAACTGAACTGAACTGAAGGTTCTTAACTGGGGGCTGATTTCGGGGTTTAGAGAACCCTCAAAAAAACAAAAAACACGTCTTTTTGGTATTTTAGATTTGTCCTCTCCTAATTTAAATGTCTGCACCAGCTACAGATACATATTCTTTCCACTTGAACAGAAAGGGGCCCTGGTTACGTGGAAGAGATTGGGTCTATTTTCATCACCTGTTGATGACTAACTGTTGAATTCTTATCAGTTCTTTTCCTATCTGGAATTTTTTCCTTCCTTGCTCTAGTAAGCTTCTTGCTTGGAATTCAAAAGAAGAAAGGTACTATGAGCAATTTTAAAAATCAGAATTTATTCCAAGCAAATAAAGTGCCATCTACAGTCTAATATAGAACATAAATTCCTTATCATATTCTTTAAAAAAGTCCTTCCTTAATCCTGGCTAATCCTTGAACTTTCATCATATTTTTTTCCTTCTCTTTACTGCCATAAGATCAGCCTTCATTTATTATGTTCCTTAAATCCTCATCTCCCATCCTTTAACCCTTATAACATGGAGCCCATTTCCACAATTACAATAAAGAATCATGTCATCCTCACCACCCAAAACTATGAATTTTCTCAGCTTAGTCCTCCTTGACCAGTGTTTGGTTCTGTCAATCAACCTCTCAAGCTTGAAACTTTCTTTTCCTTTGTTCTTCTTGACTGCACGCTGTTCTGTTTCCTTCCACCTTGGGGATCTCTCTTCTGCAATCCTGGCAAGTTGTATTCCTTCCTACTCTACAAAATATAATTGTAATTCAAATGATAATTTGGGTTGCCTACTACTTCTGATATTGAAGGAGAAAACTTTTTCATTCAATTATTCAATGATCTACAGAATTCCTAAAATCCGCATCTCTAGCTATCACTACCTCTCTCAGCTCCAGTACACCCTGTGGGACACTTCCAAACGGACATCTCAAACTCCTTGTGTCTGGAAGAAAGCTCCTCTCTGCCCCCTAAAAGCTAACTTCTCTCAACGCTGCCACATTTATCACTGATCCTATCATTTTCTCAGTTCTCAGGATCTAAATTTTGAGTCATTCTTGATTGTCTCCTCTCCTCGAATCACTGGCCCAGTTGCCAACATACTATCGATCCTGTCTTTGCAAATTCTCTCAAGTCTGTCTCCTCATATTTCTTTCTACTGCCATTACTGTAGACAGTTAACACATCTCTTGTTAATACGTAGGTATTTCCAACACTGTTTTTGTGCCATGTGGGCTGTTTATTGCAGTGCATGGGCTTTCTTTAGTTCCAGTGTGAGGACTTTTCTTGTTGGGCTTAGCTGCCTTGAGCCAAGTGGGATCCTCCTGGACCACCGATTGAACCCCCATCCTCTGCCTAGGAAGGCTGATTCTTAACCAATGGATCACCAGGGAAGTCCCTCCAACACTTCTGAAGCAACTTCTTCTTTCAGCACCCTAAACACTTTAGTTGGGGATACTAATCTTCTAAAACCTTTTTGTTGAAAGTATAATTTTCTGCTCAAAACTCTTCAGTTAAATTCCAACCCACCACAGGATAAAAATTTAAATTTCTTAATCTGGCATTTAATATCCTCCACTCTCTGTTCTTTGCTTGCTTCTATTCTTACCTCACACACATCGTCTACACAAATTCTCTTTTCCAGCTACAGGGATCTTCTAATTGTTCCCCAAATAAGACACATCCTTAGAGCCAACACTTGCACAATCCAGAGGGCATCAGGCACAGAGACATAATGTGGACAGTGTCCCCTGGAACTGGGCCATGGCTATCTTTATTCCCACATCCATGGTGGTACCTTTGCCCTAGATACTCTCTTGTTAGAATGCTCTCCCCTTGCCTCTGTCAAGACCCAACTCGAGTTTTGTCAGCTCCATGAACTCCCCACCAACTGCCTTACCCACAGATAAGGACTCCCTCCCCTTAATTCCTAGACCACTGGTCTATACACAGGGTGACCATATAATCTACTATCTAAACTGTGATGTTTGAGAGTTACAGAGTACTCTGCAACAACAGGCATAAGCTGGGGCAAACTGAGGCGTATGATCAGCTACTTACATATTACTCATTTAGCACTCAGTCTGTGTTGTCTGGCAGGTTTTGTTTGTTTGTTAAAATGAATGGATGTATTTAAGCATATGTGCTTTACCTCAAGACAGACAATCATCTTAGTACAAATCACGTATTCTCCCTCTTTGTTCACCTGCTGCCTGGCCAGTGTCTTACACATAATATACAAAGAGTGGTCTGTTCATCGTGATGAGGTTTTCACTGTTATTTAGCAGTGAAACTTGGGCTACAAGTGAGTTTACAAAAGCTGTAAATTCACTCAATTATCATTCTGGCAGGGAGACAAAATTCTCTTTGTCCCTAGAAAGAGACAGTAACATCAAAAAATTTCTTCAAGATTTTGGTGAGGCCTGGGTCGTGGCCTCTGACACATGATTCTACCTTGTGGCCTTGTTACTTAGCAATGTCCTTGCTCTCTATCTTGACAGAATCTCCTCTCCATTGCTCTGTCATGATGCCACCCAGGAGAAAGCTGACAGTCTCAACCAGAGGCCTTATGTAACTCACATCAAAATAAAACCACATCTAAGAAAATGCTGCTGTCTCTAACTAACCTGAAACCAAATATTTAGAAGTTTTGACTTGCTTGACTTGTTTTGCTTAATTAACATCTGCTCCATTTTTAGCATCATCCCTGCTAAACTAGCAATAATCAAAAGAGGAAAAGACTAAGGCCTAAGAACAGAAAAAGGCAGCAGGCAGTCATGATAGCTTAGGTTCCAAAAATAAACCAGAATACAAACTGAAAAATGAAAGACAAGTGGAAAAGAAATAATTAGGACAGAATCATCTCTCAGGAGTAAACACAGGACAGAGAGTCACGTTACCAAAGAGCATCAAGTCAAAAATCACATGGAGGCACTTCCCTGGCGGTAGAGTGACTAAGACTTGGCGTTCCCCACGCAGGGGCCCCAGATTCAATCCCTGGGTCAGGGAACTAGATCCTGCACGCTGCAACTAAGACCCGGTGCAGCCAAATAAATAAATATATATGTATTTTTAAAAATCACATGAAGATGCAAATGATGGTGTTAGGAGCTATTGGAAAGCTCCTGAAAGGAAAACCAATTCATTCAAACTACCGATGGTTTGGATCTTACTAAAATGCCTCCTACCAACTAGGTGACTAACATCAGGCAGCCTTCATGTTTTTAAATGGAATAACACAAGGAAGCTTACTCTGGATTGCTTTTCTAAAATTTGGTTCTCAGAGAGATTTCATCTGTAAACCTTTGTCCTAACATTTTCCCTTCTATTGAGTAGCAATCTTTCAGCCCTTCCTGACACCAGTGGTCTTAAAAACATAATAATCTACCTAGCAAGTCTCTAAGTGTCCTCTAAAGTTTGAGGACAAGCTCCTTGGAAAAGATGGTTCTCAAATACTCCCAGAGATGCCCCTCTTCCTTCTACTTGGGATGTTTTTATATCTAGCCCTCTCTGGTACTACTGAATATATAACCTCTTATTGTTCCCAAACCTTTCATTTCATTATCTCAAAGTCACCATCTCTTTCAGAAAGTTTAAGCCAGAAATAGGCAACTAATGGCAGATGTGCCTCTGAAATGTGTCTCCTATCCCCTTTGTCTGATCATTCTGCTTCCTTTTCCCTTTCTCTCTCATTTCCATTTTTTCTGCTTGAGATTTTATTTTTTTCTATTCCCTACCTCATCTTTCCTCAGATTTACTTAGGGCCTTTGATGGCAGGCAGGGCCAAATACTGTTGATTTAAGCATTGATCTTCTTAGAGGCAGAGTGCGATGTTAGACAGCTTCTTGACAGTCCTTTTTCCTCTGGCATACTCTGGGGCTGCTGTTAACTACAATACCTGATTACTGCCCACTTGTTCTTATATCTTTATTAGGTTCTCTGGACTCATTTTCATCAATATAGCTAACTTAGTATGTATATCAGACCTTATGCTAAGTAGATTATCTCTTTTAATTCTTTCAACAACTTGATGAGGTAGATGTATTCCCAGTTTGCAAATGAGGGGAAAGGCACAGAAAAGTTAAAAACCTTGCCCAATGTGTCACAGCTAATAAGGGCCAGGGCGTGAATCCATATCTGTGTCTCCACACAACCAGTTGGTTCAGTGAAAAATGTGATGCTGATATATATACCAGTAAGAAAGGTAAGCAACTTAAAATTTATCACATGTTAACTTCTACCAGGACTATATTATGCATAATTATGAAGTTAGTCTTCCCTGACATTATGGTCAAAACTTTATCCTTCACTTGGTTGCTACCTACTTTATACACCAGCCTTACAAACTTGTTTCCACATGCCTCTGTATCTTTGCACATGTTGTTCTCCCGTCTAGAGAACATCCTGCCCAATAACCCCTAATGTCCACCAATTCTTTCTTTTTTTTTTGAACTTGTCATGTTTTATTGGGATATAGCTGATTAACAACATTGTCATAGTTTCAGGTAAACAGCAAAGGGACTCGGCTATACATAGAAGTGTATTCATTCTCCCAGGTTGTGCTAGTGGTAAAGAACCTGCCTGCCAGTGCAGGAGACACAAGAGACGCAGTTTGATCCCCGGGTCGGGAAGATCCCTTGGAGGAGGAAATGGCACCCTTCTCCAGTATTCTTGCCTGGAGAATTCCATAGTAGAGGAGCCTGGTGGGGCTAACAGTCCATGAGGCTGCAAAGATTCACACATGACTGAGCACAACAACTACAAATTCTCTCCCAATAATGAAATATCAACTCTTCTGGACAAACTTTGCTGACACTGTGTCCCTTCTCTCTCCAGCCTCCCCCAGGCTGAGATGCTTGCCCTTTCTCTGGGCCCCAATAATATCCCTAAGAGCAATTATTACACTATATTGTGATAATTGGGTTTTATTTCCCCTCAGATCACAAGCTGCTGATGGCTCAGACGGTAAAGAATCTGCCTGCAATGGGGGAGACCCAGGTTCAATCCCTGGGCCGGGGAGATCCCCTGGAGAAGAAAATGGCAATCCACTCCAGTATTCTTACCTGGAGAACTCCACGGACAGAGGAGCCTGGTGGGCTACAGTTCATGGGGTCACCAAGAGTCGGATACAACTGAGTGACTAACACACAAATGAAGGCATGGTTGGAATAGGTACTCCAAACATTATATGAATGGAACCAAATTGAATCCTTGAGCTTTAATGTTATAATATTACTTCTTCCAGATATATTTACATTTTGAACACCATTTAAAATTTTGTGATGGAAGGTTCTTTGATGTCAACATCTTAAGTATTAACTGAATTGGTGAGAGAGGACTAACAAATCACGCTGGTAGAAGTCACCTACTCCCTTCAACCCAAATCAAAAAACCATTGTGGACCTAATTACCTATAAAAGGAAAAGCAGTGTATAGAATCAATTTAAGTCAGAAAGACATTGTTAAATTTTCAGGAATGAGGTGACAAACTGAACTCTTAAGTTTACAGATCACTTCCTAGAGAGCAGCAATGAGGTGTTAAATTGAATGATATTGGGGCACTTTTCTTTTCCTTGTTGAATCATCTGTTCCTTAGGCAGAATCTTCCTTTTGGTGGGCACAGCATGATGATATGACTTAGCAATAAATTCTTGATGAGTAAAAGAAAAGGATATTGGACTTAAAAAAAATTTTTTTAAACCAAAACTCCTCCTAAAAAATGTTTTCCTTCTCACTTTTTAAAATCATTTAAAGCAAATGACCTGGAGTGAACACAGTGAAGTCTAAATGAGACAGGTGGAATGGTGACTGCTTTTGGCCGTGGAATTTGGTATAAAGTGGTAGGTGGGATGAAATTGTGTGTTCAGATTTTGCAACCAATCAAAAAACATTACTGAGCGCCCACTATGTGTCAGGCATAATGCTAAAAGCTGGGAAACAGGCATTGTTCTCAAGAAGTTCAGAATGAAGTGATGACTGTGGCTTCCATATTGAAGAATGAATTAAGTGTGATTTTAAGAAACTAATATGCAGTCTTCTTGGAAGAGGTTATGTTAGAACTGCATCTGAGACACTAAATATAACTCCAACAGGCAGAGAAAGGGCCATTCTAGGCAGAGGGAGCAAAACACAAACAAAAAACACTTCTTGAAAGAAGACCTGAAAGAAGTTAGTGTGGTAGGGCCATGAGAAGTTTGGGGAGACTACAAATGGGAAATGTGTATGACGAGGAAAGGACAGTAAAAGGAGAGGTAGTGAGCAAAGTAGAAGGACATGCAGCAGAAGGACATGCAGTGAGAAAAGTAGACTGGGACCACATTTTTTAAAAGGCTTTGAATATTGAAGTAAGCAACTTGGTCTTTATCCTGAAGGCCATAGGGAATCATGGAGCTTTTTAAGTGGCATAATGAGACTGATTCTGTTACAGTCTCAGTGCTGACTTGCATGAAAGTGAAAGTCACTCAGTCGTGTCAGACTCTTTGCAACCCCATGACTATACAGTCCATGGAATTCTCCAGGCCAGAATACTGGAGTGGGTAGCCTTTCCCTTCTCCAGAGGAACTTCCCAATCCAGAGATCAAACCCAGGTGTCCCACATTGCAGGTGGATTCTTTACCAGCTGAGCCACAAGTGAAGCCCACTGACTTGCATAGTTGTTTAATAATATGCCTCAGTTCTCTCAGACCTTGGTATACACTTTCTCATTAATTCTCAAAGATGGTTTTTTCAAGAGAAAAAAGTACAAGGAACCAGCAATAGGGCTGGGAACTGTTGATGAGGTATGAACCCAAAGTAGCACTTGCACAGAAAGCTCCTGCCTCTTTGTGTGTGTGTGTGAGTCACTCAGTCATGTCCGGCTCTTTGTGACCCCAACAGACTCCTCTGTTCACAGTATTCTCCAGGCAAGAATACTAGCCAGTCTCTTCTCCGGTGGGGGGGGGGGGGGAGGGGGTCCTTCCTGAACCAGGGATTGAACCTGGGTCTTCTGCATTGCAGGCAGATTCCTTAACATCTGAGTCACCAGGGAAGTGCCTGTCTCTTTGGACCTTTAGGTAACTTTCTAAGACTGCTTTCTGGAGTAGCCTTTTTGTTCTCCATTTCCTGTGGTTTCCCTCCCCAGCACAATTCTTCCCCCACAGCGTCCTCTTCAAAGCAACATACTCACTCAGTCTTTCCAAGTGCACACAAACCACCTTGCACAAATTAAAATACAGAGTCTCATACAATTCAGCTAGATATAGATTCACACATTGGGCAGGCTGTTGAAAGTGAAAGTCACTCCGCCATGTCTGACTCTTTGTGACCCCATGGGTATAGTCCATGGAATTCTCCAGGCCAGAACTCTGGAGTGGGTAGCCTTTCCCTTCTCCAGGGGATCTTCCCAACCCAGGGATCGAACCCAGGTCTCCTGCATTGCAGGTGGTTTCTTTACCAGCTGAGCCACAAGGGAAGCTGAGCAGGCTATTAGCCATTACCTATCCCCTTTTCCTAATTTAAAATCCTCTCTTCTACCACCTTGTGCTTACAGCCAGAGTTCTTTTTCTTAGGAGGCTTGAATCATGTGTATTTACTCATATATCTAAAACATTTGTGTACCATTTTATAAAACAAACCTGTATAGTAGTTATATTCATTGTTGTCATTATTTTACAGATAAAAACACTGAAGCCCAGCTAGTAAGAGGCTTGCTTATGGCCCTACTTTTATTAAGATAAGATTAGGGCTAGAATCTAAAATTTAACTTTATATCACTAAGTTATTTCCTAAGACTATCATGCAGCGTTTATGTACTCCTTCTCCATTCCAAGTCAAAACTACCCTTTTCATGGGATTCTCTGGTGGTCTAGTGGTTAAGACTCAGGCTTTCACTGCTGTGGACCTGAGTTCAATTCCTGGTAGAGGAACTAAGATCCCACAAGCCTTGTGAAGTGAAGTGAAAGTCGCTCAGTAGGGTGGCCAAAAAAAAACCTACCCAAGCTTCTTGATTCCTATGGCTTTTGTGTCTGCTTTTCCTTGATGCAAACCCTCCCTCTGCTGGCCATTGTCCAGGGCAAAACAGGAGCCTCTTGGTTTCCCTTTCCTCACTCCCTTGACTTTTCTGAAAATTCCAAACTCATTGGCATCTCAGAGCTGATATAGGTAGTAGTGAATAAAAGTCTGCTCTGAAACTTACTATATCCTTGGGGCATACATTAGAAATAGATTAAAATAAAAGCATATCTAAAATGCAGTTACATACATTTTGATTATTAAATCCATGTAAGATTTGAGTGATAATATTTTCCCGAAGGCTACTACATCTTAGATTCTGACATAAATCATGAAAATTGCATATGGAAATGATAGTGCGTGAAAAGAGAGGAGAGCTGAGGAAAACAGAATAAAAAGAAACGGTAGCTAGTCCCACGCTTTTTAATGCCATGTATTTAAAAGCTTGGGTTTATAGCCTTAATAGCTATGAGAAAGATAAAAGGAAGAAAGTCCAACTTGGCTACTGAGATTAAAAAAACAGAGCCCAGCCCTGAATTTTCAGAAGCTCTGTTGTACCTGCCTTCAGCCAGGTTTGCCTGGGCTTACAGGGGTAACCCAGGATTGCTGCTAATTCATTCATCCCGGGGAGGTGAAGTCAGGTAAAGACACCACTCCTGTTTCATGACTTCCCTCAGAGACAATGGAAAGAATGACACATAACTTCACCCAGCAAAAGAGCTTCTGCTTGGAGATGAGCTTCCCTCCACCTGTGAAATTAAGGCTCTGGGGTGCTTCCTTATCCCTTTCAACAAAGGATGAAGAGGACAGGCATGCTCAGCACTGCATCCTTGCAGCCTCTGGGTTTCAAGCATCATAAAAGGCAAAAGAAAAAAGGTACTAGAAAAGAAGGGTGTTAAAAAGAGATTCAATTTGCAGTCTTAAGGGAAAACTTAAATCTTGCCCCAGAAATGTAGTTTAGCATATGAAATTGAACCATTTTAACATTTAGTTTCCTAAATGGATTCCTTTTACCAAGAGAGAATATCATGCATAAACTGCAATACATGGGCAGGTATGATATACATTATTGACATCACATATTTATTAAAGATTCCTGTGGGTATTGTCTCAGTGAAAATGCTGTTAGAAGGTAACCCGTAAATTGTTATTGCAAACTTTATTTTATATAGTTAATGTAAAAGAAAAGAAAATACATTTCTTTGCAACTTTTTTTTTTTTTTTTTTGCTAGTTTTATGCCACTACTTGGTCCATTCCTTTCAGGTGCTAATCTGCTTCTGTTTCGCAGTTTCTATTTTCTTTTCTTCCACCTGTCAATCTCAGAGACCTTCAAGTTTCTATTACCATAATCACACTTCAGTTTCTGATCGTGCTCACCTCCTCCCACCAGTCTCATTTGCTGCCTCTCTCCCCTGGACATAGATTTGGATGGAAAACTTCACTGGGTGTGAAGCAGGAGATAGAGGGGCCCTAGGCTGAGCAGCTGGAGTCTGCCCCTATGGACAGATACTCCAAGATGAAGCAAAGAAGGAGCTAAGCCCCGCCCAAATAGAGACAACATATTTCTCATTCTTGAAGTCAAGAAGACCTTCCTAACTATGCATGTGTAGACAGGCTCCTGGGAGTTCAAAAAGGGAGTGATGTCAACCTATCCACAGGCCTTTTAGTTAGAATCCATCTTGGTTAAGAGATGCGTGCACACACGGGCAAGCCCTGAGATAAATCACATGTGGATGCAGAACTGGGCTTACCTGGTGGCTCAGACAGTAAAGAATCCACCTGAAATGCAGAAGACCTGGGTTCGATCCCTGGGTTGGGAAGGTTCCCTAGAGGAGGGCATGGCAACCCACTCCAGTATTCTTGCCTGGAGAATCCCCATGGACAGAGGAGCCTGGTGGGCTACAGTCCATAGGGTCAGAAAGAGTCAGACACGACTGAGTGACTAAGCACAGCACATGAGGGTGTGGCTCTCTCTGAGCTCGCCTGTGTGTCTGTCCACATTTACTCTTCTTTCTCCTGATAAACACTTCACTTGTTTCACTACTTTCCATTTCTTTGTGGAAGTTCATTTTCTGCAAAGCTGTTCAGACCTGGGTCTTGTTACACTCTCACTGCTGCAGTCTGACTTCAGTCTCTGGCTGGGGAACTGAAAGCCTGCTTCAAGCACTGCAGGCTGAGGCCACCCAAGATCAGATGGATAGCCATCAGCTCTCGAATTTTTATGCCTGTGAATAAGATGGCCTTTTACTCACTTGCTCATTTAGTAACAAGATACTACCTCAAGCTGGGAAGGTAAAAAAGATGCTGGTAAATATGAAGATTGTCTTTTATGCCTCAGAAAATTAAATCAGTTCATGCTAAAAACCGAATCTTTGAGATCTTTGACTGCAGCGTAATTTTCTATTTGTTAAGTTTTTATTTTTTTTAATCATGCATGTTTTCTATTATTGACGAGACAGAAAGCTATACATCTCCCCCTGGTGGTTCCTGTTAGTGTCTGCCTTTCCATGTCCAATTTCTTCCAGTCCTAATCAACCCCAATAAAATGCTGCTAAAATAATCTTTCTAAATCACATTATGTTATCCCTCTCCTGCTCAAACTTTCAGTGGCTCCTTATTACCTGCAGGATAAAATCCAAACGCCTTGGCATGGTCCACCTGAAATTCATGTACTAAAACTCTCTGCATTTTGAAATCTTACACATTCTTCACAATCTAAACTCCTTTCCCAATCCACCTGGAAGTAGTCTGTCCATTTTATGCGCCTACACCACAATCTGCCAGTTAATTATACGTATTTGTGCTCATTTTCTCTCTCAGACTCCCTTGTGAATATCTGGATAGTAGGAAAGAACAATGTATATTTCAACTTCCTGTTGTCCCCACAATTCTTTGCATAGTGAAGGCATTCAACAAATGTCTATAGAACTGAATAAAAATACAGTAGTTAGTAAAATTGTCAGCATTAGGCTTTAAAAACAGATGACACATTTAAAAATGGATCAAGAGAGAACTGCATAGGCCAGCCCCAAGTAGTAGAAATATAATGCAAGTTACATCTGTAATTTTCAGTTTGACAGTAGCCAGATTTAAAAAACAGGTGAAATTCATTTTAATAATTTTTTATTTAGCCCCATTATTTCAACATGTAATCAATGTAAAAATTACTTATGAAATATTTCACATTTTTTTCCATACGAAGTCTTCTAAAGCTAGTGTGCAGGATGTACTTACAACACATTTCAGTTCAAATTTGCCATATTAAAAGTGCTTTTATAGCCACATGTGGCTACTTGCTATTGTATTAAAAAGGCGCAGAGCCCAGGGTAGGAACCAAATCCTATCTTGGTTGGCAGAGTAGCTTTGTTATCCTAGATAAGACCTTTAACCACTCATTTCCTTGGTTTCCTCCAGAGGACTCTGGGATGGTCATTTCTTATTAACACTTTGTATTCTTTTTAAGAGATTCTCTGCAGAGCTATATATAAGTGGCTCTTCCCAAACACTTCATTTATTGATTATTCACATGCCAAGATCTGAACTATCACTCTCACTGCCCTATGAAATGGTATAAAAATGTATCCAAATTATAATTTCAGCTTTATGTATAAGGAGTAAGTCGAGGAAGTGAGAAACAATTCCCTCTCGTGAGTATTGTGACTTGCCTTTCCGTCAGCCTAGCCTCAGGAAGGCACCTATTAGAATTTTGCTTGGTCCAAGATCCCTTTCCCCTTCCCGCCACAAGGTCCATGGTCCCTTCCGCTCTATTAGGGAGGTTTCCAAGTCCCCTTGGCTCTCAGTTGTCTGAGAGACCAGACTCTGCCCTAACAACCGTTGCTAAGGGGCGGAGACTTGGAATTGGTTCCTGAGACCAAATACTCAATGATATAGTACTCTGGGCGCATGCGGCGACCTTCTTTGAACTCTCGCGAGGTTTCGTCTTCCCGGAAGCCCCGAAGGATCTCCGCTGTTAACGGCGTCGCGATGTGTGTGGACTGTGTGGAGAAGGAATATCCCAACCGGGTGAGCGAGTGGGCGCCGAGAACTGCCCGCTCCCTTGGCCCATGGCCGCCCCTGAGGCTTCTCGTACCCCTGGGAGGTCTGGCGTGGGGCGGCCTCCGCCGCTGCACCCCATCCAGTGACCCGGTAGCTGTATTTAGCACCTGATAGGGGTACGGCCTGCAGCCGTCGTTTCCTGCATATCCCCACCCTGGAGACTGGGAGCAGCCGTTGCTTCGTTTCTCTTGAGCTCCAGGGGAGGGGGAAAAAAAAAAAAAAACCCTACCACCACCACCAACCTAGCCGAGAACAGAGGAAGCCCCCACCCCTACCCTGGTCTTATCCTTAAGCTTGATTTGATGGCATTCAGTGCTCTTCCCAAATTCGAGCGCTAGAAGGGACCTCTGAAGTCATCTGTAGAACCCAGTTTTGCTGATGAAATTAATGCCTGGAGGCGGGAAATCTCTTGCCAAAGTTCACTTTCTAGTTAGTATGAAAGGCAAGACTGGAATTCTGGCTTCCTTGCTGTTAACTTTCTTTGAAATCGCTGTTCTTTCAAGTTCAGGAGATTGCGAAGCTTGTTTATTCTCATTTAGTTCAACGTATACTTACTGAACATTTGTATGTGTGTAACTTGCGAACCGTCGAAGAGTGTACATTTACAGGGTCACGTGACTAGCAAAAACTGACTAGTACCTAAATGCTATTCAGGTGTAGAGAAAGGGGAGAGCAATAGGAAATAGTGATGTTCTCCCCAAAGAAAGGTGGAATTCACTTCAGACTTAAAGGATAGTTGTGACTGGGGTGGAAAAGGAAAGGAGGAACTGAAGGCTGGGGGAAATAACAAGGATTCTCATATAGGCTGGGAGATGTAGTTGTTCCTGTCTCTTAATAATTTGAGTAATACTTAGTCTTTGGGGAGGGTTTTATAATACATCATGAACACTCATATGATATAACCTCTTTGAAAATAAAGGTCTAGCACTATTAAAAAAAAAAAAGATGTATGCTGAATGACCTGGTGGTTCCGATTCTAGAGAAATAAATGCATGTTCCTGGTATAAGAATGTTCATAACAGCATTGTTTGTGGTGTTGGTGGTGGTTTAGCCGCTAAGTCCTGTGACTCTTGCGACCCCGTGGACTATAGCCTGCCAGGCTCCTCTGTCCATGGGATTCTCCAGGCAAGAATACTGGAGTGGGTTGCCAGGCTGGAAAAATGTGGTGTGGTCATAGAATGGAACGCCATGAGTGAGTGGAGCAGGGGCTCTCAACTGGTAGCAGTTTTGCCTCCTGAGGGACATTTGACAAGAGCGGGAGATATTTTTGGTTATTGCAACTGCAGTCCTACTAACATTTAATAAGTAGAGGCCTTATGCCATACCTTTACATTACATACTTTTCTGTATTGTGGTCTATTTCATACTTTTTTTTTGAGTTTAAAGAGATTTTTGTGAATCCAGTACTGAAAACTGCACATTATAAGCACCATGAGGAAGATGTTTGCTGTGGATAATATCATATATTAAATTGGGTAATTCCCTGCCTCCAGGCTTCCACTGCAGGGGAAACAGGTTCAATCCCTGGTCCGGGAACTAAGACCCATATGCTGAGGTGAGGCCAGGGTGGGAAGGAAAAAAAAAAAAAAATATATATATATATATATATGGTTAGATTTTTAAGAGTTGAGCTCATCAAAAGACAAAAATCATATTGAAGTTTAGACTATATACTTTAGGCTTTGGGCAGCCATCAAAAAAAAAAAAATAAGGAAATGACTCTGAAATCTGCTATATAGGAAAGTGGATCGAATGGTTGTATGTTGAGGTGATGGGATGGGAGAAAATGTAAAAGGACAGCCCTACAGAGCCTTTGGGGAAACCAGATGGCAGCTGTAGTATAGGTATGAGATGATGAAGACTTCATATCAAAGAAAGAATTAACAGGGCTAAACCAATTTAATGTAGGAGGGAAGAAGGGAAGAGCATTCATAATCTCAAGAGTTTTCTATCTAGGCAGCTGGGAAGTTTGAAAGTATTACAGAAGTTTGAGCCATATGGAAAGGAGAACCAAAATTGGGGGAGCAAATGATCAGATTGCTTTTTTTTTTTTAAATCATGTTTCATCTGATGTTGAAACTGTAACATTCCAGGAGTAGGGTGAAAATACAGGAAGACAGTTTGGGTAAGAGACTCAAACAGATGAGTCAGCCAAATAAAGGAGTCAGGAAGAATTTGTTCACTTAGGAAAAGAATGTAGAGAAGCAGCCAGTACTGAGAACTGAGTTTCAAGGATTAAATTAACTTAGAAAGTGAAAATAAAAGTATAGGAAGAAATAAAAGAGCTTCAAGGATTAAATTAATTTTGAATGTGAAAATAAAAGTATAGGAAGAAGAAAATAAAAGTATAGGAAGAAAATAAAAGTAAAGCTTTGAGGTGATTGGAAAACCAGGAAAGTGCCTGAAGCAGTTTTCTCTGATTTTTTTTTTCTTCCTCTGATTTTTATTCTGTTTTAAAATGATTAAAAACTGTCATGAGGAAGAATTGGACTTTTATTTGAAATTCCAGAAGGCAGATTCAGAAATAATTAGTGGATGGATGTTAGGGGGCTATAGGCTTTAAATCAGAATAAAGAACTTTCTAACAGATTTTTTTTTTTTTTTAATGGAATGGGTAACCTTAGAGAAATTGAACTCTTCCTTTCATTCAGTAGAGACTAAATGATGTCTTGAAGTCTCAGGGATCCCTCCAACTCTGGGATTTTTTGAAGTTATGAGATATTTTTAAGGACAGTAAGAGCAGAAGCCATTCTGCTTGAACCTGGCAAAGGTAAAGGTACTAAGGTGGTAGTAGCAAGTATAGACCACTTATTAAATTCGGCAGAGAAAAATAATGGGTTAACTAACATGTTAGATAGGTCTAAATGCCGAATGAGTAGGTAATAAATATTTAATTATTTATCTTTGGGCTTCCCTTGTGGCTCAGCTGGTAAAGAATCCGCCTGCAATGCAGGAGACCTGGGTTTGATTCCTGGGTTGGAAAGATCCCCTAGAGAAGGGAAAAGCTAACCACTTCGGTATTCTGGCCTGGAGAATTCCATGGACTGTATAGTCCATGGGGTCACAAAGACTCGGACACAACTGAGGGACTTTGATTTCACTTGGTTTCCTAAAATGTCTGGACTTTGGTGGTAAATGTTTTTCACAGCCTAGTAGATTTCTTACAGAGCTCTGGCCCTCTTGTGTGTAATATTACACCAAGAACTTGAACTCAGACTTGAATCAAATTGGAAATGAACCATACTAATTTTTTGAACTCAACTTTTTTTACTCAACTATGAACCAGATTACTTTTTTCCATTTAGAAAAGCATTTAGCAAACCAGTTAGAACTAGAACTCTACTGCATTTTCTAAAATAACTGATTAGGCACAAAATTGTAATAAAACATTCCTATATCAAACTAGAAATGAAATCTATACTTCATATAGTTCAAGTTGCAGCTTTAACATTCTTAGTAATGTAGCAGCAATACAGAAATAGAGCATAAATTTAGATTAATCAGAGGGAAGTAATCAGTGTAAATTAGTTACATGTTTAAATTAGAAATTATGTTTTATATACTTTAAAATTAAACTATGAAAGTTCATGTACTCGGATTGTTGTGTGCATGTACATATTTGCTCAGTCGTGTCTGACTCCTGGCGACCCTATGGAGTATAGCCTGCTAGGCTCCTCTGTCCTTGGGTTTCTCCAGGCAAGAATACTGGAGTGAGTTGCCATAGTTTACTCCAGGGAATTTTCCCTGACCCAGGGCTCGAACTCATGTCATCTCCTGTACTGGCAGGCAGATTCTTTACCACTGTACCACCTGGGAAGCCCAAATTGTTGTTTAGCATCAAACCATATTTAAGTAAATGTGGAGTCTGATACACAGTTTGTAAAGCAGTTGTATGGAAATGGATGCTTTAAAATGATGTTCTGCATTTTAAAATGTCTATATTAAAAACAAAACAAAACACAGGGGACTGTCCTGGTGGTCCAGCGGCTAAGACTCCTTGCTCCCAGCGCAGGGGTGTCGGGTTTGAACCATGGTCAGGGGACTAGATTCTACATGCCACAACTAAGACCTGGAACAGTCAAATAAATAAATATTTTAAAAACAATATGGAAAAAAAAATAAAAACAATCTGGAATCAGTAACTTAAATTTCCATTTTAAGAGTGAAAAAGCAAGAGCAGACTGAACCCAAAGCAAGCACAAGAAATGACACAGATTAGAGTGGCAGTGAATGAAGTAGGAGATAGAAAATAGAGAAAATCAGCAAAATTAAAATTTGGTTCTTTAAAAACTATTTTCCAGATTTAAGTACTCCCTGTCAAAACATATACACTGATAAGTTACACCATCTGAAATAATAGTTTTTTGAAAGAAACAAACTGGCCCAATCCTTGTCAATATCTTTGCAAATTTCTCAAATTTGTAACATTTTATCATAGTATACTTTCATACTAATTATCATCATAGTATTTAACTATTTCTTCCTGCATATTTATATACCTTTACAGATCTTCAACCAGGATTTGGCTGAATCACATTTTCTAAAGATTAACTTTTGACTTTTTTCCTGTCTTCTTGAAACTGTTATAGCTTACTATTATTACTGCGAAGTTGATTTAGATTTTATTCTTCTCTTTCCTCCTGCTGTGAAAACCTCAAACACTTCTCTGGATACTGTATTCTTTAATTTTCTTTCCCAAATTTGGACATTAATAATCTTGCTTCATCTAGTAAAATAATCATGCCTCACTGATGAAGGTTACCCTCACTTTCAAATGATCAGGGCCCTTAGAGAAAGCCCCATCAGTTTCTTAGGTACTTTACTTACATTTTGCCATTTCAAGAATTTATTTCCTTACCTCACAACAGGTACATATGCATCTCTTCTCTTCCTTCAGTATTTAGAGTTTACATTTGGCCTGCTTATATGGTCAGATTACAGAGTTTAGACCATATTGTATAAAGTGCCTGTGTTTATGTGTGCACTTCTGCTCAGAGTGCTGTTAATAATTTATTTGAACATGGTATTTAGATCTTTATTCTTTTAAGAGTTTTTTTTTAAAATTCCTTAATATCTTGGAGTCTTTGACAGTCAACTTTTCTGGATTCAAGGCAGTACCAGTTCAGACCTCAACAGGCTTTTTGTCAAAGTTTATTAATTCTAGCCGAGCTATTTAAAATCTTAAAAGATAATGCTGTTAAAGTGCTGCACTCAATATGCCAGAACATTTGGAAAACTCAACAATGGCCACAGGACTGGAAAAGGTCAGTTTATTCCGGTCTGGTCAGTTATTCCAGTCTCAGAAAGGCAATGCCAAGGAATGTTCAGACTACCATTGAATTGCCCTTGTTTCACATGCTAGCAAGGTAATGCTCAAAATCCTTCAAGCTAGGCTTCAACAGTACATAAACCAAGAACTTCCAGATATATAAGCTGGATTTAGAAAAGGCAGAGGAACGAGAGATCAAATTGCCAGCTTTTGTTGGATTGTAGAAAAAGCAAGGGAATTCTAGAAAAACATCTATTTCATTGACTACACTAAGGCCTTTGACTGTGCAGATCACAGCAAACTGTGGAAAATTCTGAAAGAGATGGGAATACCAGACCACCTGACCTGCCTTCTGAGAAACCTGTATGAAGGTCAAGAAGCAATAGTTAGAACCAGACATAGAGCAGTGGACTGGTTCATAATTGGGAAATGAGTGCATCAAGGCCGTATATTGTCACCCTGCTTATTTAATTTTTATGCAGAGTACATCATGTGAAATGCCAGGCTGGGTAAACAACAAGCTGGAATCAAGATTGCCAGGAGAAATGTCAACAACCTCAGGTATGCACTTGATACCACTCTGATGGTAGAAGGTGAAGAGGAACTAAAGAGCCTCTTGATGAAGGTGAAAGAGAGTGAAAAAAACTGACTTAAAACTCAACCTTAAAAAACCTAAGATCATGGCATCTGGTCCTGTTACTTCATGGCAAATAGTTGGGGGAAAAGTTGAAATAGAGGCAGATTTTATTTTCTTGGACTCCAAAATTACTGTGGACAGTGACTGTAGCCACGAAATTAAAGGATGCTTGCTCCTTGGAAGAAAAGCTATGACAAACCCAGACAGCATATTAAAAAGCAGAGACATTACTTTGCCAACAAAGGTCTGTATAGTCAAAACTGTTTTTTTTCCAGTAGTCAGGTATGGATGTGAGAGTTGGACTGTAAAAGAAGGCTGAGTGCTAAAGAATTGATGCTTTTGAATTGTGCTGGAAAAAACTCTAGAGAGTCCCTTGGACAGCAAGGAGATCAAACCAGTCAATCCTCAAGGAAATCAACCCTGAATATTCATTGGAAGGACTGATACTGAAGCTAAAGGTCCAATACTTTGGCCACCTGATGCAAAGAGACAACTCATTGGAAAAGCCCCTGATGCTGGGAAAGATAAAGGGCAGGAGGAGAAGCGGGCAACAGAGGATGAGATGGGTGAATAGCATCACCGACTTAATGGTCATGAGTTTGAGCAAACGCTGGGAGATTGTGAAGGAAGGGGAAGCCTGGCATGCTATAGTCAACGGGGTCACAGAGAATTGGACATGACTTAGCAACTGAACAACAACAATCATCTAATTAGGAAAAGAACTTGAAAAAGAATAGATACATGTGTATGTATAACTGAATCGCTGTGCTGCACACCTGGAGCTAACTGTACCTCAGTATAAAATAAATAAGGCTAGCTAGGTTGCTTATGGATTAAGTTCTGAACAATTACTAGTAAGGCTTCAGCAAAGACCCCATTTGAGCCAGGAACATATGTTATTTACAGTTTCTTAGTTACAGTTTCTTTCTCTCTTAAATGTCACGATGTCAGTCTGATGAATTGCAGAAATTACCTTCTCTGCCTGAATCACATATATCCTAAGGACTGATATCTATAAGAGCTGAAAGTTTATTTCTCTCTATTTATTTTCTGATATTTTTAAGGCTTGAGAAAATGCTTTTTCAACAGTCAACTGAGCATCACATTGCATAAGGTCATTTTTATTATTGGCTCAGAGTTTCCATTTTGATTAAATTTTCATTCTAGTTTTATGATACCTCATTTAGTGGTGTTGGCTATTAGATTTTCTAACTTTTCCTTTTCATGTGTTATATTAAGACTTCATTAAGTTGTTTCTAAATATCCAATTGTGTTTAGTCTTCTCTCTTAAACACAGTTGCAGACTTCAGAGACTTACAGCTCTAACACTGCCTCAGGTTTATTTACTATGAATGATACTTTTAGAGGAAAGCTAGTAATTTCAAAAATTACTTGGCATACGTCAAAAAGAATTCATTTGAACCAGTCCTAATGAGATGGATGAAACTGGAGCCCCTTATACAGAGTGAAGTAAGCCAGAAAGATAAAGAACATTACAGCATACTAACACATATATATGGAATTTAGAAAGATGGTAACGATAACCCTATATGCAAAACAGAAAAAGAGACACAGAAATACAGAACAGACTTTTGAACTCTGTGGGAGAAGGTGAGGGTGGGATGTTTCAAAAGAACAGCATGTATACTATCTATGGTGAAACAGATCACCAGCCCAGGTGGGATGCACGAGACAAGTGCTCCAGCCTGGTGCACTGGGAAGACCCAGAGGAATCGGGTGGAGAGGGAGATGGGAGGGGGGATCGGGATGGGGAATAAGTGTAAATCTATGGCTGATTCATATCAATGTATGACAAAACCCACTGAAATGTTGTGAAGCAATTAGCCTCCAACTAATAAAAAAATTAAAAAAAAAAAAAAATTACTTGGCATAAACTTCAAGCAAGTAAATTGTGGTCATGTTTTTTGACTTTAGAGACTTTAAGTCTATTAATCATTTTCTCCAAGGATTTTGAAATATAAGAAAATTAAGTCTCCCCCCAAAAAGAAAATTAAATCCCTATTTTTCTTATTTTAGGGTAACATCTGCCTGGAAAATGGATCTTTCTTGCTGAACTTTACAGGCTGTGCAGTGTGCAGTAAGCGAGATTTTATGCTGATCACAAACAAATCTTTGAAAGAGGAAGATGGAGAAGAAATAGTTACCTATGATCGTAAGTAGACTGTTTAACATCTAAGTCTGTTAGTAGAGGTCATCTTTTGGGAATTAGATTGTGCAAAGTATTATGAGGTCTATATTACTATCACACTGTACCACATAATAGTAGTTTTTTAAGAGGAGAATATAGGTAACATCTCATGTATCTAGCAACATCATATATTCCACATAAATGACTTGCAGATAGCTGAAGCTTATAATTTAAGCACCAGTTTTCTTTTGTTTATCTTTAAAGACTGTGTCTTCTGAAACAAGATACAGGGACTTTTTTTAAACTTAGGGTCATCCATGTGAATTTTCACCTTGTACTATAGTATGATGCAATGATGTACTTCAGCAGCTCTTAAGTGTTTAGGGCTGTTTGTCCCTAGACTAAATGGCTGTGAGAAATGGTTTTTTTCAGTCTTATTTCTGCTTTTATAGCTTTTGTGTCTTTTGTTCCTGTCAGTCTGTCGTTTCTTTTGCTGCTGTCAGGATGGATGCCATCTTCATGTGCTGTTCTTCATCCTTTATACTGGGAAATGAAATAAATAACTATGTATAATAAAAAAAATCAGTTCTGAGGTTGGCACTAAGAATCTCTGAGTAAATTTATGTTCATGTGCACTTTAGTACTCAGATATTGTGGCAGCTGATTTAACTATTCACATTTCCTTTTTGATTGTCTCCTGATTTTTTGGCATGTTCTGAGTATATGAAATAAATGTGTTAATAATGACATTTTTAAAGAAGGGTATAAAAGACACTAAGCCTTTAGAATAGAGTCAGAAAATAGAAAAATGTTCCACATTAGAAGAATCTTCTTTCTTTTAGCATATTTAGTTTTTATTTTTCTAGATAGAGGAGAGTGGTCAAAAGCAAGGGCTCTGGAGCGAGAAAGCCTGGTTTGAATTCTGGTTGCAACACTTCCTAACTCGGCGTTGTCTTCCTAGTTACTTACACACAGTGTGCCTTTCTTTCCTTATCCTTACAAAGGGCCTCCCTGATGGCTCAGCTGGTAGGGAATCCACCTGTAATGTGGGAGACCCGATCCCTGGGTTGGGAAGATCCCCTGGAAAAGGGAATGGCCACCCACCTCAGTATTCTGGCCTGGAGAATTCTATGTATAGTCCATGGGGTCGCAAAGAGTCGGACACGACTGAGCAACTTTAACTTCACTTCACTTCACTTCACAAAGGTGATAAGAATAGTATCTACCTTGTTGGGTTTTTGAGAAGATTAAGTGAATAAGCAGATAAAAAATGTTTAAAACAGTATCTGGCACACAATAAGCACTCAATATATAATAGTTATTATAATACTGTTTTTACTAGAGTCTTGTTACTGCTAAATTCACTTTAATGTCTTGTGTTAGCTTTTTGTTTATGTTTGGGTAGTAGCACAGTTTCTATCATTCCTGAGAATAAAAGCTCCTATATAATTAGGTAGGTCCAGCTGATTTAAAAAATACACATATCTGCTAATTGATTACCTTAGCTTCTAGTGGGAATTGCACATTAAGTCTCTGAGTTCAGGCCCTTAATTATATAGTGTTGCTGTGTAATAGAGTCTGTATTTTTTTTAATCAAGGTGGACATTACAATGGGTTTCTTTTGTGTTAAATTTGACAGAGTTAAGATTCTTTTAAAGCAACACCATGCTAAGAATAGAAATTTTACTGTCTTCAGACACCATCTAAGATTTAATTTTTTAAGTCTCTCTCTGTTTCAGCAGATCTTTGTAAGAATTGTCATCACGTAATAGCCAGGCATGAGTATACATTCAGTATCATGGATGAATTTCAGGTAAATGTATATATGTGGGTGTGTTATTGAGGGGAAGGGGGATAAGAAGAGTACCCTTGACAAATCTAGGTATAATCTTCGTAAATGAAGTGCTCACAGATGTTAGAGGAGACTGTCCCTCTCTTCCACTTGTGTAAGTTGAGACAGACACTTTAGATGTGGGTGGATCTGTTCAAACCTGTCTTCACAAGAGTCACAAAGCAAAATGCATGCCTTACAGATGATATCTCTGTCCTGTCATTTTTGCTTATAAAGAATAGTACCTTATGGCTTCTTATAAGGTTACCATTGTGCCTCTTTTTTCTCTACCCAGTTATTTGATTGCACAGTTGTTGGCTTTAAGTGTTGGTCTGCCCACTGCCACCATTCTTATAGAGCATGGAAATCGTGATAGTGAGATTATCTTTGTTTCCCTTGGACTGTAGTCAGCAACTCTGGTCTCAATTTTGGTAGGATATTTGAATATTATTTGAGAAGTAAAACAATAGGTGTATCATGGTTGGAGGAGAGAAGCTGAACCACTGTAAGGGTAGAGAATAGGGATCTATTAAAAGATTAGTCCTTATACAACTGTGAGAGCATGTGAAGAATTCTACAAAATCCTACAGGCTAGTATAGGCCTGCAGTTGCTGAAGACCCACAGATCTAATGGTGAGGAAAAAAAGCTGGACAGTGGGGGAGAGCCACAGACAAACTGGAAAGCCCAAGGACACACTCACCTGTGTCCATCCCTCACTGCCTCCGCTTTCAAGATTGAGTTACTTACTTCCTGTGAACTACATGTTCATAGGATATAAACATCAGGTAAGAGCTTTTTACTGTCAAGGGAAATTTTTTTTGGTACTACTATGATTAGGGAAAAAATCTTCTACAGTAGAATCTTATAAAATAGTGCAAGAGAACCACTTTCATTTTTACTTCAATGTGGAAGAAGGCACTTAGTCACCTGTCAGAATCTGGTCTAATATCTTGTGGTCCATCTAAATAACATCCTGACCACATCTCCCCAGCATCCAAAAATTATGCCTCAAAGATTCTTATATGATAGATGTCTCTTTGGGCAAAATCAAGGTCTCAAGTGAAGGAGTAGTGACCAAATAGGGGAGTGAATATGTCAAGGACTTAAAGGAGCATCTCTCTCCATTCATGGAAGGACAGGTGTGCTTATAATTATTTTCCAGCAGTTCCTGAAGCTCCTGTGAAGTTTTTAGAGTCCCTAAGTGAATCTTGAGATTGCCTGTTTATGCCCTAATTGAGCCATAGTGTGTCAGCACCCTGAGACCAAAGCCTAGCAGATTTTCCATTATGACTGAGCACAGCCATTTTCAAAGCTGTCCCAGAAGCTCCTTTGGGGAAGGAAGAAGAGAAGGGAAGATGGCTGTAGTCACAATGCCTAGATAGTGTGGAATTCTCTTGGGAAAAAACTCTTAAACTGGACTCCACCTCCAGTCCTCTCTTTCCCAACATCCACTCCCTGCCACCCCCTTCTTTGTTTTGCTATCAGCATATTTGTCTTAAAATGATGCTTTCAGACTACCTCTTTGGCTTTGTCTAGAATAGCTGTCTTTAGCTCCTGTATACTGTCCAAGCTTCCCATCCCAAGGTTCTCACTGGGTTGGCAGTCTCCCCTTCTCTCATTTCTCACTGCTCTCCTTTTGCACACCATTTGTAGCATTGTCCCAGCTTTAGTCTCTCCTCCTTCCCTCCTGTTGTAGAAATTTTTATTTCCTCTCTGTTATCCCCACAACGCATTTCCTCAGGAACTTCATGTTACCTTCTCTCCTCCTAACTTTTTCTCAATGAGATTTAAAGCATTTTTACATTAAATATATTTAGTTCTTCTCTATTTGTTAAAAGTAAATTAAAATCCTTTCGTTTCACTCAGTTGCTTCTTCGATTCATCTCTGATCATCTCTCTCCTTCCTTTTGCTTCTTTACTTGAATAGCTCTTTACCCTATTTTCCTTTATTTCCTTTTGCTTCTCCTAACAATCCACAAATTGGTTTTCACTTTACTTTCGAATTTCAAATTTCACTTTACTTTCAAATTTCATTTTCACTTTACTGAAATTATTCTCTCATAGATTCCCTATAATGTAGCCAAATCCTGTGACCTTGCCTTCTCATCTCTCTTAACATCTTTCTGAATCTGATTTTGTTAACCATTGTCTTTTTGGAGCATTTTATCCTCTGGGGTCCATAGTGCTAGACTTTTTTCTTTCTTTTTAAATCATTTTGAAAGTTCCCTTGCTTTCTCTGTGGTCTCCTTTCCTATTTCTCCCTAACATCTTTTCTCCTGAGCTTTGGCCTCTGGTCTAGGAACCTTCTCTTTACTCTCTCAGATACCGAGCACACGTATACTCAGTCTCTGGTGAAGCCTACAGATCTCCTCCTCTAACCCTGATGTCCTGTCTGCCCTCCTTCCTCCCTTTGTTTCTCTCTTTTGTTTGGCTCCAGTGTCACGCTCCATGTGAAGGACCATTCCACTCAAACCTAGAGGACTGCAGCAGTCTCTATGCTGTAGTTGTGCACACCGCCCTCAAATTAATCTCCTGACACTGCTCTGCTACTCCTCACGCGATGTGCTTGCCCTGTTCCGTATCGCTGTCTGTATTCCTGCTCTTTCCTTTACTTAACTTGTCCCTTTCACTATGTTCAAGCTAACTAAATCTTATCTCTTTTAAGCTGTACTTAAATTGTGCCTCCTTCTGCTTCTTAGTAATCCAACCCTTTTTTGGACTCTTCTTGTATCCGTTGCAGCCCCCAACTCGTGACTAGCCAATTGGTCACTTCCATCTCGGCCTAGTGACCCCAAGGACTCCTCATCTCAGCTGCTGTGACTTACTTTCCTCAGCCTCACCCCACTCCAGCCCCCATCTTACTCCAATAGTAGTTCAGGTTCAGGGTGGGATTCCCACCATTGGTAATATTTTGCTTTGTTTGAAATGTCTTATGAGAAATTTAAATCAGAAGTAGGCAGACTAGGACTTCCAGAGGTCCCGTGGTTAAGACTCCATGCTTCCACTGCAGGGGCCTCAGGTACACTCCCTGGTCAGGGAAGTTCTGCGTGCCACGGGGTGTGGTCAAAAGAGAAAAAGGCAGAGTTGTACCTCTCAGGATTACTTTGAAGCAAATCCCAAACGTTTCCTACTTCTGTAAATATTTCAGTATGAACTCTAAAAGATGAAGATTCTGTTTTTAAATTTTAAAGATTCATTTTTAACAAACAATGTTGTTAAAATAAGGTTTTCTGATGGCAAGTATTGAGGGGAAAGTAGAGACATAAGTACAGAGTTTAAATGGAAAATAAGTTGTGATTACAAGCATCCTGTATTTTTTATATTACCCTAAAATCCATTAAAAGGGCTATATTTTTGCCTCAGGAAAGAAGAGGGAAACTGAGACTGCTTTTTCTTTGTCTATGGACTGGGGAAGGAGAGGTCCAAGGGTCAGAATTAGCAGGTACTAATAGAGGGAAGTCACTCAGTCATGTCCGACTCTGCAGCCCTTGGATTGAATACTGGAGTGGGTAGCCTTTCCCGTCTCCAGGGGATCTTCCCAACCCAGGGATCGAACCTAGGTCTCCTGCATTGCGGGTGGATTCTTTACCAGCTGAGCCATAGGGGAAGCCCAGAAAAGGAAATGGCAACCCACTCCAGTGTTCTTGCCTGGATAATCCCAGGGACAGGGGAGCCTGGTGGGCTGTCATCTATGGGGTCACACAGAGTTGGACATGACTGAAGCAACTTAGCAGTAGCAGCAGCAATAGAGGGAAGAGGCCCATGGGACCCTCAGCGTAAAACACAGGATCAGATCTTGCCCAAAGGGGATTCCACCATCCCACCATTTCTTCCAGATCATTTCCCTCAGGCTTTGCCCAGGTGGAGCCTTTGAAGATCTCTGTGAATGACTAAGAGGAATTCTGATTCTCCTAACTTGGCCAATTTGGGTGAAAAGTGTCCTGATCCCACCATATTCCTGGCAGCATGAGAAGATATGTTCCTGGCATCCCAAGTGAGAATTCTGGACATATTTTCCCACAGAAACACTTCTCTGTGTGGTTAGATTCTATAGGACTTGTGCAGTATAAATTTAAAAGACTCCCTGGATTTCCCTGGGAACCTAACTGCTTTGTGTAATGTTACTTCTGTGGGAAACTGCTTCTGCATTCCAAATAATTGGCCTGGAATGAAATTTGGATTCCAGACTGCCTATAAATTAAAGATTATAGGTATAATCAGTCTTACTGATTTAACAGTTTTTCCAAATTATACCATATGTTAGGTTTTTTCTTTCTGTCAAGCTGCACTGTAAATTTTGCAAGGTCAGACCTTGTCCTCTGCTTTTCCCATGTCTGCCAGTGTACCTGGCATATTACAGAGCCTTTATGCACTTAATGAAAACTTGTCATTGGGTAGGTTGGTTGAAAATTCAAATAGTTGTCTAGCTTCACACATTTTCCCATATTGGCTTTATTATTTTTTTCTTCATTTCCAGTGAGAGGTTGGCATTCTACTAGTAATGTCTAGGGAGTGAAAGCAGAATTTGAAAGCAGTAAAAACCTAGGAGAGAGTGGATTTTAACTATTTTTGATTCATGAGACTCGTGTTTGTTTGCTGAGCTCTGGCCTCTAATTCTACCGTCTGTGTGGAGTAGACTTTAAAATTAAATGTGGTCTTTTAAGAAACAGTCTTTCTACTGCTATAACTAAGTCCTCCTGCTGAACTCTCTAGCAAGAAATGGAAAGGCAGTTGCTGGTTCTGAGTCTTTGTACAGTAGTCACTGTTTACCTCTGTGACCCACTCTAGTGACTGTTCAGACCCATGAAACTCAAACTGCCTTGACTGATCAATTTCCAGGCAGCCAGCAATCTCAATGTCAGGTGTGGAAATACTAATAGACTTAGTATAGATGCATGTTTTCCTAAAGAAGACAAAAAGTTTTAAAGTAAAAGGTTTGAAAGATATATGTTTCTATAGTTTATGACCATATTATATATTCTAGAAAGGAACAGCTATAAAAACAGAACTTTGACCTAAGGATTTTTGCTTAAAACAAAATACCTTCTGTCGCCAGTCTGGACATTTGTTAAGCCCAGGAAACATTAAACTCCTTAAAAAGATCAAATTCTAGAAAACTAGCTATCTAAATATGAGACATGAGATACTAGTGGATTTAACATAACTGTTTATTTTTTCTGGAGTAGGTAAAAGTAGCCTTTTGGGTTTGGAAATTTTTTCCCCTTTTTTGTTTTAAAAATTGTTTCCATTGCATATTAGTGTTGAATATCCTAGAAAGGAACAGCTCAACAGAAATTTGTCCTCAGGGGCGCACACTCAAATTGTTTCATTACTTTAAATAGCAGCACTAAGTAAGCCCAGTATATGTGTTTTCTAAATTTAGTAAATAGCCATGCCTTTCCAAGATGACATTCTTGTATACATAGTAAATAGAGCATAGAACATCAGTATGTATTCAATTTATATAAACAAAATGTTGTGGGATACACAGACTAAACCTAAGACTTCACTTTCAGGAAGAAAGTTGAAGAAATTGATCTATTGTACAGATAGTATATCCAGGACAATTTACAGAGGACAGGTTTACCAGAGAAAGTTATGAAGGCTGTTTCTGCTGGTTCCTCAAGGTAATTGTGCACTTTCTCTTGTTCCAGGAATATACCATGCTCTGTCTGTTATGTGGTAAAGCCGAAGATACTATCAGTATTCTTCCGGACGACCCCCGACAAATGACTCTGTTATTCTAAGGATCCTTCTGCCGTTCTGTACTAATGCTGTTGTGTTGGTTTACAATACAGCAAGCCTGATGATTTGTCTTAGTTTATAATGGAAATTATTTGCATATTATTTTTTGCTGCTTAGACTCACCTGTTCTTTGAAAGAAAGAGTTCCCTAGCAGTCCAGTTGCTAGGACTTGGCACTTTCACTGCTGTGGCCAGGGTTCAGTCCCTGGCTGGGAAACTAAGACCCCACAAGCTATGTAGTGCAGGCCTCACTGCCCCCACAAAAAAAAGTGATTTAGGAGATTGCAGAGCTCTTCTGCTGAAGTTCCCAGTACATATTAGTGCAGCCAGATGAGGCATCTTTGCTAGCTGTTACGTGGCTGAAAAATAACTAGGATGGAAAGCACATCTAGTGCCCAGATCTTGGTTCCAACAAAAGGAATCTAGGACTCCTTGGAGAAATGACTGAATCTAGGACTGGGGCAGTAAATATACAAGATGAGCTTGGAGCATCTTGAGCCACAAAAAAAGGAAGTGCTCAAAGGGAAATCACAATGATTGGGAGTATGTCAAAGGGACAGAAGAACCCCCCAGAGAACCTCCCAGTGACCAAGGCTGGAACAATCTGAGCAACAAAATAAAGTAGTATTGGATTATAACCCAAACTATAAAATAAATATTCATGAGTCCCTACGTGAATGACTGAATAAATACATATATTGGAGGGAATAGTTAAGTCCCCCACATGGGAAAATTTCAAATAATGTATGTAGATACTCCTAACTCCTTAACTATGGGTTTGCATGACTTCCTTCCAAAGAGTAGAGTATGGGAAGGGGGAAAAGTAATTTTAACTTTTATTTCAATGAGAGATCTGACAGACACTAGCCTGGTGATCAAGATTAACATCTCTGATGATAAGCCATGTTGATAGCATTACCCTTGATATGTGATAAGAATAACATGTTACCTTTGGGGTCTTCCTCCCCAAAACCCAAAACTTCAGTCTAATCATGAGAAAAACTTCAGACAAATCCCAGTTGAGAGAGAAATCCCAACTGAGGAAAAGACCTGTCCAGTACTCCTCAAAACTGTCAAGGTCATCAAAGAAAGGAAATCTGAGGAGCCCTCATAGCCAAAAAGAGCCTAAAGACACATGACTATTAAATGAAATCTGGTATCCTGAATGAGATCCTGCACCAGAAAAAGGACATTTGGTAAAACTAGGGAAATCTGAATAAAGTACAGACTTTAGGTAATAAAGTAGAATGATTTCAGTTGCTCCAAAGAGATCTTACCTTGCATAGTTGAAAGAACACTGGCTTGGGTGTTATAAAACCTGGCATTTAGGCCTCTGCCATTTGGTAGCAGTATAACCATTAAGCAAAGCGTCATACTAGACTTTATTGTCCCCTTTCTATAGAATTGGTGTAATATAAATGGATATACTTCCTTCATGGTATTGTTAGAAGGTCGAAAAATCATGTAAATGTAAAATGCTTTGGAAGGCATATAAAGTACTAGATAGGATGAGATTGTTTTAGTTAGTTCTCATTCTGAAATCAAAACTTAAGGGTCAGGCATTAAAGCAGAATTGTTTCTTGTTCATATCTCAGACCCTCTGAATGGAGTGAGCCAAGTTGTTGATATCAGGGAAAAGCTTTGTTATGTAACAGGAATAATAATAATAGCCGAGGTTTACTGACTACTTACTATGTGCCAAGGCCATTTTAAGCACTTGTTTCATCCTCATTAACCATTCCATGAGGGTAGGTACTATTGTTACCCCAGTTTTAGAGCCAGATAAACTAAGGCAGAAAGAGGTTAAGCAGCTGAGTCCAGGTCACGTAGTACAGTGATGCTCTCGCAGTCCTAGTGTTCAGTACACATGAAGTGTGAGAGTCTGGCAAGGTTAGGAAGAGGTCGAGAATATCAGTGACAGCACTCTGAGGAATCTAGGCATGTCAGACTAAGATTTATTATTCAGAAAAGTTAGTGCAGCTGTTCCTTAGGGATCAGTTGTTTTATTCCTGGAAAATGTTTTCCACTTTCTGCAAATCTATATCTGACCTGCTGAGGAAATCATTTGGTGAATTGAATCCAGAAAGCAGAGAAAATGTTTCATCACTTTAAATAGCAGCACTAAGCCCATTACAGTTTCTGAATTGTCCCTTCTTGGAGTTTGCTATTACTTCCAACTTAAGTCTTTTGGAGTTCAAGAGTATGAATTTACGTGTAAATCTATTGCTGATTCATGTCAATGTATGACAAAACCCACTGGGGGGGGGGGGAATAGATAACAAGAAAAAAAAAAAAGTATGAATTTATATGCCCTTCCTGATATCCTCATCTCTATAATTATCTGGTTTTGGACAATATATTACAAAAAATTTAAACGTAAGATCCTACCTATATATTTCATTATTATTAAGCCAGCATTTTACTGTGTTTGGTGATCTTCCTTGTATATCTTCTAGCATTTTTTGTGGATCTAAGAAAATAAAGACCTCTTAAATGCAATTCTACTTTTTCTATGTTTCTCTGTTTAAGTAGAGGGGAACCAGGCAAAAGCATTTGTCTTCTTTATTTCCTGCTCTGAGATGTAGGGAGGAGAAGAAAGGACCTCAGTGGGAGTGTAGTGGGAAACATGAACTTGTGCTGGCAGCTCATTCCTTCTCTCCCTGCTTCATGATGTGCAGGTTGGGGTCGACCTAGTGAGGCTCTTGAAACCCAAAGCTCAGCGTGTTTGCTATAGCTTTAATTTGCTGTGTCTTACTCAAGTGGTCTTGAGTTCTCCAAATACTAATTAATTGACATGTGATATAGTCTAGACAGAGCCAGATATGGTTTGTTAGCTTGTAAGTCATCACTAAGAAGTATACATTCACTGTTCTTTATTTCAATGTAACAAGAATCCTTTTCAGTTTCATTCTTCTGTTTTGCAAGCAAAGCTAAGTTAAACTTCACTGAATCTGAGGCTTTCAGTTTTAAAATGTATGTTTCTTGACTATAGTACAAGTCTCTATTGTGAGATATGCTGTGGTTGGGTAGAAGGGAAATCAAGAGACCTGGGTTTGAAATTCGCTCTGCCACCTGCTTATTGTGGGACATTGGGCAAGTCATTCTGTCTGTACCTTGGTTTTTTCAGTGGAAAAGTAGACACAGTCATGCCTCCTTCACAGAGTTTTAAAATCATGATATAATGTTAAGTGAAAGCATCATTAGGTCATAGAGTGCTGTGTACAGGCAGCTGTCAGGGGTCTTAATGCAGGAACTCTGAGATAGAAGAAAGCACTGTTGTGTCACGGTTAATTGTAGAAGCTTTGGAGTCAGATTGACCGGGGTTTAACTTTCAACCCTGCCCCTTGCTAGACCTTGGTCCTTGAAAAGTTTCTTTCTCAATTACCTACTCTGTAAATAGAGATAAATATTCCTTAGGATCAGTATGAGGATTAAATAACCTAGGGTATAGAAAGTACTTAGCTAGGTGTGGGGGCATGGTGTATGGTAATTTGGATGATGGTTGTGATGGTGATTGTAAGAAATCACTAGATTTGAGATCATCTGTAAACGTTTGGCTTGGACTTTCTTAATCTTAAACCGAGGAGATTTAGTGACAGGAACATAGTCATGGAAATAGCCATCAGTTTCAGTCTATGTATCTGGACCCCTAAAATCACTTATTTTAAACTGTATTTTTTGTAACAGCCCTAGAGGAATGATTCTCTCTGTCCCTCCTCTAAAGTAGCATTATCTCAGTACTTCTGGGAAAGCCTGTTTATAGGACTTCTTGCTTCCTGAGTGCCCCCGGGGAAATTTGATTAAAACATCATGTTGATCTAGGAAAGTGGGTGATTATATTAAGGTTTGCCATGGCTGTTTATGACCATAAACTGATACTTCTGAGGATGTAAAGGGGACAAACAAGATGAGGAATAAAGGAAAGAAAATAATTCCTCATTTCTGAAGCAAACAACATTTCCCTGCCCAAGTGAGGAGCCCTCTTCTAGCATTATGGTCCATTCTGACTCTCTGCAAAATCACTTATAGTGTAATTCACGTTCCTTTGGGACTCTCTAAATAATTCTCTCAACTTGAGCCTCCTGGGGAAGACCCAAGTTGTTCTGGCATATGAGGTCCCCAGTTGCCTATATCATAGTGTCCGCACCCAGGAAAGCTGGCTCTGCTGTTGAATATCACAGCAGGCAGTGACCCTGTGAAGATGATGAACAAATCATGCCGGCATCCCACAGGAAGTCCCATTTTATTTCTTCAGGGAATCAGTTTTTACTCTAAAATCAGTGCTTAATCTTGCCCCCTACGAAAAAAATAGAACTCATACCCTAGCTGTTGGCTCTGACAGTGGAAATCTTAAAAGGCTTGAGTTCTCAAGAGTCAACTTAAGGGTGACCTTAATTTAGCAGGAGGCCTTCAGAAACATGCCAGGGGATTCCCACTGTACCACTCAGGTTACCGTTTTGAAATAAAGCACCATCGGTGACATAGCTTTAGTAGAAGGTCAGACAGTGGGGATCCTTAACCTCTATTCCACATTTACTTTTCAGATGATGTGAGTGCTTGGAAAAGTTATGGGGAACATCCTAGAAAAAGCATTTTCCCCTCTGCGTGGGGTTCTTAAACTAATGTGTCCAGCTGGGAGAACTGTCCCTGAGAAGTAAAATATTCCATATAGTGATCGAAGAAGGAAAGGCAAAGTGAGGTTTCCAGGAAGAGGTTGTGGGACAAAGTGGGGGGCAGTGACTCTTCTTTTCCAGAGTATGACAAAGCCCAGCCTCAGTGGTGCTTTTGAGAACGCCTGCACTAGGTGAGGGATCTGGGGCACCATCCCTCCAAGCCATTTGGCAGAACTCTGTTCTCACAGAGAACAGCTATCATGTCAGCGGGTTATAAACTGACTGTCTGAAGGGAGGCTCTATCCCATCCCTACCTACCCTCACAGGAAAGGAAATGAAACCAACCATTCACGCCTAAACTTGTCCCTTTTATGAACGTGGGAGTGTGAGAATGACAAGGGTGGAACGTAAACTTTAAAAAGGAGGGAGAGAAAAAAAAATAAAAAGGAGGGAGAGTCCATGTAACAGTGCATCCAAAACAAACATTACTCCACAAGGTGGTCAGGAGATGGGTAAAGTGCTCTTTGTGTTCCCTGTAACTGTACCCTCCACGCCCTTGCTGTCAGTTAAGTGGACCAAATTCACCTTCTCAAGATGCAGACAACGTTTAGTCAGCCCAGTACCCACAGAGAAACTGACGTCTTCCTAACGAATCCTCTGACCAACTTCCCAGGGCTTCTGCCACTTCTTCCCCTTTCTTCTCATTATCACCTTCTTTCCCCAGTCCTGAAGAAGAGCCGTAAAGGAACAAGACAATTCACATTTCCCAGAGCTCCGCCTGCCACTGTAGACCTTGACCAGAGCTTGCTTTCCGGACAGGAATTGGGATGTCCCCTTGATCAGAGGCTCCCTCTCCTCAGCTTTCGTGTGCTGCCCCCCCTCCCCCAGTTCTACCTGCAGTCCCAGCACCCCTCCCCACTTGGCCAAGGAAGAAGACACACAGAGCCTGGCTGTTTCCACACCTACCCTTTATTGGACTCAGCCCACAGGCTGGCTCCAGGCCTCCACTCTTCTCAGACACCGCCCATACAGATTTAGGAAGGTGCCATCATTCTGTGAAGACTCAGAGCCCACCCACGTCTTGGAGCCCCAGGCTGAGTCACCAGAAGGTTGCGGGAGTGGAAGGAAACAGACCAGAAAGGCAAGGCTCTTCAGTGAAGGGGACTGATCTGAAGGGAAAGCTCGGGCCCAGCAGTCTTCTGAGGGCACAGTGCATGCTCAGGAGAGACACTCAGGGCGGGAGGAGACAGACCTGCTAGTGTCTATATGGCAACTTTGAGGAGGCGCTTGATGTCAGGCTCGATGTTGATGGTTTGGAAGGTGCGGCTGTAGCGGCGGAAGGGCTCCCCTTCCGGCCCAATGAGGAACTTCTCAAAGTTCCAGGACACATCTGAGCGGCGCACGGGGCTCCAGATGATGAACTTGGGATCAGTCATGAGGGAAAACGGGTCGTCATAAGGGTAGGGGAGCTTGTCCTTCAGGTAGGCGAAGACAGGATGCTCGTTCTGACCATTCACATCACACTTCTGGACAAGGGTGAAGGTGGGCTGGAATCCACCCCCAGGGCGGACATACTTGAGGCTGTTCAAGATCTCTTCATTCTGACAGTTCTCCTGGGGGAGGAAAGAGACAGAGCTTGGAAAAGGCAAGGGGAAGATGGAGGATCTAGAAAGCCTTTCACTCTTCTGTACTCCCCAGGGTCATTCTTTCTAGGTGTCTTCCCGCTTCCTGTTCCGTCTCTTTATTCGTTTTGCCCTGCTCTTGACTCAGAGTTTCCCTGATGGTTTGCTGGGTCGTTTCTGAAAGTTCTCAGAGATCCTAGTTTGGCTGTTCTTGTTCTGAAGATTTAGCGCTTTTGAGCTGTTGCTTCTCCCTCCTATCTACCCTGAGCAGTTCTTAGGCTATGTCTGAATCTTCAAGGAACCTTCAGCTCAGGGCAGTAGAAAGAAAGGGAAAGGAGGCTCAGGTCACACTGCCTAGAACCCTTCTTCCCCTTATGTAGCTGCACGCACACACACACACACATACACACAGCCTGCGCGTGCACACACACACACACACACAGCCTGCACACACACATCTGCATGCACATACACATACACACACATACAAACAACCTGCACACACACACACAGCCTGCACACACACACACACATACACACAGCTGCACACACACACATAGCCTGCACACACACACACACACAGCCTACACACACACACACACACATCTGCATGCACACACACATGCTTGCCACCACCTTCCCTTTCCTTCTGCCCTGATTTTGCCTCTTGTCTAATTACCTGTGAGTGTTGAATATAGCCTTGGCCTCTGCCCTACTCAGCTCCTGAAACTAAAGGTGAAATTGAGGTCTAGAAGAATGGGATTTATAGCTTCTTCCTTTCATCTTGCCTCGTCCTAGATCTGAAGTACAAGTAGGAGAAAACTTTGATGAAGGAAAACCCCATCCCAGGAAGACTAGCTTTCAGGTGCCATATAAAGACAAAATAGGTTAGCACCAACAATGAATGTACTGTATATGAAATTACTTCATGGCCACCAGGCGTGAATTAAATAGGATAAAGGGTTTAGGCTTCTGGAATAGGCCAGGGGAAGGGGAAGTTAAGGAAATAGGTGTAAGAGAGCCAAAAGTTGTGCCTGTGTAATTATGGTTCCTTCCACTTAGACCTCACCCTCAGCTAGAATGCTTTAGCTCTCAACCTATTACCTGTCTTCCCTCCCTGCTGCCAGCCCTGTCTTATCCCTGCTTAGGATTCTCCACCCCTGACAACCCTCAAAGGCCCATGGTAACACTTATTTTCCACCCCCACCCCCAAGTCTAAGAGTCAGGTATCTCCCTCTGGGAAAAAGTTCCTGCTTCTGACCTACTAGAACCAATTAGTACAGTAAGTTCCAGGCCATCATGACATCTTGAGCCCAGAGTTGATGGCTATTAAAGTCTTATCTCCTAATGCACATGGCTGGCTGGCTACTGGTACGTTATGAATTCCCTCCAGCTACTGGCTGGTCTGAAGTGATGGCTGGAGGCACCTCTGAAGAGGTTTTGCCTTTTCTGTCTCTCTTGTCCTGGCCAAGCCTAGAAATGGAATGAAGACAGGGAAGGAACAGTGAGCGCACTCATGGTTTGGGCTCAGGTTTGTCACAACCAATGACATTTCAGCCTTCCTGCCTGTATCTCTGCCAGTCTCTTCCTTGCCTTCAGGCCTCTGTGAATTGAACCAAAGGGATTATAATTGGAGGGTTCACTTAGGGACATTCTGCCTGCTTGTGCTATTAAAATCCTAAGTGAAAATAGAAGAATCCCTAAAAGATAACTTGAGGTGTGTGGGCTAAAGATGTGTAACAACTTGATGCATTAATCAGGGACATTGAGGAGCATATGATACCCAGAGGAGACACATGCACTTTACAAACCCTTTGCTTTCCCCCAAATTCACTCTCCACTTGGCTGGTTTCAAATAAACAAACAAAACCTTTCAATCTAAATAATAAAGTTGCTTGCTTTTTCATATTACTTTATATTTTCCAAGTTACTTTTGTAGCTCTTACACTATCAACCTCACAATAATCCTTAGTGCCCGGCTCTTCTGACCCCATGGACTGTAGCCCACCAGGCTCGTCTGTCCATGGGATTTCCCAGGCAAGAATACTGGAATGAGTTGCCATTTCCTTTTCCAGGGGGTCTTCCCGACCCAGGGATCGAATCCTTGTCTCCTACACTGCAGGCAGATTCTTTACTGCTGAGCCACCAGGGAAGCCCTCCTATATGAGACAAGTGGTATTATCCCTATTTTATGGATGAGGAAACCAAAACAGAAAAATTGAGTGGGCATTGACCCATTAAATAGCAGAACCAAGTCTAGTGAGAACAACAGTCTCCTGAGTCAGTTCAATCCTAATTTGATTCTTGATCTTCTGTTTCTTCCAGTCATTCATTCAACAGATATGTAATGAGTGTCTTCTATACCCTAGGCACCGAGGACACAATGGAGAGAGAACCAGACCAGGTACCAAGCCTCATGGAGTGTAGTGGGAAGACAAGAAACCATGAAAATCCACATCTTTGGTGTGCTATCACAGACAGGATCATACTGACTTCCCCCTGGTAGTCACCTGTACCTATAGACCTAGCGTAACAAAACATACCCCATAATTCCAGCCACTCCAGCACACAGTCGTTCTCCCCCTCTCCTTAGTCCTCTAGAGCTACAGCAGTCCAACGCCAGGGACCTCTCACCTGATGTCCAAATTGGTTGCAAGGGAAGCCAAGAACGACCAGGCGCCTGGGGAAGCGGCACTGCAGCTCGTTGAGTTGGGTGAAGTCCCGGGTGGTTGTGCCTCAAAGCGAGGCCACATTCTCAATCAGCACCGCCCTGCCTCGGAACGTATTGAAATCTACCTTCTCCCCATCCAGGCTGATAGCACTGAGGTCGTAGAAGGACTTGGCAATGTAAGCCATGGTGGACGTGCAGAGTGAGTGGCAGAGCCCTGTGAGCCCACTTAAGGGTCGATTAAAGGGGTGGGGAGGAAGGAGGAGCCAGGAGGGCTCTCACAATGGGGCTCTGAGCATCCCCAGGATGACTTAGCAAAAACAGTCACCTACCTGTAAGTGCTGTTTGAACAAGAAACTTGCTCCTCCTATTTACAGACTCTGAACAAAGCCACCTCCCTGCCCCACCCCATTGGCAACCTGGGAAGGGCCAAGGTGGTATCTCTGAGTAGACATCAATAATTCACTGCTTGCAGGAAACCAGAGCCCCAAAGGTCGGAGAGGAGGAAAAAAGGGAGGGAGGGACGCAAGACTGACTCCTGTCTGCCCCAGCAAGTGGTTTTCACTTGGCACAGACATTTATTGCGTGCCTGCTGAGTGCCGAGCTGTGAACTGTGCAATTGAGAGGCCAGGGTCTGCCGAGGCCTGAATGATAAGGAAGGGAATTGGGTGCATGTCCCCTTGACTCAGACTACCGTCGAAATACACATGTTACTGTTCACATTTCTCTCTTTGGCCATTACCTGCCACAAGCATAAAATCAAAGGGACCCTTGGGAGGATGGTGTGTGATTTTCTAAAATAATGGCTTTCGGTGCTTCAGCTTGCACCCAGTCTGAAGAGGTGAGGCTATGTTTGTCTTGAAAAGTCTTTCAGTGAATGATGGTACCTGCCCCAGAGGGTACATCTGCCCTTGCCCCTGCTCTGGGCTACCTCCTCTAATACCCCTCGCCCCGCCCCCACAGGGTCAGGAGGATGCAGTCGGTTGTGGCTGGGATAACAGAGAGGAGTCATAGAGCAGGTGGGTAAACTCGGGGCACGGTTTACCTTTTTTCAGACAAAGGCTCCGGCCCTGAAGACTTTCCAGAGGCAGTTGTGCTGGTCATTCTCCACAGAAGAAAGTGTACGAGGAGTTGAAGCTGCTGTGGTTCTAGACCCAGCTAAGCCACTCAGTTTTCAGCACACCTGGGGACCTCCTAGGGCTCTCAGGGGAGCAGAGCCCCGGAAGCCCACAGAAACTAAAAAGGCCTAATATTTCACTTTATTCTTCCAAACGCCCATGGATACAACAAATCAGGGGTTTGTTTGGTTTCTTATTTATTTTTTAGTGCCTGGATTTTTCCATCAGTAAAGTTGGCAATTAGGCTTTACCTGGTTTGGTGATTTTAGAGTGAAATTTCAATAACAGTGCAGTTGTTTACTAGGGAGTGTAGTCACAGGTATGTGTCCCTTGGGAACTGTCTCCGAGAACAAAAAGAAACCAGGCTGGGGAGCAGCTGGTCTTGAGAATCTGATTTGCTGGGAGGATGGATCAACTCTCCAGGCAGTGCCTGGCTTTTCTGTGTTTTGTAGCCTGTTCGTGGCTGTTCTTGGCAACAAGGAAGCCCATTTTCTCCACCAGCTGCTCCCCACAAACAAGCCTCCATTACCTAAGTGGGGAGGGAATCTTTTGCCACTAGAAGAGGCGGCAGGAAACACAGAAGTATGTTCCCTGCTGAGGCTGGGTGGAACTCCTGGGAAAAAGCAATAAACGTCCCCCCGAAGCCACTGAGTCAGAACTTGGCCCTGATAGTGGGCTAAACTTTAACATGAACTTGCCAGATTCACCTGCATGCCTGGCACTCCCCGAGTACTCTCAGGCCTCTTACTGACTGCCCTTCTGGGACCCTCTCCAGGAAGACCATGCAAATCCTGAGATGAGAGGTAGGGGTGCTCTCTTCCTTAGGTACATGCCATCCCTTTTCTCCAGGACACTTTGCATCACCCGGGCTCTCACCTCACATGACTGAATAAAATTGAGGAAGCTCTGCTAAGGTAGCTCTTTGTTCCCAACTTTCCCTCAAACTGGCCCACTTTTCAGAAGCTTGTAATTTTGGACATGCACTAACACGGCTTTCCACAAGGACAGTTGTTCTGAAAACTGTACTGGCTTAGTAGGCAGAAAGCCTTGGTCAGCGGCTCCCAACTCTGGCTGCAAATGAGAATTGCAAGTAGAGGTTTTTCTGAATAGAAATGCCAAGCTTTCCCCTCCAGAGATTTCAGTTCCAGTTGGTCCTTTTCAGCTTGACTCTGCCACTGTTCCTTGGGGCCCCTAGGCACCAATTCCCTTATCCATTGAACCTGGATAATCACCTTCCTTATCTCACAAAGAAGTGATTGTTCAGATGGAGGAGATAAAGGTTTATGAGTTCTCTGTAAATTGGAAAATACAGATTTAAGATTTTAGGCTACCATTGCCCTGCCTTGCTTTACTCCTTCCTTCTTGTTTTAGCTTTACCTCCAAACATTCTCTGCCTCTTCCATCAACTCCAGACCCCGGAGTATGTATGCAACAGACCCCTAGACTCCAGACTGTCTTACTCTCTGGGGGAATCTAAGCATAGTGAAGAAGGGAAGTGAAAGTCGCTCAGTCGTGTCTGACTCTTTGTGACCCCATGGACTATAGAGTCCAAGAAGGAATTCTCTAGGCCAGAATACTGGAGTGGGCAGCCTTTACCCTTCTCCAGGGGATCTTCCCAACCCAGGGATTGAACCCAGGTCTCCCGCATTGCAGGCGGATTCTTTACCAGCTGAGCCACAAGGGAAGCCCAAGAATACTGGAGTGGGTTGCTTATTGCTTCTCCCAGGGGATCTTCCCGACCCAGGAATTGAACCAGGGTCTCCTGCATTGCAGGCGGATTCTTTACCAACTGAGCTATCAGGGAAGCCCATCCAAGCATAGGGTTAAGATGAACTTCTGAAAGATTACTTAATCCTGCCTCATGCCTTTAGGAAGACCCTATTCCATTCCAATAGATGAGACCCTTCTTGGCTCTTAGATACTCAGCATTTCCCCCACTCCCCGCCCCACCTGTGACAACTCAATCTTATTTCTGCAGTGTGTGTCCACAGCAGAGCAGTGGGTGCTTTGCTTGGGCTCCCCTGCAGGTGGCATTAGGAGAGGCGCCAAATGGAAGACGTTTGCTGCCAGCAATGTCCTTCTACCGCTGTTGCTTTAGGGTTCTGGAGCCTCTTCTACCGGCACTGCCCCTTCCCCTGAACCACCAGGGTCCCATGGAGACCCACTCCCGGGATTCACACAGGCAGCTGTGATTGGAAATATTCTTTATTTTGTAAACATCTGTGTTTAAAATAGATGAACCCTGCTCACAATTCCTCTACTGGACCCGAGACACAGCACACGAAAGTTCACCCGTCACAGGGAGAAGGTGGGGCTCAGGAATGGGTGCCGGGGCGGCGCTGAGTCTCAAGACGGCAGGTGAAGGCGTGGTCAGGAGTCCACAGGCAGGCGCACCTGCTCAACAGTCTAAGGCCAGGGCCCAGGCCGCCTCTCTTACCTGGTGAGCCTAGCTGCACCCTAAAACCCCAGCGCCCCTCCTGCCCCATACCTCTCCCCAGCAGTGGCCCCGTGGATGCGGCTTCTCAGGCTGTAGAGTCTCAACCCCAAGGTTTCCCTTCCAGAACCCCTAGGGCACAGTAAAAATCCAGTCCCTTTCCTGAGGGGGCTAAGAGAGGAAGGCAATGGTGCTCGGCCAGATCTTCAGGGAAGTGGCGACTGACCCACAGGCTGGAGCCAACGGCCAGCATAAACACCCCCTCCCTCAGGTCCCTGGTGGAGGGCACACCGAGGGCTGGCACTGCCGACCCCCCACCCCAGAGTTGATGCTGCCCATGTCTAGATGTTTGAGGAGTCAAGTCCTCAAGGAAGCATTCTCAGCTGTGGTGGTGACTTCATCCTAGGGAGTTAGCTCTTCACATTTCTCATCAGCCGACAATTATGATTACTCTGGCTTTCTTTTTCCTCCCAACATAGGAATCTGTCCCATGTCCCTACATCCTGAGCTGCCCTCTCCTGATGTATTAAGAATCAGGAGGGAAGGTTTGGTGATTTCATCCCTCACCCTTTTTTCCAGAGGAGTCAGTGGGGCTCTTAATCCTTCACACGTGTGTCCTGGACGTTAGTTCTTATTAACAACTGGTGAATGTGCGATGCCTAGTTCTTTGTTTTTGCTCCAGCACCAGCCATGCCTCACAGCTTATGACCGATCCTCCTCCCATCTTGGGAAGGTAGAAGCCCTCCTAGGGCTGCTAACTGACATGTTTCCCCTGCTCAAAGGGCCTCCTGCAAACTACTCTGGACTGTATGGAGTTAAAGAAACTTCTTCCTGAAACAAAGGGTTCTGGAGGAGGGAATCTGCTTCCCCCCACCTGTCGCCATGGAGCAGTTGGCAAACCCAAGAGCCTCTGACTCAGGAGCTCAAGGAACAAGATGAGCACTTGATCCTGAAGGCTGAAGGGAGAGCACCACACATTCCTACCCAGGGCTTGCCTGCCTCCTGCCCACGCGCTCCCACCCTTCTCCCACAGACTCTGGGTCTCGGGAGAACCTTAAGAGCCAAAGGCTGGGCTCAATGAAAGACCACCAGCCTGGTTTTGTTCCGTCACCTGCCAGGGGATGGTGGGGAAATGCCCTTCTTACATAAGAAATGGAAGATGGGGCCCAGAAATCCCTGCTACTGCCCAATTCCTCTCTGGTTTGCAAACTGCTATCCCAGCTCTTAACTTATAGGAGCTGGCCCTTCTCTTCCAAACACTCCCCTTCCTGCAGTGTGTGATTGGCCCCAGGGTGGGGAGGCTCTCCTCACCCCTGCAGTGCTCACAGGTCTTGATCCACATCTTTAAATTCAGGAGCCCAGCGGGTACGGGAGGTAGAGAATGGAGGTGACTTTTTAATCCCTGCCACCCCTCATTTTTTTTTTCTCCTCTGAAGCACCTGGCCGAGCTCAGGTCCCCCAGGAGGCAGGTGGGCGGGCAGCCAAGCACGGGGTAAACTGGGGTAGGAGGGAGGAGAGCCCTGAGGTGGGGACCACCAGTTAGGGCTTTCCTTCCTCCCTCGCTTTCCTTTCTGCCTGGTCACCGGGAGGCAGGCCCGTGGCACAAGAAGGGGCAGGTGGTGGCCAGGGGAGATGGAAACAGATCCGGGGGCTGCAGGTGGGGCTTCTCGTGGGAGCAGAGCAGGGGGAGTGTGGCCCTGGGCCTGAGTGAGGAGGAAGGGGAAGGCGCTGCCCCAGCAGGGACCTGGACACACAGGCGTGGGGAGGTGAGGGCTTCCATACGAATACAGCCGAGCAGAAGGGACAGAGAAGTGGGAAGAAGCGAGAAACAGCAGAGAGGAGACCAGACGCGCAGAGAGACAAGGAACCTACAGTGGCCTTGACTCCAGACTCGGGCATCGCCTGGGAGCTCCAGGCAGTGAAGACGTGCTTGTCACACATCGAGGGGCTCGCAGCAGGCCTGTCGCTGGGGACACAGGCTGGTGGGGCCCCCCCCACGTGGAGGGCTGGGGGCGAGGCTGCTCCCCGGGGCCAGGCAGGGGGAGGAGGAGCAGCGGCCAACATGCCTCAGGGTCACCCGAAGGAGAGGGGCAGCGGGGTGAGGCCCAGGCTCCCTTGTGCCCGCAGGCCTCCTGCGGGGAGAGGGGGGTTGTGCGGGGGTGCTCCACACAGGATGCTCAGCACCAGCAGGTTTTGGAAGAGTTTGCCGGGCCCTCAGGTTTGCCTTCCTCTTCCTCCAGCTCCGCCAAGGCCAACTCGTGGTTAGCACGCGTCCGCAGACCTTCCAGCTCCTTCCTGTGCGCCTGCAGCACCAGCTCCGTCAGGCGCGTGAAGGACTGGGAAAGCAAGCAGCATCGTTAGCCGGGCGTCTCCCCCTCTTCCCCGGCGCCCCTGTGGCTGCCCCCCGCCCCGCCCCCTGCCCAAGCGGGGCTCATCTGCTCTTGGCCCCTCAGCTGCCTCGCCACTCCACTGGACTCAGCCCAGGAGTGCTCACCTCTTTAATGTTGAGGTTGGTGCAGGCACTTGTTTCGTAGAAGTCCATGCCATACTCTCTAGCCAGCTGCAAGAGAAGAACGTTCCTGAAAGGGAGTCAGCAAGGGAAGGGAGGTGCCCTGCAGCACCTGGCACATCCTTCTGCCACCACGCTCAGGGCCCTGCTGTGTCGTGACCATTTCTCATCACATAAGTAGATCACATATGAGACTGCGAGCTCCGAAGACCAGGCTAAAAGAGATTGGGAGAAGGTGCTCCACCCATGCACCCCCACCCCCACCCAGCTACACACACGTACACATGTGCACATGTACACACCCAACATGCATACATCATGTATCAGAAGACAGAGAGGCCCAAAATGTTGTGGCGAATTAATGAAAAACATGGGCTTGGCGGTCAAACAGACCCAGACTTGAATACCAGTGCTGTCACTTAAGAGCTGGATGACAACTTACTGATGCCCTTTAAGCCTCCCAGCTTTGTCATCAGCTCAAAGGAGATGAGTGTGTCTATTAACCAAGGTTGTGGAAGGATTAAATGCATCTATCTCTAAGCACTTGCTCAGCACAGGGCCACACATACAGCACTCAACAAATACAAATATTCTAGTAGGAGCTAGCTTCTACTTTCAAACTTTTCAATGACCATGTCTTTTTTATTAATATACTAAAAAACAATTTTATTTCCAGGGTTAATGGATGCTATTGACTGAAGAGGAACAGAAAAGCTCCTGAGACCCCTCAGAGTAAGTGGGTGACTCTGGCCTCAGTGGCATCCATCGTTCCTCCTGTTCTCTGGGAGCAGGGTCTCCCTCTTTACTCGGACATTCCCTCAGCATCATCCTCCTGCCCTCTCTGCCGCCATGGCTTCTCTGACTATGGGCCCTTCATTCCCGCATTTTCCATCTAACCTCTGTCCAGGTGTCAGGAGGACAGGGAGTGGGTATGGTGGTTGGGGGCTGGTGGGTAGGATGAGATGACTATAGGACAAAGCTGCTCCTGGAGCTGCTATAGAGGCAGCAACCTGAAGTCCTTCCTCCTCGTTAACCAGGATGGGCTCTCAGGCAGAGGTAATCCTGCTCTGGGGGCCTTGGAGCTGAGACAGGCCTTTGTTTCAGGATAGACCCAAGTCATTGTCCTCAAAGATGGCAACTCACCAAATGCCTTAGGCTGTTGTGGGAGGTGGGAGGGAGGGGTCCCCGACAGTGATAGAATCCTGGGCCCTACTTCTTAGGACTGGCCCTGGAAGCCCATGAAAAACCCAGGGGTGGATTCAGCCAGCTCACTCTCACTTACCTGCTGCCCTTGTTCTCTTCCCACCTGCCGTTTCTGCTCTTCATCGGCCTTGTTCCCTATAAGTATCTTCTGGACACCTTCTGGTGCGTACTAGGGCCAGAGGAAGGCAGAACCGCCAGTGAGTGCGGCCTTCCTCATCCCACCCCATCTCCCCACCATACAGCCTCCACGGGCGTGCACACCAGCACCAAAGTTCAGAGCCCCAGGGACAGAGTGGGCCAACGGAGTGCAGGCACCAGGCTCCCCCAAGTACCACGGCTGACCCCAGGCGTCCCTGAGAGATGTCATGGGGACCGTCGAGGATAGAAGACACTGGTGCTCCCTTGGGTTGGACAGCTGGAAAGGACCCTGGACTTAAGTCCAACCTCTCACTCTACAGATGAGGAACCGAGGACTCAAGAGTTCCAGGGGCATGCCCAAGGCTCCACAGCTGTGGTGGCAGAGCCAGGACTGGAACCCCAATCTCCCAATTCCACCTGGTCCTGAGATTTCGGGTAGGAAGCTGTGCACAGTGGAGGCTCTGTCCTAACTCGTTTCTGGGGAAGACACAGCCATGGAGGCCTGGCAGGGTACAGAGCATGAGGGCATGGCTGCTGGGGACTCACCCCTGTGTCTTACCCATGGGGGCTGCAGCCAGGGCTGCAGAGGAAGCGGAGAGTTCCTGGTAGTGTCTGCTCGCCAACTCTGACCACCTTAGCCCTTCCCGTGTGGGCATCGCCATGCCCTCCCTCCCCCCACCGCCCCCCCCGAGTGAGGCTGCGTGTCCTACCTCGTCCACATCACTGACCCACTTCATGATGTGCTGGTAAGAGCGCTCGCTGCTAATGTCGTAGACTAAAAATATTCCCTGAGAGAGAGGAGGGTGAGATGGGGGAGGCAGACGCACATGGAAACTGCACAGTCAAGGGGCCAGAAGCGGGGGGTGGGGCACCTTACATGCTGGGTCGCCGTCTCCCCCTTCCCTGCTTAGCATAATGAAGATCCATAAGCACCTAGAAAAATCTCCTCTCAGTCCTCCAAAGCCACTGCTTCCTAGATCACAGAGCTCCCTCAGGCAGGAAGGCACATGGGTCTTTGGCCAGGGGAGGAGGGTGGAAGTTGAGGGTGAGGACCTGCCTGTAGTTGAGTGCCCACAGAGGAACTGATGAATGAATAAATGATCAATAAGTGACTGAAAGACTGCCCTGAGCACCCCCTGCCCCACTCCCCAGGAGGCAATCCAAGGACCCACTTGGGGATCAGTGGCACAAACATCTCAAACACCCAGAGCCAGCTGTGTGGGTGGCAGCATTCCACCTCTAAACCCTAAGGACAGTGTCTCACCTGGGCCCGTCGATAGTACTGCTTTGTGATGGTCTGATATCTCTCCTGCCCTGCCGTGTCCCTGCAGTAGAAAGGCAGCCCGTCAGAAAGGCAGGGACTGTGGAAGCCGGTGGGGAGGGGAGGAACAGGAGCTGGGAGACCCTGTGCCTTTGCAGGAGAAACTGGAGAGCTGCAGGCTGAAAAATCAGTGGAGCTTTGGTGCCCAGGTAGATCCAAATGTATCTGACTCTAAAGCAGAGAGGACTGGTCATAGGTGCTGACAGGGCTTGTGGGGCCTTGTCAACTATACCTGCACCAGGAGCCACAACCATACCTGGGCCTTAGAGAACAGTCTCTAGGATCTGGCCACTGTGGCCAGACTGGTGGAATGGCGCCACCTCCAGTCCCTCCGGAACTCTGAGGGCAACGCCCATACCGCTCTGAAACTGGAAGGCTGCTCCCAACGCTGGAAAGGCCGTGCTTCCAAGAGCACCAGGCTAGAGTCACAGCGGCCCCGTGTGGCTACTTGGGGAACTGCACTGTGCTGCGGTGAGGCACTCTCAGGCAAGGATGGGGCATAGCTCTCCCTCTTTCTAATGCTACTGCAGTGCAGTGCAGTGGGGGGCTTGGCCCCAACACAGAAGCTTTATTCGAAGACAAACCCACAGTGCTTAGTTTGCCAATTCCTTCTAATTCTTGCTTTTTGGTGACTTGTGGTCAGTCCCATAAAGTTTCTCAAGAAAGAGAGGCGATGGACTTCCCTGGTGGTCCAGTGGTTAAGACTCTGTGCTTTCACTGCCAAGAGCCTGAGTTCAATCCCTGGTCAGGGAACTAAGATGAGAGATTAAGGCTCATGGGAGCAGGAGAGGGGCTCTGAGACTCCTGCATCTTCCCATCAAAGAGGTGGCCAGTTTCTCCAGATGAAGCCCTGGCGTTGTGCACACGGCAGCAGCAGCTTGGGTACAGCCCTGGGGCCTCTCCTCCCGCCCAACTCACCAAATCTGTATCCGCACTTTGATGCCATCTACCTCTATGGTCTTCATCTTAAAGTCGACACCTGGGGAAAGGAAGCAAGCAAGGACGTTAGCAAGGGTACCTGCTGAGACCTGAGGTGTGGCCCAGGGCACTCATACCTGGAGGTTCTCCTTTTGGTTTAATTTGGCAGAAAGATGGCAAGAGGGAAAGGCCTTCTTGAACCAAAAACAGACCCTGGGGAGTGTCCAGGGCCTTGAATGGTGCTTCCCTTCCTACCTGAGCTTTGAGTTGCTAGGACTAAAGGGTCTGAGATTCACAGCAGGTCGGAATCCACTCCATCGCTATCTTACGTTGCCCCAAAGCATGTCTAACTCTACCCCCATGAGAAGTCTTCCTGTCTCTGCTTCTGCACAGAACCATCTGTATTCCTGGAACTCTGTTCCCTAGGAACAGTAGTTTACCTCATGCGCCTGGGTTGTTTCTCTCTCTGCCTTATTAGCAACCAGGAGGGGTTACAGCGCCGTCATGAATGTGGAAAAGGCAGAGATTGTGGCAAAAGAGGACTTTCGCCCCCTGGTGTGTATGAAGCCGCCGGCAACTAGCAAAGGCCCGCCAAGGAGATGGCCCAGGGCATGTGTTGTTGACTAGGCCTGGCCACCACAAGAGGCACTGTGGTTTACCAGAAGGAGCATGGGCTTGAACGTCAGGGCAGCACTTGAGTCCTGACTCTGACCACATAATTCATAGCCAGGACCCTGGGCATCTTGCTTCTCTGAGCCTCCATTTCCTCGTCAGTAAAATGGGGACATTACCAGTCATTTCAGAGGGTCACTGAGAAGACCAAATGACATGCTGTGCCTGGCACCTGGTGGCCACTCCCTCGGTCACAGCTGTCACCGGGCCGAGTTCAGCCCTGGTGCACACAGGTGCTCCTGGGTGACCGCCAGTGACCGTGTGAAGAGGCAGTGGCACAGCACGTCACTGGGAAGGGAGGGACAGACAGACAGGGTTCTCATCTGCCCAGGGGCTTGAGGAGCTAAGCTGCCGCGAGACACAGGAAACGTAAGGGGTCTAGCAAACCAGCCCAGGGAGGAAATATATCCGGGGATTTTTGCGACCGAAGTCAGCGCCACCAGCAGCACGCAGGCGTCAGTCTGGTGACAGCAGAGATGGGGTGCCTCTGCCCAGTCCTGCTCGTGCCAGGTAAGGTGGCTAAGCTGCAGTCTTCGTGCACTCCCTGGAGACAAGTCGAGAATGGGCACCACTAACCAGCGTTCGGGGGGGAACAGGGTGAAGGCAGACTTCTGGGCCACAGTCCCTGGGCTTTACAGCACAGCCCCCAAAGTGCTGAAATCCCCAGCGCCACTCCAGCTTGGTATGAATACTCCCCCGCTTATCCAGTTCAGCATCAAGACCAAGCATCATTTAATTAAAAAGGAGGAAAAGACTCAGACTGGACAACCTAAACTAAATCAAGTTGGTCGGACATGAATCATTTTTCACCTGCCCAAGCTGATTCATATCTTTTGAGCTGTACTTTTCTGAATGTGCGACATCCGGCAGCCATTCTTTGGAGGGTGCCCAGAAAGTAGAAAAGCGGAAGGAGAGGGGGCCCCTGGCCTTGGGGGGGGGGGGATTGTGCAGAAGTGTGCTCACCCGCTCCCTAAACAAACAGTTGTCAAGACTTTGCTTCTCCGCAACACCTGGCATGGAAAGGAATCAAGAAACCTTTGCTCTTTCCTGGTACAGTGCTGTCTTCCTAGGAGAATAGGTGATGCTGTTTACTTTATAAAAAACCTGGCTCATCCTTATATCAGCTCAGTCCGAGGACAGTGCCTTTCGCAAGTGGTCACACAGGTGGGGCTGCTGAGAGAGAGGGGTCTATTTCCTTCATTCTACAAACTTCTATGGGAACTTTATGCCCTGTGCAGTGCTAGGTGCATACAGAGTGGCCAAGAAGACAGATGGCCCCTGCCCCTACAGTTTATTGGAAAGGAAACAAAGGCCCCGGGAGGTGAGATAAGGAGTCCAAGGTCGGCCCCGCAAGTAGCCGAGGCCTGTTTGAGGGCAGGGCCCTTGTACAGTCTCTCGGGGAAACGAGAGGAAAGCTGTGTGTTACCCAGGCGGAGGGGTCTTACCTACGCTTTTCTGTTTCTCTCTGGAAAAACGGAAAAGCACTCAGCCAGGGGAAGTGCCCCCAGAGCCGGGGAGCTTCCCTCTGAGACCGAAGGCAGGTCTGAGGAGAAGCAGGGCTGACAAGACAGGGAGCCGCCCTGGGAGTGAGCGCTGGGCTTGGCCTCCTTCTCCCCTCTTCCCTCGCTTCTCAGCCGTGTGGCCAGGGAGCAAGTCTGCGGAATTCTGGTGGCTCACAGCACCCCCCACGCCCCACCATTTTGCAACCAAGGCCCTCCTGACCAGCCATCAAACCTGTAACACCTCTGAGAAGTTTAAAAAAAAAAAATCAGCTCTTCCCCTGCACGAGGGATGAAACAGTCTAAGCCTTCTGAGGGGTTTCCTCTCCCACCCACTCACCTCCTTCTTAAATGGAAAAAGGAACAGCCCAGAGATCTTCCAGTGGGACCTGCTCCTCTATGCTGTTCCCCCACCGCCTGTACCTTCCACCACGTCCACCTCCAGTCAGCCCTAGTGCCCTATGCCCGTCTGCGGCCCCTTCCTTGTCCCCGTGTGGCTGCTGGCTTTTTCCACCGCTGAGCACTGCTGGGCAGAGTCAAAATGCGGGCCTTGTTCAGTCACCCAGGAAACCGTGCCTTCCCACCTCAGCCAGCCCTCGCTGCTGCTCAGAAGCTGTTTATTCGAGGTGGTTCCCCCCCCACATTCCTCACAGCCACTGTCCTTCATGCTGAAGGGCTCAGCCCCGGTCCACCCCTTCTCCCCTCCCCTATCGCTGAAAGCGTCCAACACCTTGTCCACTGACTTACGGGCAAGGTGACCGCTGCCTGATGAAGCTTTTCCCCTGAGGCCCACATCATCTCCTCAGGCCGTCCTGCCGTCTCCACCTTCCCTGGGTGGGGGGTGTCCTCTATCCTCCGAGTCTCACCTCTCAGCTGTCCTCAGCCCCTCTGGGTGCACACCCCAACAGTTTCACCTGTGTCGCATCTTCAGCCTCTCCTGGGAGAAGACAGATTCTTCATCCGCCTCCACCCCCAGAGTGTTCTCACTCTGGCTCCTCTAAGGCATCTCAAGCTTTAAAGTTTAAATGCAAATCACGTGGGGACCCTGTTGAAATGCAGATTCTGATTCAGTCGGTGTGAGATGTGACTGAAATGCTGCACAAGCCTCAGGGTGAGTAAGAAAGATATTACTGGCCCACGGATCACACTTTTGACAGCAGGCTTCTCAGGATGGTGGTTCTCAAAGTGTGGTCCCCGGACCTGCAGCATCAGAACCAGCATCAGCCAGGGCTTGTTAGAAATGCCAGTTCCTCACATCTCCAGCATCCAAAGCTCTGGGCAGGGGTGGATAGGAATCTGTGGTTTAACAAGCTCTCCAGGTGATTCTAGTACATGCTGAGTGAAGACTGAGGATTCCATCTGAAGTAAGCTTTGCATGGGAAGCATTTCCTTTGCTGCAAGGGAGGCAGCATAGGAATTCTCTGATTCTCAAGATGTACTCTGCAGATACCCAGCTTTAGAATCATCTGAAGTGTGTGTTTTTGTTTTTTTTTAACAAAATGACACTAGTGGGTAGCATGAGATGTTACGGAAAAATCTGAGTGAACTTTGTGGCCAACCTAATACTTTGACTTTCCTAGACCTAATGAATCAGAATTTGAGAGCAAGGGGCTGAAACTTGTATTTTTAAAAGGACTATGAGTGATTTTATTTTTTAAATTATTTATTTAGTGGCCGTGTTGGGTGTTAGTTACAGCATGTGGGATCTTTCATTGTGGCATGCAGGCTTCTCTCTAGTTGAGGCACACCAACTTAGTTGTTCTGTGGCATGTGGGATCTTGGTTCCCTGACCAAGGATCAAACCTGTGTCCCCTGCATTGGAAGGCAGATTCTTAAACATGGACCACCAGGGAAATCCCTGGGTGATTTTTAGATAGAGGAAAGTCTGAGGGTTCTAATTTAGTGGAAAAGCTATGCTCGGCACTAGAGTCAGAAAGACCTGGGTCTGAATCCTGTTTCTGGCACTTGCTATGTGACTTTGGGGAACTTTCAACTTCTCTGAGCCTCAGTTTATTTGTCTGCAGAAAGCAGAGACATCACTTTACCAACAAAGGTCCATACAGTCAAAGCTGTTAGATTTTTCCAGTAGTCATGTACGGATGAGAGAGTTGGACCATAAAGAAGGCTGCGCGCTGAAGAACTGATGCTTTTGAACTCTGGTGCTGGAGAAGACTCTTGGGAGTTCCTTGGACTGCAAGGAGATCCAACCAGTCAATCTTAAAGAAAACCAATCCTGAATATTCACTGGAAGGACTGATGCTAAAGCTGAAACTCCAATACTTTGGCCACCTGATGCAAAGAGCTGACTCATCAGAAAGATTGAAGGCAGGAGGAGAAGGGGACAACAGAGGATGAGATGGTTGGATGGCATCACCGACTCAATGGACCTGTGTTTGAGCAAGCTCCAGGAGATAGAGAAGGACAGGGAAGCCTGACATGCTGCAGTCCATGGGCTTGCAAAGAGTCGGACACAACTGAGCGACTGAACAGCAGCAAGAATGAGACTACCACTGGCCTCCTAAGGGTTGGTGTAGGATATAAATTAGATAATATATGTGCACCTCCTAGTAGATAGAAGATAGTTCCCTTTGCTAAATAGAGGTTCCTGGGGAGGAGCCAGAAAAACAAACCCAGAACACCTTGTCAGGAGAGACAGCACAGTCCAGTCTCTTGCTACGCCTCTACCTTTGCTTGTCTGGCAGCACCAGTATCACTGGGGAGCCTGTTAGAAGCCTGGCCAGTCTTCTGGGCCCCCCAGACCTACTACACTTAAGGCACACTAATGCTTGAGAACCACTCTCTAGCCCATCTCCAGGCAGAACCACATGCACGGCTCACGATACTGCTAAGCATTACAGCACAGCCCCTGGCTGGAGGACCCAGAGCCCCTGGTTCTCATGCCAGCCCTACAGAGGAGGCAGGGCGGGGGTTGCCACCGTGGGGTGCTGAGAAGCCAAGTAACTTGCTCCCATTCCCACATCCTGTGGCCGAGCCAGAGCTGCAAACCAGCCGCTTAAGACCAGCCCAGGCCACCTCCCTTGCCCAGCGGCTTCCCCACCCTCCGAGCTGTGGAATCTCACTGCCTTTCTGTCTCAGCCCCACCTTCCCCACACCTGTTTTGTATTACGACGCGTCTAGCAGTGAGGCAGTGGGCACACGTGGAGCAAGCCCACCGTAACCTATTTTCAAGGAACCCCTTGCTCCTCGAGAGTTCGTGATTCCATTAAGCCCAGAGGCACTGCCCTGGACAGGGCCACTCAGAGTTTCCTCAAGCGGGCCGACATTCCTTCCCAGGCATAGGGGACACTCGGGTGTGAAGGAACCAGCAGCTCCCTCCACACAGAGTGGGCAGAGGTTCTTGGAGACCGTGAGGTCCAGGGAGAAGAAAGTCAAGAAGATGAGGTTGTCTCCCACCCAAGGGTCCAAAGCATGACAAGCAGCTGACTGTCTCCTCCCGGGACTTCAGATCCGTCAGTTGTGGTGTTTGCCACACCCAGTATCCCGTTCTGGGTGGAACTGCACAGCCCGAAGTCTCCACTCGGGGAAGCAGGGCTGGCTGCAGCATGTTCTTTGTGGAGAAGCAGCTCCTGCCTGGACCAGTGTGGACGTCTGACCCCAAAGAGGGCCATCAACGGGCTTGCCAGTGACCCACAGCATGACCTGGCCGACAGGGGCAGGGGAGCTAGCTTAGCCGACCAGCACGGTGCCTTCCGGGTGGTGCAGAGGGGACCAGCCAGCTGGCACCGAGAGGAGCAGGAGGCAGACAGATGTGCGGCGTAGGTCCCAGCACAGCCACCCGTCCATGCCGGGCTCCAGGTCTCAGCCGGTGGGTGTGCTCACAGCACAGCCCCCTCTCCTTAGAGCACATCTCAGGATGCCAGAAGAGCCTCAGCCTCTGCTTGCCGATGGCTCCTCTAGGCTGGCGGTCTTCTCAGCTGCAGGCCCGGGAACGGACAATGTACCCCGCTCCTCATCATCTCCCCATTCTGGTCTTCCAGCCCCCACTAGATGCACAGTACCTATGAGGCAGGGGAGAAAGTTTGTATTGGACAAAATTCTGTGTCTGTTTTCGAAATCTCCACCTCCACCCCAGCTCGGTGCCAGGCAGAGAGTAGCAATCCATTGGCAGCATCCCCCCGCCCCAGAGAGTGGAAGGAAGGACGGGTGCCCATGGCTCAAGAGCAGGGGCGTGTGTCCTGCTGTCTGAACACCTCGCAGTCAGCGACAAGAAAACGCCTCAGTGACGCGACAGTGCCAGGTCCCGACGCACCTGTGATGGTGCCCTCACCACCCTGGTGGCCTCTGGCCCCTCCCGGGTCCTGGGTGTGGGCTCACTCCTTCAGCAGCAACTGCAGAGCCTGCCAAGCCCCCCCTGAGCCCTGGAGCACAGTCACAGCGCTGCCGTCAGAGGACTGGGGGCCCTGCTCTGGGTACTGGGGCTCGGAACAGAGGGACCAGGCGGGGGCATGGCGCTGGCACTGCCCCTGCTCCTAAGACAAGCTTAGGGGCTTACTGCCAGCCCAGTCTAGCAGCAGAGGGCCTGTGAAGACCAGGCAAAGGAGGGGACAGGGGACATCCAGGGGACCGGCACTCCTTGTCCCTGTCTGCCTCCAGAGAAAGCCCTGGAAAGCACAGGAGTGTGCAGCTCAAGAAACAGACTGGCGAGGCCATTAAGAACACAACTGTGGGGCCAGAGTTTGGTTCCAATCCTGCCGTTACCACTAATTACCTCTGTGGTCTTGGGAAAGCTACTCAACTTCTCTCTGCCTCAGTTTCCCCACCTGTAAAATGGGGATGACACTCCCTGTTGTCAGAGGATTTCTGTGAGGATTATGAGATAAGCTATGAAACCCACAACAGAGCCTGGCACATCGAGTTTTATTAAATGTTAGTTGAGAAAGCTATCAGTGTCCTATGCAGGGGATGAGATTAGGGTCCCAGATTGGGGAATAGAAAGAGCCCTAGAAAGTTGGAAGGGGCTCGTGTTGGGACAAGGAAGGAGACAGGTGCCAAAAGGGGAGTCAGCCACATTAAGCCGCAGCGTTTCAACAAAAAGTGAAAATGTTGCCCACCGTGGGAGCCAGACGGCCCCCAGAGTCTGGCTACAACCTGAAGTCCAGCAAAGTTAGCTGTGCCTGTTGGCAGGCCAGCACCTCATGTGTTAATGTCAGGTGCCAGCTTGCCTGCCCGCCCGGTGCCACGGGCGTCAGGTGGAAACAGGGTTTTTCTGTGCCAAATGCTATCATCGTGATCAACCGCAGCCCAGAGGCCCAGCAGCATGGGGACCTGAGCCTTTTCCTCAGCAATGCGATGCCACCACAGGAATCACTTAATACACCTGAAACCCAAGGCAGACACCCAATCCCTGGAGCCGTGGTGGCTCCAGTTACAAAGCTCAAGTCCCAGGAAGGCCCCCAGCCCCGTCCCCTGCAGGAAACCAGCATGTGCTGGGCGCATGGTGCTCCCCGGGGACGGGGCAGGAGGTCACTCTGAGAAACCCCAATGCCGTCTGGAGGGAAGGGCAGACCCTGCGGGGCTGTGGCTTTCTGACGTTGCCACCCAAACAAGGCACCAGAGTGATGCCCTTCCCTCAGCAAGAGAGCAAAGTGTAACACCATGTCCCTGCCAGCTGAGGGACAAATGAGGGGAAGAACAAGGAAAGGCGGAAGACGAGGGACAGCTGAGACAAAGCTTGAGAGAAGGTTCCAGACAGAGGCTCAGGCCACACAACGGGCCTCACACCAGTTGGGTTCAGGGCAGGGGAGAGCATTCTCTGCCCCAAACCTGCCACTCGCTGCATCCCCCTTCCTCTCTCCCTTCTGTCTGGAGACTTCCAGCCTCCCTGTCTGTGGGGCTGCACACCACTGACTTTCCCTTATCCAGATCTGGAATGACTGTCCCTCATGCTGGGGAAAAGGTGTCCCCAGGCTCTCTGAGAAAGGGCATCAGGCCGCATTTGAACCATCGCACTCCGGGAGGGATGGGAAGCAGGGCCTCTGGCAGAGTCCTGATCCTCTAACTCCCAAGGCTGTGATTCAACCTGAGATCAAAGGCCCTAGTTCACCCGTCCCCACCCACAAGACAGACTGGTGATGTCAGAACAACATTCTCTCTTTTCTAAGACACAATCAGATGCAGTGCACGTGATGATACGGGCAACAACTCTGGAGGCTACTATTTTCACATCAGATCTTGAGATTCTCTGGAGACGCAGGAACCCAAGGGCTGTTACCACACACAAGGGTTTCCCAGTCAAACATGAACTCCCGTGATGCTGGGAGGAATGCGTGCCCCAGTGCCTGAGCCCAGGGAGCTCCTACTCCAGAATCCTGGAGGGCCACTTCAGCAGCCTGGCTAAGTTGCTGGGCATTGTCCGACACCAGCAGTGACCCTGAGCAACAGGCAATACTGACCTTAGTCTAAGACACTGACCTCTCAAGTGTGCATTCATCAGAGAGGACCCCATTCACACAGGGACCACGGGAGCTGCCTTCGTGCTCCCTGCTATGTCTGAGCCTCTCCTGTGGCATATATCTGAGCAGAGAACTTACTGGAAACTGTTCACCACTTACAGAACTCTCCCCATCTTCTCACAATCCCAAACACATAAGTATGGAGTGAGTTTCTCATTGTCTGTGAGTCCCCCAAAAAACCAATACCACTTGCAGCTTCCCTCTAGGGAAGTCCTATGCATTCATTCATTTATTCATAGCAAACTGTTATTATTAGTTCATCTACCAGGAACTAAAAAGCCAGGGGACACAGCCTTGAATAACACAGAAATATCCTTGTCTTCAGTGGGCTTCTATTGCAGTGGGGAAGACAGACAACAAATAGGGAAACCAGTCATTCCAGAGTGAGACGTGTTGAGGCAAAAGCAGAATTGTGGAGTAGAGGGTGAGGACACCCAGGTGCGGCCTGCTTTAGGCTGGCTGGTCAGAGAAGACCTTTGAAAGGAGGTGACACCTGAGCTGAGGATGGAATGACAAGAAGGCACCAGCCGGGAGAAGGTCTGAAGGATCAGGGCCCCAGGCAGCAAAGGCGGCAAATATCCCTCAGGCTGGAACACATTTCAGTCAAACTCACAGTGCCTCCGAAGAGGAAAAATATAGGGGCTACATCATTCTGTTCTGTGTTATAAAGAGGGGAAGCTCAGTAAGGGGGCTCCTTGGGACCCACCCTCATCATGCACATGTGCGCACACACCTTCGTGTACACAGGAACTCATCTGGAGGCTCTAACTGAAGGACACACTGAGAAACCCCTCAAATGCTGGCAAGGCCCACTTGGAGACTCCTCGCGCCCACTTTATGATGAGATTTCTACCCGAAAGGCTCATGGGTGTACAGGGCCCCATTCCTGTGCAGAGTGGGTGTGCAGGAAACATCGGTCCCCTTGCTCTCCCCACTGTTGCATGCACAGACCCCCATAGGGCCTCCAGGCAATGTGCCGTGCGCTCCAGCCAACCCCATCCTGCCCCACTCTCACATGACCTGGGCCTTGCTCTGGAAGCAGACTGCCGAGTGGTCGGTGGGTACTGCTGAGGCAGCCAAGGTCTGCCAGGCTTCGGACCACCCACTCCTCCACCCTCTGCCAAGCCTCTTCCCGGTTGGGCCTGTCAATGTGGCCCAGAAGCAGAAGGCAAAGCAGGGAGGAAACAAGGGCCTGGAGCCTCAGGAGCAAACATCTCAGAGGGGACTGGACCTCTAGACATGTCTGTCCACTCACAGAGCCCTCAAAGCAGGCTCCCAGCCAGGATCTAGTTGACAAAGCCATGACCAGCCGCTACCCGCTGGGCCGGCCGGACAGAACAGCAGCAGCCCCAAGTCGTGAGGTGTTCTCCACACACCTTTCCCTCCACCCCTCATCCTTTTGGAAACCCTGCTCAGTTCAGAGGCCTCACTCAAATGTCACTTCTTCTGTGAAGCCTTCACCAACCAACGCAGGGGGAATATATCACTCCTCTGTGATTCCAAAGCATTCTGATATTGCTTTTGCACAATATCCTGGTTGTCTCTCTGGATGTCTGACTCCTCAACAGCACTGTGAGCTCCCAGAGGGCAGCACAGCCTCTTTTTCACTCTATATTCTCATGGCCTGGCAGAAGGCAGACCCTCAGTATACATGAGTGTGTGTGTTAGTTGCTCAGTCGTATCCAACTCTGCGACCCCATAGACTGTAGCCCTCCAGGCTCCTCTGTCCGTGGAGTTCTTCAGGCAAGGATACTGGAGTGGGTAGCCATTCCCTCCTCCAGGAGATCTTCCCGACCCAGGGATCGAACCCAGGTCTTCTGCATTGCAGGCAGATTCTTTACCGTCTGAGCCACCAAGGATGTCCACTCAGTAATATATTATTCAACAAAATTGAATAAGTAAAAGAAAAAAAATAAAAAAGAACACATAGGTGAGTGAGGGAATAAATGAGTGAATGAATGAAGTCACTACGTTCTAGGAGAAAAGATGAGTGGAGAGAAAATTTTAATCAGAGAAGAGGGATCAGGGAATGACCCATATTTTATAGCCAACTGTTGGCCCTCTCTGTGGAACAGGGGGCTCCAGTCACCGAGTTCTCCATAAATATGTTCTCAGAATAGCAACATGAGGGCAACACTCAGATCTCAATCTCAGAGGTGCCCCCAGCCAGACTCCTAAATCATGACCCCTGACAGTCCCCCAGATTCATCTAACAGCAGAGACACAACTGGCCCTCCAGCCCGGAGCACTCAGAGCAGGTGAGGGAAGCACGTTGTCTCCCGTTTGGCTCACAGGAGAGAGGCTCTGCTTGGCACCTTTGGAGGGCCTTCTGGGGTGAGCAGGGGCACGTCCAGTGCAGTTTGGGGCAAGTGGAGGAGAGGAAATGGTTCACGTTGGGGTCACCTGCGTGTAAGACGTGAGTCATCACTTCTCTCGGGCCTCAGTTTTCCTAGTAATAAAATAGGGCGATGATTCATTCTTTCCTCCTCAGTGGGAGGAATTAAGTGTCCAGGAAGCTCTGTGATCCGCTTGACAAAGCACATTGCCCAGGGCACAACAGCCAAGGAGAGGTCAGAGGCCTGTGCAGAAAACTGGCAGTTTTACAGGGAAACAGGCACAAATATTAGATTACAGCAGAAGGCACTCTGAGAAGAGCTGGCAATCAGGGTGGAAGGGTAATGGCCAAATATCGATTTGGACGTTATAAAGCTCATCACCCAGCTGTCTGGGAAGCAGGCAGGAGGAGAGGGGGAGGAAGGCGGCACCGGGGCACTCGAAGCCGTGGGTGAATCTGCAGAGCTGTGCAGGTTGGCACAGGTGCATAGAGCAGCCGAAAAGAGGGTTTTCCAGCTGCGCTCAGGGATCACGTCCTTGGGGGAGGGGGGTGTGCAGCAGGGCCAGGGAGCCCAGCAACACGTGGCTGGCTGAGGTCGGAGCCTTAAGGCGGAGCCGCCCTGTCCCCTAAGGTCACCTCTCGCCCCACTCCTTCACCTCTGCATGTCCTCACAAACTCACTCTTCATTCTCAGCCCCTGGCTCTGCCAGGGCAAGCGGGGAACTGGCACCAAAACTGTAATAAAACCCAGAGCCTACACATGTGCTCCCCTGTGTTGTTCACTGGTGTCTCCCCAGCTCCTTGCCTGGCACCTGGCTTGGAGTGGTGGGTGCTCCGCAGATAGTGCCTGAATGACCAAACACGTGAGTGATGGACAGGAGGGCCTCAGAGCACGTATCATTCATCTCCAACGTTCTTGTGAACTAGGAATGATCATAATAACACAATGAGGACAGCTGCCATTTTTTCTGAGAGCTCTGCCAAGTGCTTTGTATCTGTTAGCTCCTGTAATCTTCACAAGCATTAAGGCAGAGTCTGTTACTATCTCCAATTTACAGATGTGGAAATTAACGACAGAGACGTTAACTGTCTGTAAGGCCATGGCGAATCTCAGACATGTGCTCTTTTTGTTCAACTCAGCTTCTCCCCTCCCCTTCTTCAGGGTCTGGGGGAGCTGGGGGGCACAGAGACCCTCCTGACCCTCCCAGAGTTCACACAGCACGTATACACAGCGCCTTACAGTCTGGGAGCCCAGAGACCCCAGGACTGCGGTGCCCAAGCATTGGCCCCCATGTTTGTTAGGCTATTCGATAGCAGGCTCAGGTCTCTCCCGGCTGGTCCTTCCCCAGCCCACTCTCCCCTCTTCAGTTAGCCACAAGCCCTTGCCCCAGGCAGAGAGAGAACAGAACTTCCTGAGAAAGATGATATGGCATCAGCAAAGCCCGCCGAGGAACCAGGCCCAAAGCCACAGCCATTCAACCAGTCAAACCGGAAAATCATAGGCCAAAGCCTCCTACAAGCCCAGTAGGTGGCCTTTAAGACAAAACAGCCTCAAGACCGGGTGACAGGTCTACTCAGGGAAGACCAAGGATTGGAGGGAGAATGCCAACTCATGGGCCATCCCTACAGTTTGCATGCGTGGCTGACATGTGGTCGCCACGCAGAAAGGAAGTCAAAGGTCTCTGCACGGAGATGTCCACTGGGACGGGACATTGTCTCCCTGCTGGGCAGGCAGTGACAGCCACACGAGGCCTCTCGGAAGGGGCCAGGTGGATGGATGTGAACTACTCCCCAGTTCTGGAGGGAAGCAAGAACAGGTGACTGTGTGGGGCTCCAGAACAAGGTGTGGGTGCCAGAGGATGAGCTGAGAGGGCCCGACGTGCCCAGATACTACCACTGGTCTCCCGGCCAACATCCTAATTGCCACCTTCTTCCTGTCATCCCCCTGCTCAGAAACCCTTGACACCATTGCGAAGGGGCTCAGCCAGCTCCTCAGCCAGGCCCGCCGTGCCCCCTACCCTTCTTCCTTCACCAGTGTGACATTTATGGAGAGCGTGCCCGGCCCTGTACTAGGACGATGAAAACAACGAGGAATGATGTTTGGTCTGACCCTCAAGGCACCTGTACTATAGTTTGGGAGACAGAGAGATAAACAGAGGAATGTTCTCACTCCTTCCCTCTCTTCTGTTCCAGCCAGACTGCCCAGAGCTCCGTGAACACCCACTGAATTCCCACCTCTGTCATCTCTGCTCCTGTCACTCCATCTGCTCCTTCCCTTGCAGGAGGAACTGAGAAGCAGCCCACACTGCAAGGCCTCGCTCCAGCCTCCCCTCCCCACTGAGCCTTCCTGCCGCTTCCCATCCACCCGGCCTCCTCTCCTTCCGCGACCTCCTCCATTGAGCGCTTCGGGGAGCATCAGCATTTATGCACTATGCACGGGCCCTTCACCATTCGCGGGCTGCCTCAGGCAAGTCTTCCAGGGTTATTGAGCTGCTGGTGATACCTTCATTACCAGTAACGATAAGGACTGTCATCCCTCCCCTACATTTGAAGAATGCTTCACCGCGTGCTCTCAGATAGATTCTCTCCCTGTGGCCAAGGCTCTTTTTTGGCCTGTGTTGCTTCCCCAGCTGGATCACAGGCTTCTGTGGGCAGGCAAAGGTGGACTGCAGTCTGTCTCTAACACGCCTGTCACTGTACTTCGTGGTGAATGCTTAATGAATTGGTTTAACAGGTGAAGAAATGGTAGGGAACAGCCTGGCACTGACTGCCCGCCTCTGCATCGGCCCCCTTCCAGGTCAGCAGAGCTGCATGGGAAAGAAATGCCAACTCAGGGCCACCTACCCACCTGCGGACTGGAAAGAGGGGTGGTCAGTGCCTCTGCCTACCTGGAAGGTCTCCTCGTCACCCCCTGCAGGCTCTTCTCTGGAATGTCACATGCTCTTACAGTAAGTGACCTCAACAGTGAATCACAAATCGACATGGTCCAAGAATCTGAACTCCGTCTTGGCAGTAACTGGAGAATTGCCCCATTTTCCCTATTCACAGAAACAGCCCTGGGAAAGGCGCCGAGAACAATGTCCACGAGGGTAAGAGAATGTGTCTTAGACAAGGAGCAGCTTGGGAGAGGTGACGCCGGGCTTTATTCATCTGAGAATCTTCAGGTTGCAGTGTTGAGCCTAGTTACAGGACAGATTTTTTTTGGGGGGGAAGGGGGATAGATAAACTAATGAATAGGACTTGGTAGTACCCATCCTTGTGGCTCCTTGATTTGTCTCCTGGCAATCTCCCTGGTGACCTTTCTGTATCACAGAAGGGAAAGCTTTTCTTGACCATCCAACTTTTCCCCTAGGTTCTTAGTTACAGCTGAAAAACATGACCAAGATAACGCAAAATCACAAAACCAACAGTAAGCTTTAAACAAGAAAGCATTCAAGAAACCCTCAGCTGCTGCAACCCATCCTCACATCCCATCTGGTTCCTCAGCCACGCCCAGGCATTTCCCCAACATCTCCTCTTCCCTGCGCCTTCCCCAGAGGCCTGTAGCCCTCCCTCGGCCTCCAGACCCTTTCCATTCCTAATTGTCTCTCATTCAAACAGCAGCCCAGCCCAAGCTCCTGGACATCCAAGGAGCTAGGCTTACAGCTCCCCTGAGGAAGATGAGTGCACCTGTCCCCGACCCTGAGTCCCTTGAGGATAATGAAGCAAAGAGAGAATGAGACCCTAGGAGCTCCACGATGATGACAGCAGTAGTAATGACCAGCCTTTTCCAGGTTCGGTGTCTGGCTCTGTTCTAAGCGCTTTTACAATCGTCATCTCATCTAATCTTTACAGCATCTGGAGAGGCAGGAATGCGTTATCCTTCCCATTCTACAGATGAGAAACTTACCTGATATTCAAGGTCGCCCTGCCCCAAAGTGAGGTTCCCAGGTCTGTCTGACAACAAAGACTGCCTCTGAACCATGGGGCTTTGTTCTTCCTGGCTCTACCTGCCTCCTCTTCCCTCTTGGCAAGGAGTGGGTGTGGGGAGGAAGGGTGGAAGTCTCAAGTGGAAGCGGAGTGTGGGGCCCTTCCTGACGGGAGAAGGACCTGGGCAGTGCTGAGGCCACTCCAGGGCGTCATCAGAGAAGCTGCTAGATATGGGTGAAACGCCCTCAACTCAGGCCTCTCAGAGGAGGCGGCCACTCAGGACCCAAGAGCGAAAGGCGAGGGCTCAGAGGGGAGGCCACCCACTCCCTCCCAGAATGAGTGATTCCATAACAGCCCTGTCCAGCATATGCCCCAAGGCCTCCTCCCCTCTAAGCACGGGCTCGGGCACTGGAGAGCAGAGATGTATTCTGAACCCCGCCTGCCTTCTGAGCCCCTGGCCTGGCGAGTAACCCTCCTGGTCCTCATCCCCCTCAGCCTCCTTCAAAAAAAACGCCTCCACTGACGTTCTTCTGGAGCTCGTCCCCCCGCGCACGGGCTCTCAGCTTACCTACGCCCTCCCCCAGGTGTTCCCCACCTTGTGGCTTACTTTCACAGCTGCGCCCTGTCAATTCAACCCCTTTGGCCCCTCCCTTCCTCCTCTCTTCCCCGCTTTGGCTCCACACTGGGTCACCCCTGAACTGAGGGGTACCCAGTGCCTCGGCTCCCCCTACTCTGAACCCCTCGTCCTTCCCCTCCCCCTCTGCACCTGGGGGTGTGGGGTGTCATATTGGTGGCTATGATTCTCCACTGCCCCACCTTGGGGTACCCAGGCCTAGGCCACTCCATTCTCTCCGCTTCTGCGGGGAAGCGCCCCAGCCTGAGGCCCGAGCGCCTACCCTAGTCACCGACAGCAGTAGGCGGCCTGTTACCTCCAGGAATCCAGGCTTAAATCCCCAGCGGGCGGTCCCGCACCCCGGGGTTCATCCCCGCGCCCTCGCCCCTGGCGCCCCCGCCTCTAGCCGGAGGGGCGGACCCTTGCTCCCGGGATGGAGAAGGCGCACAGCCGCCCGGACAGGTGGAGGCGGCGGTGGCGGCGGGGAGGGCGGCGCGCCCCCCGGCCAGCGCCCCTTACCGATGGTGGAGATGTGCGAGGAGTGGAACTCGTTGTCGGTGAAGCGGCAGAGCAGGCAGGTCTTGCCCACCCCAGAGTCCCCGATCAGGAGCAGCCGGAACAGCACATCGTACTGCTTCGCCATGGCTGGGCCGGAGAGGGCCGGGGGCTGCGGGCGGCGGGCTCAGCCCTGCTCCGCCGGGGCCATCGCGGCGCGCGCCCGCCCGGCCGAGAACGGCGCCGGCGGCGAGAAGGGAGCGGGGCTGGCCCCGCCGCCTGGCCGCCGCTGGCTCGGTGCTGGGAAGCGTGTGCGGCGGGAGCGCGGTGGGAGGAGAGAGCCGGCCCCCGCCCGCCCCTTCCCCTGCGCCGCCGCCGCCGCCCGGGGAAGAGGCGGGGAGCGCGCGCCGGGGAGGCGACCCCTCGGCGGGGGCGAGGGCGAGGCCGGTGCGCGCTCCCCGCCCCCAGGGTGCGCTGCCCTGGCCGGGGCCCGACCCCCTCCCGCCCGCTTTGGGCGGGGATCCGAGACTCAGGGGTGAGGGGGTTGGGGAACGTGTTTGTTTTCCTATAGACCTTCCGAGTGGACTGGGAGGCTGGGATGCTGGGATGAGCTACCCAGCCCACCTCCACCAAACTCCTCACTTGTCCCCCAATCCCATCCCGAACCTGGCTCTGAAAGCTCCGCCCTAGCCGAGCGCCCGCCCTCCGCGGGAGCTTACCGGGCCCGGGGAGAGGGGCCGACAGGGACAGTGGTTAGTTCTCACCTGGGTTCACCCCGGGTCGGAAGGCCTTGGTCTGGGTCTGGATTAAAGCGCCCGTCTCCCCTTAGAAGTCGCGGCGTCCAGAAACCCTGGAGAGTATTGCTAGAATTCTCCCTCTCTGCCATCTGGCTTCTCCATAACCTTGCGTGACTGTGTCCTCCCTCCAATCTCCCCCTCCCCCACTAATCCCAGCTTTTCTTTAAACGGGGGAAATGTCTGCTGACCTTCACCAGGCTGAAAAGACAGCGGATCATAAAAACACTTCCAAATGCACAATCCTTCGGAAGTGTTGTGCAGGCAAGGCTCTGTTTTGAGTCTAAGCTGCTTAGGGTCGGTGCTCAGGATGCCAATATATTATTTCAACCCACTAAGTATTTCTGCTGGTGCACACCAATGGCTCCAAAGAATGAATGGACCTCTGTTCAAGACCCAATTTACTACCACTGAATGTGTTAGCACCAGAGAGAGGCAAATAAATGCTCTCTGGAGTCTAGAAAATGGCCTATTCCTGAGAACAAGTACAAAGGGAGAACACATCTAGCCCATTAGATCTTTAAAAAGTGATACCAAAGTGGGTGTGTTTGACTGTTTTCAGGCTGAGTATTGGATGGGCATGTGTTTTTCAGTAGTAGGTCAAGGAAAGCAGTAAGTTCATTTACTTGGCTTGAAGAGCTATATTTCAGGCAAAGGGTATAAATTAAAAAAGAGGGAAGAAGTCCTGAACTGACAGTTACTTAGATGGCATTAAAAGCCAAGGAAACCTATTTTGCCGAACCCTCTAAGATGTTCAGGTGTGATTCTTGTCACTGGCTTTACATTGGCTTTCAAGTACATGCCATGGGCTCTGGAGTTGGGCCCGCTTGGGTTCCAGTCCTGGCTCTTCCCCTCACCAGCTGTGCAGTCTTGAGCATGTTATTGAACCCCAGGACTCAGTAAATGCTGAGGAATGGAAATCACTCTTCTTTGATTTCCCTGTGCATATGTTGTGTGTTTTTGTTAGTCACTCAATCTTATCTGACTCTTTGCAACCCCATGTATCCTGCCAGGCTCCTCTGTCCATGGGATTCTCTAGGGAAGAATACTGGAGTGGGTTGTCATTCCCTTTTCCAGAGGATCTTCCCGACCCAGGGATTGAACCTGAGTCTACCGCATTGCAGTCAGATTCTTGACTGTCTGAGCCACCACGTAGGTGGTAAGCATATCCCACAGATGGTCAGGGATGTTTTCAAGGCACTCCCATCGTCCTGCTGTGATTTTCACCCATACCACCACACACGGCGAGGGGGGAAAGGTTCGGCTCAGCCTGGCCCCCTCTGAGCACTGCAGCTGGCCTCCCATCAATGGATGGGCACTGTAATGGTCAGTACTTCCACAGACCTCCTTACTGGGACGTTAGTGGCTCTCTGCTTGCTTCTGTTAGGGGAACAGTAAGGAAAATGAAACTTGAGGTAAGTTCCTTGTCCAAGAAGAAACTTCACTTTGAAGGAAATGGCTTTGCATAGGTTAAGACAGGCAAGGGAGTGCGGCTTCTTAAACAAATCCAGGGAAATGAATGCCCAGACTCATAAAAAAATAGAAGAGATTTCATCATACTAGGCTGACCTCAAATTCGGGAGCTTACATTTCTTTTTTAAAAAAGCAGAATCAATAGTGGAATAGTCTAGAAGCCTAAACTTCTAGCTCACCTATTTTCAGAGCTGTCACAGAAAGAGCTCTATTTTCTGTGTGTGTGGACACATGGGCATGCGCCCTTGTGCACACACTCTGAGGTGGAAGAGCTGAGATTTGGGAACAGTGTTAGCAAAAGAACCACAAAACTAGTGAAGACAACAAAGCCTGCTTCAACCATGGTCTTTGTAAAGAAAATACTTAATTCTCCCCTTACCGCAATCACTCAGTGGGACATTTTGACATCCTCTCCAGGAGAGGTCAGTTTGGACTGGGGCAGTCTTTAGTAGAGCTGGGCGACATTCGAGGAATGGTTGCTGGATGTTTCTCCTGCAAAGAGCCTCCAAGAATCAGTCTCTAAAGTACATTGAACTGATTCTTTTACCAGGGAGACAAGTGCCTTCCCCACTCCCCGCCACCTCCACCCCAGCCACATTGAGCATGCTCTGTATTTAAACAGCCAGCAAGGGCACCGCCGTGGGATCTGTTGTAACAGTGGCTGAATTAACTGGAGAAATGAGCCAACAGGTAGCCCGCTGCCGAGACTCAACTAACACAGGTGGGCCGTGGGACTCCAGGTTAGCAACATCCCATGCCTCTTCCAGATTCACACTCGGGTTCCCAGCTCTGGGTGAATGTAAGTACTGTGCTCACCTAGCAGAAGGATTTCTGCCTTATCTCAGGATTAGAAGAAACAGACAGACACCATACCCCCTGATTGTCTCAGTACCGTCTTCTATTCACATCCTTTTTCTTCTCTGTCTCTGAGAAATAGGAAAAGGAAGAGACTCTGAAATGACAAGGGAAGAGGGGACAGGGCAAGCTAAGCTGTCGGAGACAAGGGCATATACACCTAAACCCCCTCTGAGGTTGCCTTGTAGATGACCGGGGAGGAGGGGCTCTGTGACACTTGGGTGGGGAAGGTGAAATTTTGGGACACTCCACAGATGTAGGAGTTGATCCTATAGTCATAAATTGTGTGCTCAGTCGTTCAGTCATGCCTGACTCTTAGGCAAGAATAATGGAGAGGGTTGCCATTTCCTACTCCGGAGGATCTTCCCGACCCAAGGATTGAACCCATGTCTCTTGTGTCTCCTGCATTGCAGGAGGATTCTTTACTACAGGGCCCCCAAGGGAGCTTGTAGTCATAAATTGCTATGCTTAGTTGCTCAGTCATGTCCGACTCTTTGCAACCCCGTGGACTGTAGCCCGCCAGGCTCTTCTGTCCATGGGGATTCTCCAGGCAAGAATACTGGAGTGGGTTGCCATGCCCTTCTCTAGGGGATCTTCCTGACCCAGGAATCAAACTGGGTTTCCTGCATTGCAGGCGAACTCTTTACTAGCTGAGCTACCAGGGAAGCCCAGTCATAAATTAACAAGCTTCAAGCTTCAAAAAGGCTGTTTGGAAGGAGTGGGATATTAATACACATTTAAGAGAAGTCACAACGTTCATCCAGAAAATCATTTTGAATCTATTTTACCATTATCTGGTGGAGTAAAACATGAAGATCTCTTTGTTAACTGATATTTTTAACTTTCTAGGGAGGGCCTAGAAAGTTAAAAAGTCTCAATTTTAACAGCCTAGGGAAGGTTGCCCTAGGCATTAGCCACCTACTCAGAGGTGAAGAGAGGAAAGAGTGAGTAGAAGGTGGTAAAGGGCCAGGTCTGGATGTGGTTGATGTTGCTTTTGCCCATGTTCCAGTGGCCAGAACTCAATCAGAAGGCTCTGCCTGCAAGCATTTGGAGAGTGCTGGCTTGTCACTTTGCAGCTGCAATGCCCGCTGTGGAAGGGAAGCAGGACTCGAGTGAATAGCCAGCATTTCTGTCACATAAAAAGAAGGCTGGGGTGGCTCCCAACCCTGCCTGTGTATCAGCGTCACGTGTGGAGCTTTAAAAAATGCACGTGTCTGGGACCCAGCCCCAGAGATTCTGATTGGGTAGGTCTGCACGGATGCCCAGGAATATCTGTATTTTTAAAGGCACAGATGATGTTGAAGGTCTCTTGTTAACTCTGGAGCATACGTGTCTGGCATTGCCTCTCAACAGTTTTTAAAACCATTTCTCCGATTTCTCAATGTGAACAATGCTAATTGGCTTCAATTGTGTATGTGCAGGTAAAGTAGTTTTCACCATAATAAATCCCAAGTAGGACTAAAAGTCAATACTTTTGTGCAGGTTTTCAGTAGTAGAGTCTATGTAATGATTAGTAATATATAATGTTGTTAATTTTGCCTCAATATTTGACACAATGATACAAGTATGTATAATTGATGATACATTGATTTCTGAGAAGCTCACAGTTGTTCTCAATGCCATAAAATCATTGTTCAGAAAGCTATTCTTTTTGGAGTGATTTGAAAAACATTTTTCCCCAGTGCTCCCCTTCCGAAATTTCAGAGAGTAGTAGATGCAGGCATCTGCTGGGATAATGTTGTTGCTGCAGATGGAAAATCTAGGATGGAACAGAGACCAGGAAGCGGTAAGAAGGAACTAGGAGCAGGGAGGAGGGCTGACATGGAAAGGTGAATGTAATAATCACCACCGAAGAAAGCAAGTGGCAGCGTGCTGTAAATAGAATGATCCCCTCCTCCCGTCCTCTCTTCCTTTTTTTATTGAAGTATAATTGGCATATAACATTATATTAGTTTTAGGTGCACAATAAAATGATTCAATATTTGTATATGTTGTATGTATGCGTGTGTGCTAAGTCGCTTCAGTCGTGTCCGATTCTTTCTGACCCTATGGACTGTAGCCTGCCAGGCTCCTCTGTCCATGGGATTCTTGACCCAAGGACTGAACCCATGTCTCTTGTGTCTCCTGCATTGGCAGGTGTATTCTTTACGATGGTGCCACCAAAGAAGCTTGTAGTCCTGTTTCTGTTCTTAGTTGCTCAGTCATGCCTGACCCTTTGCAACCCCATGGACTGTACCCACCAGGCTTCTCTGTCCATGGGGGTTCTCCAGGCAAGAATACTGGAGTGGGTTGCCATGCCCTCCTCCAGGGGATCTTCCCGACCCAGGGATTGAACCCGGGTCTTCCACACAGCAGGCAGATTCTTTACTATCTGAGTCACCAGGGAAGCCATATGTTGTATGTGCTACAGGAAATAAGAATAAAAACTAGAACTTCACAGTTTCCACCTTCAAATGTAACTATTAACTATTAAATAGTTACTATTAACTATTAAAATATTTACCAGAGAATATTTACTCTATTGAAAATATAACTAAACACTAATGTTATATATTAAAAGGCCATCTTCATAGATTAGAATGAATTATTCCTTTCCTATTTTATTTCACTGAATTCTGTGTGTGTGTTATGTCCTATTTTATGTCTATATATATATATATATTTTATGTTTATATTTTGTATGTTTATATTTATTTATATTTATACAGGTTCTGTATTTATTAGCTAGTGAGCTCTTGAAGGATAAGGCTAATATAATATTATGTTCATTGTCATCATTTTTTACAGTATGTTACACAAATAAGCACTCAAATGTTTATTACAGTGACTGGAAATCATTTGAGTCATTAAGCTTACTCAGTGCCTATTATGTTCTAGAGAGTAAGCGGTGAACAATATAAAAATCCCTGTCCTGAGAGCTTACAGTTTAGTGGGAGGAAGACAAACAGTAAACAAATGAATAAAGTATAGAGTTTGTCAGCTGGCGATATGTGCTCTGGAGAAAAAGAAAACAGGAGAGTGGGACAGAGTATTAAAATTCGAGTAAAGAGCAGAAGTGAGAGGGCAGGCCGTCTACATCTGGTTGTGTGGGAGGCGAGAGCAAGCACCACCCTTGCTCTGGCCCTGGGGTGCACACAGCTGGCCCTGGGGTGCACACAGAACAGCAGGCGGCCAGTGTGGTGGGCAGAGTGAGCAATCAGGCAAGTGCAAGAAAAGGCCAAGTTGTGGGGCTTTCTAGGCTAAGAACCTCGAGGTTGACTCTGAGATAATCAGAAGTCTTCAGATGAAGGGGTCATTTGCTTACACTGAAGAAGTTCAGTCTGGCTTTTGAGTTTGTATTAAGTTATTGGAGGACAAGGGTGGAAACAGGGAGCACAGTTAAGAGATGAGAGTAAGAATCCAAGTGGCAGATGGTGGTGGCTCGGCCCAGGACCTCAGCTGTGGGATTTCATAAGCAGGGGTTAAATTCTGGATGTATTTTCACCAAGAGTTACGGGGAGTGAGTGGAAGAGAGGCATCAAGGATGGCTCCAAGAGATTTGTAGGGAAGTGGGAGGATGGAGTTACTTACGGTAACTGAGGGGAGAAGGCTGAGGGCATGGGTTTGGAAGAGAAACCAGCAGCTCTGCTGTGAACACACTTACCATGCTAAGATGCATGTTAGATATCTAAGTGGAAATGCAAATAGGATGTTAGATACGAACGTGAGTTCAGGAGAGTGATCCAGGTTGGGGATGTACATGAGGGTGTTTTCAATCTACTGGCAGTATTTTCAACACTGAACCTGACTGAGTTCACAGGTGAGCGAGTGTAGACAGAGAACCCCAAGGGACTCCAAAGTTACAGCATGAGAAAGATGAGGAAATAGAGAAGGCTGGTGCTAGACATTGTCAGAAGAAGGTATTTCAAGGAGAAGGGAATGATCAACCCTGTCACATGCTGCTAGGAGGTCAGGGAGGAAGACAGGGTAAAAGCTGAGACTGGCCCTTGGATTTAGCAATTAAAAGTTTAACGGGGACTTGACAAGAGCCAGTGGGGAAGCCAGATTGGAATGGGTTCAGGAGACAGTAGGAGGAGAGGAACTGGAGCCACTGGTAGAGAGGGAAGGAGGAATGGGGAGGTAGCTGAAGGAGGAGTGAAACAAGAGGCTTAAAAGTGCCTCCACCCACCCCTCCAGTGAATGGAGAAGTAGCCTGTTTGTGGGTGATGGACATGATCAAGTACAGGAACAATTAGATGTCTTACGAGAGGTAAGGGAGGATGGGCATGAGGGGAGAGGGAGAGTTTGGCCCTAGGTAAGAGCTGGGTAACCCTTCCATCCGAGGAGACAGGAGGGCCAGGGACAGGGAAGGCAGAATAGAAGACCGCAGATGCTGGTAGAGAAGTCATTGTGGGGGAGAAAATTAATTACCTAGGAGGATAATAGATGAGTTCTTTCCAAAATATGTATTATTACATAGATTTGCAAGATATTAAAAGAAACAATTCATGCTGACATATGGGCTTCTGTGAGTAATGCAGTGAGAGCAGTTTTAAAGCTTTCTCTGGAAGCTACTCTGGGAGAAAGCAATGGCAACCCACTCCAGTACTCTTGCCTGGAAAATCCCATGGACGGAGGAGCCTGGTAGGCTGCAGTCCCTGGGGTCGCTGCGAGTCGGACACAACTGAGCAGCTTCACTTTCACTTTTCATTTTCATGCATTGGAGAAGAATACTCCAGTGTTCTTGCCTGGAGAATCCCAGGGACGGGGGAGCCTGGTCTGCTGCCCACTATGGGGTCGGACAAGACTTAAGCGACTTAGCAGGAGCAGCTGGAAGCTACTCTAGGGGCAGAAGGGCCCTCTAGTGGTTCATTTAGACCAGTAATCTTTTTTTCTTATTGCTCTAGATAGAAGTGTTAATAGAAAATAGCACTATCCACATCTTATTTTTAAAAGAAACAATTACAATTCAGTTTAATTTAGAAGAATGTCATACATTTGAGTTAAATAAACCCAAACCATCTGTAGTCCAAGTTGGAGTTGCTATTATCATTACTAAGACTTTCTCCTGTAAACATATCATTTTCTGCCATACCGCCAATATTTATGTACATTCTGCTTCTTGAACAAATCATTTTATTAAACTCAGAGGAAAGATGACTTGTAGGCCATCGCCGATCCAAGGCTGAAAAGTCTTCTCAATGCCACGTAGAGTATAAACTCCTCGTATATTCCATTCCTTGTTTCACTTGATTTTGTTGCCACTGGGTTTCCTCTGCCTGGGATTGTCCTCCCACCGTGATCATTTCCTCCTGATCTTCCAGACTACCTTCAGTCTCCCCTGCCATGCAGTCTCACCATACCCTGTGCTTTTTTCTCCCGCATGCCATTTCCCCCAACTGCAATAATAATAGTCAGTTCTGTAATGACTGTTTAATGTCTGTTTCTTCTGGTAAATCTTGAGACCCATAAGGGCTGAGCACGTGTGTGGCTTATTCACCACTGTCTCCTCATCACTTAGTTCACTGAGCAGCACATCAAGACACTATCCTGCAGGAGGCTCTTGCAGGAGGAGACTGCATTCAGAAATAAGATTTCTATTTCTTGAATACAATTTGCAATTGCTTTAGATGCACTTGCAACAGATGTTGCAATTTGTTACAGAATTGTTCCAGTTACTCTTTCAGTAGCACAGTTAACATTTTTAGGTAGCAAAACAACTCTTTACAAAGATGGTGGAGTTCTTAGATTTGACCCAGACCTTAACAGATCATTTTTTCCAAAACAAATAAAAGGCAATAAGATGCCAATACAGAGGGAAGGATAGAGACCATTTCATGTTGTACAGCTATATCCATGACTCTAAGCCACACAGTCCTACTTATTCCCAGATTTAGAAATATTCTGGCACCTCCAGGACGTCACTCAACAACAGCACCTCTAAAATGGACATGGTGATAGTGTTTACCTATTTTGGGCCTCTGGGCCATCCCGGCCTCATCTTTAGACGTTGAGAACAGGGGAATGGCCAGTTGTGAAATATCATACCACGGTTTCCTGGGTCCTAGACAGGTGACTTGGAATTGAGTGGGAACAGAGTAAAATCCTCTGAGCTGGAAATGGATCTTGTGTCCAAGTCTATCTGGAAAGTCTATTATCATCTGGTCAAGTCAAACCCCCAAGCCCTCACCCCCACTCTAAATAGTTTAACCTCTTGGTATTATAATTTTGGAGTAGTCTTTTTGTTGTGGGTCCCTGAAAGAGGGTCTCTTCTATTACTTGCCCAAAGGTAACAGGGTTTTCTTAAGAACACAACTTGAACATTTAATGGAGACGTATATGATGATTAACCCCACTTAAGGGGAATTTCTTTTATTTGGAATACCTTCAGATTAAATGTCAGATTGAATACAAACACACATGAGCATATTTCTTGCATGTTCTCTCAAACTTGCTGCTCCTTTCTCTTGTGAGGCCCTTCTTGATGTTGTTCATGTGGATGGCTCCTTGTCATGCTTCAAGTCTCATTCTACATGTCACTTACTCGGAGAGGCTTGGCCAGACCAGCCAGTCTAATTAGTCCCCTCCTCCTTCACTTTCACAGATCCTGTTATTTTCCTTCATACAATTTATCACAAGTCTTCATGTATTTATTATGTTCATTCACTTAATTCTGTCAATTCTACCAGACTGTAAGATTCCCATGGGCAAGGACCTTATTTGTTTTGCTCACTTTTGTATTCCTGGGACCTAGCACGAGTGCCCTGACATATAGTAGGTACTTCATTTAAAATTTCTAAATAAATGAGTGAATATTTCTTGGTTGTTTCACTTATACTTGTTCCTTCTACGGCGTTTTAGTTTCTGCTATTGCACTGTAACCCCAGTGAGATAGAAGAAAATTATAGTGCCCCTTCCCTCCATCACTGAGTGCTCAGATGGCGATGCCTTTGTGGAGAAGCTACTTGCTGGCTTCTCCTGGGCGGCTGTCATGTACACAAAGGTGAACAATAATTCTATTCGTAATAGCATGATTGAGACAGTCAGAAGAGCTATCAGAAATGCTTTAAGAGTTACACTCATTGGGCTCTTGGGCACCCGCAGCTGCAAACTACTGACATAACAATTAAGTGAGAATGAGCAGAATGTTGAAAAGGGGGGTGTGTGTGAAATGAAATTCGGACGCACGTTCTTCCCTGCCGCTAGGAAACTGAGCTTCTTGCAGCAACGCCTCTGCCCAGTGGGGGGCGGCAGCATCCCACTCCCTGAGGATGTGTAGGTGGCAGGAGCAATTCGCGTTCAGAATCTTTTGACTCTACCCGCTCACCGTAGCGCCTTAGCCCGCTCGAGTTTCAATGCGCGTTGTGGTTTGCCGAAGCGGAGCCCTATACACCGCCCGCTGCTTTCCGGATCATGGCTTCTCCGAGTTCCTTCACCTACTGTTGCCCTCCATCTTCCTCCCCTGTCTGGTCAGAGCCGCTGTACAGTCTGAGGCCAGAGCACGCGCGGGAGCGGTTGCAGGACGACTCGGTGGAAACAGTCACGTCCATAGAACAGGTGAGGTGGCTTGACTGGGCGAGGCGCCCGCGCGCGGGCTTCTGGGAGCGGGAGTCCAGTCTTCAGGGCTGCCGGGGCGCGGAACTCACCTGGGAACTACAGCTCCCACGGTGCACCGCGGCGCTTCCCCTTTGGGAAGCTCCGGGCGCCCAGGCTTGGGCTGGGGGAGTCGAGGTTTTTTGGGCCAGGTTGGGGAGGGGTCGATGTCAAAGCTGGAGCGAGAGAACAGTACCTAAGCCTTGGGGAGCAGAGAGAATCTTGTTCTGTACCTGGAGGATTGAAGCAGCCCGAGCGGATTTACAGCCCACTTCTTTCTGCCTGACATTGGGAGGTTCTCTGATGGAGAGTTCACTTTCTACAGCCTGATTGTAGTTGTGGGACAAAGAAGGGGAAGAGAATTGGCCAGAATGTGGTCATGCCGTTCTGTTGTAGGAAGGGGGGGACCTTTGTAGGCCCTGATAGTGGGCTTTTGCCTAACCCTCGGAAATGAATTGTCCAAGGAGACACGTGTGCTGACAGAGCCAGAGACTTTACTGAGAAGGGGTGCCTGAGTGGAGAGCAGCAGGGTAACGGAACCCAGGGGAACTGGTCTGCCACGTGTGGCTCACAGTTTCAGGTTTTATGGTAATGGGGTTAGTTTCTAGGTTGTCTGTGGCCAGTCATGTTGCTTGGTTCATAGCCTAACTCAGGGTCTTTTTTTGGCATGCATCTCTCAGCCAAGATGGATTCCAGGGAGAAGGACTCTGGGAGGTTGGTCTTCTCTATCGTTGAGCCCCTCCTGAAGTCTCCTGGTTAGTTTTTGTCTGACGCACCACGTTCCTTATGGGGACCTCTTGTTGGCCAAGGTGGGTGATTTTGGTCAACAGTTCCCTAACAACTCCCCCCTGAGACACTTCATACTCAAGATACTTCTTGGGAATTGGGGCAGAGGTTTCTTTTTTCTGTAGCTACTGCCTATTGGGAGTGGGCACCGTCTTATCTAGTAGAGTAGAAATCTCTCTCCGCCGGATCTAAATCTAGGTATTCTGTGTCTGAAACTGAGTTCGACTCTCATAGTTAACAACAGTTTGGCCTGAAACTGTTTGTATCTGTCAGAGATAAACCTTGTAAGCAGATGAAACAGACAGGGGCTAAACCGGAAGCCTAACAGGGTGTTCATTGCCCGGCCCAGAAAAGAAAGGCAACATTTGGGGTGAGGTCTGCAGTGTGTGACTTTCTTCTGATTGGTGGGTGGTGAGGTAACTGGGTGGTGCTCCAGAAATCTTGGGCTCAGCCTGAAGTTACCATCCTCCACTTGGGTGTGTGTGGGCGGGGTAGGGGGGGCAGTTTGTCAGAAGAACTCAAAAGATACAGTTATGCATGCTCCTAAAGTAGGAACCAGGACCAAGCCCCAAGGCTGTCCCACCACTTGGCTGTTCCTCCCTTGTTTCTGCATCCTCTCCCTTCCCTGATTAGCAACTGTTTGAATCTGCCCTTTGGAACTCAGTGAAGGTCAAGGAGGCTGAATGAAACCTATAACCTACAAATGAGAAACGGCAAACACAGAAGGGATTTGTACTCGGGAGCCCCACAGATTCCTGCTCAGGTTCAGTCCCCTCTTTGATACTCTTCAGTCTTTCAGGGAATGGGACAACAATAACTGTGGCAAAATCCTGTTGAAATGGGGCATAGTCTTGTCTCTATTTAGGGACTAGACACTGAATTGGAAATGTTTCTGAGTTCCAGGTACTAGATCTGAGTCTCTCTTTATTAAGATCTCAATCCTTTGGTCCACCATTCTGGTGTAACAGACCTAATTAGAAGTAATTAGAGGAGTGAAAGCTGGAATAGACAAAATAAATCTCATTCCCTGAGGTATTTAGCAGAATAAGCTTGAAACCCTTTCTGGACCTTGCACCTTTGGGAGACTTGTAACCAGTTGTCTAATTGTACCTAAGTAAGTTTTAACTTCTGATGTAGTATTAACATACACATAACAGGAGCTATTGGCCGCTACACATATGTTTCTTCTTTTTGTTAATATCTGATCTAAAGCACTTTCATTTTTTAGTTACAAGAGGATACCTTGAAACCATAAGGTTGCAGCTACCAGTCACCAGCGGACATTGTTTTGAGAAATGCCGGTGGCATCCAATGTCTGACACAGCTCAGAAAACTCAAGTTCTCAGCAGTACATGGCCTTGTCTGAAATCACGTCCATAATGCCTCCTAGTACTAATAACCTTAGGTGTCTTAACCACAGCTACTCCATTTTGACTTTCAGTTTCATTTTTCTCCTTAATTGGCCAAAGCAGATGTCACTGATAACAACTTTAGTGTTATCTAGATATGAGATGATGTAAGAATTTGGGCTCATAAAATCTCTTGAATCTATAACTATCTGAAGGCCTGTTCTGTCAGTTTTTCCAGAGCCCAGAGCACCTCATCTTTGATCACACCGAACTCCTTTCAGGATGTGTTGAAGGTCAGTGGCCACAGTGCTCACTGACCTAATTGTTGCAGAGGCAGATGGCAAGTGCCAATTTTCAGTTGGCAGGGCCCCTTCAGGGTCATAAGTTCGACCATGTTTTGGGGGGCATTTCATGACCATTTTGTCCCACAGTGCTTGGAATGCTCATTTCCAGGTCTGGTGAAGGTTTCACTGATGGGCCACTCAGTGTGCTGTTATTGGACTAGGCCTTATTAACAGTGGCCTAAAGTCTCTAGACCACCTTAGGTCTCTTATGGTCCAGGAAAATATTCCTTCTTGTTGCTTCTTTCTATATCTAGAGTTACACTTTTATAATCAGTGATCTCACATGGAACTATGTATCATTTTATCAGAGGCTCAGTCACACATTTGGAAATGCAAGAAACAACAGTTTTGTAAAACAGGCAATATAAAAAAATAGTACAGCTAGCAGTATTAATAAGGTCACAAATTAAAATTTAAGTCAAGAACTTCTATTAGGTGCAGCCCAGTATATCCCAGGCCATCTGATTTAATCTGCTTTGTATCAGTCTTTATCTTCAAGGGAAGTTATATATTGGCACTGTCCATAAAGCACCCAGCCTGATTTCCTAGTATTACTAGTCTGGTTATCCCTAGTAGTTTGGTGGTGCATTGTGTGCATGCTCAGTCATGTCCGACTCTTTGTGACCCCATGGACTGTAGCCTGCCAGGCTCCTCTGTCCATGGAATTTTCCAAGCAAGAATACTGGAGTGGGTTGCCATTTCCTATTCCAGGGGATCTTCCTGACCCAGGGATCAAACCCGCATCTTCCATGTTTCCTTCATTGGCAGACAGAGTTTTTATCACTGCACCACCTCGGAAACCTTTAATTGTTACCAAAATAAGGGAGCCTTTACATTTAATGACCATAACCTGATGTTAACCTTCTGGTTGAAGATCATGGAACGTCTAATCATCATTGAAAGATAGATTACTGAGTTAACGCTTCAGAAACAAAGTGTGCCTTTTTAATAATTCAATTAAACTTTGCAGCAATATAACATAACAGCAAGGAATTATCTGATAAGTGAATCTTAGTGAATATAGGCCTCAATAAACAGAATTTAGTATCTATTGGAACATCTTTTTCTCTAAAATCACTCTCATTTTTATCAAATATAGCCAAATCAAAATTAATTTGTCCTCAAATTAAATCTGATTCATTGATAAAAGTCCTCCCGAGGCCAGGAAAGCCACACCGAGGGCTTTTGTCACAGATTTTGCCTTGTAGATTTAAGTGAATTCCTCCCTTTTTGAGGTCCACATAATACCTTGAGATTCCTGCACCTGTTAGGAGGTGGCCTTCCTAATTTATCTGATGAAGTTGCTAGGAACCTGAGAGTTTCCAATCTCTAGAGAGCTCAGGTAGAGAGAAAAGTGTTTTAATTCTGCTTATAAAGGTATAATTTACGAATTTGCTCTAAGTCATAATTAGTTTGAAAGCGTTTCTTATTTTTTATTAAAAATTTTCTTTTTTAATTTAAAATTAAATTAAATTTAAAATTTAAAATTTAATTTAAAACTTTAATAAAAAGTTTCTTATTAAAAAATTAATTTATTTATTTTTGATCATGCTGGGTCTTATTTGCTGTGGCTTATGGGCCCTAGAGCACAGGCTCAGTAGTTGTGGCACATGGGCTTTAGTTGCTCCATGGCATGTGGAATCCTCTCGGACAAGGGACTGAACCTGTGTCCCCTGCATTGGCAGGCGGATTCTTATCCACTGTACCACCAGAGAAGTCTGAGAGTGTTTCTTTATATCTGGAAGACACAGATTAAAAACTAATAATGTTTCAGACAGAAACCATAAAAATTATAACGATGTTAATTAGTTTACTCAAACCTATGTAACTAATCCTTTTTGTTAACTTTTTATGAAGCCATCAGATTTTTTAATTAGGTTTTTTTCTCTTACCCAGTTCCTGTGTATAATCTGAGATTTATCAGAGTACAATAACTGTCTATAAATGAGAGAAAGACTTAAAAAGTCATGGTTAAACATTTGATCACAATGTAATTGATGAGAGAAACTTAGTTACTGCTGTGATACACATTTTAAAATAACAGCTTAAATTATAACATGATATCAGGATGTTGTGCTAAGTCACTTCAGTCATGTCTGACTCTTTTTGACCCCATGGACTGTAGCCCTCCAGAGTCTTCTGTCCACGGGGTTTTCCAGGCAGGAATACTGGAGTCGGTTGCCATGCCCTCCTCCAGGGGATCTTCCACACCCAGGGACCGAACACACGTCTCTTACATTGGCAGGTGGGTCCTTTGCCACTAGCACCACCTGGGCAGCCCGATATCAGAACATACTCAAATTTTTAAAAATTATACAATTTTTAGAATGTCTATATTAACAGTATTTATTCATACAGTATATTCTAAGTAGGTTTATCACTCATGTGACAATGCTTTCCATGTAATCTAATACATCAAATACTACTAGTTAAATATTTATCTCCAAGATACCTCAGAGACCCTCTAAAATGTCCCAAAGTTAGCTGGAGGTCAAAGAACTTTCATCAAAATTTGGTATTTGGGAAGTTTATCAAAAAGTTTAAAACATTTGGTCAAGTAAGAGCATAGGTCACTGGGAGATAATACTTACTCCCTAACCAAAGTTGCAAGAGATTTCAACAGCAAATGCAGGCTGCTTAAAGGCACAGAAACTCACACAACCTGTTATCAAAACAGATTCAAAGGAAACTTTGTTTTCTTAATAGAGAGTGAAAAGCAAATCTAGTCTTGCACCAGCTTGCTTTTAACAACAAAATTCAATTAACTTCAGTCTAAACGTAGCCAATCCTGACCATCCTCAGGATGGTCTGTATCCATATTAGTCTGTTTCCCATGCTCTTCTCTGTACAGAAACAACCAGCTCTAAGACAGACTCACTTTCTTTTCCCCTAATAAAATGCAATTCCATTCCTCATACCTTGTTCATTGAAAACACACATCCTACTTTCCTACTATATACTGAAATTCTTCCCTAATTACGTATTTAAATTATAGAGTCCTCAACTCTTAAAAACCTTAATTTCTAGTGAAAACTGAGAAAGTAACCAATTATGATGTCTTCTAAATTAATATTCTGTAGATTGGTGAACATAAATGCCTGTGAAAGTTTCTAAAAACATTTGCTTTTTTAAAATATTTACTAAAAAATTATTTATTTACTATTTATTTGACTTCTATCAAACCTAGGTACAATAGGGGCATTATACTTTAATAACTCAAAAGACTTGTCTGTATTAATTAAATCAACAAACAAGGTTTAATACCCAATACTAATTTAATACTGAATATTTCCCAGTTCTTGTAAACCTGAAATTAATTCTGACCAGTAATTTTCTGTATTTTTTAGAACTTACATAAACACTTAATTTTCTTTAAGCCAATTAAGTAGAGCTCATTGACAGATTAATTTTGTTGATACCATTTGATAATTTGGATGGTATTTGATAATATCATCCAAAGGTAAGGACGTATATATATGTATATATATATATATACACATATATATATAAAATGTACACTGACATTTAGACAGATACAACCAGGGAACTCATAGATTCGTTTTTTAAACTTAGTCATGAATCACGTATTAACAACATAAAATTCAGTAGCTTCTTTCCTCTTTTTTTTCTTCACCCTAAGTCTCAAGAATTAGTGATCATCTAGATAAGATAAATAATCCTGAGAGCCATGGTCTCAAGGCACAGGGTGAGAAAAGCAAGTTCTCCTAGAAGAATTTGTTCCTGCAAAGTCAGAATTCTGAAAAGATGTTTTATCAAACTTTCTTTTTCTAACCATATATACAAAAGTAACCAGTTCTGGAATTTTAAGAGTTTCACCTAAACCAGTTTCTCTGGAGTCTGAAGAATATTGTGGCTACACAGGACTATAATAAAGTATCATCTTAATTAAAATAAAATCTTAATAAAATATTGTCTTCTTCACAGGCTCATAGGTAAAATCCTTCTAGTCAGACAGCATTCATCTAAGAGGGCTCTGCAGTGGACAGAACCAGACTTTCCCATGTCACAAAGCAGAATGGCCATCATAAATCACAACACAGGACACAAAATAGAAAACACACATAGGCGCAGTTTCGTAATCAGACACTTCCTTCATCACAAGATTGCAGTCTCTCAGAAAACCTCCTACAGAGACACAAAACTTCAGATCTCAGAAAACCTCCTGCAGAGACCCAAAACTTCAGTACTGACAAACAGTAAATGGAGATATCTTAGGTTGTCAAAGATTTCAAAGGGAGGGCAGATTGAAAGAAGAGGGGAAGGAGGCGGGACAGAAAGGGGTGGCCTTATGGATGTCTCCTGACACCTACAGATGCCCAGGCACTATAGGAACTTTTCCTAGGCTTATAGGAAGGAAGGATGGGAACTTGGCCCTTTCAGAAACCAGATAAGATCATTGGAGTTCTCTGCCCACCAGAGGTGATCAGGCTCCGTCCCTCAGCTCAGGCTGAGGCCCTTCAACAGACTTCTGTGTCCAGTACCAGGACAGAAGAAAGGAGGGTAGGATAGGAGGGATTGAAAAGAGAAAAGAGAGAGGGAAGAGAAAAAAGGTCAACAAAATTTCTTGTTTGTTACCTGGTTGGGGCACTCTGGCCAGTCATCTGCATCAGGGGGAGACCAGGGACAAAAGGGCTCCGGTAGCAGCTGCTGGGTCTGGTTTGTGGGCGAGTGAGCTGGTCCCTGAGTTCCCCAAGTGGTCAGGCTGTCAATCATAGCAAAGGGGTCCCACCAGAGTTGCCTGTTGTTACAGGAAGGGGGATCCCTTCTAGGGCCTGAGAGTGGACTCTTATCTAACACTCAGAAATGAATTGTTCGAGGAGGCACATCTGCTGACAAAGCAAGAAACTTTATTAGGAGGAGGCATCTGGGTGGAGAGTAGTAGGGTCAAGGAACCTAGAAGAACTGCTCTGCCACGTGGCTCGTGGTCTCAGGTTTTATGGTCATGGGGTTAGTTTCCAGGTTGTCTGGCTAATCATTTTGCTTGCCCCGTAGTCTGATTTAGGGTCCTTCCTGGTGGCACATGCATCTCTCAGCCAAGGTGGATTCCAGGGAGAAGGACTCTGGGAGACTGGCCATCTCCTTCCTCTTTTGGCCCCTCCTGAATTCTCCCAGTTAGTTTTTGGTCGAAGCACCATGTGCCTTATTGGGACCTCCTTTTGTGAGATAGCTTGGGCAAATGGGCTTGGCCAAGGTGGGTGATTTTGGTCAACAGTTCCCTAACAGTTCCAGGTTCTGTTTAATTTCTGAGCTGCAGTGCCAGATTTGAGGCCTGCTTCAGGGGTGGGCATTTTAGTAGTTTTTCTATCATATGAGCACCAGTAATGTCTTGGACAAATTGTTGAATGCTGGAAATACAAAGAAATAAAATAGTCACTGATCTTGAGCACCGCAGAGCCTGGCTAGGGTGGACAGACTGGAGAATAATACAGTTTGCTGCTGCTGCTAAGTCGCTTCAGCCGTGCTCAACTCTGTGTGACCCCATAGACGGCAGCCCACCAGGCTCCCCCGACCCTGGGATTCTCCAGGCAAGAGTACTGGAGTGGGTTGCCATTTCCTTCTCCAATGCATGAACGTGAAAAGTGAAAGTGAAGTTGCTCAGTCGTGTCTGACTCTTAGCAACCCCATGGACTGCAGCCCACAAGGCTCCTCCATCCATGGGATTTTCTAGGCAAGAGTACTGGAGTGGGGTGCCATTGCCTTCTCCGAATACTGTTTGGGAAGTACTGTAATAAGACTATGAATTTTGGACTTTTGGCCATTCACTGAAGCCTTAAAGTAGATGGAACCTGTCACTTTGAAAAGTGTTTGGGGAATGAGTAGTGAACTATGGTTTTGTTTTTCTTCTCATCCTCCAATTGGAATTGTTCCCAAGTTAGTTATTGTGGAAATGCTTACCCATCTGTCACTAGAAATGATCAGAACGATTCTTTTTAGCACCAACAAATAAGCATCAGGCTGCTTACTAAAATAAGATCTCTTAGTAACATTAGTCTCCAGGCTTAACTTTTGATTTTCATACATGAGGTTGGAAGCCTCATTTTTGGTAAAATTAGTAATGATAAGTATTATATAGTATTGACTATAATAACAAAACAAGGGTTTGAATACACACTTATACATTCAGTAGGAGAGGGAATATTTTCACTGGAGATCTAAGCTTCGTGGGTTTTAGGGTAGAAAGGGAACTTATGTCCTCCTACAGAAGTCTTTTGCAAAAGATTGAAGAGCAATCTCCCATCAACAAAAAAGCTCCAGGATCTTGGCAGTATTCCTAAGTAATGGATTGTTGAATTGACCCAGGTCAAGCCTTTTTCTTTTTATCTGACCTAAGACTATACAGAAGGGTCACCTTTTGTGCAGTTAATTGAATTGACCCAGCAGATAAGGCTATGGATAGATAAGATGTTAGTGGAGAAAAGGAAATCAGAATGTGGTCTAATTTACAGAGGAGAACAGAGACATCCATGGTTAGAGGGGTAAGTAAAAAAAAGAAACATTCTCAGGAACTTTACTGATCTGTGCTTTCCCTTTTACCTGCACTACTTTTTTTTTCAGTTGAGCCCCTGCTTAGTTTCTATCAGGGAAAAACCAGCTCTTACATTCTAAGTGCTTGATGCAGAAATGGATGCAACACAGTACTGGTCTACACAAGTGTTGGCTGAGGTCTGGACCAGGTGTGGAAACTAGGTTCTGATATGGAACATTGGTACTATTAGGATGTCTTTCAAATCTAGGCCCAACTGTGTGGTGGAGAATAAAGCGTCTTACGTTTCTTTTCCGTGTTGTTATTCCAGCTCAGGTTTCAAGTCTAGGATAAACAGTTCCAGATCCTGGGAAGATAACATAGTATCTCATTTTCATAGCTGTCTCAGTAGTTTTAATAATCACTATAGTGTCCATTTATTGGGCGTATATTTTCCATACCCACTATATCATTCAATTCTTATGCATTTTATAGATGAGAAGACTGAGTCTTAGAGAAGGACCAGGTTGGCAGGTTAATGATTATATAGTCATAGAAAAAACAACCTTGCTAGGAGTTGTTTACAGAAGATACTACTGTTATTCCTTTGGTTCTGCCTGAAGATTCCATTTATACTTAGGGATTTACTGACAGAGCTCAATTTTGTGCCATTGCCAGTAAAAACAAGTCCTTGTCACCCGCTTCCCATCTGATTATCAGGAGACTATTTGCTTAACAATAATTTGAGAAGAGAAGTTAAACTTCTAAACAGTGGAAAGAGTCCTTAGCTCTGAGTTCTTCATTGCATTCATTCATTTTTTCATTCACCCAACAAATACTTGAGTGCCTTCTTTGTGTCTGTCACTATTCTAGACGCTGGACATAAGGGAGTGAACAAAAGAAGCCGAGTTGATGCCTTTATGAAACTTTTGTTCTAGGCTGGGAAAGCAGTCAATTAAAAAGGAGGAAAAAAAAATGTGTCCGTCCATCCATCTCTATCTAATGTTAGAGAGAAGTGCTGTGAAGAAAAATTAAGCACCATAAGGGAGATAGAATGTGTCAGGGATGGATAGGGTAGGAGCAGGGGAGGTTTTTATATACTGTGGTAATAAAGGAAGCTGCTGCTGATGTGATGTTTTGGCTGAGGGAACAAGCGATTCCTGTGTTTGGGGGAAAAGCATTCTGGGCAGAGAAGGCAGCAGGTACAGGGGAGCTGAGGCAGGGGTGTGCCTGGTGAGTGGAGGGCCACTGAGCAGAGAGGTTAGCAAGTGGAATAGGGGCTGAAGTTGGATCTTGTCTTCCAGATATTCTGGTTGAGATGGGAAGCCATTTGGCTGAATAGCTTCCATTTACCTCCCCGGAGTCACTCCACCCTTTTCTAACCTGCTCTGTAGATGTGCCCCAGGAGGTGGGCCTGCACTGACTGGCAGCCTTGCTTTCTGACTTCTGGTTGCATTTGCCCACAGGGAGTGTTCGGGGCTGAGTGAGAGAGAAGGATGAGCTGGGCGTATGGATTCTCTTCTCAAGGCATTGTGTGGGCAGGGCTGTCTCTAGGCTTAAGGTCAATTCCTAATTAAGTGTCTCCTCCATGGAGCTCTCCGTCTCCTTCTCCACGCCTTGTCTTTGTACTTCAGGTCTAGAAGGGGGTGAGGTACCCCTATGCTGCTAGCCCCCGTGTCGTGATAGGAACTCTCCTTAGATCACCCACTTTGAATGTGCCCTCTGTTTCCTACCAGGAGTCAGACCGATCTGTGGCTGGAGGATTTTGCCACAATCTTTTGAGCGTTATAACAGGCCCATTTAGGTCCCTGTCAAGAGTAGACTGTGAGGAGGCCAGCGTGGGGGCAGGGAAACCAGTTAGGTGGCTATTGCAATATTGATGGTGGCTTTGCTCAGGGCTGTGGTGGTGGAGGTAATGAGCAGTGCTGAGATTCTGGGTATCTTTTGGAGGTCTCTGTCTTGACAAGCTGTTTTACTTCCCAGCAAACTGATGAACTTGATGTTCAGAGGACCCTTTATGACCACAAAGCAAGATGTTGTTGTATTATTAGTGATTGTCTTCCTTTTTGTGGCACCTGCAGCCACCCCACTGCAAATGCTCCATAATTCAGGCTGGTAGGGTAGTATCGGTACAGTCTCAGAGGGAGCAGGCTGACCAAAAACAGTTGCTACTGAAGATACCACTCCCATTTTCCTTTTAGACAGCCCTTGAACAGAGGCAAAAGCATTCTCCCCTTGAAATGGCATGATGTCATTAGATGACATTCAGTCAAGTAACAGTCAATTCTGAGGGAAATCTAGAATTATTTGTTGTTGTTCCATTGCTCGGTTGTGTCCGACGCTTTGCAAACCCATGTACCACAGCACTCCAGGCTCCCCTCAGTTCAGTTCAGTTCAGTCGCTCTGTTGTGTCCAACTCCTTGCAACCCCATGGACTGCAGCACGCCAGGCCTCCCTGTCCATCACCAACTCCCAGAGTTTACTCAAACTCATGTTCATTAAGTCGGTGATGCCATCTAACCATCTCATCCTCTGTCGTCCCCTTCTCCTCCTGCCCTTAATCTTTCCCAACATCAGGGTCTTTTCAAATGAGTCAGTTCTTCACATCAGGTGGCCAAAATATTGGAGTTTCAGCTTCAACATCAGTCCTTCCAATGAAGACCCAGGACTGATCTCCTTTAGGATGGACTGGTTGGATCTCCTTGCAGTCCAAGGGACTCTCAAGAGTCTTCTCCAACACCACAGTTCAAAAGCGTCAATTCTTCTGTGCTCAGCTTTCCTTATAGTCCAACTCTCACATCCATACATGACTACTGGAAAAACCATAGCCTTGACTAGATGGACCTTTGTTGACAAAATAATATCTCTGCTTTTTAATATGCTGTCTAGGTTGGTCATAACTTTTCTTCCAAGGAGTAAGTGTCTTTTAATTTCATGGCTGCAATCACCATCTGCAGTGATTTTGGGGCCCAAAAAGATAAAGTCAGCCACTGTTTCCCCATCTATTTGCCATGAAGTGATGGGACCGAACCAGGTGCCATGATCTTAGTTTTCTGAATGTTGAGCTTTAAGCCAACTTTTTCACTCTCCTCTTTCACTTTCATCAAGAGGCTCTTTCGTTCTTCACTTTCTGCCATAAGGGTGGTGTCATCTGCATATCTGAGGTTATTGATATTTCTTCTGGCAATCTTGATTCCAGCTTGTGCTTCTACCAGCCCAGCGTTTCTCATGATGTACTCTGCATATAAGTTAAATAAGCGGGGTGACAATATACAGCTTCCCTGTCCTTCATTATGTCTTGGAGTTTGTGCAAACTCATGTCTGTTGAGTCAGTGATGAATTCTTTTCTCTTAGAGGAAAAAAAAAAGATTACTCCTGAAGCAATCATAGAATGACTCACAAAAGCATGTAATGAAGTGCTCAATTCTGACTGCATTGTGCGAGGTTTCAGGGAGTGGAAGCTGATCTGTTGTGGGCTGAGGGAGTCAGAACAACTTCATGGAGGATGTGGATGGGGTCAGACTGTAAGGATGGAGTTTGAGGGGCAGCCATGCCAGTTTGAGGATCCCTTAAGAGGGAAGACTCACCAGGTTGGCTGCAGTAGGGAATTAAGTCAACTGGATTGTGGGGGGCTGATCTAATGATAGATGGGGAAGAGGGAAAGGTGGAATGGGATGAAGAGAGCCAGGCCGAAGAGCGGGCTGCAAGTGACAGGCATTGCACTACTGCAGATCCTGAAGGAGGGAGCACTGGGAATCCAGGAATGAATCCTGAACTCCTGCTGATGACTTGTTTCAAGTTCTAGTCTCTGAAAGATTATTAAGTGGAAGTGGAACAAGTTCCTACATATGGTCAAACTAACTAGTTTTTTATGCTTCTGATAAAAGGGACCAGAGCTTTGCTTGTTCAATGCTTAGTAGGCTAGTTATGTGAATCAATTTTATTTTATTGAAATTCAGCATATATCATGTTGCTCAACTATAAGAAAGTGCAAATATCAAAATCTCCCAGTTTTCCTTTTTAAAAGCTCCCTAAAGTGCTTTTTGGAGTATACTTGTATACACATACTTGTAGGAGCTGAAGCTCCAATACTTTGGCCACCTGATGGGATAAGCCAACTCATTGGAAAAGAGCCTGATGCTGGCTGGGAAAGATTGAGGGCAGGAGAAGAAGGGGATGACAGGATGAGATGATTGGATGGCATCACTGACACAAGAGACATGAATTTGAGCAAACTCCAGGAGATAGTGAAGGACAGGGAAGCCTGGCGTGCTGCTATCCACGGTATCGCCAAGAATTGGACCCGAATTAGCAACTGGACAACAACAAAACAAACCAAAAGCCTACTGACAAGACTTACATTTTAAATTTAGGTATCTATACTATTTTAAATCACATTATTAACACTAATTTAGAAATATTGTTCTTTCTCCTCCTTATATTCATAAAACATTGTCTTCAAATTCTTCATATCCATTTTTGACCTTAATGTTTTTATTATCATTGGAGCTACATCTTAGATCTATGAATATGTTTTTGCAGGCCACACTTTTAGTTTTTCAAGACACATCCCTTTTGAATATGGAAAAGACACTGAATATTTTATCACAAGTTACAATTATTTTTATTTTACAATGTGTCCAGTTGGTGCATGTCTTTGATCTTCACAATTTAAATGCTTTATTACTTTTTAAAGGGATCTTTGAAAGGGTTTACAGTGGCAATTTACACATGGAAATGTGAGCTCATATCCCCAGGCATTAAATCTGTGTTTGATTTGTCTTCTTTCATTGATACCATCAGCTGACTTCTGTAGGCAGCCAAAACCAACCTTAACTGAGGTTCTTTTAGACTGATGTATCAACCCCAACTGGTTCATATTCAAAATAAAGAATTGAAAGAACTTCCCCCAGCAAGAGTTACTTTGTAAGTATTTCCTATAAGGTGACTTGTTTTGTCTGAGGGATAATTTTTTTAGGATGAATCCTTTTCTTACATTTAATCTATTAATGATTCTTTTACCACTTTTTTAGCATTTGTGTGAATCTCAGGCAGCAACTCTGCTTTCTGGAATGGGCCTTCTCTGGGAGAGAGGGGGAGATGTAGGGAGAAGGGAAGTGATGATCTATGATATGAAAGTTGGTGCAGCATGAGGTTTGCTTTAGATAGAAGCTGTGAAAGAGAAAGTACCAAATGTATGAGTTGTTGTTTTTTTTAACCACTCAGCTATGAATGGAAATTATTCTGTGCTTCCGATTGAACTTCTAGAAAAATTCCATGAGCTGTCTTTTAGACAGAGCTGTCGAGAATGCAGGCAGATGGCTAGATCTGCATTTGTATTGCCATGGCACCTAAGTCTTGGGGACTTGGGGGCAGTCACTGCATCTCTGACCCCTAGATTCTCACATAGTCTCTCCATTGTTGAAAACCACAAACTGATACACATATTAGTTTATATCATGTACATAGACTATGCACACACACATATATATTTAATAGTTCATATTATATAAAGTTACATGTGCATATACATCCATTTAAATATATAGTAGGGAAGGAAAAAATCTTTTCCAGTACCCAGCTTAGATTCTCCTGATGGGGCCCTGTAAATTAGACTGGTCAAAAATAAATTAACAAGAGAAAAATAAACAGAAATTTATTGACATGTGCATTGTGTATGTACACATGGGAACACCCATTGATGGGTCACCCAAAGGGTAATTATATGCCCTTATATGCCACCTTAGGATAAAACAAAGACAGGGTTTTAGGCTTTGGTGCTGGGGAGACAACTCATGGGAACGATCCAGGAAAAGTATGGTAAGCAAGAGTTGTTTAGTTAGGTTTGCCATTCAGATTTAAGTCAGTGCCTTCTCCATTGATTAGAGTTGTTAGGAGTCCTCCACTCCCTGGTATGGAGAGGGAGACATCTTTACAAAAGGAAACTTAATGCCTTGTTTTTAGAGCTTTTTCTTCGTCTCCTGGTTATCAGTGGCCTTTAGCTCAAAATAATCCATATACCAGAAATGTCTATTTTGGGATGGCATATTCTGGGACTCCTCAATATGTGTAATCTGACTTCAGTAAACTTAAAACCATTCTGTCCATAGAAGCACCTAGCCTGTGCCCTGTCAGAAGCAGGGGTAAACTTTTGACAAATGAGTAGACTTAACTCTGAACTCTTGTGCTCCCTTTTTGCCATATCCTAAGTGACCAATTGCCTCACGACTGGAGGAAGTGAGAGATGTATTGTTGGACTAAGTTATGTTGTACATTAAAGAGGTTTGGGAGGGCAGACAAGGGTTTCTCTAGGTATATCTCCATTGCAGAGTTAGAATTGCTGGGTTGTAGGGTCTCTGTCTTTTCAGTGTTACCACCTGCTACCGTGTTGCCCTCCACAGTGGCTTCAGCAATTTAAGCATTAATTAGTGGTGTACTCGGAGAAGGCAATGGCACCCCACTCCAGTACTCTTGTCTGGAAAATCCCATGGACAGAGGAGCGTGGTAGGCTGCAGACCGTGGGGTCGCTAAGAGTCAGACACGACTGAGCGACTTCACTTTCACTTTTCACTTTCATGCATTGGAGAAGGAAATGGAAACCCACTCCAGTGTTCTTGCCTGGAAAATCCCAGGGACGGGGGAGCCTGGTGGGCTGCCGTCTGTGGGGTCACACAGAGTCGGACACGACTGAAGCGACTCAGCAGCAGCAGCAGCTAGTGGTGTACTACAATTAGTGGGACTTCCCTGCTGGCCCAGATAGGAAAGCATCTGCCTGCAATGCAGGAGACCTGGGTTTGATCCCTGGATCAGGAAGATCCCCTGGAGAAGGAAATGGCAACCCACTCCAGTACTCTTGGTGGAAAATCCCATGGATGGAGGAGCCTGGTGGGCTACAGTCCATGGGGTTGCAAAGAGATGGACATGACTGAGTGATTAATTAGTGGAGTTCTATTTTGCCATCACCCTCTCTAAGACTTTATTGTCAGCAGTCTTAATTTGGGGAAAATAGTATCTTTTACATACATTTCAAATATCTTCCCCTGGGCTCTTGTTTGCCTTTACTCTTGCTTATTTTTATTGTTCTTCTTTGTCTTTTTCCTTACAGTTTGGACTTTTAGAAGAAATCTTTGTCTATTCCAAGAATATAAAGATATTCTCCTATATGCTGTTTTAATCACTTGACTCAAGTTTCATGTTTGAGTTTAATCAACCTGGATTTTACTTATTTACCTTTAGGGTGTGAGGTTGGAAGGCAGTTTTTATTAGCAACACTTACTGTCCATGTTTTTTCCTTTAATATTGGATTTTCCCATCTCTGCCTTAAATCAAGTTTTCGTATGTATATGGGCTGTTAGGAATTCTTTAATGAAAAATGCTGCAAAGGGGACTTCCCTGGCGGTCCAGTTGCTAAGACTCTGCACTCCCAAGGCAGGGAGCCCAGGTTCAATCCCTGGTCAGGGAACTAGATTCCACATGCCGTGGCTAAACACAGCTAAGACCCAGCATGGCCAAAAAAAAAAAAAAAATGCTACTTGAGGACATTTCCTGAACATTATAGCACAGTAATGATGTGCATCTGACCTTTGAATGATGTGGGTTACTACTGGTAACATAGCTGTGGATCTGTAGGCCACTGGGAACTCTTTTCTAGTGTTCATTTTCGTTTATGATTTAAAGTTAATTTTCCTTCATTACTTTTGGAACACCTGATGTTAAAACAAGGTTTTCTAAAAAGGGAATTGGCAGTGAGGGCAGTGGGTCTCAAACCTGGCTGACCAATAGAATCACCTGGGGAGTTTTGGTCTCCCCATCCCCTCCTCCAGGGTTGTACCCCCAACCAATTAAAACAGAACCCCCGGGGGTGGGACCCAGGCATCAGTATTTTTAAGCTCTTCTAATAGGCAGCCAGGGTTGAGAACCCATGGTTCATAAAGGATTCATAAAGGATCTCAGCCTTGGTAGAGAGGAATGCCAGCTGGTTACAGAGACTCAGTCAACTCTTGACTGCCCGCTGAATCTTGTACCCAAAGTATTAGGATATTTGTTCAGAGGAATGTTTTACCTTGTCACCTTTGTTTAACCTTTACTAGTTCAGAAGAAGAAAAGTGTGGTGAGCAGTTGAAAAAAAAGATAGTTATAAATTGAGAAAGTCCTATTTGGAGTCAAACTCAAGCATCAGCCTCTGTGCTGAAATCCACCGTGACTATTAAAGAAAACCTTTTTGATCTATCAAACATAAGCATGTGTCAGAATCCTCTGGAGGACTTGTTAAAAAGAATCCGCTGGGTGGGCCCCATCCCAGTAGTTTCTGATTCTATAAATCTATGACCTGAAAATTTATATTTTTAACAAGTTCAGCTTGGTTGCAGGTACAATGCCTCTGAGCTACTTGCTCTAAAGACTTCGTTGTTGGTTTCTGTTTTTTTTTTTCCATTGTTGGTTTTTTAACTCCATTCTCCTAATGATGGACAACTGGGCCGTTGCCAGATTTGGGATATAATGAATAATGCTGTTATAAACATTCTCATAGAAGTCTTTTTATGATCATGTGCTTTCATGGGTTAAAAACCTGCAGGTGGAATTGTTGGATCACAGGGTAGGTGTATGTTTAATTCTAAATGAAACCACTGGCCTTTTCCAGAGTGATCGTACATGTTACACTCTCACCAGCAGTGTGTGAGGGCTCTGGTTCCTTGACACCCTTGCTAACATTTGGTGTTGTCCCTCTTTTCAACTTTAGTCATTCTCCTAGTGGATGTGGACGGGTATTGTTAAAGAAAAAACTGTTCATGACACATGTTAAAGAAGACTTTATTCAAGGAGGACTACTATGATGGTGTTTTGCAGTGGGGGAGAGAGATTGGGCTCAAGTCTGAATACATCAAGGAAATTTGGGAATTGATAGCATTCTTTGGCATTGCCTTTCTTTGGGATTGGAATGAAAACTGACCTTTTCCAGTTCTGTGGCCCCTGCTGAGTTTTCCAGATTTGCTGGCATATTGAGTGCAGCACTTCCACAGCATCATCTTTTAGGATTTGAAATAGCTTAGCTGCAATTCTGTCACCTCCACTAGCTTTGTTCGTAGTGGTGCTTTCTAAGGCCCACCTGACTTCACATTCCAGGATGTCTGGCTCTAGGTGAGTGATCACACCATCGTGGTTATCTGGGTCATGAAGATCTTTTTTGAATAGTTCTTCTGTGTATTCTTGCCACATCTTCTTTTTTTTTTCCTATTTATTTTTAGTAGTTGGAGGCTAATTACTTTACAGTATTATAGTGGTTTTTGCCATATATTGACATGAATCAGCCATGGATTTACATGTGTTCCCCATCCTGAACCCCCTTCCCACCTCCCTCCCAATCCCATCCCTCTGGGTCTTCCCAGTGTACCAGCCCTGAGCACTTGTCTCATGCATCCAACCTGGACTGGCGATCTGTTTCACACTTGATAATATATAAGTTTCAATGCTGTTCTCTCAGAGCATCCCACCCTCACCTTCTCCCATAGAGTCCAAAAGTCTGTTCTATACATCTGTGTCTCTTTTTCTGTCTTGCATATAGGGTCATCGTTACCATCTTTCTAAATTCCGTTTATATGAGTTAATATACTGTAATGGTCTTTATCTTTCTGGCTTACTTCACTCTGTATAATGGGCTGCAGTTTCATCCATCTCATTAGAACTGATTCAAATGTATTCTTTGTAATGGCTGAGTAATATTGCATTGTGTATATGTACCACAGCTTCCTTATCCATTCGTCTGCCGATGGGCATCTAGGTTGCTTCCATGTCCTGGCTATTATAAACAGTGCTGCAGTGAACATTGGGGTACACGTGTCTCTTTCAGTTCTGGTTTCCTCGGTGTGTATGCCCAGGAGTGGGGTTGCTGGGTCGTATGGCAGTTCTGTTTCCAGTTTTTTAAGTAATCTCCACACTGTTCTCCATAGTGGCTGTACTAGTTTGCATTCCCATCAAGAGTGTAAGAGGGTTCCCTTTTCTCCACACCCTCTCCAGCATTTATTGCTTGTAGACTTTTGGATAGCAGCCATTCTGACTGGTGTGTAACGGTACCTCATTGTGGTTTTGATTTGCATTTCTCTGATAATGAGTGATGTTGAGTATCTTTTCATGTGTTTGTTAGCCATCTGTATGTCTTCTTTGGAGAAATGTCTGTTTAGATCTTTGGCCCATTTTTTGATTGGGTCATATATTTTTCTGAAATTGAGCTGCAGGAGATGCTTGTATATTTTTGAGATTAATCCTTTGTCTGTTGCTTTGTTTGCTATTATTTTCTCCCATTCTGAAGGATGTCTTTGCACCTTGTTTATAGTTTCCTTTGTTGTGCAAAAGCTTTTAAGTTTCATTAGGTCCCATTTGTTTATTTTTGCTTTTATTTCCAATATTCTGGGAGGTGGGTCATAGAGGATCTTGCTGTGATTTATGTCAGAGAGTGTTTTGCCTATGTTCTCCTCTAGGAGTTTTATTCACATCTTCTTAATATCTTCTATTTATGTTAGGTCCATACCATTTCTGTCCTTTATTGTGCCTATCTTTGCATGAAATGTTCTCTTCAGTTCAGTTCAGTCGCTCAGTCATGTCTGACTCTTTGCGACCCCATGAATCGCAGCACGCCAGGCCTCCCTGTCCATCACCAACTCCTGGAGTCCACCCAAACCCATGTCATCGAGTCGGTGATGCCATCCAACCATCTCATCCTCTGTCATCCCATTCTCCTGCCCTCAATCTTTCTGAGCATCAGGGATTTTTCAAATGAGTCAGCTCTTCACATCAGATGGCCAAAGTATTGGAGTTTCAGCTTCAACATCAGTCCTTCCAATGAATATTCAGGATCAATTTCCTTCAGGACCGACTGGTTTGATCTCCTTGCAGTCCAAGGGACTCTCAAGAGTCTTCTCCAACACCACAGTTCAAAAGCATCAGTTCTTTGGCACTCAGCTTCCTTTATAGTCCAACTCTCACATCCATACATGTACTGGAAAAACCATAGTTTTGACTAGAGGGACCTTTGTCGGCAAAGTAATGTCTCTGCTTTTTAATATGCTGTCTAGGCTGGTCATAGCTTTTCTTCCAAGGAGCAAGCATCTTTTAATTTCATGGTTACAGTCACCATCTGCAGGGGTTTTGGAGCCCCCCAAAATAAAGTCTCTCACGGTTTCCACTGTTTCCCCATCTATTTCCCATGAGGTGATGGGACTAGATGCTGTAATCTTAGTTTTCTGAATGGTGAGTTTTAAGCCAACTTTTTCACTCTCCTCTTTCACTTTCATCAAGAAGCTCTTTAGTTCTTCTTCACTTTCTGTCATAAGGGTGGTGTCATCTGCATATCTGAGGTTATTGATATTTCTCCCATCAATCTTGATTCCAGCTTGTGCTTCATCCAGCCCAGCATTTCTCATGATGTACTCTGCATATAAGTTAAATAAGCAGGGTGACAATGTATAGCCTTGACGTGTTCCTTTCCCTATCTGGAACCAGTCTGTTGTTCCATGTCCAGTTCTAACTGTTGCTTCCTGACCTGCATACAGGTTTCTCAAGAGGCAGGTCAGGTGTCTGGTATGCCCATCTCTTTCAGAATTTTCTACAGTTTATTATGATCCACACAGTCAAAGACTTTGGCATAGTCAATAAAGAAGATGTTCCCTTGGTATCTCTAATTTTCTTGAAGAGTTCTCTAGTCTTTTCCATTCTATTGTTTTCCTCTATTTCTTTGTATTGATCACTGAGGAAGGCTTTCTTATCTCTCCTTGCTATTCTTTGGAACTCTGCATTCAGATGGGTATATCTTTCCTTTTCTCCTTTGCCTTTAGCTTCTCTTCTTTTCTCGGCTATTTGTAAGGCCTTCTCAGACAACCATTTTGCCTTTTTGCATTTATTTTTCTTGGGATGGTCTTGATCACTGCCTCTTGTACAGTGTCACAAACTTCCATCCATAGTTCTTCAGGCACTCTGTCTATCAGATCTAATCCCTTGAATTTGTTTGTCATGTCCACTGTATAATCATAAGAGATTTGATTTAAGTCATACCTGAATGGTCTAGTGGTTTTCCTTACTTTCTTTAAGTCTGAATTTGGCAATAAGGAGTTCATGATCTGAGCCACAGTCAGCTCCCAGTCTTGTTTTTGCTGACTGTGTAGAGCTTTTCCATCTTTGACTGCAAAGAATATAATCAATCTGAATTTGGTATTGACCATCTGGTGATGTCCATGTGTAGAGTCTTCTCTTGTGTTGTTGGAAGAGGGTGTTTGCTATGACCAGTGTGTTCTCTTGGCAAAACTCTGTTAGCCTTTGCCCTGCTTCATTCCGTACTCCAAGGCCAAATTTGCCTGTTACTCCAGGTGTTTCTTGACTTCCTACTTTTGCACTGCAGTCCCCTATAATGAAAAGGACATCTTTTTTGGGTGTTAGGTCTTCATAGAACCGTTCAACTTCAGCTTCTTCAGCATTACTGGTTGGGGCATAGATTTGGATTACTGTGATATGAATGGTTTGCCTTGGAAACGAACAGAGATCATTCTGTCATTTTTGAGATTGCATCCAGTACTGCATTTGGACTCTTTTGTTGACCATCATGGCTACTCCATTTCTTCTAAGGGATTCCTGCCCACAGTAGTAGATATAATGGTCATCTGAGTTAAATTCACCCATTCCAGTCCATTTTAGTTCACTGATTCCTAAAATGTCGATGTTCACTCTTGCCATCTCCTATTTGAGCACTTCCAATTTACCTTGATTCAGGGACCTAATATTCCAGGTTCCTTGTTTTTTACAGACTTTACTGACATCGCCAGTCACATCCACCACTGGGTGGTGTTTTTGCTTTGGCTCTGTCTCTTCATTCTTTCTGTAGTTATTTCTCCGCTGATCTCCAGTAGCATATCGGGCACCTACTGACCTGGAGAGTTCATCTTTCAGTGTCTTATCTTTTTGCATTTTCATACTGCAAAGATGGACACAGAAGTACAAAAGTCAAGGCCTGATTGGGAGGAGGATTCAGAGGAGCATAATTAAAGTTTCATTAAGTAGAGTCTCTTGGACAGCAAGGAGATCAAATCAGTCAATCCTGGAGGATCAACTCTGAATATTTATTGGAAGAACTGATGCTGAAGCTGAAACTCTAGTTCTTTGGCCACCTGATGTGAAGAGCTGACTTATTGGAAAAGACCCTGATGCTGGGAAAAATTGAAGGCAGGAAGAAAAGGGGGACAGCAGAGAATGTGATGGTTGGATGGCATCACTGACTCAGTGGACATCAGTTTGAGCAAACTCTGGGAGATAGTGAAGGACAGGGAAGCCTGGCATGCTGCAGTCCATGGGGTTGCAAAGAGTTGGACACCTCTAGTGACTGAACAACAACAATAGAGTCTCTGCCAGTGTTACATTGTAGAATATTTGCTTCTAAATTGACAGAAGCAGTCTCTAATTGATTTCAACATCTATTTAACTACTATACATATAAATACATGTACAGTGTGTGTGCACAGATGTATTTGACTTTTCAAAAAAGTAGTTGTGGTAAAATCTTGGTGCGTGCGTGCTAAGTCACTTCAGTTGTGTCCAACTCTTTGTCACCCTTTGGACTATAGTCCTCCAGTCTCAACTGTTTATGGGATTCTCCAGGCAAGAATATTGGAGTAGGTTGCCTTGCCCTCTTCCAGGGTATCTTCCTGACCTAGGGCTCAAATCCCAGTCTCCTGCGTTGGCAGGTGGGTTCTTTATACCACTGGAAAGCCCAGAATCTTGATATTAAGTGTTTTGTTTTGATTCTTAATAATTTCTAACTTTTTATTAAGAAAAATTTCAAATATACAGAAAAATTGATAATAGTTGTTTGCCTTCCACCTAATTTCCCCGACCCCCATAAACTATTCAAGGTTAGATTTTAAAAGATGATAAGATCATGACTCATACAAATATAAAATGAGCAGATGTCAAAGATTTTATTTGCCTCATGAATGAACCCAGTACTTCAGGTAAGAACTCAACATGCCATACCTTTATAGTCAGATAGGAATGCGGAAAGAGATTTGCAAATGGATTCAAAACTGGTCAATAGTCATAGAATGATAGCTAGTTGCACTTTACTGATACAATTTGCATTTCTGTGGACAGAAATTATTTGCATTACTGTCAGTTTTCTGCAAACTAACTTCTATCTCTACAGAGTTGTGAGGTAGTCTAGTCTCACAACTAGACTAGAGATAACCTAGTAGAGATAACCCAATAATGGATCATCTTGCCAGGACACAGTTTTCCTTTGGGGGTTGTGTCTGTATGTTTAAATGATATGTGCGTGTATGTGTGTGTGTTTGCGTGTGTATGAGTCTATATGTATACGACTGTTTTTTCCCCTGGATCTTTGAAAGAAGATGAAGTTATTTTGACAGTTTAACCACTAAACAATAAAGCATGCATCTCTTAAGAATAACATTCTACATAAAGACAATAAAATCACACCTAAGAAGATTAATAATCAGATAATCACAATGGTATGATCACTCACCTAGAGCCAGACATCCTGGAGTGTGAAGTCGAGTGAGCCTTAGGAAGCCTGACTACGAATAAAGCTAGTGGAGGTGATGGAATTCCAGTTGAGCTATTTCAAATCCAAGATGATGCTGTGAAAGTGCTGCATTCAAAATGCCAGCAAATTTGGAAAACTCAGCAGTGGCCACAGGACTGGAAAAGTCAGTTTTCATTCCAATCCCAAAGAAAGGCAATTCCAAAGAATGTTCAAACTCCCGCACAGTTGCACTCATTGCACACGCTAGCAAAGTAATGCTCAGAATTCTCCAAGCCAGGCTTCAACAGTACGTGAACTATGAACTTCCAGATGTTCAAGCTGGATTTAGAAAAGGCAGAGGAACCAGAGATCAAATTGCCAACATCCATTGGATCATCGAAAAAGCAGAGAGTTCCAGAAAAACATCTACTTCTGCTTCAGTGACTATGCCAAAGCCTTTGACTCTGTGGATCACAATAAATTGGAAAATTCTGAAAGAGAGGGGAATACCAGACCACCTGACCTGCCTCTTGAGAAATCTGTATGCAGGTCAGGAAGCAACACTTAGAACTGGACATGGAACAACAGACTGGTTCCAGATAGGGAAAGGCTGTATATTGTCACCTTGCTTATTTAACTTATATGCAGAGTACATCATGAGAAATACTGGGCTGGATGAAGCACAAGCTGGAATCAAGATTGCCGGGAGAAATATCAATAATCTCAGATATGCAGATGACACCACCTTTATGGCAGAAAGTGAAGAACTGAAGAGCTTCTTAAAAAAAAAATAAATAAAGAGCTTCTTGATGAAAGTGAAAGAGGAGAGTGAAAAAGTTGGCTTAAAACTCACCATTCAGAAAACTAAGATCACGGCATCTGGTCTCATCACTTCATGGGAAATAGATGGGGAAACAATGAGAGACTTTATTTTGGGGGGCTGCAAAATCCCTGCAGATGGTGACTGCAACCATGAAATTAAAAGACGCTTGCTCCTTGGAAGAAAAGCTATGACCAACTTAAACAGCATATAAAAGAGCAGAGATATTACTTTGCCGACAAAGGTCCCTCTAGTCAAAACTATGGTTTTTCCAGTATATGTATGGATATGAGAGTTGACTATAAAGAAAGTTGAGTGTCAAAGAATTGATGCTTTTGAACTGTGGTGTTGGAGAAGACTCTTGAGAGTCCCTTGGACTGCAAGGAGATCCAACCAGTCGGTCCTGAAGGAAATCGATCCTGAATATTCATTGGAAGGACTGATGCTGTAGCTGAAGCTCCAGTACTTTGGCCATCTGATTCGAAGAACTGACTCATCCGAAAAGACCCTGATGCTGGGAAAGATTGAAGGCGGGAGGGGTAGGGAACGACAGAGGATGAGATGGTTGGATGGCATCACTGACTCAATGGACATGAGTTTGAGTAAACTCCAGGAGTTGGTGATGGACAGGGAGGCCTGGTGAGCTGCAGTCCATGGGGTCACAAAGAGTCGGACACAAGTGAGCGACTGAACTGACTAAGAAGATTAAAAATAGTTCTTTAATACCATCTAATATTCAAATTTGTTTTTCAGTTTCCCCAATTTCTCAAGATTCTTTTTATATCTTTCTGGTGTGTTTTGAATCTGGAGCCAATCAAAGATTCTTTATTTCAGGTTGTTTAAAATTTTTGAAGATCTAATCCCTTGGCACTAAATTTTCTGATGACTAATTCTGATGACCTTTCTTGTAACATTTCATGTAGCAGTGTTTCTGAAACAGATGCTTTCGGATGTCATCCTCCTCCAAAGAGAGCCATATGACTTTCATTAACATGGTCACGAACTGTGTGCTTTGCGCTCAAGGGAAATGAACCTATGAGCTTTTTGCTGTTTACACAAGAGAAAATTATCTTTTATTGTAGTGCTGTTAATAACCTTTTGTATTGTATCCAGTTGGTAGCTGCCTTGCCTGTGGGACTCTCCTGCAGAAAGGAGAGACTAACTAGAACAGAGTAGTCTCTTGCTTTGAGATAAAAAGGAGACATGGAAATTAAAGACAAAATTAAAGATAAAATGAGAGGCCAGGGAAAGTGGACATGCTTTAGCATCTCTATATTGAAGCTGAATCTTCCTTTCTTCCTTACTCCCTTCCTTCTTAGTTCTGACTTGAGAGCTATACAGTGTTAGAGTTCTTCATGATTTAGGTAACTTTCTTTTTAAATAGTTACCCTCAATTCTCCTATATTTAAAGTGAGAATTTTGATAAAATTTTAAAAAAGAATTTAGTTATAATTCTCTTTTATAGACACCATGCAGTTGATGTGACTTTTTTCCTTAATTCTGTCTCAAAGGCTAAATTTCTAATTTTACTAATGTTTGGAGGCCCCCAAGACCACTCTTAGGTTCACTGATTCACTACTAGTTCAGTTCAGTTCAGTTCAGTCACTCAGTCATGTTCAACTCTTTGCCACCCCATGGACTGCAGCACACCAGCTCTCCCTGTCTATCACCAACTGCCGGAGTTTACTCAAACTCATGTCCATTGAGTCATTGATGCCATCCAACCATCTCATCCTCTGTCGTCCCCTTCTTCTCCCGCCTTCAATCTTTCCCAGCATCAGGGTCTTTTCAGATGAGTCAGCTCTTCGCAACAGGTGGCCTAAGTATTGGAGTTTGAGCTTCAACATCAGTCCTTCCAATGAATATTCAGGATTGATTTCCTTTAGGGTGGACTGGTTTGATCTCCTTGCAGTCCAAGGGACTCTCAAGAGTCTTTTCCAACACCACAGTTCAAAAGCATCAATTCCTCAGCACTCAGCTTTCTTTATAGTCCAACTCTCACATCCATATATGACTACTGGAAGACCATAGCTTTGACTAGAGGGACCTTTGTCGGCAAAGTAATGTCTCTGCTTTTTAATATGCTGTCTAGGTTGGTTATAACTTTCCTTCCAAGGAGTAAGTGTCTTTTAATTTAATGACTGCAATCACCATCTGCAGTGATTTTGGAGCCCAAAAAATAAAGCCTGCCACTGTTTCCTCATCTATTTGCCATGAAGTGATGGGACCAGATGCTGTGATCTTAGTTTTCTGAATGGTGAGTTTTAAGCCAACTTTTTCACTCTCCTCTTTCACTTTCATCAAGAAGCTCTTTAGTTCTTCTTCACTTTCTGTCATAAGGGTGGTGTCATCTGCATATCTGAGGTTATTGATATTTCTCCCATCAATCTTGATTCCAGCTTGTGCTTCATCCAGCCCAGCGTTTCTCATAATGTACTCTACATATAAGTTAAATAAGCAGGGTGACAATATACAGCCTTCACGTGCTCCTTTCCCTATTTGGAACCAGTCTGTTGTTCCATGTCCAGTTCTAAGTGTTGCTTCCTGACCTGCATACAGATTTCTCAAGAGGCAGGTCAGGTGGTCTAGTATTCCCATCTCTTTCAGAATTTTCCACAGTTTGTTGTGATCCACAGAGTCAAATGCTTTGGCCTAGTCACTGAAGCAGAAATAGATGTTTTTCTGGAAGTCTTGCTTTTTCAGTGATCCAGCAGATGTTGGCAATTTGATCTCTGGTTCCTCTGCCTTTTCTAAAACCAGCTTGAACATCTGGAAGTTCACGGTTCACGTGTTGTTGAAGCCAGCTTGGAGAATTTTGAGCACTACTAATGTTACCTGAAAACTGGGTTTCCCTCTTGGTGGATGTTGAGCCAAAAGACACAGCCATGTCAAAGATTGGAAGCAGGAAAGATTTATTACTACAAATAGGGAGAACACTGGGGAATCTTTCCCAAGGCAGTGTCTGCCTTAACAGCAAAGCGGGGGAAGTTTTAAGCTAGGGTACATGCATATTCGTGATGAGGCTTGAGTTCAAGCTTTAGGTGATTAAAGTCAGAATGGTCAGTAAAGGTCAGCATTGTCAGCCTTTTGGTTCCAGTAGATCTGGTGGTTGAGGCCTTAAGCTACTCTTTACCATTAAAAGAGAACTAGACATTTTCACAACTGATGTGTTATCTTTGCTACTGTTATTTTTCTTGCCTGATAGTTTCTGCATTCTTTGTTCTCTTAAGATCATTGATTACTGAGACCTGTTCAAGGGCAAGTATTGTGGCCAGGCTTAGATCCCAGAATGGCTTAGGCCAAAAATGGCTTTTATGTCAGGAAAGTCATGTCTGGTTTTCTTTCTCTGGGGACCTCTACCGTTTCTGCTTACACAAAGATACAGAGTAGTCAGAATATAGCTATACTCAAGGTGATGATTTATTATAGCAAAAGGGTAGAAAGCAAATCAGCCAAAGGAGAAGGCTCATGGGGTGAAGGCTGCAGGAAACTAGGACAAGTTTCTAAGAGTCCTCTCCCAGTGGAGTCACAGAGAAGGAGTTTAATTTCTCCAGTATCAAACTGTGACCACACATGCAGAACTACCAGGGAAGCCCATTAAAGACTTGTTGCTCATGGTTTTTAGTGGGCCTGATCACTAAAAACCAGCACCCTCTTTTTAGAATAATTTCAGGCTCCCAGAAGGAGAATAGCTGCTCAGCATAAACTACGTTGTTTATACAGTTTAGGCTCAGTGAGCCAGTCTTATCAGCTCTGGGAATGGTGGGGACCCTCGCATGATCTAGGCTCCCAGACTCCAGTGAGGATCTACCTTTCAAGGAGGCCTTCCTAAGGATAGCAGTCTCAGGCCTGCTATGTTAACTCTTTTATGTACAACTAGCTTTTTTCCTTTCCTTCTGCTATGCAAATCAGAACATTGAAAGAATGCTTATATCTTCCCAGTGACAAAATTACTCAGATTTATATAACACTGGCAGATGACATGCAGAGAAGGGGAAGCAGAAAAGGAAGTTGCATGCTTTGGTGATTACTTTCATTTTCTCATCCTCAGATGACTAGTTTTTAATTTCTGTGTTAATCCACTACTATTTGTTCAAAAAACTGCAGGCTTCTTGCTAGTACTATTTTAAAAGTTGTACTCTAAAAATCATACTTTGTGCTTTTAAGTAATTGTTTTCTCTTAAAAAATACACTAGTTCCTAAAAACAACCCACAGAATGGGAGTAGGACAGGGAACTTGTACCTAGAATACGTATTTATTACAGTTTATTGATAAAAGACAAATAACCCAGTTTAAAAAATGAATAAAGATCTGAGTAGACATTTCTCCAAACAATATCTACAAGTGTCCAATAAGCCTGTAAAAAGATGCTCAACATCATTAGCCATCAGGGAAAGGCATTCAAAACTATAGTGAGTTATCGCTTCACAAACACTAGGATGGCTTTGATCAAAAATGCATAATAGCATGTTGCTGAGGATATGAAGAAATTGGAACTCTCATATACTGCTGATGGGAATATAAAATGGTATGACTGCTGCAGAAACGTCTGGCAGTTCCTCAAATGATTACACATTAATATATCATATGATCCAACAATTCCACTCCTAGTGATGCCAAAAACTTGGCCTCTGGGTACTAGGGCCAAATTGAATCTCAGAAGCAGAGTTTTGGATGAAGTAGAAAATAATGCTGGTCTGGATGAATTACAAGCTGGAATCAAGTTTGCTGGGACAAATATCAACAACCTCAGAAATGCAGATTATACCACTCTAATGGCAGCAATTGAAGAGGAACTGAAGAGTCTCTTGAGGAGGGTAAAAGAAGGGAGTGAAAAAGTTGGTTAAAAACTCAACATTCAAAAGATCATGGCATCTGGTGCCATCACTTCATGGCAAATAGAAGGGGAAAAGTGGAAACAGTGGAAACAGATTTTATTCTCTTGAGCTCTAAAATCACTGTGGATCTTGGGGTGACTGCAGCCATGACATTAAAAGATGCTTAGTCCTTGGAAAAGCTATGACAAACCTGGAAAGTGTAGTAAAAAGCAGAAACATCACTTTGCTGACAAAGGTCCATATAGTCAAAGCTATGGTTTTTCCAGAAGTCATGTATGGATATGAGAGTTGGGCCATAAAGGTTGAGTGACATAAAGGAGAAATTGAAAAACAAAACAAAACAAAAAAAAGTTGAGTGACAAAGAATTGATGCATTTAAATTGTGTTGGAGAAGACTCTTGAGAGTCCCTTGGACAGCAAGGAGGTTGGTTCAGTTCAGTTCAGTTCAGTAGCTCAGTCATGTCTGACTCTTTGAGACCCCAAGGACTGCAGCACACCAGGCTGCCTTGTGTATCACCAACTCCTGGAGCTTGCTCAAACTCATATCCATTGAGTCGGTGATGCCATCCAACCATCTCATCCTCTGTCATCCCCTTCTCCTCCCGCCTTCAATCTTTCCCAACATCAGGGTCTTTTCAGATGAGTCAGTTTTTCGTATCAGGTGGCCAAAGACTGGAGCTTCAGCTTCAGCATCAGTCCTTCCAATTTCAGGACTGATTTCCTTTAGGATTGACTGGTTTGATCTCCTTGCAGTCCAAGGGACTCTCAAGAATCTTCTCCAACACCACATTTCAAAACATCAGTTCTTCAGCACTCAGCTTTCTTTATTGTCCAACTCTCACATCCATACATGACTACTAGAAAAACCATAGCTTTGACTAGATGGACCTTTGTCAGCAAAGTAATGTCTCTGCTTTTTAATATGCTCTTTAGGTTGGTCATAGCTTTTCTTCCAAGGAGCAAACATCTTTTAATTTCATGGCTGCAGTCACCATCTGCAGGGATTTTGGAACCCAAGAAAATAAAGTCTCTCACTGTTTCCATTGTTTCCCCATCTATTTGCTATGAAGTGATGGGACTGGATGCCATGATCTTAGTTTTTCGAATGTTGAGTTTTAAGCCAGCTTTTTCACTCTCCTCTTTCATTTTCATCAAGAGGTTCTTCAATTCCTCTTGGCTTTCTGCCATAAGGGAGGTGTCATCTGCATATCTGAGGTTGTTGATATTTCTCCCGGCAATCTTGATTCCAGCTTGTGCTTCATCCAGGCCAGCATTTTACATGATGTGCTCTGCATATAAGTTAGAAAAGAAGGGTGACAATATACAGCCTTCACGTACTCGTTTCCCAATTTGGAACCAGTCTGTTGTTCCATGTCCAGTTCTAACTGTTGCTTCTTGACATGCATACATGTTTCTTAGGAGGCAGGTGAGGTGGTCTGATAGTCCTATCTCTTTCAGAATTTTCCACAGTTTGTTGTGATCCACACAGTCAAAGGCTTTGGCATAGTCAATAAAGCAGAAGTAGATGTTTTTCCAGAACTCTCTGCTTTTTCTATGATCCAACAAAGGTTGGCAATTTGATCTGTGGTTCCTTTGCCTTTTCTAAATTCAGCTTGAACATTTGGAAGTTCTCAGTTCATGTACTGATGAAGCCAGCTTGGAGAATTTTGAGCATTACTTTGCTAGTGTGTGCGATGAGTGCAACTAACTGTGTGGTAGTTTCAACATTCTTTGGCATTGCCTTTCTTTGGGATTGGAATGAAAACTGACCTTTTCCAGTTCTGTGGCCACTGCTGAGTTTTCCAGATTTGCTGGCATATTGAGTGTAGCAATTTCACAGCATCATCTTTTAGGATTTGAAATAGCTCAACTGGAATTCTATTACCTCCACTAGCTTTGTTCGTAGTGGTGCTTCCTAAGGCCCACTTGACTTCAGACTCCAGGATGTCTGGCTCTAAGTGAGTGATCACACACCATCATCATTATCTGGATCATTACAGTCTTTTTTGTATAGTTCTGTGTATTCTTGCCACCTTTTCTTAATGTCTTCTCCTTCTGTTAGGTCCATACTGTTCCTGTCCTTTATTGTGCCTATCTTTGCTTGAAATGTTCCCTTGGTATCTCTAATTTTCTTGAAGAGTTCTCTAGTCTTTTCCATTCTGTTGTTTTCCTCTATTTCTTTGCATTGATCACTGAGGAAGGCTTTCTTATCTCTCCTTGCTGTTCTTTGGAACTCTGCATTCAGATGGGTATATCTTTCCTTTTCTCCTTTGCCTTTAACTTCTCTTCTTTTCTCAGCTAGGAGATCAATGAATCTTAAAGGAAATTAATCCAGAATATTCACTGAAAGGACTGATGCTGAAGCTGAAGCTCCAATCGTTTGGCCACCTGATGTGAAGAGTTAACTCCTTGTTAAAAACCCTGATGCTGGGAAAGATTGAAGGCAGGAGGAGAAGGGGATGACAGAAGATGAGATGGTTGGATGGCATCACCAACTCACTTGACATGAGTTTGAGCAAGCTCCAGGAGTTGGTGTAGGCCCGGGAGGCCTGGCGTGTTGCAGTTCATGGGGTTGCAGAGTCGGACATGACTGAGTTACTGAACTGAGGTAGCACCAGGACCCTGCCCCAAGGCTGCACTGTCGTTTCCTGGCTAACCCTTCCGTGTCTCCGCGTCCCCTCCCTTCCCTGATTAGCAACTGTTTGAATCTGCCTTTTGGAAATCAGGGAAGATCTTGGAGGCTGGTGTCTGTTCCCTACAAACAAGGCATGGGTGAGGGCTGCTGGCACAGAAAGGCTGCTGTGCCCAGGAGCCACGCAGGGTCTTTCTCAGTTGCATGCGTGCGTGCATGCTAAGTCACTTCAGTTGTGTCTGACTCTTTGTGACCCTGTGGACTCTGGCCCACCAGGCTCCTCCATCCATGGGATTCTCCAGGCAAGAATACTGCAGTGGGTTTCCAGTTCATGCTCCGGGGATCTTCCCAACCCAGGGACTGCATGCGTATCTCTTATATGTCTCCTGTATTGGCAGGGAGGTTCTTTACCGCTAGCGCCACCTGGGAAGTTTCACTAGGTATATACATATGAAAACATATATCCATCCAAAAACTTGGACAAGAATATTCATAGCAGCATTATTCATAATAGCCAAAAAGTAGAAGCAACCTAAATGCCCATCAACTGATTCCATTTATATAAAATATTCAGAATAGCCAAATGGATAGTGAAAGAAAGTAGATTAGTGATTGACAGGGGCTGGGAGGATTGGGGTTGATTGCTTAGGGATACCGAGTTTCTTTTTGGAGTAGTGAAAGTGTTCTAAAATTGATTATGGTGATGATACACAGCTCTGTGAATATACTAAAAACCTCTGAATAATACACTTTAAATGGGTGAATTAAGTGGCCTGTGTATTATATCTTGATAAAGCTGTTGGAAAAATGTACCCATTCTTAAGAGTAAATAAAGTGAATTATTTGTTCATTATCATGAACAGCTTATCTGAAATATTCTGGTATTTATTAGAATTTATAACGGATATTTTCAGACACAGGTCAGCTACTAACTTCATTGGACTATCACTTGTTCATTCTGAAGAGGGGTGATTAGGAAACCAGAAGAGAAATGAGACTATGTTGGGAATGGTTTAAGCATTTTCTTCTTCGCACGTATGACGTACCTGTGTTTCTGTCAGGTCTCTTACTTTAGAAATAAACCTCGATTTTCGTCATCTGGTTCCTGGCTGCTTATGTTGCCCAAATGGTGACTGAAGGTGGGACTTCCCTAAGAAGTTCTTGGCTGGAAGCTTTGCCTCCTGGGGGTCTTAAGTGTCAGTTAGAATGCTCATCTATTAGCCTCGGAATATTATTAAGTCATATGGATGTGAATTGACTTGTGTTTAGGCACAGGAAGTGAGTTTTCCTCCTACTTGCTTTTTATTTTATTCAGAATTCATCAATTCACTTGAACTGTAGCAGTATATTATAGAAAAACAAAACAACAACCCCCCAGTATATGGTACACAAATCTTTTTATTTAATGATCTTACTGACATATGTTTCTTTCTTTCCTTTTTTTAAATCTTGTTCAGCATATACCAAGGAAGGCATGACTGACAATGCAGTCTGTGTTCCGCCGAGCCTGGTGCTTTGCATTAATCCCATATCAGTGTCTGGCAGGGAGAAAGAATCCTGAGGAGTCTGGGACAACTTTCTTATTCCTCATGAGACAATCTCACAGTGACTTCAGTCTGTTTTTTGAAGTATTGTAAATTCTTAGCCAGACAATCCCTCAAACTCATGTTCAAAGGCAAATACCAAAGCATATCCTGAAACCAAATATAAATGAATTTTAGATTGGCTGCCATTTTAGCTGATACACATCACTGCTCCCCTCATCTTGATTCTTGCACACTTGTCAAAGGAGTTGGAAGCTCTCAGTGGGTGTTTCAGAAATATGAAATAAATGCATTTTTTATATTTCCCAAGATGGTTAGATAGCATCACTGACTCAATGGACATGAATTTGAGCAAATTGCAGGCGGGAGTGAAGGACAGGGAAACCTGGCGTGCTGCAGTCCATGGGGTCGCGAAGAGTTGGACATGACTTAGTAACTGAACAACAACAACGAGAGGACATTATTACATATCTTGTAATCCCAGCAAGGACTGGCTGAGTGCACAAACACAGCCAATCACAAAGCAAGGATGGCTGTGAAGGTGAAACCCTGTGTCCTGCTGGCCAGTCCACTCCTGCACTACTGTGCTCTTTCCTTATAGAAGCTGAGCTGGTGACCACATCATGGTGTGGTCTTCAGAGGACAGTGGTCATCTCATTTCCTTTGTGACTTGACTGTCTGAGATTCTACGTTTTATGGGACTGTGGATTTGGCGTGTGACACAGGTCTAATGACCAGATGTGCTGTTTCTTTGGTGTTTCCATGATCGATATTCTTGTAAATCCCTTCAGGAATTTTAGTACTGTTCAATCTGTATCTAAATTATTAAATCTGACGGTAAGAAGTAGGACCCTTGGCAGAAATTGAGTATTTGAGAACGACCAGTTAACGAACACCTAAACAACTTCATAGAGCAGACAAGAACAGATCTTTCAAGCAAAAGGGCTCTGTTCTTAACTCCGAGTAACTGGTGTCGGGATGCCAAACCCCAGAACTGCCATTAGTTTGGATATTGTGGGTTAGTTTACTGGAGAAGTGGGTTGTGATGTTAATGTGGTACAGATCATTCTTTCTGTCCTTGTCCCAAACCTGTCATCCTGCAGAGCTCCTGCATGCAGTCATATCCTGCTGTTAGGCACCAAGCCACACCAAGGAACTCTAGCCAGTAGGCGTTTGTGGCAAGAGGAACAAAAAGTTGATAAAAGTCTTACCTGTTTTTGTTTTCTCTCTCCCATCTGCTACATCCTTACCAGGCAAAAGTAGAAGAAAAGATCCAAGAGGTCTTCAGTTCTTACAAGTTCAACCACCTTGTACCAAGGTAAGCTGTGGTTAGCAGTCTGAGTGGATCTGGGAAATACCATCTCCCGTGGGAGCCTTTCTTCTTTCCTCCTTGAGCTTGGCCAACCTTGGGGTGTTGCAGCTGTGAGGCTGGGGCTTCCTCACCTTGCGGCTCCCTGGAGATGCTCCTGACCTCAGCTCCTGCCGCTATTAGAATACCGACTGGAGGAGTTGTGCACTTGAGCTGAGCCATCAGGTGTTGCATGGGGATCCCCCTCAGGGCCTGAACTCTGAGCTCTGATGATGGATGGAGAGAGAGAAAAGCTTGTGATCCTGCAGCTTGGTTCTGAGCCTCTGCACTGGTGTTCAGAACTCTCAGGTTTTCTTTTTCATATAACACTTTGAATCAGATATAGAGTCAGGGGGATGGCAAAGGATGGATTCCTTTGGTGTATGTTAGGACATGACTGGGAAAATGTGGGACGTTTGAGCTTCTCCCAGCCTGGCCCTTGTTGGTGACTGTGCAGCAGATTCTCAGGGCCACATTTTAAGTGAGAAATACAATGCCTTTTGTTATCCTTGGTGCTTAGCAAGTTGAAGCCTTCTAAGCTCTTTTGAGGCAGAGATTACAAAAGGGGGATTACAAACAGAAACTTATTAATTTGAACCTTCATTTTCTCTCCCCGCCCAGTTTCGTCATGTATCACACTAGAATTTCGTAAGGGCATTTCTCTTCTAATCACAGATTGCTTCTCTGAAACCACGCTGTGCCATCTTCCCTCATCAGTAGTTCAAATTGTGTTTGCTCATCGTTTTATTTTGATGTTACAGTACTTTCCCTAGACAGTCTCTGAACATAGAGTAGTTGGGCTGCTGGCTGGTTCTCTCTGGTTGGGAAGCTTACTGGTGTAAAATCTGGCCTGACCTTGTTCACGTCTCCCGACTTCCTGCCACCTCCTCACACACTGACTCCTGGCAAGTCAGTCTCTGGGTGCTTTTACTTACTGAGCATTACAAATATTTCTAGCCTCACTTAACTTTGTGTCTGTGTTTTTTGTCCCTATTTCCCTAAAAAAGAAGTTTCGCTAGAAAACTCTGATTCGCCAAGACAGAAAAGAATCAGAAAAAGGGAAAGCTAGGTGGAAAAATTCTCTTCATCTTCCTTCCCCGGAGAAGGAAAGCATCAGCTAACCAGAGAAGTCTTTTTCCAAACTGCTAACCTAGATCTCTGCATTAACCCAAAGCCCCGACCTCAGAAAATGAATTGTTGCTCTTGTCATGAGTGGCAGCTGGAGCTTAGCAAATGACACCATTTATGTAAACAGCTCGGGGAGAAGGAGCCCTCTGGCCAGGACAGGCTGTTCTCCCGGAGGTGGTGGGACTTGGTAATGGTATGGGGCACGGTGGCTCCAGGGGGGTTTTGTGGTTAGAGTTGCACTTGTTCTCTGAGTCTCTGTCCACTGTGGACATATGTCCTCTGTGTTCCCCAAAGGACCTTTGATCATTTGACATTCCCTTGTCACCCACCATCAGAGTAGAGGCCTTGGGCTTTCCTTTTATCCTCACTGAGATGGGAGGGAGAATGGGAATTTATAATCTGAGAAGAAGCTGTGTTTGGGGAGTGGTAGTGGAGGACAGTAAATGAGAGAAATCCCTGATTCTTAGGTCTTTAGGTCAGATGTGGGTAGAAAACAAAAAATGTTCCTCCTTTGTGGATATAGAATACATCAGAGCTCTGGGTTTATTTCAGGAATCTGACATTTCCCATTTTATCATTGTTGCCTATGAAAATGAGTGTTTTAAAGGATGCTAATTAGCATCTTATGTCACAGCATGCTAATTAATATTAGAGACATTACACATTGTGGGTGAGTAACTGAGAATGTAAATCAGCTTATCAATATAAGGCTGGAGCCGAAAATTTTCACTGTAGAATGAACTTCCGGGACATAAGAAGAAATATGAAAATTTAATCAGCATTTTAAATTGCTATCACAATTACAATATATTTAACATTTCATCAGTCAGATTTTAAAATTCTGGTATTATATTGCAGGAACAGACCTTCCTTGTTAGCTAAAGTGAGCATTCAGATATTAGTGATTAATCTAGGTGACACAGCTCATTTGTGTCTCTGAGGTCATGATGTTGATTGGATGTGATAGAAACACACGCACACTCCCGAGACCACTGACCATGCCCTGGTCCAGGGATGTCAGGAATGATGCTGAGGAGGCATCCGTCTATTCAGCCTTTTAGAGCCACTGCCAAGTAGATTTGGCTGAAATTCAAGGCTGAAGCTGAATGTTGTTACATCCTACCATTTATTCCTCATCGCAGAAATGATTTTTCTTGCTCTCAGACTGTGAAACATGCATCTTCTCTGGAGTGAGGTGGTCCATCCCAAGAAGCCTTTGGACCATGCTTTGAACAGTTTTGTCTATCAGCATCCTGCTTTCCCATAAAAGTTAATTTTTCCTTCCCTCTGGTTAGTCATTCTCACTGTTTCATATGCTTACGGATTTACTTTCTTCCATGTATTATATATTAGCTCTAGTAACAAACCTGAAATTCATGAACCACACACACACACTCACATAGTCACATAAAATTTTTCATTTGTCAGGGAGTTCCATGATGACCTAGTGGTTAGGATTCTGGGCTTCCACTGCTATAACCCAGTAACCCAGGTTCAATCCCTGATCTGAGAACTGAGATCCTTCAAGCCATGTGTCATGGCAAAAAAAAAAAAGAAAAACTAGAAAAGAAACCCCAATTTTCCTGGGGGGGGTGGTGGTGGTGGGGATGTAGCTTGCTGCTGCTTGGAAGGGGGAAGTAATTGGTAATGCTAACAGAGCACTGAAGGTTAAGTGTTGGCAGTACTTCTGAAGCCAGACTACTCTGGGTTAAGCTCTCAAAGCACTTCTCACATGGGCATCTGCTCAGCTTCCATGTCTTCTGCCTTTTCTGTGTGTGATGCTGCTTTAGCACTTCCCAAATCCTGCGCAGTTAGAAGATGTGGTCCTTCACACTGTTGTTCTATCCAGGGTCCTTACAAATTAAGTTCATCTTCCCTCCCACCCTCCCTTGAATGACTTATTACTTATGTGCCAGAAGTGTACTTTTTGACTGGAGAAGCCACTGACTTTAGTGGGTTCAAAACCCTCCCAGAGGCCAACAGTGGACCGAATCCCTGTTCTCTCATCTGTCACAAACAGATGCTCAGGGATGGTCCAGGTTTAGGAGGAGGGAGTGTGTTTGCTCTCCTTCAGTCTGCCATGTTCATTGAAAGTCATTCGTTCCTTCACCCATCTGGAAACAGTTTCTAGGGGGTCAGGCCCTGCCAGGCTCTTGGAACAGAGTGAGTGAGGCTGACCTAGGACCTGGTCCTGCTGGGAGCAAATTCTGGGCTTGCCTTCACCTGGCTTGGGCTTCTAATTCTCCTGTCAGTTCTCTAGTGAGTCCCCACCTGCTCTGTTAATGGTCTGTTGCACTCTCCTGGTTTTTCTTGTCCACCACACCCATCCTGGCCATACCTGCGTGATGAGCTCTGTCAGCAGTGTGCCGGCCTCATTCCATTCCCTCCCACCTCTGCCTTTCCACTCTTCCCGGATCGCCAGCCCTCACCATGGCATTGTTGCTGCTTATGCTAAAGGGTCCTAGCAGGACTGCCAAGAAAAATTACTCATCAGTGCCTTCTGCGTGGCTTCATCAGAAGTTCATATTCCTCAGCTTCAGCTGGGCCTCCACTCCTGTTTATTATTCCTTATTTGTCTTGGGTAGATTTCCTAACACATTCCCCATGATGACCATCCCACACTCTCCCATGGTCTTGCGTCTTCATCCATGAGAAAACTGAGGCATCCCACATGTTTCATTGGCATCCCTATTCCCTACTTCAGCCTCCTGTGTCTGGCTTTACACTCTCCCGTTGTTTCGGAGAATGGATCCTCATTCATTATTGTCAGGCTTACCTTACCTCTCCTCCTGACATCCTCACCTGATTACACTGCCAGTGCTTTAAACCCCACCTCTCACCCGGGACCTCCTTGAAAAAAGAAATTGTGTTTCTTCTGTATGATCTGAATCTGCCCTCCCCACCCCCCGAACTCTCTTGATGTTTACCAGCCGCTCTGTAGGGCGTCCTCTCCTCAGTCTCACCGTGGCAGGTGCGACATGTCAACCGTGGACATGTCCACACCTGCATGAAACGCTCTCCGCCCACTCTGCCTGTGACACGACCCTGCCTCGGTCCCTCCCCTGCGTGTGCTGCCCTTTACTTCTCTCCTCTGGCTTCCTGTCCTCCAAGCCCTTAAATGTGTCGTCTTCCCTCGGCTCTGCCTTTAAACGTTTCTCTCTGCCCCGTCTTCTGCTTCTGCAGCTTCACCTGTCATCTCTGTGCAGATAAGTGAGTCCCAGTTCATCTGTGTCCCCTGGATCCCTCTTTGGAGTCCCACACGTGTTTCCAGTGGTTTAACTGACATCCTCACTTGAATAACGTCCGAGTGCTTTGAACAGTCAGCCTCTCCTGGACACGGTGGAAGAACTAAGTTCTTCCCACCTGGTTGATTCTTTTTTGTTTGTTTGTTTTAAAATTTAATTGGAGGCTAATTGCTCTACAATGTTGTGTTGGTTTCTGCTGTAGAACAGTGTGAATCAGACATAGGCATACATATGTCCCCTCCCTCTTGAACCTAGCTCCCACCCCACCACCCCCTGGTTGACTCTAAACAGGGTCTTACCCTGTCTTCCTGCTTCATCTATTTTCCCACTTAGTGCTTTCATCAGTCCAGTTTGTAAACACATACCGAATCCCTAGTGGGGTCAGATAATTTTTCTAAAGCCATGATTCTAGTTATTTTTTCTCAGCTGAAAATCCTCAGTTTTCTTATGCCAGTTTTTTTTAATGAGGTATAACTGACAACATTATATTCATTTCAGGTGTGCAACGTAATGGTTCAGTATTTGTATATGCTGCAGTATGGTCACCACAATAAGTCCAATTAACACTCAGCCCCATGTGAAAGTGAAAGTCACTCAGTTGTGTCCAACTCTTTGCGACTCCATGGACTGTAGCCCACCAGGTTCCTCTGTCCATGAAATTCTCCAGGCAAGAATACTGGAGTGGGTAGCCATTTCCTTCTTGATCTTCCTGACCCAGGGATTGAACCCAGGTCTCCTGCATTGCAGGCAGATTCTTAATCATCTGAGCCACCAGGGAAGCCCACTCAGCACTATATATACTCACAAATTATTTTTCTTATGATGAGAAGTTTCAACGTCCTCTGGTAGCTACTTTCATATGCAATACAGTATTATTATTTAAATTAAAAAAAACTTCACGTTATATTGAAGTATAGCTGATTAACAAGTAGTGATAGTTTCAGGTGCACATCAGAGCAACTCAGCTGTCCATCAACATGTATCCATTCTCCCCCAGACTCCCCTCCCATTCAGGCTGCCACATAACGCAATGCAGTGTTATAACTAAGGTCACGATGCCGCACGTTACATCGTCATGACTTACTCGTTTTATAACTGGAACTTTGTACCTTTTGACCCCCGTCACCCATTTCACTGCCCTCCCCTTCCACCTCCCACCTTAGGCAGCTACCAGTCTGTCTTCTGTATCCATGAGCTCACAGCTTTTTTTTTTTTTGGTGGAAGCCCTAGCGTGTCACATACAAGTGAGATTGTGCAGTATTCTTCTTTTTGTCTGACTTATGCCACTGAGCATAATGTCCTCCAAGTCTCCCCATGTTACTGCAGGTTCCTTTTGAGTGTTAAATTGAGTTAAATTTCTCAGCTGGCATCCCAGATCCCTTCTTGACCATTCCCCTTTCATTCCTAACAGCCAGGCCAAGTCCCCAACTTGTCACTCCCCTGCATGCTTTATACTCATCTGTAGGATGTAGTAAAGCTGTTAGCTGCTTGTAGCCATTTAAACGTAAATTAACTAAAATTATTAATAAAGTTTAAAATTTAGTTGCTCAGTTACAGTAGCCACATTGCAAGTGCTCAGTACCCACATGTGACTTGTTGCTATTTGACAGTACAGCCAAAGACTCTTCTATCATCACTAAAAGTTCTCTTGGATGGCCCTGGTTTGGTTCCTTTTGTTTCTCTTCCTTCTGGCTGAACTGATGTCTTCCCACCATCGCCTCACCTCCTCTTCTCCTCTACCTGTAAAACATTCTCCTTCTTCCAGGGCCCCCACCTCAAGTTCCACCTGTTCATGCAGCCTCCCCTGATCATTTCTTTCTGAATGAGATGCCTACCCCAGCCACTTTAGAGCTTCAGCAACATTTTAAACGTTTTTTCTTTATGAAACCTACCCATTTTTTTCATCATCTTGTAACTTATGTCTTTATCTCATTTCCAGTACTGAACTGGAAGCCTTTTTGAAGTAAAGACTACTTATTCTGTGCTCAGTACTGTGGGAGTTCAATAAACAATTGTTGAATTGAATACCTAGGGAAGAGAATGCTTCTTCTTTCGTTTCTTTTCTGGAATCAGCAAGCACAGTGAATGTCTCAAATTCTTTGCTTTTTTCTTTCCTTCTGTGACCACACAGACAGACCCCTTCTGTAAGACCCAGCAAAAAGCAACCCCCCCCCACCCTGCCCTTTGCCTGCCTGTGCAGGTGGTCACGGCGGACACAGTCCGTCTTAGAGCCAGTGCTGCTGACATCAGGGCAAGGAGAGCGGCTGGCTGCAGCATGCAGACATGATCCTCCAGCTGGGACTGTGGGGCAGCGCGTGGAGGTGGGATGTGGGGAGGGGATAATAGACCGAGGGCTTCCCAGGTGTGCCAGTGGTAAAGAACCTGCCCGCCAGTGCAGGAGACATGAGAGACGCGAGTTTGACCCCTGGGTTGGGAAGATCCCCTGGAGGAGGGCACGGCAACCCACTCCAGTATGCATGCTTGGAGAATCCCATGGACAGAGGAGCCTGGTGGACTATGGTCCATGGGGTCACAGAGTCGGACACGACTGAAGTGACTTAGCACAGTAACGGACGGATGAGTGAGGGGCAGGCAGAGTACAAACCTCAGACTTCAGAGAAGTGAGCCCAGAAGAAATGACTGGAATGGTAGAGGTGAACCAAGTCAGGGACGTGGCGAGGCTCAGGATGGGGTGCCGCAACGTATCTGTTCTCAGCTGGACCCCGGAGGAGCCTCCTGGGTAGTTTCTTCTGCCTGGCTAAGTGTGCTTATGGTGGTGTTTCTCGCCCAAAGCTACCAGCCCCAAGGGAGAGGATCCCCTCAAACATTCATCAGCATGATTTCCAGACACTTGAGGGGCATTCAGAGGCTGGCCTCTTTTCTCCGGTGTAGGTGCCCCGGGGAGCTGAACATGTTGCTGTTTTCTGCTCATTGACTGTGGGGGGTGACCAGAAGGTGAGAGTGTGTGTGTGAGTGTGCGGGTGTGCCCATGTGCACACGTGTGTTCTGTACTGGGGGAAGCAGGGGCTGTGAGAGTGGTTTTACTAAAGCTCTTTGTCTTCCCAGGCTTATTTTGCAGAGAGAGAAGCACTTCCATTATCTGAAAAGAGGCCTCCGACAGCTGACAGATGCCTATGAGGTAAACACCTTGCCCAGGAGCTCTCTCTTCCAGATTATCTGCCTTAATCTTTCTTTTCTTTTTTTCTGTTGGGATGTAAAAGGCATGTATGAGCTTGACCTGTTGCAGATTCACTCACTGTCCCCGTGGCTCTGGTACAATCTGGGTGCACAGCCGCCTGGCCCCACATAGCTGGGATGCCTACTTTTGAAAGGACAGAACTGGAGCTCCTCTAGTCTCCCCCTGCTCAGAGCCACTGGAGCCCCCAGCTCGGGGCGGGGGGACTTCCTTCCACTCACATCATGGCTGAGGGGCGTTTGTGTGCATTCTTCTAGATGCTCTTTGACCATTAGCTCAAAGACAGTCTAGATATCCTCACCTGTTAATCCTCACCCCATTGCCCTGTAAGCAGATCTAATTTCTCTACTGGCCAAAGCACCAGTATATAAGTCCCAGAGAGTACTCTACAATTTAACATGGTAAAAATGCCCAGACATGAAGTGGATTTTAAGTCAATATTCCTTAGAGCCCTCGGGGTCCACGAAGGGGCTCGGGGGAGGGCAGCCGAGGTGGAGGGCGAGGGTGCTGGGACTACGGGCTGAGTGACAGGCAGAGGGTAAATGTGAACCAGAGGCTGCAGTCTTCCTGCCCCACTTTCCACAGAGCAACTCTGCTTTTAACTTGCTTTTTATTTGGGCCACATTTGATTATTTATGGCAGGGATTTGGGCCTATAGACTCAAGCAGGTGGCATAAGCCAGGAATGTGGGCTTGGTTGTGGTGGTGGGTGATGGTGGGGGGAGCAGAACTGAGGCAAACCAGAGGGCCATGTTTTTACTGTGTTCCTGCCAGTTGCTGTCAAACAGCATTGCAGACCCAGGATTGCCAGATCTCTTCTTGTTCTTTCAAATGAAGCCAGAAATTCAGATTTCTCTATGGATCTCTCAACTTGTAGCTGTTACAACTAATTCTAATTAAACAAAACACTACAGGGAACAAATAGAACACATCCCTGGGCTACATCTGGCCTGTGGACTTTCAGTAATCAATCCTCGATGGTTAGGGTCAAGTCAGTCCTGATACAGTTAATACCATGACAGCTAACAGTTCACCGAATAGTGTGCTACAAGTTGTCATTCATTGTCTCATTTAATCCTCACAGCTAGTCCAGGAGGCAGGTAAGTATCTTTTTCTAGATTAGGAAATAGGCTTAGCAAGATTAATTAATTAATTTTCTCAAAGGCATATAGCTAGTGAGGGGCTTCCCAAGGGACTCAATGGTAAAGAATCCACCTGCCAAGCAGGAGACGTGGGTTCGTTGCCTGGGTCAGGAATATGCCTTGGAGAAGGAAATGGCAACCGACTCCAGTGTTCTTGCCTGGGAATCCCATGGATAGAGGAGCCTGGCAGGCTACAGTCCATGGGCGTCACAGTTGGACATGACTTAGTGACTAAACCACCACCACCACGTAGCTAATGGGAGAAGGAGCTAGCACTGAAACCCACAGCAACATCTTCTGTCCACACACCAGCTGCCCCTAGGTGGTGAGCAAGCATATTTATGTGTGCGTTTATGAAGAGGGCAGCTTAGGCCAATGAAAAGAGCACTGGATTGAGAGTCTAGAAACCTGGATTCTTGTCTCTTACATTTACTGTCTTTGTCATCTGGAAAAAGTTCATCTCTCTGGATCTCATTTATACACCATTTATACACTTCAGATTCATAAAACTGGGGCAATAATGCTACCAGCCCGCCTAGGCTTGAATGCTTTAATATTTATGGCTTGAATTAAGATCAAGACCTGTTCACAGGTCACCTTTGGAAACATTTTCCAACTGCTCAGGCAGAATTAACCAGTTTCTCCCATGTGTCCATTGTAGCATTTATCTAGCTCTGTGTATGTACTTGTTTTGTTCTGCCTTATTCCAGAAAGACACTTGTACTTCTGTGTCTGTCTAATGCCCTCTTCCTCTACAGATAAGCGCACACATTCTAACCCAAGCACCTCAAGAGAAGGAACTGAATTTTATTCACTCTTGTGCCGCTAGTGCTGGGCATGAGGAGATACTTGTTAAATATTTGTTAAATCAATAAACGAGTTAACGCAGGAAATCCTTCCCTGTAATTGTGGCTCTCCTTGGGTCTACACCGAGAAAACAGTAGCACTTGAGTTTCTGCCGTGTGAGAAGTCCTCTGCTTGGCTTCTTTCAGTGCCTGCCAGGGAAGGACCCATTGGGTTGAGGTTAAACCCCTTTGTCCGTTGTCCTTTGCTCACATATGGTCACTGCAGCTCCGGGCTAAGGCCTCCAGGAAGAGTGTCCTTCACCCCTCTGAGGTGGCCCTTCTCCTCCTTGCCAGGCGGCTGGGAGGGAGACAGATGTCGCCTTGTCAGCAGGGTCTTGGAACGATTCTGAATAAGGGGTGTGTTTTCTGCCCTGCTCCTTTCACAGTGTCTGGATGCCAGCCGCCCATGGCTCTGCTACTGGATCCTGCATAGCCTGGAACTCCTGGATGAGCCCATCCCCCAGATGGTGGCCACAGAGTGAGTCTGGCTTTGGGGCACCCCGGGTGTCCCCTGAAATTGGGTTTTGAGTTCGGGGGTTCTTTTTGTTCAGTTTCTGTTTTATTTATTTTGAATGAAAAACCCAAGAGTGCTGCAAAGAAAATCGTTGCCCTTCTCTTGACCTCCAGTAACTTCCTGAAACTCCTCCACTTGAGAAGCCCGTTGTGTGCTCGTGGGTAGAATAAGACTTTGAACTTCCAAGAGAAGGATTCTGTTTCTTCTGTGGCCTTTTCTCTGGGCTCTTGCTCTGGTCTTTGAGAAAAGTCTTCATCAATGCTGGAGAAACCTGATTTTTCCAGAAAGTACAGTATATATTTGAATAGCTTCTGTGGGGAAGCGTGTGGCAACCCAGTGGACAAAAATGCCTTTGCTTTCCGTAAATACCTGCCCAGAAGTTCCTCCTCACCAATGCCTGGGGGATGTTATGACTCTTGATGGCAGTGGATGTGTTATCAGCTTGGTGTACAGATGTCAGGACATCGTTTTCCTAAACTTCTCATTAATGATTAGAGATTTAAGCAACTATTGAATAAGATTCTTCCCAAAGCGCTTCTGCAGAGGGTGTCCTTACTGTGGCTCCTCATCCTTTCACACTTCATATACATATAAAGGGTTGTCTACTGGCAGCGCACAGGGGCAGCTGTCCCGGGATGCATGGAGGCCAGACGTGCTCCTCCCTGGCCACAGTCCCTCTGCCTGGGTCACGCTGTCAGGTCAGAAGAACAGAACCACACATTGTCTCATTCATTCCGTCTTAACAATAACGTCTCATTCTTGCCTTCCTGGGCAGGGTGTCTTGTGATGAATGTGGATGGGAAAGATAATAAAGAATTAGGCCATTAACCCTTGTGATGTGTACAGTGCTTTCAGAGGGAGAGGAGAAATATGCATTGTCTTCCACATCACAGGGCTGCTGCAAGCCGAATTGCTTCTAGCTCTGGATGTAGAGTTGGACACAGTTTCTGCAGTAACAGGAATTTAATTGTCAAAATAAAGGCCTGTGTGTTTTTGAAATACCAGTTGGGGGTTGTGGATTGTTTGGGAAGTTCCCCCCACCCCTCACATACACAGTCAGGATTGATGGAATGGGAAAATCGGATGTGAAAGAAGACAAAAGACTGGGGAGGAGTCGGCGAGAGTGAAGTACAGACGCCCCCTAGAGGATCAGCAGTTTGGAGCAGGATGGAGGCCTCCTGCGAATGCCAAGTGATCTGAAGTGGGAAGATGATAAAGGGCTTCCTGAAGTAGAAGAACTTGGATCAGCATCAATTTTGAATTTTTTCTAGGTTGTATACTTGGTGTTGTATGTTATTCAGTCGCTCAGTCCTGTCCGACGCTTTGTGACCCCATGGTCTGCAGCATACCAGTCTTCCCTGTCCTTCACCATCTCCTGGAGCTTGTTCAAACTCATGTCCATCGAGTCAGTGATGCCATCCAACCATCTCATCCTCTGTCATCACCTTCTCCTCCTGCCTTCAGTCTTTCCCAGCATCAGGGTCTTTTCTAATGAGTCAGCTCTTCACATCAGATGGCCAAAGTATTGGAGCTTCAGCTTCAGCATCAGTCCTTCCAGTGAATTTTCAGGAATGATTTCCTTTAGGATTGACTGGTTTGATCTCCTTGCAGTCCAGGGGACTCTCAAGAGTCTTCTCCAACACCACAGTTTCAAAGCATCAATTCTTCGGTGCTTTATGGTGTTATATTGGTAAAGCTTTTCTGAGGAAATAAATGTTGGAGCAGCTTTTGTGGCAATATCAGCTAGGAAGAGAGGGCCCTGTTGAAGGGCTTTTCACACTAAACAATTGGCGACAACCTAAATATCAACAGTTGGGGATGCCATAAGTGTAAAGTTTAGGTGAAGTCTGTATGTCATGATACATACAGTGAAATATTATGCAGCCACTTAAAAATTAAAAAGTTAGCAGGTGTTTGGTAGGCCTATGATGATCATGTCACAGTATATACAAATATCAAATCATAACATTGTACACCTGAACCTAATATAATGTTATGTGTCAGTTGTACCACAATTAAAAATCTGTATATATACATAATTGTGTGTATTTATATATGGGCTTCACTGGTGGCTCAGACGGTAAAGAATCTGCCTGCAGTACGGGAGACCTGGGTTCCATCCCTGGGTTGGGGAAGATCCCCTGGGGAAGGGGAAGGCTACCCACTCCAGTATTCTGGCCTGGAGAATTCCATGGACTGTACAGTCCATGGGGTCGCAAAGAGTTGGACACGAGTGAGCAACTTTCACTATACTGTACTATATTTATATATAAAAATGTGTGTGTTAATAGAGATACTCATGATTTAAATGGAAAAAGGTAGTTAAAGATTCATTTTTTATAGATTAAAATTAAAGGTGGTTCTACACATAGGAAAAAACAGAAGGATGTATATATACACATGATAAGAGTTATTTGTGTAGATGATGGGGTTAAAGGTAATTTTTTTTTTCTTTTCTAATCTTATTTGCATTTTCTAAAATTTCTACAATGAATCTATTGCTTTGTAATCAAAAGAATGTTTTAAAATTTAAAAGCTGATTTGTCCTGATTGCAAGAGCCACTTGATAGTTAATGACTGAAATTTTCTGTTTCACAGCCACCTTCAAAGCTTTACCTGTGGTTCTTCTGAACATCGATTTAACAAACGTTTAAAGAATTACTTAGACTTTCCAATAAATGAACTTTGTTCTATGCCTAGCAGGCAATTAATTCTAGGTGCCAATAATATTTGTTATGAACAGAGCCTAGTAGCTTGACTTATAAGAGGATAAACTCTTTTTAGTAAGAAATTGAGAAATTTTAATGATTTCTATTAAAATATGGGGATTTTTTTTTTTTTAAAGACTACCTAATTTTGGAGATTGCCTTTTTATTTATTTTGCACAGGGAGAAGAAATGCTTTGAAAATATGGTCAGGTTTTTTTTTTTTTCCTTCTTCTTTATAGAAATGTTAAGGTGACATAGAGGGTGTGTTTAGCTCTGGAGTGTGTTTTTCCACTGTCTTCTCTCCCCACTCCCTGAGCTAGTGTGCAACACATACACAGTCACACACATGGGTTTCTTTCTCTTTCCTATTTTGTTCACATTTGCGCTTCTATTTGTCCTGGGAACAATATGACAAGCTGAGGTCCCTCTAGTGGACAAACCACTTTTGTTAGCTCCTGTGACTGCTGACCGGAGCCAGCAAAGCCAGGCTTTTACTGCTGGTGTCAGACCTTCCAAGAATAATACATTCATTTCAAGAATAATATATTCAATACTAATATATTTATAGGAATTAAGTGTGCTCTTCTTAAGAGATTGTATCCATAAATTTACATGTGTGTTTACCTCAAATGAATTAATATTTTGGAGCCACACGAAGTGCATTTGCCTTGTTAATGACTTTAGCACTGAAGGAAGCATTTTTTAAATGAGAATCCCATGCTTCGTTATTGAAAGCTACTTAATGAAACACATGGAGTAAAATGAAAACCACAGGGAAACCTTGGCAGTGTTAAGTTAGGTCTTTTAGCTTCTATAAGATCTGAGAATTATCTTTAACTTAAAAATTGTTTTAGGACCTTTCTATTTGTAAAGTTTTTCCAAAGGTTAAATTTAAATTTTCATGTGCCAGTGTTTTGTTATTTCCCTTTCGGAAGTTTATCAGTAGCTTGTCCCTTGAATAGCTCCTTAAATATCTCTCCTTTTAATTTTAAATTTAATGCGTCTGTTTCCTTATCTTTCAGTGAAGATAGCTTGTGTCTTCTTTTGTCTTCTGGGCATTTTTTGGCTGGGTGTTGCTGGCATCTAATAGGGAGAGGTCAGGGATGCTGCTGAATGTTCTCCACAGGACAGTCCCTACAACAAAGAATCATCCAGCCCAAAGTATCAATAGTGCCACAGTGGTGAAACTCTGCTCTAAAGTAACCAACTTTAGTTTTTCTTAAGTGTAAACTAAATTCTTCTTTAAACTAAATTCTTCTTGCTACAGAGTAGCTTTAATTTTTGTTTCTTTACCGAAAATTTGTGAAATTATCCTTTGTATTTTTTAAGTCGCTTAGTTGTGTCCAACTCTTTGCAACCCCAGGGACTGTAGCCTCCAGGCTCCTCTGTCCATGAAATTCTCTAGTCCAGAATACTGGAGTGGGTAGCTGTTCCCTTCTCCAGGGGATCTTCCCGACCCAGGAATCGAACCCAGGTCTCCCACACTGCAGGTAGTTTCTTTACCATCTGAGCCACCAGGGAAGCCCTATCCTTGGTATACTTGAGGTACTTTGCTGGGTAGCTCCCTCACTGTGGTATTCTGTAATAGTAAACGTTGGAATCAGTTCTGTATTGAGACATTTTTACAACTCTGTTCTCAACTTCCTTTGAGTTGGAAAACGGAGTCTTGAACCAGTTATAGTTCTGACCAATACTGTGTTTATGATGCTTTTAAGAAGCATTTTCATTAGTGTTCACAACTCATGAACCCTCACTTCTGGTCCTTTTTCTGCTGTGTTCCTAGTTATTTCCCACTTTATATACTTTGTCCCCCACTCCTGCCATCCATGAGTACATTACTTGCTACTTATATCTGCTTCATTTGTTTTATTCTTTATTTATTATTTTTGGCTGCACTGGGTCTTCATTGCTGCATGCGGGCTTTCTCTAGTTGCAGAGAGCAGTGGCTACTCTTCGTTGCAGTGCTCAGGCTTCTCATTGTGGTGGCTTCTCTTGTTGAGGAGCATGGGCTCTAGGGCATGTGGGCATCTATAGTTGCGGGTCTCAGGCTCAGTTGCTGCAAGGCATGCGGGATCCTCCTGGACCAGGGATCAAACCCGTGTCCCGTGCATTGGCAGGTGGATTCTCAACCACTGGACCACCAGGGAACTCCCTCATTTGTTTTGTTCTTGTTGACTTCTGATTTGTTTATATTATTCTGGACTTCCTCTCCTTAGAGATTTCCCTGCTTGTTTTGAATATTTGCTTACATGCTATGCATGCTTTTAAGTCCTTCATCCACGCTGGTGACAGTGATGTCCAGAATCAACCACTTTAGATCTGTCCTTGATCATCCCCTAAAAGTCTGAGTAAATCGTTGATACTCTTGCTTTGAACTTGATCCTCTTATAGGTTTTATGTACTTCTTAGTAGCTGGGTGATAGAGCAGTATTGTCCAATAGAACTTCCTAAAGCAATGGAAATGTTTTATGTTTTGTGGCAGCCCCTAATCCCATGTGGCTATTGAGCAGTTGCGGTGCAGCTTGTGTGATTGAGGAGCTCATTTTAATTAATATAATTAAAATGTAAATAGCCTCATGTGGCTAGTGGCTACCTGTTGGATAGAGCAGATGTATCACATTGCTGCCCAAAATGTGGTCCCCAGACCAGCAGTATCTCCATCACCTGGGAACTTGCTAGACATGCAGAATCTCCGGTCCTTCTAGTTCTGCTGAAATAGATCTGCAGTTCAACGAGATCCTTGGGTGGTGTCCGTATACACTCAAGCTAGAGAAGCCCTGAAACCTGACTGTACACTGGAGTCACATGGGGAATTTCTAGAACTATTGCCGCTTGGGCCGACCCTCAGCGATTCTGATTTAACTGCTAGTAGGTGTGGCCTGGGCGTTGGGATTTTTTTTTTTAAACATCCCCAAAGTGATTCTAATTACACAACAAAGACTTGTGGTATTCAAACTTTGTGTATATCCACATCACCTGGGCATTTGGTAAAAATACAGAGGCCCAGCTCTTTCCTGCTTCAGCAAGTCTGGGTCTCTGTGTTCTTTATTAGCCCTCCAGTGACTCCCATGGGCCGAGGTGCCTGGTGGGCTGCAGTCCATGGGGTCGCGAAGAGTAGGACACAACTGAGCGACTTCACTTTCACTTTTCACTTTCACGCATTGGAGAAGGAAATGGCAACCCACTCCAGTGTTCTTGCCTGGAGAATCCCAGGGACAGGAGCCTGGTGGGCTGCCGTCTGTGGGGTCACACAGAGTCGGACACGACTGAAGTGACTTAGCAGCAGCAGCAGCAGTGATTCTAATATACGCATTTGGGGTTTATTTAGAACCCCGATCTAGAAGATAGTTTCCTACTTTCTTGGAAATTGTCACGTAAGTGAGAACGAAATGCCTTGCTGACTTGAAAGAAAATTGATCTACTAGATTGTTTAGTCATATGACCGAACAAGTGATTTATGAATACTTGTTTTTCACAAAGTGTGCCCCTCTTGGTGTTGGCTCAATGTTTCCTGCTTGCGATTTTTAAAATTAAGTTGGTGCGTTTCTGGTCTCTAAGATAAGTTTTTTTCCCCCTTTGAAGAGTTAGAGTGTCATTCACATTTTGCTTTTCAGAATTGCTCGGCATTGTGCCCACGACAGCTGGTAGCTTCGTGGTCAGTCTGCCAGTTCCTTAAGGTACGAGTTGGAAAGCCTGTGGATCAAAATGTTCTGTAGTTCGGAAGTGCCTCCGAGTTCAGAAGAGCCGAGCCCAGTTCCCCAACACAGCCTCAGAGTCACTCAGATGTCGCCTGTCAGCTGGGGACAGTTGGCATGGAAGGGTGATTTAATGATGTTTCTGGTACATTCAGATCCCAGCCTACTCCAGACTTAGGCTATAGGGTCAGGAGTATTGCATTTGGTGTAGTTTTGTAATGGGAGATGGGGAAGGGAATGGATAACTAGATGACTTTTCCTTTTCCTTTTCTTTTTTTAACATGTGCTATTTCCTATCAGTCAAAAAATTTTGTTTTTGTGATACAGAAAACTTTTTGTGCAGCCAACTTTTGTTAGACCAGGAGTTCCTTTGCCATTTGTTTCTGGGAAATAGGATAAGAATTGATGAAGGTTTGGGAAATGTTAGTGACAAGCTCATTTTCTTTGCAAAAATTAACGGCTATTAAAAACATGCCACAGAATTGTCTTCCTTCTCTGATCATCAACTTTAGTTTCAATCTGTGTGTTTCCTACAGTAAAATTGTGGGTGGAACATGAAGTGAGTGTGTATTGCTTTTAACCTGTGACAGTTTCAGGACTCTACTAGGAAATCAGCAGCAGTTTCTATGGCTGCCTCTGCCCAGGTGATGTAGCAGGTCTGAAATCAAAAGTAATCAAATACGACCTGGGAGAGCAGTCATTAACTCATGTCTTAGTTGAGATCAAGAAGACTGTGTGATCTCTTTGGCATCATGGATAAGAAGGAATGAGATGGAAAAGCCCAGGAAAAGAAGGCTGTCTGAGCACTAAAAGGACTCAGATTTGCCCCTGGTTCTCTTAAATTAGGGACTTCCCAGGTGGCACAGTGGTAAAGAATCCGCCTGCCAATGCAGGAGATGCAGGTTCGACCCCCAGATCTGGAAGATCCCCTGGAGGAGGAAATAGCAACTCACTCAGTATTCTTGTCTGGAAAATCCCATGGACAGAGGAGCCTAGAGGGCTACGTACAATCCATGGGGTCACAAAGAATGGGATGCAGTTGAGCTTGCACACACACACATGCTCTTAATTGAGGCCCTGTCCTAATAGGAAGCTGGGATCCTGCTATGTTGGGGAAACAGCTTGAGAACTCTCCTGGGGTCTCCTTTCCAATGAACTTAGAGGACCTTCTGACAAAGAGGGGGTCTCTTGGTTTCATCTAAAGCACGAAGATAACTTCTGGGCAAACTGACACCATGCTTGGAAGGGAGGGCTTAGAGGCCAACCCTCAATATAGCAGTTTCCCTCAGTGAAGACACTGGAGTTTCTGAAAAATTCTTCAAAAGCCCATAGCTGGGGATACATTCTTGTCTTATTTTGTCTTTTGAAAAGTATTTGCTTATTAGGCTGCATCAAGTCTTAGTTGTGGCACACACAATCTTTGATCTTTAGTTGTGGTGTGCAGGATCTAGTTCCCTGACTGGGGTTCAAACCTGGGCCCCCTGCATTGGAAGCATAGAGTCTTAGCCACTGGACCATCAGGGAAGTCCCTGGCATGCATTCTTGTGATAGGAGTTGGCAGTGCTGAAGTCTGCCACCGTGAGCTCAGTGTGCAGAAGCCCACCTCTCATTTTCCTAACCATGGACGCAGACTCCACTGGAAGCTTGTTTCTTGTCAGTTCAGTTAAGTTCAGTCGCTCAGTTGTGTCCAACTCTTTGCAACCCCATGAATCACAGCACGCCAGGCCTCCCTGTCCAGCACCAACCCCTGGAGTTTACTCAAACTCATATCCATCGAGTCAGTGATGCCATCCAGCCATCTCATCCTCTGTCGTCCCCTTCTCCTCCTGCCCCCAATCCCTCCCAGCATCGGGGTCTTTTCCAATGAGTCAACTCTTCACATGAGGCGGCCAAAGTATTGGAGTTTCGGCTTCAGCATCAGTCCTTCCAATGAACACCCAGGACTGATCTCCTTTAGGATGGACTGGTTGGTCTCCTTGCTGTCCAAGGGACTCTCAAGAGTCTTCTCCAACATCACAGTTCAAAAGCATCAATTTTTTGGTGCTCAGCTTTCTTCACAGTCCAACTCTCACAGCTATACATGACCACTGGAAAAACTATAGCCTTGACTAGACGGACCTTTGTCTCTGCTTTTTAATATGCTATCTAGGTTGGTCATAGCTTTCCTTCCAAGGAGTAAATGTCTTTTAATTTCATGATTGCAATCACCATCTGCAGTGATTTTGGAGCCCCCCAAAATAAAGTCTCTCACTGTTTCCGTTGTTTCCCCATATATTTCCCATGAAGTGATGGGACCAGATGCCGTGATCTTCGTTTTCTGAATGTTGAGCTTTAAGCCAACTTTTTCACTCTCCTCTTTCACTTTCATCAAGAGGCTTTTTAGTTCCTCTTCACTTTCTGCCATAAGGGTGGTGTAATCTGCATATCTGAGGTTATTGATATTTCTCCTGGCAATCTTGATTCCAGCTTGTGCTTCTTCCAGCCCAACGTTTCTCATGATGTACTCTGCTTATAAGTTAAATAAGCAGGGTGACAATATATAGCCTTGAGGTACTCCTTTTCCTATTTGGAACCAGTCTGTTGTTCCATGTTGCTTCCTGACCTGCATATAGGTTTCTCAAGAGGCAGGTCAGGTGGTCTGGTATTCCCATCTCTTTCAGAATTTTCCACAGTTTGTTGTGATCCACACAGTCAAAGGCTTTGGCATAGTCAAAAAAGCATAGATAGATGTTTTTCTGGAACTCTCTTGCTTTTTTGATGATGCAGCAGATGTTGGCAATTTGATCTCTGGTTCCTCTGCCTTTTCTAAAACCAGCTTGAACATCTGGAAGTTCATGGTTCACGTATTGCTGAAGCCTGGCTTGGAGAATTTTGAGCATTACTTTACTAGTGTGTGAGATGAGTGCAGATGTGTGGTAGTTTGAGCATTCTTTGGTATTGCCTTTCTTTGGGATTAGAATGAAAACTGACCTTTTCCAGTCCTGTGGCCACTGCTGAGTTTTCCAAATTTGCTGGCATATTGAGTGCAGCACTTTCACAGCATCATCTTTCAGGATTTGAAATAGCTCAACTGGAATTCCATTACCTCCACTAGCTTTATTCATAGTGATACTTTCTAAGGCCCACTTGACTTCACATTCCAGGATGTCTGGCTCTAGTTGAGTGATCACACCATCATGGTTATCTGGGTCATGAAGATCTTTTTTGTATAGTTCTTCTGTGTATTCTTGCCACCTCTTCTTAATATCTTCTGCTTCTGTTAGGTCCATACTGTTTCTGTCCTTAATTGTGCCCATCTTTGCATGAAATGTTCCCTTGGTATCTCTAATTTTCTTGAAGAGTTCTCTAGTCTTTTCCATTCTGTTGTTTTCCTGTATTTCTTTGCATTGATCACTGAGGAAGGCTTTATTATCTCTCCTTGCTGTTCTTTGGAATTCTGCATTCAAATGGGAATATCTTTCCTTTTCTCCTTTGCTTTTCCCTTCTCTTCTTTTCACAGCTATTTGTAAGGCCTCCTCAGACAACCATTTTGCCTTTTTGCATTTCTTTTCCATGGGGATGGTCTTGATCCCTGTCTCCTGTACAGTGTCACAAACCTCCGTCCATAGTTCATCAGGCACTCTGTCTATCAGATCTAGTCCCTTCAATCTATTTCTCACTTCCACTGTATAGTCATAAGGGATTTGATTTAGGTCATACCTGAATGGTCTAGTGGTTTTTCCCTACTTTCTTCAATTTAAGTCTGAATTTGGCAATAAGGAGTTCATGATCTGAGCCACAGTCAGCTCCCGGTCTTGTTTTTGCTGACTGTATAGAACTTCTCCATCTTTGGCTGCAAAGAATATAATCAATCTGATTTCAGTGTTGGCCATCTGGTGATGTCCATGTGTAGAGTCTTCTCTTATGTTGTTGGAAGAGGATGTTTGCTATGACCAGTGTGTTCTCTTGGCAAAACTCTATTAGCCTTTGTCCTGCTTCATTCTGTACTCCAAGGCCAAATTTGCCTGTTACTCCAGGTGTTTCTTGACTTCCTACTTTTGCACTGCAGTCCCCTATAATGAAAAGGACATCTTTTTTGGGTGTTAGTTCTAAAAGGTCTTGTAGGTCTTCATAGAACCGTTCAACTTAAGCTTCTTCAGCGTTACTGGTTGTGTTCTTGTCAGTGGTATGAATAAATATCAGTAGCCCACTGGGGCTTAGGCTTCAATGAGAGTGAGAAGGCAACTCTTTAGATATTTCTGATAGGCCTATGTGAGGGCTCTAGACCAGCATAGTTAGTGGGGGAAAAAGTAATTGAGCATCACCACAATTTAGGCAAAATCCAAAACCTGGGAGCTACCCAAAAGGCAAGGAGAAGGGACTGGTTCCATAGCTCTGGGGTGGCAAATTGAGAGAAAAGTATGGAAAGGAGTGGGTCAAGAAGCATGAGACTTACTCCAGTTCTATGAAGGGCTATATGTTTCTGCCCGGCCTTCTGTTCCTGGCTTCACAACTGGGCAAATGCTTAACTACAAAGCTCAGAAAGGAGGGCATACAAAGCTGATCAAGGTGGGGTAGAGAATTAGGTCCTTTACAGATGTATTCAATGGCAACCCACTCCAGTACTCTTGCCTGGAAACTCCCATGGATGGAAGAGCCTGGTGGGCTGCAGTCCATGGGGTTGCTAAGAGTTGGGCACGACTGAGCGACTTCACTTTCACTTTTCACTTTCATGCATTGGAGAAGGAAATGGCAACCCACTCCAGTGTTCTTGCCTGGAGAATCCCAGGAACTGGGGAGCCTGGTGGGCTACCGTCTATGGGGTCGCACAGAGTTGGACACGACCGAGGTGACTTAGCAGCAGCAGATGTATTCAATATATATTCACTAGGTGGGAAGGGGGGTATCTTCTCTTTGGGCCTTCGGAGCCTTGGAATGGCCTGGACTCTGGTAGAATTCGGTGTTTTGGAATTAATGCTGTCTTTGTTTTTCCATTTGGCCATGTACCTAGCGTGTGTCAGTTCCTGGAGTTGTGTCAGAGCCCAGAAGGTGGCTTTGGAGGGGGCCCTGGCCAGTACCCACACCTTGCACCCACGTATGCAGCGGTCAACGCGCTGTGCATCATTGGCACCGAGGAGGCCTATGACGTCATTAACAGGTACAGCCAAAGCCAGCAGCACCGGACACCCAGCTGGGCTCCCGTCTGCTGACACCGCGCTGACCATCCCCTCCCCGTCTTCTCAGAGAGAAGCTTCTCCAGTATTTGTACTCGCTGAAGCAGCCTGATGGCTCTTTTCTCATGCACGATGGAGGTGAGGTGGACGTGAGGTGAGTGGGGTTTTTCTCAGGCTGCTGCATCAGCAGATTCTCAGGCTTATCTGCCATCAGAGATGCCAAACCCGGGGAAGGACACAGGAAATCGCCACCTTGTCTCACTGAATGTCACACAGAGAGATGTGTCAGTGACATGGTTCATAATCCCTGCAAAAATGGGACAGATGTCATCAGGGCTCATTGTCACTTGACTTCTTTTATGTAGATGCCAAACACAAGTAACACAGAAACAAAATCAAATACTTTTGTTTTAAAAATGAAAAATACATTTGCATTTGTTTGGTATGAGATGATATACCATGGATGTAACTGTATAGTGTAATATAATCTTTCATCTCTCTGGTATGGGAAGGGAGGAGAAGGCCCAGTTGGGACTTAGTAAATATTTTCTGAATGTATTTGATGAAAGCGTGAGAATGTTTATATGAGAACTGCTTTGGGCAGTGCAGAAACCCTTAGGGGCCAGTGGAGTCTATGAAAAACTGTGGCATTAACTGATTGGAACCAGGTGGTTCAAAATAATCCTTTTTTCTCAAGAATTGTCTCATGTACCTGGCAAGTCGTTTACTCACCTGGCAGGAGGTTCCCTATAAAATGTCTAGGGAATTCACCTAATTAGTCATTTCTCACAAGCAGTGGATCATTGAGATATATACCAAATTATTATTGTTTAGTCTGATAAATAAATTGTTATGAGGTTTTTATAGCAAAGCCATCTTATTGCCTATTTGTAAATGTGTTGTCCTCTACACGAGTAGATAAATACTCTGGCTTTATTGGTTTGAAAGTATAGGGCAAGAAAAACCATGAAGGTTGTGGAGCACAGGACACATTGCAGATAAAAGGAGATAACCTTTATCTGCAGAGACCTTCATGAATGGTTTTTGTCTATTTGTAACCTGTCTGATCAAACCATAAAATAAGACTAGGTATCTGGAAACCTGGGTATGTGAAAAACTGTTTTTCTGCTCATAACACCTCTGACCTGAAATGTGGGGGTGTTTATCCTCATATTAATGACAGTAAGTACCCAGAGTTAGCACCGACCCCACAGGTTAAGGGCTCAGTCCCACAAGACTGTCTGCACTTCAGACAGCAGTCACAAGTAGTGGGTTCCCAGGTTAACCAATTCTGCCTGATTTGTAAATCAGGGGTCCCTTCTCAGTTCAGTAATTTTCCAGGACAGCTCAGAGAACATTTTTCTAATACCATTTATTATACAGGATATCATAAAGGATACAAATGAACAGCCACATGAAGGGGCATACATATAGGATGAGGTCTGGAAAGGTCCAGAGTCTAAGAACTTCTGTCCCCATGACGATGGGGTGTGACACCCTCCTGACAGGCACTTGGGTGCGTCCACCAACCCAAAAGCTCCCTGAACTTCTTTATCTAGAGTGTTTTAATAGAGGTTCCATTATGTAATGGAGAAGGCAATGGCACCCCACTCCAGTACTCTTGCCTGGAAAATCCCATGGACGGAGCAGCCTGGTAGGCTGCAGTTCATGGGGTCGCTAAGAGTCGGACACAACTGAGCATCTTCACTTTCACTTTTCACTTTCATGCATTGGAGAAGGAAATGGCAACCCACTCCAATGTTCTTGCCTGGAGAATCCCAGGGACAGGGGAGCCTGGTGGGCTGCCGTCTATGGGGTCACACAGAGTCGGACACGACTGAAGCGACTTAGCAGCCACAGCCATTTTGTAGGCATGATTGATTAACTGATCGGCCGTTGGTGACTAACTCAGTCTTCTGGGGAGTGGGGCAGAAAGTTCCAACCCTCTGATCCCATGGTTGGTTCCTCTGGCAGCCAGCCCCCATCCTCCAGGAGTCACCTCGGTAATATAAACTCAGATATGGTTGAACGGGACTTGTTATGAATTACAAGACTCTCACCCCATTACTCAGGAAACTCCACTAGTTTTAAGATCTCTGTGCCAAAATGACCAAATATATGTTTCTTACTATATCACAATACCCCAGTATCTGTTGTTAAAAGATAAACAGGGGCATGTTAAAAATTTTATAACTTATTTGAGCAAAAATTGATTAGAATAGGGCAGCATCCCATCTCGCAGATAGGATGGAAGCCTGAGGAGAGCTGTGCACAATGAGAGACTTCGGGAGGCAGAAGGGGCCCGGGACAAGGAAATAACATCAGGCACTTACCAAAGCGTGGGTTGGCCGTTGCAAAGCCACTTTCCTTGAGGGGCCGGCAGGGGTCGACCGGCAGAGCATCTCACTAGTGCTGATCAGATGGTTCCTGACTGACTGGTTGAAGATCCCATTTCTGGGAGGGCAGAAACCATGATGAAGTCTTGGTTTGGCGATGTGGAGTTTAGCATAAGGGACTCCTTCTGGGGCCTCTTGTCTTGTTTTTAGCACTGTATATACCAGTGAGGGCGTCCTGGGTGGCTCAGTGGTAAGGAATCCACCTGCCAATACAGGAGATGCAGGAAACGTGGGTTCGATCCCTGTGTCAGGAAAATCCTCTGGAGGAGGAAATGGCAACTCATTCCAGTATTGCCTGGAAAATTCCCTGGACAAAGGAGCCTGGTGAGCTATAGTCTGTGGAGTCTCAAAGACTTGGACACAACTTAGCAACTGATCACGATGCCAGTGAAGTCAATATAACTATTGAGGAGAAGCAGTATTGTGTTGACATCTTTAGAAAGAAATTAAAGGGTGTTTTTCCCCTCTTGTTCACTACACTTTCATCCTGTTCTGCAGATACTCCAAATGTAGCCTTTTAATGTTTCCTGAGATTATAGGTGAAAGCAGGCAAACCCTGGCAAGATAGCTTTGGCATTTCATCACTTACCTTTTTCAGATATGATTATTCTCTAACTTATTCATTCCGGTCCCGGTTTCCTTCTGTGTTCTTATTCATATCTGCCAGACAAATGCAAGGAAGCTCCTCCAATAAAATAGGTTTGTTTCTGAGGAGCTCTGTAACCATATACCTCCTCTGGTAACATCCTGCCATTGGAGCCATGCTTTACATTTACAGAGGATTAAAGATGTGAATGATGGATGCAGCCTACAGTCTGCGTCCCTTTCCCCCGCTCAGCGTGATTTCTCGTGCCCCAGTTCCATCGCTTTTCACTTGATTTTCCTTGAATTGTCTTTGTCTGGGAGCATCAGCAGTTGCTCCTGAGTGCTGCCAGGTGGATTTGACCTGAAGAGAAGCAGCAGCTGACGGGGACTCTGTGGCATCTGGAGGCTAGCCTGTCTCCTTCTGGGTTAGAACCGATCTCTTGATATTTCAGGTCTGTCACAACTCCTCATTTCTGAGATGAGCTTACTCAGGCATTCACAGCTCCCATGGACTGCCACTAATCCAAGTCAACTTGTAGCCAGCACCGTCTTTCCCCTCAGCTCTTAAGAAAGGAGCAATTATTTATTCCTGACCTCCTAATCTAGGTTATGTAGCCTGGAGTATTCTGGCAGGGTAGTGGGAAGATAGGGACCCAGCATTTACAAAAGTTTTGGCAACAGAGTGTAGCGTGTGTTTGGGGAAGGGGGAGGTCAGTGTTGCTGAAGTGCAGAGGGGGGCAGGCAGAGAATGAAGCTGGCTGTCCAGGCTGGGAGCAGCCCGAGGAGCACTGCAGTCTCCTTGAAAAGTCTGGAGTTTATTTTAAGGGTAGCGGGAAGCCACTGACAAGTTTTAAGTAGGGAGTGACATCATCTGATTTGTGTTTTGTTAGAAATTCTACAGTGAATACATTGGGCTTCCCAGGTAGCTCAGTGGTGAGGAAGCCGCCTGCCAATGCAGGAGACCTGGGTTCGATCCCTGTGTCGGGAAGATCCCCTGGAGAAGAAAATGGCAATCCACTCCACTATTCTTGCCTGGAGAATTCCATGGACAGAGGAGCCTGGCAGGCTACAGTTCATGGGGTCGCAAAGACATGACTTAGCGGCTAAAACGAACAAGTGAATGCATTATGGTGTTTTAGTGAAAATCCTCTGGTTTCAAGGCTGGAGGGAAGAAGACTGGACAGGAAACTGACCCAGATTAAGGATGACTTGGATTCGGGTGACAGCAGGAGGATAGAGGGTAGTTAACAAATTTGAGAGATACAGTGACTGGATAGAGGGACAGAGGAAGCTGATGCTCAGGAAAAGTGTATTTTGTTCACTCATTGTCTCAGTGTGAGATCTGGCAGCAGATCTGAGGTCTTCCGTTTATGAAACAGACCACACTGCCGACTGCCTCCCTACCTCAGAGGTTATATTCACATTCAAGAGCAAACACTTTTGAACCCCTTTGTGAGACTCAAGGCCTGAGAGGAGTTAGGTCAGACTTTCGAAGTTAGCTTATGGTAGATGATTACAGTTGGCAGAAAAAACTCTTGCATGCTTCTCATGCCTGCTGGTTTAACTCAGCCTCTGCTGTGCCTTTGGCCAGTGTGAGCAGGCTGATTAAAATGCTGGGGGATGGAGAAGGAAATGGCAACCCACTCCAGTACTCTTGCCTGGAAAATCCCATGGATGAAGGAGCATGGTAGGCTACCGTCCGTGGGGTCGCAAAAAAAAAAAAAAAAAAAAAATGCTGGGGGAATAATACCTGCAGCTCACTGGAATGCTTCAGTATGCTTGACTTAGTATTATGTCCATATAGAACAATATGGAAGCTCGACTCTTCTTTTATATTCCTTAGGAGCCCTTAGATAAAGGATCTTGAAAGAAAATTAGAACAAACAGGTTTGTCTTCAACATAAAATGAAACTGGGATGTTGGATGTTTGAAAAGACCATGTGCTAAGTCGCTTCAGTCGTGTCTGACTCTTTGCAATCCCATGAATTGTATAGCCTGCCAGGCTCCTCTGTCCATGGGATTCTGCAGGCAAGAATGCTGGATTGAGTTGCCATTTCCTATTTCAGGAGATCTTCCCTACCCAGGAATCGAACCTGTGTCTGTTGCATCTTCTGCATTGGCAGGCGGGTTCTTTACCACTAGGGCCACCTGGGAAGCCCATAGTGGAAAAGAAAAGACAGTTTGTAGATGTGTTCTATACTAGAGGGAGAAGCTGAAATAAAATGTGTCCTGAGAAGAATTAGGGCTGGCAGGATAGAATGGCAAGAATTATTCTAAATCAAGTAGGATATGTTCTTTTTTCTATTTAAAGTGTGTGTGTGTGTGTGTGTGTACTGGAGGGGTGCTTGAAATCAAAACTCTTTTCTCGCTCTAGAAGTCTAAGGAATGGATCTGAGTAGCTCATCTATTCTGGTCCCTCTTACTTGGTCTACGCAGCCATGTGGTCTGGCAGCCTGCTTTGGAGGTTGTCTGTTTGAAAGAAATACGGTTAACCTTTAATGTGTCCATGCCATAATCATGGCACGTCCTGGATCTAAGAACAGTCTTGACAGCTGAATGAATGAGCATCTCAGAAATACCTGAACGACAGCATGGAATTTTGGGAGCCATTGTAGATCTTTGAAAGAAGAGCTGAATTCACTGTTGACATAAATTGATACGGCTGTTATTTTGTCTGGTGTAGAGATTTGACTATGTGGAGGTAGGGAGAATAGAATGTCATGTTCTTTGTCTGAGACCATGCTGTGAGGAATTTGATCCAAATGGAATGTCAGAGCTCCTGGTTGGAGACCAGAGTGAGGACAGGAGTGAGGACAGGTGGTGATTACAGCTTATGAGGCAGAGAGCAATGCACCCAAGAAGTTCAGTGAGCCTGTTTGAGCTCTTTCTGAGAGTGTGACACTTGCCCCTCTATTTCTGTCCTTCCAGAAGTGCGTACTGTGCTGCCTCGGTAGCTTCGTTGACCAACATCATCACCCCAGACCTATTTGAGGGCACTGCTGAATGGATTGCAAGGTGAGAGATGCTGGGATTTGTCCTCTTTCTTAGACAGCAGGCGGTCAAGACTTCTAAAAAATAAAGGAAGTGCAGAAGAACCAGAAGGGAATGTCAAATTACAAAAGACATCTTAAGGTTGAAAGATTTTACATTTCAAAAATACTTTAAAAGTTTTCTTTTTTCCAATTTTCTTTAATGTGATTGGCAAGGATCAAAACTCTGGGTAAACAATATTAGTCAGAGTCTAAATGGATTTAAACCAGTTTGAAGAGAACTTTGGAAATATCTCAAAAATGTTCTTGCTGATGACCCCAAAATTCCACTTCTCCAGAAACTCACACACATGCATGAGAGAGACAAACATTTGTAATAGTAAATAAAGCTAGAAACGGGTTAAACGTTCATAAGCATGAGATGGATAAATGAGTTGTGATGTAGTCACATTGGAATATAAGATAGCAATTAAAATGAATGAACTAAAGCCGCATGTATCAATATGGGTGAATCTCAGAACACTATTGAGTTTAATAGTGTTAAACTAGTGTAAAAAAAAGTGTTAAAGAAAACACGCAGATTAGCACATTGACTGGAAATTTGAAAACATGCAAAACAATTCTGCATTGTTTATGGGAAGAATCACATGTAGTGATATAAAAACATGCTGGAAAGAATAAGCACCAAACTTAGGATGGTGGTTACTTCTGGGAAGAAAGCAAACAAAATGAGATTATAGCAAGTCTGCACTTCTACTCGGGCTTCCTAGACGGTGCTAGTGGTAAGGAACCCACCTGCCAATGCAGGAGACTCAGGTTCAATCCCTGGGTCGGGAAGATCCCCTGGAGGAGGGCACAGCAACCCACTCCAGTATTCTGGCCTGGAAAAACCCATGGACAGAGGAGCCTGGTGGACTACAGTTTGTAGGGTCGCAAAGAGTTGAACATGACTGAAGTGACTTAGCATGCACACGTGCGTACTTGTACTCAGGAGACTTCACTTGTATCTGTAACTGTCTATTTGTATTATTTGCTATACTTTCTTGGATCCTTCCAATTATTTCATAATTAAAAAAAAAAAAGGTATAGTAGGTTTATACATACTATTGAGGGATTAGATTATATCCAAGCTGTATTGTTTTATTTTTTATATCTTAATTTTTATCAAAGTAGTACTTACTGCTATGAAAATATAGTTTTCAGCTAAATCAAATGATATACTATGATCATATTTACCTTTTTTTGTATGACTTTTTTTCCCTCTGGAATTAATCATTACCTCCTAATTCACACATTTTCTGCCAGAGCTATAAAATTACTCTCAATATGGTCAAACAATTCAGGTAATGTTATCAGTTCTCTTTTGTGTATGTGTGTTTGTGTACATGTGTGTGCTCGTGTGTTTTGAGTTGTCTACCCCGGGGTCTCTGCCCTCCTGCTTCAGTCTGGACATATTGATCTCAGCTTGCTGCACCAGAATACCAGCTCAGCTGGTATCCAGAAGCTTCCTTTCAGCATGAAATTCACTTCACTTCTCTGCTTTGTTAAAGCCCCAGTCCTCCTTTCTCCTGGTTTACTTACTCATTTGAATGAATCACTTATTCCAACAGATCCATCCCAAAAAAGAGAACTTGGGAGATAGATTTTTAAGATTTTGCAATTATTTTTATTCTAGTCTCACACTTGATGGCTATTTGGTTAGAGACTTCTAAATTGAAAACTATAAATTATATTCCTTCAGACTTTTAAAGCATTGCTCCATTATCTTATGGCTTCCAGTGTCATTGTTTAAAAGGCTGATCATAATGATAGCCAACCTTTACTGAGGACCTGGTATGTAATACTTAATAGTAAGAGAGCTCTAGTTTAAACATTGAGAATATAACCTTTTAAGCTAGGTGGCCTGGGTTTGGTTCTTTTTTATATACCTTCTGTTTCTCAGTTGAGATTTCCCATTTTTTCATTCATTACAAGCATATTTTTCTTCATAAAGATAAATATAAAATTATAATATCTGTTTTAAAATTCTTGCCTGGAAATTTCAACATCTGGCTATCTTGGAGTTGACATGTCACGTTTTCCTGAGTGCCTGTGTCAAGTGGTGTTTGGCTTGTACCCTGGACATCATGGCTTCCCAGTTGGCACTAGTAGTGAAGAACCCACCTGCCAATGCAGGAGACATAAGACACATGGGTTCAATCCCTGGGTCAGGAAGATCCCCTGGAGGAGGGCATGGCAACTCACTCCAGTATTCTGGCTTGGAGTATCTCATGGATAGAGGAGCCTGGTGGGCTCTGGTCCATAGGGTTGCAAAGAGTTAGACATGACTGAAATGACTTAGCTTGCATCGCTGGACGTTGTGATGTTATGTTGTAGAAACTGGAGTCATTAGATTGCTTTAAAGAGTGTTGATCTTTTTCTTCTAGCAGGCAGTCATCTTGGTTAGTTGCTTGCAGTGGGCAGGGGCTCAGCTCTTGGGTCAGTTCTTAGTTAGAAAGTGCTTTCAGTGGGTCCAGTGCATGCATGATTCAGGGTCAGGTAGAAACCTGAGCGGAGTTTAAACATGGAATTTGGTATTTTCCTTCTCTGACTCTCCTCTTTCTGGGATTCCTCATCAATTTCTGTCATCCTGGTTCTTCTTGCCAGAAATATGGGGCTTTCAGTTTCAGCTGCCTTTCCACTGACCTGCTTGCCACTGTTGGGCAGCTGTAGCCATCCTCAGGGCAAATCAGGAAAAAAAGAAAAGGGAGGAATGGGGGAGAGGAGGGACTGACTTCCAACTTTCAAATCCCAACCTTTTTTCGTTTGCTGAGACTTCAGGAAGTAGTTTTAGTGTGTTTTGTCCAGAGCATGTAGTTATTAGTGTTTGCAGGATTCTGACTGCCTGGGTTTGAAACCCAGTTTTGTCATTTATTAGCTTTGTGCTTTGGTCAAATTGTTTAAATTCTCCATGTCATAGTCTCCATATGCGTCAAATGATGAGATATTGAATTTGATATTAAGCTGAAATACAAAGAAATTTAAGTAGTAAAACTTCTTATGGTATCCACTGTGTGTTCCTGCCTCCCAGTCCACTGTCTGTTTCTGCCTTATTTCTCTTATTCTTGCTGTTTGGAAAATTCATGATGATGAGCCATGATAGGACTTTTTGTTGTTGTTCATGGTGCTGGGTACTCTACAAGTATCTTCAGTCTAGAATTGCATGTACTTTACTTCCATACTTACTAAGAGGTTCCCTTACCTTTTATCTTCTAATCCTTCTATTGAGTTTTTATTTCTGTAATTCTATGTAAAAATTTTCAAAGCTTATTTTTAATCTCCATTTATATAAAAAAAGAATACTTCTTTTTTATGTACTCTCTTGTTCTTGTTTCAGGGATATTTTGTCCTTGCAGTGTTTAAAAAGTTTACTTCTGCTCCTTATGTTATTTCCTCCAGTTTATTTTTGTTTTATTTCTATGTCATGTTTACATAAAAATCTTTTTCACGTAAGAGCCTTTGCTCAAATGTCTGATGTTCATATTTAAGACTCAGGTGCTAGAAAGCTGATGGAGAGCTATGTTTGCCAGAGTGGCCTGGGATCCAGCCATTCATGGGGGAATTCTCATATATCAGTATCCATAGGATTTTTCCCTTGGGCTTATCTATTTATGTAGAGAACCTTCCAGATTCCTGGTTATGGTATGAAGCTGGCAGCCAGCTTTGTGAACTCTAATCGGGGAAGGGGGCTTCTCTGGTGGCTCAGCAGTAAAGAATCCACCTTCCAATGCAGGAGACGCGGGTTTGATCCCTGGGTCGAGAAGATCCTTTGGAGAAGGCAATGGCAACCCACTCCAGTATTCTTGTCTGGAAAATCCCATGGATGGAGGAGCCTGGCAGGCTGCATTCCATGGGGTTGCAAAGAGTCAGACAACGACATAGCGACTGAACACCAACAACAACAGAGTAAGGGGTTGGGAGTGCTTTTGCTCAGATCATAGACTTCCACTTAATCCTTCTGCTCAGTACAGTACCTCCACCTGCTCCCAGCTGTGCTGGAAATCCTGGAATTCACACCTCTTGATTCAGCCCCTGCAACCTCCCATCTGCTGGGTACCTGGAGGTCTAACTGAGTCTCTTTATCAATTTACCACCAGTCAACTCAGTTAAAAAGCTTCCCACTTTAGGGGTAGCTTGCGTTCCTCAGCTTGTCATCGGAGAACATCACCTTGCTTTCTGTTGCTTCATCCCTCCTTCCCTCCCAGGGCTGGTGTAGGTTTCTCGGCTCTGTTAAGTCAGTTACTTCTTATCTTCATCCTTTTCCAGCTTTCACAATTTTGTTATCGCCTCTCTGTATTCATATCCTCTCCTATTCTCTTTATCCTTATGGGTTTATCCTTTTTTTAAAATTCCTTTACTTTCTTTCATTTTACTGGGCTCTTTTCAATCCATTATACTTAGCTAGAAGAAACTCCCAAAGAATTTTGCTAAATTGCTCTCATGCATGCGAAAACAAAGGGATGGAAAGTGGAATATGTAAATAAATGCATATTGTGTGTGTGTGTGTGTGCGCGCGCGCGCATGTGCGTGCAGAAAAAGAGACTGAGACATAGAAACTGTCAGTGGTTACTGCTGGTAAGAGGAACTAAGAGTTCAGGCTCAGCAGGAATCATAACTTTTTATTGTTTATTCTTTTATACTTCTTTTTAACCTCAAAAAATTTTAAAGCTGAGTTAAGAAAAGTTAAGAAAAAACATTAAGAGGTCCCTTGCATATTCTTCACTCATCAGAGCTTTCAAAGTTGAGCTGTGCTATGCTCCAAGAAGCCAGATGCATTGGAAAGAAAATTTGGATTGTGTGTCTTTGGGTGGCCATAGGGTTGAGGGATGGAGGATGCTGAAGAAGCTATTCAGGGGGCAGCAGGCAGTTTTTGACTCTGTGCTGTGAACTCGCTGGGCCTCGATTTAGTTCAGTTCAGCCGCTCAGTCACATCCAACTCTTTGTGACACCATGGACTGCAGCACGCCAGGCCTCCCTGTCCATCACCAATTCCCGGAGTTGACTCAAACTCATGTTCATGTTCATTGTGGAGAAGGAAATGGCAACCCACTCCAGTATTCTTGCCTAGAGAATCCCATGGTCAGAGGAGCCTGGTGGGCTGCTGTCCATAGGGTTGCACAGAGTCGGACACCACTGAAGCAACTTAGCATGCATTGGAGAAGGAAATGGCAACCCACTCCAGTATTCCTGCCTGGAGAATCCCAGGGACAGAGGAGCCTGATGGGCTGCCATCTATGGGGTCCCACAGAGTCAGACACGACTGAAGTGACTTAGCAGCAGCAGCAGCATGTTCATTGAGTTGGTGATGCCATCCAACCATCTCATCCTCTGTTATCCCCTTCTCTTCCCACTCTCAGTCTTTCCCAGCATCAGGGTCTTTTCAAATGAGTCAGTTCTTCACATCAGATGGCCAAAGTACTGGAGTTTTAGCTACAGCATCAGTCTTTCCAACGAATATTTAGGACTAATTTCCTTTAGGATGGACTGGTTGGATCCCCTTGCAGTCCAAGGGACTCTCAAGAGTCTTCTCCAAAACCACAGTTCAAAAGCATCAATTTTTCGGCACTGAGCTTTCTTTATAGTCCAACTCTCACATTCTTACATGACTACTGGAAAAATCATAGCTTTGACTAGATGGACCTTTGTTGGCAAAGTAATGTCTCTGCTTTTTAATATGCTGTCTAGGTTGGTCATAACTTTCCTTCCAAGGAGCAAGTGTCTTTTAATTTCATGGCTGCAGCCACCATCTGCAGTGATTTTGGAGCCCCCCAAAATAAAGTCTTCCACTGTTTCCCCATCTATTTCCCATGAAGTGATGGGACCAGATGTCATGATCTTAGCTTTCCGAATGTTGAGTTTTAAGCCAACTTTTTCATTCTCCTCTTTCACTTTCATCAGGAGGCTCTTTAGTTCTTCGCTTTCTGCCATAAGGGTGGTGTCATTTGCGTATCTGTGGTTATCAGGCCTCTCTGAAAAAGGCCTCTGAATTCCCAAGGCCTCTCCTCTAATGAGAGGTGCCTGGAAGACAGGAAGTACTACAGACTCCTTTTTCTTCCACCTGAAAGTTGGATTAAGTGCTCATTGACCTGTACACCTGTGAGGATTTGTGAGGCAGACACGCCTGTAGGGAATGTGACTCTATATACATATGAGTAGATCATTGGAAGTAAAGTTCTGTGTTATATGAAAATACACAGAAAGGAAAATTTCTTTATATCACACAAATAAAACAGGTTTATTAAGGCATGCAAAAAGAAAATCTAAAGTCACCAACCACTCGTTTGTTTCTTATCTTTCCAGAATTCCAGAAAAATCATGCAGTACATTATCATTTTATGACTTTTTCATGTAATGTATTTGGAACACTTTAAAGTATACTTCTGTAATGTCATTTTAAATGACATATAGTATTCTGTTATATGGATATAGCATAATTTATATAACCATTCCCTTACTATTGAGTTTCTGAGTTGTTTCTAATATTTCACTATTATAAATGGGGATACAAAGAAACATTCTTATAATCCAGTCTTTGGACACATTCATACTTACTTTGTAAGATTAATTCCTAGAAAGTGAAAAGTGAAAGTGAAAGTCGCTCAGTCGTGTCTGACTCTTTGCTACCCCATGGAGTATACAGTCCATGGAATTCTCTAGGCCAGAATACTGGAGTGAGTAGCCTTTTCCTTTTCCGGGGCATCTTCCCAACCCAAGGATCGAACCCAGGTCTTCTGCATTGCAGGTGAATTCTTTACCAACAGAGCTATCAGGGAATCCCTTTAATTCCTAGAAATGACCCTAGTATTGCTGGGCCAAAGAGTTTCTATGACTAGAAAATACAGTCATATTTTCTATATTAGCTTACATTATCTAATTATCTTATAATCCCAATAATTATTAATAATTTGAAAATATGAGAACTTTTAATTTGGAAAAATAAGTTTACTTTGGATAGCTATAAAAGTATATATGTTCATTCTGGAATCTTTTTGAAAACACAGAAAAATAAAGAGGAAAGGTATCAGCAATAGATTTGTGTTAAAAGATAACCATAATTAGCAATTATTTTTCAATTTTATTTTAAACTGATGGTTATCACAGTGTACATATGATTTCGGGAAGATCCTCTGGAGAAGGAAATGGCAATCCACTCCAGTATTCTTGCCTGGAAAATCCTATGGACAGAGGAGCCTGGCAGGCTATAGTCCATGGGGTCGCAAGAGTCGGACACGCCTTAGTGACTAAACCACCACCACCACCACCACATATGATTTTATAACTCTTTCCAAAAAGTAATGATTTGAGGTACTGTTTGTTTGTTAGTAGACTATGTTTCCTTCTTTTTTTTTTTTTGAGGAAAGTGTGAAAGTCACTCAGTTGTGTCCAACTCTTTGCAACCCCATGGACTATACAGTCCATGGAATTCTCCAGGCTGGAATACTGAAGTGGGTAGCCATCACAAGATCTCCAGGGGATCTTCTCGACCCAGGGATCAAACCCAGTTTTCCCACATTGCAGGCGGAGGAAAAGGCATTTCTAAAAGTTAATTCGCTGGCATCTTTCCATTCATAGTTGCAATTTTTAAAGTAAAATTAGAAGGGTTGATTTATAATGTTACGTTTAAGGTGTACAGCAAATTAATTCCATTTTATATATATATATTCTTTTGCATATTCTTTTCCATTATAGTTTATCACAAGATACTGAATATAGTTGCAGCAGTTTATGCCTTAAGCTGAGCCACTTCACTCTGTGCCATCCAGGGTGCTCATTGGTTGACACTCAGTCGGGTTTTCTCGACCTCCTCCCAGGTGTCAGAATTGGGAAGGTGGGATTGGCGGGGTACCAGGAATGGAAGCCCATGGCGGCTACACATTCTGTGGCCTGGCTGCGCTGGTCATCCTCAAGAAGGAGCGCTCCTTGAACTTGAAGAGCTTACTAGTAAGTACTTGGTGATCTGTCTTCCCCTCAGGCCCCAGGCCCCTGGGATGTGACCTCTCAGACATGCCGGTTTCAGGGATGTTTGTCTGTGTGAAGAGCTAGCAGTTCCTACCTTGAGCTCTGGGCTGACAGTCCTGTAACAAAGCTTCAGATGCAGTTGTTGGATCGCCTAGCACTGTTACGAGAGAGTGCAAGGGGTGAACATCTGCTCTCAGTCTCGGCTCCCTTCTTCCTGCCTTTCCTTCTCCTGCTCTCAACCTTCTACATCGTGTGTTAGGCCAACCCCAGAGGCTTCTTGAGTCCCTCAGACAACTGGGGAGGGCCACAGTACCTGCCTCTTATTTCTAGGCAAGTATAGCCTCAGTCTCTTAAAACTAGAGGTTTTCACGTGTCTTAGGAAGATTCTCCTGGGAGAAGTTATGAGAAGAGCCTTGAGCATTTTGAAGCCAAGCTTTTATTACCCACTGCACTATGTGAATGTTTAGTAGCTACCTTTACATGAGCTGGTCCCAGCTCTGGTACACAGAGCGGGTGGCCCAGGCATTTATGTCTCAACTCCAAGCTCCTGCCCATTATTCAGAGTGAACTCTTTATCCAGGGTGCAGTCAGCTTCAGGGACTTGTTAGACTGTAGCTAAATTATCATTGGAGGCCTGGTATACACACACACAGAACCACCAAGGAGCTGTCTTCGGTGCAGCTTTTACTCCCTTATGACCTCAAAGCAAATCAGCTGCAACTGACATTCATCTCCTCTCCCTAAGTTCAGATGTCAGGTTGCATTGTAGAAACTTGTGAGACCCATCATGGTGTCCCAAGAGAGTTTATATTTTTCCCTGTACAGATATGACCAGTGGCATTTTGTCTTGGCCTTTAGGAAGCCTCCTGTAGCATACTCTTCGTGAAGGTTCTTAAAGCCTGAAGGGTTTATGCCCAAATGGCTAACTTTATGCATAGACTTAGAGTTTATCAGACGTTTAAAAACCTGATCACTAACAAGGTGTGAAACATAAAAGCCCCATCTCCCAGGCAGAAATAAGAAATAAGCAGATGTCTCAGTTCCAGTAACAGTGTTCTGTTCTGGATTTGAACCCTTTCTCTGCCACTTCATAGCCTTGTGACCTTGGGAAAATTGTCTAATCCATTTTAACTTCAACTCTTTTTCTCCATAAGGTAGAGGTAATAGTTCTTTGAAGGCCAGAGAAGATAATATACATAAAACAGCCTGGTCTGTAGCAGGGGCATCCTTCTTACCCAAACTACTCCCTCCTGTTTGCTCTGGGAGAACTAGGGCCCATATCTGAGGGATTTTATGAATTCACATAGCCAAGGGAAACAGAATAAATCCATGGGCTTAGGCACTGAAAAAAATTATTTAGTCTATCTTATAAACACTTAATCTGTGGGGTAAGCAAAAATGAAGAATGGACTCCCTACTTTAGTGCCTGTTTTCTGGAGTAACGCTTCACCTACTTTCTTTAGATGGCATCAGTCCTAAAGCACTGGTTCATGTAAGACTGACCGGGGATATGTTAGTGTGTGTACCTGCAGTGCAGTTTTTTGTGTGTGTCTTTCTAAGCGTTTTAGGATTGTGACTCTATGGGTGGTGTTGCCTTGAACAGGGATATAATCTAAACCCTACAATTGTTAATTAAAGGAGGGCTGGACTGGTTCTTCCAAAGGGGGTCCTCAGTGACTCGTTTCAGGAACTCAGCGTAGTAAAACGTAGGTCCAGGGGAATGCCCTCCTCTGTACCTTTCAGTTTGGTGAAGCAGCTCCTTGAGATCCTGGCTGGTGGCTGGAGCTGTCTTGAGGGGCTGGGAGGGACGTGGAAATATTATCTGCTCAGCCAGTTGGTCTGCTCGTTCCTCGAGGCCAAGCCCTTGACTATCTTGATGTTGGAAGCAGAGTGTGTTTAGAAAACTTGGAGATAAGGGAGGAATGTATCACGTGTGACCATTGAGTGACACCAAGAGCCATTTTATAGGTTCACAGTAAAGGCTATTCTGTCAGCTAGCCAGTTCGCCCTGGAGCAGCAGAGCGGCTAGATGCACAGGCCCATCCTCGTTCACCAGGGCTAGTGGCTTCTGCCCCTGGTTCTGCAGGGGCCGAGGGCTGTGCTAAGAAACCTGGGGTGAATTTCCTTGCCAAAAACCGTGTGAAATCATCTGATGACCTGTAGGACAAAATTCCATTTATTTGCTTTTCATAAACTTCCCTGAACAAGGAAAGTGAATAGAAATGAGCCACTGGTGGTCTGGCCTGAAACTTCCCAGTTACACCTTGTTTATTAGGAGGCGTTATTGCAGGTCTCCTTCCTGGCCAGGTTGGCCCCTTTGTTCTTTCAGCACCAGAACCCTCTTGGAAGCCAGGAAAGGCGGTTAGTTGTCTGTTAGGCCCCGAGCAGGAATTCCTGTGGGTTGCCTCCAGAGGGTTAAACGTGCTGTTGCAGTGTAGAGCCCTCTGTGACGTTGAGGGCGAGGAAGTTGGAGGTCAAAGCGCGGGAACGGGAGCTGAGAAGCCAGAACCTGGGAACGCTCCCTCCCAGACCGGCCTCTGGAGAGCTGGCTGGATCACGTGTCTCTTTTAACCTCTGGCGCCTCTCTCTTCTCTGTCTCCCGCTCAGCAATGGGTGACAAGCCGGCAGATGAGGTTTGAAGGTGGATTTCAGGGCCGCTGCAACAAGCTGGTGGACGGCTGCTACTCCTTCTGGCAGGCGGGTCTCCTGCCCCTGCTTCACCGCGCGCTGCACGCCCAAGGTGAGCCCGGGGTGCTGGCGGGGCTGGCGGCTGCCCTCGGCTGCTGACCGAGTCAGAGGCCAGGGCGCTTGGTTAGAGGAGTTGAGACAGGCTCTGTCCATCCTGGATTTTGAGCGCCCAGTGTGGACCCTACCCCCCCAGGCACGCGTGTGCCAGCTAGGGTTTCGTCCTTGGGTTCAGAGGTCACCGCTGCTTCACCCTGGCTGTGGCAGGTGGGGGCGGTGGGAGCCTGGCCGCATGGTGACTGCTCCCTCAGCTGAGTGTGAAGCCACAGGTTCCGATGCAGAGCTTTGTGTGAGTCATGTCAGACTGAAAACCCGTATTGTGCACATGGTCACAACAGTGCCAAAAAGGCGGGAAGAACCCCTGGAGCAAAGACCCACCATGCCAGGCGGGCTGCATGGTGGCTGCCATTGGAAGTGCCGTAGTTTAGATTCATTGAAGAATCCCGGATGCAGGTTAGTACTGCCTCCCCACCCCCAACCCCCACACCCTGGAGTAGAGACACCTGGGTTGGTCATCTCTGTGGGACCTCAGACAGGGGAATGCAAATCCAAGCAGGGAAATAGTAAATTCCTGGGAGACTTCCCTGGTTTTACCTCTTGAAATCTCAGGTTGCTTCCTGGATCATCTTTCTCATTTACTTTGTGTGAGAACAGGAAGGAAACCAGTGGGAGAGGGGAAGGTCATGGCGGCCCTGCGGTGTGCTGATCGGTCTTGGAGTACGATCCCTTGGCCCAGAAGAAAGCTTAGTAGCTGGGTTATTCTTTGCTCAAATGTAGAGATACGATTCTTTTCTACTGCCCTCCATCCTCCCGCCACCCGCTTGCCAGACACACAACTTTCTCTTATTTGACTGTTTTTTTCCTGAGCCCCTTGCATTCGTTTCTTATTTGAAGTCAACAGAGGCTCTCTCCTGTGTCCCCATCACCCCACCTTCCCTGTCGCGGCCTAGATTCCTCTGCCTAGAGCCCCGGTTTCAAGGTGCTGAGCTGTGGCCTCCCACTGACTCTGGAGCCTGCATGGTCTCTGCTTTGAACACTGTAGTAGGAAATCAGAAATTCCCTGAGAGTCCAATGTTTCAAAACAAGAAGTAACTTGGGGTTTTAGTGATCTCTGTTTTTGGAACTGGTGAGGTCAAACCTCTGGAAACACCCTCCACCTTTCACAAGCCTGTCCCTGGAAGGGATAAGATGCAAAAATTCTGTAGCTGCCAGGAAAATCTGGTGAGAGGGTAACAGGAACCCTACCTGCCCAAGTCTTCATGGGGTCCCTGCTTCATATTTTGCTTATTATAGCACAAGTTCTGGAGGATTGGTCCTACTTCCACATTTGCCTGTGGAAGAAAGTCAGTTGTCTGTGGATTTTGGTGCTTCCAGCTTTTTTCACTTCATGGGAGGAGGCCCATATTAGGCCTATAGCTCACTTCTCAGTAAATAGTGGACTTGGACCAGGCAGGGATCTGGGAAGAAGATTTGAGTGGTAGACAAAATGCTGATGTTGGGAGTCAGAAGGAGATGCGATGTAGAAAGATATTCATAATATACTGTAGTCAAAGTTAGGTTTCAAAGTAGTATGTATGCAATTCACCAGGGAAGTCCCAGGAAACATACTTTTAAAGTTTTATATCCTACCGTTCAGTTCAGTTCAGTCGCTCAGTCGTGTCCGACTCTTTGCGACCCCATAGACTGCAGCATGCCAGGCCTCCCTGTCCATCACCAACTCCCGGAGTTTACTCAAGCTCATGTCCATTGAGTCGGTAATGCCATCCAACCATCTCATCCTCTGTCGTCCCCTTCTCCTCCCACCTTCAATCCCTCCCAGCACCAGGGTCTTTTCAAATGAGTCAGTTTTTCGCATCATGTGGCCAGCGTATTGGAGTTTCAGCTTCAGCATCAGTCCTTCCAGTGAATATTCAGGACTGATCTCTTTTAGGATGGACTGGTTTGATCTCCTTGCTGTCCAAGGGACTCTCAAGAGTCTTCTCCAACACCACAGTTCTTTTACCTTGTGTATTACTTTTATTTTAGTAAGTGAACAGATATGTTTTTCAAAGGTGGTGATGCTGACACTGATAATTAAAATGATGATGTGGGACCAGCACACTGTGGCACATGAACCCAAGCCATCCCTGACTCGGCGAGTGGTCGTCAGGCCATCAATAGTCCATGAGGTGGCTGCCTTAGGCATAGAAGACAGTATTTGAGTAGAAGAATGAATTATTATTAATATATTTAAAATGTCCAATGCTGACTGAGTCACTTTTTTTGTGTGGAGCAATAAGACCACAGCAGGCCTGTGAGTTTCTGTTTGGATTGGTAGTTACGAGTTGCTGGCTTGGGACGTACTCCGTATTTGTCCACCTGCAGACTGAGCTCCGAGTGGCTGTACCTGTCAGTTACTGTTGGAAAAACTTTTGATTTCTCAGATAAAAGGAACCTTTGAAATGCAAAATGACATTATAATGGGGGTCTGTATTTTAAGGGAGAGGGATAAAGGATTTAAAAGGCACTGTTATCACTCTGTAATCATATTTCCTTTTATCCCTCTGTGATTATGTGTGTTGATGTGCAAGTTCAGGATGCCAGGAAGTTCTTGTTGAGTTTATGAACTTTGAGAAATGTTGGAGGTAACTGCAACACTATAATCTATTTAATAATAAACATAGCATTTTCTTCTCAGATTCCAGTTTTAGGGGTAGGTTATCATTTACCTTAAGGTAACAGTCTTTTATTTATTATAGGATATGAAATAAAGGTATATTTTATACTGATGTTTCATACAGTTAATCCTAAAGTTTGATAAATATGCTTTTTAAAATAACAGCTTTCTTGAGATATAATTTACATACTGAACAATCTACTGATTTGAAGTGTACAATTTAGTAGTTTTTAGTGTTTTCAGAGTTGTGCAACCACCCCTGCAGTCAGTTTTAGAATATTCACTACCCCCCACCACAATCCCTGTGTGCATTCAATGTGCTTCTTAAAAGAAGAAATCACAAAGGAAAAATCAACAGTGTCATTATGGCATATAGGTAAACTATATTTATGTAATTTAAAAAACCCATTTAGCCAAAAAGTAGAGCAAAAAGGGAGAAATAAGGATACCATATGATACAGATAAAGGGTAAATATAGTAAAACGTTAGATTAATAAAATTGACTCTTGTATCTCAGAAGACAGAGGATACTTTCAAAAGGAAACACAACTAGTAAGCAAGTTATGAAAAAACTTCACCCTAATTAGTAGTTAAAAGCAAGATAAATGATTAGGTACTCTTTCTTTTTAGCATTTTAAGTGCTAAAAACTTGCTTCCATATATGATGTTTTATCTTACTTTTATTTTATACTGAAGCATAATTGATTAACAGTGTGTGTTAGTTTCAGGTGTATGGCAAAGGGATTCAGTTATACATATACATGTTTCACTGAGAACTTTTTAAAAGTAACCAACGCTGGAGGTAGTACAGAAAAAATCTTAAATTTTACTGGCAGCTATATAAAGCCTCAAAGCAGTTTATCAGTATCTATGAAAAGCCTTAAAAAATGTTTATTCTTTTTTAACTGAATCATTCCACTCCTTCGAATCTATTTCAAGAAAATAATCCTAAACATTGAGAAGATTCACAGAGGTGTTTACTGCAGCATTTTTTTATGATTGCAAGGAACTGGAAACAGCCTTGGCAACAAGTACACTAGAGAGAAGTCCCATCACATCTGTGTGTATCTCCTACAGGGCTGTGCTCACAGGCGGAGAAAGGACAAAGAGGAAAGTAATTGCAATACTGTGAGCACTTCAGGAAGCATGTGTCCTGGGCTGAGCACAAGCGGGGGGCTCTGACTGTGCTCCTCTTCCTTAGGCTCAGTTCCCGTGTGCCTCTTCCAGTGTGAGCATCTCAGGGGCTGGGCGGGACTTGAGTGTTGAAGATGAGTGGTTTTTGTACATGGCCCCCAAATATCAGCCAACCGTGCTCGTCATCCAGGGCTCAACCCGGGAGATGGCGGTCACTTTCCGACTGCCCCCATCTCTCCTCCCATCTCTCATTTAAGAAATCTGGAAATGATTATTTTCTGTAGTAGTCTATGTATATGAATATTCCAAAATTAACTCTTTTGGAAAGTTCTTTTTATGTACCACATTAGCTATAAACTTTGATGAATTTTTACCATAGAAGATTCTCTACTCATATATATGAGAGTTTGGGTCCAGTGCCTATAATGATGTCATTATGTGTGTTCACTTAATGAAATACTCCGTGGCTTTCAGAATGATGGTTATGAAGGTTATGTAGCAGAACAGAAAAGTGCATGCCTCTAGAGTTAAATGAAAGACATAAGATACGGAAGTATCATACCTATATAGAAAAATGCATAAAACAAAAAAAGACAGAAAAATTAGCTTTCAGTTGCCATTTACAGATTGTTCACTACCTTTGTAGCCCAGGTATTAAAGTATAAAATTGACTGAAGACTTAATGCACATCCTATATGTGTATTTTTGAAAACAATTCTCATATAAATGTTTCCATGCACATCTGCTGGATGGTAATTTGTCCCTCCTCCTCCCCTGATAACTGTGTCCACAGATTCTCTGGCTGCTGATTGAACTTCAGAGTGAAGAAGCTCAGTTGCTGGCCAGTACTTTAGTATTATCACCAGAATCCCAATTTCTGCTTAGACTATCATATGATGCAGGAGGGCACTTATTAGAATTCTTCTTAGAGAAACTTTCTGAGCTAAGAGACTAAGCTGGAGAATTCCCTTTAGAGATAGATTAAATTCGGGCTAAGAGAAGTGGAAGCAACAGACAGTATTACCCCTGTTGGAGTTCTCTTGGCTAATTAGAGTCTGGTTAACAAGTTTCAGAGATGTGCTAGAGGAAAAGTCTTCAGAAGCCCAAGGGGAGGAATTGTGAACCCCGTCAGGCACAGTAACAGAGGTCTGTATGGAAAGCTGAGCTAAAAAGCTCACCTGTGCCTGCAGGGGATGTGGTTTAGAACTGCCATCCAGGGTAAGGAGGAGACTCTTCAGGCAAATCCAAGTGCTGCTCTGACCTGCTGCTCTCTGACCCATTTTAAGGTTCTGGAGAAGGGATGTGTCCCAAGAAGGTGATTTTCAAGATTAGTCCAAGCAGAATGGGGGGAAACCTTGACTGTTCCTATTGAATCATAAAATACAAAGTAGTCATTGATCCTCCGCCGGACGTCTCCCAGGCCCAGGCGTGCTGACCCTTTGTCTTCTGCAGGTGACCCTGCCCTCAGCATGAGCCGCTGGATGTTTCACCAGCAGGCCCTGCAGGAGTACATCCTGATGTGCTGCCAGTGCCCCACCGGGGGGCTTCTGGACAAGCCCGGCAAGTGAGTGCCTGGTCTCTGGGGAGGGCGGGGTGGGGGCGCTGAGCACGCAGGCCTGCTCGGCCCCGGGCGGGGCAGCCCATCCTGCTTAGGGCCCTCGTGGTGTGGGAGCAGCCGGGCCCGGAGCAGCCCTGTCCACCATGCGTCCATCCTGCGCTTCCAGCTCCCTCCTGCAGCTCTTACCAGTTAGGTGAAGAGATTGCTGCGTGGGTAACGTTTCTTTCCTCTTTTATTTAACCAAACTGACCTAAACAGAACAGGACACAGGGTTTTAAAACTCCTGGGTGTCATGTTGTTGTTCAGTCGCTAAGTCGAGTCCGACTCTTTGCGACCCCATGGACTGCAACACGCCAGGCTTCCCTGTTCTTCACCATCTTCTGGAGTTTGCTCAGATTTATGTCCGTCGAGTCAGTGCTGCCATCCAACCATCTCATCCTCTGTTGCCCCCTTCTCCTCCTGCCCCCAAACTTTCTCAGCATCAAGGTTTTTTCCAGTAAGTTGGCTCTTCGCATCAGGTGGTCAAAATATTGGAGCTTCAGCTTCAACATCAACATCAGTCCTTCCAATGAATAGTCAGGGTTGATTTCCTTGAGGATTGACTGATCTCCTTGCTGTCTGAGGGACTCTCAAGAATGTCATAAACAGAGATTATAATCACAGCTTTCATAGAGTAGATTTAACACCTTTAGTTGCTATACTGAAAGAAAAAGGGAAGCCAATCAAGTCCTGTTCCCTTTGCTGCTCACTCCCCACCCTGACCCCCTCCCGGCCCCCTGCACACACACACGTCCTGCCTCCTTCTGCATGCATCCAGGGGAAGGCTCAGCTGAAGGCTGGCACCCAGCAATTTACCCATTTGTAAATTTTGGCCCATTTGAAGAAAGAATTTGACCCATTTCTAGAAATTTTGGTGTGGGTTTTAATAGCTTTTTTTTTTTTTTTTAATGTACTCTATGGAGTTAGCAACACTACCCTGGAGAGCCCTTCCTTAGAAGGAAGTCAAGAGGATGGACAGTTCCTGTGGTCAGGCAGGGTGGAAGGATGGAGCTCTGAAAAACGCTGCTGGGGGAAGCCAGGCTTCTAGGCGTGTGGAGGGCGGGTTTCCTGGGCTTTATCTATGGCCTTGTCGTTGGAGGCTGTGCTGGGGCGGGTGGGGAGCAGAGGATACCTGCTGAGAGCTGCCTCATCCTTGCAGGTCCCGGGACTTCTACCACACCTGCTACTGCCTGAGCGGCCTGTCCATAGCCCAGCACTTTGGCAGCGGAGCCATGTTGCATGATGTGGTCCTGGGTGTACCCGAAAATGCCCTGGTAAGGCGTGATGTGGGGGGGAAGGGGGGCTTACCACCGCTTCTCCACAGGGCCCCCAGGACGGGGCTGGCAGGAGGGCAGAGCAGCCTGTTGGGGCCTCCAGAACTGACGGCACGAGTGTCCCCCATGGACGGGCTGGTGAGCTCACCATCCCCACACCCCCTGTCTGCAGCCCATTCCCCATTGGTGAGCACCTGACCGGCAAACTCGAGGTTCTAAGCAGGGATCCAGCCTGCGGCGGAGGGTGTGTCCCGGAGTCTAGGACCCGGACCACTTGTCATTAGTCCCCATCTCCGAGGAAGCCGGCTCAGGGGCAGTGGTTTCTGCGTCTGCAGCAGCAGCCCTCCCTGTGTAGCTGATGTCTTCTCCTGGAGCTCTCAACGTGCAGCCGTGCATCCAGAGAAACCCTCTCAGACCACCGTCTATAAATGAGATGCCTGGAAACGCTCGGCCAGAGTATGATTTGTGCCCCTCATAGCACCAGCACAATTTGTCATGTGTGTGTTTAACTGGGTTTTGTCTGTTTCCCTTAAAAACCATCAGCCCCCCGTGGGCAGGCTGTTCACCGCGGCATCCAGCCCCAGGCCAGCCTGGCCACAGGCGATGCTTCTCAACCTAGTCAGGAGCCTGAGACATGACTCCAACTAAGACTGTCCATGGCCGTCAGATGATGGGCCTGTGCAGACTGTCATGAAATATTCCAGCAGAAGAAACGCTGATGGCCAGTAGGTGGACGAAAAGATGCTCAGCCTCACTAATTGAGAAAATCCAAGTAACAGCCCTTCAGCTTTTTCATGTGTTTGCCTGCTATGCAGCCCTCTTCCATTCCTTTCCCTCCCTCCTGCCTCATTGTAACCCCATTCTAAATTCATCACTGATCATGCCTGCAGATGTTTTTGTGCTATCACTCCAGAGGTATGCATCCACAAAATAATAGAGTTGTCTTGTATGCTTTTTGTTGCTTTATAACAGTTACCTACTGCATCACTTTTCTCACTGACCATTACCCTGAGGTTTAGCCGTCTTCATGTATGTTGCTTTAATTTATTCATCTCACCTACTGTATGGTACTCCCTTGTCTAGGCGTACCCCAGTTGAGTTTTCTAGTCTCCTGTTGGTCAGCCATCGAGATGGTTTCAGCTTGTGCTATGACGTAAGGTGTTGCAGTGAACATTCTCGTTACAGTTTCTCTGGAAGAGACCCATCTTCATCTTCTCTAGATGGCCCTGAACCCTGCTCCTGTGTGCTTGGGTTATTTTTCACTCACACAACACCAAGATGAGTTGTGCCATAGTTAGATGTTTCCTTTCTGCTAACGTGACTAGTGGTTTCTGTTTTGTTTTGCATTTCCCTAGTTACTGGTGAGGCTAAGCATCTTTTCAAACATTTTTTTGGTCATTTGTGTTATGTTTTCTGTAAATTGCCAGCCACTCTTTTCCTTTGCTCATTTTCTTACTGATTTGTAATTTTGTTTGCTCTTTTCTTAAACATTTTGTAGTTCTTTGTGTGTTCTTGATACTAATTCTTTGTCAATGGTGTGTGTATGTGTGTGGTGAATCTCTTCCAGTTTGTGACTTTTCACCTTCTTATTAGTGTTTTTTGCTGAATAGAAGATTTTAACTCTGAAGTGAATAATTTTATTTGCCTTTTTGGTTTTTAAGGGTTTGGGGGGGGGTGGGGTTAATTAAGAAATCTTTTCCTACCTGATGTCATAAATATATTTTCTTCTAAACAATGTAAATTTTGCTTTTCCCATCTAATTTTTTAAATTCTCTTGGAATTGATTTCCATCTGTAGTGAGCATTGAATATAATTTTATCTTTTTCCTGTTTTGGGTACCAGTTGACCAGTTACCACTTACTGAAGTTTACAGCCTTTCCTACTGATGTGTATCACATGTTTGTTACATACTCAAGTTTCTGTTTATGAGTTGATTCTGTTTCTGGACACTCTGTTCCATGAGTCTGTTTTATTATCTTCACTGTCTTATCAAATCTTAAATGCATGTAAGCAACTCTCACTCACCCACCTCATTCTTTTTGTTTTCACTATTCTTTGCCTTTTGCATTTTAGGATTTCCTGTGCATTTTAGGATGAGCTTATCAAGTTCCACACAAACACACAAACACAAAGCTAGTGGAATTTTTTTTACATTGAATTGCATTGAATGTAATATTAATGGGAGACAGTTGACTTTAATATTAAGGCTTCCCTTAGTATTTTTCAGGTTTTTTACGTATAATGGTCTTTTTTCATTTCCCACAAAGGACTAGCGTATCTCATTAGATTTATGTCTAAGAAATTTATAGTTTTTGTGTCTATTGTGACTGGAGTATTCTTTTCCATTCTATTTTGTAATTGGCTTTTATTAATGTATAGAGATGCTATTGATAATTGTAGTTTAATTTTGCACCCAGCAGCCTTGCTGAATTCTCTTTTTTTGACTGCTCCAAGCAGCTTATGGGGTCTTAGTTCCCTGATAATGGGTCAAATCCGGCCCCCTGTAGTGGAAGCAGGGAGTCCTAACCACTGGACCACCAGAGAATTCCCACTGAATTCTCCTAATGGTTGTTAATAGTTTGTCTATAGAATCTCTTGGATTTTTTTTTATTTAGACCGTAATGTCACCTTCAAATAAGAACAGTTTTGCCATTTTGTTCCTGATTCTTAAGAATTTTATTTATCTTGCCATGTAATGTTGGTTAAACCGTCTATGGAGTGTTGACCAGAAGTGGTAATAGAAAGTGTTCAGATTGTAATGGAAAGGCTTCCATAATTTCACCATTCAGGAAGATGCTGACTGTGAGGTTTTGATAAATATTTCATGTCAAGTTAAGGATATTCCCCTCTTTACCTGGTCTGCTGAGTTGTTTTTTGTTTGAATCATAATCTGGTGTTAAATTTTATTGAATGCTTTTTCCACATCTAGGTTTTCTCCTTTAATCTATATGTTTTGTTAATACACATTGGGATGTTAACTTTACATTAGAAGGATAAACCCTCTTGGTCATAATAGAGAGAGAGAGTGTGTGTGTGCGTGCACTGGTTTATTACACTGCTGGATTTGCCTTGCTGGTATTTTTGGCTAGTGTTTTTATTTAGGATTTTTTTTGCATGTGTGTTCATGAGAAAGATTGATCTAAATTTTTGTTTTATGGTACTGTTCTTTTCCAGTTTGTGTTTCAGGATAATATAGCCTCATAAAATTAAATAGCTATCTTCCTACCCTATTTTTTCTTTGGAAAATTTTGTGTAAGTTAGAGATTATAAGCCAACACTTGCTTGAGAAAACAGGTAGATCTAGTATTTGGTGGGGTGGGGGGGGATGGTTGTAGCAGAATAAACAATTGTTATTTAACTCATTCATATAGGTTTTAAAGAATTTCTTCTTGAGCAACTTTGAAAATTCATATTGTTCTATAAAGCTGCTCAGGTTATCAAAATTTTTATATTTTGGCATGAAGCTGGTCATGGTATTTTCTTTGAAGTTTTTAAATCTCTTGCAATTATGTCCCCTTCTTCATTGTCCCAGAGTGGAAGAATCCTGAATACTGGCCTAGGACTGGACCCTGTCTCAAACCAGAGTCTCTGTGGTGCAGTGGGATAAAATAATTTATATGTGGTCTGACACATTTACTTAAATGTTAGGGTTGTGTACCTTTTTCTTGATTATAAATATAAATGCATGTTCATTGTTTTAATAATTAGAATATATATAAAAGTATAAATTAGAAATTTTTAAATAGTCATGTCACTGCTATTTTGGAATATTACAGTTTTGCCTATTCATATACATCACATTTACAAACACTTTAAAAAGTAAGTTTGGGATATCAAACATACTGTTATCCTCATTTAATGTTAAGTATTTGCCAATGTCATCCATCAAATATTTGGAAGTATATTTTTTTAATGGCTCTATAATTCCTTTGTGTCCCATGTGCTAGAACATGTTTTTATCAGTACCCTGTTGTTGAACCTTAGGGCCTTGTAAGATAAATCTCCATGTGCGGATCTGATTTCTTGTTAAATTCTTACAAGTGCATTTAATGGGGAAAGGCCGTGCACATGTCCAAGGACCATGGGGTGATTGATTGGCATCTGTTCTTCTCTTTGCAGCAGCCCACTCACCCTGTGTACAATATTGGACCAGACAAGGTGATCCAGGCTACCATGTACTTTCTGCATAAGCCGGTTCCAGGCTTCGAGGAGCATGAGGATGAAGCATCAGCAGAACCTGCCACTGACTAGGGGACCTGGGGTCCCGCAGTTCTATGTTTACCCATCTCCCCAGTCAGACCAAGGTTTATACATGTCGATACATACTGCATTCTGTGCTGCATAAGCCTTGGCCGCTGTGAAGCTTGGTTCTTTGTCCTTTTTTGTTAAACAGAACTGATGGCTCTTGGTTTAGAGAACACAGTGGTGTGGTTTTTTAAAAAGTTCTTTCCACTTCCATCCTACCAGAAGCCTACCAGCTGTGTAGCATCTGGACCCAGGTCTGGTCCGGCCAGGGTTGGCTGGGGAGCAGTGCATGCTGGGACAGCAGCCCCGCCCCGCCAGCTGGCCAGCGCGACCGTCCATTGAAATGAATGACCCATTGAAATGAATGACGTCTGAGTATTACAGCATTCAGAGCTTTTGCTGCGATTCTCACGTGTGCCACCACTGCGTCACCAGGAAGATGGCCTCCTGTGGGTGGAAAGAAGTCTGCTCCATGCCTAGGCAGGGGCTTTGAGTCTCACCAAAATGAATTCTCCAGGAAAAAAACGTGGTGGGGCTTCACTCAGAGGTGCCCAAGGTTCTTGCCTCCCAGCCTGGTTACTTGTGAGTGGAAGGAGCTAGGGTTGAGGTAGAAGGGCTTGGGAGGTGTGAGTCCCTCCCTCTCCAGACTGGGCACTGACCACACATCTCCATGGCCAGCTTGCTGCGTGGGCAGGACTTGCTTCGGCCCCAGTTGTGGTAGCTTAGACCCAGGAACCAATTATGAGTGGAAAATGAATCTCTCGTTCAACTCTGAGCCAGAGGAAGCAGCCCCAGAGCCACCCCATCACGTGCCCCGAACAGCCCCTCTGAGGACTGCAAGGCAGCGCCTGCAGCCCTTGGCCAGGCTGTTTCCGTCTTTCTTGCCCCAACTCCCTGCTCACCCTTCTGAAAGACAGTGTTGTCTTCTTTCAGTAGTAGTATTAACACTACTAAGTCTTTCACCTTCATTTCTGACTCAGGATTTATTCACATCCTGCCTACTCCAGGCTCAGAGAAAGAAAACCTAGTGCTAGATAAGCTGGACGCTACCAGGGCAGGGCTGAGCGCTGCCCAGAGTGTTCAGACAGGCAGGGCCCCTGCTGCCCACACGGAACAATCCTTTCTCGGTTAGTAGGGGTGGCGTTGGCTCACCTGTCCACTCCGATGGTCACAGCAAGCTCCATGTGGCTGGTCTGGCCTTCCTGTAATCAGCCATGGGCTGTGGGCTGATGGGGACCCAGAGATGCAGCGTTAAGGCTCATCTCAAAAACTCTGGCCATCTGCTGCCTCTAATTCCCTAGTGCTTTGGCGTATTGAGCTATGTATTACCTCCTTGAAATAATAAAAAAATAACCTTTTCTATGATGTCTCTCATTCGTGACTGGTACCAAGAAAATTCCTTCTGAGTGTCCAGCGTTAGTTCTGCAAGTTGCTTGTGGGTCACCTGTCTCCTCCTGTTCCAGACTGGGCGAGTCAGTATTTACAAAGAGGTGTGACTTGGCTTCCTCCTGCCCACACCTTCTCCAGTCGAGGACAGGGAGGACCTAGCAAGGAGGGGGAGAAGTTGTGCGCCCCAAGCTCCCTGGAGCCCTTCGGTTTGTCCTGCATTCCACACACACAGGTTTCACGGCCTGTGTCTGTCTCCTTCGCCTGGCTATGAGCAGGGACCTTGTTCCTGAGTCCTCATGCAGGAACTCGGCAGGGGGTGACATCCTGGCGAGAGGCAGGGCAGCTATTGCAGGGGCAGGTTGGAATCATGTGCTAACCTGGTGTTCCTCACCTGGTCAGAGAGCCTTTCCCAAGGAGAAGCCAAGAAGGCGGGTGCTTTGTGGCCTGTCCCTCCTTGATGGGAAAGAAGAAGGTGCCTACAGAGGTAGAGCATCGACCAGGTCCACATCCTGGCTTGTAATTCTTGTCCCTGTGCTGTTTTTGCCAGGCTAACAAATGTTCAGGCTACAAAGCAACATGTTGAAATGCACCCTCCCATCACTACAACGAAAGGCCAACCCTCTAACACTAGTAGCCTCAAGGTATTAAGAGATTAATTGCAGTAGTAATTGGTGTGGTTAAGAGAAAGGATTGCTTCAGTCTATACTGGCTTTATACCAAGGAGGGAGGATTTGAGCCAGGCCCCAAAGGGTAGGGAAATTTGGCAAGGTAGAAAAAAAGAGGATCGTTCACTGATATTCTTACCTTAAGAGAGTCTAGACTGGTGTGTCCATGAGACCTCTCTGCTCCCGTTTGGGTCTGGAGGATTTCCTGACTTAAAGAGCATTCCAAGTGGGTCCTCAGATTTATCATGGATCCTTAAGTTAGAGGCACTTCCACAGCATTCAAGGTAGGTTGCCCCAAATATTTCCTCTATCAATAAAGAAATTGACTACAGATCTCTTATCTCCAGATGGGCCCCAACACCCCCCCTGGGACCTATCCCAGACCCATCTTGAATGCTATGTAAATTGGGAAGCCTGCCAGACTCTACTATGAGCAGAAAGGGGTCCTCATGGATAAGCCAGTGCAAACTTGACTGAGATGACAATACAAGTCAACAGTGTTCTTAAACTGCCCTCTGGTATAATTTCTGAGAAGTTGCAAGTTGGATTATGGCCACTGTGCTGTAATGATGCAGGAGTGTCCTCCATGAAGCCCCATCTCTGGAAAACCTCACACAAAAGCAGAGGCCATAATATTAAATAACATTTCTGTGATGGCCTTCCACGGAGGTCTAGCCTTGGATCTTGATATGCTGACTCCTGGTGATTTAACTTAGCAGAGAAGTGGAGTTTATAAACTCCTGGCAGGGTGATGGCTTATATAGCCCTGGCTGTTTTCATCAGTATTAACTATGCTGCACTTCTGGCAGAAGCTTGATAGCCGGGAATTAAAAATGGAGCTTCTTCAGTGCCCTAAGTGTGCTTATTGTTGGTAGACATGGAATCCGTTGGCTTCAAAAGTCATATGTATAGATAACAGTGCTGACATCTTAACAGACTCAGGACACATCATTCTGGGATAAATATGGGAAACTCTGCTTTCCTAACGCTGATGGGAGGGCTTGAATCACATGTTTTTTCCATTCTATTCTGGAGAGCTTTCCCCTTTGCTTTTATTATTGAAATATAATTGCTTTACAATGTTAAGTCTCTGCTGTACAACAACAGGAATCAGCTGCATGTACACACATACCCCCTCCCTCCTGAGCCTCCCTCCCACTGCCCCCCACCTCGCCCCCTAAGCCATCACAGAGCCCTGAGCTGAGCTCCCTGGCTGTCTAGTTTACACACAGTAGGGTAGTGTATATATGTCAATGCTACTTACTGTTTCAATTCGTAGCACACTCTCTTTCTCCCACTGTGTCCCCAAGTCCATTCTCTACTCTGCATCTCTATTCCTGAATAGGGCTTGATATGAATGGTGATGGCATCTAACCATCTCATCCTCTGTCGTCTCCTTCTCCTCCTGCCTTCAATCTTTCCCAACATCAGGGTCTTTTCAAATGAGTCAGCTCTTCGCATCACGTGGCCAAATGCTATTGATAAATATTTTAGGCTTTGCAAGCAACTACTCAACTCTGCTCTACCATTGTAGTAGAAGACAGCTGCAAAGTATGGTTATGTACCAATAAAACTTTATGAAAATGTAGTGAGCCAGATTTGGCTCATGGGCTGTATTTGCCTACCCCTAAATCTAGACTAAATCCCATCCATTCAACATTCTTCCACATCTCTCATGGCTGGGATGATTTCCATGTACATGATGTTAGTGTTAAATGACAAAAGGTACTTGTTAACATTCAGCCCAAACATTTTAACCACCCATGTGCATTGCTCAGGTCATTCATTGCCCTTGAAGAGGAAGGAGAATTGTATGATGTAAAGAACTGTCGCAACTGACAGGAAACCGGACCCAAACTGGCTTAAAGCAAAGAGGAACTGTGTTGACTCATAAACTGAAACGTTCAGGAATTAGCGTGGCTTTGTGAGTGGCTTCAGTGGGTTTCTCTCCATCTTTCTGTATCGGCTCTGGCCTCAGGCTCTCTCCACGTGATTCTAAAATGGCAGCAGCAACAGCTTCAGCCCTTACGTACCCTTAGGGTCAAGTTCAGCAGACAAGAGCAGCAGGCACGTCCTTCCCAGTGAGCATCACTGCATTTCACTGGCTTTGATCAAGACAAGTGCTTTTCTGAGACGCAATCCCATGGCCAGGAGACTACAGTACCCTGACTGATCATATGCTCCTCCCATGAGTGGGAAATGGGGCTCCATCAGAAGCACAAAGACGAAGAATGGGGACAGAATGAAGCCTCAGTACAAATTAGCAGTGTGTGTGTGAAAGTTGCTTAGTTGTATCTGACTTTTTGCGACCCCATGGACTATAACCTGCCAGGCTCCTCTGTCCATGCAATTCTCCAGGCCAGAATACTGGAGTGGGGAGCCATTCCCTTCTCCAGGGGGATCTTCCCAACCCAGGTCTCCTGCATTGCAGGTGGATTGTTTGCCGTCTGAGCCACCAGGGAAGCCCAAGAATACTGGAGTGGGTAGCTTATCCTTTCTCCAGTGGATCTTCCTGACCCAGGAATTGAGCCAGGGTCTCCTGCATTGCAGGCGGATTCTTAAAAGGGGGAGATGGATGCTAGCAATGCAAATCACTATGTTCTCCGTGATGGTGGATTCTAAAAGCCTGTCATGGACATTGTGGCATCCATTCCTTCCCTCCCCAGCTGTGGCAGTCAAAAGGCTTGTGTGAGTGTCCCCCTACCACCGTCCAGGCTAGGTCCTGACTGGCCCAAGCCAATCATTTTAATTGATCCTTCTGCTTCAGCAACTTGTTCAGGTTTAATAATAACCCAGGCCTAAGCCAATCAGCATAGTTTGTCCTAGCCTCAGTGACTGATTTAGAGTCAAGGATGTGGCCTAAAATAGACCAAAGAGAGGGAAGCCCTAGACATCTGATGACTGGGGAAAGCAGCTCTCTCCTGTTAGGGATGGTGGAATGTGTGGCTTGGGACTCCAACAACCATTTTCCTACCTAGAAGGAAGCCTGTCTCAGAGGCCAGTCCACACAGACTCCCTGAGAGACTTACTGAGAAACACGGCCACAGCTCTGTCACACTGCTCCTGCAGCCTGGATCTACCTCTGGACTTTTCAGTTGGGTAAGCCAATTTGAGTTGGACTGATTATTTACTATTGCTTGCAACCAAAAGCATCCTGACACACAGAAAACTCTATCCCAGATCAGCCCCCGAGTCATGAAGCCCTCACTTGCTGCCTGAAGAATGCTGATTGTCAGGGCTTCCCTGGTGATCCAGTGGCTAAGATTCTGTGCTCCCAATGCATGGGGTCCAGGTTCAATTCCTGGTCAGGAAACTAGATCCCACATGCTGCAACTAAGATCCAGGGCAGCCAAAAAAAAAAAAAAAAGAATGCTGATTGTCCTTGCCACCTCCATCCAAACAAGAACCCAAGGGAGACAGCCTCCTGGTCACTGCCTCTCGTCATTTGATGGCTTGATTCAGTATCATGAGGTGGGTGGGGCAGGTGTGTTATCTGTATTTTACAGCTGGAGAAACAGGTCAGAGAGCTGGAGTGACTCACCCAGGACTTACCAGCCATCAAGTAGTGGAGTCTGGACCTGAACCCAGGTCTGCTGCCTCCAAAGGCCACGTGCTCCCACCACTCCCAGTCTCTGAAATGGGTGGTCTTGGGGTGGGGAGCAGACTAAACGTGCATGAGTTTCCTCCAGCGTGGACGACCATGCCTGCTCTCGTCTTTCACCAGGATGAGGATGGTGATGATGAAGAGCGGGGCAGGCTTACCTTACCCTTCTGACCAGCCCCCCTGCCACCCCCAACTGTCAGTCCCTGGCATAAAGCAGCGCTCTCTGCACCACGTGCGGGCCACCCAGTGCAGTGTGGCACTGCGTGACTCAGAGGCAAGGCCATGGTGAGTCAGTCTTCCCGGGAGCTGACCACAGCCAGCCCTCTCCACTCCAGCCTGGCACACCTAACTGGTTCCTGGACATCCTCTTTCACTTCCTAGCGGTAACCTTGGCTCTGCGTTTTACCAGCTGATGCAGGAGGTTCAGAGCACGGGGCCCAGCAGCTACTGTTCCTCGTTCCTGCTTTTTGGGCACGTCCAACAGCAGAACCAGGCAGGCGGGTGGAGGGCTTATCACCAGCTCAGGTTGATGGGATGCTTTCTCTGCCCTCTGCAGACACACAGCTGTGAGAAAGAACAACAGTAATACATTTTAAATAATAAACTTTCACGGAGTTCCCTTCTGCTCCTTAGCCAGTTTCCCCTCTTGTTGGCATCTCACATTAATATAGTACATTCAACATAACTAAGGGCAAATACTGATCTGTTAACTAAAGCCCATACTTTATTTCCCCTGGAGAAGGAAATGGCAACCCACTCCAGTTTCTTGCCTGGAAAATCGCATGGACAGAGGAGTCTGGCAGGCTACAGTTTGGGGGGTTGCAAAGGGTTGGACATGATTGAGCACATACTTTATTTGGAATTCCTTCATTTTCACCTATGCCCTTTCTCTGCCCCAGGATCCCATTCGAGATACCTCATTACCTCATGACATTTAGCTTGCTCTTGGCTGTGATATTTTCAGACCTACCTTGCTTCGGGTGACCTTGACAGTTTTGAAGAGGACCCATCAAGTATTTTGTAGATTGCCCACCCACTGGGATTTGCGTCAGTTTTTTCTCATGATTAGACTGGGTTTTGGGGAGAAAGACCACAAAGGTCAAGTGCCTTTTCATCCCATCCTATCAATGGTACATGCTATCAACATGACTTCTCTCTGATGCTGTTAACCTTGGCCACCTGGCTGAGCTTTGTGAGGTGTCCCCCCCGTAAGGCTCCTCTTTCTTCCCCTTTCCACACTGTTCCCTTAGAAGGAAGCCCACGTACACAGCCCAACTGAAGGGTGGGGAGTTATACCCCACATCCTTGAGGGTGGAGTAGCTACATAAATTATTGGCAATTCTTTTGTTTGGGAAGTTTATCTATGTTCTATTTATTTATTCATTCAATCATTTATATCATGAATAGTTATTTTATACTTTGGGTTATATGTCAATGTTTTAATACTGTGTTGTTTATTTTACTGCTCAAATTGTTCCAGATTTGGCCATTAGGAGCTCTTTCAATTGGCTCCTGTGTCCCTCTTTCATACCCATTCTTTCTTTTAATAATAATGCATTTTTCTATTCTTTTTCTTTCAAGAGATATTGCATGTTGGTAATTGTCGACATTGGAAAATGGGTACCTTAGGGTTCAGTAGACTCCTTTCTCGATCTTTGGTCACAACTAAATTCTTTTCAAAATAAAAGGTACTGCGTGTGCTGGTTACCTTGGATGCGGGACTCCATGTTGCCATCCGCCGCCCGTGCAGGGTAGAGGCTCTGGCCCACCTTCCTTCCTCCCATAGCCTCCACCCTGCCCCTCTGCCGGCTGCACCGGGGGCCTAAGGCTGGCACTGTGGTGGGGAAAGGCAGGAAGGAGAGCACAGCAAGAGCTTGAGAAGTGATGACCTGGCCCTGTTCCCTGCCCCTCCCACATGCCAACCCTCTTTGGACTGAGGGCCCCAGCCTCTGAACTCCGTTGGCATCTGTAGGCTGGACAAGCACACTTGTGCCATGTGCATAAATCTGTTCTCCACCTACTCTAAGCTTCTTGGAGGCAGGGACCAGTCTTCATCAGCTGCCCCGAACCTCCCCAGTGATTGACACAGTGATGGGATGAGAATATAGGCTACTCAAATACCCATGGACTGAACTTATGCAGAGGCGACCCCAGGACTGACCCATCAGTGCTCAGAGATGGACATACACCAGAGAGCCGGAGTCCACTGGCCCACACACTCCTGTGTATGTGTGGGGTACTTGTGACAGGCCAGGCATTGTGCTTGGGGTGTGGTGGCAAACATGAGGACCAGACCTGGGCTCGTGGGAGCTACCAGGTAGAAAGAAGGCCTGCTGAAAGGCTCACGGCAGCTCTCTGAGAAGGACAGGGCCCTGGACTCACTTCCTGGTTGGGAAACAGTCAAGTCATTTGACCCAGAGTTCCTGTACCCGAAGTCTCCACTGCGGTAGGTATCTGCTGTGGACGTGACATTCCTCCTCTCAGCTGGCTGGCCTTGCTGTGGCCTTTTGGCCCAAAGCCTTTGGCCACTGTCCTTTAGCCCCAGATCTGTCCCTGCCACCTCCCAGCCATTGATGCCTCCGGGAGATACGAAACAATGAGGTTCTCAAGCCTGTGCATGGGACCACAGTGCCAGCTGGACTCCTCTCTGCTGATGAGTGCCCGGGGGCGTGGGCGGCAGCTTCGCACGCCTGTTTGGTTATTTTCTGAACCAGACTCTGCGTGGCTCATGGAGGCCTTGCAGGAACCGGCTTGTGAAGGGCTTACCTTTCCCTCTGGGCCTGCAGTGGAGCTGTCAGCTTTGTTTTTCTTGGCAGGAGGCTCAAACCCTCACCATGTTCAGCGCTGCAGTGGAAGGTTCTGGCACAGGTTTCTTAACATTGGATCCTTGATTCTTTGTTTCCTTTTCTTTCCCCCTCTGGCCTTTAATTTACTAGAAAAAATTAATAGCAGAGATTGTGCTGGATAATTTGGTCCAGAGGAGGCTGTAGGTGTACAAGGGCCCCACCCGTGCAATGGACATCAGAGGAAAACAACCCTAGATGGGGCCTGGCAGTCAGACCTGGGCCTGCTGGTGCAGCTGGCATCCCGCATGGGCACGGGAAGGAACTGGCTCGGCTGGTTGTGAATTGTCCAGGCCCACCTGTTTGGCTCTTTTCTAGACACACCCGTCCTGCTGGGGGTGTGTGTGTGTGCGCGCATGCAGGGCACACACGTCAGCCAGGGAGAGCCAGAGCACGTGGGCCCTGGATCCAGTCATCAGACCGCATGGAGCCAGCAGGTGAGTCTGTCCCCACCTCACCCCTGCTCAAGAGGCCCTGTAAATACCAAGGTTCCACCCTTATCGTAACCAGGCCCCAGCAGGAAACATAGGGCAGGCACAGGATGGTTCTCAGTGTCTCTGTGGCTAGCTCAATGCAGGTCATCAGGAAGGCACTGAAGAAATATGAACTGAAACCAGGATGGAGAACGGGGTGAAGAAACCAGAAAGGTCATGGCTAATGGTTCTGACCCAGCCAGCAAGGGTGTATTTCATTTCCCAAGTTGAGATATTTTCAAATGATAGCAGACCATGTTTTGCTAGAGTCCCTTCAGAAATCAAACCAAACCTATTTGTTACCATGCCCTTTGGTATTCAACATGTATTTACTGCCCCTTCCTTGTGAGAATTTTAACATACTGAAGGAGAGAGCTGATTGACTCCATACCTCAACAAAACTCAAACGGCTGCACGGCCAGGACCTATGCTGGCAGACAGACCTAAGAACTGCTAACGTGCATGTCCTCCCGAAGTGCCAGACGTTCCAACTTACGCCTCCACGCCTCACAGCGGCACTTTGTGCTACTACTGTCCTCATGTCATGCCTCAGGAAACCACGGCAGTCACCCAGAGCCAGTCAGTCCAGACAGGTGGGCTCAGAGCCTGTGACCTAAACCACCCAGGCACTGGTTCTGAAGCTCTCAGGCTCCTTGTCCCTAGCTTGACCTAACGGAACGATGACGACACTTACCCACTGGGTGATGACGTCTGCTGGGAAGGCCTCCAGAGAAGGCAAGCAGGGGCCTGCCCAGCGCCGTCAGTCCTGTGTCCACCTCAGCCTGCTTCTCCAAGCTGGTCTGGGAATGAGTTGGCCAATTCGATTCTCTACCTGAGAAACAAACTAGAAAATATTTTTGTTTATCCCCTTCTCAGGGAAAGTGTAGGGATGTATTAATTAAGCCCATGCCTTTAGTAAACCCCAAACTATCGAACCTCAAAATTGAAGGATGCTCTGTCTTGCCCATTCATGACCCAGCAGAGAGTCAGAGGGTCCTAGTTCCTAACATGATTTTTCCACTGTGCATCCAGTGTAGAGGCTGGCAAACTCCTCTTGCCTACCTGGGTTTCCTCCTCAGGCTAGAAAAACTGTTTTGAGCAAAGAAAAGCTCAGTTTCATGGTGTGCAGAATGGAGCCTGGCAAACGGGCCTGAGAGTTAGCTGGCTTATAAACCAGCTTGGTGACACAGAACAGTCAGTGTGTGGCATAAAAATGGGTGCTGCCCCATGATATCACCCTTGTTTGGGGCTTTAACAAGTGGCGAGGCAGCCCTCATGAGCGTCTGAGCCCCACCGGGAGAAGGGAAACACCGTCAAGGTAGGTCTATCCATTGGACTTATAACAAGCGTCTCTCCGCCCCCTTTCCCCAAGCCTTCAGAGCCTGGTCTCAGACCCACCTGGCTAATTCAACTCAGCTGACATACTTGTCTCAACAGTTTCCTTTTGTTCCCTGGGTTATTTTGCTCTGGGGAGTCAAACCTGAGTGCACAAGAACCATCTTGTTAAATAGCCCGACTCGTTGGTGGGCCATGGTGGGCTGCTGATCAGGGGAGCAGGAGCCTGAGAACCCTCTTAACAAGCACCCCTGGGTCATGGCCCAAGGGTCCACTTTAAGTAACACCACCATGGGGGCAATCCTGCCAGGCAGAGTACTGAGTGTCCCAAGTTTAGAGACACCGAGTACCAGAGGGAGGGGATGACACCTCACTTGGGGTGACAACAGAATTAAGGTACGTTCTCTGGTTTTGAACACTGGACTGTGTCCCCAGTTCTGGGGTCACGTGCCCCCTCTTTATTCACCCTGGCTTGTACGGCGAGGACACATCTCAGGGTGGGAAGCAGTTGTGAGACGCGAAGTCCACCCTCATGCAGTCCAGGGAAGAGCTGGGTTTTTTGCATCTTGCAGATTCAGCCCTGGTCACATGTTCTGTGTAGATAAGGGCTGCTGGCACCTGAGTCTCCCTTGGTCCTGAGATCAAGTGCATTATAAATTATTTCCTCTGGTTCTCACAACCACATTGTGAGGTTAAAGCTATTATTATCTCCGTTTTATATATGAGGACACTGAGGCTAAGAGAAGTAACTTGCCCAAAATTACCAGCGACGAACAAGAGCCAGGATTTTGAACTCAGGCAACCAGACTTCAGAGCCCAAGAGTTAATACACTGCAACTCTAATATTAGAGATGGAATTCAGCTGTCTTCAGTCCTAGCTCAGGGCTATCATCTGCTCTAGTTTTTAAGTCTTTCCGAGTTTATAGCTTTGTGAGCTTTAGGCAATTCTTTGCTGAAGTGGTAGCTACTCTACAGATGGGATTAGCATATTAAGAATTTTAAAAACTGGGCCATTAATACCCTTTCCCTTGGGGAAAATTGTAAGGGAGGAAAATATCAAGCTCTCCCCATGGCAAGAGAAAGAGGTGGCTTCTCACAGGACCAAGTCCTTGGCAGTTTCTCTGGCTTTGTGCTGGGCTGTCCAGAGTGCAGTGCCTTGAGAACCAACCACAGAGTAAGCTGGAAGTGAACCGTGGTCACTTTGGTGACCTGGGGGACATACACTGGCTTCCTAGATACGTACACCGGAAGGAACTTAGCCACGGATTTCACCGGTTTCCCTTCAGTGAGCACAACCTCCAGCCCAGGGGCTCTTACCTGGTTCTCCTTTTCAGACAGCTGCTCCCAGCAGCACCTCCTCCTCTCCACTGCTTGTCAGCACATCAGCCAGGTTTGGATTTTCCCAGGTGAACCTGCTATCCTGTTCCAGCTGTTTTCTTCCAACTGGTTTATGGGAATTTCGAGAAGCCTAAAACTCAACTCCTTTTCCAGCCAATATCCTGGAGCCGGGGACTGGATCTCGGGAACGTCACCTCTTCCAGGATGGCTAGACTGTTCGCTTCACCAACATGGCTGCACCTGCAGCTTGGTTCTAATGCCCACCCTGACCAAGCCCATTCTGTGTAATATGGAATCTATAATTAAAAGTCTGGATATACAAAGGGATGTAGTAAAAGGCAATAAAAGGGAAGGGAAGAAAGCACATTCACTTTGAGGGCTGAAGAAAACACCAGACTGCTCATTCCCTATTTTTTCTCCCTTATTCATGTCTCTTTTTGTCTTGAAAAGGAACGCCATTAATAAACAGGATTCTGCTCTCTCCCCGCATCCTTGTTTTCCTTATTGAGATCATGGTTTTGGGAGTTGGCTTGTCACGTTACAAAACACCTCTTATAAATATGAATAAGAATATATATAACTGAGTCACTTTGCTGTACACAACATTGTAAAAATGCCTCTTAAAGAAACACAATCCACAACCTGTCAACTCCCATTAACTAACAGGAGTGCTACAGATCTGACATCCAATGGACAGGAGCCCCGGCTCCACCACTCGAAAGAGTGACAAATCAAAGAAATGATTTGACTCCTCTCCCTCCCTTGGTCTAGGAACAGCAGTATTTCCTGTCAACCAGACAGGAAAACCAAAGCTGAGCTGTATTCTGGCCATAAATCCTTTCTTTCAAAGTCAAACAAGTTCAAGCCAGGGTTGGTCCCTAGCCCGAGGAGAGCTAACTGGATGCTGTTGAAGCCTCTTTGACTTCCAGCCCGTGGCAGCCCTGCTGCCTATTACTATGTTGGAACTCTCTAGAAACTGGAAAGTCCTAGAGAATACCAGTCACCCCTGGACTGGACATGACATTCATTACCAGAAGAAACCCAAACCTACAGCTCTGGGCTACCAGTTCCCCAAGGGTCATCTATTTAGCTATAGCTGGATCCAGAAATGTTGCCCTGGATAACCCCATCCCTGCTGGAACTTTCAAAGCTTCCATCCAATGAGCAAAGTCACCACCACTGGTTTATCCACCCCTGCCCTGCTTGGGCCAGGCTGAGCCCTTAAAACACAGAGGGAACCACTCAGCTATGGTGGCTCCCAGCCTGCGGGCTCCTCTCTCAGGCTGCCACACGGGCCCACTGGCCTCCACCATCTTGGCCTTTGCCAGGGCAAGAAGACACCACCACCAAGAAGGATAAAATAAGTTTTTATTTATAGTTTTATAGTAAAGGGGAAAGCCTTAACTTGCAAGACAATTCTTCAGCAGTATGTACAACATACTTTTTATTTCCATGGAATGGAATCAAACACGGACTGAGACTACAGAGTATACACTAGAAATCAGCAAATGCCGGGAACAGAGTAGGAAAAAGACAAAGAAATGAGGCCTAAACACACAAAACCCTTCACTGGGATCTGCTGACCGCAGCCAGAACCAGGGCTGGATCACATAATGGGGACAGGTTCCAGGACAGTCGGAAGGGGAGGGCGGGTGAGGGTGGGGAGGGGTCCGCACTGGGGTGCGGGTTTAGTAAGAGGTGAACCGCTCTTGGTATTTACATACAAAATCAGTTGGCTCTATTTCTTAGAAATACACACGGAAAGAAAGGAAGATTTGATCATTACTTTATGAATCTGTCGCTTTGCAATACCGACATCATCAGAAATAGGGACAATTCACTCAGGTTCAAATTTCAGCAGCAGGAAATAAATATCAAAACATCATCACTGGCCCTCAATACAAAACCTCTACCCCACCCAATCCTCCCTCCTTGGCCCACCCACCCTCTACCACCCCCTGGCGGCTACCGCTCCACTGCTGCCGTCCCCTCACACCACACAAGCGTCACACGGCCTCCCTAAGGCTAGCTGAGAGAAGCAGGAGTGAAACAGGCCAAGACTCCGCGCTGCAAGTGTGTCCCCACTTCCTTTTATACCACAAACTTCTTCAAGGATCTGGTCTTTCAATAGGAGCGATAAATAGCCTTTTAGCGGGGGGAAAAAAAATCCTTAAAAAGAAGGGGGAATAATTCTGCTTACTCCAAACTGGTCATCTTCTGAAAGTAGAGCAGTCCACAGATTCACAAAGTCTATCAAACAGAGGTGAGGATGGCCCGGAAGGAGAGGCCTGGGTGGGGCAGGAGTCCCCCGGGCACGTGCCCGGCGGGGCTGGAGGAGCTGGTGGGTGGTCAGGACACCATGTGCTCAGAGGTCTGGCCGGCCGTCTGTCCTCCACAGAAAAAGCTGCCAAGTTGGGGTGTTTTGGTTTAAAAATTCCTGGTGGGGACAGGGAATCCCTGAAGGGAAACGTTTAAAAAAAAAAACAAAAAAACGTGGAAATGGGGAAGGAGAATGAGAGCTGTTGTCCAAGAGCTTCTACGTAAAAATAAAATTAAAAAAAAAAAGGAGAAAGAGGAAAAAAAAAAGTCTCTTAAATGGTTCTGAGGGTTCTAAAGATGAACTGAAAGGAGGATAAGACGACGGAGGAGACAGACAGTTTTTATTGCTGGCCTGCCCCGCGGAGCTTAGCTGGCCTCCATCCGGAGCTTCTTCCTGCTTTGGGGCTCTTCGGGCTCTGACTCCGAGCTGGAGTCCGAGCCCCCATCGAAGGCAGAGATGGTGCTGCCCTTGGCGTTGGTGTAGAGGCTGCTGTCTGAGGAGGGGTAGTTGGTCTGCAGTTGGGCACTCGACCTCGCCTTCTCCAGTGCACGGACTGAAAGGCAACCAAGCGAGCGGGTTACAGCCTTCTGGAGACTGGGGGAGGAACCGAGTCTCGGGTTGGGGTCCAGCCTGTTCTTCCGAAGGGCATGCTGGCCTCCGAGGCTCAGGGTGGCTCATAAGTAACTCCCTTCTGGTGGCTGGTCCACCTGCACACTTCACTCCCCTTCGCCTTTCCCAGCCAGACACGAGCGCTCAGTGGGTATGGCCAGCCACTCTGCAATGCCACCCAACCCTAAAGAGAAGGCGTGTGCTGTCACCGTCCTGCCATGGAAGCCCAGCACAGAGAGAAGACCACGAGCTCCCTGCGGGACCCAGCAATGCAGTAACAGCGCAGCTGGCCCGGCAATGCCTGGCTCCACAAGGGTGTGAGGGTCACACGTTAGCAGGGAAGGACGACAGAAGGCGTACCAGCCAAAGAAAAGTTTTGGTTTAGCTCTCATGTACAAGATCCACTTGGAAAGACAAGCTGGACACTTGGACGCAAGTCACCAATACACAGAGTACCTGGGCTTTCCAACACGGAGCCCCTACATGCAGGCTGCTCGGCCCGGTAACCAACCCGCTGCCGCCTCCCGCTGCCCATCCCTCGGTTCAGCTCGTCTTGAGCCTGGAAGGTCAACCCATTTATTTTGGTTTAGTTTATTTTATTTGAGATGTTCTAACCCAGACGGTTACTTGCATTTCCTTTTACTTGCATCTTCCATGAGGGAGGAAGAGAAGTGAATTCCCCAGGAACAAAGAACTTGATCAGCTCTCGCTTTCCCCTGTGGTTGTAGGAAAAGGCGGGTGTGAGCGTTGGAGAACAGCATGGGCCTGGCCCATGTGCTGCCCTGAGTGGACTACCGTTGACTCGGGGAGCGCTCACTGTCCCTGAACACCTGAAGTCTCTGGCACTTCCACAGCACACTCCAATCCAAGGACCTCACAGCTCTCTGGAGGCACCCGAGGCCAGCTGTGATCCCTACTACCAGCGAAACACCTGAGCCCCAAGAAGAGGAGAGCGAGTAGGTCAGAAAAAAGTCTCCAGAGGGCTAAGCCTAGACTCCACTGCTCCCTCACCGAAGGCTCAGGTCATTCCTCAGGATGGCTACACCTGACTACAGGCCCAAGCAGCGACTGCAGCTGCCCAGGAGCATGGCTCCGTCACTGGTTCTGACTCTGCAGGCCCCGGCGCGAGGCCCTGACCTGGCTGGCGCACAGCAGGGCCAGCTGCCCCACGAGCTCCGCTGCTCACCTTGCTGCTCCAGGAGAGCATTCTGCCGCTTGAGGTCATCAATATCTTGCTGGTGTGTGTGGTTTTTCCTTCGCATATACTGGATATACTCTGTGGCTTTGTCTAGGATTTGGGCCCGGGATGCCTGTTGCAATATGAGAAAAAGCAGAGGGGACAAAATAAAGACCTAGTCCATGCAGCGAGGAAACCATTCCTTTCAGCGAGGGCCACACGAGGGGACAGAAGCAGGAGGGGGAAGGGCACGAAGCACTAAGTGCTGTCGAGAATCTTCTTTATGCTGGTCAAGGCACCAGCTGCTTTCCACAGCTTACCTCACTGGCACTCTGACAGAGGTGGTTCCACCAGGAACCCGAGACTCAGAGAAGTTTACCGGTTTATTCAAAATCACCAGCTAAAGGGTGTAGAGCCTGGATTCAAACTCAGGTCTGTCTCAATCCTGAACTTGTTTCCCACACAACCCCTTTGGTTCTTTAGATTGCTTTCAGGTCTTCGACCAGGCTGTTCTGAAAACATTAGAAGACTACTTAACTGAGAGCTAAGGTCACTCACTCACTGCTGGGCCTGGCTGCAGGCAGCTGGTCCAGAAAGACAAGATCAAGATCTCAGCTGGAGCTGCCTCAGGATGGGGATGGGTACAAAGGTTTTCCTCAAGGTTCGAGATTTCAGACAAGTGCTCAGACTGTTGTTAACTAGTTCCAACTAAGCCATGTGACCGAGTCACTATTTCAACCTCTCTGGCTAAAGAGATGTTTGTGAAAGCTGTCAGAGCTTGGTGTCAACACAGGAAGGACATGAGATTGGGCCATTTCAGGAAGCAACCACACCTTTACCATGGCTGGGGGTAGCCTAAGCACTGCCCTGTCAGAGAAACAAGTTAATGAGCTAATAAAATGGATGTCAGGTTACTTGGCCCCTGGAGGTCAAACGTGTCTGGGAGATTCCCTGCAGGGTTGCAAACACGGCCTGAGTTACTCATGACCAAGCAGTCAACAGACTGAACTGGCAGAATGGTACAAGGCCCACAGAACTGAAGCCCAAGACAAGCTAGTCTAATAAATAGCTGAAGTCAGGCAGTCATGCCACTGAGGCTCCTGAGCAGGAGCAAAGCTTCTTTTTTTTTTTTTCCATTTATTTTTATTAGTTGGAGGCTAATTACTTTACAATATTGTAGTGGTTTTTGTCATACATTGACATGAATCAACCATGGATTTACATGTGTTCCCCATCCCGATTCCCCCTCCCACCTCCCTCTCCACCCGATCCCTCTGGGTCTTCCCAGTGCACCAGGCCTGAGCACTTGTCTCATGCATCCAACCTGGGCTGGTGATCTGTTTCACCATAGATAATATACATGTTTCGATGCTGTTCTCTCGAAACATCCCACCCTCGCCTTCTCCCACAGAGTCCAAAAGTCTGTTCTGTACATTTGCGTCTCTTTTTCTGTTTTGCATATAGGGTTATCGTTATCATCTTCTTTTTTTTTTTATTTTTTATTTTTTGTCATACATTAATATGAATCAGCCATAGATTTACACGTATTCCCCATCCCGATCCCCCCTCCCACCTCCCTCTCCACCCGATTCCTCTGGGTCTTCCCAGTGCACCAGGCCCGAGCACTTGTCTCATGCATCCCACCTGGGCTGGTGATCTGTATCGTTATCATCTTCTTAAATGGCAAAGAAAACAGCCACACTTGGGCGAGCAAAACAATACCCACTTGTAGTAAACCCTGACAATCTCAACTCACAAACTCCAGCATGGCTGGGTATCAGAGAGGTTTGGAAGGCCTAGGTGTATTCACCAGTTCTCACAAGTACTAGAGTCTCCAGGCTTTCCTCTTATGGCATCCTTAAGGCAATTTCCTCAAAAGGAAACTGTTCATATTCAACCATTTTTATCTGGTGTGAATTATGTGTGGGGCACAGAGCAGACACTGTGGGGAAACAAAATGTATTAGTCATGGCTTCTTTGCCCAGATGCTTACTTACTATCTAGTTGAGGAGATAAACATATCTATATACAGACAAATCACAGGGCAGTACCAGCAAGTGTAACTTGAGTAGTACAGATTACAAAGGCCACGGGAAAGATGGCTTTTGGCCGGGGTGGTCACCTTGTGTGTGTGCCAGAAATTAGCCTTGGCTCTGCACAAACAGGCTCCCATCTGAACCAGTGGGTCAGGGTGGGTGAGACTGAGGCGGAATTTGTGGGAAAGGGTTGCTCTGGGCGAGGAGAACAGCACGGGCAAGGGCAGGAGGGTGGAGACAGGCCCAGGTCTCTGTCTTCAGCTGAGTAAGTCAGCTGATGTAGAAAGAGTGAGGGCACCTACCAATGGGGTGTGGGGGGATGGGGTTACAAGGCCACTTCAGAGGCTGTTTCCCATTTCTGCCAAAGGAGACTTATTAGGGTTAATTACTGGGTGATAAAATGGGGGGGACAAAAGGGCACATATTTAGAAGGGACTAATTAAAATACCCTGCCTCTCTGGCTGCTAGAGAGGGGATTAAAAACACATATAGTAGGATACGTGCCAGGATGGCAGGGTGGGGAGCAGAGTTTAGGAATCCAGCAGATGGGGCCTCTGGAGTCCTGTCCTTAATGTGCTCTGTGACCGCAGACACAGTCTCTCGCGTGGCTATTTCTTATCTGACGAGAAACTCTCTGACCCCACTGAGCCTTCCAAATGCTATGCATTCCATCACTGATCTAATTGCCATGCATATTTACATCACAGCCTCTCTAAATTTGCCTATTTTTTTCTGACTAACTGTTGCTCCCAGAATACAACATTAACCTTATTTAACTCCTCATTTGTATCTAGCACAAGGGAAAAAAGCAAAATCTCTGAACAGGAGAGCACTTGCATATGCTTAGTGATAATTTTTAACAAATGACCACATTGAGTAGCAGCCTGAGTGCTACCACTTTCTTCTTCACACATTCATACATGAAATCACGAGGGGTCCATACATGAAATCACAAAGTGAAATGTGAGCTGTGAGCATAGTGCAACAAAGTAAAGAGAAAGATGCTGTGAGAGATGAAGTCTTTCCACCTCAGGGCAGTTTCTGGATGAAAATACAATTCATAGCTGCACGGCAAACAGGACGCATTGGGATCAAGAGGTCTCCACTGAAGGAGAGATTAGAATTAACCCAGCACCCTCTAGAATGCTAACAAGCACCACCCTTCTTCCATACCCACTCCTTGCTAAGCAGAAGTACCCAGGCTACTTCAGGTTGTCCCTGACCCCCCATGAGCATGTCCAAAAACATGGTTCAGTTAACTTTATTTTGCCTTCTCCAGTGTTCTCAACAAGAAGTAAAATCCCACAAGAAAAAAATCTGAAGGACAAATGACAGAATTCCCCCAAATTTACAAGTGCATGAAGTCCAGGGAAGAAAAAGCAAAAGGTTGAAGGCAGAACAGGACAGACTCATTGAAAACCCCCTCTCTACAAACCAAACCCCCAGTTTAACAAACCATATGAGATCGTGTGACCAGCCACAGGGGGGAGGTGTGGGCAGGACCTTGCCTTTATGAGTTTATACTATGAACAGTAAATGTGAAGCCAGCAAGAATCCTGGGCCTTATGGCTTGGACTATGCAGTGGCCCTGGGCTTTCGGTTTCTGTTTTCTAAATGGTGCCCAGTCGCTGAGTTGGCAATCTTCATGTGAGTGTCCCTGAGCAGATAACACTTGGTAGATCAACATATCCACAGATTGACTGTTGGCCTTTGGGTATCCAGGAAGGATCTGAATGAATAATCTTTCCGCTAGTTTTTACAATTAGAAGGCACTAATTCTTACTCTGCCTTTCTCAACAGAAACAGAACCCTTCAATGGTCTGGACACAGTCCCAGCACAGGAGGGCCTGTGGCCGTGGCACCGAAGCGGCACTGGGCCTTCTGGGTAGCTGTGTGAGTTAATGTACAGCAACTGAGGCTTCTCTTTCCCTCTGGGAGCCACATGAAAGGACACTGGACACCCTTGCCAGATGGTGATCCAGAGCCACGGCTGCACACAGCAGTATCAATGATGAGGAAAATGGCAGCAGCTGAGGACTTACACAATGCCAGGCGCCCTCACACGAGCTTCTGATGTGTTCAGTTCAGTTCAGTTGCTCAGCTGTGTCCAACTTTTTGCAACCCCATGGACTGCAGCATGCCAGGCCTCCCTGTCCATCACCAACTCCCGGAGTTGACTCAAACTCATGTTCACTGAGTTGGTGATGCCATCCAACCATCTCATCCTCTTTCGTCCCCTTCTCTTCCTGCCTTCAATCTTTCCCAGCATCAGGGTCTTTTCAAATGAGTCAGTTCTTCGCATCAGGTGGCCAAAGTATTGGAGCTTCAGCTTCAACATCAGTCCTTCCAATGAATATTCAGGATTGATTTCCTTTAGGATGGACTGGTTGGATCTCCTTGCAGTCCAAGGGACTCTCAAGAGTTTTCTCCAACACCACAGTTCAAAAGCACCCATCCTTCGGCGCTCAGCTTTCTCTATAGTCCAACTCTCACATCCATACATGACTACTGGAAAAACCATAGCCTTGACTAGACGGACCTTTGTTGTGTTAGTTCTGATGTGTTAGTTCCCTTATTTTATACATGAAGAAACTGAGGCACAGAGTTGTAACGCCTGATGTTAAATAACCAGTAGGTAATACAGTCAAGATTTGAACCCAGGCCTCTAGGACACCCTAGAGAGGAGACTGTGGAACTAAGGAAGAAGATCAATGAAATTTGGAGAGTCAGAGCAGGAAGACAAGGACTACAAAAGAATCACCCAATTTGTCTATAAGGACATCAATGAAGAACCTGGTGAGGGTGGTTTCCTTGAAGAAGTGAATTTAGGTAAATCATCTTCATATAGGTCAGTAGGTGCAAAAGTGACTTGAAGCTGAAGCAAAGATGAAGACTGGTTTTTAGAATGAGGTTGAAAAAGTAAGAAATGGAAAAACAAACAAACAAACAGTAGTGTATAATAATAGCAGCATAGAAGGAAGATTGTTTTTTTTTTTCTTTTGAGAGGCAAGTGAAACACAGAGTCTCCTTAGCAGAGAAGCAGCAAATGCAGAGGAAAAGCCAGAGGATGCAAGCTAGCTGGAAGAGAACTGAGTGGACTTGGGCCCCGGCTTAGAGGAGATGCGGGCTCCCCACACTGCTCTGGCTTTACCACCTAAGAGGAGAAACCTAAAATGGACAGAGGAGACAACCCAGCGTGGCTCAGGGGCCCAGTGGGTCCTGCCTCCTCCTGCTCGTCCGCAGCTGCTTGCCTGTTTGCATCTATGCCCAGAGCAGCAAAGAGATGGAGAAAAAGGCCACCCCAGCCTCCAAAGGCACCCACTTGAACAGAACTCTGCTTGGGAACAGAGTATACTCACCTCATGCGCTGCAGCAAGAATCAGCTACGTATTTCACCAGAGGCCCCAAACCCAAGAGTTTGATTCTAATCTGTACCTTTTAAAGGTCCCAAATGATTCTTGGAAGTACTTAACACTGATGTTTAGAATGACATCTACGGTTATTAAATCCCAGTTAAGGTAGTGGCTCTCGAAGTTTTTCATACAGGGCAAGAGTCCCATACATTTCTGGAGCTGTACATCTTTGTGTTTATATATCAGCCCAAGTTGTTTTAGAAAGCAGGTGGTAAAAGGTGAGGAAGAAAAGAGAAGTACTAGACTGTTGACAACAGAAACATCATTGCTGTTCCCTAGGGTCCTAATGCTGATCTGAGAAACAGTCATCTGTGCTGAATTTATCATTTTTTCCTCCTGTCAAAATCAGACCCTACTGGGCTGATGTAACAGCTGCCCTGTTCTCCTAAGAACCAAAACCCCATATCCTGGGGAATGAAAAACCACTGGCTGACTTACCAGCTGACATGTTTTATTTTGCACTAGTTATTTTAAAGAAAATAAAACCATTATTTTCTGAAACCGGCACAAACTTTTACACATGGTAAAGAAAGGGAGGGCTATGGCAAAGCTGGTATACATTTTCAACTGATTAAGCCATTTTCTGGAAACAAAAATTAAAGCACCCACACAATAAATTTGGGTCTGCAGTAAACTAGCTCATTCCAAAATGGAACCACCATCAGTGCCAACAAGGGAGGCTAGAAGGCTGTGGGGTCAGAACCAGCACAGCCGTGAGGCCCCTCCAAGGCCTCCTGTGCCAGCCCCTCCCAGCCCAGGGACCATGTTCTTGATTACTAGAGGAGGCAAAGGTCTCACACCCCACAAAGGACTGGTTAAAGCTGGGAGCCAGACATCTGTTTAAGGGTCAACACAAGTCACGTTTCAAACCCTGTATTCTTTTATCTTGGGCCCGTGGTAGTTTGAAATGAAGATGTGACACTGTCCCATCAAACTTTGATCATGTAGGACAGGAGCACTGGGCTCCTCCAAAGAGGAAATACAACTAGTAGATAAACATATGGAAAAGGACTTACTCTCACAGGCAACAGACAAAACACAAAATTAACTATCTTTGGCTTACTAAATTAGTCACCCCCTTCAAAAAAAAAAAAATCCATTGATGGTAGAATCGGTACTCTCAAAACAATACCAAAAGACTAATCTTTATAATTTACTTGAAAAAGAAAAGGAAGAACACATGAAAACTACCCTCCTGGAAAGCATTTTGGCAACACACAGCAAAAAATCAGGTGTTCTTACCACTAGACTCAACAACCCAACTTGTAGGAACCTATTTTATGGAAACAGCCACATGCACCAGGATGTGCATCATCACATTATTTGTTAGGTTAAAAAACTGGAGGCACTCCAGTATTCCTGCCTGGAGAATCCCATGGACAGAGGAGCCTGGTGGGCTACAGTCCAGGGGGTCACAAAGAGTCAGACATGACTGAGGGACTTAACTAACTACACAGGGTAGATGAAATAAAGTTTGTGTTCATAATATAAACTTAGCAAACCTAATAGTTGATGTTAATTAAAAATAGACTCTGGAGAGATACTGAAAGAGCAACATTCTTCCTTAAAACAAAATAAAAATATATTAAAAAAAAAAAAACTGGAGGCAACCTAAATGGCCCAAAGAAACATACCCGATGTCTAAATATGAACATTCTATCACTTGGGGAAAGGACATGTTATGTGAAAGCAACAAAATACACCCTTTACCCAAGTGAAGCATGCATACGAAAAGACCAGGAGCATACCATTTTACTCCTGCTTCTGAGACTCCATCAGTAAACACATGGATTGAATAATAGCAGCTTTAGGGAGATAGGAAAAAGGAGCCAGCTTTGTTTGACACCCAGTTGGAGATGTCAAATTTCAGTCATATTAAAATGGGGTGCGGGATGGGGAGAGTGTATCTCTGAACTGCACTGTCCAGTATGACAGCCACTAGCCATGTGTGGCTAATGAGTACTGAAATGTGACTAGTCTGTACTGAGAAATGCTATAAGTATAAAACACACTGGATTATAAAACAGTGCAAGAAAATAATATAAAATCCCATTAGTAATTTTTAATATATAGATTACATATGGAAGTCATACTTATTTTTGTGTTGTGTTACTTGCTCAGTCCTATCTGACTCTTTGTGACCCCATGGACTGTAGACCGCCAGACTCCTCTGTCCATGAAATTGGTGGTATTGGATTCCAGGCCAGAATACTGGAATGGGTCGCCATTCCCTTCTCCAGGGGATCTTCTCAACCTAGGGACTGAACCCGGGTCTCCTGCATTGCAAACAGATTCTTTACTATTTGAGTAACCCAGGAAGCGTAAATAAAACAGACTATTAAAATTAATTTCATCTGCTATTTTTTTTTTTTTACTATGTCAACTAGAAAATTTATTTGTATTTAAACTAAATTATATTTCAAATGTATTTGTGGCTCTCATTGAACTTTCACTGGACACCACTTATCTTAGAATCTTAGAATAAAGCAAAGGTTGTAGTTGTATTATAGGAATGGAAGGGCTGTTCCTCTTCTTCTCATTTTTCCAAAGTTTTTTGCAATTTTATTAGAGGGGAAAAAAGAAAAAGAAATGCTAGAGGGAAGGCCTAGTAACCAATTCCTATCCTTTGAAGTCACTGAGTTTCATGGCTCTATAGTCTTCTCCATGTGGTGAGCCCTCTAGCACTGTGTAGCACAGACTTCCAGAAGGATGGACAAAGTTCTTGCCCTCAGGGAGTGCACCCTTCAGTTAGGTGATAAGACTGTTACACGAAAAAAGAAGACAGAGGAGAGGCCCCATGAAGGTCCACTGGGGTGTCAGGGATGGTGATACCCCAGGGTTCTCAGGGTGCTGAGGCCTTTAATGTGGGCCGTGACAATGGGCAGGTGGAGGCTGACTGGAAGGGGAGGACCAGGCAGGGGGAAACACAGGAAGGCACAAGAGCAGGAAACGAGGGAGCTGGGGAGTCCTTGTAAGTGGGTCTCCTCACTGTGAAATCCCAAAGTCATCTGGGTGGTAAGGCTGGGGTTGAGACCTTGGTGGAAAGAGAGAATTCAGATAAACCTGAGGATGACATTCCTGCACAGAGGAGGGTGTGCACTGCTCCACAGCAAGGGAAGCGGCAGAAAAAGCAGGAGGGCAAGTTGGGAACCTTGTTTAGAGAACATGAATACCAGTCCTTACCTCGATGGGCACTGAAAAACCCTTGGAGGCTTTCGCAGTGCAGAAGTATGAAGAAGTCAAATACAAACTGTACATTTACAGTTACTGAGCCCAGAGCTTAAGGGAGATCTGGGCAACTGTGGACAACAACTTGAGATGTAGAAATTTTAAGAAGAAATGCCCAAGTTGGAGTCCGGTCAGATACTAACCCATGGGTAATGAGGTGAAATGGGCAGGGCTGTGGTTTATGTCTCCCTTAAAAGACAATCCTTTCAGCAGCCCAGATATGATGTAGAAATAGTGCTGCTAAATGAACTGCCTGCCTCCAAGGGTGTCCACCAGAGTGAGCCCCTCCCAATGGAACAAGGCCAGGTGGAGAGGGGGCTTCCTTCAGTTAATAAACACTCACTCTGCTTCCTACTGTGTGCAAGGCTCCAAGGGGAGAAATATGACCAAAGATATTCTCCAGGCCTTCAGTACTTACTATACTGAAGTATGGGGGATGGGTAGACAGCCATTAAGTAACTACACAAACACATGTACAGTTACACCTGGGATAAGTGCCTGGGCCACAGGGCTGAGTGAGTTTAACAGGGATACTGACCTTCAGATATAAGAACTGTTAGGTTTCCTGGTATAAGGGAGCTATTTGATTTCAACATTTACTTGTTAAGGACACTGGGCTTTAATGAAGATGAAACAAATTAGCTCTGTGTTTTGACCTCTTACTTGATGTTCAGTATGTTGTTATTGTTGTTAGGTATAATCCTCTTCCCTAACAAGAGAGCTAGATCCTCAAGAGTAGACACCATGTATTAAACCTCTACGACACTCATACTTAAACACATGAGCACAATCGTGCTGGCTGTGCTGTTTTCGTCAAAGAGCTGAGCAAGCCCACTGTTTCCTCTGGCGCTCACTCCTCAGCTCCGTTCTGGGGACCTACCACGAGCCGAGTCTGTGACAGCAGCTGGCAGAGGCAGTGCCTTCAGAGTCTCACCCAAATAGAAGGGACTCTGACTCACTGCCTAGAGCACTCAATTGTTGAGCAGAAGAAACACTGTTTTTCTTTATTTTCATCTTAGGTTATAATCTCTTTTTAACATAGCTCTATCCAAAATGGAGAAATCCAGAGCACCACTGCCTAAGAGAGCAATGAAGTATGATAAACAGACATTTAGGAAGAGACTTAGAAGATGAGAAATTACTATAAACCACCATTTAGCTACACATGGCAATGCTGAAACGGAACCTTGTATCACTGAAGTCAACCATGCCAAGCAGACACTGTGATTGGAGGTAATCTCTCTGGTGCAGGGGCTGGGGCTAACTTATTGGGGGTGGGGGCAGAGTTAGGGCGCCATGAAAGGCAAACTGACATGCTCACCACCAGGTATACCATTCCCCACCGCCCCACCCTCCCACCCCAGACACATACAACAGGGTGAGCTCAGAGCCAGCAAGCCATTGGGCAACACTCCCTAGGACCCAACTAAGGACCCTTAAAACAAAGAATAATTCTGTTCAAGAAACAGTAGTGTCTTCCTTTGCAAAATGGGGCCACAGTTGTTTTCGCCCTTGTTTCCTTACTCCTGGTGGCTCAGACGGTAAAGTGTCTGCCCGCAATTGCAATGTGGGAGACCTAGGTTTGATTCCTGGGTCAGGAAGATCCCCTGGAGAAGGGAATGGCAACCCACTCCAGTACTCTTGCCTGGAAAATCCCATGGACGGAGAAGCCTGGTAGGCTACAGTCCATGGGGTCACAAAGAGTCAGACACGACTGAGCAACTTCACTTTCACTCACTTTCCTTACTCTGGTTGACTGGCTTATAGTCCTAATTCCATTCTATCTTTCCTGTGGGCTCCAAGTCCAGCTGAAAACCTACGGGAAACAAGACTCAAGCAACGTGAGCTCAAGAGGCCCCTTGCAAACAATGCGATCTATGGCAAAACCCAACTGGATTGTCTGTCAACCATAATCATCTATTTCTCAGAGCAGCAATACAGACCCAGACAAATGTATAAACTTCAGTGACCCTTAACTCTGCACTTCAGTGTTGCCTACATATGCTACTTCAGGGAAGAACATTTTAGTAGTAACCCTAGTATGACACACTTCCAGGGGAAGCTCCCAATATGAAGACAAGGCGTAAAAATTTAAGGAAATGTCTTTAAAATGTTCTAAAGTTGTTTATCCCTAGGGTGTGGTAGAAAGACTAACTCAGCAATCGGCAGTCCTGAGTCCTAGTCCCTGTCTAGCTATGGACTGGAATCATGATCTTGAGCCTGTTCCCTCATCTCTCATATGTAATAATGGCAGGAGCTAGCAGTAGTAACTTTCCAATTATGACAGTGTAATACTCACCTCAGAGAACTACTGTGCAGACTTCATCTTATATTGCAATACAGATATTAGTTAATACTGACATTTTATTTAAACAAAAGGTGAATATTTTATAGTAAAATATAGGAAACAACGGACAGGGTTTGGGTCTCACATTTAAAGCTGTTTTATTTTTTCGGGGGGTGTTTTTTAGTACAAGTATCCCCCATTCTTGGTTAGGATCCAATTCAATCAGTACTAGTTTCCCTTTAAAAGACAAAAGGCTTAGAACACGAAGGTCAAATAGTCCCAACACTAAGAGAGAAGTCACCTGGAACGTACAGATGCGCACATCAAAGGAGACTGGGGGCCTTCCCTTCAAGAAACTGATCTAAGCACCCCTACAACTCACAGGGCAAAATGATCAGTTCAGGATTATTTACATCATGTCAGAACCTTGACTGCTGCAATCCAAATCAAGAATTAGCCAATTTCCTTTGGTTCTAACACCACTTAAAAAAAAAAAATTGCAACATTTAGTGAACACTCGGAAGTCTGAGGGACTACAGCATTCTGTGAGACTCAATGCAGCACCTGTGAACAGCGTCAGCAGACAAGGAAAACAATAACGATGGTGACACTTAGTGGGAAAGGGCTGGGGTTCAACCAGAGGTAATACACTTCCTTCATTCATGCTCAACACGAACATGTGGACTAGAACACACAGAAGCATCCTGAAATTGGGAAGGAACCTGGTGAACTGCCACTGGTGCTCTGTTCATCTGCTTGAAGAAACCTGGCCCCTTGACCACTCTTCTCCCCTGTTCCTGCTGCTTCTCTGACTTCATCTCCTGCCACTAGCCCTTCACTCACTCCATTCTGGCCACCCCGGCCTGTCTCCTTGAGAGGCCCAGGAATGCTCCCAGGCTTCCACCCCTGGGCTATTCCACTTGCCTCCCCTGGCGTGGAATGCTCATCACCAGACAGATGCATGGTTGAAGTCTGTTACCTTGCCAGTGTGTGTCTTTTTGGTCCGCCCCAATGAAAACTGCAACTCTTCTTTCCTTGTTTAATTTTCTCAATAGCACTTATCTGACATAATACGTATATATATTTAATTATTAGTTCGTTTTCAATCTTTTCCTCACCAGACTAAGAGCTGCTTTCACCTGCTTTGTTCACTGCTGTACTCCTAGTATCTAAGACTGCCTAGCATCCAGCAGATCCCCAGTGTTTGTGAATGGAGTCAGTGAGTAAATGAATGGGTTACAATGAATGACAACTATTTGTAAGGTTTGTAAGGTTACCAAATTCAAACTGTCAACTTCCTTGAAGAAATGAGACAACAGGATTATGGTAATATGATTTTTAAGGACCTAAGGAAGAATGTTATAATAATGTAAAAAAGATTAGGTAAGAAAAAGGTAGAGTTGAGCTCTTAATAACTGATCTCTCCCAAAGTGATCCCAAATTTAAGAATTATCAGACAGCTAGTTATAAATACAGATCTCTAGGCCTGCCTCCAGAAAGACAGACTCAGTAGTGACTCTGAAGGAGGTGGTCTTCAGGCCATTTCTTGGGATATACTGTCCCGGCACCACTCCTGGTTAGATGTGAGACTTAGAAAAAGGTAGCTCTTGTCCATTTATTTCACCAAAGCCGTTTTAGTTGATATCATGGCACATGAATACGTACCTAAATAGTTCAGGTAAGCGCAACAGATAATCCTCTGCACGTGTGCACTCTGACTAAAGGGTGAGCCTCTCTCCCCATCACGCAGATTTCCTCTGGTGCTTTGACAGTGCTATACCCAGGAATGCTGTTATTCCAGGTAAGCACCTGGACCAAGGCCATTAAGTCAAGTCCACACTAAGTAGGCCTAACCCATGGCAAATTCTGGTTTTGCAATACTAGGTATTTACATGGCCTGTTTTATGTTTTTCATAAAGGTCAGACCCATCTCATGCTTCAACCACACAGTCACACCTTAGATAAGCTATACAGCACATGGCTTACCAGTGTGGCAGTATAAATACAATGAAACCATCATGGCATCCAGTTTCATTGGCCCAAGTTTAATTCTGGATAACCAAACAAACCCAAGACTCCTACCATAGAGCTAAATCTGGAGAGCCATTCAAAGCACACCTGAGAGCAATGGTTTTTCTTAACATGGTTGCTTTTTGAAACACTGCATTATTGAACCAACAAAACAACCAGACAGACAGACAAACAAAAAAAAACAGGTCCTCTTCCAAATTTGTCACTCACACCACTGACCAGCTGCAGAGAGCAGCCAGTTATATTGTCAAGGATGGAACTAACTGTGTGCAAACACATATTTTCTCCAAATTTCAAGGATTGACCCTAACCTATAGGCTTTTCAGTCAAAGCTGTGGACTTTGCATTTCAAACGTAGAAACAGTTGGTGCCTACCTCTCCAGGGAAAAAAGTTTCTGGAAGGCCACCAATGGGGTAGAGGGATGGGGGAAGAAGAGTGGTTCTTTTTCTCTTTCATTTCATGTGAACATGTCTCTTTACTCAAGTTCACATTTAAAATGTTCTTTATATATATGCCTTTGGAATAATAACTACTCTTAGACTGGGAGATCACTGGTGTCCAGATTGGTTTACATACATTCCTGGGAGGTTTCATTTAAAATAAGTACCACTTGGAACCATATGAAAGGAATTCCCATGGAGGTCCAGAGAATCACTGACCTCAGAAATCCTTAGCATTATCCCAAACTACTGTATGCTTCTTGTTATAATAATTTCTTGAATGAGTAATTTATTATATGTAATATTAATTTTAAAAGATAGCTCCTACTGATGTCTTAACAAGCAGCTCCGTTACATCTGACATGGTTTGTTACGGATAAACTAGAGAGTAGGTAAGGTGTGTGATGACTCCCTGAAGAATCAAAGATGAAGGAAACCATGCCACCCAAACATCCCAGACTCCATTTCTTTCTGGAAAGGTGGGCACCCTGCTAAGCCCCACAGTGCGTTCTAAGCTCGTGGTGGCTCATCAGCTTTCTCAATAAACTCACCTTCTCTCCTTGGAGTGATGGGACTGAGTCCCGCAAACTGTGAAAGCTGTCTTTGATGTGGTCCCTACGTTTCCGTTCCAGTGCATTATGATGAGCCCGTTTGTCAGCCTGGAAGAATGGGAAAAACAGCACGTTAGCAGAGTCACTCCTCCTGCAACGCACAGGTGAGTGGGGACAGCCTGGAAGTATATGCTGTCAGCGCAGTCCCAGGTGACTGGACTGGGAAGGATTTGTCGAGGTGGGCAGTTAGGAGTCTCCAGAATTAGGCTCTGCTAAAGGGGGAGAAAGGGGTGAGCAAGGCTTGCGACAGGAACATCCAAAGTAGCTCGATGCATCCAGCTCATGCATAGGTAAAATAAAAGTTATTCATGGGGACAAAGCGTGACTCCTGTAACATCAGTTTTCTCCCACAACTTACTTATGTGACAGAACAGCTGCCAGTCCCATGGCTAGGAGGTGGCCAGGGAAAAGCTGCAGTGGGCCCCTTCCTAAGAGGTGATCACCCCCACTGTAAGAGATTCCCCTTGGTGGGGACCCAGGAAAGGAGTCAGGTCACTGGTACAGTACTTCTTTCATGTGAAAACATCACCATGGGTCTGCTCTGGTCTCCACCGTGCTAAAGGGTACTAGTTTTAAGACCTGCTTGCCAAATCATATATGAGAAACTAAAACCTCTGGAAAACCTAGATGCATCAATCTGAGATCACCATGACAAAGCTGATATAGACGACAACTACATTCTGAGCTCCTTTTTTTTTTTTTAAAGTGCATCCAAGGTGCTATTCTGCCAAGGCCTTCCCTTCACAGGCTGCCAGAAAGGTAGTTCTTAGACAGCAAACCTTCTGACACCCACATACTCTGAATAAATTTCTTCAGGCACCTGTGGCAGGTCATGCTTATTTGGCAGTAGCTAAATACCCACAGACCAAAGAATTTATCCTGTCCTGCTGAGAATCACAAAGAACAATCAGCTGAGAAGGACAGAGACAGTCAACAAATCAGGGATGGCAAAACACACTGGCTTCGGATGGAAGACAGTGCAGGTGAAAGCTGCAAGGGAGCTTCGGCAGACCCCCGTTACAGGGGCAGTCCCTCCAGTGGAGCACAAATGTTGACTTAAGCTAAAGCAGGAACGTCATATCGGCACTTCGGGAATTAGTGGAAATACTGTACTCTGAGAATTTACCCCCAGTACATGAGGTTGCGCTGAGCTAACCTAAAGAGGACATCTGGACATAGGAAGCTCAGGTAGCTTTAACCTACCCAGACACAGAACCTGCAATTTTAAAAATGAAGCAACAGGAGTAAACAACTTGGCTTAGCACAAGAAAGGCTCCAATGAATCTTTGTACTAGACAAGACGTTCAGATAGAAGTCTATAAAGACACGAGTTATGGGAATGAAAGGACTTGAAATTCTAGTATCTAATCCTAAAAGTCTGAGTCATGACAGAGGAAGAAGAGGCTGGGAGCAGTTGTGGTAATTTTAGTCACTTCCTGGTCTCTCAAGCACACCTCACCTACAGCTCTGTTCAACAGGACACATGGTTCCCATCACAGCCACGCTTCTCCATGGCATAGCACTCGTTTTTAGGGCAGATGCCTGGAACACAGCTAAAGCTCTCCTCATCTTACATCTGGATTTTCTGTAAAAATGAGCGTCTGCTGAACTTCAGTGATAACGTGGAATTCACGGGGAAACTAAGGGAATGACCAGATCACCTGAGCCTAGAAGGTATCATACAGCATTAGAGCAAGAGAACTGCAGGTACCTTCTGTCAGTTATATGAATAGCTTGAAGGAATTAAACATACTTAAGTACCTAGTCCTTTTCTAACTTACCATTCCCTCTAGTCATCTATTGATAAGATAGTTAAGTTGGGCTGGTGGGCTGGTCCTTAGACCTAAAACTTAAGAGGGCTGAGAGATGGCATCTGGCACCTATCTGTCTCCCGTGTGTTTGCTACACACTCCCTAGGATGGTTTATTTACATGCAAATTAACTGCCCAGCTTTGGTATCCAGCAGCAGCCCAAGATACTCCTGCCTACTAAACCACCCTGACTCCTGGCCCTTCTCCCAGCTGTGCACAGAGGCAGTGACACCAGTTACCCACAATCCTTCTTGTTGATACAAATAAAATTCTAATTGTCTGTTTTCTTTCTGGGAGAGCCCTGCAAATCTCAGATGGCTAGAATCAAGTTGGACTTGGTTTCACTCAGGCCTGCACTAGAAGGGTGGAGCTAAGTATAATCTAACACCAAAATCATCCCCACAATGCATTACCCCCTTCCCATTCACTGAGCCCTGAAAGGACTCAAATGGACAAGTCTTTCGGTTAGAGGATTGTAAGTGAACTTGGCTGTGGACCATCAGCAGAAATCTTGGCTTCTCATCTGGGGAGCCGGCCAACTTTGAGAAGCTGGCTCAACAAGGAAAGGCAGCAGTCCACTGCCTGGTAGAAAGCCTGGGCTGGGGCTGTTGTTCTCAAAGCAGTGGATGGAATTTCTGTGGTGGTTCCAGGGCCCATTTAACCAGCAGAAGAGTGGAATCTCAGCCCAATCCCTGCTGCCATGTCCATCCCCAAGCTGCTCCACTTAACCAGAGGCCATTTTAGAGCTCTCTGAGACAATGTCAATAATGTATTTTTTCTTCTTCTCAAGCCTCATTTGAAAGAGCAAGTTAAAAACATGCAGAACTAACATGCCTAATTCCAGGCAACTCTGATTAAATAATACCTCTAGTGGCTTGAAAGACCATATGAAAAACCTTTACACGAGACTGAGAATTCTGTTTGGCAAACAGTTTTCAAATGTCTAGCCAGATGAATTCCCCTCCCCTGCAATTCACCCAAATGAAGGGCCAGTTGCCAGGCTTATCACTGCTTTGTTAACTATCTTCACTTGCTGGCAACCCTTTTTGAAAGGGCCAAGATTTCGGAACTGAGAATTAAAAACTGGGTGAAGATTCCCAGTATAAGGTATCTGAGATCCTTCCACAAACTCAAAACTAGTTAAGGGAAAAAAAAGGGGGGGGGGGGTGGGAAAGGGCCACACAATTGTGTGTCTTGGACAAATAGAGCTCAACTCAGATGAGCCAGCTTTCTCTTACCTATACTGAGGAAGATGTTTGATAATGAAAACAGGTGCTACCAGACAAATTCTAGAAGACAAAAGAGGCATTCTTGGGCTGTATAGCAGGCCCCCAAATACCTCCCCATACCTTCTACAGGAGCAGTGGCCGGATGCTGTCACTCTTTAAGCAAGCTGGATTTGCAGTTTCTGCCAGACAAGCCCTCCTTCAGGGCATCCCAGGCTAACAGAAACACTAAAGGGCCGTGTGATACTGAAAAGTGGCCCACAGATGCTCAACAGGAACTCCAACACCAAATCGATTCCAGCTTTGATATCTCTGCCAAGGTTTTTATTCAGCCTCTCAGTATTATTTCCCCCAAACTTTCCATACTGGCAGCCAGAACACGAGTCTTCACCTACAATTTGTCCATCTCTGACACTAACAAGGACTTGTTATCTTAAGTGTTGTTAAATGTTGAAGGCAAACATTATTTCCTTAGCCAAGAAGTTGCTAAACTGGCAGCAGGTCATTCAAGCTAAGGAAGGCTGTTCAAAACTGAGGGAATTTTTAAAAATTACTTCCTTCCAACTTACTGCATAGAGAATACATCTTCCTTTGAGGCATTACATCAGACAGCAGCATTATTTCCCACAAGTTCTAGGGAGGCAAATCGCATGGGGAAATGAATGTTCCATTATGCAAGGATGCCTAAGGTTCTCCAGAGCAATGCCATCTCTTGCAGATTACCTGACACCTAATTCCATCTATAAGGGGAGTCTTCTCAAATCAATAAAGAAAACTCCCACCATATATGGGATTAAGAGTTGATCTGTAAACATTTACTGCCTTTAAGAAATTTAAGTTATATTTTAGAAGGAAGATTGTGTTGCTTATGATTACTCAATAAGGTATTCTTATTAAACACTAATGCTGGAAATACATAGGCTCAAAATTCTCATCAGAAAAGATCTATTTACTATTTCTGATGGGAAGTAGATAGGATAAATAAAACTGAACTTCTAAGCAACTTAATTCACTTTAATCAACATGAAATCTGCAACATGAAATTATGGGCAGCTTGGATGAGAAACTCACTAAGGTCCTTAATAGGAGATATAAATGGCATCTTCCCAACACCTCTCCAGCTTCAGGCCAACTGCCTGGTATACGTTTTTAATATCCAATACATATGTGTGTTTTCCAGGGTATTCAAAAAATCACTTGGTGCCTTAAAAAACTTGGGAAACATATCATATAAATACGCCATCATTCTATAGCCATTTTCCTTGATCAACGATGTTACTATTACTGGCATCCTGGAAAACGACTTAAATATAAGATCACCCTTCCGTAAGTATTTTTAGGAACCAAACTTGGCATCCACATCACTGTGAACACTCTAAGCCGACACAAAGTACATGTATCATGTAGCACTTTTGCCATGCAACTAATTCAGGGTAAAATATACTAATTTCCTGAGTAAATTTCAATCTCAAAGGTGATCAACCAAGCTCATTCCCCTCTGAATACATTGCAATTCCTAAAAAAACAAAGAGCTCTGAGAGGTTAAAAATATTTCATACCAGAAAGGTCCAGAAACAGAATTGTACAAATCTGTTTCTAACCACCCCCCAGATAGGTATGCTGTAACTGAAACACGTGCAGCTGTCATTAAGAATAAGCTGAAAAAGACCGTGGGTTTCTAACACACTAACCCTAGCCCTATGTTTCTCATATACTTTCATTCCTTCAAAAAAAAAAAAAGAAAAAAAGAAAAAAACCCAAACAGAAATAAAACAAGTTATTACCCTGCATGAAATATACCTGCCCAATAAAACTCTTTGAAATGCAACTTTTTTCCTCCAAAGAATAATAAAAATAAGATAATATCAGTGACATTATGAGATATAGTGAATTTACTAATAAAAATTATTGTTTGGGATTACTTCCTTTAACAAATTTTATTGGTCACCGAAGAAGTTGTTTTCCGTTTGCACTCAGGCAACAATAAAAAATACTCGTCAAGTCAGTTTCACTTTCTGTTACTTCAAGCCTCTGTTCTTGCTGAATGAATATCCTACATTTCTTATGTAGTAAAGCCGTAGCTATTATAGTTACATTATAAAACGTGAATGAATTTCTCTTTCTGTATTAGGACCCACAGGACCTTTTCAAAATAACTTCTTAAAAGTTCTTCTGTAGTCCTAAATATTTGGTTGTTCACAGTCCATATCCTTTTCTGAACTAAGGCAAAGCTTAATAGTTTCCCCCCAAGTTAAAAAAATATATTTATCTATACTAAATGTCAGGAGATAGACAGACATAGTCACATCCGGAAAAAAAAAAAATCCTTTTAACCCTATGTATTCACAATAATTGCTTGATATGCTGTAAAATTTGTCTACTGCTGCTTCTCTCTATGCCAGTGTGATTATCTTGCAACAGGTCACATTTAAACTTCTCAGCAAGTAGGTATGTCAAATTAAAAACAAAGGGTCAAACCCACTCCCTCTGCCCACCCTCCAAAATCAAAGGGAAAAGCTTAAGTACTTTAACATCAAACTTAAAATTTATCTAGACAAAACAATGAGATTAGCACTCTAGGAGAGTGGAAACATTTTAATAATTTAATAAAACAATTTACATCAACAGCCATGTGCATGGATATTTTGAGAAGCAGAAAACTCTCAGGAACTATACACCAAAATTTCATAAAGAAAATTTTTCTCACAGTGGAAAGCTGATATAATTTCAATTTAAATAATAATTCTTCAATGGAAGCCTAAACAACCCCTATTCTCCAATTCTGATCAAGCCCGAGGGCAGATTTTATAACTGGAGACTTGGAGGAAAACAGACCAGATTTCAAACACGAAATTCCATGTTTACATTATTAAGGATAATAGTAGCTGAATAAAAGGAATTCAATTTCCAAATGTATGTAGAGATATTAAGTATCTAACAATACTGCAAATATTCAAAGTATTGTCTTCAAATACTCCAAGGAAAAATAAATTCTTTTTCACTGACTATTTGGAACAACTGCATTGTTGGGTTTTTACGCAAATACCAGCTCTCAACAAGTACACTTTTTCTCAATATCTAACTGCTTTGATAACCTCAGAATTGAGCAGGTACAAGAGGGCTTGCTTTTACTCTGTGATAAATTCTTAGACCAGAGGTCTCTAAGTGGCATCCTTAAAATTCTAACAAGCCCCTAAACAACTTGATTGTCTCACACATCATTTTAAAAATCAGAAAAATAACATAAAAGTCTGGATTTTTAATCTTTCTTCCAAAATAGGAAGATGAGACAACACTTAGCCTGATTCTCACATAACAACCCACTGGACTACAGTGGCTGCCTTTTCAGAAGACGCCTATGTTCTTTAGTCCCCCAGTTCTCACCTCTGCTCTCTACTTCATTCCTGACGATCTCACTGCCTGGATCCTCTGGAAGCATCTAAATTTTGGGGCTCCATTCTATCTACTCCCTACTGCTCCCATCTGTCAAATGTTAGACAGCATAATTTACTTATGTCTCTTCCTCCCTGATTCTGATTTATTTTGTATCTATTCTTTTTTCCTTCCTCTGTTCTATTCATGGAACACCCATAGTACTGTCTCAAGGACATGAGATTAGTGTCTATCTTAAATCCACAGAATCATCTACTGAGAAGATTTATAACAAAACTTCGAGAAATTATTGACAACACTGTATAGTCTCAACCATCACCTCTTAGCAAACCTCTCTCTGCAATGCCACTTTTCTTCAACAATTCTTTTATTGCCTTTATACTGCTCCTTCAACTAAAATACAGTCAGACCACAATAAGCTGCTGAATGTGACACCTTCAGATTCAACCTTTGGCTCCTCTACATTTCCAATGTCTGCATTAGAGTGACACCCGATTGTGTGAGATTCCATAGGTCTACAGCAGTCACATGACTTTTGGTTAAAGGTGATTACTGCATGTGGCTTCAACTTCACACAGCCATGGTTTAGAACCTACTTCTTCCTAAGTCAATCTGACCACTTTTCCCTGAAGTAATACTTCAACTTACTTTAGCATGATGCACTTCTCATTTCCCACTTACATAGTGACAGCTAGAGCCCCCATCTGAAAACTACGGAAGGATTCATTTCCTTGCATACAACTTCTCTCACTCACCTACATTCACGGAAACTCACCACCTGAGAATCCAGAATTATGAGATTCGCAAACCAGCCCCCCACCACCACCTAGATCCCCAGAGCTAGGCCCCACCTCACCTTAGCGGTTAACAGGTGAGTTTACTACAACATTAAAAGTAACAGAACAATCTCTTTTTCTCTCCGACCCCAAAAAGGACTAGAATTGAACGGAAATGAAAATGAAATGGAGAGTAGGAGACGTACCGCAGATTGAAACCTCGGTTGCTCTTCCTGGAATAAGAGAGAAAAAAAAATAGAAAATATAGAAGTTATTTTTACACTTCACATTCAATAATAAGAAAGAAAATGCCGGCGTCAGAGGAAGTGGCGGGTGGGGAGTCAGCCCTACCCCCCCTTCCCCATCCTACGCCCCCATCCCCCCCTAGCGGGATCGGGTAGCTGGACAGGGGGGTCTCGAGCGCCGCCCCTCCTTCCGGGATCCGATCTGGGACAGAAGGGGATCCAGAGCACTGTCTCCTTTCCTCGCACCCAGCTCATGGCATCTGGGCACTCCCAATTCCTCTCCGCCCTCCTTCATTCCCCAGGATCCGCGGGTCACGGGAGCAAGGGGTCGCGCGCGGACGGGGCAGGTCCTAAGCGCAGTCCCCCCTCCCCAGGATCCGGACAATGGGATCCCCGGGGCACCCCGTCCCTGTCCCCCGGATCCTGAACGGGATAGGATGGGAACGGGAGGCCGCAGCACCTTCCTCCACGGGGGAGGTTGGGGTCCCACAGGCCGCGTGTCTCCTCCCCACCTCCAGTCCCAGAAGGCCGCTCCGGCCAAGAGCCCGGAGAGAGCGAGCCGGGAGCGCGACGGAGGGGGGGTCCCGGCCCAGCGGGGGAAGGGGAAGGAGGCGGCGGCTGCCCGGCCCCCTGCCGCCGTCGCTCTGCTGAGAACCCCGGCCGCTGTCCCCGCCTGACAACCCGCAAGGGAAGGAAGAAGCCCCAGGACTCACGTCGCTCTCCACCTCGATGTCATCGTTATCGCTCATTTCCTACGGCCCAGGGAGCGGCCACTGCAGCGGCGGCGGGGAAGGGGGAGGGGTGGAGGGGAGGGGGAAGTCACCGACAACAACAAGCCGAGTCCCCCCCCACACACACTCACTCACTCACTCACTCACTCACTCGCTCTCTCACTCACACACACACACACAACACGGGCGAGAACCACCTCCTCACTGCAGCACCGGATCAACGGCGGCACGCACGCCCGGTCGGCCCCCTGCCACGTGACCGGGCTCGTCACGCTGGGGCCGCCGAGACTTGTAGTCTTTGTCCCTTTGACTTACGGCCCAACTAACTCCAAAAAAACTACAAATCCCATAAGAAACTGCATCCAGTCTTCGCCAGCCCGGCTTGTTGACGGAGCCCAAAGCGCCTGCGTGCCCCGTGGAGGGGGCGGAGAGAGAAGTGGTGCGGTGCTTGCTGGGAGTCGTAGTCCGTAGACCGCGAGTTGTCAGGAGATTTTCCTCCCGAGGCGGCAGAGGTGGCTGCTGGGAAGACAGGACACGTGGAGGGAGCTGGGGCTCCTGGAGCCCGGCACAGGCTGAGCGCCGGGCGCCGGGCCCAGGGGATAGGGTGGAGGCTCTGGAGGAGTAGCCAGCTGCCTAAATAACGCTGCCTCTCCTTGGTGCGACTGGTTTTACTCTGTCTTCTAGATGACTGAGTCGCTCTGCGTTGCGCCCTGGGGCGTGACCCTCCTGCTGGGGGATGCTACAGCAGCGAATTAGGGGGCGCGGCTCCGCATGCCCACGCAGACCCTTGGGATCTGGCTGTGGGGAGTTGTCAATGGCAGGTGTTAAATGATGATACAGGCCTGGCAAAATGACCGACCACCGGCCTCTCTGAGGGATCTCTCCCAGTCAGGAGAATCTAGTGTCCATTCATCCGGGACTGACCATCTTGCTCCTCACTTGAGGGTCATCCTTTCAGACACCCGACCCTCAGCAACCGTTTACATGGAAATAAAAGCGCCTTCTAAATTTGTTGTAGAGTAAGAAATTTAAGGAGTGCCCCAGTTGAGTACCATAATTAAGAATTGCAAGAAGTATCAAAATGGGAAACTGATGCAGCTCCCTATCTAGTTAAAATCTTATTTAAATATTGTGGCATGAGGTGTGATCGTATCTATTTCAGCGTAATATTTATTGAACATCCAATGTGTGCCAGCACGGAAATGACATAATGTGTAAGACTGGAACGGACCCTCTCTTTGTGAATTTCACAGTTGTGGAAGCAAAACTGCTGCAATTTTAAGTGTACCTTTACAATAAATCCTTAATTTAAAAACCTTAGAATGTTTAAATTGTCAAAAACAGTTTGGAAATAGGTTTTATATTAAAGCTGTCTTCATTGTATGTTAGGATTATTTTTACTGCAGTGTGGAAAGAAAGATTAAGTGAAAATTCGTTATAGTCTAATGTCATCAATGGAGACAACTGAAAATTAAAATAGGATGGTTACATTACTGCTTTGGAAATAAAAACATACCTAGAGGACTTAAAAAAAAAAAAAGTGTACATTAAGTCTCACAGGAGGAAAAAATAGGAAGAAGAGCAAGACACTTTCAAGCCTAAGACAGTTACCAAAGTACTCTTATGCCTGGTGCCTGAAATGAATGAAATCTTGAGTTTTCCCCTATCAATTACTGAATCTGTAATGAGAACCATTTTATTCCTGACTTTTAAATACAGAAATTTGGAAATATGTCATTTGTTATATATCTCCCCATGTAAGCATATTATCTATGCTTTAGAGATAGATGTAAACATGGTAATCTTTACATTTTTCCTTTTAGTATCTGTTGTATTTGAAGTCTGCATGTCTTTGCAAGTAAACTTATCTTTTCTAAATGCTTTTGTCTCAGTCTTCCTTTCACACCAAGTGGAGGAGATAGACATAAACAGATCATTATAAGAGCTGTGGGACTAGAGGGAAACAGGGAAGGTAGGTAGTTCTTGGGTGAGTTAATTAGCTGGAACCTAGGACTAATTCATGATTACAATTATTGAGTGGTAGTTATGTGCAAAGCACCATAAGGCAACCCAGGCTACAAGTTAAAATCACTCTGAAGTTTTACAAATTCTGATGCCTGGGCCACATGCCAAACTAATTAAGTCAGAACCTCTTGGGGGTGAGAACCAGGTAGCATGGGTTTCTTAAAAAAAAAAAAAAAAAATCTACAGGTAATTCCAACATGCAACCAAGATGGAGGACCACTGCTACAGAGGATGCCAAGATAAATAAGATGTTCTTCTTTGATGAATTTTATACTTTACAAGAGTGAATTTTATGGTTTGTCAATAGTTCAATAAAGCAGTTATATAGAAAACAGGATAATCTTGGCTTACCCGGAATTTAAAAGCTGGAGTAAATTATGAACACAAATCATTGCAATGAAGACAGACTGAGTGTTACATTAGCTACACAGGCAGTGAGTGATGTAAGAGCTCAGAGGAGGGAGGAAAGAATGGAGGACAAGAGATCTCTTCAAGAAATTTAGAGATACAAACAAAACATTTCGTGCAGAAACAGTATGGGCCTAACAGAAACAGAAGATATTAAGAAGAGGTGGCAAGGATACCCAGAAGAACAATATAAAAAAGATCTTCATGAACCAGATAACCACTATCACTCACCTAGAGCCAGACATCCTGGAGTGCGAAGCCAAGTGGGCCTTAGGAAGCATCACTACGAACAAAGCTAGTGGACATGATGGAATTCCAGCTGAGCTATTTCAAACCTTAAAAGACGATGCTGTTAAAGGGCTACACTCAATATGCCAGCAAATTTGGAAAACTCAGCAGTGGCCACAGGACTGAAAAAGATCAGTTTTCCTTCTAATCCCAAAGAAGGGCAATGCCAAAGGATGTTCAAACTGCTACACAATTGCACTCATCTCACACACTAGCAAAGTAATACTCAAAGTCCTCCAAGCCATGCTTCAACAGTATATGAACCATGAACTTCCAGATGTTCAAGCTGGATTTAGAAAGGGCAGAGGAACCAGAGATCAAATTGCCAACATCCGTTGGATCATTGAAAAAGCAAGAGTTCCAAAAAAAATCTATTTCTGCTTTATTGACTACATTACCAAAGCCTTTGTCTGTGTGAATCACAACAAACTGTGGAAAATTCTTCAAGAGATGGGAATGCCAGACAACCTGACCTCCTCCTGAGAAACCTGTATGCAGGTCAAGAAGCAACTATTAGAACTGGACATGGAAAAACAGATTGGTTCAAAACTGGGAAAGGAGTACATCAGAACTGCATATTGTTACCCTGCTTATTTAACTTGTATGCAGAATGCATCTTGGGAAATGCCAGGCTGTATGAAGCAAATCAAGATTGCCAGGAGAAATATCAATAATCCCAGATTCGCAGATGACACCACCCTAATGGCAGAAAGTGAAGAGCAACTAAAGAGCCTCTTGATGAAGGTGAAAGAGGAGAGTGAAAAAGCTGGCTTAAAACTCACCATTCAAAAACTAAGATCATGGCATCCGGTCCCATCACTTCATGGCAAATAGATGGGGAAAAAAAGGAAACAGTGACAGAGTTTATTTTATTGGGCTCCAAAATCACTGCAGATAGTGACTGCAGCCATGAAATTGAAAGATTCTTGCTCCTTGGAAGAAAAGAGATGACAAACCTAGACAGTGTTTAAAAAGCAGAGACATCACTTTGCCAACAAAAGTCATTATCGTCAAAGCTATGGTTTTCCCTGTAGTCTTGTACAGATGTGAGAGTTGGACCCTGAAGAAGGCTGAATGTTGAAGAATTGAAACTGTGATTTGAAACTGTGGTGCTGGAGAAGACTCTTGAGAGTCCTTTGCATAGCAAAAAGATCAAACCAGTCAATTTTAAAGGAAATGAACCCTGAATATTCATTGGAAGGATTGATGCTGAAGCTCCAATACTTTGGCCACCTGATGTGAAGAACCGACTCATTGGAAAATACCTTGATGCTGGGAAAGACTGAAGGCAGGAGGAGAAGGGGACAACAGAGGATGAAATGGTTGGATGGCATCATTGACTCAATGGACAAGAATTTGAGCAAAGTCTGGGAGACAGTGAAGACAGGGAAGCCTGGCATGCAGTCCATGGGGTCTCAAAGAGTCAGACATGACTGAGTGACTGAACGACAACAACTGAGGTGAGTGGAGGAGGTGGTGTTGACCAGATAAACCTTTTTAGACTGTCAGCTTCAGGAGGGGAAGGACTGGTTCTGCAGGGACCTGGTCAGATTTTGGTCACCATGAATCCCCAGTTGTTGGATGGAAGACTGGGCGAGTTGGAGAGATGAGGAGGAAAGACTTTCCAGGTAGAGAGAGAATGGTGGTTTTAACAGATTTCATTTTAGTAATTGATAGATTATGAAGACCTGTCAAACCCAGTTATTAAGTTTGGCCTAATAGACATAAAGCCTTGAACTCAATTATGGAATAATTTCTTTCCAAGCACTCATGGAGCATTTACAAAAATTCATCATGCTTTGAACCATGAAGCAAATAGTAACACATTTCAAAGGACTGCGATTTTAGCATGTTCTGGAGCCTAATGCAATTAAAATAGAAATAATAACTAAGAAATCCTAATAAGTTTTAAGTGACTCAAATGAACGGACTTTCATGAGGATGGCACCTATACAGGAAAGAACCAGACATAGAGTGCAGAAATTTCCTCTTGTTTTCCTTTTTAGTATTTTTCTGATGTGGATAATAATGTAAGACCCTAATAATTCATTTTAATCTCTGTACACCTGAGTGTCTTTGGTAAGGCGCTCATCAAGACTGGGCCTTGACACTGACTCGGCAGCCCAGTCTAACTCCTTGCTACTTCAAGTTTGGTTCAGTGGTATCCACATCACCAGGGAGCTTGTTAGAAATATAGAGCCCACTCCAGACCTACCAAGTCAGATCTGAACTATAACAGTATACTCAGGTGGATTCACAGAGTTTCAAACTAATAAGAGTCTGAAAAAGCTCTGATGAGGGGGAAGGGGACAGCAAATTGGGGAGTAGATTACCTCCATTTTCTCCTCAGCTCTTTTCAATTTGGCTTCCACTCTACCACTTGACTAAAGTCACTCTTTTTCCTTTTATTTTTGCCACACTGTGCTCCTTGCCGGATCTTACTTCCCCAAACTGGGGATCGAACCTGGGCCCTGGCCGTGAAAGCACCGAGTCCCAACCATGGTACTGCCAGGGAATTTGCACCTGAAATCACTCTCCTCCAGGCTACCAGCCACCTTTTTATTGGTAAATCCAAAGCCCTTACGTCCTTTGAGCTGACAGCGGCCTTCTTCACTGTGGACCGCCCCTGTTTCTCAAAGGCCAAGAACTCTCCGGCTTCCCCTTACCTCCTTAGCTGCTCCTTCTCTGTATCCTTCGGTTCTTCCTGCCCTGTCAGTGTTTGAGTTCCAGTGGCTCTGTGGTGGCCCCCACCTCTTCGCCTCCTACTCTCTGCCTGACAGGATCCTCTGTCTCCTGAGGCTTTCATGGTTGTCTTTCTTCTCTCTGACGGCAGCCTCAAGACTTGAACTCTAGATTATTATATTCTGTTTGTTTCCCAACAGGTCTACTTGGAATCATCCACAGGCAACTCAGAACCTGAGGCTTATGAATGAGAAAAGGTAGGTTTGGCTCAGCATTTGGAGTAGAATTCATTTATATAAAGTTGCATGTATCTGAGTATGTACGTATAGAGAAATGTGTAGAAGAATATTCAGCAAAAATGTTAGTTGCATTTGCCTCTGGGAGGTGAGGTTTCTGGAGATTTTTCTTTTTCTTCTCTTTTTAAGTGAGCAGCATCATTCTCACCCAAACAGTAGGGCTATTAAAAGACAACCACTATCTCAGTAAGTCAGTTATCTTTACTAAGCAGCAAGCTTCTCAAGCCATAATCTCGAGGAAGAGGCCTCCTCCTTTTCCATGCCACTTACGCTTGCTTTCTCTTTATTTGCAGGGGAGAGGGAGGGTGTAACCACAAAGATACCAGCAGGAACCAGCTGGCATACTCAAATTAGGATCATCTGAGGGGTTATTAATAACGAAGTTGTTTACAAATATGTGGGCAGGGTGTAAAGAAACTACAAGGAATCGGACAGCACCGTGAGCAGTCTGTGCCCACCGCTTGGCCTGCAGGGGAGAGGGAAGGAGTGGTTATTGGAGCTGGGACAAGGGCTGTGTGGGGAGGGCTCTCTGACAGGAGCTCAGAGCTGGGGCTCAGGCCAGTCTGATGTGGAGGGCCAAAAGGAAGTTGACACAGCAGAGGAAAGGACCCTTTCCTCCTTTTCTCACTTTTTCAGAGAGGGCTGAAGAATTGCAATCTTTCTTCTGTTTTCTGCCCTCCAGCCAGTTTGATCTAGGAATGGTATATCTTCACTGTCTTCATTAAACCTTTCTATCCCTCTCTGGTGGCTCAGACAGTAAAGAGTCAGCCTGCAATGTGAGATACCCAGGTTCGATCCCTGGGTCGGGAAGATCCACTGGAGAAGGAAAGGACAACCCACTCCAGTGTTCTTGCCTGGAAAATCCCATGGACAGAGGAGCCTGGCAGGCTATAGTTCATGGATCACAAAGAGTTGGACACGACTGAGAGACTGAGCTAGCGATCCCTCTCAATGCCCTTAGGATAAAGCTTACACTCTATAGTTTGGCACATAATGCTCTTCATGATCTGGCCTGTTTTTTTGTTTTTTTTTGTTTTTTTTTTTGCCAGTTTTATCTCTTAGCTCCTAATCTCCTACCCTCTATACTCCAACTGTGCAGAACTTTTTGCCTTTCCCCCAAATGACCATGTTTTCTTTTGCCTCCAGGAATTTCCACATTCTAGTATCTCCCCCAAACCATTCCCACTTATTCTCTTTTTCTTCTCATCCTTTGGGACTTTGCCATCACCTCCTCAAGGAAGTCCTCCTGGATTCTCCAGAGCTGGATTAGTGGGAATGGAGTGAGCCACAGGCAATCAGTTTCTTCTCTTGTTCTCCAAGCTAATGAGTCACTCCTCCTCTAGGGTGTAATAAAAGAGGAAGCACAAGCCACAGTATTCCTACTATATTTTTTTCTCTTTGCAGAATAGAGTAGACTGTTCAGTACCTTGAACTTTCAGCCTCCAGAACCATGAGCAATAGAGGTCTGTGGTTATAAACCATCCTGTCTGTGGTATTTTGTTAGAGCAGCATGAATCTACTAAGACAATCACCATCTGTTTTTATTTGATGTTTACTTACTTGTTTATGGACTATCAGCCCACTAGACCATAAACTCTGTGAGTTCAGGGACCATGCCTGTTTTGCTCTTAATCATATCCCTGGCACCTAGCATGGTAGCTGGCCTGTGGCAAGTACACAATAAATAATGTGAACCTGAACCTAAGAATTGTTTATTTCAAGGCCATCATACTTTATAGACTCCATCAGTCAGTCAGTTCAGTCGCTCAGTCATGTCTGACTCTTTGCGACCCTATGGACTGCAGCACACCAGGCTTCCCTGTCCATCACCAACTCCTGGAGCTTACTCAAACTCATGTCCATCAAGTCCATGATGCCGTCCAACCATCTCATCCTCTGCCATCCCCTTCTACTCCTGCCTTCAATCTTTCCCAGCATCAGGGTCTTTCCCAATGAGTCAGTTCTTCGCATCAGGTGGCCAAAGGATTGGAGTTTCAGCTTCAGCACCAGTCCTTCCAATGAATATTTAGTACTGATTTCCTTTAGGATTGACTGGTATGATCTTGCAGGCCAAGGGACTCTTAAGAGTCTTCTCCAACACCACAGAATCCATCAGTAAATGTTAATTCATTCTTAGAAGTATCTGGAGAAAGAATTATGAAAATGGTTTCATCTTTGCCAGAAAGCTAAGTAGAGCTTCCCTACCTGACCTGAGCCCCTGGGGCTGATAGAAAACAAAGAGGCTATTTGTTTGGGTTTTGCTCCACATATTGCGCTTGGCAGGGCAGTCCCCGCTAATAATGCCCTGCTCTGAATTCTTCTCAAAATGTGTTTCAACAATTCTGAGGACTTAGGGGTCAGGATGGAGAGGAGGAGATTAAGTCAAGGGCCAGTCTGTGTTTAGCCTATGCCTTACTTGTAGTCCTTGAACTAATTTGACTCCTTTGTCAGAAAAGCAAAGGCATCTGTTCATAGCTTTCTTAAGAAAGGGCCCGCAGAGGATGTTTTGTTTGATAGGGTTAGTTTCCTTATAGACGTTGGTATTTGCTCGTGGAAGTTGTTACACTGATCACTTTTGCTACTGGTATGGTATATGAATACAATAGTTTATTAGGTAGGAGAAATTTTAGTATAATGGAATAATATTTCTCATATGTTTGATCATATAATCAAAGCCCAATTTAAAAAGAGTAAACAAACAGAAATTACAGATCTTTCATGGAGATGTTTGAGGTTGAATGGGACAACAGCTTTTATTTTAAATAATAATTCAGTCAGAGTCTTCATTGTGAGGCTCTCCAAAAGCAACATGTATTCCTCAAGGCAATTTGGAAATCACGACTAAGTATCAATATGACAGATTTTGCAACTTTGATCTGGCTTCTTGCTGACTGTGGCAAGAATATTTTGCCTACCAACTCTAACTTCCTTTTACATTAGAGGAACATGTATGCCCCAGGGCACGTGGTTTCTTCAAAGAGATGTCCTTTGTCTCCTGCCCGTGACAAAACTGGGGACTGTGGAAGGAATACGTCTCTCTGAAGCTTTGTGGAATTTAAATAGCCACCACCAAACATTTAATTAACAAATAAAGTGATTAATTCTTGGTGTTATTTAAATGGATGGCTCAAAACATTAGACATTTATGGAAAAAGAAAGATGCAAGAAAGAAATGACTGTAGGGGCTATTACCCCGGAGTCCCCCACAATCATAGTGGATGCAGCTAAGTAAAGGGGTGGTCCTGATTCTACTGGAGCTCCAAGGCTTCTACAAGCCTCTGTCCCAGAGCAAACAGGAGAGAACCTGCCCTAGGGGATGGAGCTATGCAGATAAAATGAGGTTACGCATGTGCCAATAGTCTCTTTTGTTTTTTAAGAATTGAGGTATAATTTATATAAAGTAAACTTCAGTTTTTAGTGACATTTCTGCCAGTTTGACAAATGCAGACTGTCATGCAACCTATTACCACAATCAAGTATAGAACTGTTCTGCTATCCCCCCAAATTCTTCTGTGCCTCTTTCTAGTCAACAACCCCCATGACCTCGAGCCTTTGAAAACCACAACTGATCTATTTTCTATATCTATAATTTTACCTGTTCTAGAATATCACAGAAACAGCATCATGCAGTATGTAGCCTTTTGTGTCTAGATTCTTTTGCTTTGCATTTGGGATTCATTCAAGTTATTGCATATGTTACCAGTCCGTTCTTGTTACTGTGAGGTGGTATTCCATTGATGGATATACTAGTTTGTTTACCCATTCACCAGCTGAAGGACATGTGGGTTGTTTCCAGTTTTTGACAATTCGGAATAGAGCTGCTATAAACATTTGCATACAGGTTTTTATGTGAACATAAGTTTTCATTTCACTTGGATAAGTACCTAAGAGTGGAATTGCTGGGTCGTATGGTAAGTGTATGTTTAATTTTATAAGAGACTGTCAGGCTGTTTTTCAAAGTGACTGTACTATTTTGCATCCCCAGCAGCAATATATGAGTTTGTATGACAATATTTTGAAAAATCAAAATTCTACACATCACTTTTAAAGGCAAGTATAAGGTAACTTTTCCAGTATTGGGAGGAATTTTCAGAGACAACTCTAATAAATCTGTTTGCCAAACTAGCAAACAGAGGCCAGAAATTAGCTGAGAAGGTTGACTGAGTATTTGGGGCAATTCTGCAAAGGAGAGTGTTTATTTAGAATCCCAGTTAATATGGACAGACATCTGTTGAGCACTTTCCCTGTCCTGGGCACTGGGCTTCCTGTTTTACATGCATCTTCACACTGACTGCGGTTACGATTCCACCTTACACGTGAGGACATGAGGCCCGGAGAAGGTAATGACATCCCAATTACAACCCAGCTCATAAGAGACCTTACAGGCAATAAAATCCAAGTGTGCTGAATTCCAGACACTGTACCCTTATAACTGCTCCCCTGTGCTAGCCTCTTAGCTGCTGAGAGTTACTACTAGTTATTAATGCTCCTCAGATTGTACCTTCTGCATTTCTGTGCACACAGACACCAGGCTGGAACATGGGCAGATACGAAACTTCCTTCCAGCTCACCCTGAGCTCTGCTGCTGTTCCTTCAATCCAAACCCACAAGTCTACCCTGCCAGGCTGTGCTCCCAGCTCTCAGACTTACTGGCTTCCTCTGAATCCTGCTGTAAGCTGCACATTGTGTCTTTGGAGAAGATTTGGAGAATATTCTAGGAAGAAAGCCTCCTGCCATTGAATGTGGGGAAGTCCAATGGAATGACCTTTCTCTTCCAGTTTGAGAAGGTCAGGCTGGGTCTGCTGCCAAGCACGGGTCAGGTTCTTTCTCTCCAGCTCTTGCTTTGATGTGGGTCATTCCCAACACCACACAGAAGCACAAAGAGACAGAGTTTTAGGGGGCTTATCGTGTGCTTCAAATGTTGGGTGCCTGAGAGTGCCTTAGAATCCTAACTCCTCAGATCCATACAGTGTGATTTAGAGCTGACAGGGACTCTGTTGCCTTCTGATTCCCTTGGATCCACTGAATTAAATCGCTGCCAGAATTCTGACTCTGCCACTTATTGGCTGTGGCACCTCGGGCAACATGATTAACCTTTCTGTGCCTGAATTTCTCTGTCATAAATTAGGGACGTGATGCTTATACATGGGGTGTTTTAAGGACTGAATGAATAGGACTGAATTCAAGTACAATGCCAGGCAAATCACAAGTGCTTACTAGATGGTTATTGTTATTTTTCAGTCACCAAGTCGTGTCCTACTCTTTGCGGCCCCACGGACTGTAGCCTGCCAGGGTTTCCCAGGTTAGAATGCTAGAGTGGGTTGCTATTTCCTGCTCCAGGGGATCTTCCTGACCCAGGGATTGAGTCTGCCTCTCCTGCATGTGTCTTCTGCAATGCAGGAGGATTCTTTACCTCTGAGCCACCAGGGTAGCTTAATACTAATACAACCCAGAGACTCTGAGTGATACTTCTAATACCAAGGTATCTCAGAGCACAGTTAGAGTTAGGCAGTGTGGTGCTCAAATAGGATGCTTGATTGGGACACAGGAGAAATCTGAGATTAAGAGCAGATTGGCCAATTAATTAGGTTTGTGACCTTGAGCAGTCATGTAGCCTCCCCTCTCACTTTCCTTCAGTAATTACCTCTGAGGATTGTTCCTTATGGCTATCCCTCTGACCTTTTAAAGTAAAAAATAAAAAGAACCACCTGAACCTTCAGAATGCCACATCCTCTTTTATTCTACTCAGTTTCAAAAGGAAAGATGCTGGTTTTTAGAAAAACTTTGTGTTTTCCCAGAAAGAGACATTTTAAAATAGTAATAATGATGGTAGCCACAGGGCATGGTGACCCACTCCAATATCTTTGTCTGGAGAATCCCCAGAATCCCAGAGGAGCCTGGCAGGCTACAGTCCATGGGGTTGTTTGCAAAGAGTTGGACACCACTGAGCAACTAAGCATAGCATAGCAGCCACAGTACTGAGCATTTTCGCTATGCCAGGTGCTGTACTAAGTCCTGCATTGTGTCACAGAAGCTCCCAATAGCCCAGTGAAGATGAAGAAACTGAGGCTGAGCAAGGTCAAGTCACTTGCCCAACATCACTTAGCTGATAAAGGGCTGAGCCAGGATCTGAACCCAAGCCTCTCTGATGCCCCGTATGCGTGTGTGCTCGCTCAGTTGTGTCCGACTCCTTGAGACCCCATGGCCTGTAGCTCCTCAGGTTCCTCTGCCCATGGGATTTTCCAGGCAACAATATTGGAGTGGGTTGCCATTTCCTCCTCCAGCGTATCTTCCTGACCCAGGGATTGAACCTGCGTCTGTTGCGTCTCTTGCATCGACTGGCGGATTCTTTACCACTCTGCCACCTGGGGCTTCCCTGGTGGCTCAGACGGTAAAGAATCCACCTGCAATGCGGGAGACCTGGGTTTGATCCCTGGGGTGGGAAGATCCCCTGGAGGAGGGAATGGCAACCCACTCCCGGATTCTTGCCTGGGGAATACCCATGGACAGTGGAGCCTGGTGGGACCCCAGTCCATGGGGTCACAGAGTCAGACCAACTAGCGACTAAGCACGCATAAGCACACAGCCCACCTGGAAAGCCCCTCTGATGCTGAAATGCGTGCTTTTAAGCACGGCACAGCTGCCTTGGCTGGGACCATACTAGAGAACTTTAGAAGGGAAGGGAACTTTGGAAATGACCTAGTCATGTGGCCCCAAACCACTCCTTTAACCAAGCTCAGTACAGTTGCTGCTGCCTCTACCAAGTTATTGATACATAAGCTCCCTGTCCTCTCTAGTTGATAGCACAGTAAGTTGGAGAACCCTGGTTTGCAAACTCCTTATGTGGGACCCTTCTGTGATCAGTACAGTCTGAAGTTGCCATGCACTTGACTATCAAGGAGGGGAAGGGTATTAGGGGAATGAAGGGCAGTCATCTGAGAGGTTCAGGCTATGGAGTAGACAGTTATGTGTCCAGAGCACTCAGGTGCTCTTTCCTAGGGTGAGTGGAGAAAACACTGCCTAAGCTGTCCTGTGCTTTTCCAAAATCCAGCCGTCTCTTCCAACTGCCAACAGCAAACCCTGAGCCTCTGGCATTTCCCTCTGGGCTTGGTAGGGATAGTAGTGCTGGTAGAGCCTGTCTGCTGGCTGCGGTCAGCACGGCCTTCTCACCCTCTTTTTTCCCGTCACTGCCAGTGGCTTGTTTGACTTCGAACAAGTCTCTCAAGGATCAATTGAGTTGTTTAAGCTCTAAGCACATTGATTAAAATAAATCATGAGGAATGATGATGTTCTGTGTTTATAGGAAAGTTTTCTTCTAGGCCAGAGTCCCTTCTTCCCCCACCCCTGCAGCATAGTTACAGGCCAAATGCCGTGGCCATTCAAGAAGTATGAGAGGAAATTTGCTTTGAAATAGGAGGAGAAACTGACCTGGCTGGTTTGGTAATAGGTCCAAGGAACATAGTGTCCTCTGGACACTGACAGCTGCTGGAATAAGTCTGTTCATCTTGCCGGTCAGGCCGACCCTCTCTGGCAAGTTGACTCACGATTAGTGAAGATGATCAACAACAGTTATGGAAAGCCTGCTATATCCTTGTCAGCAAGGTGTGATGAGGTGGGAGATGAGAGATTTTTATGTATTGGTAAACAGCAATGAAAAGTGACACGTGTGAAGCAGATTACAAAACAATGCATAACATGGTATCCCATTTACGTATTTTTACAAATATGAGTATGCATAAAAATATCTGAAAAATATACACAAACTGTTGGGACTTCTCTGGCAGTTCAGTGGTTATGACTTTGCTTTCCAATGCAGGGTTTAATCCCTGGCTGGGGAGCTAAGAATCCACATGCCTCTTAGCCAAAAAACCAAAACATGAAACAGAAACAATATTGTAACAAATTCAGTAAAGACTTTAAAAATGGCCCATGTCAAAAAAATCTTTAAAAAAAAGCAATATACACAAACAATAGAAATGGGATAGAAGAAGGCAGAGAGGGAATTTTCATTTTTTTATCATGTATACTTTGAGATTATTTGATTTTTTCTAAAGAGAATGCATTGCTTCCACTCACCCCCAGTATTCTTTGGTATTTATTACAATATGATTTTTTAAAAGTCAGATTTATTGAAGTAAAGGCAGCACATCATTATATAGTAATTATACATATACATATACTATTGTAAAATCACTCTTTAAAAGTGTATGGCTAGATGAATTTCGACAAATGTACATAGTCATGTAAGCATCATCACAATAATTATGTAGACTATTTCCATTACCCCCAGAGATTCTCTTCTGCCCTTTTGTAGGAAATCTGCCCTTACTCCCAGCCCCAAGTGACTGCAGATCTGATTTCTGTCCTTATTGCTTAGCTTTTTCTAGAATCTTAATAAATGGAATCATATAGCAAGCGGGTAGCTTTTCATGCCTGGTTTCTTTCGTGTAGCATAAATTTTTTGAGATTCATCCATGTTGTTGCTTGTAGTAGTTTGTTCCATTTCTTTGCTGAGTAGTATTCCTCTGTACCTTAGTTTGTTCATTTACCAGTGTGGCTTGTTTTCTGCTTTTTGCAATCATAAGTCAAGCTGTTGTACACATTTTTGTATAAGTCATTGTATAGATGTAAGTTTTCTCTTGGGTAAATACCTAGGAGGTTTGTTGGGTCATGTGTTAAATATGTGATTAATTTTTATAAAAAACTGCCAAACTATTTTCTAAAGTGGCCACACCATTTTGTATTCCCACCATGGTTACCCCAGCCACTCCACCTCTTCACCAGCTTTAGATATTGGCAGATTTTTTGGATCTGAGTCATTCTAGAAGGCAGAGAGTGTTATCTCATTATGGTTTTAATTTGTATTTCCCTAATGACGAATAATATTGAACATCCTTTCATGTACTTATTGGCCATCTGTATATTATTTCTGGTGACATGTCTTCAAGCTTTTCATCCGTTTAAAAAATTGGGTTTTCTTTTTAATATTGATCTATAAGATTTCTTAACATATTTTGGATATAAGTTCTGTATCAGAGATGTATTTTTGCAAATATTTTCTCACAGTATGTGACTCATCTTTTCATTTTTCTGAACAGTGTCTTTTGAACAGCAAAGCATTTTCATTTTGATGAAATGTAATTAATTTTCTTATGTATTAATAGTTTTTCCTTTTTGTGTCTTATTTAAGAAACCTGTGCCTAACCCAAGGTGACAAAGATTTTTCCCACATTTTGTTTTAGAACTTTATACTTCTACCTCTTACATTTAGGTCTATGATTCATTTTGAGTTGATTTTTAAACAGCTTTAGATATAATTCACATGCTACACATTTAATCCACTTAAAGTGTACAAGTCTGGTTTTTAGCGTATTTAAAATTGCGCAAGCATCCCCACACTCTAATTTTGAACGTTTTCATCAAACCAAAAAGAAACCTCAAACTCTCTGGTAGTGACTTCATATTTCCCCTCCCACCCCCTCAACTCTAGGCAACCGCTAATCTATTTTCTGTTTCTACAGATTTGCCTATTAAGTTAATTTTTATATATGGTAAAACCACTTCAGCCTTCTTGCCTTGAGAACCCTGTGAACAGTATGAAGAGGCAAAAAAGGTAAGAGTTAAAGTTCATATTTTTGGTACATGTATGTCCAACTGTTACAGCATTTCTATTTGTTGAAAAGACTATTTTTCTCCACTGGACTACTCTATCAGCTTTGTCCATAATCAATTGACTTACATGTGTGAGTCTATTTCTGAACTCTCTTTTCTATTCCATTGAACTATATGCCTATCCAGATGTCAAAATCACCCTGTCTTGATTACAATAGACTCATAAAAAAAATTGAAATGTGGTAATGTGAGTCCACCAACTTTATTTTTCTTTTTCTGGCTATCTTGTGTCCTTTGAAGTTTCACATAAGTCTTTGAATCAGCTTGTGAGTTTCTAAAATAAGCCTGCTGGAATTTTGATGCAGATTGCTTTGAACCTTTAGGTTAATTTAGGGAGAACTGACATTTTAACCATATTGAGTCTTCTGATTCATGAGCATGGTATACATTTCTATTAATTTAGGTTTTTAATTTTTCTCAGTAATATTTTAGTTTGCAGTGTTAGATCTTGCATGTTTTAGCAAACTTACTCCTAAGAACTTCATGGTTTTTATGCTTAAATGTTACTTCTAAAATTAAAATTTTAGTTATTTATTGTTAGTATCTTAAGATATGCTTTTTGCACATGGATCTTGTATTCCATGAGTTTATTAAACTCACTTATTTGTTCTCTTTGCTGTGTAAATTGTGAATTCTTTGGGATTTTCTATGTAGATGATAGTATTTTTATTTTTTTTCAAAATGTATGCCTTTTACTTCTTGCCTTATTGCACTGGCAGTGAGCACCAGCTCAGTGTTGTATAGAAGGAGTAAGAAGAGACATTTTGCCATGTTCCCAATTTCAGAGGGAAAAGGTTCAGTTTTTTTTTTTTTTTTTACCACTAAATATGATGTTTTTATCAGTTTGATAATTCTAGTTATCTCAGTGTTCTTAATCATAAAAAGATGCTGGATTTTGGCAAATGTTTTCTGCCTTTTTTTTGCATCTTTTGAGATGATCACATGGTTTTTCTTTTTAGTCTGCTGACATGGGGAATTACACTGTTGATTTCTTTAAAAGTTAAACCAACTTTGCATTCCAGGGATAAAAATGCTACTTGGTCATGATGTATTATGCTTTTTATATATTTTTGGATTTGATTTGCTAATATTTATTAAGAATTGTCACATTTAGAAGAAATAAGGATATTGGTCCACAGTTTTTTTTTTTTTTAATTGTGGTGTCTTTTTCTGATTTTGGTATCAGGATAGTGAGGGGAGAAGTATTCTCTCCTCTTCTATTTTCTGGGTAAATTTGTGTAAAATTTGTGTAAAATCTGGGTTCAGTTTAGTTCAGTTCAGTCACTCAGTCGTGTCCGACTCTTTGTGACCCCATGAATCGCAGCATGCCAGGCCTCCCTGTCCATCACCAACTCCTGGAGTTTACTCAGACTCATGCCCATCGAGTCAGTGATGCCATCCAGCCATCTCATCCTCTGTTGTCCCTTTCTCCTCCTGCCCCCAGTCCCTCCCAGCATCAGGGTCTTTTCCAATGAGTCAACTCTTCGCATGAGGTGGCCAAAGTACTGGAGTTTCAGCTTCAGCATCAGTCCTTCCAATGAACACCCAGGACTGATCTCCTTTAGGATGGGCTGGTTGGATCTCCTTGCAGTCCAAAATAAATTTCCTGGTAAAATTTGTGCAAAATCTATTTTCTGGGTAAATGTGTATACTATTTCTTATTTTTTGGCTTGAATACTTCTATATCATTTAAACTTTTTTCTAAAAAGAATATAATGCCTTTGACCATTGAACAACGTGGGTGTGAACTGCCTCAGTCCATTTGCATTACATGCAAATATTTTTCAATAGTAAATACCACAGTACTACATGGTCCATGGTTGATTGACTCCACAAATATAGAGGCACTGTGGATACAGAGGGCCAACTCTAAGTTATAAATAGATTAACACCTGAGTTTGTTCAAGGGTCAACTGTATTTTAAAATTTCTATTTTAAAAATCATTTTATAGTTATAAAAAATATTAGTAGTACAATAATAATACAGAGGGTTCCCCTATACCTTTCACCTAGATTCTCCAATGTTAACATTTTGCATAGTTATAGTGTAATGATCAAAACTAGGAAATTAACACTGATAAAATGTTATTAATGAATTTATAGATTTTATTAAAATTTTTGTTGTTGTTGTTTAGTCATTAAGTTATTCCAACTCTTTTGTAACCCTGTGAACTGTGGCCTACCAGGCTCCTCTGTCCATGGGATTCTCCAGAAAAGAATACTGCAGTGGGTTGCCATGTCCTCCTCCAGGGAATCTTCCCACCCAGGGACTGAACCCAGGTCTCCTTCATTGGCAGGCTAATTCTTTATCAGAAGAACTGAGCCACCAGGAAAGCCATTCAAATTTTACTTGCCAAATAATGGCCTTTTTCTCGTCTAGGATTCTACACTGCATTTAGTTGTCATGTCTCCTCCATTTCTATTCTTTAAAAAAAAAATTCCTCAGTCTCTGTCTGCAATGATATTTGCATTAATTTTTTAATTGAAAAATGATCAGGAGAAATTTCCCCCTATCTCCTTCCTTCCTTCTGAATAATTTTGGTCTATTAGCTTGGGCCAAAACAAAGTATGCACCAGTGAAGTGTGGGTAGTGGAAGTTTCAGTGGCCTGTCACAGATATAGGAACCCAAGTGTAGTAAAGCATAATCTATGAATGGAGGTGTGGTGATGGCCCAGCAGGGCTGTCAGGATATAAACTGAGTGAGAAGGGCCTCTATGCCAGTGTAGGGGTGAAGGTGGGCCAGGTGATATGATGAGGGCATTTGAGCAGGGGTATGATGGCAGGGGTGTGACTGGTTACATACAGGGGCTTTGATCAAATAAATGTATCAAGAATGATTAAGAACAGATGTCACCCTATCAGAAAAAGAAGTTATTATACAGATATATAGATCTCCTTAACTCTTTACTCAAAAATTCAGAGAGGAGCAGCATTCTAATAGCATTGAACACATCAGTACCCAGATTTTGGCTTCTAAATATCATTCTCCACTAAAAGAAACAAGGATTCTTTAAAGCAATGGCTGATTTCAAGGCTGGGTCAAGGAAAGTACAAGATAAGCCTAGAATTCTTTTTCTGTCAGAAATTAAGGAAATTATAGAAGAATAATGGAAATATGTCAAAAGAATAGAGAAGACAGTTTGAGGAGACCCCACTTTCCAAATCTGGGATAATTTGAGCATCAAGGTAAATGACAAGTTATAGACTATACCCCACTTAATAAAATGAGAGTTGATGAGTTTATACTGAAATAAATGAGTAATAAATGGAGAGAGGAGAAAGCGCTTTATTTTTTACCATGGGATGCTAACAAATGAATTTGAAATGATGATAGAATTAGAAAATCACACTGGCCACCAAAATAATAATAATAATAATTCAGTCAAAAAGCACAAAAGAATATGTAATAGTAGGTAAAAGATGAATGAGGAATGAATATTTACATAATTCCAACGTACCTCCCAACAAATATTTGATAGTTACAAAAGAAAAAAGTGTGACTGTGGTGGGAAAGCAGGCACTTATCATCTAACCAGATGATCAGGTTAACATCACAAGCAATGGGACAAATCAATATCGAGCACCTCTTGATAGAATGTAATGAGAAGCACACAGCAGCTCTTCTGTGATATTCCTGACAACGATGCATAAACTAAACTTAATCATGAGGAAACAACAAATCCTCAAAAAGGAATGTCTAGAAAACAACTGGCCTATAACCTTCAAATGTTTTCAGGCTTTTAAAGACCAGAAATGACTGGGGAACTATTTCAGAATGAAACAATTTGAAGACACATGACAATTAAATGCTATGCATGATCCTGGATTGAATTCTTTTTCTATAAAGGATGACATTGGTATAATTAGTGAAACTTGAATAAAGCAAGAAGATTCAATAGCGGTAATGTATTAATGTTGGTTCTTGATTTTGATGGTTAGATTATTGTGAAGAGAAATAATCAGAGAACAGAAACAGCTATTTATCCTGCTACTTCTCTAGTATTCTCCATCTTAATTGGTGTACCATCATATATCCAGAAATTCAAGCTTGTAATAAGAGACTCATTCTTGATATCTTTCTTATAATGTTAAAGTCCATTTGAAACAACCTAAATATCTACTGATGGATCGATAATAAGAAACATCTATGCCTTGGAATTGTTTAGTTGCCAAGTTGTGTCTGACTCTTTTGTGACCACATGGATTGTAGCCTGCCAGGCTCCTCTGTCCATGGGATTTCCCAGGCAAGAATCCTGCAGTGGGTTGTCATTTTCTTCTCCTGGGAATTTCCTGATCAAAAGATTAAACCCATGTCTCCTGAATTGGCAAGTAGGTTCTTTACCACTGAGCCACCAAGGAATCCCATGCCTTGGAATGTTATATTGCTATTCAGAGGAATGAAGTGCTTCTCTATGACACAAAACTAAAAGAACAAAGTTGTGAAATAGAATAGAAGATCCCCTCTTCATCAATTTTTATACACACAAAGACCAAGTGCAGTGAAGGGTATATTCCAAAATGTTAAAAAATATTATCTCTTTGGGATGAAATTATGAATTTTCTTCTTTACTGTTTGGATTTTTTTTAGAGTGATGCATTAAAACACACAATAAAGATATTTTATTTTTGAAGAATTGTTTAATATAAGTAATATGGTAGAGACTTAAAAAGAAGTCATTCACCTTCAAGGAACCTCAAAACGAATAGGACAATGTAAAAATTACATATATGGTATAGAATACATATAGCAAGAGGAGATACAAATTTAGAGGCAAGCTGCAGCTATAAAAAAGAATGAGGATGTGAGAAAGAAGAAAGACTGATTTTAGAGGACCTGGGGAGACGGAACAGGGCACAACTAGGAAGGTCTTGGCTGTGTGGTGGATTTTGAAGAAGAGAGGGTCATGGCAAGCCGAGGGCAGGCTGTTTTCTGAGAGTGGGGAAATGGGTACCTAGTTCAGAGATCTAAGCCAAGTAGGGAGCTGAGGGAGATGCTTAGCTGGCATGATAGGCAGTTTTCTTTCCTGAGTTTTTGTATTTCCTTTAATTTCTCTTATTTTTGATTCCTCCTTCCCCACTGTTCAGGGACCTAGGGGTAAAACATGCCCCCCTTTCACTCCAAGGAAAACATGTGCGTGCTAAGTCACTTCAGTCATGTCTAACTCTTTGCGATCCCAAAGGCTGTAACCCACCAGGCTCCTCTGTCCATGGGATTTTCCAGGCAAGAATACTGCAGTGGGTTGCCATGCCCTCTTCCAGGGGATCTGCCTGACCCAGGGATCAAACCTGCATCTCTTATGTCTCCTGCATTGGCAGGAGGGTTGATTACCACTAGTTCTACCTGGCAAAACACGCTTAATAGAGTTAATGTGAACAAAAGTTAGTTTATAGGACTTCCCATGTGGTCTGATGGGGCTTCCCTGGTGCCTCAGATGGTAAGAATCTGCCTGCAATGTGGGAGACCCCAGTTCTATCCCTGGGTCAGGAAGATCCTCTGGAAAAGGGAGTGGCTACCCACTCCAGTATTCTTGCCTGGAGAATTCTGTGGACAGAGGCTCCTCTGTCCCCACCAGGGCTATAGTCCTGGGGATTGCAAAGAGTTGGACGCAACTAAGTGACTAACATTTTCACTTTCACTTGGTGGTCCAGTGGTTAAGAATCCGTCTTGCAATGCAGGGGACACCGGTTCAATCCCTGGTCAGGGAGATCCCACATGCTGTGGATCAACTAAGCCTGTGTGCCACAACTACTGAGCTCACACTCCAGAGCCCATGAACTGCAATACTGAAGCCCATGCACCCAAGTGCCCTTGCAACAAGACGCCACAGTAGTGAGAAGCCTGCGCACCATAACTAGAGAATACCCCTGATGGCTGCAACTAGAGAAAGCTACTGTGCGGTAACAAACACACAGCACAGTCTTAGGTAAATAAAAATAAGTTATTTTATGAAAAACCTAGGGAATATGTAAAGAAAATAATGCCTGACAGTACAATGTAAAAACAATTAAGCCACCTACATCTGGTTTCTTATTCTAAAGAATTCTGTGAAATATCAAAGATCTGTACATATCCCTGTTTCCCTGCTCTTGAGATAATTTCACAATAACTCTTAAAGTCTTAGCATAAATTTGCGGGCATCTGGTCTGGCTTCTGATCCTCCCAGGTCCCCGTGCCTGCCTCTTAGCTGTGTGTTCTTTGGGTGCCATCTTGTTTCCTACTCCAGGGAAGCTGGTCCAGAAAATACATCTTGTTCCATGTAGGGGTAAATCTCAGCTCCTTAAAACTCAACCTGCTGGAACCTCTGGACGCCTGTTATTCTTTCCTAGCATAAGATAGTACAAGGGCAGACCTAGTTCACAGCTGAGCTTTCAGGAAATGCTGTTGGACATCTTTAAGCCCTTCCTACTTAAATCTTTGGCTCTACCTACTTTAGAAACATTCTGTGATGATTCACTCGAGTCCCTACACCAAGGAAGGGTCTTGTAAAATCCGCCTATTATAGTTTCACAACCCGATAATAACCACATAGTAAACATACCATTCACACAGTATGAATTAGTACATTTACAGCAGGAGTAGGGTCATTCTCACTTAGCAAGTGAGGTGGTAAAATCTCGCCTGGAGGGCACATGTTGGGGAGACTTGGGAGTAGCCTTGCAGCAGGTGAAAGCTTGGGGTCATCTTTCCGGCTATTCTCTCAATTAGGTGGTTTAAAGATTAAGAAAACAATTGAGTGAATTCCACCTCAATAAATTACTTTTAAAAATTGTGTCTGCAGGCGGGGAAGGGGAGAGTGGGACAAATTGGGAGAGTAGCACTGACATACATACACTGCTGCTGCTGCTGCTAAGTCGCCTCAGTCGTGTCCGACTCTGTGCGGCCCCATAGACGGCAGCCCACCAGGCTCCCCTGTCCCTGGGATTCTCCAGGCAAGATCACTGGAGTGGGTTGCCATTTCTTTCTCCAATGCATGAAAGTGGAAAGTGAAAGTGAAGTTGCTCAGTCGTGTCCGACTCTTAGTGACCCCATGGACTGCAGCCTACCAGGCTGCCCCGTCCATGGGATTTTCCAGGCAAGAGTACTGGAGTGGGGTGCCATTGCCTTCTCCCATACACACACTACCAAGTGTAAAATAGATAGCTAGTGGGAAGTCGCTGGATAACACAGGGAGCTCAAGCCAGTGCTCTGTGATGACCTAGAGGGGTGGGATGGGGATGGGTGGGAGGGAGGCTCTAGAAGGAGAGAATATATGTGTACTTGTAACTGATTCATACTGTTGTACAGCAGAAACCAACACAACATTTTAAAGCAATTATACTCCAATAAGAAATCAAAAATATGTGTAAGTAGTTTAAATTCCTTTGGTTAAAGTAATTTTGTTTGTAATAGAATTACTCTCTGAACCACAAGGAGAAGTAGTGCCTCTAATTTTGCCAGTCCTTAAAAAAGCCATGTTGAACATATCAGCTGCACATACATTGAAACTGAGAAAGAAAAACCTTTATTATGAGGTGGTACCCTCGTGCTACACAGTCTATCTGGAATATACTTTAGACAGTATCCAGAACCTTCAGAGTCATAATTTTTGCCCTCCTATTACTTCTTACTATGAAAATAACATGTACATATTAAATATGATTATTGATAATGCCCTTATTATAAAGGCTTTCTGTGGCTGCACAGTTATCTTCACCTGTTTTCCTCTCTACTGCATGGAAGAGAGTCTTTAGAGCAGGTGAGTTGGGTTTTATTTGCGAGATTGAAGTGGAGTTTAAAAGGCACTTGATAAAGACAGAAGTGGAAGTATGAGCTCTGAAAATCTTACTACCACACTAAAATAGGAAAAAGTGCATGGTTTGGGCTATCCTGGGATAGGGCCAACCCAAGGGGGGAATTTATTTTGTACTGGGCTTATTTCAGTTTGATTTTTGTATACATTTTTTTTAAGATAAGGGTCTACTTCAGGTGGAGCCTCAGCCCAATATCAATCTTTGAGCTTCTTTTATGCAAGACCCTTGTGGGACCTGAGACCTCCTAACACCACGAAGAAATGATTTTATGTTCATCTTGGTAGGCATATAAGATGAATCAACTTATAACTCTACATTTATTTTACAAACTCTTTTACTTACTAAGTGCTTAGTATTCCATGAGTAGTAACTCATGTAAGCCTTCTAACAGCCTTCTGAGGCAAGACTATCATTAGTCCCATAAAGCTGAGGCACAGAGAGGTTGAGCATGCATGCGTGCTCAGTCGTGTCCGACTTTTTGTGATCCCATGGACTGTAACCTGCCAGGCTCCTCTGTCCATGGAATTTCCCAGGCAAGAATACTGGAGCAGGTTGCCATTTCCTACTCCAGGGGGATCTTTCCGACCCAGGAATTGAACCTATGTCTCCTGAATCTCCTGCATTGGCAGGTGGATTCTTTACCACTGAGCCACCTAGAGGCTGAGCGATGTACCCCAAAGCTCACAGTTCCAAAGCGGCAGAATCAGGATTTGAAGGCATTAGTCCGGTCAGGCTTCAGAGTCTTCTTCACATTTGGCATTGTGGTGCTTATCTATTGGGATTAAGCAGTGGAACTCCAAGATCTGAACACTCTTCCCGGAAGATAGGCTGATAGTTGCCATAAAGAGAACAAACAAAGTCCACACATTTCCTGTTAAAGTAACTCTCAGTTTAGAAATCACACATGCTTTATATGTTAGAATAGGACTCACATCCTCTCAGGTCCCAACAGGGTGTGAGCGTTGTGACAGGACAGTGCCGTGGGAGGACCATTTCTGCACTGAGGAATGTGATAAACAACAGGCAGACCATCTTCCCTCATTGACAGAAGCCCCACCACGGGTACGGGCCGGTCCCTCTGTCTTCCACCCCCAGTCCCAGTGAGCTGCCCAGTTTGGGGGTCAGAGAGCATTCAGGTAATGGAAGAATCCCACTGTCAGGCAGAACATAGGGAACAATGTGGATATTGCTTGGGACTGCATTTAATAGGGAATGAAGGCAAAGTAAGATTATTTTGGTCAGTCTTTGTCTTTAAGGCTCTATAATTTCCTTATTGCTATAAATGGAAATGGAAGCACCATCTGGACCAGAGGGAGAAGTAGTGCCTCTAATTTTGCCAGTCCTTAAAAAAGCCACACTGAACACATCAGCTGCACATATGTTGAAACTGAGAAAGAAAAGCCTTTATTGTGAGGTGTATACTCATGCTGCACAGCCTGAAATATATTTTAGACAGTATCCAGAACGTTTAGAGTCATAATTTTTGTCCTCCCATTACTTCTTACTATGGAAATAACATGTACATATTAAATATGATTATTGATAATGCCCTTGTTATAAAGGCTTTTCTGGGGCTACACAATTATCTTTACCTATTCTCCTCACTACTGCGTGGAGGAGAGTCTTTAGAGCAGGTGAGCTGGGTTTTATTTGAGAGGCTGAAGTGGAGTTTTAAAGGCACTTGATAAAGACAGAAGTGGAAGAAAAGTATGAGCTCTGAAAATCTGACTACCACACAAAAATAGGATAAGGTGCATGGTTCAGGCGATCCTGTTCATTTTATTTCTACTGTGTAGTCGACCACACAAACTGTCCCATGAGCAGCTGAAGGCCCATGCTCTGCTGCTATCAGCAAAGACGGCTAGAGGAGCAGCTCCCAACTGTTTCTGCCCCACATCCTGGATTTTTTGGAAAGACACGTGCTCAGGAAGGGCTTCCTATTAGGGACGAAGGGTTGTACTGGCCCCCTTTGAGGACAACCAGAAAAAAAGATTTTTTCAGTAAACACGCTAAGAAGGCAAAATGGAAGTCAAATCTCCACATTGAGGAATAACACGTGACCCCCTTCATAGTCCAAAGATGCTAGAACCTTCCGGGGTCTTTTAAGAAGATGTCACTGCAGAGGTGGGTGAAAGATTGATAGTGACTTTGATAGATCCTTACAGCCCAGATGTCTTTTTCAGGTTTTGGTTTAAGCCCCTTTTTCTTTTTCCCAGATTCTTTGACCACACCAAGGCCCCAGTAGCCACAAAGGCCACCTGCATATGCCCGTGGTGCCTGCCTGATGAAACCCCACAGTGCCCAGGGCACAGAGAAAGGAGAGCCTCTCTGGGTTGGAAGGCACAGATAATTTCGCCTGTGTTTATTCTGCTCATGTTACCTACTGCTTGGAGGTAAAGATTGGCAGTTTCTGGGTCCAGGGTCACATCATCAGGGGAGACTAGAGGGAGTGCTGGGCAGGATGCTGAAAGCAGGGATGAGGAAAGCTTCTGGGGAAGCCGCCTGGAACCCAGAGAAGGCTATGGCCTGCGGGGTGCCTCCTTACATCTCTGCCAAGAAAGGGGAGCCTGCCTGCCCCAGGCTTGGGCAAGCCCACTAGCCATTAGAGGACTGCATATCTGTGGAAGGCCTTACTCTTCCTCTCTCAAGACAGGGAAAACTTGGGAGGCCCAGATGTGACCCCGTTGCTGGTGAGTGTGTAGTCAGCACACTGGGCCTGGTGAGGGCGAGGTGAACGAGGTGCCAAAGGCATAGAGTTTAAGGAGGTGCTCGAGCTTCAGGTTGGGCAAATGCCCCCTTCCCTGCTTTTTGGCCTCTCTCCCAGCACTGGGCTATGTGCTGAGGAGCTGGCATTCTTTAGGCCTAAGCTTTATTGACATCCTGAGGCCGCTGGTCAAGCTTGGCCTAACAGCTTGCCCAGACCCACTGCTCACAGTTCCCCCCCTCACTGTTCCCTTCTCCCAGGCCTGATTCCTCCCTCTTCACGAGAATGACAATAACCCTACCTAGACGCTTTCTTCGTGTGTTGAAATGCGTTAAGATGACAAGAAATGTAAGCAGAGGCCTTGCCTGGTGCCCTCTCTGCACATTCAAGTTAGTTGACTGTTGACAAACCTGTCTCATTCTCCAGGGTTTGCCGGACATATTATCTCCTCTCCCTTCCATTAGTCACACCGGCTGGTGCCCATTTAGATGCTTCACCGGGCTTGTTATCATGAGCTATTCCCATCTCCTCCAGGGGGGTCAACAGGTTCTTTAGGGACAGAAAAAGGCTTTGAGCTCCCAGCCAAAAGGTTCTTTCCATGTGTATCTTCCTTCCACACTAGAGAAGGGCTGCTCTCCAGCCGCAGGGAGAAGGCTGCTTCCCTCCTCCGCTTCTAGAACAACAGTAACCACCCAGGGGAAGCAGGACCTCTCATCATCTTTGAACTTGTGCAGGAGGTCACTGAGTTCACCCTGCCTGGAGAAAGCATCGGTTCTCTCACCCAGTTAGTTAAGTTGGAGACTAATGGTTTAACCTTAATGTTCTCACTCCTAGGAATAAACAAGTTTTTTTTGCAAGGATGAATTGATTTATTTCTCAGGAATAATCAAGAGAAGGGCAAACTGTACACTGTCTTCTCCCAAAAGTGGCATCTGGAAGAGAGGGTTGCAACCTGGGGTCAAGCCTGCCCCTCACATTTGCAAGGCCTGGGATGAGGGGACAAATGGAGGCCCACACATCATAGATCTATAGCTTCAAAAGTCATACCTCAAACTAGGGAACTGCCTAATAAGTGGATCTTCCTACCTTGATACATTTACTTTTATAATAACCTAAAAGGTCAAGTTCAAATTGAGAATTCTTGGACTTCTGCCCAGGGACACGCAGTCCAGGGAGTGCCTGCCTCGCTCCTCCTATCCCCACCCCTGCCACCCCCTTCTCTTTCTGCCATGGCTCTGCTCTGAACTATGAGGGGCCTATGCACACATGTGTGAACAACCCGGGCTGCATGTCTGAGCTGCATGCATACGTCACTCTTGGCCACCCTTCGGTTTGGGGAGCATTACCCAGAAAAGAGGACAATGCAGGCCCTGGAGGTAAGCTCAGAGCTATCTGGGCAGGAAATTCTGGGACTGTTGTTTAGAAGACGGACCTGGGGCTTGGATGTGTGTTTGTGAAAATATTACTTTGGCCCTGAGGAAGGGCCAGAGAGGGGACTTTTCACAGGATCAGGTGCAAGGGCAGTGCTGCCAGGAATAACCAGCCCCCGATCAGGACCTTCCTCTTCTATGCAGAGTCTTCTCCCAGACCTTGCCCTCCCATGTGCTCTGCATCACCAGGGAAGAGGCCGGTAAGGAGAACGTGGTCAGAGTTCTCTGCTACGTGGATGCAAGTCTACAAGGAACTCAGGGAACCGCCTTCTTACCAACTCCCAGGCCTCCAGCAACTGCTAATGACCAACGTATTAAACTGGAGCTACTAACCCAACAGAAAAAAATGGCCATTCCCAGGTTCTATGGGATCCACCCAAATGCCTTGTAGAGAAAGGAAATGGGCAGGGGTGGGAGTGGTGGTGTTATGTCAGAGCCTGCCAGGCTAATTGTTTATCTTCAGACCATTTTATTCTCTGGATAAAGAAGCATAAGTAAGGCATCTGATGATACCACTGTGTTTCCCCTTTGGCCCACCTGCCTTTACATGCCTGTTTAAGACATGCCTACTATTCTGTAAAGAAAAAAAAGAGGACTCAGGTAATTCCCAGATGCCAGCCCAAGTCAGCCCTGCATGAGGCTCCTGACTTCCTAGATAATCCACAGCGTCCTTAACAAAGCGGACCAGCATTCATCCTGTGCTTTTGTTTTATAGGCTGTTTTATGACTGGAAATAACCTGCTTATTGTAAATCTCTCTTGTGGGATTTACAGAGGTATCATCTGTTCTATTTTCCTGGCTCTTTCACACATTTATTTAAATTCATTCATTACTTGGGAAGAACATTTTGTGTTCTAAGTCTTAATCATATAAGAAAGAAATATTGTCCAACAGAAATGGCCATTATTATATTGATTCAGTTTTTATTCATTTAAAAGTTGGGGTTTCTCCCCCTTGATGGTTCTCTAGCTTTAACGATACAGTTTCTCTGTGAAGCCCTAGAAATGACTCATAAAAGTGGTGTGTTTGAGTTTGTGGGCTTCCAAAGGTGCAAAATGCTTTCTTCAAGGAATAAACTCAAGTTTATTATTGCTCCAGAGTTTTATAAACTATCTTCTTTGCAAGGGAGAGACAACAGTACATTCTAGTTTTTGCTTTTCTCAATCACTGACTCCTAGGTTGGTCCCTGATTTCCATAACTGTCTTTGACCTCAGGGAGTTTTCAAGGCCCTTCTGACCTCTCTCCTGGCATTTTTCATGCATGTGTGTGTAAAATCTACATAACTGATCATTTATCATTGTAAGCATTTTTAAATGTGCAATTCAGTGGCCTTCACTACCTTCACAATGTCTGTAACCATCACCACTATTTCCAGAACATTTTCATCACCCAAACATTTCTGTACCCATCGAGCAATAACCTCCCATCTCCTGGCATTTTGATCCTTAGTTTGTGCAGTGTTTATGCACTTTAGAGCCAAGGAACTGACTTGGAATATTTGTTCTGTCCCTTACGAGGCCTGGGATGTTGAACAACTTGCCCTATCTCTAGTTTATCCAGTCGCTCTGTCAAGTTTGACTCTTTGCAACCCTGTGGACTGTAGCCCACCAGGATCCTCTGTCTATGGAATTTTCCAGGCAACAGTACTGGAGTGGGTTGCCATTTCCTACTCCAGGGGATCTTCCTGACCCAGGGATTAAACCCACATCTCTTGCGTCACCTGCATTGGCAGATGGATTCTTTACCACTAGCACCACCTGGGAAGCCCAAGTCTTAGTTTACTCATCTTCAAAATGGAGCTAATAAGAATCAGAATAATAGCCTTCATGGAGTTGTTATGTGCACACAGTACCACACACGAAGAACATCATCAGCCCTCAAAAAATCACATTTCTTCTCCTTACTGTCAGTGTCTCATTGCATCAGATGAGGGTTCTCCGCTATCATTCCCCAAATCCCTAGACCTTCACTGCCCTCTGGGCTAGACCTGGCTCTCTCTCAATCCCTGAGGCAGGGCTAAGAGGGGTTCAGGACATTTCTTCATCTTCCCAATAATGACTAACATTCACTAAGTAACATTTGCCAAGAAGAGAAAACTCAGCACAGAGATAGATGTTAAGGAATGTGAAGCAGGTCTCCCAGCTTGTAGGTGAAAGATAGGATTCCAATGTGGTCTGGCTTCAGGGCCCTTGTTCTCAGCTACTGACTCTAAAGCCTTGATGTGCTTGTAAGCATCTGGTAATGATTGTGGCAGAAGAAGAACTTGGAGAAGCAAATTCAAGCTCACCCAGCAAGTCTGTGGCATGGCCAAGAAGACAGACTGGCCACCTGATGCCCAGCCACTGGCTCTGACTGCTGCAGGGGTAATTATCCTAAGAGTGTTATGTCAAAGATAACCAGGGAGTCAGATAATCAACTTCTCCTTCCTTAGAGCGAGGCCTGAGTCTTTAGGGGGCTTTTAGCCATGAACGATACCAGTGGTTTCCTCCTGGAGTATTGCTTTGATGGCTTTCCTCATGTATCTTCCAAACCACATGGTTGGAGCTGCCCAGGGATGAGTATCACCGGCTGCCCACCCACCTGCTTCACCATCCTGATTCTCAGTCCTCCGATACACCCCACCCTTAAGACTCTATTGACTATGGTAGTTGAGGAGTGACTTCTCATTTAAGACATTGTTCATATTTTCATGTTTGTTTCTTAAAATGGCTTTGTTGATCTCCCTCGGTTGGGACAGAAGGCTTTTCCCCTTGTCCTCTAGGAATTGATAGAGTTTCTCAAACTTACAGGTGACTTTTTGTCATTCAGTTTCTGCTTGTGTCTAAAATAGAGACAAGTGGTCACACGAACACTGAAGTAATCACATGCATCTTTCCTTTTCATCATTGCCCACAGATGCTGCTCTATAATTTCTTCGTTGTTTGATTCTATTCTCATCACATACCCACTGTAAAGGAATTTTAAAAGGGAGACAAAACATAAATGTATTTAGAACTTCAAAGTGTATGTCATGCAATGTGATTTCAAACCAAGTTTTTGCAGCTCCAAGGTTACCTTCAGTGATCTTAGGGGATAATCTTAATTATGAACCTCTCAGAAAATAATGTTACTTCACCCTTATTTCAAAAATAGATGTGCCCATGTATCTCTAAGGGAGAATGGGACATGTCATGAAGTCAAGAACGTGTGTCTGTGGGTGTAATTATGAGAAGACTGGGAATGAGTGAGCTACTCTGTAAAGCATGTGGGTGTCTGCTTTGTGGTCCAGTTCCTTGGCTCTGGTGTTGGGCTCTGGGGAAGTATACATATCTTAAAATGTGCAAATGGGAGGAGTTCAAGGAACATGACTTCTGCTGCATCTGGACACCATCCTTGACAAGATAAGAGTGACTCCAGAATGCAGAATGAAGAGTGAATTTAAGAGGCAGAAGGCAAGTGTTTCAGATAGCTAACCAGTTCGGACCAGAGGGTGTGCGCTGAGAGACAGTAGCAGACAGGAGGTAATTAAGTATTTACCAGGAGCTGACTGTATTTGGAACTGGAACCATCTGAACCACAACTGGCAAAAACATTAAAAAAAAATAGCCCAAATATAAAATGCTCAATTAGAAAAAAAGATTCAGAGTCTATAACTGTTAAGGTAGAAAAACTGTACCCAACTTGTGTTCACAAGTAACTTTTTTTCTTGGTCTTCCTCTAAGTCAAGAATTGGCAAACTACTGCCCACTGGCCAAGAACCACCCACACCTCCTGTTTTTGTTTGGCCCTTGAGCTAAGAATGGTTTTTACATTTTTAAATGGTGGAGAAAAGTCAAAAGAATTCTTTGTAACTTGTGAAAATGATAGGAAGTTCAAATCTCAGCATTCATAAATAAAGTTTTATCGGCACACAGCCATGCTCATTCAGTTATGTATTGTCTATGGATGCAGAGGTAAATGATTGCAGAGACTAACTGGCCCTCAAAGCTTGAAATATTTACTAATTGCCCTTTTAAGAGAAAATTTGCCTGCTCTAAGGAAATTCTTTCAATTTAGGCAGTTAGTAGCTCTTCCCCAAGAAATGAGTTCCATTGACAAATCAGCAAATGCTATTTTAAATAAAATCAAATGGTTCTTTAATAAACTAATGTGACACAGAACTCTACCAAGAAAAGAAAAGAAAAAAAAGAGTTGGGGAGAGAGAAGCAAAGTCTTTGGTGTTTTCTAAACTTATTGTCCCTGGAATGTTTTCTTTCTCTCTCTTGTTCTTTAGAGGGCTCTTTTGTGGTACTAATGTTCCATGGAACATGACTTGGTAAATACTGATGAGAAGTAATTGGTGATTTATACATACACAATTGAGGCAAGGGGGAAAATCCTGCTACTTAGAAAACTGGTGGTAGAATTTCTCTCAGAGGGAAATTTTTTTTGTTTCATAAAACATTTTCTAGGTCATTTGGCCATGCAAAATTAGGTTCCAGGAACTCGATTTGGAAGGTGGAAAAAGGAAACAAAGAGAGTGTTAAAATAATTCCGCACTGTAGACTGAGGACAACTTGGGGTTTGGGGTCGGGCACAGACTTTATAATTTGTGGAGCCCGTTGCAAAATGAAAATGTTCAACATGTAGCAAAAGGTGCCATTAGAGGCACTAGAATATAAAGCTTTTTTCTTTCGACTGCAGTGTCTCTCTCTGTCATGCTGGTTTTAATTCATTTAATTCCTGTTCCCTTAGGCATAAGGACTCCACAAGGGCAGATCCTTGTAGGCACCTGGGATTTGGCTCTGGGCATGCGCAAGCCACCCACCATCTGCAAGCTCCCTCTGCCACCAGCCCCCAGGCTAAATGCCCTGCCTAAGCCACAGTGGGAAAGTCAGACCAGACTGGTCCAGTTCCCCCCGGGCTGGCCATCCCAACCTGCCTGGGACAGGCAAGCTGCTCCGGGTAGGTCACAGGTTGAGGGTGGGAAAGCGGGCTTGGAGTACCAGGCAAAGGTGGGAGGTAGTTCAAGGGGGTAGGGGTGCAACACACCCCCCTTCAAGACAACCTGCCCCTGAAGGCAGAGGGCTTGTTGACAAGAGGGCTGAGTGTGAGTCCCAGACGCATACTCTGTTGACCCGTCAGACTTCACTTAAAAAGCACAAATTCAGAGAAAAAACTCAAGGATTTCAAGACAGTGAGCACGAAGCATGAAACCCGAAGCGCAGGCCCCCTGAGCACAGGTGCCTGTGAGGCCGCGTTGGTCGGGCATGTGAAGCCAGGTCTGGTGCAGCCTAATCACTTCTACTTTCTGAAAAGAAGCGACTCCACGCCTTCACTCCACACCCAACTGTTGGGTCAGCAGTTGCCTTGGCAAATTACATGCAAAAGGAACTGATTTCCTTGTTTGAGTCCTTGCCAGGGGAGGGAACAAAACAGTAGTCGGGAGGCAGGGCTAGGGAGACTCACATTTCAGCATAAACAAGAAATTGGACCAGAGGTGGCCGTGAGAACGCAGTCCCACTGGGAGCATGCGGACATTTTTGGTTTCCAAGCATGCAAGTGACCAGAGCCAGCTGGAAGGCTTGAAAACAGCCAGATGGCCCACACTTGGGTTTCCCATAGTATGACTGATGCTGTATGGGGAACATGGTGAAAATATGTAAAAATCATCTGAGGATACTTAATAGTCCATTTTTTACTGCGTGCATTTCCCTATGCTAGAAGTAAATCTAACTATGGTCTTGTGCTGCCTGAATTTATCACTATTAATCACCAGTGACAAAAACCAGCAGCAAAGGATGGTGATAGATCTTAACTCAAGTCGTGGTTTCTACTTCATACCTCAACTCCCATGTGACTTGGGGGAGAAACTGGCCATAGGCCAAGATATACTCTTAACAAGTAAAGAATATATAATGCATCTTTTCCAGAAACAAAAATTCAAAGCAAGGAGGAGCAGAGCTGCTTCTGCCCAGCCAACCTGGCTTTGCTCAGAATTGAGTGATGGAGAACATGGGAAGACAAGCAATGACCATTATTTTTCTCACCTGATCAGCTGACAACATTGAGTAAATCAGGACTGACTGATAAGTCACTATTTATTTATTTATTTTAATTGGAGGCTAATTACTTTACAATATTGTGGTGGTTTTTGCTATACATTGACATGCATCAGCCATGGGTGTACATGTGTCCCCCCATCCAACCACTCCTCCCTCCCCTCCCCCCATCCCATCCCTCTGGGGTGTCCCAGTGCACCAGTTTTGAGTGCTCTTTTTCATGCATCGAACTTGGGCTGGTCATCTATTTCACATATGGGGATATACATGTTTCCATGCTATTCTCTCAAATCATCCCACCGTCACCTTCTCCCACAGATTCCAGCTTTATATCAGTCACTATTTATTGAACACTTGTCAGACATCAGACATTCTGCCATGCCACTCTCATGTACTATCTCACTTAATAGATTCTATCAGGCCATTATCCCCTGTTTTACAAATTGAGGCTTGGAGAAGTTACACTTATGTACAATTATACAGCCAGTAAGTGCCAGAACTCTGATTTAAACCCAGGTCTGTGCTTGTCTAGCCCAACCTAGTCATGTCTAAGAAAGTCAGTCTAAGAAAATGAATTTCTACTGGCCTTTGCTGAATAGTAAAACTTGTCTTACTCTTAAATGTCCATGTCCAGAAGGTACTGAAGCTGCTTAGATATTTTGTTAATTGTAGTAACCTAAGATAAATCACTTTTCCAAACAGGAGACATAAAAATAGTGAAGGGGATTGATGGCATGATATCTAATGTTATTTCTTTGATTTGAAATGTTTTACCTCCAAGGTTGGTGCTTCCCAGGTGGCGTTAGTGGTAAAGAATCCACCCTCCAGTGCAAGAGATGCAAGAGACAACAGTTCATGGGTTCACGGGTGGGGAAGATCCCCTGGAGTAGGAAATAGCGCCCCACTCCAACATTCTTGCCTGAAAAATTCCACGGGCAGAGGAGTCATGGGGCCATTAAGAGTCGGACGCAACTGAGCCCATACATACAACCCTCCTAGATTGAGGACTGAGGTCGTCTCTTTCATGCCTCATTTTATCTTCAAGGCCTTACGTATAGCAGTCACTCAATAAATGCTGGAGAACATAATGCTTCGAGGAGAATCTTGAGATTGGTGGTCAACTTCTTGAAACTTTTGGTAGCTAGCATGATAAACAGCTGTTTTAGGATAGGTAAAAATGACTTGAAAGAATAAACATTAAAAAAAAAAGTCTACCTCACCCTTGTCATTGTGTAGCAGTGTAACAGCTCCACAGTGGACAAGTAACCAGTCTGAGTCTCCTACCCAGATCTCTGCAGCTGACTTGCCTGCTATTTCATTGAGGCGACAGAAGCCATTCACACTCAGCCTAGAAACTTGGGATTTGCTTTTCCCTTCAAGCTCCACGTGCACCCATGGTTAGGCTCTATTATTGAAGTATCTCTCATATCTGTCGAATTTCTGTGTCCATATGTAAAATGTATTTGGAACACAGGCACATCCTTTAAGTATTATGAAAATGAAAGTCACTCAGTCATGTCTGACTCTTTGTGACCCCATATACTTGTATTGGACCAGGCTCCTTTGTCCTTGGAATTCTCCAGGCCAGAATACTGGAGTAGGTAGCCATTCCCTCCTCTGGGTGAATTTTTCCAACTCAGGGATCGAACCCAGGGATCTCCCACATCACAGACAGATTCTTTACCATCTGAGCCACCAGGGAACCCCTTAAGTATTGCATGTAGGTGCTTTTGCCTTGCCCATGCAGACCTGAGTAGTTGTAACAGAGACCTTGTGGTTAATAAAGCCAAAAAGGTTTGGTATCTGGCCTTTTATAGAAAAAGTTTGCTGACCTCTATGTCAAAGGAACATAGGGACAGACTCAGAACTGTTCCCCCTCAGAGTTCAGCCGCTCCTTCTCCGGTCTTTCCCTCCTTACTACCTGCCTCAGAGCAAGATGTGGCCCTGGGCTTGCAAAACCCCATGTTACAGATCCTCACTCCCTGGTCTCCTCTGGTACCTTGATCATCAGTGATGCTGCTTTCTCTTTATCCTTGCTTTTTCTTGCCTCCTACTCTATGCTCCAGAAATATCAGATGGCTTAAAGTTTCCCCCAAACATGTATTTTTATATTTCCTGCCTTTCCTTGATACTCTTTTATTTAAAAAAATTATTTATTTATTTGACTGCACTGGGTTTTAGTTGAGGCACACAAGAGCTTTAGTAACAGCTTGGGGGATCTATTAATAGTTCCCTGTCCAGGGATCAAACCCATGCTCTTTGCACTGGGAACATGGAGTCTTACCCATTGGACCACCAAGGAAGTCTCTCCTTGATAATCAATACACACGGTTCCCCCTTTCCATCCTCCCAGTTATGAATCCCCCCCCCCCAACTCCACAAACTCATACACATCTGCCTAGGGATTTTCTGGGACCCAGAGCAGCTAAAACAAAACTCTAGAAAATCTTTTTCAATTCTACCCTCTCTTACATTTAATCACTGGCCCTTTGCACATTCAGACTCTTCACATACTTGCTCTAGTAAATATCACGTTATGTCCTAGTGACTAGAGTGCCCAGCCTTCCCCATGTTTCATTCATTAACTCACTCAGGCACCTGTGTGAGGCAGTGTGCTAGGTGCCGTGATTGAGTCAGACGTGCTCCTTAATTTGTCTGGCTGGGTAGACAGTTATTAAATATGAAAATAAGTACATAATTATATGTTGTGAGAAGTGTCATGGAGGAAAAACAGGGTGCTTTGAGGAGTGTTATCTGGCAGGCATGTAAGAGACATTCAAACAGTTGGCTGGATTGGGCTGAGTAGAAAAAGATGAGCTAAAAGAGACAGGCTGGCCAAACCCTTTCCTTTCAAATAAGAATCTCAGTCACAGAGATATTACGTGGCTTTCCCAAAGTCACATAGCCCCTAACCATCCGTATAGCCATATGCAGCCCATTTGTTAAATTTGTTTGGGCAACTCCAAGTCTGGTGGTCTTTATGTTATCCTGTTTACCTTATTGTCCAATGAGTATTCTTATCAACAGTCATCAAGTGCCTGTGTGAGAACTTTATGTGTGTTTTAATAACTCACCTGAATTTGATCCCAGTTAATCAGCAATATTGATTAATTAGTGAAAGGTGGCCCCAAACAGGGGCAATTACAATTTCCAAAGACTTCAAAGCATTTACCAAGCTATCCTACATTCCCACAGCCTTTTCTTCCTCCCACATTGCCATAGCCCTCCTGGAAGCTGATGTGGGTATATTTTGTCATAGTATTTTCCGGAGATGGTGCTGGAGAGAGAATAGGATAGCCCGAGAAGCTCATTCCCCCAGACCTCAAGTGGCTGGAAGATGCTGTTCCTATCAGAAGGTCTTCCTCTGACTCTCCCATGTGATGAGTTTCACTGGGGTCAGGTGGACATGGACTGATCAGCAGCTGATACTGAGATGCGACTAGATTGAGGCAACCAAAGTGGTTTTGAGCAACACCAGTTGAGCAGACAGTGAAATGCAAGGCTGCAGAGATGCAGGACCTTGGTCTACTTAAAAACATCTCTCTTGCAGTACACCCACTGTGTTCATAATAGTGTACAGCGTGGGGGCAAAAGCTTGCATCTGGGGGCTGGGATTGAATTCTGGCTTCTCTATTTTGAGGGGGGTGACTTGGGCAACTCAGCTTCTGTAGGTCTGTTACCTCAAATGCTGATTAGAAATACTGAGGGCTGGTGTGAGGGTTAAATGACTTCAAGCATGTAAAGAGATTAGCGTCCAACCCTGGGTGAAGGCCCAGTGGTAAGACCAGATCCATAGAGTGTGATACTCTGCCCTGGGCACTGTTCTGTATTAACATACTTAATCCTTACAAAGCCCCTCAGAACCAAGTACCAATCCCCTCATTTTACTAGATGAGGAAACTGAAGCACAGAGAAGCTGATCACTGTGTCCAGGACACACAGTCAGTAAGCGTCAAAGCTGGGATTTGAACCCAGATAGACTTGCTCCAACAGCCATGCTCATCAGTGCTACACTAAACAGCCTGTCAATAAAGATGGGTTAGGGTGTGTTTTTACATTGACTACTCCTCCTTTTTCCTTTAAATTGCCAATACCTTCTGTTCAAATATTCTACGATTACCTTATTATCTGAGCTGAAAATTTGAAATATATGTTCAAAGAAAGGCTTCTGTGTTGCAGAAGGTAACAAGTTTAGAGGGGAGAGGCAGTTTTGAAGGTATGGTTTAGAGACTCCAAAGCTGGAATTTCTAAAACATCTGGGGTACCTCAAGGGGACAGCAGGATAGAATATTTGCAATCAGTTTTATTGTTGTTTAGTCCCTAAGTCGAGACTGACTTGCAGCGCCATGGACTGTAGCCTGCCAGACTCCTCTGTCCATGGACTTCTCCAGGCAAGAATACTGGAGTGGGTTGCCATTTCCTTCTCCAAGGGATCTTCCAGACCCAGGGATCGAATCCACATCTCCTGCATTGACAGGCGGATTCTTTACCACTGAGCCACCAGGGAAGCCCATTGAAATCAATATTATCCTGAAAAAGCCAGCATAGTAGATGAAGATATTCTTTTCTTTGCCCTTTAAATCCTTTTAAAAATAGACTGTGTGAGATTCACAGTCTGCATGTAGAGCCCTCTCTGAACATGAGTGATTAGTGACTTCGAGGTGGGGTAGGGCCCCACCTGCCTCCCCTCCCCCCCGCCTCCCCTCGGGAGTCAGGGCCCTCTCTGAGCACTCCTATGGGCCCATTCATCCTACCAGGAGTTCTTGGTCCTTCACTGCTCCTCCCTTCTCAAATTCCAAAGCAGACAGACTTTCTTTTTCTTCATGGTATCCAAATGGTTCTCAACTCCATGGAAACAAACAAATCCAAAATAATTTTTAAAGAATTTTAGTGCTTTTATTAGTTTTTGTATTCCAAGATTTTCTATAACCCAGGATTCTGGTCCTGTCCAAACTTTAGTCTTAGTAGATACAGGAAATGAGGGGCAGATGGTGTGAGACATTCTGGGATAGTTTTGGAGTGGAGGGAGAAGACACTGGTGTCCTTGGTTGGGTTGTCTCTGGGAGGAAAATCATGGCTGGAGGAGAGGATGAGAGAGGATGATGTAGTCCTTTGTATCTTTTGAATTTGTGCTTACATGAGTGTATTACCTATTCCAAAAGAAATGGAGAAAAATGAAGAAACAAAGGTGGTATTTGAGGCTGTACCTCTCTTCCTTGGTGAGCAGGGCAAGTGGTGAAAGGCACTCATGTTGGAGTAATAATCTTCCTAAGTAGGTTGGGAGGGAGGGGCAGCTGGGATGGACTGGCTTACACACAGCCTCTTTTATGAGCCACATGACATCTCTACCCCAAATCATTCTTCCTTATCTCTACCAAAGGAAGTATAGCATATAAATTTAAAACACAGACTCAGCTCCACCACTGCCAGCTGTGTGACCTTGGGCCTTTTAATCTCTTTGTGACTCAGTTTCCTCATTTGTAAAGTGGGAACTAATAGTGGGAGTTAGGAGATTAGCCTGCCAGGCTCCTCTGTCCTTGGGGATTCTCTAGGCAAGAATACTAGAGTGGGTTGCCATGCCCTCCTCCAGGGGATTTTCCCAACCCAGGGATCGAACCCAGCTCTCCCACATTGCAGGCAGATTCTTTACTGTCTGGGCCATCAGGGAGGCCCTGAATAAGACCTGTTATGTAACAAATTGTCAAACACTCATTGTTACTACAGGCAGTCCTTGCTTTGCATAGCCCCAATATGTACAAACTTGTTATAACATTTTAAGAAACACTAGTCCCCTAGTAACACAGATTATATTTCAGTTACCATTGTATGTTAAATATAACTGCATAAAGTACAAACTTGCTGCTAGCTCTTCAGTCCACAAATCACCACCTAAACAACAGATACACACCATGATCAGTGAGTAACTAGTCGTGCCACTTATTTTAAAGCCTACTAGGTAGTGGTAACTACACACCTGTATTGGGTTCATGCACAGACAGCGAAGCACTTGGTTAATTTGCTTCCTTGTCTTCCAGTGATAAACCCACATGCCATTTTATAGAGATGGTTAATCAAAAAAGAGGATTGTCCAACAAAGACGTAAGTGCAGCAAATAAATGAAAAGTGATAAGACTGGAAGTAGAACTGTATGTGACCAAAAGATCTGAAAAATGGCAACATCAGAGCAAAGATATGAGATCTAAATGTATAGCCATGGTGCAAGTTGTATTGAAAAAGTCCAGTGATTATAAATACAGGCACAAGTCCCTTCAACATCTTGCAATTTAATTGCACTAGGAACTGAAAGCTGGTCATAGTTGAAATGGAGCATTTACTTCTGCTTTGGATTCTGTGCAGTATGGCAGTAACTTTTACTCCACTGTGCAAATAACCTTGCAGGATTTGAATCTAATGTAAATGAAGGTAGGAAAAAAGAATAGGTGGCCACAGGAATGTTGACACTGCTGACATTACTGAGACTTTAGATGTATGGACAGAGGAATTTGGTGAAGGTGGATTTGTTGGTATAAATGAGGAAAGTGGTTGTGACAAAAAGGAGGAAGATGTCCCAGAAAAAGTGACATTGAAAAACATTTGACATTAGAGAAAACCTTAGAGCTATTTCACAGCATTGAAAGTTCAGTGGATAAATGTTGAAAAGGTCCAAAGGAGCATGAAAATTCACTAAGGCATGTAAATGATGCTTGCCCTGTATTCTGAATTATGTGAAGAGAAAAAGAAGGCAAGCACTGTTCAAACTACTCTTGATAAGTTTTTTTTTTTTAAACCAAGAAATAGAACACACTCTCAAAATTCCTAATGTTTTAAATAATAATGTATTATATAAATAATAGTTACTATTTTTCCCTCTACCTTTATAACTGACAGTAAGAAGGTTTTAATTTTGACAACAAATTTAAAGGTCATGGAACAATCCTCATTTTTCCCTTTGACTATTTAGGTCAGTTTGAATGGTGTCAGCTTGCATGGTTATGTTTATGGTCCTGTGCTGCTGTGCAAAGCAAGATTACCTTGACTTCCTCATGGAAAAGTACAGAATAGCATTTTTTGGTTGTTGTTTTATTTTTATTTATTTATTTTTTTCTTCTTTTTCTTTTATTTCTTGGTTGTTGTTTTAAATTGTGGTAAAATACACATAAGATTAACCATTTTAATGTTTTTAAGTACTTAGTTTAGTTACATGAAGTACTTTCACAATGTTGAACAGCCATTATCTCCAGGATACTTCCATCATCACAGACTGAAGCTCTGTACCCATTAATCAGTAGTGCCCCATTCTGCCCCTCCTCCTGCCTCTGGTAACCACCTTTCTTTCTGTCTCTATGGATTTGCCTATTCTAGGTAAGCTTATATAAGTGGGCTCATACGAGGACAAATCCTTTTGTGTCTGTTTTATTTCACTTAGCATAATGTCTTCAAGGTCGATCCATGCTGTGGCATTTGTCAGCATTTCATTCCTTTTTATCATCTAATAATATTCCACCGTACATACATGCCACATTTTGTTTATCCACACATTTGTTGATGGGCACTTGGGTTGCTTCCACCTTTTGGACATTGAGAATAATGCTGCTACAATCATGGGTGTCCAATAAGAGACTTTGAGGAGTAGTTATCTCTGAACAGTAGGACTTGGGCTTACTTTTCATTTCAGACCCTTCTGTACTATTTGATTAAAAAAAAAACTATGAGAACATGATATATTTATAATAAATAGATCAATAACATATAATATTGTGGAATTTGGAAAATCCTACCACTTGGGAGTGGGTTCAATGTATACAGTGTGTGTGAAGGCACCAAGCTTGCCTCTGGAACACAGAGGTAGGTACATGGTAGCTGCTACTTACATTGGAGTTAGAATTGGATGCTTCCCTCTGGGCAGAGGGTATGGGGTGCCCTAGACTGGCAGGAGGGTGGAACTCGAAGGGCTGCACTAGAATTTGCTTTGGTGACCCATTTGGAGGTGCTTACCTATGTTTTGGTCCCTTCCCAAGAAACCCAAGGTCTGTTACTGCTCCATAGTCATCCCAGCTTCCCTTCTGTACCCCCATCTGGGCTTGTCCTCCTCAACCATGAATACCAGGTCTCAGGCAGCATACCATTCTTAAATCCCCTCTAAGAAACTCTGTATTCTTAGACATTTCTCCAAACAAGACAAACAGATGGCCAAGAGGCACATGAAAAGATATTCAACATCACCAATAGAGAAATGCCAATCAAAACTACAATGAGGGGGCTTCTCTGGTGGCTCAGTGGATAAGAATCTGCCTGCCAGTGCAGGGATACCAGTTCAACCCCTGGCCTTGGAAGATTCTACATGCCATGGAGTAAATAAGTCTATGTGCTACAACCACTGAGCCCATGCTCTAGAGCCCAGGAGCCGAAACTACTGAACCCATATGTTGCAGCTCCTGAAGCTTTTGTACCTAGAGCCTATGCTCCACAACAGGAGAAGCCACTGTAATGAGAAGCCCATGGACCACAAAGGAACAAGAGTACCCACCGCCTACAACTAGAGAAAGCACACACAGAGAAATGAAGACTCAGCGTAGCACCCCCCCCCAAAACAAGAAAATCATGTCTAAATAAAACATTTAAAAAAACTACAATAAAATATCACCTCATAGCAGTCAAATTGGCTATCATCAAGAAATCCACACACAATAAATGCTGGAGAGAGATGGAGAGAAGGGAACCCTCCTACACTGTTGGTAGGAATGTAAATTGGTACAGCCACCATGGAGAACAGTATGGAGATTCCTTAAAAAACCAAAAATAGAGCCATCACATGACCCTACAATCCCACTCCTGGGCACATATCTGGAGAAAAACATGGTCTGAAAGGATACATGCACTCCAGTGTTCATTGCAGCACTATTTACAATAGCCAAGACATGGAAGCAACCTAAATGTCCATCAACAGAAGAATGGCTAGGGAAAATGCTGTACATATATATAATGGAATATTACTCAGCCATTAAAAAGAACGAAATAATGCCATTTGCAGTAATGATGAACCTAGAGATTGTCACACTGAGTGAAGTAAGAGAAAGAGAAATACATATGATGTCCCTTATATGCAGAATCTAAAAATAAATGATACAAATGAACTTATTTATACAATAGAAATATACTCACAGACTTAGAGAACAAATTTATGGTACCAGGGGGTTGGAGGGAAGGGATAGTTAGGGAGTTTGGGATGGACATGTACACACTGCTACATTTAAGATGGATAGCCAACAAGGACCTACTATATAGCACAGGAAATTCTGCTTAATGTCATGTGGCAGCCTGGATAGGAGGGGAGTTTGGGGAAGAATGGATACATGTATATGTATGACGGAGTCCCTTTGCTGTCCACCTGAAACTATCACAACACTGTTAATCAACTATATTCCAATGTAAAATAAAAGTTTGAATGATAATAACAGTAATAAGAGAAGTCCCTGTTCTGCCTCCTATGCCCTCAAGGCCCTGATATGGTTGTGAGTCATTACAAGTTCATGTGTTCTCTACTGGCCATATAGTGGCACTATAAATATAAAAAGAAAATGTTTTTTAAGGACAGTAATTCTGTATAAAACCATTGGCACTTCTTTTCCAGTGTCCATTGCAGACACTGCTAATTGATTGGAAACATCCTGCTGAGACCAGAAAAGGCCTGAGGATCTTTCTGAAACAAAATCTAATGTCAATAACGTGGAGTTGGCACTTGGAATAATACTTGTTTGCCAACCCTGTGACTCAAGGAATGACCTTCTTGGTCTAGATGTCAGGTGTTGGGACAGGAGTGTAGAAGGGAGATTTGAGAGCCATGGTTTGCAGCACTTCTGAGCTCATGCCATGGAGCGAGGATCACACCTGGGTAGCTCAAGCACCTGCCATCCTCTCCAATTTAAAGATTAGGTGACCTTGTGAAAACTGAGCTAAAACGTTGTAGCCTCAAGCTGGCTACACTGAGTCCGTTTCCTGACACCACTGGTTATGTCCCGAGATGTGGACTGTGTCGTGGCATCTCCACACCTTCCACGCACACTCTGTGCAGGAGCAGGAAGGCTTATGGCCCAAGTTACAGTCATGAACAGGTCAGGGGGCACTGGGCCCTGCTTCTGTTGGCCCTTCCTGTGAATTAATAAGGTCCCCAGGCCTTGCAGATCCCATCTTGGAGGGAGGCAGAGAAAATTTAGTATAAGAAACAAGAAATAGGGAAATCAAATTGTCTGCTATTGTCACAATGGAGCATGTCTACAATGAATCTGGCTACACACTTCATAGATCAAGCCATAGCCACTGAGCACCACAGATGGAACCATTAGCACCCTACCACTGGCTATTGTGAAATTTCTTTTTTTTGATCTTTGTGGTCCTGGGGCTAGACATGCATCTTCCATAAGGTTTTGCTTCGGGAAACCTTGTTCATCCAGATGCTTGTCTATCACTTGTGACGATAGTAGCAAGGGAGCGTTTTCTATGTACCAGGCACTGTGCTAAGTGTTTTATAAACATTACCTGACTTAATTCTTTTTTTTTTTTTTTCCATTTACTTTTATTAGTTGGAGGTGACTTAATCCTTACAACAACCCTAAAGGTAGGGACTACTGTCATCATTTTATAGATGAGGAAATGGAGGTGTAGAAGAGTTAAGGCGTTTATCCAAGTCAACCCCTGGGAGAAGGAGCAGAGCATGGATTTGAATCTATATGACTAACTCCAGATCCCCGACTTTTAACTACCAGGTCATGTGAAAAAAATGACTCTCCTGTACAGCTTTTAAGGATAACTGTGTGAACATGGTGGGCAGCTGTGTGGTAGCTTACACTGGGAAAATATTCTACTCCACTAAAACTAAGCATTGCCTTCCAGGTCCCCTCCCATCTCTTCCCTTCTCTCCTCCATCCCTTCCCCATCCGTCCCCCACTTCCCTTCCCTCTCTCTGTCCATCTCCAGGTTAAACTCCCTTCTCCTTCCTCTCCCTTAAACCCGCCAGCCCATGTGAGTGGGAGTCCTCAACTCGGCTCAGCTGTCCAGGCAAACCCAGCAGAGGATGGGCCTCCTGGTCCTTACCAAGGTCTTTAGTCCTCCAGGTGCTGCCGGCAGCCCTGAGGTGCAGGGGTCCTGCCTTCCGCTCCAGGGCAGCCTGCCGACGCCCATGGTTCCCAGCTGCCTGTTGGCCGGCCTGGCAGAAGCTGTGGCCCCTCTCTGTGATTCTGGGTCTCGGCTGGAAGTTTTGGAAGCACATGCAGCAGTGACTTCCTCCTTGGGGTGGCGACTGGATGAGCAACTGCCAGGACAGGTTCGATTTCACCTTCCTTGTCCCCAGTCTCTTCGTCATCTCCTCTGAGCTGAGAGCTTGGACAAGGGCCTCCCAGACCAGCCTCTACAAGTAATCTGAGCCTTTTGGCTTTTGATTCCTTTCACTTTTCCAGTCAGAAGCTGCTGCCCTTGGTTCTGCAGCTTTCCCATTAGCAGGCCTGCGGTACTGTCTGTATCGGGGCAAAGAGACTGTTTAGGGTGGGGAAACCAGCAAGGACTTAACCCCAGGGACTATTCCACAGGCCCACGGGGCTCCCTGTTTGTCAGATCAGAATGTTTGGAGAGTGCTTTGCTGTAACTGCTGTGCTGGCCCCAAAGATGTGAACCCAGCAGAGATGTGATGGCTGGTCCCCATCTCGATCTGACTGCACCCACAGGGCTCCGGCTGCTCCCAGGGCTGGGGGAGGGGCCGGAAGTCTGGCTTCCTGAGAGTTAGGAAGGACTCTGAGAAGTTGGCAGGGAGACGCTGTCTGAGTCACATCTCGAGAGAATTTGGGAGGAGAAGTGCTTTTCTAAAACTTCTCCACATGGAAAATTAGGCTTGGCGTTCAACAGGAAATGGGATATGATGGGGAGTGTGCTTTTTCAGGGGTGGCCTTAGTGACAGGTGACATCTGAGTCTTACAGTGAAGAGAGTCAGGATCAGGGAAGGTGTCCCAGCTTCTGGTGGTGAGAGCTGAAGCTATCTGGATGGTCTTAGGCCTTGGAGCTCCCACGTCTATATTGATTCTTGACCCTGGAAGTGAGGCTGCGGGCATGCTGGTGGGTAGCGGGGAGCTGGAGAGGTCTAACCCTGCTTTGCAGTAGGTTCTGGAACCCTGGACTGGAATCAGAGAATTGCTGTCCTTAGGTGCTGGGAAGTGAGCCTACAAAGAGGAGATCATACATTGGTGATGTGCTTTCCTGAGAGCTGGAGACAGCCCACCTTTACCTTTACCTGCTGAGGAAGGGAGTCCTGGTTAAGAGGTGGGAAAGGCCTCAGGGTTGGCCACTCATAAGCACAGCTCAACCGGAGAGAAGAGGAGAGTCCTGACTGGTCGGTGCTGTCTTTGGAGGATTGTGGGGGCACTATGAAAGTTCAGTGGAGACAGGCAGGTGCCGACAGGCGTGTGAGAGCAGTGAGACCACCCTTGCTGAGCCTGGCCAGCGCCTCCTACTGCTGCAGCTGTGTTTGGGAGTGAAGTGTTGAGCTGCCTGTTTCAGGAGCCCTGTCTCTCTCATCACCATTTCTTGCAAAGCAGTCTTTCACGAATGACCGCTGGACACACTCACAACCCCTTCTTCAAGCTCATAAGGTAGAGACCCTCTCCTGAGGCCAAACTCCCTGGGAAGTGGTGGAGACAGGATGCATGCCCAGGTTTTTACCATGGACACTAGGGGACCTCTCATACACAGTGAGGGACCCTGAAGGAATATGGCAGGACCTGCACTCTGGGTGGGGCTACACATTTTCTTAGGGGACAGAAATCACCAAGACTTTTGTTGTGGCAGCAGCAGAAAGGACCAGTGGAGGAGGTGTCCTTTGCTCCTTGCATTTATGTGTGTCTGGAGAGGAGCAGTAGCAAGAGGCTGCTGGGCTTGTCGTAGGCACTCAAGGGAAGAGTGCCTGCCCTGGGTTTCACCCCATCTAGCCTGAAACATCTGGAAATACTTAGTCATAAGCTCTTCTGGTACCTGCAAGCCACAGAGAAGTGGCATTTGGGACGTGGCTCTTAGGACACATTCTTTCATCTCAGTGCATTTAAGTTGTGTAAGCATCTGAGGTCCCTCCCAAGGGTTCAGAGACCTGAAGTTACCTCCTACTCCCAAGTGGATTGTGGGGCTTCCCTGGTGGCTGAGATGGTAAAGAATCTTCCTGAAATGCAGGAGACCCAGGTTCCCTCCCTGGGTCGGGAAGATCCCCTGGAGGAGGAAATGGCAACCTACTCCAGTAGGAGAATTCCATGGACAGAGAATCCCTGGAGAATTCCCTGGAGAATTCTTCCCAGGAGAATTCCATGGAGCCTGGCGGGCTACAGTCTATATAGTCCAGGGTCACAAAGAGCCGGACACGACTGAATGACTAACACTTTCGTTTTCTCAGTGTAATGTTGGAGAAGTCATGGTGAGGTGGACTCAGTCAGAGGGCCCCAAGCATTATCATAACAGAGAGGGAAAGACCCAGGTTGTTTCTGACAGCCAAAGAAATACCTGTTTTAGGGCTGAAGTGAGGGATAGGGTCTTGGTAATGTTGATGAAAGCATGACATTTTGTCTGATACCGAGAAAGAACCCAGCGGAACAGATTTGCATTGATGTTCTACATGGGTTCCTCTGGTGATTCATGGGCCAGCCACAGAAAAATGTGTGAAGTTTTCAAAAGTATTTCCTACAGCAAATTCAGTTCCACATTGAAAAGAGCCCAAGAACGAGCATTTGAACAGCACAGCTCCAGCAGTATATGCTTTACTAGGTGATAGGCTTCCCGATTAAAAAAAAATTTTTTTTTTTATTGGAGTCTAGCTGCCTTACAATGTTGTTAGTTCCTTCTGTGAGGCAAGGGGAATCAGCTCTACAGCTGATATATCCCCTCTCTTTTGGATTTCCTTCCCGTTTACGTCAGCACAGAGCACTAAAGTAGAGTTCCCTGTTCTAGACATTATTTTATTCATTCGTTAGTTAGTTATCTGTTTTTGGCCACACCGGGTCCTTGTTATTGCACATGGACTTTCTCTAGCCACAGCAAGCAGGGGCTACTCTTCACTGTAGTACATGAACTTCTCAATGTGGTGGCTTCTCTTGTTGCAGAGCGCGGGTTCCAGGGCAGTCCGGCTTCAGGAGCTGTGGCTCCTGGGCTCAACAGTCGTGGATCACAGGCTTAGTTGTTCTTCATCATGTGGGATCTTCCCAGATCAGGGATCAAACCCGTGTACAGTAGATAATTTTTAAAAATTGATTTTACAAATCAGGGTAAGCAGGCAAGGAGACCCCTAAGGGCATGTGGTCTTTCCAAAATGGCTTGCAGGGCAAAAAGTTTGAAAGCCTCTATCAGGAAGAACAGGTTCAGTTTCCGAGGTCTCCTTATTTGAGATCCCAGCAAGCCCTGTTTCTAGTGAGGGACTAATTGCCCTCTTTCCTTCTTCAGGGGTGGAGAGAAACACTGCTGTCAGGCCTGTGGGCTGGAGAAGGGAGAGATCACTACCCCTGAGTCATAAATATCCGCATCCTTTCTTTTAACAAAGGTGTGTCTATATCCACGTAGAAGAAAAGATGGGGAAAACACCAAATGTGCATGGTGATTCACTGTAGGTGATTTGAATTTTTTTTTTAATGCTTAAATTTTTTTTTCAGAATTCCCACAGAGAATATGTGTTTGTTTAATAAGGAGAGGAAAAAAACCCACATAACTACCTCTCTCAGGTAGAAAAATAACAAACATTTATAGAACACCCTGATTTGTAAAGTCCTTCTCACATACATTCTAATTTAATCCTCTCAACAGCACTCTCTGATGACGATTTCTATTTCAGCTTCAGAACACAAGCCTCGGGAGGTTTAAAAACTTTCTCAAGGACACGTACAAGCCAGAGTGGAACCTGGTCTTCTTATTATAGGTTCCCTCATCCATTAGGATTCCAGAATCTTGGGATAAGAGGATTGAAAGGCTGCAGAGGGAAATGCTAACCTCATGGGAGGTAGAGGTTGGCGGCTGCTCTTTGGAGAACTGGGGCCATCATTTTTCTGGTTTCCTTTGGTGGTGATTTCTGAGCTGAGTAGAAAGTATGCCCTCAGGGTATTGGTCCTCTGGAGCTCCCAGCAGCTGGGTTTTACTTTGCGCAGCTCACCACTCTAGTTGGAGACACTTAGGGAACTGCTTCCCCCAGTCACCCATGGCCCCATACTTTCCTCCTTTCCTGGGCCCAAGGCAGGGCTTCCTCCTTGTGTTGGACAAAGTGAGAGGCACAAGATCCAGTGTTGGCCAGCCTCTTTACACCCTAGTCCTGGGCTCCTCTAGGAGCCAGGAGGTGCCCTCTGATGGAGTAGAGGCTTCCAGGCTGAGGCAGGGAGTTTAGAGATGAAGACAGGGAGGTGGAGGGTGAAGCAGATTCTCTTTCAGAGCTGGAAAGAGAGAAGGTAAGTGGGACCATTGGCAGAGCCATCAGAGGGTGCTCAGGGAACATTGCAGCTCGCAGCCTTCCTTCTCTGTTGGGTGTCAGCCTCGCTGGGGTGAGGCTGGTCTGTCCCTGCTCATCAGTGTGGACCAGCTGGAAAAATTCTCAAGTCCAGCTGATTGCGAAGGAAGATGAGAAAGCCTAGTTTTTCAAGAGATAAAAGAAGTGGTGCGTTAGAGTCAGCTCCTGCCAGCTTTCAAGAGGCCAGTTGTTCTGTTTTCAAGAATCTTGTGAATCATCATGTTGATAACAGCTTGAAATTGGTCTTGGGGGAGTATTTCCACCATGAAAATGGACAAACACTACAAATCAGAGTTTCTGCCTGCCAGAGAACTGATTTACCTGCATTCCCCTGGATAGGGGCACCATTTACCTCATGGTTTTGGGCTTGCTTTGGCCTTTTAAGGGAGACAGTGACAATGATGTCTGACTCTGAGCTTCTCTCTGTGATGTTACAATGGGACATGGGGTCACCCTTGACCTTGGCTTTCCTTTTCCTATACCCAAATCACAGAGGGAAGGCTTGGCTGGAAAGGGACCTCCTGTGTCCTCTATTCCTAGTCTCTCTAGGCCACACGGCAGCTTGTACAGTGCCTGAGACAAAGTACATGCTCTGGAAGGGGGTCCAAGGGAATGACTATCACCTGTTAGAATTTCACAGTTTTCCTGGCTGTGGTCAGCAGAGGGCACTCTAGGACTAATGATGTTTGACCTATAGCTCCCTCTGATTCTCTTTAAAGGAAAAATCATTAATTTGAAAGAAACAGAAAGGGGCCCAACTGATTGGGTGAATTTTAGGTGAAACACCAGTTTTGAAAAAAAATTGCAGTGATCAAGTGATAGATAATAGTGAACATTGCTGTAGCACTTTACAGTTTACAAAAAGCACCTGGCCTACACCATCTTGTATAATTCTCATGGACAGCCCTGTGATGGAGGTGGAAGCATCACAGTGTAGTGGATGCATGTGTGGGCTCTGAAGTCAGCATCTGGGCTTCACATTCTGACTGTGTTGCTTATGGACTCTCTGACTTTGGACAGGTCATGGAGTTTTCCTGTGCTTTGGGGATAACTCTGGGGCTTGACTTGGTGTGAATATCAAGCTTGGTGTGAAATGGGAGGAGACTTATAAAGCACTTAGACTGTTTTGCAGGTAATAAGTGGTTTATTACCTATTAATTTGCTTAGTAACTCATTTTTCTTAAGGAACTCACAGCTAACTTCAGCCCAGTGCCCTCCAGGCCTCATGATCTGAACCTGATTGCTCAAAATCAAGGAGGTTTCCTGTCCTGAGCAGTTTAACCCTGGCACCATGAGCTCAAAAGACTTCAGGGCCAACAGGTGTAATAAGATAGAAACAGTGGGGATTCCGGCCCTGTCTGACGCAGGAATAGATGTACAGAATGAATATAACCAGATCATCTGATTTTTCAAGAGAAGCAAGGACTCCAGATTTTTATGTGAAATATCCTAGTTGATAAATCTTGTCAACTAATGTTGTTGTTCAGTTGCTAAGTCGTGTCTGACTCTTTGTGACCCCATGGACTGCAGCCTGCCAGGCTTCCCTGTCCTTTACTATCTCTCGAAGTTTGCTCAAACTCATGTCCGTTGAGTCGATGATGCCATCCAATGGACATGAATTAAGTTTTATAAAAAGCAACACAAACAAAACACTGTAGGAATGAAGTCAAACATGTTTGTAGGCTGCATCCACCTGTACTACCAGTTAGCAATCACTGGATAAGCCTTAAGGTAGTGGGTGAGGTGGGTGGGCTGGGTGGTTGTGGCACATGCTCCTGGGGGCAGCAAGGGTAATCCCATGACTGATCCTTTGGAGAGCCTTGTCAAAAGCCAGTGTATTTCGCATAATTGATTATTTTCTCCCTTGGGCTGAGTTAAGTAGCAGTCTGCTCTTTCTATAAAGAATCAATTCCTCGCTTAAGTAGTGTTGGAAGTTTCTGGATGAAAATTAGAATGAATAGAATCTGTCTGCAGCCTTGCAGTGTGACTCCTGGCAAGTTTCAGACCCTCCCTCACCTCCAATACAGGCAATGCAGTATTTTCCACTCTCTTAAGATCAGCAGTGGCTATTGTCTTCCTTCTATTCAGAAACTGCTCAGGGAAGGAGGCTCCACTTTTTGAGTGTCAGGCCAAGAGCCCCCTCATTGGTCTACATTTGATCTGCCCCACCCCTAACTTTGAATTATTCTTTTCATTGCTTGCTTGTTTCTTAACACTCAAGAATCTTTGGAAACATGCATACCTGTGGTATAGTCCATACAGTGAGTCAAAGCAGGCATAAGAAGCATGTCATTTTGAGTCTTTTGAGAAACAGACACCAGGATAGAATGTAGTATGCAACAGATGAATTGGGGAGGACACCTTTTTTTTTTTAAACAAACAAACAAACAAACACTGATTTATTTATTTTGCTGTGCTGGATCTTAGTTGCAGCATGTGGGATCTATTTCCCTGACCAGGGAGTGAGCGTGGACTGCCTGCATTGGGAGCATGGAGTCTTAACCACTGGACCATCAGGGAAGTCCTGGCAGGACACCTTTGAAGAATAAAGGGCAGGGGAGCAGATGTTGGTGAGAAGAGCCTTCAGGCAACACGGCAGGCCTGAGACTTGCCAAAGGAGAGAGGACAGGAAAGAGGATTTGGGTAGAAAGAACCTTAGACTGGAGCTCAGCTCCAAGAAAGTCTTGGCCAGGCTGATCGGAAGCCCAAGAGCCGAGGCGTTTCCTGACCGTGCTGTGTTCCTCTTGCTGTTCCCTGGATAAAAGAATCAGGTGCAGTCTCTTCTTTCTGCCTTGAATGTCTGAAACTGGAATTGTCCTCCTATGGCTCTAAAGATGGTGGAACAGAAAGGAAGAAAGAGGCTGAGTTCTTGATGATATTACCGAACTGCTGCTTGGTGATGTCATTTATGCCTATTCTGGGCTACTTATTAGATGAGAAAAATAAACCTATCTCCAGATTTCTCATATGAGAAAAACAAACCACACTTCCTTGAAGGCTCTATTAGCTGAGTTTTATGTTATTACAGTCAAAACACCAAAACATCAGAAGAACTTGGTGTGACAGAGAGCCCAGATATTGATGATGTCATCTGGCTCCATGAGGACAGCTGTGCCTGAGGCTAGCCCAAAGCCTGGGACTTTTCAGTTATAGAGACAGTAAGTTCTCGTTCTGCTTCAACAGTTTAGGTTGGATTTTCTGTTGCCTGAAATGAAAAGACTCCTCATATAACTATTAACAGATAGCCGAGTAGACCAATGGAGTTTTCCAGCTCCTCTCAGTCCGTCCTCCATAGTTTTTGGCGAGAAAGTGAGAACGTTAAAGGAAGGAGAGAAGAAAAGAATGACACACAGTAGTGAGACTTGAGCTAGTCTGACAGAAGATTGGTTTGCTTTTATCTTCTGTGTCCAGAACTTGCTAGCTTCCCTAGGGGTCCTAGCTTCCCTCCTCAGGGTTTTCGTTCCTGACTGGTAAAGGTTTTGCCCTTGACACCTTGTAAGCACCCTGACGACAGTGAGTACTGCAACTCAGTTTCCCATTCCAAGCCACCCAGAGCTGCATTTCTGGGGTCTTTCATGCTTCATGATTCTTCCTTAGATGTGGCATGACACATGCTTGTTAACCCAGGTCCTTAACCAGTCTGGCTGTTCTCCTAGGTTTCCCCTGGTCCAAGGGCGATAACCCCCTGGTACTTACTGGTCTCCAGGACTTTCATCACTTCTGAGAAGGGACCATTTAGTCCAATCTTGGTGTGGACCAGCATTAATAGGCAATTGCCACAGGGAGATAATACAGGAAGAAAAATGGCTAAAAATATACAGTGAATCACAGAAAATTACATCTCTTAAACCCTACAGTGTATTCCTATTGCCATAGCAACCCCCGGCTAGTAAAGACAGAGCTGATTTATTGCTGGCTTTCCCCAGCACCCAGTTCTGCCAGAAGCACCTCTAGCCTGTGGTGGGAGTCCCAGTGAGGAGAGAGATGGGGACATCACTGATCCAGTGCTTTCTCTCCTCCATCCCTTCCGGTGGTATTTCTGTGGTGAAGGAACCTGAGTTCCTTCCATTGCAACCCAGATTGTCTCCCAGTGCCTTTTGTGAGGTGAAGGTGACTGTTTCTAACCTCTGACAAAACATCCTGCATCCTGCCAACACGAATCCCCGTGGCAGCAGAGGGCTGACTTCCTGGAGGAGTCAGTTTGGATGGGCACGTGAGGAGGCTGTTGGTACTAGGCTGGTCTGAATGGAGAAGGGGAGGAGTCCGCCTCTTTCCTTCTCTCTTCCTTTCCTTCGCCTCTCCACCTGGCTTTCTCCTTCCCCCACTTCCCTGCCTCTTCTCTCTCCTCTGTTATTTCCTCAGTAGGTCCACTGTGACATGGTCTGGCCAGGAGATGGGAGGAGTCAAGCCTTAACTTAAAATATGAGTCTGGTACAGAGAGAGAAAATACAATGCACTTTAATAAGCATTTTGTTATTCCATTGGTGCTCTAAAATTCATTGGTACATAATGTTTATTTTGTCATAATGTTAAAAACGAGATTCCTGATTGATATTGAAATTTTCATAGTTTGGAGGAATATTCTGGACAAGTTCTGGAACATCCTCCTTCAAAAATAGCCCTGCCTGAACATGTCAAAAGGACAACAGAGAGAGCTGGAAGTCGCTTCCACTGGCCAAATTGCCAATTGGCAGCCTTCATAGTAGTAATTGGTTCAGGCAAGAGCTATCAATGGAGGTATAAGCCAGTGGGTAAGAATTTGATGAAAAGCAGTATTTTTATATAATCTCAAAATTTCTCCTCATAAAATATGCATTGATTTCAAAAAGAAATACAGTAACTTTGCAGTGGAGAGGCTTTACAGACCCCACCTGAAACAAACAGTCCAAGTTAGCATCACAAGGGACACATCAGTATCATGCCTCTCTGGGTGTGATGTGCTAAGAAGGGCACAGTATCACCTCTGTGGTATTCCTGACAAAACTGCAAAGCCTGAATCTAATTGTGAAGGAACATCAGAAGGTCTAAAAGTAAGGGACAATCTATTCAATAAGCAGCTTTTATTCTTCAAAAATGTCAATGTCACAAAAGACAAAAACTGACGAACTAACCTAATTGAAAAAAAAAGAGACCTGACAACAGGAGATCTTGGATTGGATTCTGGATCAAATACTTTTCTGTTTATTGCTGCAAGGAACATTGCTAGGAAAACTGATGAAGTTTGGGAAAGATGTGTAGGTTAGGTACTAGTATTATATCAAAATAATTTCCTGATTTTGATCATGTATTGATGTCATAAAAGAAAATGTCCATTTTCTCCCCTGGGAATTTCACACTCAAGTCTTTAGAGATAAAAGGGCATCATATCTGTAACTTACATTCAACCAGTTCAGGAAAAAAGTATGTAAGATAAATGGATAGATAGATAGAAAATGATAAGCAAATGAGGTGGTTTACAGGAATTCCCTGCATTTTTCTGTAAAAAATACTTTTCTATAAGTCTGAAATGATTTCAAAATAAAGATTAAAAAATAACCCATCTCCAGACTGAAAGTCCTTTTAAGTAAATTTTCTTCCCATTCTCCTTGCCCCCGTTTTCCCCACTGATCCTCCTCTATAGAGTTTAGTCCTCACAGTTCCTGCAGAAAGCAGGAGAATCCTGCCATAATGAGGGAGTGTGAGGAGGGTGTGTGTACGTGCCTGTGTGTGATTGAGGAAAATGCAACGTCTCCCTCAGGGTGTCACCAGAGGCCAAACATGAAGCCAGGAGCAAGTCATTTTACAATGCCCAGATCCGGCTAGGGAATGAAGTCAAAGGCCCCTTGATGACTCCTTTCAGGTTTCTGGGCGGGATGTACTGACCCAGCTCAGTTAGAGCTGAGAGCCAGCCTATGATGTGAGAAAGCCCAGAAATGAATCCTTGTTCTTTCTCTCTCTCTCTTTCATGCCTCCCCACCCCTCCCCATCTCTTTCCTCTTATTTTGTAGAATCTTTCCGAACACTCTGGTAGCTGGTAAAGGAGCCCTTTCTATGAGGGACAGAACATCTCTCCACCAAAGGGGGCGCTTTCTTCCCCTGAGGCCATGGAAGGAAGCTCAGTGTGTGGAAACCTGCTAACTTTAGGCTTAGAAGGTGGCAATGTGGACGGGAGGACCATGTGAGGCCTTGTGCTCCATCTTCCTACATTTGGTCCAGCCCATCCAGAGCTTGTATCCAGGGCCAAGAACCTGGCCTACAAGTTCCAAAGCACATACCCCAGTGTCTACATGATGGTCATGATGTGGAAAGATACCAAAGGAAGGTCATCCATGGGCTGCATTAACATTCACTCCCCTGCTTTCTCTAATAGCCATTTACTTTAATTCACTCATCTCAATACTGTGAGTAGCAGTGAAGCAGAAAGTGGTTCTGCTATTTCTAAATGATCCTGATCAAATGAAATAATGTCTTGATTTCTTCCCAGAGGTCTAGGGACAATAACTAGAGAATCTAAAACCTAAGGAATGGGTGGGGTAGAGATGGAAGTGGGTAGAGTGGAAGTGGGGTACACGGTAGAGATAGATGCCCCTGGAAGTGGGCATCTGTATGACTCCTAGCTCTTAGAACACTGCCCTGTGGTGGGAGGGAGGCACAGGGAAGGGAAAAAAAAATGGAGTCATTTTCAGTTCTGCAAAGATGATATTTGTCTCAATCTACCATCAGCCAGATATGAGTTATACAAATCAAATAGGCACAAGGCTTCAGGCTGGACTGTGAAAAAGAAACTTTAAATATTTAAGAGCTGGTCAGCTCTAATCTGATCCATTTAGAGTGAAAAGCAGACACTATGTGTAAGACCTTTTTAAAGAGGCCACAGTCTGTATGTTTCTGCAGAGAAGCTAGACCTCCATGGCTGGGCCCAAGATTGTGCATAGATTATAGAGGATCCAACTTCCTGCCACTGCATGGCCCATTCGTCCACATACTAACCTCAAATGGCTGGCTTTGTTTCCAAGTTACTGTATACCAAGTAGCAGCATTTTTTATCAATCAAGTGGGGATCAGGCAATAAATGACTTGATATAAAATTTAGACCAGCACTAGACAGACCTATAAGAAACTGTAAAACTAGCTCTGAGATGGAAGTGGGAGTGACCAAGAAACTCCTTGTGCCATCCCAATAAATGTTATGGGGCGAGCCAGGCTCCTTCCATCTGGTTGATTCACTTAGACCTCTAGGACCCAATGACCTGAGGGGGATTTTAGTTTTTTTCAAGGCTCCCATATGGAAAAATATTATTTTAAAAATATTATTATCGTTACATAGAAAATTCATTATTTTCATGGGGTAACTTATACCTTCTTTTATTTTGCTAATCTAAGGAAGCGTATCTACACTTACAGAACCAGTATTTGTAATTTCAACAAGAAAGGTTCTCACTAAGATCTCAAAACTCACATTACTGTATTTAAGGAATGAATTACTATATTTAAGAAATGAGGAAGGGATCTGCAAAAGGAGAAGCAGGTGCCTTGCTAGAACCTAGGAATAAATAAGCTCTGCAGCAGAGGGAGGAGCTGGGTGAGAAATCCAAGATCCAGTGCTGTGGGTCAGGATGAGTGTTACTGTTGTCTCCTGAGTGTGAGTTCTGTCAGGGATTCCATTTCCCACAGGCCACCCTGGTAATAGACTCTTTGGCTTATTGCTCAGAACTGGGGCAAACTCTTCTTTTAAAATTTAAAAAAAAGATTTATTTGGCCACACTGAGTCTTAGTTGTGATTCACTGAATCTTTAGTTGCAGCATGAAAATGCCTAGTTGTCACTTGTAGGATCTAGTTCCCTGACCAGGGGTCAAATCCGGGCCCCCTGCACTGGGAGTGCAGAATCTTAGCCACTGAACCACCAGAGAAGCCTCCCTGGGGAAATCTCTTAGCACTTGAGTCTACACTTGGGACTTAGTAATTTGCAACACCATAATGCTCTATTTTTTTCTTCATGACAGATAAACCCTATAACCTTTTGTTTTCATCATATTTACTGTGGTAGGTTAAAGATGGATGCAAATTCTTTGCCTCTTCTCTCATCAAGAGTCGAGTCTATCTAGACTCAGTCTAGCTTACTCAGTCTAATCTAGACTGAGCCTAAGACTGGCTTTGACAGAGTGCACTGGAAATGTAAGAAGTCTGGCTACCCTGAGACTTCCATGCTGTTAGGAAGCCCAAGCTAACCATGGGAGAGAGAAAGACCATGGGGTAAAGTGCTGAGGTGCTACTCAGGTGAGTGATCATTTTAGTCCTATCTGCCCAGCCACCAAGTAAATGAAGCCAGATGAGTGACTCCAGCCAATGGCATATAGAGCCGGACAACCACCTAACAGAGAGCCCTGTTGGCTAACCTACAGTATCATAAGCAAATAAGATGGTCGATTTAAGCCAGTAATTTTTGGGGTGATCTATTATCTAGTTAACTAAAACATATACAATCAAAGCTAATGGAATTAGTGACCAATCCACTATTACCACATGGAAACAACGGATCCCAGATGGATAAATCTTTATGTCATTCAAATAAAAAATTCCACTGAGCTGGGAGCGAAGCCCAGAAAAACTCCAGGATTCCAGCTGTGGTCTACATGATGTCAGATAGGAATAACATTTTTTTCTGAAAACAGCTCTTTTTTTCTTATAGTCCCTTTTCTGTACTGGGTCATATGTTTCCTACCCTGTTTGGCCATTATAGCTCTCTACTGTAGCCCCATTATCCAGGGGTGCATTCATTTTACTTTTAAATGTCTCCAGAGAATACCATAATAGTAACATTTGTAAATAATCTAGCTGTCCAACAGTAGGGGACCACAAAAGTAAGTTACGGTATATTCATATAATTAAAAGCATGAATTTATTAAAGTTGATGCTATATAAGGGTATCATAAAGAGGTATTCCCAGTATATATAATGAAGCAATTTGATCTCACTTAAAAATCTTATGTACTGTATTAATATATGCCTAGAAAAGGATGTGAAGATTTGCAACAAGATTGAGTAGGATATGGGGGCCTTATGCTTCTATTTGAGTTTCCTGAATAAGTGTGTATATAGCTTTTCTAATATGGTAAAATGGTAAAAAGAAGTTTTATTTAGGAGGTGGAAGTAGTGATAGGACGGTAGGAAGTCTGCTAGGCCCCTAAGGGAAATGGAATTGGGTTGCAATGATGTTGTGACTTAGATTGAAATAACTGTGGTTTTTAGGGATACCCACCCAACCTGCTTCAGGCAGCCTGCCCACAACATTACCCCTATTAATAGCAGCCAGAAATCTGGACTTATGCAGATTCTCAAGTGAAATAAGAATCAGAGTCAGCATCATGGTTATTGAGTGGTCTTGCCAAAACTTTATCATCAAATACTATTTATTAAAGGGCTTTCCTGGTGGCTCAGTTGGTAAAGAATACACCTGTAAATGCAGAAGACTCAGGTTCGATCCCTGGGTCAGGAAGATCCCCTGGTGAACAGCATGGCAACCCACTCCAGTATTCTTGCCTGGAGAATCCCAAGGACAGAGGATATTGGCAGGCTATAGTCCATAGAGTCCCAAAGAGTCAGACACGACTGAAACGACTGAGCATGCATTCATGCACTATTAAACGCTGTCTTGCTTTAATGAATCAAGAAGTAGGATTCTGTTTCCCTTTATCATTCACCATTGTGTTTCTCAGCAAGAGGAGGGTTCCTTTCCTGAAATGGCCGGCACCTTCATTTCCCTGAAGTCATATTATTAGGCAGAGTTTTCCAGGGAAAGAAACTGCTGATTCAACCACATACCACCAAGCAAACGTTTGGTTGCTCTTTGTGACTTTTTGTCTGGCTCTCATTTCTTTTCCCTATGTCCTACCAGAAAATACAAGAGTAAATCTGTGGACATGTGTTGTCCAGAGTCTCCTTCTCCCTTCTGTTAGAAGCAGCACCCTGCTTTGCTTCTAAGGAACCACCTCCATCCATTGTTTATGTGGTTGGGGGTGGAATAACCTCATCACCTGGCACATGACCCATGTTTGGCCAATTAGCAGATTCTGTTCTCCTGGCAGGAGACTTAAGAGATGTGGGTTCAGTCCCTGGGTCGGGAAGATCCCCTGGAGGAGGAAATGGCAATCCACTCTAGTATTCTTGCTGGGAGAATCCCCTGGACAGAGGAGCCTGGAGGGCTGCAGTCCATAGGGTCGCAAAGGACATGACTGAGTGACTGAGAATGCATACACATTCTTCTGGCCACAGGCAAAAGGGCCACAGACAAGCAAGGGGCATGGTCAGGCCCCAGAGACTCAGTTCTGGGACATCTGCTGGAACTTTCAAGAAGTGAGTGGATGGTTTCTATTTGGGTTGTGGAGTTGATAGATTGCAAGTCCAGAGCAGCTTGTGGCTGTCTTTGTCACAGGCTCACAGGAAAAGCTTACCTGAGAGTAAAGGTAACACAGGAAAGCAGAGCTGAGAGAAGGAAAGAATCAGATTTTTGAAAATGTCATCTTTTGGAAACCAGAACCAGCTACTTCAGAATTTTTTAGTTGTGAAAGCTAGGAAAATCCTTTTTCTCCCCACTTAAGACAATTTGAGTTTGTCTTCATTCATAAGAAAGGTGGCATCTGAGTGAAACCTGTAAGACTGGGTAGAATCATAACCTTTTGTTTTTGCAGTATTTTACAGCTTCTGCAGCATATCTACACATAATCGCATTTGAACCTCATGATGATCTTATGAAGTTGCAAAATCCTTATCATTATTTCCATTTTACAGAAGAGGAAACTGAGGTTTAGAGAAGTTAGGTGATGTATGCAGAGGCATAGGGCTGGAGAGTAGCAGAGCTGGGGCACAAATCCAGGCTCTCTGCATGGCCTGGAGGTGCTTCTGAGCATAAATCAGGTTTGGTGGGCAGAGAGGAGACAGGGTGGGATGTTGGAGAACATATTTCTCAGTGACAGGGACTATTTTGGCTCTTTTTGCCTCTCCTGTGATTGCCTAATACAGCACTAAATACATAATAACAATAATAACTAATATTTAGTGTTTGCCACATGCCAAGCATTAGGCAAAGTAAGCACTTTACTTGGATTATCCATCTTCTTTTGCTTTTCCCAACACTGATATGAATAAGGTATTTTTACCATGGGGCTTCCCTGGTAGCTCAGATGGTAAAGAATCTGTCTGCAATGTGGGAGACTCGGGTTTGATCCCTGGCTTGGGAAGATCCCCTGGAGGAGGGAATGTCTACTCACTCCAATGTTCTTGTCTGGAGAATTCCATGGACAGAGGAGCCTGGTGGGCTACAGTTCATGAGGTCACAAAGAGTTGGACACAACTGAGTGACTCACACACACACACCCTCTTTACCACCATTTAACTAAGATGAAGAAACTAAAACTCTGAAAAGTAAAGTCACTGGCCCGAAGTGACACAAGTAAGTGGCAGAGCAGGGACTGGAATCCAGACCTGCTCCGTCTCAGTCACCAGGCTGAAGCGGCCCCTTTGCAAGGAATACGTGGAGGCTGTCAGCAACTCCTGGTTGGTTTTTGGCCTTTCAGTTGGAGTTGGGGAAGATATTCTAGATTATTCTTTTTTTCTTTCTTTTAAAAAAATTGAAGTACAGTTGATTCACAATGTTATATTAATTTCAGGTGTACAACATAATGATTCAGTATTTTTACAGATTATACTCCTTTAAAAGTTATTACAAGATAGTGGCTGGAATTCTCTGTGCTATATAATATATCCTTGTTGCTATCTATATATTTATTTTATACATGGTAGTTTGTATCTCTTAATCCCATACCCCTAATTTGTCCCTCTTTCCTTCTTTCTCCACTCTGATAACCAGTAGCTTGTTTTCTGTAAGTCTGCTTCTGCTTTGTTATATATATTTGTTTGTATTATTTTTTACATTCCGCATATAAGTGATATTACACAGTATCTGTCTTTCTCTGACTTATTTCCCTAAGCATAATATTCTCTAGGTTCATCTATCAATACATTGTTAGGCAGCATTTCATTCTTTTTAATGCCCGAGTAATTGCCATACCACATCTTCTTTATTCATTTGTCTGTTGATGGGCATTTAGGTGGCTTCCATACCTTGCCTATTGTAAATAGTGTTGCTATGAACATTGGGGTCCATGTATCTTTTTGAATCAGTATTTTTGTTTATTTTCCAGATATATATACCCAGGAGTGGAATTGCTGGCCTAGATTTTTCTTTTTAATTCTACATCTTCTCTCCTACATTCTCTGAAATTCCACAAAGACAGAATCCTTTTCACTCACTTTCTCACACTGGCTCTGCCTGGCTGGCTAGGCAGTGGCAAAGCCCATAGAGCTTCCAAATGACTCCTGCAACTTCCTGTCCTTCAATTTTCTGGCTCCTGCTGGTGCTCGGAAGCCCAGCATGACACTATAGGGGGAACAAGGGAAGGAAGGTCCTGCCGGGGAAGGCCCTGCTGCTGCAAGCCCTCAGAAGGCTTCCCTCTGTGTCTCCTCTCCCCGGCTCCTGCTTGCTTCATCTCTGTCCTGCAGGGAAGCAAATACAGCTCCTTATCTGTTTATTTTATGAAGTGCTGCCCTTGGTGTTCCAACCACCTCAGGGCAAAGAGCACACGAGTTAAAAACAATTAAAAGACATAAAACAGGGATTGGCAATGACGGGCAGTGTTTAGAATCAGCAATAAAATGCCAATTTGAGGAGCCCCAGCTCACCCTGGGCTCTGAGGATCACCTGCAGGGCTCTGTCACCAGGAGGGGCAGGGAGAGATCTTCCTACAGCCTCAAAGTTGTTTGCTCACAAAGCCCAGACAATCCAGGTACCTTCCTTCAGACTCTGCCGTCTGAGTCTTTATGACTCAGCTCAGGCCAACATCAACTGGTTTGTTTATTTCCTTCCTGTTCCTGGCTGTGGGAGGCTTGCAGGAGGCCTGCAGTGTCTGCCAGGGGACAGAGGGACTCTAGGTGCCTGGTGGGGGGACCAGCTCAGTTGTTGGCCTATCACTGCCTGGGCCTAGCCAGCAGCTGGTGCCCAAACAATAATAATAGTGATAATGACAGTGTTAATCATAAGAGCTATGCTGGACTGAGGCCTCTGCTCTGTGAAGAAAGGAATGTTGGCTCATCTCTAAGGTTTCTCCCAGTTTGAAAGACGTGTGGTTAGATCCAGGAGGGAGGAAATAAGGCAACGCAGTCGTGTAACCCAGGATGGAGGAGAATTTGGGGAAAGGAAAGCACCATGGTGAAGCCCACTCTAGCTTGAAAAAAGGTCAAGGTGCTGCTGAGACTCCAGCCACGAGACACAGAAATGCTGCTAATTGTGGACAGGTTTGCCTAAAGAACAAGCAATGAACCCAGACCCAGGCAGTTGGAGCTATGATTCCCAGCTAATACTTCCCAGCCTTGAGCAGGTCACTTGACTTCTCTGGACTAGTTTTCTACCCAATAAAGTGAAGGGACAGGCCTGGATAATCCCCTTATGTTGTTGTTGTTTAGTTGCGAAGTCATGTCTGACTCTTTGTGACCCCACGGACTGTCACCTGCCAGGCTTCTCTGTCTATGGGATTTCCCAGTTAAGAATACTGGAGTGGGTTGCCATATTCTTCTCCAGGGAATCATCCTGACCCAGGGATCGAATCTGCTTCTCCTGCATTGGCAGGCAGGTTACTTAACCTCTGAGCCACCAGAGAAGCCCCTTATAGCAATGTATCATACTGGATTGGCCAAAAGATTCTTTCAAGTTTTTCACAAGATGTTATGGAAAAACCCAAATGAACTTTTGGGCCAACCAATAGGTTTCTGATTCTCAGAACTCAAATAGTCAGGGGTAAACATTAATGGTCCTGGTTTTATCTGCCAGGCACCTGTGGGATCTCCCAGAAAAGAAACATTTGCCAGTCTCTTGGTATTACACAGGTTTCTCTCTCTGGTGGAACCCGGGACTCCAAGGTGGAGGTTGGCGGGGGTGGGTGTTGAAAAGAAGCATCCTATTGCTCAATTATGCATTTATTATCACCTACCTCCCCTCCGTTTGAGTTGGTGGTTGCCAATCAGGAGCTGTTTCATTGGATCATGCATCCAGGTTCTAGGATTTCCTGAGCACCACTTCACCTGAAGAGCAGCCCCCACGTCTCTTTGGGCAGTAATGAGGCTTCCTCTCCAGCCTCACACTGGCCCACTATCTTTCATCCCGCCGAGCCTCCTCCTGGCTGTACTCATTTCTCCCCGTGCCCGGGTTTATTCAGCTGTGTTCTCCTCTGCTCTGCAGGCTATCTGTCACAGGAGGCTGTCACAGCCCAATTGGAATTCACTTGATCTTTCCTTCTGCCCTGTTCGCTGAGCAAACGTGTGCATTTGGCATTTCAGCCATGGAGATTCTCTGACACCACTTTGCTCTTGCCTAAAATGGAAACTTCAGAGGTTTTGCAGAAAAATTCCACATTCTCCTGCAACCTAAAACCAACAGCTCTTTGTTGAATATTTACCATACGCTGAGTGCTGTCATGCCCTCAAGAAACTTATGATGTTCTTGGTGAAATGAAACAGACACATGTGAAACAATTTGAGAACAGCAAAGCACAATAAAGTTGTCAGCATTATTGTTTTGGTGCTGAAATATGTGTTACAATAGTAGCCCCACAAACACTAGTAGAAGATGCTGACATACACCGAGCACTTACGCACATCTTGTTTAAACCTCATAAAAAGCCATTGAGTTGGGTATTATCGTCCCCATTTTATACATCAGCAAACTGAGTCACAGAGAATTGAGTTGGCCTGCTGTCTTATGCAAGATAAGGCCACCCAACTCTTTTCAACTCCAAAGTCTGTGTGTTTAAAACCTTACCTCTATGTGCAGCCACTGCTTTGCTCTGTAAGCTCCCATGAAGGTGAGGTCTAGGTGTTTTGCTTATGGCTGTTTTCCAGAGCCACTTTCTCAGTGCTTAACACAATAAATACTCAATTAAAAATAAATATGTATATTGCATATTGCACCTCTTATGGACAGAATGACCTATATGACCTTTATAGGTAGATAAAATGGTCCATTTTCTAGAGTCAGAGGTAGAAGGAATGTTGAGGAGTCTGGAGGATTATGAAGTTCAAGCTCAGCCATCCTCATAGCCAGGCAGATGGGCTTGATGACAAAAGAGTGGGGGAATAGAAAGTAAGACAAAACAAAACAAAAACACACAAAACTAACAGAGCAGAAACACAACAACACTGCTCCTATTTTGAGGTCTTAGATCCAGCTCTTATCCACTCCCTATCTCCACCCACTTCTCGGTGCACACACAGGTCCTCCCTGTGATGGTGGGGTCAGCCTGATTTGTTCTACTCACATCTGAGTCTCACAGAACAGTGGGTATCAGGAGGGTGGGTGCTGGCTTTATCCTAGTTTTTATCCCCCAAGTTGGGTTGGTTCCTCAGAGTATATGTTTGCTGAAATGAATTGAAATTAAATGTGTCCCATGCAGCTCAGTATTTTTTTTAAGCCTTTTTTTTTCCCTTCTGTTTTTTTTTTTTTTTTTAATGTCTGCTTTTTGGAAAGTAGCCATGATATAGGAAGAAAGAACAGTAGGGCAATCCCTTGGTAGTTATAAGGGGAAATGAATGTGGTGGATTTTTTTTTTTAAAGCCCTGGGTCTGATCTGTCCCAGATTGAATTCCCAATCTTAGAAGGAAAGAGAAATGAAGCTGCATCTTCTCATCCAGTCAGCCTGAAGGGTCTGCTTCAAAGAGGATTGAGGGGGAAATTCTCAATTTTGTTGGTTTGTTCTGCTGGGTTCTTCTCCCCAGGACACTGTTTAGTGCACCTAGTGAAGTGGAAAATGAAGAACAGGTGGGCAATCAGCTGTGAAAGGCTTTAATGGACCCAGCACCCCTTTGGGAATGAGGCAAGGCTCTTGCTGGCGCTCAGGACCAACTCTCTTCCAGTTCAGTGGGCTTTGTTTTCGTAATGGGAATTTAACTCCCTGAGGTGGCCCCGAATGGAGCGGTATCATTGCCATCAGCAGCAGCGGGGCTTCAGCATCTGGAGAGAGAACTGAGGTCACTGTCCCAGGAGGGGTCCCTTGGCTCATTGGGTGCTTTGGAAATCTTGAACTTCCTGGGTGGCCAGCAGAGTGGGTCATGTGACCCTGCAAACAGAGTGATGCCATGATTACCTGGGGCTTCTAAGCAGTGGAGCAGAGACCGTTCCTGGAGTGGAGAGACTGTGAGCTGGTATGGATCCAGGCCTCAGGGGCTTGAGACTATCCCCGATATATCTGTGGGGGCAGTTTGGTGGACAGGCCTCTTTGAGGCTTTTAAGCTCCCTGGAATGTTCTATAAAGCAGTGGTCCACAAAGTTTTTGGCACCAGGGACCGTTTTCATGGCAGATAAGTTTTCCACTGACTGGGGCAGGTGTGGAGATGGTTTCAGGATGATTCAAGCACATTACATTTATTGTGCACTTTATTTCCACTATTATTACATTAGTTCCACCTCAGATCATCTGGCATTAGATCCTGGAGGTTGGGGACCCCTGCTAAAGAGAACAAGGCCATGGATTTGGGCCGGGTGGATGGGAGACGATGTCCACCTAGTAATAGTAATGAGGAAGGGCAGGAGAAAGGGCAGGTGTTTGTTCTGTGTTTACTATATTCCAGTCCCTGGGCTAAGGACCTTAGTTAGACATATGTGAGAGCGACGCCTTCACTTCCTAACCCCAGCAAAAATTTAGTCTTTGCTCATTAGCTACAAACTCTCTCCTGCCTTCTCAGGGTTTTCCTGGCTACTGAGCTTTGGGAGGCATAGAATCAGGGGAGTGGATGTGGAGAGGGAGGACAGGAGAGGCAAGAGGGAAAGGAAAGGATTCTTATTGGGTCAGCCTCCAAAGCGCTCCTGTGCTATGGAGAAGGCTGGTGCTGGGTAAAGTGTAGAAGGGAAAAAAAAAAGTGAAGGAAGAGAAACAGCGAGTTTAGTCAACCTGTTGCTGACCTTTGCAAGTCAGGACGCAATAAGGATTCCTTCTGCCTGGTGTCACTGGAGTCAAGATAACAGACTGAGTTCAGTTCAGAAGTGAAGGAGAGCCTTATTCTGGAATCCAAGAATGGAGCAGCCCAACCTGGAGCTCTAGACCAGGGGTCCTCAAGCTCTGGGATCTAATGCCTGACGATCTGAGGTGGAGTTGACGTAATAGTAATAGAAATAAAGTGCACAATAAATGAAATGTGTTTGAATCATCCTGAAACCATCTGTCCTACCTGCCCTGGTCTGTGGAAAAATTCTTTCATGAAACCTTTGGTCCCTGGTGCCAAAAGGTTGAGCTGCCCTAGACCACACGCTCTTCCCAAAGACCGTGGGCAGGGCTGCTCATCAGTATGAAGGGAGCCAAGTTCTCCCGGGATCCCGTGCAGCTGGGCGGCTCAGATTACAGCTTGTAGTGTGGAAGCAGCGTCTGTACACAGCCTGCGCCGCCATCTTGAAGTGTCAGTTGCCCGGCTTCCATACAGGGTCGGCGGAAATGACGTGTCAGCGCAGCCATGTCACACCGCGAATTCTGGCCTCAAGTGCTGAGTGTGAGGCCTCTGCACACAGCACCTTCTGAGCAAGGGAAACTCAATGAAGCACCAAGGAGAAGGGGGGAAAATGTTAGACTTTACTACCCACTTTTCTATTTTTATTTTCTAGGAATTGTTAGTGAGCTTGAGCCGTGACAAAGCTATGCAGCAAACATGGATGGGGAGGAATGAAAAGCAGGAAAAAAAAAAACTTTCTGTGAGTTGGGTGTTAGGTGGTGTTGCTAGATAAATACAGGACCCCAGTTACATTTTAATTTCAGATAAATAACAAATAATCTTTGACTATAAGTATGTCCCAAATATTGCATGGGAAATCGCTGTACTGAAAAATGATTTGTTGTGTACCGGAAATTCAAGTTTAACTGGGCATCCTTTTCTCTTGTTTGTTTTGTTTTGCCAAATCTGTGAAGTCTAGTGTTGGGGAGAATTTTGGGAGATTTCTAGAGTTGAGATTCTGGAGTAGTAGTGGGTGAGAGGTAGGGGAATTGGACAGAAGAGGAAAATATTATTTTAAGAAGTGTTGCTGTGGTCCATAAATTGAATCCCCTTTTATGTTCTTCAAGTGAATTGGATCCCCTTTTATGTTCTTTGTGTGCTCCTAGTAAGATTAGAAAACTTTATAAATTACATTTGGTTTTAGAAATGTCTTCAACTGTAACTCTGTGCAGACTCGGGGGGGCGGGGGGTGTGAGATCCTGGCTTATATCCAGGATGCATAGACATTATCTCATATAACCTTCACAGCTGTGCGAGCTGGGAAGCATTTTCTTGCTTTAGAGGTGAAGAACTTAAGGATCAGAGAGGTTAAATAACTTTTTCAGGGTCACCCAGTAAGTAGTGGAGCTGGGTTCCAAGCCTGAATTCATTTGACCCCTGTGCTCTAAACCTGAAGTCTAAATAACCCACGTCAAACTGAATCTCTACTTCCCAACAAGATGCTACTCAGATATACATTTAAAAAAATACTTGAATGTAACATATTAAATATGTGTAGAATAGACTCATGGATTTTCAGCATTCTGTTTTCAGTTGAAGAAACCACTATCTGAAGAAGATAAGGATTGCACAGGTAGTTAGTGGCAGAGCCAAGGTTAACATCTGGACCCACAGAGGGAACAGGGATCAAGAGCTCCAGGGAACAGCTGTGAAAAAGTAACATGAGTCAAATTGACCGCCTCTTTATTGTCAGCTTCATCCTGCCTCAAGTTCACCCCACCTCTCCCCTCCTACCTCTTTCCCCATTCCAGGCTTTGAGCCATGTCCCATTTCTATGTGTTTCTGCTCTGAGCCAGCTATCATAATCCCTGCAAGGTGTTAGCTGATAACAGTCTGTGGGAGGATCATACACTGTTAGCAGTGGAGGATATTAAAGGCTGTAGAACTCTAAAAGCAAATGTGTACTGAGACAGACATCACAGGAGACGCCTGGAGGAGGGCCTGGCTACCAGGAGGCCTTGCAAGGTGGCACTGACCTTTGTGCATTCCCTATGGTCTGGCATGGTCTACTTCCAGCTTTACCAGTCTAGATACTAGATTCTCTGTCTTCTTATGCCCCAGATTTGACTGGATGCAGCAATGATGACTTATAGTAACATAGCTCAAAGAGAACTGTAACCCCCTCCAAAAAAGCCAATTTATTAATGTATTAATAAGACACAAACCTGCTAAGCTGACTTTAGCCTGACCAGTGCCTTCTCTCAAATAGGGTGAGAAGCTCCATGGAGAATTAAGATATTGGCTGGGTGTTCAAGGCTCCTAGAACTGCACAGGGGAAACTATATAATGACCAGAGCTCAATGGCATTGAGTGTGAAAGTCTGAGGCACAATGGCTAGGCATATCTTCTTATCAGAAGGGGCAGTGCTAGGACATGGCAGGTATCAAACAAGGTCTAGGAAGAAAATACTAAACAGCATTCTCAAAAGGGAATACTAATTGCAGAGAGTTTGAAGAAGGGATTATTCTTTTCAAGCATGTTTCAAAACCAACAAGGGATGATGAATCACCTCTAGTCTGTCTCCAGTCTGGCAACTCTGGGAGTAATGACCACCTCCAACGGTGGAAAAGGAAGCAGTTACCAGAACCTGGAGAGAGCTGTACATGCAACTCTAAGGGGAGCATTTCCACATGATCCGTGGCCTTTGATGAAGGAAAAGAGCCACTGCCTAAACAGTCTCATGGGGAGGGAACTGGGGAAAGAAATACTCCTGCCTGTCTCTCCTATGGCCTTCAACATGTGGCCTCCAGTTGGCTGAACACAACTGGAAGACAAAAGGCTCGACAAAGACCAGCTTTTTAGATCACAGAATGAGGCAGAGGAGGCAGAGAGTGGATCTTGATGGGTGGACAGAGACCCTGGCACAAGGCCTGTGAGCATTGTGTCTCTTCATTCCCATGCTTCTTTGTCAGACCACTTTGCTTCTACTTGAGACATTTCAGGGTAATTCCTTGGATCTGGCTACACAGGGGGCCTCCTGCTCATTTTCTTTCTTTAGGGTGACTCTGGGCATCTCTATCTGATCAGTTTAGGGATGAATTCACTTATATAATCTTATCATCTTATTTTCTTCATTGTCTCATGGTTTTTAGGGCCAGGGTGGGAGCTTCCATAAGCCAATGTAATTCAGCCTTATTGGATAGCAGAATTAAGAGCAGAGAGAACTCAAGAGCAGGCCAGGGCTTTCTTCAGTACTCTTGGCATCACCTTTACTAGGAGTGTTTGCATTTTAAAAGAGATTCTTAAACAAATGAAATTTAAGACCCAAAGCAATGTCTCTCAAGTGACATGAAAGAAAGTGAAAGTCGTGTCTGACTCTTTGTCACCCCATGGATTGTAGCCTGCCAGGCTCCTCTGTCCATGGAATTTTCCAGGCAAGAATACTGGAGTGGGTAGCCCTTCCGCTTCTCCAGGGGATCTTCCCAACCAGGAATAGAACCAAGGTCTCTTGCATTGCAGGCAGATTCTTTACCAGCTGAGCCACCAGGGAAGCAATAGGGAGGTGTGGTGAACTGAAGATGGTCTCTCAAGAATGTGCACATCCCATTCTCCAGAATATGTTGCCTTAAATGAGAATGTTCAAAAAACTAAGATCATGGCATCCTGTCCCATCATTTCATGGCAAATAGATGAGGAAAAAGTTGAAACACTGACAGATTTTATTTTCCTGGGCTCCAAAATCACTGCAGACAGTGACTGTAGCTGTGAAATTAAAAGATGTTTGCTCCTTGGAAGGAAAGCTAAGACAAAACTAGACAGCATAGTAAAAAGCAGAGACATCACTTTACCAACAAAGGCCCATATAGTCAAAGCTATGGTTTTTCCAGTAGTCATGTATGGATGTAAGAGTTGGACCATAAAGGATGTTGAATGCTGAAGAATTGATGCTTTCAAACTGTGGTATTGGAGAAGACTCTTGTGAGTCCCTTGGACTGCAAGGAGATCAAACCAATCAATCCTAAAGGAAATCAACCATGAATTTTCATTGAAAGGACTGATGCTGAAGCTGAAGCTCCAATATTTTGGCCAGCTATGTGAAGAGCCAACTTATTGGGAAAGACTCTGATGCTAGGAAAGATTGAGGACAGGAGGAGAAAGAGGTGGCAGAGGATGAGGTGGTTGGATGGCATCACTGACTCAATGGATGTGAGTTTGAGCAAACATAGGGAGATAGTGAAGGACAAGGTAGCCTGGTGTGCTGCAGTCCATGGGGTCGAAAAGAGCTGGACATGACATAGTGACTGAACAACAACATTATGGGAACAGGGACTTTGCAGATGGATTAAATTAAGGATCATGAGCTGTCGTGGCTGATCCAGGTAGAGCCAATGGAATTACAAGCATCCATGTATAAAGGAGGCTGGAGGGTCACGAGCTGAGAGATGAGATGTGATGCCAGAAGCAGAGGTCGGATTGATACACTTGAAAGACAGAAGGGAAGGGTCCACAAGTCAAGAAATTCAGGCGGCCTCTAGAATCTAGGAAAGGCAGGGCTTCTTGCCTACAACCTCCAGAAAGAGCATGACCTTTGATTTTAGCCCCATATGACCCATTTCAGACTTCTGACCTCCAGAACTGTAAGAGAATAAATTGGTGCTGTTTTAAGCCACTAAATTTGTGTAATTTATAACAGAATCAGAAAACTAACACAGAGGATATCTTTGCGGATAAAGGTTCTTTTCCAACATCCTTTGATCACAGGCTACACTAAGACTGCTTAAGGTAGCTTTTTTGCCAACCAGAGTTGGGTCTCTACACAGATACCAATGGACTGGAATCCTGAGCATAAAGGTCACCTTGGTTATCTGTCCCATAACATGCATAATTGATGCTAAAGTGAGCTTCCACTCTGATAATCATGTTCCCAGACCTTGTCCTTCACTGCTTACCAGGCCAGGAATAGTTGGGGTCCTCCTTTCCCCAAGACCTTCAGTTGAGAGCATGGCATTTTCAGAAAGGCAAGTAAGAGAGGCAGGCAGAGGTGGCCAGGAGGCCTCTCCAGGCAGGGATGATTGGTGAAAAGATTAAGGAGTGACACAAAGGACCCCTTTCCTCTTGGCACTCTACTGCAAAAATAGCCCAAGGAAAGGGATTTGAATCTGCTTTGAACTAGAACATTTGGGGGAAAAAATCTGCAATGTGAACTTAATGTCATTGAGTAGATTTTTTACTTATATTTTCCACCCCTGCAGTGACCCCAACTGGCTCTCAGGAAGAGGTCTTTTTCTGAAAATCTGTTTTCTTTCTTCTTCAATTAAGTCACATACACTAAATGGGATTGAAGAGGACATCACTTAAAATGTATCTTTAGAATTAAATGGAATATGGAAAGGCTCAAATCCGTTTGAGAGATGGCCTCTTCTATCAGAAATCAATACGGTGTGCCCCTGCTTTCTACGGTGTGCCAGCTCATAACGTGAAAACTGCTCAAACTCTCAATTTAACATTTTCAAAGGTGATATTAAATTCCAAGATTTTATATCTGTTATTGCCCATTTAGGTCCAAGTTATAAATCTGAGGTCTCTCCCCAGCTTAGAATCTGACAGTGCTCGATAAAAACTTTTATAATCAGGTTCGATAAAGAATCACAAATCTCCATCTTGTGATTTTCAGCTTACAGCAATCTTTGTTAATAACATCTTCCTGCCTTGATGTTTGTCAATATTTGTCATTTTTAAAAAGGGATGAGATAGAAATACCGTGTAAACGCTTACCTCTTGGACAAAAAAATGCTGTTAGTAAAGGATCTCATGAATAAGATGTCTTCATAGTGGCATTTATAAAGAATGACCATGAAAAGCCAGAAGGTGAAATCTTTAGTGACAATCATGGTCTGCTGTTGATGGCATTCATAGGGAAACAGAAGACAGGCCATCATCTGGAAGTCTTATGAAGTCTTTCATAAGCATTTTTTTTTTGCTCATTAGCATTTATTCCAGTCCTGACATGGGCGATTGTGTACCTACCCTTCTAAATTGTCCTTAGGCTAGAAATAAAGCTTCCCTGATGGCTCAGTTGGTAAAGAATTAACCTACAATGCGGGAGACCTAGGTTCAATCCCTGGGTTAGGAAGATCCCCTGGAGAAGGAAACGTCTACGTACTCCAGTATCCTGGCCTGGAGAATTCCATGGACGGGGAGCCTGGCAGGCTACAGTCCATGGAGTCACAAAGAGTCAGACATGACTGCATGACTTTCACTTCCATTTTTTCACTCCCAAGCCTGTTTTGAGTGCACTCTTTACTTCAGACACTTAAGAAAAAAGTTAATAAAAGATATTTTTATTCAAGCAAGTTGGACTTTGAGTTCTGTTCTCCTATCTGTAAAAAGAAACTAGAAACAATACTATATGCACATATGTATACACATCTGTATATACACATGTATATACTATGTACTAAAATAATGAAGATAAACCTGGGAATGTTAATCACCAAATTCAGGACAGAGTTCCCTCTGAGGAGGAGGGAGGGGGATATGATGAGGAGGATACGCACTTCTGGTGAGTTTGCAATGTTTTATCTTTACAAACTGTGTAATTTGCAAACTCTTATTATATTATGGTCTATGCATTTTTATTTGCACATATGCTATATTTTATACTTAAAACAAATTTTAAAGAGGGATTTTGTTGTATGACAGTCAATTTTATGTGTCAACTTGACTGGATAAAGGAATGCCCAGATAGCTGGCAAACATTATTTCTGTGTGTCTGTGAGGGTGTTTCTCAGAGAGATTAGCATTTTATTGAGCGGACTGAGTGAAGAGGCTCTGTCTGCACCTTGTTGGGCAGGCATCATCCAATCTGTTGAGGAATTGAATGAGCAAGAAGGCCTAGGAAGGGTGAATTCTGACTCTTCCTGATCTGGGATGTCCATTTTCTCCTGCCCTTGACATCAGACCTCCAGGTTCTCAGGCCTTTCTATTCTGGAACATTTAGCAGTGACCCCTGACTCTAAAGCCTTTAGCCTAGGAGTGGGAATTATACCTTTGGCCACCCTGATTCTCAAATCTTTGAACATGGACTGCCTTATACCACTGGCTTTCCTGGTTCTCTGGCTTGCAGACAGTGGATTGTGGGATTTTCTTAGCCTCCATCACTATATGAGCTAATTCTTTCAATAAATCTCCTCTTATCTCTCTCTCTCTCACTCTTTCTGTCTGTCTGTCTGTCATCTATGTATATCCCATTGTTTCTGTTTCTCTGGAGAATCCTGACTAACACAGGTTATGTCATCAGAGAAATAGGATTATGAGGGAACAGTCCAAATGCCATTCAAATTCAACATGGCTTTTTAACTCTGCCCACGGCTGCTCTCCCAAGTCTACAGTGAAGTGGGGACTAAGATATGCCAGTGACAGGGGAGGGTAAACGGCAAGATGGTATGCTGTCTTGTACAAGCTAATGAAAGCTGATGGATTTTCAGAAATTTCACAAGCCATCAAACACTTATTATTAAAAACTGACCTATGTAAGCTTACAATTATGGCAACCCACTCCAGTACTCTTGCCTGGAGAATCCCATGGATGGAAGAGCCTGGTAGGCTACAATCCATGGGGTCGCAAAGAGTTGGACACGACTGAGCGACTTCACTTTCACTTTCACAATTAAACAAGTTATATTAAAAGCAATGGTAATAAATACATAAAGCATCACATCTTAACTATTTTACTACATATACTATTATTCTTGCTCTTGAAGTTATTTCTATCTTTTGTATCTGTATGGTGGAGACATTATATCATGCATATCTCTTTACAACTCTGTATTCAGTGACGTCATGTTGGTAGCTTGAAACTGGCCAAGATGGGAGTATGCACACCATAGAAAATGGCAAATGCTACTAACTGTGGCTCCTGCTCCCCAAACTCCACACACCTGAAAGCCTGCTGTTAAACCTTTACCAGCACACCTCTGGGCAGAACCCAACTTTCTCAGCTGCTTCTGAACTCTGACTTGGTTCTGAACATTCTAACTGCTCAATCACCATGAAAAACTCACCATGCCACTAGGTATGTGGCTGTATAGATATTAGGCAGAATCTAAAGGAAAGAAATGATCTGTTTGCTTCCATACATCCCCAGACCCCAAATTAGCAACTGTCAGTGTCCCTGATTGTCCCCTGTCAATGGTGTATTTGTCTGTTTGGATATTCCAATCCCACATGGCACATTATTGGGCCAGAGATCTCCGGCTATCCCTGTTGACTATCCCTGTTCTATTCTCTTTTCAGTCCTGACTTACCTTCAGTTGGTGACTTCCTGGAGGCCTGCAACCTTGATTTATGTAAAATGATGAAGGGGCAAAGTGGTGGGACACTGGCCTGCAGAAACTTGGGGAAGTATGCTGCTGCTCAGTCGCTTCAGTCGTGTCTGACTCTGTGCGACCCCATAGGCAGCAGCCCACCAGGCTCCCCCGTCCCTGGGATTCTCCAGGCAAGAACACTGGAGTGGGTTGCCATTTCCTTCTCCAATGCATGAAAGTGAAAAGTGAAAGTGAAGTCACTCAGTCGTGACTCTTAGGGACCCCATGGACTGCAGCCTACCAGGCTCCTCCATCCATGGGATTTTCCAAGGAAGAGTACTGGAGTGGGGTGTAGCTTGAGCAACTGCCTGATGGCCAGATTCCCTGCTGGGCTGTGTCCCTGCTGCTGGCAGCTCCTGGGGCTTTGGAGTTGAGCAGAGCTGCTTGACCAACTACTGCCCTGCCCCTCATCCACTTCTGCCATGACCTTGAACAATGCCTGGGCCTGGGGCTCAGCCACCTGAGGACTAGTGAGAGTCAAAGAATATTAGTTCTAAAGAAGGTAGGAGGAGGTCAGAGGGAGGCTGCTAAGAACAGTCAAAAGTAGAGGTTAGCTCTTGAAGTATATCTTGATTTTTTTTTCTCTCCCAATTCTTCTCCAAGCCATTTCAAAAAGAAGAAAAACAATCTAACTATCCATTAACAGGGGATAGATTAAGTATATTCTATCTTAAGAAGGAAAATCATTTATCAGTGAAAAATCACCTTTCTTTTTGACTGTTGTGTCCATATAATACTTGTTAGAAATGTAACATTTGAAAAAACAAAACAACTATAAGTATGTTGTAGAGATTACATGGCACATGAAAAACCTAACTTCTATTATTTAGCATTGTATTTCAAAAGAAAAACAGAACTGTTTTAGGTAGAACTAACTGTCCTACTTGTGGTTTAGGATAAAATTTCCAGTGACAGTAAGTAGATTCAAAAAGTGCTATAACTCAAGCAATTTGGATGGAAGAGAAGGTAATGTACTCTAGAAAACTGTGAGATGACTCAAAAAGTGGCTCTGGGGAAGATAGAGACACTAATGTGAAAGAGACATGGGGAGATTTTGAATACATTATGTCATGAAATGTAAGAGTGGAAGAAAGTCGTATTTCTACCTTAGAGTGTTGTTTTAGGCAGTACGTGATTTTAAAGATATATGTGCAACTAAACCAATATAGAGTTTAAGTTAAAAGTCATGGTTTAGAAGACCAATAACATGGGGAAAAGGTCATGGCAGTGATAAATCAGTATAAAAATTCTTGGTCTATAAAACTTACCCAACTGTAAATACAAATATACATGAAAGAAAATAAATATATATAGATCCTGAAGGAAAATCACTGAAAAGAATCAGTGGTTGTATTCATATATAAGATTACAGGTGACTTTTGTTTTTTTTCTTTATACATTTTCAGTTTCCAAACTTTACACAATGAATAGTCATTACTTTGACAGCAAAAAGAACCTTATTTTAAGACCAGTATGATAAAACATTTGCTGGTAGTGCCTGCCTTCACTGTATACTGTGAATCCTTCTAAGTACAGTAGTGTGGAGTAGAATTGAAATATTAGCTAAATTTTATTGAGTGTGATTCATGTACTTGGAACTGTACTAAGCACTTTCTTATTATAGTGGATTATTTATGTAATTATTACCCCATCCCTATGAAGCTGGCATGAATACCCTTGATTTCACAGGTGAAGTAGCGAAGGATCTGAGTGATTTGGTTCTTTGCCTAAGTCACACAGCTAGTGAATGGAGGTGCTGGCATTTAACCCAGGTAGACTGACTCCAGAGGCCACATTCTCAGTCCTGTGCTGCCTCCCCAATACAGATCTGGCAGGATTTCAGAAGCTGTTACAGGCCAGACGATGGGAGAATTACTACTAGCCAAGTGTCCTGAGTGTTTCTTCTTGGCTTTACATACACTTAAAGGAGCTGGAAATTTTCATTGAGTTATGCATGTTTCTTACCTGGGACTGTCATGTTTACATGAATAAAGGAATGGGATGAGCTTGTTGGGTAACATGTTCCCACCCACTTCATTAGGCAGGAAGACTTCTAAAGGAATGGCACAATTGAGTATGCTGTTTTAAACGGTGTCTGTAAAGATGTTTATGGGGCTACTTAGGTGACAGGAAAGAGACCTAGATTGTGAGGACTGACCAGACCAGTGGTGAAGCACCAAGATAGGAGCTTTAAGTAAGGGCAGCAGAACTGGGAAGCAGAAGGAGGCTGGGAGAGTGGACAGGGAGCAGCTTTGCCCAGCAAAAGAAAGGGAATTAACATTTGCTGAGCATATACTGTATGCTGGATAGTCACGTTTGCTCTTTCATTCCATCCTCCCAACAGCCCTATTTGGTAGGGATCGTTACCTCCTCCCGCCAGCTGGAGAAGAGGAGGCTCAGACAGTTGAACCTGTCCAGTAACAAACCAGTAAAAATGTTAGATATGTGCTAAGTTGCTTTAGTCATGTGTGACTGTTTGTGACCCCATGGATGGAAGCCCACCAGGCTTCTCTGTCCTTGGGATTCTCCAGGCAAGATTCTTTACTGGTTATTGAGTGGTAAAGCCAAGACTTGAACTCTGGTCTTCTTGTCTCTAAAGTGTTTTATTTCTATCAGTCAGGAAATGTTCAAATGGAGTTATTGAGGAGAGTTTAACAAAGGAGCTGCTTATAAAGCTGTGGGCAGGTAGCTACCCTAAAATATGGCAGCTTAGCATTTTGAAGTCCTACGTGAAAGGTACTCTCCATGTACCAGGAGGAATATTCTTATCACTAGAGATGGGAATTTGGAGCCAAGAAATCTGTACCAAAACTCTTGTTAAACTAGCCCTTACTTCCCAGTTACTTCTTCACTATTTACTACCCCAAGCCCAAATCCCTATGCTTTGTCAAATCTTGACAGATTTACTGTTTCTTGGTCTAAAAGGTTATAAAACCTTTCTGCTCTATTCACTTCTTCAGGTCTTCATCCTCTTGTAAAGACTCCCAGGTACATGTGAAAACTTAATAAAATTTCCATGCTTTTTCTCTTCATCTGTCTTTGTCAATTTAATTTTCAGAGCCACCCTGGGAGGGTCCCAGGGGAGGTTTTCTGCCCCTACACAGGGTTAAGAAAAACTAACATGCATGGTTCAGTGTCTGTGAGCTAGGGGTAGTAGGGAGACATTACTGCACCCAAAGGTGAAAGGCCTTAAGGTGCAAGAGGGCGAGCCAGCTGCCAGACCTGGAGAAAGGAGAGCCACCTGCCTGGAGCTGTCGTCTTTGGTAGAGGTGCAGCCAGCCTGCAGTCCTGCAGGTCTCCTGGTGGTGTCTCCTGGTGACTTAACCCAACTGGGAAGTCAGAGGGCTGCTGTACCTAGAAGCCAGTCGTCTGGTGACAGAAACAGGGTGGAAAAGGCTGGAGAGTGAATCTGAGGTGGGCAAGCCAATGAAAACTATCTTGCATCCTTTTAGGCATAAGTAGTCTGCTATGTTAGTATTATTTCTTCAAAAACTTCCCCACTGTAATATCAAAGGGCACTAACAAAAGAATGAAAAAGGAGTCCACAAAATGGAAGGAGATATTTTCAACTCATATATTTGATAAAGGATTAATATCCAGAATATATAAAAAACTTTGAAAATACAACAACAAAAATGCAATTCAGAAATGGTAAATGGCCCATAAGCACATGAAAAGATGCTTAATGTCAGTAATTCAAGAAATGCAAATCAAAACCACAATGTGATACTACTTTACACTCATTAGGACATCTTATTATAGACACAAACACACAACAAAACAAAACAAAAACTCTGAAGATAATGTGTCAGTGAGGATATGGAGAAATTAGAACCCTTGTGCTTGTGGGAATATAAACTAATGGAGATGTGGTGGAAAATAATTTGGTGATTCTTTAAAAAGTTAAACAGAAGTACTATATGATCCAGCAATTCCACTTCTAGGTATATACCCAAAGAAATCAAAAGCCAGGACTTGAACATATGCTTGTGTACTAATATTCACATATTATTCATTATTCACGATAGCCAAAAGGTAGAAACAATCCACCTGTCCATCAACAGAAGAAAGAATAAACAAAACGGGATGCATACATACAATGAAATATTATTCACTCATAAAGAGGAATGACATTCTAATGCATGCCACAGCATATACGATAAGTGAAAACATTATGCTAAGTGAAATAAGCTTAACACCAAAGGACAAATATTGTGTGATTCTACTTACGTGAGATACCTAGAATAGACAAATTCATAGAGACCATCAGTAGAATAGAGATGCCCAAGGACCGGGGGAAGAGGGAATGTGAAATGATTGTTTAATGGGAATTTCAGTTTGGGATGATGACAAAGTTCTCGAAAAGGATAACGGTGATGTTGCACAACAGCGTGAATGTACATAATGCCACTGAATGTACTCTTTAAAATGGTTAAACTTTGTGTTGTATAAAAATTTTACCCTCCCTCCCTCCTCAGCACACAGGCTTTCACATCTGCTCAAATCAGAACCCACAAAATGCCAGAACACTTAGGTTTTTACCATGGGGTTTCAGGACTCTGAACTACCTCATCGTTCATCAGCAGATAAATAAAATTTCCTAGCCTGACTCAAAATTTTTCTAAGTCTAGTGTTATTTTTTGATAATGCAGTTTTATGAACTGATAGCCCTAGGGGAAGAGATGAATCCTAATTTTTTCTCTTTTTTCTTTTTAGTAATGAGATCCCCAAGAACGGTTGCTGGCAGCCCACTACCGCTGTTGCTGGGGGCTGAGGGTTGAGTGGGTCTGAGTGCTTGCCTGTGAGCAATTCAGGGCCCCAAGAGATTCCCAAAGAAACTGCTGCTCTGAGGTTATTCATCTGATGGGAAGACGCTGGTGAGAAAAGACAACATTTTCTGGTAAGGTTTGGTCTGAATCCTGCAAGGAGACATGGCCTGGGAGGCAGGGGAGATGTTGACAAAAGTGGGATTTATGCATCCCCAGCAGCAAGGGTGGAGATGGCAGGCCCCAGAGTGCCCAGGCCCTGTGGGCTGAGTAGAGTTTGTGGTCACGCGACCTGAGCAGTCGCACACAGACCCACCCTCAGAACAGCCACACCGTTGGCTTAACGCTCTGTTGCCATCTTGAAATTCATAATAATTTATTTTTTGACAACTGGCCTTGCATTTTTACTTTGCACGGGGACCTGCAGATTGTGTAGCCAGTCCCACCTGTAGGGCATCAGAAAACAGAAATTTCAGGGTCAAAAGGCCCCATGGGAAGGGAGAGGGACCTCCAAGCTGCAGGTCTGATGAAAGCAAGCACCACAGAGCAAGGCGCTGGAGATTGGAGGTGCCAGCTTCTCCATCAAGCCCTTTAATGAGAAAGCTCTCACGGCAAACCCAGACTGGGGTGGGGGAAGGATCGGAGGGGTGAGTCAGCCCCACTGTCTGCCTGTCCAGGTCTATTAAACTTGGTTTTCTCTTTGGCTTGGTCCTTGGGTCTTATTTCAACCCCACCCCAGACCTGTGGCCATTATTTAATAATAGAGCTTTCATACCTAACATTGATCGCTTGATCCCCTGGAGGAGGGCACGGCAACCCACTCCAGTATTCTTGCCTGGAGAATCCCAAGGACAGAGAAGCCTGGTGGGCTTCCATCCATGGGGTCGTGAAGAGTCAGACATGACTGTAGCGACTTAGCACACACCTAACATTTTTACTGGTTCTTTAAACTTCTTGTTTAATATCACTTTTATCTTATATGTTTCATTCTACTTGAGTCCTGTTTTAGATGTTGGTCTGCTTGCTCATGTTCTAATCCTTCTGCTTCAGATAGTAGCATGTGTGGTTTGCTGTTTTTCTTCTGCAGGAGTGACAGTGTCCTGTTTGGGAGCCCACATCCCCCAGGAGCACTGGCTGCTTGTCTGGTGTTGTATACAGGAAACTGCCCAAGGCCAGGCCCTTGTCTGAGCCATCCCCTTGGGGGCTTCTCATGCCTTGTTGCTATTGTCGCTGTTGTTGTTGATTCCTGGAATCCCTGTTTTCCTCTGTAGTTTCTCTGGCCTTGATTTGGGAAAGAGAGCCAGCAGCCCTCCTGGTATGCCAGGTTGGCAGAGACTGGAATTCTCTTTCTGGCTCCCTTCTGTTTCTTGTGTAACCTTTCCAGGCTGGATCCTCCCTCACTTGTAGATGGGTAGAAACCTATTTTATTGCAAGTTGCTAGGTATGGATATTTCTCCATTTCAACCGGTCCATTTCAATTCATTTGCAAAAGGCCTGCCAATCAACTGTAACTGCCATTAAATTATAGGATCCAGATAACCTAGGCTTATAAGCAAGGTGTATGTGAGGGGAAGGCAGTCATTTCTGAAATTTTATTGGATGAATTTTTCTTGCTGTCTTATTGGCCAAAATGTCAGGCAATTATGCAGGAAAATGTTTTTACTTTTTAAAGAGAGTATTTGGGAGTAAAAATATCATAATATCTACAATTTATTTTAAAATACTTCAGCATTAATTAAACAAGTTTAAAAACAAGAATTGTTAGTTCATGGTATTGCATTCACAAGACCATATGTTGCAAGAATCATTCTTGTAGGGAAGTATGTTTCTATTTTATAATTGCATAGAATCATATATATTATATAACTGCTATGATCTGAATGTTTCTGTCTCCCCAAAATTCATATATTGAAATCCTCAAACCCTCAAATGATAGTACTGTATAAGGAAGTGGGGCATTTGGGAGGTGCTTAAATCATGAGTGTGGAACCCTCATGAACAGGGTTTGTGCCCTTATCAGAGACTCCAGAGACATCCCTGGCCGCCTCTATTGTGCAAGAACATAGTGAGAAGGTACCAGCTATGAACCAAGAAGTGGGCCCTCACCAGAACCTGACCATGCTGGCACTCTGATATTGGGTTTCCAGCTTCCAGAAATAAATTCCTGTTGTTATAAGTAACATTCCTTTGACAGACAAGAAAATGGACCTACTGACTTTGTGACTTTACTGAGGCCACATAGAAGATGAGATCTTAGTTCTCTTAGGCACAGATTCAGGGTTCTTTCAGGCTGCCCTACTCTGTCAGGAGTCAAAAAGGAGTGCAGGCTGACCTGCTCTGCTCAGATATTTGCCTGCAGAGTCATAACATCTCCTCTCACAGATTCGTCCCCTGTGATGTCACTAGAACACACATTGCAAAAGATGATTCAGAAGTTTCAAGTCAAACATCACGAAGTGGTTGTAATTGATGGGTACCCATAAGCCAGGATGGTGGGTGGCTGTCCTTTTGTTTACACTTTATAGTCTTTTTAATATGTTATTTTATGTGTGCTTGTTTAGATATACAAATAACGTAGGTTCATTGAAGAAATATTTGAAGATACAGATAAGACAAAAAGTTAAAAATGAAAATTCCCATAATCTCACTGTGACTAACATTTTAGAGATATATTACTCATCTGTTGCTACATAATAGATTACCCCAAAACTTAGTGGTTTGAAACAAAAGACATTTATCATTTTGCAATTTTTATGGGTCAGGAATTTGGGAGCAGCTTAGTTGAATGGTTCTGGCTCAGGATCTCTCATAAGGTTAGAACCATATGAATGAGATTAGCCTATGGCTGGAGGATATGATTCCAAGGTGACTCACTCAGCAGTCTGTTGGCTGGAGGCCTTAGTTCCCCAGCACATGGATTCTCTGTAGGACTGCTTGAGTATCTTCACAGTATGGCAACTGGCTTCTGCCCGAACAAGTGATCAAGAGGAAGAGCTAAGAGGAGGCTGCAGTATCATTTATGACCTAGTCTTGAAAGACACACCCTGTCCCTTCCACCACATCCTATTTGTTAGAAGAAAATCACTAAGTCAAGTTCATACTCAAGGGGAGAGGATTTAACTTCCAACTCTTGAAAGAAAAAGAATTTTTTTGGAAAAAGAACAAAAGACATATATTAAAAATATCACAGAGAATCTCTAGTCATCACAAAGCAACTAAGCCTGTGCACCACAACTATTTAGCCTGTGCTCTAGAATCTGGGCACCGCCTGAGAGCTGCAACTACTGAGCCGGCGTGCTACAACTACTGAGCTGGCGTGTCTAGAGCCTGTGCTCCACAACAAGAGACGCTACCACAACCAGAAGCCCTCGAATGGCAATGAAGAATAGTCCCTGCTCACTGCATCTAGAGAAAGCCCACATACAGCAACAAAGACCCAGTGCCACCAAAAAATGTGTATAAAAATATGTGTATACTGCTGCAAGTCTTGCTATAGACAATTTCAGACATAGTAAATATATATATATATATATATATATATATATGTGTGTGTGTGTGTGTATATATATACCTGATAAGGTATTGGTATGAATTACATGAGTTAATATAATTAAAGAACTTATATCTTGACTGTCACAGGATGAGCAGTATGTGTTAGCTTTTATCATGTCAGCAAGGTTATTTTAAAAATATATTAATGGCTTCTGAATACATTATTCTATGTACATTTTATACTTTAATCCTATTATTAGGCATTTAGGTCATTTATCGTGTTTTTATTACAGTGACACAATAAAAAATATCTGGTCTCCAAACACATTTGGAGTCAGAAATGTAGTGAGTAGAGAGACAATTTTTTCTTTTAATTGCTAATACTAGTAATGCTGTGATAAACATCCTTGAAGCTAAATCTGTGAGCTGGGAATCGAACTGTCTGGAATGCATACACAAGTTTTCATGTATGATGCTACTTGTGGAGAATGGGGCCCATAAGTTTCATAATATTTTCAACAAGGTCCCTAATTCAAAGAGATGAAGAGCTGTTTGTCCAGGTTATGGTCCTCATCCATCTCAGTTCAGGTCTTGGAGGAAGGGATTGGAGATGTGGTCATCAAGGTCAGGAGCACTGATTCACACCAACCAATCTCCCAGAGGAGTTTTGGAGACACCTTAATCACATTAGCAGTGCATTTATATGTAGGACTTCACAGTAGTTTGTTTCTGGGACAATATCTAGGTGACTAATCTGACCACCTTATTATTCTTGTTATGAGACCTAATATCTGTGGTCTCGAGATCTGCGGTTCTTTGGTCCTTTGTATGTGGGCTGATTCCACTTGAGGGTTATGGCTCATTTATTCTAGTAGGTATTTGGTATGAACTAAGTGTTCTATAATATTTGTGGAATAAATGGAAGTGTTGTGAAAAATGGAGATCTATATGAGGAAATGCAAAGAGGAAGTGGCCTGAGTTTGTCAGGCTTTGGATGATTGAGTTTTTATGATTCAGGCCTACAAGAAGGCCTAGAGAGGAGCTGGGGCCCCAGAATCCTGGTGGAAAAGGATGTGGTGGTGGATGCTGCAGGGAGATGTTCTGAAGCACGGGTTCCCGAAGAGCAGGCTGAGTGTGAGGGTGATGGGCTGATGTCTCAGATAAGGAGTGGAGGGATCTGTGTGGGGCCGGCTCCTACACTCATTGCACTCACCCCACCCCTGGGGTTACCACAGGCCTCATCCTACCTACCGCTGAGAACTTAGTGTTACACCAAGGGCCACAGCCTGCTGGTGCTTCAGAAGCTCATTTCCCACAGGTGGCAGACTTTTCTCTGAGTCTTCACAGCAGCAGCTGTCAGGAACTGGCCTTCTTCCAGGCCAGTGGCCCCTGCCTCATGTGGGAAGCTCACCCCTAGGTGGCCCCCCAGCCCCACCTCTGAGACTGTGGCTCAGCAAGCCTGAGATCGGGTTCAGGATTCTGCATTTCTAGTGCCGGTGGCTCACAGACCACCTGTGTTCATTCAGGTCCCCTGAGAAAGAGACGTCAAGATGGGATGGAACACAAAAGAGATTCTGGTGGGGAAATGCCCGAGTGGGAGCCCAGGGAGGAGGTGAACTTGAGCTCCAGTGCAGATTTGGCCCCTGGGAAGGAGAGGGATGGGCAGTAAAAAGATTTAGGGCAACAGTGACGTTTAGAGGAAACAATGGCCACAAGACTGTTCTCATTTCAGACGCGAGCTACAGGTTTAAATGCTCCCAAGACCACCCTCACATTTCAATAATGTGCTAGAAGGATTCATGCAGCTCACTGAAAGCTATCATACTGGTGTTTACAGTTTATTATGGGGGAAAGGATCCAGAGTAACATCAGCAAGGGCAAGCACATAGAATGGAGTCCAGGGCAGGACCAGACTCTGAACTTCCATGGTCTTCTCCCCGTGAAGCCAGGGTGTGTTACTGTCCTGGCACTGATGTCTAACAATTTGCATGCAGTATTACAAACCAGGGAAACTCTGGTATTCAGAGATTGTATTGGGGCTCCGTCATGGAGGCATGATTGATTGATTGTCCATGTAGTTGTTCTCAGGCATCAGGTGACCGGTATTGCGTGACCCAAAGCTCCACCCTCAATCATGTTGTGGTTCTTTCTGGTGTGGCCTGCTCCCACTGTAAGTCACACTGTTACTCAAGGCCCCAGGCAAACAGAGATTATCTCCTGGGAGCCAAGCGCAAAGGCTAGACCTCTTTGGGGGCAGGGTTAGATTTTTTTACTGTCCTGGTAGGAAGAGTCTCAGTAGGCCAGTTCTGAGAAAGGTTCAGGCAGGTAGATGGGAGTCCTCGAGCCAAAGCTACCTGTTGGAGGACTCCTGGGAACCTGGGGGGAGCACCCCCACACCCACACTCAGCATCAGCTGGGAGTAGGCCTAGAGAGTGTGGTCTCAGAGTGAGTGCGGGCTTAGATTCTGGGGGTCAGCAGTTGGGGCCTCCAGCCGGGCCTACTCCCTATAAGAGGAGTGCTGAGTGGTGAATGTTATGGCTGTTCATGCCACCAGAGCTGGGAAGGGGCAGTGGTGGGTGGGCTAGGGTGGAGTGGCCTGAGATTCGCCACAGCCAGAATGACTCTCACGGCCCTTGGAGCTGCCTGTTGATTTCTTCTTCTTAAACTCCACAAGCTGCCTGGGGAGGAAACCAGGTGGATGAAACTGAAATTACAGAGAAAGTGTGGTGCTCAGACCAAGCACGCGAAATCAGGAAGGGGGTGACTCAGAACCGAACACCTGCACCGCGTGCGTGTGTGTGTGTGTGTGTGTGTGTGTGTGTCTTCTGCCAGGTGCAGCTGGGCTTGCCCCTTACTCTGAAGCCTTGTTCCTACTTCCTCTTTGCTTTCATGTTGTCTTAATGTGTTCCTCGCTGGTAGTCAGAACCCAGCCCCTGGGAGGGTGCATGGTGTTTTTAATTGAAGAATGAGGATGAATCTTTGTGCACTTAAAAAAGTCCAAGCTAGGGCCAAGCCCCCACCAACAACAGCCTAACAGTAGGGACAAGTGGCCTCAGCAGTCACACAGATGACAAGCCTCATCCCTGGAACATTGTGTCTTTGGGGACATGACACTAAGACATGGAGGCTAGGGTCCTGGGTTCTGCCTGACTTTGCCATTGACTATTAATACTGCATTTCCCAGATTCTCAGACACCACTGGTTATAAGATCCATCATCAATTTAGTAACTGCTTTTATTGAGGGGGGAAGAAACACAGTCACATCATAGGTACACAACAGTTCAAACACCTAGCTTGATTCCATGACTATTAACATGTGAAAAATACAGTGCATCTTAAAAATGACATTAAAAAAGCGGAATTAAAAAAAAACTGAGAGACTTTTCTAATTCTCTTATTGAGATGTAAAACCAATACCCATATTTTGGAGTAATTTATTAATAGGCTTTTTACCATGTGTCATTGTGATTTTTATTTTGACAGGAAGAGGACAGAAGTTGATTTGATATACACCTACCTGAAAGAGTGATGTATTAGTGATATTTATAGTCAGCAAGCTGTGCAGGGCTTAAATTGGTTACTAGATATTTGCATCTTCTAACTACACAGCCAAAATAAGAGAACTAAAGGATATTTCAGTTTGAGAATAATAGCTAATATTTGTGGAGTGCCTTTTATGCGCCAGCACTGCTCTGGGTACTTTACATGTATTGACTTGTTTAAGCCCATGGAAGTCTTGTGAGAAGGTGCTAATACTACTTTGACCCTAGAGATGGGAACAGTGAAGCACAGAGATTACACGGTGTGCTGAAGGTCACACAGGTGGGAGGTAGACTTGAACCCAGGTGGTGTGTCTCACCTCTTAACTGCACTCTACAGTCTCTCTTAAAGCATCAGTCAGGGAAATAAACCAAACCGAGCTGAGAGTTTCTAGTCCTTGTCTGGGTACAAAGGAAAGGTTGGGATGGGCCAAAAGCAGTGATTTGCTGGTCAACATTTGCCAATTTCCTGTGTGTAAGTACTTCTGTCTGGGCTAATTTCAAGGTACCTACTTGCTGGTAAAATTCCAGAGTGTTTAGCAATAGCTTCTCAGGAACTGGCACAGGTCAGCTCTAGCACCTTCCACAAAGAAGAGGGCGACAGAGGATATGATGGTTGGATGGCATAACTGATTCGATGGACATGAACTTGGGCAAACTTCAAGAGATGGTGACGGATAGGGAACCCTGGTGTGCTGCAGTTCATGGGGTCACAATGAGTTGGACACGACTTGGCAACTGAACAACAACAAATCTCCAGCACACCACTGGCTGAAAGTAATTGTTCAAGTCAGTGGGGAGCAGTTTGGCCAGGAATGTGTTTTGCATGATACTCAGTTAAATCAACCGTGGATGGGACTCGGCATGTATATTCAGAGCTTGGAAATGGTTTTCCCCCTATTTCCCCACCTGCCAACCAGGGGAGACAGCCCTTTGCTGGACTCTGGGGAGGCTGAATGTGTGCTCACCAGGCATCGCTGGCCTCTCTGAGTGCCACAGATGAAGCTGAAGACCGAGGTTCCCACTCACAGGGAGGCGGTTGCCTGACTCAGGCTCAAGGAGGGGCACTTATTGGCTGCCTAAGTGCCTTCCTCCTGAAGCAGAGTGGCCGTCATGAAATGAGGTGTAAGGGAAGAAAACCACCAGGTTTAAACAAGAGGAATGAGGGCCTCTGAAGTGTAGAGCTAAAGGGTTAAGAAGACGTCCATGAGCTATGATCAATGAGGGTGAAGAAGGACAGAGAAAATCTTATAAAACTAACTGGAAAACATTTTGGCTACTATTGGGACAGCTCTAGAAACAGTCATGGAATACAAGGGCCAGGCAGATGACTTTATGTGGGCAAATTAGACAGGGTTTAAAATGGGGAGTGGTAGGGACTGTGACCAATTATAACCATAAGCACTACTAGAAGATGTTGAAGTACTGTTTGTTGAAAGTGAAAGTTGCTCAGTCTTGTCTGATTCTTTGAGGCCCCATGTATAGTCCATGGACTTTTCCAGGCCAGAATATTGGAGTGGGTAGCCTTTCCCTTCTCTAGGGGATCTTCCCAACATGGAGATCAAACCCAGGTCTCCTGGGTTTGCATTGCATGTGGATTCTTTACCTGTTGAGCCACCGGGGAAGCCCTAATGCGGGAGACCTGGGTTTGATCCCTGGGTCAGGAAGATTGCCTGGAGAAGGGAAAGGCTACCCACTTCAGTATTGTGGCCTGGAGAATTCCATGGACTGTATAGTCCATGGGGTGGCAAAGAGTCGGACATGACTAAGCGACTTTCACTGACTGTCTTGGGAGTCTTTTTTCTTTTAACATTGTTGTTGTTGTGTCTGACTCTTTGTGACCCCACAGACTGCAGTGCATCCAGCTTCCCTGTCCTTCACTGTCTCCTGGAGTTTTCTCAAACTCATGTCCATCGTGTTGATGATGCCATCCAACCACCTCATCCTGTGTTGTCCCCTTTTCCTCCTGCCTTCAGTCTTTCCCAGCATTAGGGTCTTTTTCAGTGAGGTGGCTTTTCGCATCAGGTGGCCAAAGTATTGGGACTTCAGCTTCAGCATCAGTCCGTCCAGTGAATATTCTGGGTTGATTTCCTTTAGAATTGACTGCTTTGCTCTCCTTGCTGACTAGGGGACTCTTGAGAGTCTTCTCCAGCACCACAATTTGAAAGCCTCAATTTTTCAGCACTCAGCTTTCCTTATGGTCCAACTCTCATATCCGCAAATGACTATTGGAAAAAGCATATCTTTGACCAGAGATACCTTAGGTTTTGTTTTTATGTTTTTTTTTTTTTTTTAACATTATAGGCTGGGGGAAAAAAGGTTTATAACCTGGGTGTAGGCCTCTACTTTGTGAGTTCTCTCACCCATCCTTTCCTTGTAAGATTTTGAAGGCAAGATTCATACGTTGATCTGCTAATGGTCAGGGGCTGCAATTACCCCTGCCACTCATCTGAGCAGCGGGGCACTGGGGTGGAGCAGACAGTGGGACCCATCCATCCCACGTGCAGGCAATAAGGGATACATTGTTGCACACTTTAAACAATAATAAAACAAACAAATTCAGTCTGCTTTCTATTATCAACATGTGTTGGCAATCCTGAACAATGTTAGTGATAAAAATATCCTCCTTGAAAAAAAACTTCTGTTGGTCTAAGTTCTAAATAATTGCTTCAGTTGTTGTTGAGTTTTAAATATATCTCTTGTCTATCTATAGCTAACTGCTTCAAATTAACATATTTATATAACTTATCTATTGATGAATATTGTGCTCTGCATGGACTTTAGTTTGAGAATTAACCCCTAACTCAGGTGGAATCACCCACAAGCATTTGTTTCCAGAATAAGTATCTAATGATTTGAAAATACTTTAGTTCCAAACTCTGTGGAATTACATATTCGTGTGTTTAAACAATAGAGTCAAAGTAAACAATGATAGCAAATGATTATGAACATGATGGAACAGAATACAAGATAGTTCCATCTTGCTGTCCATGTGACTATGTTAGAAGAACTCAAAAGAACTGTGTCTAAGTGCCTTGATTGTTTTCACTGAGAGCTGGATGCTTGTTCTAAAGCAACATAGTGAATAGTTCCAATATTTACTGTCACTCAGCCATTTCCTCTGAATTTTTTACAGAAGAAAACCTTCAGAAGTTTAGCAACTATAACAGAAATTTATGGTGAGTTTTCTGATGAAGATATTTTCGCAGAATTTTTTGACTGTGGAGACTGTTGGAAAGCAGCTAAAGTAGATTATAAACAAACAAATACATGGACAGCGTTATAACTTCTGAAATCGATTGTGAAATGGGATCTTTATGAATCTCTGACAAATCTTCTCTGGTCATTACTATCATTTGTTGAATTTCCCAATTGTTGCTCAAAGTCGTCACGTGGAATAGGGGGTTGTTAGAAACGATCTGCCCACAGTGTTAACACACCATTGCTCTGAGGTCTGCTCAGTCTCTCAGGTGGAGATGGCCTCTGGGCTGCAGGAACTCTTGCATCTCTTCGGGACAAAGATTCAACATTTCATTAATATTTAAAGCTTTTTCCAACATAAGGATGGTTTTAACACAACCTGGTCTTGACTATTTAATGGCCTGATTGAAGAATCTGTCTTGACTATTTAATGGCCTGATTGAAGAATCCGTCTTGGCAGCATGGAATGGGCTTTGGAGCATCCATGGAAATCCCAGTATTTAAAAGTTTGATCCCATGGCTGAGGAGTGGTGGGTCTTCTTCCCACTTAAGAATGAAAATTTCTAGCCGCCATTCCAGATGGGCAGCTTGGGGGCTTTCACAGGCATAATACCCTGACGTTGGGTAGAGGTATGTAGGTCCCTTTCCTTTCCTGCTGGCTCCTGGCCCGTAGACAGACCATTTCTCTGCTGGCTCCAGTGTGTTGTCCCTGCAGGATGGGGATGTGGAGACTCACCAGTCTGATGAAGGGACACAGTTAAGGCAATGAGGCTGACCCCTAAACCAGTCCTGGCAGACAGGGCCAGGCAGGGCCCTAGGTGGACAGAGATGCTGCCTTTCTCTGAGATGGACTCCCCCACCCAAGACCTGAAAGTCTTACCACAGTAGTCACTCCATTGAGGTCCTACCATTGCGTCTGTTACTACCACTGCCATCTTCACTACACTTCCTAGATACACTTGTAAAGACAAAAGTGCCACATGGAGGGATTAACACATCCCCATGAAAATGACAAGGGGGACCAGCTCCTTGGTAATTAGCCTGGTCATGTAGGGTCCTGGAGGCCAGGGATGCAGAGCAGGGTGGGTTTATGGGGAGGTGGGTCTTGGATGGGGAGGGGTCTGGGACAGTGGGAAAGGAGAAGAGAATGGTGAACGGAGGGGAGAGGTCTGGCCTGCAGGGCTGGGAGGAGGGCCCGTTGTCCAGGAGCGGGACAGGCAGAGGTCTTAGTGCTCACCACTCTGCCTGGTTCAGTCCAGGAATCTTACACTGTCATGTGCTGGGGAGAGCAGGCGGTGCACAGAGACGCTCCGAAGGCAACTGATTTCTTCTTAGAAGCTGTTAAGGTTATTGATTTAAGTCAGGACAGGCTCAAGGGCACTAAAAGATTCTCTTGAAAGGAAATCAAACTGCTTCTCTAGGTGAGTATTGCTTTTTATTTAGGCAGAGGTCTGAATCTATTGAGGGGAGAACGGCTGGGTTTCACCTCTGGAGCCATCTGGGGAGACCTATAAAGTTTATTGATTGGACTTACTTAACTTACACTGGCTAATAATAAAACAACTAGACTCATCAATCAGGTCCCAGGCCCCCCTTGACAATGATTACAGCGTGGATTGATTCCTCCCCAGAGATGGCAGTTTACGGAGAAAGTACCCAGGGGGTGGGGACACAGATGCTACTCTGGTGACATTCCAGGGCAGCCCTGCAGGGAGCTACTTCTCACCCAGGTGGGAGTCCTGGGGAAGGGCCAGGGGATAGGTTGCTGTGACCTCTCTGGATAGAAAAGAGCTAAACAGCCCATCAGGAAGGTGGTAGAGGGCTGTCAGACTTCTGTTTGCCAGGTGACAGTGGGCAAGTGAGTGAGGATATTGATAAGGGCAAGGAAGGAGAGGTGTAGGGAGGGGGCGGCCAGCCAAGATGACTCAGGGGCCAGCACCCCTACCTTGAAGTCTGGAGCAGGGCCCTTTGGAGGGCACACTGCAAGCTTGCCCTTGTTCCAACTGGAAGGACTTGGAGGAGGAGTTATTCATCCAATTTACCAAGTGTTTCTATTAGCTTCAGAAGTAAGGCATGTCCTTACCTGAGGTTATTTGCAGCCTGTTGGAGAGACAAGCTGTTGCCACTTGAATGAGATAATGACCTGAGACCTTGGATGATGAAATGCCATCAGTGACACACGTTCTAAGTGCTATGAGATTTCAGGAAAAGGGGTACTCTGTGAGGCCTGGAGTGGTTGGGAAAGGTCTCAGAGAGATGATAAGACTTGAACTGGGCCTCCCTAATTCAAGAAGAGCAGATGAGTAAATCCATCTTCTAGAAATGTGGCTTCCATTGTCTAATTGGGCAAAGAAATACTTAAGGACTGTGGGATGATGCGCATGTTGGTTAGATGTTAAAGCTCTGCAGTTACAGTTTCGGTTCCAGCCTGGGATTTTACCAGTTATTATTCATATGGGCAAATAATTAAACATTTACAAGTTTTAGTTTTCTTGACTATAAAAGGAGGATAATAATAGTACTAACAAAGTAAAGTGGTTGTAAAGATTAAATGAGACTAATGTTTGTAAAGCATTGAACACAGTGCCTGGAGCAGAGAAAACATTCAGTAAATGAAAATCATGACCACTAGTATTACTGTCAGCAGTGGTAATAATTGTATTCTATTACCACTAGGTTCTGGAGTGCTCTGATTCCTTGTAGATTACTTGGAGGAATGGATAAAGGGTAAGAAGAGATTCTGTCTCTGTCCGGAGGGAAAGCACATGTATGTGTGTGTATGTGTGTGTGTGTGTGTGTGTAATGTCACTTTAGTCATGTCTGACTTTTTGTTACCCTATGGACTATAGCCCGCCAGGCTCCTCTCTATCCATGGGATTCTCCAGGCAAGATGAAGTGGAGCTGCCATTCCCTTCTCCAGGGGATCTTCCTGACCCAGGGATCAAAGCTGCGTTTCCTATGTTTTCCGCATTGGCAGGCAGTTTCTTTACTGCTGTCTTCCCTGATAGCTGAGTTGGTAAAGAATCTGCCTGCAATGCAGGAGACCCTGGTTTGATTCCTGGGTGGAGAAGATCTGCTGGAAAAGGGATAGGCTACCTACTCCAGTATTCTTGGGCTTCCCTTGTGGCTCAGCTGGTAAAGAATCACCTGCAATGCAGGAGACCTGGGTTCGATCCCTGGGTTGGGAGGATCCCCTGGAGAAGAGGAAAGCTACCCACTCCAGTATTCTGACCTGGAGAATTCCATGGTCTGTATAGTCCATGGGGTTGCAAAGAGTGGCTTTCACTTTACTTTACTTCTTTTGCTCTAGCGCCACCTGGAAAGCCCAGGAAAGCACATAGGGAATGATATTCAAATTTGAGCTTGCTTTCATCCAGTGGAAAGAACGTCCATGAAATTATTTCTTTATTTTCTTGGACTTAGAATGCCCTCCTGGCCACCTGCCCCTCCCACTCAGAGCCCTGTTGAACTCCCCTCCTCATGAACGCTCTCCTCACAGCTCTGGCCATCGGGCTCCCTCTTTCCCTATTGCCTGTGCCTCTCCAATGGCATGAACAGGGGCTGAACAAGGGCATCAACAGGGGCTGACTCCTGTTAACCTCTTTTGTGGCTGTGTTGCATTTCTCCAGCAAGGTACATGTGTCTCAGAAGTAGAAACTTAATAGAGTGCATGCTCCACAGACCTTAGGAGAACGATCGAAACTTGTTGAGGCTACAGACTTTCTTCTCTGCCTAGATTGACGTTTCTGTGCTCTCTCTCCCCTCCCACCCCCATTCCTTTTCACCAAGTCATGCTCAATTCCTGGACCCCAGACACACTGTGGGGTTCTGCTCCGGAGCTCTGTGAACTTCTCAGGATGCTTGAGCCTCACCAGTGAGGAGCCCCACTGGATAGGAACAGTGCCACTGGCAAGGCTGGGCTTCTGTGAATTACTGGAATGGAAGAAGTTGCCACTGTTCTGGGTCCAGGTTTTGGTGTTATTTCTAGCTTCTTTGGGCTGGAAGAGAAGTTCCCAGAGAGATGGCCAAATAGGTCTTAATAAGTTGAGTCCCAGTCAAGCTTGACAGCAGAGACAGAGTGTGGTCTGTGCTGGGAGGCTGGGGAATGATAGCCTCATCTTGCATTTCTTGTGGCTTTCCTTTAGGACTGGAAAGACTCCCCTGCACCTCCACATCATTTTTTGAATCTTGTTTTTCAACAGTCTCCTGGAAAGCAGATTATTGGAACCATTTCTGTTCCTCTCATCCCTGTTTTATTCTCTAACTCCCAGGGTTAGGCTTAGAGGGAAGATTAACATGGAGATACGTGGTTAGGTGAGGAGAGAGAGGCTTCTGGACCGTTAAAAGAAATGAAAGCCAAATGGGGAGCACACACATCAGGAATAAGCGGCTTTCCTGGTGGGTAAGTGGTAAAGAATCCACCTGCCAACACAGGAGATGTGGGTTCAATCCCTGGGTTGGAAAGATCCCCGGGAGAAGGAAATAGCAACTCACGCCAGCATTCTTACCCAGGAAATCCCATGGGCCACCCCAGTATTCTTACTTGGGAAGTCCCATAGGCACAGGAGCCTCGTGGGCTGCAGTCCATGGGGTCGCAAAGGAATCGAACGTGACTCAGCTACTAAGCAACAACAACACAAGGCCAGGTACACATAGGCTAGGGACAACCAGTCATATTACAAGGGAAAAACTGAAGTCTGGCCTAAGTCTCTGCTTCTTTAAGGAGAGGCACTTTGGCCCAAATATCATGGTGATTATTCTATATATGGTAGATATTTCTTCAAGCTCATGCTGTCCTTTTTGACTATGTGAGGCCCTTACTTAGAACTCAAAGGGCAAGGAGAGGAGGCCCAGGAGCCCACTGAGGAGGTGGACAGTGGCATACCACAGCCAGCAACCAGCCAGTTTAGGGCTTGGAGGGCAGAGATAAGTGACCCCCGACTTCTGCAAGCCCTCCTGAGAGGCACTATTAGAGATGGAGCAGGGGTGCAATGAGGAGAGTGTGCAGTGTCAAGGTGTGAACTTGAAGCAGCCTGGAGAATAAATAGGTTGAAGAAACTCTAAGAGAAGACAATCATTTGGGGATCCAACAGAGGCATATCCAGGAGCAGTGGCCCTCCACAGAAATAGTTACATAAAGGGGCTCCTAACCCTTCAGGAGATGAAAAATAAACCAGTCTCCAGTGCAATACCAGAGTGCCGTGGCTGGTATTCACAGCACCTTCAGAGGTGGGAAAAGGGGCACGGTTCCTCACTCATCCTCTAACTATTTCTCCTTGGCTTTTTCCTATGCAGACAAAAGTGGTAGGACTAATGAGCCCTCAGAATGGGAGAAAAATGGGGCTTCCATCAGCAGTACTTTCAGCTAGTTGGGTAAGGATTAGGTAAGATCTCTTAGAGAACAGGAAAGACATGGGCCACTTTCATTTTTTTTTTTTTTTAAGTATATTAGGAAAAAGGAGAAATGTCAAAACAGAATCACAAGAATTGTGATTAAAAAAAAAACTTTCATTTAATAAATTGGTGTAATTTAGCACCAAAGGCACTGAGTTATTCACAAGATAATTATAGGGCTTTTAAAATATATGAATTTGTAATGTATGACTGGCAGCCTGAGTTAGATAATGGGGACAATGTGCTTCAGTTGTATGATGAACATCGTCGTCTTTCAGTGTTGCTGTGGAGTAGCTCTGAGACTGTATGTGTAACCTCATTTGGAGATGAATCAAAATTTTAAATCTGAAGCCTTTGGTTGACTTGGGATAAATAGTATCCCCAACACAGTACCCGCCTCCCCAGTAGCCCTTGCATTAGCAGAAATAAGGAGTTTACATAAGCGCAGCATTTTATAAAGACTTAGAAGACTTAGATAATATTTAATAAAGATTCCCTTGTTTAATTAGGGAGATTTTAAAGAAGGGATTATTGTGGCTTTTGGGACAGTATTTGTGGGGAACTTTTTACCTCTAAGGGCCTAAATGTCTTGAAAGCATTGCCAATGAGATTTAGTTAGACACATATATTCATGGAAAACCTAAAAAGATGGAGATAAAATCACAAAATGGTGAACAAAGAACTGTCCCTTCTCACTGATGTGTGTGTATGTCACCAATCTTGTGACTCATTTCCAAGGTTTGGGCCTCACCTGTCCCTTATTCCTGCTGTGTCCAGTTCTGTGGGTTGCCAGCTCTCCCACAGGTGCAGCTGACCATGACCGACCTCAGATCCACTCTGTATGGCCTCACTTTCTGCCTTCAGGCCTCTGAGTAATGCTGTGAGTGGGGCCAATGGTAATGTGCTTAGCACTCACTCATGGGTGACTGCAGACGTCCATGGGGAGAATCTTTGCCCAGTGGTCTGGGTGGCAGTGGAGGGCTGCTGACCGCCCACTTCCCCCTTTTGGTTGTTGCTGAGACACCTTTCAGACAGCGACTCCGTGGTCTCCTTGGATAGTACCAGCCAAAGACTGGAGGCATGGCCACCTCCAGACACAGTTCTGTCTTAGTTCTTTTTTCTTCCTGCATCAATTCCCTCCTCCCTCACTTCCCCTCCTTTGATTGCATTCCCCACAGAGCTTGCACTCAGGTCTCTGTTTTACGTTCTGCTCTCTGTGACCCCCAAATCCTTTTGTACAGGAGCTAGTGGTGCTCTTGATCTTTTTACTATGTTTTTGCACTTGATTTTTGGAACCTCAGTGCAAGGACTGACACAGGAATTTGTCACAAGCCATCTATTGAAAATTTTTTTCCTTTTAATTTCTGATTATGTCATTTAACAGTGTTATCTCTCCTTCCTAGTCTTGAGTAACCTATAAATTTGATCATAAAATTTATTGGCTGTTCACAAAAAGCCATCGATAACCAACCTCTGTAACCTCATCTCAGGCTTCATTCTTTTTTTTTTTTTTTTGATAAAAACAGTCCCACAGCATTTATTGTCATCTGGTAATAACATAAGGGTGAGCAGAACAATATGAATACAAGTTTTAGAACTACATCTCTAACAAAAGACACCTAAAAAACCCAACGGTATTGCCAAACAATTTCTCACTTCATCTATCACTTCTAGTTGGAGACACTTTGGAGCAGAGTAATGTTATCTCCTTTTAGCATGATCCGACCCAGTTGTTTTCTTGACTTTGTTTTAGAATGAATCTCTTCTGCATCATCTAATACGAGGTTCATATACTCATCGAAACCAATGATACAGCCTTCTATCCGCATATTCACTTGCTCATAAAGCCACACCTGAATCCGCGATCTATTTTGCAAGTATCTGAAGATGAGATTGATGGGCTGCACCATCACCTTCTGCACCTTCTGGCCCTGGCCCCGGTACGCCATGCTGGACACTCACAAGCACCACACTACTCCACACTCAGGCTTCATTCTTGATAATTACCCTCCTTCAGCCTCACCTCCTACAAGTGCACAGACAGCCAAGCTCTTCCCTCTCAAGCTCTTGTACTTGTTCTTTTTTTCTGTGTGGAATCCTCGTCCCTCAGATTTTTCATGTGGATAGTGCCCTAAGATGCTTTGTTGTTTTTTTTAGTTGCTAAGTTGTGTCTGACTCTTTGAGACCCCATGGACTGTAACCCGCCATGATCCTCTGTCCATGGGATTCTCCAGGCAAGAATATGGGAATAGGTTGGCATTTGCTTTTCCAGGGGATCTTCTCGACCCAGGGATCAAACCCATGTCTCCCGCATTATAGGAGGATTCTTTACCACTGAGCCACCAGGGAAGCCCCTATCATGCTTTAGGGCTCAGCTTAACTCTCACGTCTCAAAGGGGACCTCCATGACCACTGTGCTTATGTCATATGGCACTTACCCCACTCCATGTGTACCATGGATCCATTCATTAGTTTGCCTTTTTATTGTCCATTGCCCTAATTGGAATGAAATCTCCAGGAAGGCTGGGCTGAATTCTCCAGGAAGTCTGTTTTCTTTGCTGTTGTCTCTAGCACTGGTCCAAATTCTGACACCTGACATGGGCTCAATCAGTTTTTGATACATCCTCTCCACTTCTGAACTGGGTCCCATCACCTTCTCAAGGGCATTGCACCACTAACCCTCCTTCCTCTCCTCTCTATCATCATCATCCCTTATTAGGATCATTCCCATCAATAGACAAACACACTGTAATTTCTCCTACTTAAAAAAAAAAAAAAACAAAGCAAAACAAACAACTGTTCTTAACCCACATCCTTTTTCAGTTGACACACTACATATTTCATTTGTTGTATTTGTTGTCTGTCTCCTCCATTAGATGAGAATCTCCACAAAGGAGAGATTTGTGTCTGTCTGTGACTGCATCTCTAATGCCTGGAAAATAGTAGTCACTTAGTAAAAATGTGGTGAATGTATGAATCATTTTGCAGAATGAATGAATGTATAAAACAAAAGAGACTTTCTTAATCAATAGAGAAAAAAAATCAGTCTATATCTTGAGCAATGTCTAGATAACTTAAAAGATAACATTCAGCTAATAAGCAATATACATAAGACAGGTTTGCAGGGGTATGTGGTGGCTACCTAATTGTATAAGTGATGTGGGGAAGAATTTTATTCTACTCTGAGGTACTGCCTTCTAATGTAGACAGCTCAGCAAGCAGTTTAATGGAGAAAGGAAAAACCAGTGACAGGCTTCTGAGCATTAAGATAACAGCCAGCCTTGTCTTAGAGACGAAAAACTGAGGCCCAAAGGTAGTAATTTTTCTCAATCTCTGTGTTCTCCCCTTTAATGGCCTAGGACATAATTATCTATAAAACATATCCAGATAACTAACTCACAGTAAAAGGGAAGTTGTTGTCCTTAGAAATTTAACACCACCAATTGCTTTTTAAGGCTGAGTGCCAAAGAATTAATGCTTCTGAACTGTGGTGCTGGAAAAGACTCTTGAGAGTCTCTTGGACAGCAAAAAGATCAACCTGTCAATCTTAAAGGAAATCAACCCTGAATATTCATTGGAAGGACTGATGCTGAAACTGAAGCTCCAATACTTTGGCCACCTGATATAAAGAGGCAACTTGTTGGAAAAGACCCTGATGCTGGGAAAAATTGAAGGTAAAAGGAGAAGGGGGAGACAGAGGATGAGATGGTTGGATGGCGTCACGGACTCAGTGGACATGGTTTGAGCAAACTCCAGGAGATAGTGAAGGACAGGGAAGCCTGACCTGCTACAGTCCATGGGGTCGCAAAGAGTCGGACACAACTGAGTGACTGAACAATTGCTTTCCGGAAACTTGGCATGCAATAATAGAGCCGCCCAGGAGGTGGCGACTCGCCTTTCTCTCCAGGAGGTCTCCACAGTAGCAGGTCACTGAAGGGCGCAGAGCTACTGGGACCTGGCCAGGTCAGCTGGCTGGGTCAGCCAGGCAGGGCCTCTAGGGAGGAGCACCCCCAAACAAGGCTCTGCCTCAGAAAGCTTCATTCTTGTTGGCTAAACCCCCATAAGTAAAATAATTGCTACTGAAAAAGATACAGTTTTAAAGCTTCAGATGCAAAAGAACTACAGATCCGGGATGGTTGGCAGGTCCACAGTCGGGATATTTATCTCAAATTCAGGGAGTTTGAAAATCTAGGACAGCTCCTTGGCAACCCAGTACTGACGGTCCTTTTGTTAGACTTTTCTGAGGCAACAGCCTCTGAGAGCCAACCGGATTTTCTCCATGAGAGAGACTCAACCTGGCCAGCATTCTACCACAGGAATTATGAACCTGAGATTTGGGGTCCACATGGGGTCACAAAGAGTCAGATACAACTGAGTGACTAACACACAACCCCTATAAGGTGGCGCTAGTGGTAGAGAACCTGCCTACCAATGCAGGAGACCCGGGTTCCATCTCTGGGTTGGGAAGATCCCCTGGAGGAGGAAATGGCAACCCACTCCAGTATTCTTGCCTAGAGAATCCCATGGACAGAAGATCCTGGTGGGCTACAGTCCATGGGGTCGCAAAGAGTCGGACACAACTAAAGTGACTCAGCACGCACACACACAAGTCCACACAACACCTACAACTGGGTGTAGGATTGTGTGTGAGGGTTGGAGGTGGGGGGTATGTTTTCAGATACTTACAGTTTCTAGAGAAGAAAGTGTATTGTTTTCATCAGTCTGTCACAGAGCTCCATGATTCAAAAAAAGAAACTACTCTGAAAATCTTCCAGCCTTTCTCCCCAGAGGCCTCGTGGACTCTTTACCTCACTCTGTCCCCTGAGATACTCCAGTTCTCCAGTTTTCATTAAGTGGGGTATCAGGGATTGGAAAAGAGACAGAAATATCAGTTATTTAAACAGAGAAGGTCATCTAATGATTGGAACTAAGTGTAAAGTTGTTAACTAGGTAACAGAAAAGGCAAAAAAGAGTGCACTAAGGTATCACAGAGTTAGCAACTGCAGGAGCAGCCCCCATCCCTAGGACCAGGTGTGGGAAGAGGTGGGAACTGTTAAAACTTAGAAACCTGAAATCAGACGTTGAGGAGGAGGTTCTGCACAGCTGAGCTGGCATCTCTGAGCCACAGAGGGGTCCAGGTGGTTTTAGGGGGGCAGAGTGGGGGAGGTAGGGTGTGGAAACCCAGTGTCTTCTGGGAGGGGGCAGTGTGATGAGGCTGTAAGTGTTGGGGATATGGCGAACTGCATACACATCCTGCATAAAGACTGCATCCAAATCTTGCTACAAGATTCATCCCACCCTTCACTGCCAGGGTGAAGAGGGGAGACTAGGCTGACATGGATAGGAACAGGAAACCCAGACAGGAAGGAACAGGCTCCTTCTTACACCTGCGGCCGTGCTGTCTCCCTCTAGTGTCTCCCATTGGAAGAGCGAATCTGGAGCCAGTTGGCAAAGCCGAAATCTGATTTGCAGAGTCCCAGCTCTAGATCACAAGGCTGAATACAGAAAGCTAGGTGTGAAGCCCAAGCTGACATAGCTTCCTCCCCCTGACCTTCCCTCTGCTCCACAATAAAAGCCATATTCAGCCCATCACTTGTCCTTTAGATTTTCTGTACCTGTGCACAGGGTCCCCGAAGCTTCGAGGGATACATATTAAGCTCTCTCAGTGGACAAGTTGATCCCCAATTTTCTAGGCTTGTGACAAGGGCCCTATACTCCCTTCTCTCCCCCAGAGATGGGACTGGACTCACAACACGGCGAAAACTTTGTCCAGAAACCTTTTTTTTCCCATCTCCAAGCTCCTGGCTATTCGTCACTATGAATGAGGGGTACAATAGTAAAGTGGTTTTCTCTGGCTTCCTTTCTTCCAAAGCCTGAGCCATAGGCTGTTACCACTGCTTGGAATGTGAGCTCTGCTGCCTTCAAAATTTCGAACATATTGTTATATATATACTAAGAAAAATGAATAAAGCAACTGGGTTGCCTTATTATCTTCAAAGCATCAATATTCTTAAAGTTTTCAAGCCTGAGGAGAGTGGATCTTTTAGGTCCGTTGGGGACTATTCAGGTAGAGAAGAGATGCTATGAAACTTGCCTCAGGGCCTCGGAATGGTGTGTCAGCTGAAATCACTAACCTGTTTCTAATTCCTGGTAGGAGGATTGACCACTCTGGGATTGCTTTGGAGGACTATCATCTACCTCACTGCTTACTGTGAGGATTAAATGAGATCATATAAGCAAAAGTATTTTGTAAACTAGAAGGCACAGTGTGCAGACATGAGCTGGACTGTCATGAGTATGGAAGCTTTAAGGGGGCCTTGATGATCTAGAATTTCTAAAGACACTTCAAAGCAGGCACTTGTAGTTCAAAGAGGAAACTTTGCTTTTCAAAGCTAGATCCAGAGCAAACAATAGGATTGTTTGGCAAATGTATTTGAGAAAAAAAAATACCCCTAGAGTATTAGCAACGCTGAGCGATTACAGTAAAGCTGATAAGTACGGCTCCACCCATGCATTCCTGGCCTGCACCAGGGTCATCTACAATGTGTTCCTCATGTACAACAGCTTTCTGCTGCTTCTTGCCTGCAGGTATGCCCTGCCCCCTGGGTCATGCTTAGCCTTGAGGTCTGCAGGGACCGAATGCCCCAGGAGCAACCTTTACCTTTGGGGTCGGTGTACTAGGGTCCTTGTGAGAGCCCAGTAGGTTAGAGACCCCTCCCCGCAACCAGTGATGAGTGGCTCACTAACTCCCTTTGTTCACTTGTTTCCTTTCTGGTCTCACTTTCCCTACTCTCTCAAAGAACTTTCTGGAATCACCACCCCCATCAACTACTTGCAACTTGAATCTTTGCCCCAGAGTTTGCTCTTGGAAAGAACTCAAGCCAAGGCAGAAAAGTCTGGAGGGCTTGCTTTTGGCAGGCAAATGTAGCGTATATTAGCTGAAAATTTCTCTGTCAATCCAGCTATTGGGTGCTAAGCAACATGGCTAAGTAGCAATAATAACTTCCATTTATTGATAGCTTTCTTCATGCCAAGCATGATCCTAAGCTCCTTTCACCTCATTCATAGTGACCTTCAAAGTGGGTGCTCTTATTAGATGAGGAAACTGAAGTGCAGTGGCTTGCCAAAGTCATCTAACTTGTAAGTGAAATTTACAAGTTCTGTAAATTTGACTCTGGGAATTTGATTCTAGAGCCCATACTTTTATCTACTCAGCATAGTTTCCAACCTGTTGACCACAGAATAAGCAAAGAGCCAAAGAGCCTGGCTCCATTCCTCATGTTGTTTTAAAAGGCCTAACTCAAGGGTTGCTGAAAGACAGGATATAGTAAGATAAGTGTAGATTTGAGAATTCAAAACCGCATTCTACCTCCACTTATCAGCATTGTGGCCTTGAACAAATCACTTCTCCTCCGACCCTCAGTTTAAATCGTATGTGTAGTATGGGGTGGCAGAGGTTGGTGAAAAATAATGCCTGACTCATGGGACTACTGGAGAAGGAAATGGCAACCCACTCCAGTACTCTTGCCTGGAGACTCCCATGGATGGAGGAGCCTGGTGGGCTACGGTTCATGGGGTCGCAAAGAGTCGGACACAACTGAACAACTTCACTTTCACTTTCATGCATTGGAGAAGGAAATGGCAACCCACTCCAATGTTCTTGCCTGGAGAATCCCAGGGATGGGGGAGCCTGGTGGGCTGCCATCTGTGGGGTCTTGCAGAGTCGGACGTGACTGAAGCGACTTAGTAGCAGCAGCGTGGGACTACAGTGAGTGTCAAATGAGATGATGCTTGTGGAGCACTGGGCAAACTCCAAGCATGATGGACAATTTTGGATGCTATGGCATCAGTCACAGGCTCTCAGCTCCCTCCTCTGTAGATCACGATCCCTTTTAGCCCAGCTTCCAGGACCCAGGACTCTCACCTGTGGCTTCCTTAAAGGAGTTAGGATGTAGGTGACAGAGGACAGGACTTTGGAATCTGACAGGCAGGGATTTGAATGTCATAGTCTTTGCTGTTTCTATCTTAAAAAAAAAAAAACACCTCTGGACAGTTATTGAATGTCTCCATGTAGTCCTCTATTTTCCCATCTATACAATGGGGATAATAAAACAGGACTGTGGAAAGGGTTAAATAAGGCAATGCATACAAAGTGCTTAGCACAGTCCAGCACATCTTAGTGCTCAAAACATGGTAGCTACTGTTATTACTATTACTGTTATTACTGTTGATTTTATGAGAGAAAAATAGAGGCCAAATATAGAGACAGGAAAAGTCTGACTGATTTTACATAATATGTAAGAAGAGAATTATTAGCGGTTTCCATCTACTTAAGAGAAAGTGAGAACGCCTCAATCTGTCATTGCATTCCTGTTTACATTCAAATTCTGTACATCTTGCTGGAGACAAGGATAAAGAAGTTTTGAAGAAAAAATAGTTTTGAAAGCAACAGTGATACATCAAATGATAATGAAACAAATGATACACAAAAGATAAAATCTGTGACAGTGAATGCACTTGCATTCCTCATAAGTAAACTAGAAGCTTTTCTTTCTGAATCTTGCTCCCTCCCCTGAGTCCAAATCAAACCAAGTGTGTGTGTGTGTGTGTGTAGAGGGAGGGGGCCTGCTGGGGGAATGCAATGTACTGACTTGGGAAGGCGAAAGCAGGGCTAGAAAGACCTCCCTCCGAAGCCAGGCATGGACTCTGAAAGGAGCAGGTCAGGGCAGCAATGTGGGCAAGAAGGGCAAGAAGAGTGGAGACACAGGCAGTAAATGGTGAAAAAGAAAGCTGGTGTGGGCCTCCTAACTTGTGGCCGGCACCGGAGGGATTGCTTCCCTCCTCACGGGCACCAGACCTCGTGGGAGCGGACCTGCTGGGTCTCCCCACCCTGTGCTTAGGGGGGCAGAAGTGCCTATTGCAGACTCAGCACTTGTTAGCTTCTCACCACATCAAAGAAGAAAGAGAGAGATCTGACATTTCCCCACCCCTGGAAAGTGAAAGAAGAAAGGGTTCTTTACTTTCAGGGCCATATCCTAAATGACAGAGGTCAGTGTTTGCAACTGATCAGTGTAGGTGCAGGCTTCTAATTGTTTCCTGAATTACCTGCTATCTATTAGCCATCTGGCCTCTTGCCAGAATATGCTAACGTCTCCAGAGTTCCTGGTCTGGAGTTTCAAGGAGCAGATTTCTTGTTTCGTCTTTGGGGATGTAGGGTTTGGAGTGCAGGCCCTGTGAGTCCCACTGGCAGAAACTCTGTCCTCTCCTCTGCCCTTAGCTGTGCTGAGGGCAATGCCCAGGCTCAGCGCACAGCTCCCAGCTGTGCCTGAGAGAATGCCCAGGAACCTAGTGTACAGTCATGCCGATGCCCATGTGGAACCTGGCAGCATCTTCTCTTTCTCCTGGATCCTGGACTCCACAGCTGTAGGAGATTTGGCTTTATCAGAATGTCCTGGACACCCTTCTGAGAAAAAGATTTTTTGAAGTTGATGTTATTTGCTTAGAGAACAAGGAAACTCTTCAAATAATCTTTTGTTTGGGGAGAAGAGGGTAAGAAGGGTGTGAGAATTCAATAGGCCTGTTCTTCTGTTGAGTAAGGGCAGAGCTTGGCCATTACCCAGGAGGGCTGAGTATCCTCAACATCAGTTACTCCCATGACCTTAAAAAGACACAGTGAAACGTCATCATGTGGGAAGGGTGCACAAACATACGGCATCATTCATCTTCTTGTTATAAAGGAAGCATATGTTCATTATTTAAAAATTTAGAAACTCTGGAAAAGCAAAAAGAAAAAAACATTTAAAATTTCATTTCTCTAAGATAATTATTGTTAACCTTTTGGTGTATCTTCTACCTTTGTCTTCCTATTCTATTTTATACCTGTTTATGAAAAAAAAAAGTGTCTTTTGATTAAAAAATACAAAGACATTTTGTGAACACAGAAGATTTTGTCCTGTTCTGTGCCCCCCGCCACCCTCCCCCCGCCCAGCTCTCCTCCCCATCATTCCTTCCCAGGTGTCTTTGCTTGGTCCTCCCTCCTTAGGCCCTGAATTCCTCCTGGGTCATGACCCTCCTATTGGAGTCTAACCAGCTTCCTTGATGGTATCATCCAGACCCCTGTTATTTGGTACACTCTTATGCCATGGACTGCTAGCCCCCACCTACACTCCAGACTAGGAATCAGCAAACTTTTTCTGTGAAGGATCAGATAGTAAATAATTTAGGCCGTGCAGGCCATATACACCTCTGTTGCAACTACTCAGCTCTGCTATTGTAGCATGAAAACAACCAGAGACAAATATGTAAATAGATAAGCATGGTTATGTGCCAATAAAACTTTATTTATGGATGCTAAAAAAATACAGTGGTGCCATCCGATCTTTTGGAAGTGTCTGAAGGATATATCCTTTAGCACCAGAGTTTATGATTAGCTCTACGGTAATCCTCAGAGAATTTCTTTTATGGGGCTAAGATAGAACAGGGCTCACATACCAGCAGGACTGGTTCCAAAGGACTAAAATCCAGGACCTTTGGTTTTAAGCATTTATTTTCATTTATGTGCATATGGAGAAAGAGGAGCAGGTGGAACTGCCTAGAAGTAGAGAAAGTGTACCTGTCAATTCACATGATCAAAAACCACTCAGGCAAGTATTGGACCAGCTCTCCAATGGTAAACATTTAGAAAACCAGACAAAGTATATGAAACCCCTGTTTTCACAAATTTCAGACATTTGCTGAGAGAATGGAAGCAAAAGGGGGTGATCCCTAGATTGCTTCTGCATTTTGCCTAGAAGCGCATTCCAGACCACAGTGCAGGGATGGGAAACAAGCAGGACATAGGAATTGAATCTTAAAGCAAGACCTTGGGAATGAGACTCAAATAGCCCTGCAGTAAAGGTCACTCAAGATCAGCCCCAACAAAGCTTGCAAGCTCATAATGATCTGTAAAAGACTTTGACCATCAGAACAAAATTCAAAACTCTTTGAAGAAAGAAAAAAAAATCGGTCCCTCAACAGTGTAACATTTACAATGTCCTGCATTTGTTAAAAAAGTTACTTGACATACAAAAAAGAGAAAGAGAGAGAAGTCAAAAAATGAGAGCTATGATGCAATTAGCAGGTGAGAACCTTTAAAAGCATTGTAAGTATGATAAAGGATTTGAAGGAAAACATAACCAAGAGAGAAATAGAAACTATAAAAAGGAACCAAATGGAACTTTTAGAAGTAAAAAATGCAACATCTGAAATGAAAAAAAAAAAAAAAATGAAAAATGCAAAGGAAAAATATCAGTGAAATTAAAAACACAACAATAGAAACTATTCAAACTGAAGTACACCAAGGAAAAAGAATGAACAAAAATGAATGAAGTTTCAATGACCTATGGAAAAACATCACCAAGTCTGACTTACATACGTTGGTAATAACAAAACAAGGGGAGCGGCTTCCCTGATGATCCAGCGGTTAAGAATCCCACCTGCCAATGCAGGGGACATGGGTTTGAGCCCTTATTCAGGAAGAGCTCACGTGCCTCAGGGCAGCTAAGCCTGTGCATCACAACTACTGAGGCCACGCTCTAGAGCCTGTGTGCTGCAACTACTGAAGCTCGCACACCATAGAGAGGCCACCATAATGAGAAGCCCACACAACACAACCAGAGAAATCCCTCAAGCAGCAACAAAGGCCCCACACAGCCGAAAAAAGTAAAATAACTAATAAAGAAATTTTAAAAATAATAAAACAAGGGGAGAAGTGGAAAATATTTTTGAAAAAATAATGGATGAAAAAATATTTTTAATTTTGACTCACAGATTCAAGAAATTCAACCATGCAGGATATACCTAACTGCAGAGGGACACAAGAAGGACTTCATGGGGTGATAAAGTGTTTTGTACCTTGACAGCAATGGTAATGGTGGCAGTTGTGGAAGTATGTGTCTTTGTATTTTAGAAGTCATGAATTCATGTAACACGTTCAATTCCAATCCAGCGCATCCCATAAATGTATCTCCATGGTAAGAACACTTCTCCATGGTAAGAACCCTTGCTCCCAACAACATTGACATATATGTTCATTTGCCCATTGTTTCAGAATTTTGCTGTACTACTAGAGGATATAATACTATAGAAAATAAACTAAGAAAAAGTTAAAGATTTTGTTTTCACTAGATTGAGTGTATATAATCAAAATGTTGTGCTCAAAAATTCTTTGGATTAATTTTTCCCCCCTCATTTCAGTAAGATTATGTTATACATTTAAAATATATTTGTAAAAAAAAAAAAAAAAATATATATATATATATATATATATATATTTGTATACCTGTCAGGGTCCAGTCAGGAGGCAGAAACCACAGAAGTTCTTTTAACAGAATTTAATATAAATACTTGTTAATTAGGTATTAATAAGTAGGTACCTAAACAGATTTAAAAAGAACTTTAAGGCAGCAGTTCCCAAACTTTTTGGTTTCAGGAGTTTTTAAAATACTTTTACAAACTCACTGAGGACCCCAAGGAGCTCATAAGTTGGTTAAAGCCAGTGGTATTTATCACCAGTAAGCTCAGTTGGTAAAGAATTCCACTTAAGTATTCTGGCCTGGAGAATTCCATGAACCGTATAGTCCGTGGGGTCTCAAAAGAGTTGGACACTACTGAGCAACTTTCACATTCAACATTTACCACCAGTGTTAGAAATTAAAACTGAGAACTTTTCTACAATATTTATTTTTTAAATTATTTAAAAATAACAGGCAAGGCAAATGGGGAAAATGTGTGGGGAAAAGATGTATATAGGGCATAAGCTTTCAGTTATAAGATAAATATGTTCTGGAGATCTAATGTATAGCATAGTGACTTCAGTGACTTGCATTCCTATATACTAACAATGAAAAAACAGAAAGAGAAATTAAGGAAACAATACCATTCACCACTGCAACAAAAAGAATAAAATACTTAGGAGTATATCTACCTAAAGAAACAAAAGACCTATACATAGAAAACTATAAAACACTGATGAAAGAAATCAAAGAGGACACAAACAGATGGAGAAACATACCGTGTTCATGGATTAGAAGAATCAATATTGTCAAAATGGCTATTCTACCCAAAGCAATCTATAGATTCAATGCAATCCCTATCAAGCTACCAACGGTATTTTTCACAGAACTAGACCAAAGAATTTCACAATTTGTATGGAAATACAAAAAACCTCAAATAGCCAAAGTAATCTTGAGAAAGAAGAATGGAACTGGAGGAATCAACCTGCCTGACTTCAGACTCTACTACAAAGCCACAGTCATCAAGACAGTATGGTACTGGCACAAAGACAGAAGTATAGATCAATGGAACAGAATAGAAAGCCCAGAGATAAATCCACGAACCTATGGACACCTTATCTTTGACAAAGGAGGCAAGGATACACAATGGAAAAAAGACAACCTCTTTAACAAGTGGTGCTGGGATAACTGGTCAACCACTTGTAAAAGAATGAAACTAGAACACTTTCTAACACCATACACAAAAATAAATTCAAAATGGATTAAAGATCTAAATGTAAGACCAGAAACTATAAAACTCCTAGAGGAGAACATAGGCAAAACACTCTCCGACATAAATCACAGCAAGATCCTCTATGACCCACCTCCCAGAATATTGGAAATAAAAGCAAAACTAAACAAATGGGACCTAATGAAACTTAAAAGCTTTTGCACTACAAAGGAAACTATAAGTAAGGTGAAAAGACAGCCCTCAGACTGGGAGAAAATAATAGCAAATGAAGAAACAGACAAAGGACTAATCTCAAAAATATACAAGCAACTCCTGCAGCTCAATTCCAGAAAAATAAATGACCCAATCAAAAAATGGGCCAAAGAACTAAACAGACATTTCTCCAAAGAAGACATACAGATGGCTAACAAACACATGAAAAGATGCTCAACATCACTCATTATCAGAGAAATGCAAATCAAAACCACAATGAGGTACCATTACACGCCAGTCAGGATGGCTGCTATCCAAAAGTCTACAAGCAATAAATGCTGGAGAGGGTGTGGAGAAAAGGGAACCCTCTTACACTGTTGGTGGGAATGCAAACTAGTACAGCCGCTATGGAAAACAGTGTGGAGATTTCTTAAAAAACTGGAAATAGAACTGCCATATGGCCCAGCAATCCCACTTTTGGGCATACACACTGAGGAAACCAGATCTGAAAGAGACACGTGCACCCCAATGTTCATCGCAGCACTGTTTATAATAGCCAGGACATGGAAGCAACCTAGATGCCCATCAGCAGATGAATGGATAAGGAAGCTGTGGTACATATACACCATGGAATATTACTCAGCTGTTAAAAAGAATTCATTTGAATCAGTTCTAATGAGATGGATGAAACTGGAGCCCCCTATACAGAGTGAAGTAAGCCAGAAAGATAAAGAACATTACAGCATACTAACACATATATATGGAATTTAGAAAGATGGTAACGATAACCCTATATGCAAAACAGAAAAAGAGACACAGATGTACAGAACAGACTTTTGAATTCTGTGGGAGAATGTGAGGGTGGGATATTTCAAAAGAACAGCATGTATACTATCTATGGTGAAACAGATCACCAGCCCAGGTGGGATGCATGAGACAAGTGCTTGGGCCTGGTGCACTGGGAAGACCCAGAGGAATCGGGTGGAGAGGGAGGTGGGAGGGGGGATCGGGATGGGGAATACGTGTAAATCTATGGCTGATTCATATCAATGTATGACAAAACCCACTGAAATGTTGTGAAGTAATTAGCCTCCAACTAAAAAAAAAAAAAAATGCTATTTTCTATACTTGAAAGTTGCTAAGAAGGTAGATCTTAAAAGTTTTCACCACACACACACACACACACACACAAAATGGTGAGTATATAAGGTGAATGTAAGGTGATGATGTGTTAATTAACCTTATTGTGGTAATCATTTTGCAAGATATATATATCAAATCATTGCACTGTACCCCTTAAACTTATATTATGTGTCAATTATATCTCAATAAAGCTGAAAATAAAAACATCTGGCTCAGACGGTAAAGAATCTGCCTGCAACCCGGGAGACCTGGGTTTGATCCCTGGGTTGGAAAGATCCGCTGGAGAAGAGGACGTCTACCCACTCCTTGGAAGAAAAGCTATGACCAACCTAGACAGCATATTAAAAAGCAGAGACATTACTTTGTCAACAAAGGTCCATCTAGTCTAGGCTATGGTTTTTCCAGTAGTCATGTATGGATGTGAGAGTTGGACAATAAAGAAAGCTGAGATCAGAAGAATTGATGCCTTTGAACTGTGGTGTTGGAGAAGACTCTTGAGAGTCCCTTGGACTGCAAGGAGATCCAACCAGTCCATCCTAAAGGAAATGAGTCCTGAATATTCATTGGAAGGACTGATGCTGAAGCTGAAACTCCAATACTTTGGCTACCTAATGTGAAGAACAGACTCATTTGAAAAGACCCTGATGCTGGGAAAGATTGAAGGCATGAGGAGAAGGGGACGACAGAGGATGAGATGGTTGGATGGCATCACCGACTCAATGGACATGAGTTTGAGTAGGCTCTGGGAGTTGGTGACGGACAGGGAAGCCTGGCTTGCTGCAGTCAATGGGGTCACAAAGAGTCGGACACAACCGAATGACTGAACTGAACTGAACCCACTCCAGTATTCTTGCCTGGAGAATTCCATGGACAGAGGAGCCTGGCAGGCTACAGTCCATGGGTCACAAAGAGTTGGACATGGCTGAGGGACTTTCACTTTCACTTTCCAACTCATTGCATGTTAACAGAAATAACATAGTTTTATGAAAAAAAAAAACTATATAAAAATTTAGTGGGGAGAGTGACATTATTTAACATTTTTGAAAATCTTTTTCATATCTGGCTTAATAGAAGTCAGCTAGATACTTGTATCTGTTTCTGCATTCAGTCTATTATATGTTGTTTTGGTCAAAATATGTGAAGAAAATCCATATCTAACTACACAGATATGTAGTTAGAAAAGGGAGGATATTTTAATAGACTTTCAGATAATAATTATTACATCAAAACTAGACAAATAGTAGTTTCTTAAAGATTGGCTGCAATGTAGAATATAAAACTATATCTAAAAAGCATTTTGTTAATCTGTTATATTAAAATCCATTGGTCTGTCTTGCAGTTTGAAAGGATCTTTTCCTTACGCATGATTTTGTAATCACATGCATTGGTCATTGGAAAATATCAGTTGACTTCATGATGCAGATATTTCAAATGTTGCCATATTTCATTATACATCATTCCAAAAAAATTCCCATTTGTTAATATCACCACGAATCTCATCAGAAAAGTTTGTAAAGTATTGGAAACTATCAAGCTCACAATGGCAAATGCATATATTCCAAATTTTTAAATTTCATTTGGAAGCTCATATTTTGTCATTGGCAACAAAAACTGTCAGTTGTTTTCCTTGAAGTGATAAGCTTACTTTGTTCATTTTTGAGAAAAGTCTGCCAGATATCCAAGTCTGAGTAACCATAGTTTGCCTTTTCATTGTTTCTGAAAGTAAAAATTGGTGTGCAATGAAAAATATGGCTAGTTCAGCTAACAACTCAAAAAATTGTGCAAGTGCTAATCTTTGAGACAGTCATAACATCACACTTTACAGCACAAATGTTTCAGTTATTATAAGAATATTGAAGTTGCTGACTAAAAAGATGCACAATCTGAGAGTTGTTAGTTAAGTTTTATTTTAGGCTAAGTGAGGACTACAGCCAAGGAGACCACACCTCAGATAGCTCTAAGAGACTGCTCCAAAGAGGCACTGGGGGAAGGTCAATATATAAGATTTTGGTGAAGGGGGAGTTCAGTGCAATCAACACTTACTTTACAAAATGTTTTCTGCTAGTTGTGAGGAGCTGATGTCACCATGAAGGGATTTAGTGCTTTTCTAGATATGAAGAGATACAAGATCATGAAATGAGTTCCTGAAAATGTCTAACTGTCTAAAGACCTGCTGCACCAGTTTGCTCTTGGCAAGTGCCAATTCGTAGTCAACAAAATGATCTGAAGATAAGAATCATGATTGAATAAAGTTACTAATTTTACTGCTTTGTCAAGGGTGATTCTTAAGTAGAACTGGATTTTTTCCCCTGAAAGTACACAATGGTAAAAAATACAATGACTGCTAGTGTGGCTCTGCCTTTGTTCCCACTAAAGGGTCAACAGTCTTATTCACTATGCCTTAGGCACCATCAGTGCAAATGTCAACACAGAAAAAGGAAAAGAATGTCTGACAATTATTTTGAAAATATTTTCGACCTCATGGATCCCCTGAAAGTCTTCAAGGACCCTCCACAGGGATCCACAAACCGCACTCTGAAAACTGCTACTCTGAGTCCTCACAGTAGCAACAATAGAAGGCAGTTACCACCCCTGTACTGCTGAGAGAGTAAGAGGAGGAAGTTGAATTTTTTAAATTGGCTTTACAATGTTGTGTTAGTTTCTGTTGTAAAATGAAGTGAGTCAACTATGTATATACGTATCTCCCCTCCTTCTTGGACCTCACTCCTACCCCCAGCTTCCCCATCCCACTTCTCTACGTCATCACAGAGCACCGAGCGGAGCTTCCTGTGCTTTACATGGTAATGTCCGTATGTCAATATTTTTAAAACTCAGAAACTTAGAAAGGAATTGTGGAATTGAAACTCAGAGCTCCTCTGAGGGAAACGGGACACGTGGCTGGGGCTGGCTTCTGTGACTTCCTTGAAGGGGCCCTTAGGGTTGGAAACTTAAGAGCTTGAGAAGGGGGTGCCTGCTGGTTGGTGCTGGTGTCTCTAAAGTGGTGTAATGAGACTACTTTTCTAAGTGTTGGAAAAGCTGTAAGCTGCATTTCACTGCTGCTGTGAGAAGGAACTCTGCTGCCAGGGTGAAGACGTGGCTGCAGTGAGACTCACAGGAATTGCCACCACAGAGGCAAACAAGTCCTCTCTTGGCTCTGCTAGGTGGAGCTCAACAGAGAGGCAACAGGCAAAGTGGAAATGTAACCATGTAACTGAGTAACCATTTGCAGAAACTTTGCTCCAGCCTCACAAAGCAGAGTACAGAAGACTGGGCTTGGAACTTAGAGACACTAGCAGGCATATTTGGACTTATTTGCTCTTGTTTGCATTCAATTCAGTTCAGTTGCTCAGTTTTGTCCGACTCTTTGCAACCCCATGAACTGCAGCATGCCAGGCCTCCCTGTCCATCACCAATGCCCAGAGTTTAATCAAATTCCTGTTTGTTGAGTTGGTGATGCCATCCAACCATCTCATCCTCTGTTGTCCCCTTCTCCTGCCTTCAATCTTTCCCAGAGTCAGGGTCTTTTCCAATGAGTCAGTTCTTCTCATCAGGTGGTCAAAGTGCTGGAGTTTCAGCTTCACCATCAGTTCTTCCAATGAATATTCAGGGCTCATTTCCTTTAGGATGGACTCATTGGATCTCCTTGCTGTCCAAGGGACTCTCAAAAGTCTTCTCCAACACCACAGTTCAAAAACATCAATTCAAAAATGCTCAACATCACTCATTATCAGAGAAATGCAAATCAAAACCACAATGAGGTATCATTACACATCAGTCAGGATGGCTGCTATCCAAAAGTCTACAAGCAATAAATGCTGGAGAGGGTGTGGAGAAAAGGGAACCCTCTTACACTGTTGGTGGGAATGCAAACTAGTACAGCCGCTATGGAAAACAGTGTGGAGATTTCTTAAAAAACTGGATATAGAACTGCCATATGACCCAGCAATCCCACTTCTGGGCATACACACTGAGGAAACCAGATCTGAAAGAGACACGTGCACCCCAATGTTCATCGCAGCACTGTTTATTATAGCCAGGACATGGAAGCAACCTAGATGCCCATCAGCAGATGAATGGATAAGGAAGCTGTGGTACATATACACCATGGAATATTACTCGGCCGTTAAAAAGAATTCATTTGAACCAGTCCTAATGAGATGGATGAAACTGGAGCCCCTTATACAGAGTGAAGTAAGCCAGAAAGATAAAGACCAATACAGCATACTAACACATATATATGGAATTTAGAAAGATGGTAATGATAACCCTATATGCAAAACAGAAAAAGAGACACAGATGTATAGAACAGACTTTTGAATTCTGTGGGAGAAGGCGAGGGTGGGATGTTTCTAGAGAACAGCATGTATATTATCTATAGTGAAACAGATCACCAGCCCAGGTGGGATGCATGAGACAAGTGCTCGGGCCTGGTGCACTGGGAAGACCCAGAGGAATCGGGTGGAGAGGGAGGTGGGAGGGGGGATCGGGATGGGGAATACATGTAACTCCATGGCTGATTCATGTCGATGTATAACAAAACCCACTGCAATGTTGTAAAGTAATTAGCCTCCAACTAATAAAAATAAATGAAAAAAAAAAAGCATCAATTCTTTGGTGCTCAGTTTTCTTTATAGTCCAACTCACATTCATAGATGACCACTGGAAAAACCATAGCTTTGACTAGACAGACCTCTGTTGGCAAAGTAATGTTGTCTGCATTTTAACATGCTGGCTAGGTTGGTCACAACTTTTCTTCCAAGGAGCAAGTGTCTTTTAATTTCATGGCTGTAGTCATCATCTGCAGTGATTTTGGAGTCCAAGAAAATAAAGCGTCTCACTGTTTCCATTATTTCCCTAACTATTTGCCATGAAGTGATGGGACCAGATGTCACAATCTTAATTTTCTGAATGTTGAGTTTTTAAGCCAACTTTTTCACTCTCCTCTTTCACTTTCATCAAGAGGCTCTTTAGTTCCTCTTCTCTTTCTGCCATAAGGGTGGTGTCATCTGCATATCTGAGGTTATTGATATTTCTCCCAGAAATCTTGATTCCAGCTTGTGCTTCATCCAGTCCAGCATTTCTCATGATGTACTCTACATAGAAGTTAAATAAGCAGGGTGACAATATACAGCCTTGACATACGCCTTTCCAGATTTGGAACCAGTCTGTTGTTTCATGTCCAGTTCTAACAGTTGCTTCTTGACCTGCATACAGGTTTCTCAGGAGGCAGGTCAGGTGGTCTGGTATTCTCATCTCTTGAAGAATTTTCCACAGTTTGTTGTGATCCATACAGTCAAAGCCTTTGGCGTAGTCAATAAAGCTAAAGTATATGTTTTTCTGGAATTCTCTTGCTTTTTCAATGATTCAACAGATGTTGGCCATTTGATCTCTGGTTCCTCTGTTTTTTCTGAAGCCAGCTTGAACATCTGGAAGTTCTCAGTTCACTTACTGTTGAAGCCTGGCTTGGAGAATTTTGAGCATCACTTTGCTAGCATGTGAGATGAGTGCAATTGTGTGGTAGTTTGAACATTCTTTGGCATTGTCTTTCTTTGGGATTGGAATGAAAACTGACTTTTTCCAGTCCTGTGGCCACTGTTGAGTTTTCCAATGCTGGCATATTGACTGTAGCACTTTCACAGCATCATCTTTTAGGATTTGAAATAACTCAACAGGAATTCCATCACCTCCACTAGCTTTGTTCGTAGTGATGCTTCCTAAGGCCCACTTGACTTCACATTCCAGGACATCTGACTCTAGGTTAGTGATCACACATCATGATTATCTGGGTCATGAAGATCATTTTTGTACAGTTCTTCTGTGTGTTCTTGCCACCTTTTCTTAATATCTTCTGCTTCTGTTAGGTCCATACCATTTCTGTCCTTTATCAAGCCCATCTTTGCATGAAATGTTCCTTTGGTAGCTCTAATTTTCTTAAAGAGATCTCTAGTCTTTCCCATTCTATTGTTTCCCTCTATTTCTTTGTGTTGATCACTTAGGAAAGCTTTCTTATCTCTTCTTTTATTCTCTGGAACTCTGCATTCAAATGAGTATATATTTCCTTTTCTCCTTTGCCTTTTACTTCTCTTCTTTTCACAGCTATTTGTAAGGCCTCCTCAGACAGCCATTTTGCCTTTTTGCATTTCTTTTTCTTGGGGATGGTCTTGATCACTGCCTCCTGTACAATGTCACAAACCTCTGTCCATAGTTCTTCAGGCACTCTGTCTAACAGATCTAATCCCTTGAATCTATTTGTCACTTCCACTGTATAATCATAAGGGATTTGATTTAGGTCATACCTGAATGGTCTAGTGGTTTTCCCTACTTTCTCCAATTTAAGTCTGAATTTGGCAATAAGGAGTTTGTGATCTGAGCCACAGTCAGCTCCCAGTCTTGTTTTTCCTGACAGTATAGAGCCTCTCCATCTTTGCTGGAGCTTCTCCAGCATTTAGATTTTCTCCCATCTTTCTTTATTAAACTTTATTTTTTACTGTATAGAACATTAATAATCTTCAAAAGAACCAAAAATATACATAAAAGTGTGCCCAGAGTTGTGTCCTCACTATAGTTTTTCCAGTAGTCATGTATGGATGTGAGAGTTGGACTATATGGAAAGCTGAGGGCCAAAGAATTGATGCTTTTGAACTGTGGTGTTGGAGAAGACTCTTGAGAGTCCCTTGGACTGCAAGGAGATCAAAACAGTCAATCCTAAAGCAAATCATTCCTGAATATTCTTTGGAAGGACTGATGCTGAAGCTGAAACTCCAATACTTTGCCAACTGATGCAAAGAACTGACTCATTGGAAAAGACCCTGATGCTGGGAAAGATTGAAAGTGGGAGAAGAAAGGAACGACAGAAGATGAGATGGTTGGATGGCATCACTGACTTGATGGATATGAGTTTGAGTAAGCTCCAGGAGTTGGTGATGGATAAGGAAGCCTGGTGTGCTGCAGTCCATGGGGTCGCAAAGAGTCGGACAGGACTGAGCAACTGAACTGAACTGAACTGACTGATGGGTGAGGGTCACAGGTATGTGACTTTCTTCTGACTGGTTGGTGGTGAGGTAACAGGGAGGTATTACAGGAATCTCAATCATCAGTCTTTTGGTTCCAGCAAGTCTGGAATCCCAGCATGTAGTTACCATCTCCCACCTGGGAGGAGCCTTAGTTCCTACAGAACAACTCAAAGATCTGTATCAGATTGTTATGTATATCCCTTGAGGAGAAACTAAGATTCTGTTTTGTTGCTTCACTATTATTTCCTGACTGTTTTTCTTTTGTTTCTGCTTTTCCTAACTTCCCTAACTAGTAACTGCTTGAATCTGCCCTTTGGAACTCAGGGATACTCTGGGAGGCTTTTCTTACAAGTAAGAAATGGAGGACACAAACATATTTTTGTACTTAGGAGGATCCCTGAGGACCCAGCTTCTGTGGTGGCTAAGACCGTAAAGAACCTGCCTGCAATGCGGGAGATCTGGGTTTGATTTGTTGACTAAAAAAAGATGTACAACTTGAGAGTTGCAAGTTAAGTTTTATTTGGGACAAAATGAGGACTGCAGCCCAGGAGGCAGCATCTCAGAGAGCTCTGAGAGACTGCTCCAAAGCCTCAGTGGGGGAGGCCAATATATAATGTTTTGGTGAAGGGGGAGTTCAATACCATGAAGTACTCATTTTAGAAAAGGCTTTTTGTTGGTCATGAGGAACTGATGTCACCATGAAAGAATTTAGTGCTTCCCTAGATATGAGGAAATGCAAGGATGGAGATCATAAAATCTGTTCCTAAAAGCATCCAACTATCTAAAGACCTGTCCCACCAGATTCCCTGGATCACAGAGTGCCTCACTCCACCTTGAACTCCCTCAGGGGTTGTTGAAGGTCAACAGCTGCAGCAGTAGGGTTCAGTCTCCGCAGAGACAGATGGCAAATGCCTTTGTTGTTTAGTCGTTGGCAGTGCCTTTGGTAAGTGTCAATTTGTAGTTGACACAGCCCCATGGTGGTCATAAATCTGACCATGCTTTCGGGGGCATTTCATGACCATTTTGTCCCGTATTGCTGGGAAGGCTCGTTCCCAGTTCTGAAGAAGGTTTTTGTTGATAGCCCACTCAATGTGCTATTACTGGATTAGGTCTTAATCGTCAAAGATCTCTGGAGACCTGTCTCTTAGGTATGGGCCTGGGAAGTATTCCCTTTTGTTCATCTTCTCATGTCTAGAGTTACACCATTACAATCATTAATCATATATCAAGATATACATTTGATCAACTGCTTTAAGTCTAGTCATCATTATAGTCACTGGAAGCTCAGTCATACACTTATTATTATTTTTTTTTCACATAGTGGAGTGCAGTTTATTACACCGGCAGGCCCAAGGCAGAGTCTCCTCTTAGCCAAGGACCCCGACCAGCATTTGTGAAAATCTTTTATACCCCATGTGTACGTGTCCGAACCCACCACCCCAAATTCCTTGAGACTTACAAAAAAGGGTAAATACAATCACAATAACCCCATCATTCACATGTTATGTGTTCAAACAGTTAATAATCAATAAGCCCGCGGTTACATTCCAACCAGTTAATAACCGATAAGCCTGTGGTTACATTCCGACAGATACTGTCCAGAGGCAGGGGTGATTAGTGTCTGTTTTCTCTCAGGCGATGTGTAACCTGGATACGATCTTCAAGGTTCCCCTGTCCGGAGGGGGCCTATCCAATTCAGGGTTCAGAAAGCAGAACTATCAAGGCAACTATAAGTGGTAAATACAGTTTTTCACCAATTGCCCTTCACCCAAGATAGGACTGAAGTCCAGAAAGGGATGTTTTCATTTGACATTGCTTTTACCTGGTTTTTCAAGTCATCTAAAGCAGTCAATACATTGTCAGATAAGTCAGGAATGCATACACAACTTTCAACCTTAATTATAGCACAGGTCCCTCCTTGAGCAGCTCTGAGTATGTCCAAACCCATTTTATTATGAATTGCCGCTTTTTTCATTTGGATTTGCTCTTCATTTAAGGCTTGGATGGCTTTTGTTCTATCTAGGAGGGCCTGTTTTGTGAAATTAGTCAAGGCCTCTATTTTAATCATAATATCTGTTGTCCCTATACAGGGTACGAATAAGGCAGCCATATACTCATACCATTGAAACACAGATCTTGTCCACCTAGCTTGTAAATAAGGTAGATTTACTGGGGCTTGTTGTAGTTTAGGCTTTTGTTACACTGGCATTAATATCAAATGTAACCCCATGACCTGAGTCTATTGACTGTAGGTCTTACACCAAGAGAGCAAGGAGAGGTTATGATTGACAAGAGAGAGGAAAGTCTCTTTTTATCATCCCAGAAAAGAGCAGAGTGGTTTAAAATCTCCTTGGCGGGGCGGTGACACCCACCAAGGAAGTCCATGCATCACAGACAGAGGCATAGTCCTACATACCCAGCAGTTGTAGGTGTTGTGGAAGTCTGTGTAGGAATGTGCCCATGAGATGAAAACATTGTCCTGAGTTGAGACAGAAGTTAAATTCAAAATCACATTGATGAGGCCAAGAAGCAGGAGTTGATTATGCAGCTTCATCCTGAAGGGGCTCTTCCGGGATCTTCTTTTCCTTCTTCTCAAGGATGGTCTTAGTCTCTCGAGGGTCAACGGGGTCTCTCTGTGCAGTCCACTCAGCGTTTTCTGGGTCTGTGTGGTATGTTCTCTTCACCCTCATATGATGGATCCAAGGGACAATACCTGCAACTTTAACTGCAGTAAGGGTAGTTAGAATAACATAAGGGCCCTTTCACCAAAGGGCTAGCAAATCATGTTTCCAATCTTTGACCCATACTTGGTCACCAAGTGTAAACTCATGAATCTGTTCCCCAAGGGGGAACAGCACCCTTTCTTGTAAAAACTTATTTACCCAATTTATTACCTTACCCAGTTCCATCTGCTGTGAAATCCTATGCCCCCCTTACCTGAGACAAATTTGTTGACACTTGTTTTATTATGTGAGGGGGCCTCCCATACACAATTTCATATGGAGAATAGCCTTGGGACTGTGGGGTCATCCTGAGTCTGAGCAGAGCCATTGGAAGCAAGTACACTCAGGAGAAGTCAGTCTCTATGATCCACTTGGAGAGTCTCTTTAAGTGTCGGGTTGGTTCATTCCACCATCTCAGAACTCTGGGCCTATATGCAGTGTGCAGTTTCCATTTGATGTTTAAAGTTTTGCTTACTTGCTGCACTAAATCAGCTACAAAAGCTGGGCCATTGCTTGATCCAATGCTGGTAGGAAATCCAAATCTGGGAACTATTTCCCTAAGCAGGCACCGGGCTACTTCTGATATTCTTTCAGTCCAGGTAGGAAAAGCTTTTACCCATCTCGAGAATGTACATACCATGACCAGCAGGTAACAGTAGTATCGGTGAGGTTTCATTTCAGTGAAGTCCACTCCCAGGTGTTCAAGGGGCAGCATGCCTTTCAGCTTAATACCTGGAGGTTTTTGTCTGAATACCCGAGAGGCAGCATTTGAGCAGGTAGCATGGCCTAGGTGGGTCACTTGGTGTGTTTGGCTTACCAGATTGTGTGCCAGCTCCTCTAGTACCAATAATTTGCCACTTGGCAATTCCTACCATCTCTTTTCAGTCTTGATGGCCCCTTCCGCTTTGGCTCACCTGATAGCTGTTGTCCTTGTTTTATCAGGCTAGTGCCATCAGTATATAGGACCCAATTAGGGTCTGGAACCTTGTGCCCTTCTTTAAAACAAACCCCAGATACCTTACCTCTTAAGGTATCTTAAGGTATAAGTAAGATACCTTACTTTTTGTAGATCTGTGCCTTCTTCTTCAACACTCGGTAACCTGCTTCCATCAACAGCTGGAGCAGTGTATTTGTCCCTTTCCAGCATTTTTCCTTGGTCTCAGCAGCCAGCAGCAGTTCATCTCCATATTGTAGGAGCCAACATCCATACTCTTCTGGATGGAATCAGGTCAGAAGCCAAGGCTTCCCCAGAGATGGTTGGGGAATTCTTAAACCCTTGTGGGGGAGTCCAGGTGAGCTGTTGTTTGGTGTCCCCGACTGGATCTTCCCATTCAAAAGCAAAGATGGGCTGTGACGCTGGGGTGAGGCGTACGCAGAAGAAGGCATCCTTGAGATCTAGGCGAGTATGAACTTTAGTCCTCGGCGGGAGGAGGCTAACTAAGGTATAGGGGTTTGGAACAGTGGGGTGTAAAGTCGCAGTAATCATGGTTTACTAGCCTGAGATCTTGTCCAGGCCTATAGTCCTGTCCTCCTTCCCTGTTGACTGGCAGGATTGGCGTATTCCAAGCCGACTGGCACTCTACTAGAATGCCCGCTTGTTTCAATCTATTGATGTGGGGCAGTATGCCAGCCCAGGCCTCTATCGGTAGCAGGTACTGGCGCTTTCTAATCGGGATGGTGCCTGGTTGAGTTCTATTATCACTGGGGCTCGATGTTTACCCAGCCTGGGGGGTGGGGGGGCTGTCTTCTGCCCAGACCTCAGGGAATAATTGAGTTAGCTCTCTCTTGTGCTCTTCCAGCCCACCCGGTTTTTCCTTTGGAGGTTCACGCAACCTCCACTCATCTTGGGGTGGTATTGAGAGAGACAGAGCAAATAACTCATAGTGTCCATCCGGAAGGTGGGCCTTTCCTCAGGGGAGAAAGTCACTGGTGCTCCTAGTTTGGAGAGCAAGTCTTTTCCCAACAAGGGTACTGGGCACTCAGGAATGTAGAGGAATTCATGAATCACTTGGTGCCCCCCCCCCCCCATCTGACATTTTCTGGGCTGGCAAAACGATTTAATCATCTCTTCTTCTCCCAATACCCCAGTTACAGCGGTAGTCTTTTTGGACAGTGGTGCCACAGGTTTGGTTACTACCGACAGTTCTGCTCCTGTATCCACCATGAAGTCAATGTTTTGGTCCCCCACTTTTAAGGTTACCATGGACTCTCAGGGACCTGATATCTCTGAGCCCTGGCAGCCCTATTTAAATCCAAGTCAGCAAGCCCCACAAGTGCGGGAGCTTCCTCTTCCTTCCTTGCCTTAGGGCATTCATTCTTCCAGTGGCCAAAAGCTTGCACCGGGCACACTGGTTTGGCTGTAACAGGGCCCAGGGCCTCCGTTGGGACCGGCTGAAGGACTGTCCTGTCCCTGGGGCAGATGAGGTTTTCTGGAGGGCCTAAGATAGGCTTTCCCAGGGCAGCAGCTTGCACTGTAAGTCTCTTGTCTGTTCTTTTTCATCCCCTCCGGCTCTCTGGCAGAGCGCAGTCTCTGCTTAATTCCAGTGTCTCTCTCCCCTTCTTGTCAGTACTCACCGGGAGAGGTGGGTGTAGCTTGGGCGGTTTGGCTGGAGCTGGATCCTGAAAGTGTTGGCCAGAGGCTTCTGTCACCGGGATCAGAGCCTGCCAAAACGGTGGCTCTATGAACTCCAGGAGAGCTGGCAGAAGAGCAGCGGCTGCTGTAGGAACTTCACCTGGCCCTGGATCGGGCATTAAGGCGGCCTCTGGTCCTGGTGAAGCACTGGGAGGCAGGCGTGTCACTATCCCATATGGGGGAGGGGGTCAGGTCATCCCCGTCCAAATCCTGTAGAACTTCCTTTTTTTATCATCAGTCAAGTTTTGTGCCATTAATATTTTTCCCTTTCCCTTCTGGATACAGAACCTTGTCCAAGTAGGAGGGTCTTGAGCTAACCCTAGCCATGAGGCAATATATGGATATTGATCCAGGTGTCCTGGATCTCCTGTGACTACTGTATAGATTGCTTCCACTATTTTTGAGTTATTGGTGTTCTCTGGTGGCCGTCCTACTCCCATAGGGGGCCATTCGACCTCACAGAGTATGTGGAGGTGGTTAGGTTTCATCTTCACCCCATAGTCTCCTCCTAATACCTTCTTTAAATGTTTAATCATGCACTCCAATACAGTTGCCTTAGATTCACTTCCCCCCATCTTGCTTACCTTCTCGGACCTTCTACTTTTCCTTTTCGTTCTGTCTACGAAGTTCTCAGTACCCTATGTACTTCTGATATTTCCAGTCAAGGACACTTAAATTGCCATTCTGCCTCCTTCCTAATTGGGGTGAGAAGAGCCTTACCTGCCAGACCCAGAGGGAGAAGGGGGATCGGCGTGTCTTCACTTGCCGGTCAGCACAGCTGAACCAGAACACCACGTGGTCCAAGACTGTTTCTCCCTTAAAGTCCATTCTGCCTTGGTGGGCTTGATCAGGTGTGGGTGAAAACACAGATGGGTTAAATATCCCATGTCCCATGCCATCTCTGGAAAAGCCAGTTCATACTCACTTATGTATCCCCCTCCTTCTAGCCTAACAATTCCAAGGGGGTCAAGAATTTCACAGCAGACAGGACACCTCCTGGGGGAGGGCAGAATACGTGCATACAAGGACCAGTTTCCTATCCTAAAAATCCCCTGGCGATCACTTGGTAATAATTTCCCCTGAGACGGCATGGACACACCTCCTAAGTGACCTTCATAAATTCCCCTCCTAAGCCCTAGCACACTGGGCGACCTGTGTACCAAGCAACCGCCGCCTGCCTATTCCAGGCTCCTGTGGGTCCGTGCTCCTTCTCGTCCCTCCCAGGGGGGTGATCAGGCCCCCTCTTCCACCCTGCTGGGTGGGTTCCTCCTCACCTGAGCACTCAGTTCCCCTGCTGCTGCCCACTACCTGCTGACGTGAAAGATCCGGGCGTTGAGAAGCAGAATCCTTCCAGAAGGGTGAGGCGCCTTTCCCCCTCTAGAAGATTCAAGCTACAAAGCCTCGGGGTGGCCTCAAATGAGACCTGTCTCCTCAAAGTGAGGAGTTTCCCGGCCCATGCACCAAATGTTATAGCCACACTTTCCGGGAAACAAACTTACTCAGAAAGACAATGCAGATGGTGGAGTGCAGTTTATTACACCGGCGGGCCCAAGGCAGAACCTCCTCTTAGCCAAGGACCAGTCATACACTTAGTAATACAAGAAATAATAATCTTGTGAAACAAGCAAAATACAAATGGTATAGTTAATGACATTAGTGGAATTAAAAGTAATTATTTTAGCCATGAGCCTCCCACACCAAAGCGGGTTTCTTTTTAAAAAAGATCATTAAGACAAGGGAATGGGTCACTTAAAGCAGAAATCTTTCTGCTGTAACCACAGATTTTTCTTGTGGTTAATCAAATGTGTTACATTAAAGGATTTATCAGGTATGAAAATATAGCATTCAGTTTGAATTATAGCACAGTAATCTCCCTGAGATGCTGTAAGTTGTCAAGGGCCTTGCAGTTGTAGCACTGACTTTCTCATCATAGAGATTTCAGAATTCAGTAGGCTAATAGTCTGGTTACTATCACTTAAAGCTTATGAAAGTTGTTAAGGTTTTGATATGACCAATTACCTCTTCTGACACCATTGATCACAACAAACAGTAGAAAATTCTTAAAGAGATGAGACCACTTGACCTGCCTCCTGAGAAATCTGTATGCAGGTCAAGAAGCAACAGTTAGAACTGGACATGAAACAACAGACTGGTTCCAAATTGAGAAAGGAGTATGTCAAGGCTGTATATTGTCACCCTGCTTATTTAACTTCTATGCAGAGTACATCATGAGAAATGCTGGACTGGATGAAGCACAAGCTGGAATCAAGATTTCTGGGAGAAATATCAATAACCTCAGATATGCAGATGACACCACCTTTATGGCAGAAAGTGAAGAGGAACTAAAGAGCCTCTTGATGAAAGTGAAAGAGGAGAGTGAAAAAGTTGGCTTAAAACTCAACATTCAGAAAATTAAGATTGTGACATCTGGTCCCATCACTTCATGGCAAATAGTTAGGGAAATAATGGAAACAGTGAGACGCTTTATTTTCTTGGACTCCAAAATTACTGCAGATGATGACTGCAGCCATGAAATTAAAAGACACTTGCTCCTTGGAAGAAAAGTTGTGACCAACCTAGACAGCATATTAAAAAGCAGAGACATTACTTTACCAACAAAAGTCTGGCTCATCAAAGCTATGGTTTTTCCAGTGGTCATATATGGATGTGAGATTTGGACTATAAAGAAAGCTGAGTGCTGAAGAATTGGTGCTTTTTAACTGTGATGTTGGACAAGACTGTTGAGAGTCCCTTGGACAGCAAGGAGATCCAATGAGTCCATCCTAAAGGAAATGAGCCCTAAATATTCATTGGAAGGACTGATGGTGAAGCTGAAACTCCAGTACTTTGGCCACCTGATTTGAATAACTGACTCATTGGAAAAGGTCTTGATGCTGGGAAAGATTGAAGGCAGGAAGACAAAGGGACAACAGAGGATGAGATGGTTGGATGGCATCACCATTGCGATGGATATGAGTTTGAGTAGGCTCCAGGAGTTGGTGATGGACAGGGAAGCCTGGAGTGCTTCAGTCCATGGGGTCTCAAAGAGTTGGACAGGACTGAATGACTGAACAGACTGACTGAACTGAACCCCACTGAAGGCGTGCACACACACGCGCACAAAGCTGCTAAATGGTCATACCAGTAGAATACAGATCTTGGACCCACTGAGATCATACCAATGGTAGATTGGTTGGGGTTACCTCTAGTTTGTTAACATGTATGACCTTAAATTCATAGGAATCCTAGGCTACACCTTTGTATCCATCCCTGTAGATGTCAAGGCCATAAATTAGTGCCACAAAACCTTTGAGTTCCATACCAATTACTCTAAGGGTAAATAAAAATAGGCATAGTTCATAAAGCACCCAGGTTTTTCTCATAATTACCAGGTTGATCATTTTCAGTATGATTTAACCCTTCCCAACATAAAGGAGCTTTTAAACTTAAATGACCATAGCCTGGTGTTAACCATGTAGATCCATCCCATAATCATGGGAGCTTTCCTTGTAATAGATGAGAGGTTAATTTTTTTTTTTATTGAGACTTACTTAGCTCATCACTCCAATTGAGTTCAAATGACTCTAAGAGAAAACTTAAATCTATGGCCAGCATCAGAGCATGTATTTTTAATTGGCCAGGTGAGAGGATCCCATCTTGTCATATCATGAATAGATAGAACAGGACTGAACACTTATCTAAAATAAATTTCCTTGGGGGTATCCAATCAGAGCCCTGGAGAACAAAAATCCACCAAGTAACCCAGAAGTATTAGACACAGGTAATTGGCCACAACCCAGTAATTGGATTGAGTTTTAAATTAGCATAGAATTATGTCCATGATAGAAAACATTTGATTGATAAGCATAGGTCCAAGGAATCAAGAAAACATTATAAGTGATCATACAAGTCAGATCAGCATCTTGGGCAAGCTGTCTACTTCTGATGTCATCTTCTTCTCTTCCTAGGGTAGTGTAGTTGCCTCTGTTTGACCATTGTTTTAAGGTGAGTTTTAGGTCAGCAGGCCCCACTATAGACCAGTCCAGCTTAGAGGCCTTTGGAAGTGGGAGTTAACCCAAGAGTCAGTTTCCCTTCAATTTCACTGGGCATGAACTAGTTAAGAGTACCTGATAGAAAGGTCCTTATATCCAGGTTGTAGACAGTTCCTTAAATTATGTCTTCTTCCAGTCTTGGTTACAGGTCATGTGTGAGGCATCTGATCTTCATCCAAAAATAGATTACTGAGATAAGCTTCAGAAACAACCCTAGAGTGTCCTTTAATAATTTAATTAAATTTTACATTAATATAACCTAATAGCAAAGAACTATCTAGGAAATGAGTCTTAGTAGATATAGACCTCCATTAACAAACTAGGATTTAACATTCATTGAAACATCTTTTTCTCCCTAAAATCACCCATCATTTTAACCAAATATAGCTAAATTAAGACTTGTTTGTAATATAGGTCTGGTCTCAATAAACTTGGCCTGATGATTTATATAACCATAATTGATCAAAGACACTTTGGCTTTGCTTAAACTTTTACAGAGTCTCAGACTGAACTTTTAAAATAAAACCTTTCAGGGCTAGGAAAGTCATCCCAAAGGTTTATCACAAACTTTGTCTAACAGATCTAAGTGAATTCCTCCCTTCTCAAGGTCTCCAAAATTTCTTGAAATTTCTGTACCTGTTTGTGGGATAACCTTCTAACTTATCTAATAAAGTTACCGGAAACTAAGTTTCCAAATCAATGGAAAATGGTGGAGTAAAGGACATGTGCTCATACTCTCCTTCGAGAACTCCAAAATTACAACTAGCTGCTGAACAACCATCAATAAGAGAATGTTGGATCCCACCAAAAAAATATACCCCATGTCCAAGGGCAAAGGAGAATCCCCAGCAAGATGGTAGGAGGGGTGAAATCACATTTAGAATCAAACCCCAAACCCACCAGGGTGCTTGGAGGGCTCAGACAAAACCTTGTGTGCACCAGGAGACTCCACAGAGTCTGAGCCAGACCTCTTTGAGTGTTTGAGTGTCTCCTGTGGAGGCACAGGTCAGCAGTGGTCTGCTGCAGGAGCAGGGGCTCTGGGTGCAGCAGACCTGGGTATGGCATTAGCCCTCTTGGAGGAGGTGGCCATTTATCCCACCATAGAGCCACCAGAACTTACACAGGACTGGGGAAATAGACTCTTGGAAGCCACAAACAAAATTTTCTGCACACCAGGACCCAGAGACCCCACAGAGACTGAGCCAGAACTGTGTTTGAGTGTCTCCTGTAGAGGTACGGGTCAGCAGTGGCCTGCCACAGGGGCAGGGGTTCTGGGTGCAGCAGACCTGGGCATGGCATAAGCCCTCTAGGAGGAGGTCACCTTTAACTCCACGATAGAGCCACCAGAACTTACACAGGACTGGGAAACAGACTCTTGGAGGGTACAAACAAAACCTGTGAGCACCAGGACCCAGGAGAAAGGAGCAGTGACCCCACAAGAGACTGACTCAGACTTGCCCAGGAGTGTCCAGGAGTCTCTGGCGAAGGCATGCATCAGTGGTGCCCTGGTGCACGGCTGGGGACACTGAGCTGAGCCCTGAAGAATTGATGCTTTTGAACTGTGGTGTTGGAGAAGACTCTTGAGAGTCCTGTGGACTGCAAGGAGATCAAACCAGTTCATCCTAAAGGAAATCAGACCTGAATATTCATTGGAGGGACTGATGCTAAAGCTGAAACTCCAATAATTTGCCCACCTGATGCAAAGAACTGATTTATTGAAAAGACCCTGATGCTGGGAATAATTGAAGGTGGGAGGAGAAGGGGACAAGAAAGGATGAGATGGTTGGATGGCATCACTGACACGACGGACATGAGTTTGAGTAAGCTCTGAGAGGTGGTGATGGACAGGGAAGCCTGGTGTGATGCAGTCCATGGGGTCACAGAGAGTCGGACACGACTGAGTGACTGAACTGAAGAGTTTACAATCTCTTGAGGGTTCAAATAGAGAGAAAAGATAAATGTTTCAATTTGTTTATAAAATTTTGGCAAATTGCTGTCATAATTAGTTTGAGGGAAAGGTTTTTCTTACACCTGGAAAACACAGATTTAACCCCAAAATTTTTTAGATAGAAACCATGAAAGTATAAGCATATTTGCCAGTTCATTCAGTCCTTTTGTTTACCTTTGTGAAGTCAGCAGTTTTTACATTAGAATCCTTACCTAGTTCAGAAACAGGTATTTATCCAAAAGTCCTTTCTATAAATCTTCTTTAAGAGGAAGCACTTTTTGTGAAACGTGGTTAGTGTTGTGACAATATTTTGAGATAGTAACTAAAATAATGTCTGACAACATTTTACCCAAACATATCAGAATTTTAGGACCTCTACACAGTTTCTAGGATATCTATATTAGTAACATTTACCATACAATATAACCCAAGACTTATTACTCATTTGACAATATTCCCCATGTAATTCTGTATACAAAATGAACCTAATTAGCATAATATCTCTCTTTGGTTTTTTTCAGGGGCCCTCTGAAGCATCCCAAAGTTAGCTAGAAATCTTCTTCGTTAGAATGATTTAGGAAGTTTTGTCAACAAATATCAAAAAGGTTTAGAACACTCAGTCAGATGGGATCATAGATCATTGTGAAACAATACTATTCACTTAGCCAAAGTAATGATAAAGGATTTCAGAACAGATCTTTTAAGAGATAAAGAAACTTAAATCTATTATGAAAGACAGTTCAATATCCGAAGAAAAGATGTCCTCTTAACAGACAGAAAAGCTAAATTCAAGTTTTTGCACCAGCTTGCTTTATTTAAAAGGTAAACCTAAGTAAGTTTATTTTAAACTTAGTCCTAACCATGTACAAAACTCTTTCCTCTTGGTTCACTTTTCATAAACCTTATCACTTTCTGTACCCGTTACTGTGTTCTTCTATCCTAAAAAGCCACCTGTAAGTCAGGCTTACTTCCTTTTCCCTTCAAAAATGCAATTCCATTCCTTATACCTTCTGTACTGAACACACACTTCCTACTTCCCTTAAGCAACCAAGAACTGACTTTTATATTAGCATTTTATAGTTGGTGAGCATAAATACCAGTGATAATTTCTAAAACCTTTGCTTTCTTAGAGAGACCATTTTAAAATGGCACCAAACACCGTTCATTTTTAATCCCAGATCTCTAGTTTCTCTCTAAGAGGAAATTAGTGTTCAGTAGTAAATGTTTCAAAATCTTATTTTATTTGAAAATGACTTACCTATTCAATAGACTTCCAACACTTAGTTTAGCACAACCCTTAGAAGTTCAAGTTACCCCAATCTGGAGAGACTATTTTAGACAGACATTCCTAAAGCATAATTATTCTTAACATTTTTTAGAAGTTTCTTCACTCAAGGTAATTTCCTTGCTGACAAACTTGTAACATATAATATTTAACTTATAGTAAACCTAGGCACAATGAAAATATTCTGCTTAATGTTAATTACTCTTAGACATATCTATATTAGTTAGATCAAACAAACATTAATGTCAGGTATTTAATACTGAATATTTCCCAGTTCAAATGAACCTGAAATTCATTTAGGTTAATTTCTCTTGTATTTAGAATTATTTTACTTGTAAGCACCTACTTTTTTTAAAAGCTAATTAGATTAGAGCTCATTTACACACTGATCTCAGCAATCAGCAATATTATCCAAAAAACAAAGACACACAGAGACATACATATATCCAATAGACACAAGAGATCCTATAGTTTTGTTTTCCAAACTCAGTTATGAATACTAGTTGTAAAAAAAGTGGTTGGAATAAGATTTTAAAAGGCTTTGTCCACCCCCCCCCCTTTTTTTCTTTTGATTTCAAGAATTAGAGATGGTCTAGATAAGGAATCCAAAGAGCTCTGGTCTAAAGGTATAGGAGGAGTTATTTCTTCAGGGCAAGAATTCTCAAAGAGAATTCTTTTCTTCAAGCTTTCCCTGGAGTCTAAAGAATATTGTGACCACATTGTCAAAAATATATGTTTATGTGATCATAGTTTTATCACCAAAATTTAGACCAGGTAGTGCTCAAATCAGCACTTATAACAAGGACAGATTGGTCTCAGCAGGGATTGTCCCTCTGGGAAAGTGGAGGGTCTTAGTTTGATCTGCCCCAGGCTGTTGATTATAGGAGGAAGTCCTGGACATAAGGGAACTTTAGTCCATTTTCCTATCCTATTGTCAATAAAGATCTAATATTTTTAGGCCATTTTTCTTATCATAGCTATAGATGGACCAGACCAAAAAAATTTTGTTTTTCCAAGGGATTCCCAGGTGGAGTGTGGAACCTTAGAGTGAGCAATTCCCATATTAGCTCGAGCAGTCTGTACCAGATGTCTGCACACTCAAACCAAACCAAACCAGAACTTCAGCAGCCAGGAGTCACACTCTGAAACAAAAGGCAAAGAGATGCCCAGAAATCAAAAGCCAAATGGCATAAACGCCGAACGTGACTTCCCAGTTCCATGAGACCTCTGACCTGGCAGAGTCAGTGCTAACATCCTTTTTTAGCTCTGATATAGTTTCAAGCAATTTTTTGTTTGTTTCCTGTGAAGAAGTTACTCTATCATTTCCTCTTTTAGAAGCTTCTAGATACCAGTCAAAGTAAGCATGGCCAGCTTTTTCTAATTGTGCGCACAAAAATATCAATTTTGAAATATCAAAAGAACCCCAATTTGGCCATTTTAGGTTGAGATCTCTTTTAGTATAATTCCTCCAATTAACTAGGTACTTGCAAGTATGAGCTCCATATGTATTGAACACAAATCTGGCTGGAGTGTTAGTCAGAGGTGGACTTTCTGACAGCCCTATGTTTCTGTTTTTGAGAGATTCTGTTTCCCATTCTAAGCTGAATTTGTCAGGGATAAAAAGCTCTAGTGATCTTGGGTAGTGGGTCCATGTGCTGCTTGTGAGCTTAACTCCTCCAGGAGTCACCCCAGAGCCATTTCAGCTCCTCTTACGTGTCTCGGAGTCTGCCTCCAGCAATCTAAGACCACCATGGCTGCTCAGGTTGCTGAATGGCAAGTTCTTAAGTGCGACCCCAGGATGAGCAAGTATTTTAATTAATGAGTGGGTTTCCCTATGAGACCACTGCACGGTCTGAGGACTCGGCCTCCGCTACTCCCGTAAATTTCTCAGTCACCTGAGAAAACCGAAACCAGCCAGGAGAAGTCTTGTCCCTTTTCTTCAGAGTAAAGCCCTCATTTATTTTCCTCACTTTTATACTGACAAATGCTATAATGGCAGTCAAATTGAGGAAAAGTGTCAGATCAGCCTCTTACTTAACCACTCAGCCAAAAGCATCCAGTCCCCTACAATGGAGCAGACAGCATCTTCCAGCCGAGCCCTGGGTATTCCTTGATTTTTTTCTCCAACCGAGCCCCTCTACCCAGTACCTTTCCACTGGGTGGGTAATTCCCCTGGCATCTTTCAGCCAGCCTGCCACCCAGTATCTTTTCAGTGGGTGGGAATTTCTTGATATCTTTCAACCAAGCCCTACTCAGTGCCTCGACCACGAGTGGGTGCGCCCTGGATATTTCACCCAGTATCTTTCCTACTGGGAAGGGGCAGGTAACCTGCTCTTCTGCCGAATAAAACTCAGAAACTCAACCAATATGGGAGATTCAAGAACCATGAGAGACTTACCCAAATTTGCCTGCACTCCCTAAGGAGGTGGATAGGCACAAGGGGCTGCTGCTGGTACCAAAGCTCCGGTTCCTCGTGGAGTCCAGTTGAAGGAAGGACGTCCACTCTGGGTCCCTTCGTGGTCATAACTGTCGACTAAAAGATGATGTACAACTTAAGAGTTGCAAGTTAAGTTTTATTTGGGGCAAAATGAGGGCTGCAGCCTGGGCGGCAGCATCTCAGAAAGCTCTGAGAGACTGCTCCAAAGCGTCAGTGGGGGAAGGCCAATATATAACGTTTTGGTGAAGGGGGAGTTCAATACCATGAAGTAGTCATTTTACAAAAGGCTTTTTGTTGGTCATGAGGATCTGATGTCACCATGAAGGGATTTCGTGCTTCTCTAGATATGAGGAGATGCAAGGATGGAGATCATAAAATCTGTTCCTAAAAACATCCAGCTATCTAAAGACCTGTCCCACCAGATTTCCCTGGATCACAGAGTGCCTCACTCCACCTTGAACTCCCTCAGGGGTTGTTGAAGGTCAACAGCTGCAGCAGCATGGAGTTCAATCTCCACAGAGACTGATGGCAAATGCCTTTGTTGTTCAGTTGTTGGCAGTGCCTTTGGTAAGTGCCACTTTGTAGTTGACAAATTCCTGGGTCAGGAATATCCCCTGGAGAAGGGAATGGAAACCCACTCCAGTATTCTTGCCTGGTAAATCCCATGGACAGAGGAGCCTGGGGGGCTATATCCATGGGGTTGCAAAGAGTCAGACATGACTGAGCAACTAACACTTTCACTTTCACAGGGTCCTGCTCGGTTTCATTTCCTAACAACATTAAGCAGTGTCGTATGATGGAGGAAGTATTGACCAGGTGTTACTTAAATCTCTGACTCTGTACACCAGTGCTGAATCAGATCCTGGAGGCAGAGTTTTGAGTGAAGTGGAAAAGGAGAGCTTTATTGCTTTGTCAGAAAAGGGAAACATACTGGTTTCTGTATTGAAAAACTGCCCTTTGGAATTCAGAGAAGGTCACGGAAGCTGGAGTCTTGCCTACAAGAGATGGGGGACAGAAAGCCCTCTGTGCCTAGGAGCCCCACAGGTCCCCACTTGATTTCACAGGGAGACTTGGATTCTAGATTTGATTTGTCTATAAATGACTGCTTGACCTTAAATAAATTACTCTTGTCAACTACAAATTGGCACTTGCCAAGAACATTACCAACGACTGAACAACAAGGGCATTTGCCATCTGCCTCTGTGGAGATTGAAACCTGTGCTGCTGCAGCTACTGACCTTCAACACCTCCTAAGGGAGTTCAGGGTGGAGTGAGGCACTCTGTGACCCAGGGAATCTGGTGGGACAGGTCTTTAGATAGTTGGATACTTTCAGGAACAGATTTTATGATCTCCATCCTTGCATCTTCTCATATCTAGAAAACCCCTAAGACCCTTCATGATGACATCAGATCCTTGTGATTAGCAGACAGTCAATCAGTCACTTCAGTCTCTCAGTCATGTCTGACTGTGACCCCATGGACTGCAGCACGCCAGGATTCCCTATCCGTCACCAACTCCCAGAGCTTGCTCAAACTCATGTTCATCGAGTTGGTGATGCCATGCAACCATTTCATCCTCTGTCATCCCTTTCTCCTCCTGCCTTCAATCTTTCCCAGCATCAGGGTCTTTTCCAATGAGTCAGTTCTTCGATTCAGGTGGCCAAAGGGTTGGAGTTTCAGCTTCAGCTACAGTCCTTCCAATGAATATTCAGGACTCATTTCATTTAGGATTTCCTGGTTTGATCTCCTTGCAGTCCAAGGGACTCTCAAGAGTCTTCTCCAACACCACAGTTCAAAAGAATCAATTCTTCAGCACTCAGCTTTCTTTATGGTCCAACTCTCACATCCATACAAGACTACTCAAAAAACTATAGTTTTGACTATATGGACTTTTGTTGGTAAAGCAATGTCTCTGCTTTTTAATATGCTGTCTAGGTTGGTCATAACTTTTCTTCCAAGGACCAAGTGTCCTTTAATTTCATGACTGCAGTCACCATCTGCAGTGATTTTGGAGTCCAAGAAAATAAAGTCTGTCACTGTTTCCATTGTTTCCCCATGTATTTGCCACGAAGTGATGGGAGCAGATGCCATGATCTTCGTTTTTTGAATGTTGAATTTTAAGTCAGCTTTTTCACTCTCTTCTTTCACTTTCATCAAGAGGCTCTTTAGTTCTTCTTTGCTTTCTGTCATAAGGGTGGTATCATCTGCATATCTGAGGTTGTTGATATTTCTCCCAGCAATCTGAATTGCAGCTTGTTCTTCATCCAGCCTGGCATTTTGCATGATGTACTCTGCATGTAAGTTAAATAAGGACGGTGACAATATACAGCTTTGACATTCTCCTTTCCCAATTTGGATCCAGTCTGTTGTTCCATGTTCAGTTCTAACTGTTGCTTCTTCGCCTGCATACAGATTTCATAGGAGGCAGGTCAGGTGGTCTGATATTCCCATTTCTTGAAGATTTTTCCACAGTTTGTTGTGATCCATACAGTCAAAGGCTTTGGCATAGTCAATAAAGCAGAAGTAGATGTTTTTTCTGGAACTCTCTTGCTTTATCAATGATTCAACAGATGTTGACCATTTGATCTGTGGTTCCTTTGCCATTTCTAAATCCAGCTTGAACATCTGGAAGTTTTCGGTTCACATGCTGTTGAAGCCTAGCTTGGAGAATTTTGAGCATTACTTTGCTAGCATGTGAGATGAGTGCAATTGTGTGGTAGATTGAATATTCTTTGGCATTGCCTTTCTTAGGGATTGGAATGAAATCTGACCTTTTCCAGTCCTGTGGCCACTGCTGAGTTTTTCAAATTTGCTGGCATATTGAGTGAAGCACTTTCACAGCATCATCTTTCAGGATTTGAAATAGCTCAACTGGAATTCTATCACCTCTACTAGCTTTGTTCATAGTGAGGCTTCCTAAGGCCCACTTGACTTCACATTCCAGGATGTCTGGCTCTAGGTGAGTGATCACACCATCATGGTTATCTGGATCATTATAGTCTTTTTTGTATAGTTCTTCTGTGTATTCTTGCCATCTCTTCTTAATATCTTCTGCTTCTGTTAGGTCCATTCCATTTCTGTCCTTTATTGTGCCCATCTTTGTGTGAAATGTTCCCTTGGTATCTCTAATTTTCTTGAAGAGATCTCTAGTCTTTCCCATTCTATTGTTTTCCTCTATGTCTGCATTAATCACTGAGGAAGGCTTTCTTATCTCTCCTTGCTATTCTTTGGAACTCTGCCTTCAAACGGGTATATCTTTCCTTTTCTCCTTTGCCTTTAGCTTCTCTTCTTTACTTGATGTTTATAAATTCTCAGACAACCATTTTGCCTTTTTGCATTTCTTTTTCTTGGGGATGGTTTTGATCACAGCCTCCTATACAATGTCACAAACCTCTGTCCATAGTTCTTTGGGCACTCTATCAGATCTAATCCCTTGAATATATTCATCACTTTCACTGTATAGTCACTGGGATTTGATTTAGGTCATACCTGAAGGGTCTAATGGTTTTTCCTACATTCTTCAATTTGTCTGAACTTTGCAATAAGGAGTTCATGATCTGAGCTACAGTCAATTCCCTGTCTTGATTCTGCTGACTGTATAGAGCTTCTCCATCTTCAACTGCAAACAATATAATCAATCTGATTTCAGTATTGACCATCTGGTGATGTTCATGTGTAGAGTCTTCTCTTGTGTTGTTGGAAGAGGGTATTTGCTGTGACCAGTATGTTCTCTTGGCAAAACTCAGCCTTTGCTCTGCTTCATTTTGTACTCCAAGGCCAAACTTGACTGTTACTCCAGGTATCTCTTGACTTCCTACTTTTGCATTCCAGTCCCCAGGATGAAAAGGATATATATATATATATATATATATATATATATACATACATACATACATATTTGGTGTTAGTTCTAGAAGTTCTTGTAGATCCTCATAGAATCATTCAACTTCAGCTTCTTCCACATTAGTGGTTGGGGCATCGACCTGGATTACTCTGATATTGAAAGGTTTTTCTTGGAAATAAACAGAGATCATTCTGTTGTTTTTGAGATTGTATCCAAGTACTGCATTTCAGACTCTTTTGTTGACTATGAGGACTTCTCTATTTCTTCTAAGGGATTTTTGCCCACAGTGATAGATGTAATGGTCATCTGAATTAAATTCATCCTTTCCAGTCCATTTTAGGTCACTGATTCCTAAACTGTTGATGTTCACTGTTGCCATCTCCCATTTGACCACTTCCAGATAATCTTTTGTAAAAGGAGTGCTTAATATATTGAATTCCCGCTTCACCAAAGTCTACATATTGACCTTCCCCCACTGCCTCTTTGGGGCAGTCTCTCAGAGAGGTGCTATCTCCTGGGCTGCAATCCTCTTTTTGCCCCCAATAAAACTTAACTCATGACTCTCAAGTTGTGCAGCTTTTTTTTAGCTGATGCTCTATAACTAGAAGACTCTTGAGAGTCCCTTGGACTGCAAGGAGATCCAACCAGTCAATGCTAAAGGAAATAAGTCCTGAATATTCATTGGGTGGACTGATGCTGAAGCTGAAACTCCAGTACTTTGACCACCTGATGTGAAGAACCGACTCACTGGAAAAGATCCTGATGCTGGGGAAGATTGAGGGCAGGAGGAGAAGGGGGCAACAGAGGATGAAATGGTTAGATAGCATCACTAACTCAATGGACATGAATCTGAGCAAACTCCAGGAGATAGTGAAGGACAGAGAAGTTTGGAGCGCTGCAGTCCGTGGAGTCACAAAGAGTCAGATACAACTTAGTAACTGAACCACAGCAAATAACTAGTTGAGTGGCTTCCAATGTTTTTATCACCTCTGAAAACAAAAATGCATTTTATAACCATGGTCTAATGATTATATATCTATATATATAAAATTGAAAAAAAGTTGCATAATATAGTGCTCATCTTTATGATTTAGAGTATTAGTTTTCTATTGTTGTGCAACAAATTAACACCAATGCAATGGTTTAAAACAACATACATTTTTTATCTCAGTTTTCATAGGTTAGAGTTTTAAGTACAGGTTTAGCTGGATGCTCTGCTCAACTTCTCACAAGCCTGTAATCAAAGTGTCAACTGGCGCTGCCATCTTACCTGTACTTGGGATATTATTCCAAGCTCATGGGATTGTTGGCAGCTTGTTCTTTTTGTTTTTTTCAGGGCCAGCAGGAGAACCTCTCTTTTAAAGGGATTATGTAATTAAGTCAGGCCCATCCAGAATAATCTCTGTTTTGATTATCTCAAAGTCAACTGATTATTGTTGACTGAAGAATAATATACAGTGTAAAAGTTTTGACTTCTGTTTTATTTGGAGATCTTATTGAAGACTATAGCCTAAAAGACAGCCTCTTAGATAGCTCTGAGGAAACATTCTGAAGCGGTAAGAGAGGAGACAGGATATATAGAAGATTTTGTTGAAAAAACAACAAATCATGTAGTCGAAGATAAGATCGCTGCTAATCACAAAAGACAAAAGTCTCAAGTTAATGATTTTATTTCCTTTTTATGTGTGGTAAGATACAAGATCCTGGGATCATTGATATTACTCCTTCAATATGTATCTTAACAGTGTAGGGCCAGTATTGGTGTTTTTTTCCATCCTGAATCCCGCTCAGGAATGCTACAGGGCTGATGGTGGGCAAAAGTCATTGTTTCCTGAAACATCAAGCAATGCTTTTGGGTCTGCATTATGAACCTTGATTATGTTGCAAGATCCCTTCCTTTGCCATGTAACTGTTGCAGGAAAGGGGATCTCTTCCAGGGCCTGAGAGAAGGCTCTTATCTAACATTCAGAAATGAGACACACATGTTGACAAAGCAAGAGATTTTATGGGGAAAGGGTGCCTGGACAGAGCGGCAGGGTAAGGGAACCCAGGAAAACTTCTCTGCCACATGGCTTACAGCCTCAAATTTTATGGTGATGGGGTTAGTTTCTGAGTTGTCTCTGGCCAGTCACTCTGAGTCAGGGTCCTTCCTGGTGGCACATGCATCACTCAACCAGATAGATTCCAGCCAGGAGGATTCTGGGAGGTTGATGGGACATATGGGCTAGAGGCTCCTCTCTCCTTTTGACCTTTTCTGAATTCTTCTGGTTGGTTGTAGCTTGTAAGTTCCTCATTCCTTACCAGGATTTCCTGCTTAAGATAACTCATGCAAGTGGTTACTATGGTGCCTGGCCAGAGTGGGCAGTTTTAGCCAGTGATTCTCCTAACATGACTACCATAATTTTGGGAATGATGTCCTATTATATTCAGAGCTCCTGCCCACACTCAATGGGAGGGCATGACAAAAGGTCACTGGGGATGTGATCTGAGAATTCTGCCTACCACAAATAGGCAGAATACTCTGGCATTTTCTACTTTTTTCTTTTCTTTAAAAAATTAGATTTTTTTCTTTTTTGTCACCCAACTAATGGATTAGGACCACTAGTTTGAAAACCTTAGACTGGATATTTTTAAGCACCAAGAATTCATGTTCTTAAGCACATCTCAGACCATTGGGTGTGTACAGGGCTCTGGTCATAGGGCAGGAGACAGTTGTATTAATAACTTGTGCAGAGAGCATGAGGTTATCATCAGTAACTTGATTGAGCTTCTTTGGCTCTGATCCTCACAGAGAACTCCTGTCCTTCCATCTTGGGAGGGGAGCCTCTCAGCATGCTGCTGGAGCTTATCTAGACACCTCTCAAGAGGGAGGAACAATCAGGGCAAGCTCAGAAGCAGTCAACTCTCATGGATTTTGCCTGGCTCATTAGTTCAAAGGAATGCCCGGGAGGCAGGGTGATGTGGGGGAGCAGGAAGCAGACCCAGGCCCAACACAGCCACCAGCTTTGTGACCTGCTCAGGACAAGTCTCTTTTCTGGGCCTGAGTTTCCACCTCTGAAAAAGAGATGCTGAAGGACTGTTCACGTATTCAGAACATTTGTGAATCTGAAAGGAAGCAGAACTGCCATATTTCTTAGAGGCTGAGTCAGGAAGGGGACCACCTCCAACAGGTGGCTTCATTCTGCAGGCCACTAACTGAGTCTTTTCCAGGAAATCAGGCAGTGAGAAGCCAGACTATGAACTCCCCAGGAGCAGGGATGAAGGCCTCCCCAGGAGCAGGGATGAAGGCCTCCCCACAGAACCTGGCACCCAAATCTTGCTTTAGCTAAACAGGGGAACTCTGGAATGATTTTTGTTGCTGTTTGTTTTTTTAAACTCCGGAATCCCAGATTCCACTTTGAAAGCCACCATCTTGCTCATGGAAAGGACTGACCCTGAGTACCTCAGGCTGTAGGGCTATGGAAATGGCCTTCAAAAATTCTTAAAGGAAACCAGAATTTTATTCAGAAGCTGTTGGGGCCATGGGATGGTCCAAAGCTGGGTGACTCAGATCTGTGCTAGCTACCCGGATCTGTCTGAGAGCTGAGGCATCTGCGGGAGATTTTAGCACCTTATCTCCTTTTAGAACCATCCCAGGGATTTCCCTGTTGGTCCAGTGGCTAAGACTCTGTGCTTTCAATGCAGGGAGACCTAAGTTTGATCCCTGATCAAGGAACTAGATCCTACATGCCACAACTAAGATTTTGCATGTGGCAACTAAGACCTGGTACAGCCAAATAAATATATAAATAAAAATGAACACTAAAAGCAAAACAGAAAGAATCACTCCCAGCTCATGTCTAAGGTGGGAAAGTGAGATAGGAGTCCAGCAGTGGAGGGAAAGGACTTATGGGTTGAACTGAGAAATGGGGAAAGAGAGGTAGGGATAGGAGAAGGGAAAGAAAGGAGTGAGAGAGAGAGAGGGAAAGAAGAAAGGATGGATTTTTAACAATAGATCTTCTTCCCCTGGGAAATTTTCAGAGGCAATCCCACCTCCCATCTCCAAAACTCAATATCCTCTCTCTCTTTCTTTCTTTCTTTTTTTTTTTTTTTCTAATATGAGTTGCTGAGCTACTGCAAAGGGAGCTGAACTGAGACACTGAAAAGTCCACTTCAGGATCAATATGGAAAAGTTTAAGAGACTTAAATCAATATGGAAAAGTTTAAGAGACATCCAGATTGTCTTCTGGGCTTCAGAAGTAGGTGGCCCCTAGACAGAGACATATTCACAATATCAGCACTTATCAGTATTAAATATAGTCTCCATTTGTTGACTCATTTGTAACTCATAAGTCCTCACCTGGCAGAGGACTTGGTAGGGAAGAGGGGTATTCCTTTCCAGCCTGCTCAAATGTCCCATAAGGTAGGAAACCCTGCCTGCCTCTCAGCGCTGCTGGGGCAGAAGAGATGTTCACGGTGAGCCTTCCTGTAAGCAGAGGAAGCTGGGTTTAGGATGGCTGTGGGGTAAATAAGTAAGTTCATGTGGCCTCTCTCTCCCCAGTGACATTGGCCCCTACCTCCAACCGTGGGATGGGTGGAAGGAATGTATCCTGGCCTCTGTGGGAGCAGCTGAGTCAGCCATGCGCCTGGAGGAAAAAGGCCCTCTGTGACTCATCGGCAGCTTTTCATTGCCCCAGGACAGTGCCAGAAGGAGAAATGTGTGCACACAGGGGCTCAGAACCAGGCTCGGGAGCCCAGCCTTGCAAGCCAAGGGCACAAAGCCCAGAAGCCTGCGAAGAGGGGAGTGCTCCGATTTCTCTGTGAAAAGGGAGAAGGTGATTGTGCAGGGGAATGGCCCTGGCAACTCTCTGGACCCCAGTGCCGGCCATCAGTTCTGGGGGGTTACCCAGGGCAACTTCAGTCTTCTGGATCTCTTCCCTCTGCTACTTGTGTGTATGCTTAGAGATGCTCATTGCTTTCAGTATCAACATAAGGAAAGCTAATTAGGAAGGTGAATCCACTGCAAGATAAATGGTGTGACGGATTTACAAAGGAATGAATTATCTATTGTTTGGAATTGTTCTGCCCTGCTCTGCTTCCATTAGCACAGCTTGTGGCAAGCCAAGCGGGAACCAAAGTTGCTCCATAATGGAACAGTATGTAGTAAGGGTCACAAGAGTGCTATAGACAACATGCACAAATAAGGTTCAAGAGATCATTTTAGGCAGGGGTGCTAGAAAAGGTTTCTTAGAGTTGGAAATTGATCTTGGCTTTGAACGTGGGGTGATATTCTATGACATAATTTGTTAGAGCTCTTGTAATGTCATTGTATAATTTTACCATAATTTATTTAATCAATTCCCTATTGTCAGACATTTAAGCTATTTCCAATATTTGGTATTATAAGGAACACTATAATGAACATCCTTATACGCACAGTTTTACAAACTTAACCATTTTTTTAAAAGGATGTGTTTCTTTAAAGGGAGTTGATGAGTCAAAGAGTTTGCACAAACTTTTAAAAATCATCATTTTTTTTCTGATTACCAAATTTATATATACTCATTATAAAACACACTGTAAAACACAACATAACGCTATGGTTTTGAAAATGAAAGTCTCCTGTAATCCCATATCCTGGAATATTTTCTGATAACAGTTTGGTATATATATTTAAAACTTTTAAAATGTTTTTAGTGTTTCAACATGTGAAACACTAACATGTTGTAACATACACACCTCCAAAGATGGACTTTCTGTCATACTTAGAATGGATTCCAGAACCTTTGCCTGGCCTGGCCTCAGGTGGCCGTTGTGGTCCCACTCTCCCGCGCCTTCCCTTCACTCCAGTTGCAGAGTGCTCCTTCTTGCTTCTAGAGCCAGTTACACTTGCCACTACTCCTCCTGGCTTTATGTTGGCTGATCCCCCTGATTGGAATGTCCTTTCCCCAAATATTCACAAGGTTCTTGCCCTCACTTTATTCAGGTGTCTGCTCAAATCTTACCATTCTAGAGGGTCTTTCACTGATCACTCTACCTAAAATAACCCAGACATTTTTTTCATTGTTGTTGTTCAGCCCCTCAGTTGTGTCCGACTGTTTGTGTCCCCATGGACTGCAACATGCCAGGCTTCCCTGTATTTCACCATTTCCTTGAGTTTGCTCAGACTCGTGTCAATTGAGTCAATGATGCCATCCAACTATCTCATCCTCTGTCATCCCCTTCTCCTCCAGCCTTCAATCTTTCCCAGCATCAGGGTCTTTTCCAATGAGTCAGCTGTTCACATCAGATGGTCAAATTATTGGAGCTTCAACTTCAGCATCTGTCCTTTCAGTGAATATTCAGGGTTGATTTTCTTTAGAATTGACTGGTTTGATCTCCTTGCTGTCTAAGGAACTCTCAGGAGTCTTCTCCAACACCACAGTTCCAAGGTATCAATTCTTTGGCGCTCAGCCTTTTTTATTGTCCAGCTCTCACATCTGTGCATGACTACTGGAAAAACCATAGCTTTGACTAAACAGATCTTTGTAGGCAAAGTAATGTCTCTGCCTTTTAATACACTGCTTCTGTTTGTCATTCCTTTTCTTCCAAGGAGCAAGCATCTTTTAATTTCCTGGCTGCAGTCACCGTCTGCAGTGATTTTAGAGCCCAAGAAAATAAAGCCTGTCACAGTTTCCATTGTTTTCCCATTTATTTGCCATGAAGTGATGGAACTACATGCCATGATCTTTGTTTTTTGAATGTTGAGTTTTAAGTCAGCTTTTTCACTCTCCTTTTTCACCTTCATCAAGAGGCTCTTTAATTCCTCTTCACTTTCTGCCATAAAGGTGATGTCATCTGCATAACTGAGGTTATTGGTATTTCTCCTGGAAATCTTGATTCCAGCTTATGCTTCATCCAGCCTGGCATTTTCCATGATGTACTCTCCATAGAAGTTAAATAAGTGAAATGACAATATACAGCCTTGATGTATTTCTTTCCCAATTTGGAACCAGTCCATTGTTTCATGTCTGGTTCTAACTGTTGCTTTTTGACCTGCATACAGATTTCTCAGGAGTCAGGTAAGGTTGTCTAATATTCCCATCTCTTTCAGAATTTTCTACAGTTTATTGTGATCCACAGAGTCAAAGATTTTACCATAGGCAATGAAGCAGAAGTAGATGTTTTTCTGGAATTCTCTTGCTTTTTCAATGATCCAACAGATGTTGATAATTTGCTATCTGGTTCCTCTGCCTTTTCTAAATCCAGCTTGCACATCTGAAAATTCTTGGTTCACCTACTATGGAAGCCTAGCTTGAAGGATTTTGAACATTACTTTGCTAGCGTGTGAAATGAGTGCAATTGTGTGGTTGTCTGAACATTCTTTGGCATTGCCTTTCTTTGGGATTGGAATGAAAACTGACCTTTTCCAGTCCTGTGGCCGTTAGTGAGTTTTCCAAGTGTTTTTCCTAGCACTCATCATTACCTGACACAATATGTGGGTGCTCAGTCACTAAGCTGTATTCAACTCTTTGCAACCTCAAGTACTGTAGCCTGCCAGACTCCTTTGTCCATGGGATTTCCCAGGCAAGAATGGAGTGGGTTGCCATTACCTTCTCCAGGGGATCTTCCTGACTCAGGGATTGAAGTCATGTCTCCTACATTGAAGGCAGTTTCCTTACCACTGAGCTACCTGGGAAGCCCTGAAATATTGTGTGTGTGTGTGTGTGTGTGTGTGTGTGTGTGTGTGTAGCTTGTCTAGAAAGCTCTGTGAGAAGAAAGAAATGTCTTGTCCTCTGAGCATCCCCATTACTTGGAACAGTAACTGGCACATAGCAGGTGTTCAATAAATGCATGTTAAATAACTGAATAAGATGAAACTAAATCATATTTATTATTCTGAAGCCTCCTTTTTAACTTAACAGTATATCAGATATATCTTTTCACATTGACATGTAAATCTTTTTTAGTCTTTCTAAGGCTCTAAAAAACAGAGACATTACTTTACCAGCAAAGGTCTGTCTAGTCAAAGTATGGTTTTTCAAGTAGTCATGTATGGATGTGAGAGCTGGACTATAAAGAAAGCTGAGCACTGAAGAATTGATGCTTTTGAAATTCAGTGTTGGAGAAGACTCTTGAGAGTCCCTTGGACTGCAAGGCGATCCAACCTGTCAATCCTAAAGGAAATCGGTCCTGAATATTCACTGGAAGGACTGAGGCTGAAGTTGAAACTTCAATACTTTGGCCACCTGATGCAAAGAACTGACTTATTGGAAAAGACCCTAATGCTGGGAAAGATTGAAGGTGGGAGGAGAAGGGAACAACAGAGGATGAGATGGTTGGATGGCATCACCAATGCGATGGACATGAGTTTGAGCAGGCTTCAGGAGTTGGTGATGGACAGAGAAGCCTGGTGTGCTGCAGTCCAAGGGGGCGCAAAGAATCAGACATGACTGAGCGACTGAACTGAACTGAAGGCTCTGCAGTTGTAATTTGTTTACCAATTCTCTTTTGATAGGCATTTGGGTTGTTTTCAATTTTTCAATATTATAGACAATTATGCATCACACATCCTTGAATATGTATCTTTGCATGCTTTTAATATTGTATATAATTTATCTGGAGAAGGAAATGCCAACCCACACCAGTATTCTTGCCTGGAGCATCCCAGGGCCAACCTGGCGGGCTTCAGTCCATGGGGCTGCAGAGTCAGACACGACTGAGCAGCTAAGCACAAATGTCCTTTATCTGAGATGTTGAAAAACCCTCCAAGCATGAATGTCTAACATCATGTTGGAAATACAGATGTGGATCTGAGTGATACCAGCCTGCAGGTGGATTGGAGACTTCTTCACACTGACATGATCACTGAAATCATAGGAATCAATGCAATATAAAGAAGGAAATTGAACAAAGCTCAGAAATATGATTCTTAAGCATGTCTGTATCTAGATGGTAGGAGGAGGAGGGCAAGAAATTATTCATTCATTTGACAAATATGTGTTGACTGGTATTTTCTATAAGTTGGGAATATAACCAACATGAGTGACATAGACCTTACCCCTGCCTTGATCTCATCCTGCTGCTGCTAAGTTGCTTCAGTCGCATCCGACCCTGTGCGACCCCATAGACAGCAGCAGCCCACCAGGCTCTTCTGTCCCTGGGATTCTCCAGGCAAGAATACTGGAGTGGGTTGCCATTTCCTTCTCCAATGCATGAAAGTGAAAAGTGAAAGTGAAGTCGATCAGTTGTGTCCGACTCTTTGCGACCCCATGGACTGCAGCCTACCAGGCTCCTCCGTCCATGGGACTTTCCAGGCAAGAGTACTGGAGTAGGTTGCCATTTCCTTCTCCAGCTGGATCTTATGGCTTAGATTCTAATGGAAAGAAGGACATGGAAAATAACAAATCAGAAAATCTAGTGACTGAACAACAATGTTACAACTGTCAACAAAATAACATAACATTGTAATCATAAATCTGCCATTTCTTGTCTGTGAACTTTGCTCTGATCTCTAGCAGATATTTATACATATTCTGTCCTTTGATGTATTTCTTGCCAAAACCCATGAGAAAGGAAGTATAATTATATTAATGCTTATTATAATTTAATTCCACTAATAATTATTATAATCAGTAATTATTAAAATTTTTATTTTAATAAAACATATTAAACTTTTTCAACAAGCCAAAAAAAAATCAGAAAGTCATAATAGGGTAAATAGGATAGGGTGGCACTAATGTGCAGAGGTGGGGAACTACCACAGACTAGAGATTTTAAGGCATGTATTCTAGAAGTAACATTTAAACTAAGACTGGAGTAAGTTGGAGTTAGCCAGGAGAAGGGCTGAAGGTCAGGCATGGGGAAGTGTTTCAGGCTAAGAGAGGCTGGGAGGCATGAATGGCGCATCCAGGTCATTGAAGGAAAAAGTCAGATCACTGAAAGAAAAAGCTGATGTGACAGAAGAGTTGAGAGTGATACCGATAATGGGGAGACATGAGATTGACAGGTAAGCAGGAGCTCTTTGGGCCATGTTAAAGGGATTGGCTGTTATCTCAAGGGCAATGAGGAGTTTGAAACAGGGAGGCCATGTGGCCAGAGCTGTACTGGAAATGACTGTGGCCATGATGTGGGCAGTGTATTGAAGGTGGGATGGGGCATGGAAGTGATCAAGACTAGGGGGACCTGTTAGGAATCAAGGAGGAGTGAGGAATGGTGTCAGGCATGGAGAATAGCAGATGGTTTCAGAGGTATTATGGAGGATTCAAAGGTATAATTGATAGGACTTGGTTACAGATCAAGTTTAGGAGAAGAAGGAAAATGAAGACTCAACGATGGTGATGAACAAAGATGATGAGCACTTTCTGACTTGTATAGCTGAGACAAGAGAAGAAACTGGAGGTAGGATACGGATCAGTTTTGGAAATACTTAGTCTGAGGTGACATGGAATAGCCAAGCAGACCAAATGGGCAAAACAGAGAGAGAGCAGGGTTTTGTGTCACCAGTATCAAGATGGAATTGACACCACTGGCAAATGTCAAATCTACAAGAACAGAGACTACTTACACCCTCAGGGCTTAAATCCGTACGATCTGACTTAGAGTGGGCGCTCAATAAACACGTGTGCAGTGAAGGAGTAGACAAGATCACTCAGGGTAAGTGAGGAAAGGATGGGGCCCAGGACGGAACCTGAGGGGGGCCGCTGCCTCCTTGTGGGAGGAGAGATGTTTGTTGAGGTTCAGAAGGGAAGCAGCCCTCAGAGCGGGGGCCGTGGTCATGGGGGTGGGGTGGGGTGGAGGGAAAGGCAAAAAAGAGGAGGAAGCGGTGAGTAATGTCAGTACTGTCAAGAAGTCAAGATGACTACAAGGAACCAAAATCTGTGGCCACAAAGAGGTCACTGGTAAACTTTGGTGAGGTTATTTTTACTGACACATTGGAAACAAAGGTCATGTTTCAGAGGACTGAGGAGTGATCAAAAAAGGTCTAAGGGGAGACAGTGGGAACACATAACTCAGAAGTTTGATAGTGAAGTATGTATAAAAGGAAGTAAAAACAAGACAATTTTAAAAAAAGAGAAAGAGGTGGTGACAGTGTTTTCTTTCTTTTTTAAAAAGAGTTATTTATTTTTGGCTGCATTGGGTCTTTGTTGCTGTGTGCAGGGGCTTTCTCTAGTTCCGTGAGTGCAGGGGCTACTCTTTAGTTTCAGGGTGTGGGCGTCTCATTGTTGCGGAACACAAGTGTGGGCTTCAGTAGTTGCGTTTTGTGGGCACTAGAACACAGGCTCAAGCAGCTGTGGCGCGCGGGCCTAGTTGGTCTGCGGCATGTGGGATCCTCCTACATCGTGGACTGAACTGGTGCTCCCTGCACTGGTGGGAAGATTCTTAACTGTTCCACTACCAGGGAAGCCCAACAATATTTTCTTTTTTAAATTTACTTATTTTAATTGGAGGCTAATTACTTTAGAATAGTGTAGTGGGTTTTGCCATACATTGACATGAATCAGCCATGGGTGTACATGTGTCCCCCATCCTGAACCCCCTTCCCACTTCCCTCCCCATCCCATCCCTCTGGGTCATCCCAGTGCACCAGCCCTGAGCACCTTGTCACATGCATCGAACCTGGACTGGTGATCTGTTTCACATATGATAATATTCATGTTTCAATGCTATTCTTTCAAATCATCCCACCCTCGCCTTCTCCCACAGAGTCCAAAAGTCTGTTCTTTACATCTGTGTCTCTTTTGCTGTCTCACGTATAGGGTCATCGTTACCATCTTTCTAAATTCCATATTTATGCATTAGTATACTGTATTGGTGCTTTTCTTTCTGACTTACTTCACTCTGCATAATACACTCCAGTTTCATCCACCTCATTAGAACTGATTCAAATGTATTCTTTTTAATGGCTGAGTAATATTCCATTGTCTATATGTACCACAGCTTTCTTATCCATTCGTCCACCAATGGACATCTATGTTGCTTCCATGTCCTGGCTGTTATAAACAGTGCTGTGATGAACACTGGGGTACCCGTGTCTCTTTCAATTCTGGTTTCCTCAGTGTGCCCAGCAGTGGGATTGCTGGGTCATGTTTTCTTGATGTTTGGAAGGAATAGCAGTAAAGTTTGAGATTCAAGAACAAGAGAGGCTAATTTTTTGAGAAAGCTCCCTGAGGAGGTGTGAAGGGATGGGATTCCCTTCTAGATGGAGGATCTGCTGCAGGTCAGGGAAGAGACAAATGTTTGTTTTTAATCAGACACGTGATGAATTTTCAGATTTGCAGGTGGTAAATTGGGGCTGTTTGTCTGGTGGCCTGTAGTCTCTCTGTGACCAAGAAACAGCGATGGGAATGATTATAAAGGAAGGAGAAGCAGCAGATCAGGGTGAGAGGAGTCATAGGGAAAAAGAGGTCCATGAAGGAGACAAAGAAAGCCTCCTGGACACAGTGACCCAGAGAGGAGAAATTGAGGGCTAATGAGGCACTGGGTTTGGTCAGTTGCAGATGATTCATAACATTTGATACAGGGTGGACCTTGTACTACAAGGATTTAAGAAATGACAGATGTGTGAGAAGGGAAGGCAGCAGTTATGTAAAACTAGAGAGAATCCTGGAAGGGGATGGATGCTAAGGCTAATATGAACTTGATTCAGGATTTTTAAAAATGCAGGAATGGTTGAAGACAGGGCAGAAGTCACTGGGGAAGGAAGGTTTGAGATGCTGGAGAAGGAACAGAAAAGTCAGACTGAGATGGGATCAGAAGTTTGGCAGAGAAGATAGCCCTTAAAACATGGAGGGATCCTTCTCTTTTTTGACAGAAGAGAAGTTGATGAGGACTGATACACCAGCAGAGAAATATTCTAAGGTGGAAGTGAGTGATAAGATTTGTGATAAGAAATATATATTTGGTTTTCCTCCAGGTTCCTGGCACAGACTTCCTAAAACTCTTTGAAGTTTCTTTGAAGAGAGCAAAAAAGTCTTTGTTAGACTTTTGGAAAGCCCCTAGATAGCGTTTGGATGGGGTTGGTTGCCAGGGTAACCAACCAAGTGATTACAGGGTTGGCACTTTCAGTTGTACTCCCTGTTCTCCAAGGAGGGGAGATGGGCTGACGATTGAGTTCAGTCTCCAGTGGCCAAAGATTTAATCAAGCATACCTTTGTAATGAAGCCCCCATGACACTTCAGTAAGGATGGGGCTTGGAGAACTTCTTGGTTGGTGAACACCTGGAGAAGAGGGGAGAGTGGCTAACTTAGAGGGCATGGTCTTTGCCCGAAGCGTCTCTTCCATCTGGCTGTTCCTGTTATATCCTTTTAGAATAAATTGATAATCGAGTGAGTAAAATGTTTCTCTGAGTTCAATGAGCCACTCTAAGAAATTAATCAAACCCAAGTTGGGGGTCATTGGAACCTCCAATCTAGCTACAATAATTCATCTAAGGTACTATTTTCTCCAGTGTAAGCCAGTTGATCAGAAGCACAGGTGATAACCTGAACAATCTTGAGCTTGGGTGAAGTGGAGGGAAGCAGGCGGGTAGTCTTGTAGAACTGAGCCATTAACCCATAGAATCTGACCCTATCTCCAGGTAGATAGCGTCAGAGTTGAATTGTAGGACACCCACCTGGTGTCACAGAGAATTTCTTTTGTGGGAACCTTACACATGTTGGGACCGAGTACAGAATCCTTGGGGGTATGAACTCAAAATCTTGAGAAAGTTGTTATTTCTACACAGATCATCCAGGAGGAAGGAGGACAAACTTGTTCTCCATCTTCCTCAAACCTCTACTTCACAGGCCACAGGGTCTTTCCTCAAACCTCTACTTTTAGGCCATTAGGCCTTTGATGACCACTCTGCCCCTAGAAATTTGACCCATTGGTTGGATCAAAAGCTTGGGCTAAGGATTCAGTCTCTGCACTCAGTCTAACAGGCTGAAGGCTGTTATTGCTCCTGCCCCAATACCCTTTTTGTAGACTGAAGAGTCACAAAAGATCAGGACTGGAAGGGACCTGTTCTGTGTGAGAGGTAAAGAAAGGAAAGATGTCCTAAGAAAGAACTGGATTTTTCTCCACGTAGGAAGGAAAACACTGTGGGTCTTTCATTTTACACTTACCTATCTCAATACATCCCAAAGGCCTAGCAGAGTTGGTGGTGTTTTTTTTTTGTTTTTTGTTTTTGGTAGAAATTGAAAAAAAAATTCTAAAATATGTGAGAAAGCAAAGGATCTAGAATAACTAAAACAATTCTGAAAAAGAACAAAGATAGGGAACTCAAGCCACCTGAATTAAAAATCTATTACAAAGCTACAGTATTCAAGAGAGTAGAATATTGGGATAAGAAGAGTCATATAGACCAAAGTTGAAAAGAGTAGAGAAAAAGACCTACATTAAAATGGCTAAGTAATTTTTTCACAATGTTGCCAACTCACTTCAATGGGAAAATGATAGTAGTTTAACAAATAGTACTGGAAGAACTGGATTTCCATTTAAAAAATGAACTTGATCCTTACTTCACACCATACACAGGCATTAATTTGAGGTAGGTCATAGACCTAAATGTAAAAACTACACTATAAATCTTCTGGAAAAGAACATGAGAAAATATCTTCACAACCTTGGAGTAGGCAAAAATGATTTTTTAAAACAGCTTACAGAAAACAATAAACATAAAAGAAAAACAAAACTATTAGATTGCATCAAAATTTAAAATTTCTGCACCCTTAAGAAAATGAATAGGCAAAACATAGACTGGGAGAAAGTATTTGCAAAACAAAAAAATGTTATTAGCAAAATATAAAACTTTCTTACAACTGAATGATAGAAAAAAAGTCACCCGATTTAAAAAATATAGCCAACACTTCACAAAAGAAGATGTACAGATGGCTGGTAAGCCCATCAAAAAGTGCTTAACATCACTAGTCAGCAGGAAATGCAAATTAAAACAAATACACACCTACTGAATAGTTAAAATTAAAACTCGACAACACCAAATGTTGATGAGGATGTGGAGTAACTGGAGCACTCATATGTGATTTTGGAAAACAGCTCAGCAATTTCTCATAGTAAGACATGCACATACTCTAAACCAGCAATTAAATTTCTAGGCATTTACCCAAGAGAAAGGAAAACATATGTCCATAAAAAGACTCAAACAAGAATGTTCCTAGCACTGCCACTTAATTAGCTGAGTGACATTAACCACAACTAGTCTGTGCCTCATTTTCTTCTTATATAAAGTGGGGTTAATATCAAAATTCCAAGTAACTGGAAGGGGAAACTATGATGCCAAATACACAGCCTTCCTCTGAGAAAAACAGCACAACCAGTGTCTTCTCAATGTGACCGCCACGGCTCACGCAGCATGTATTGCTGATGGCCCAGCAGCCACCAGCCACCTCTATGCTCCCCTGGAGGTAAAATGTAACAAGAGGTCTAGAGCCCAAGCTGGAGGTTTTGGCTGAGCCAGATCTGAAGTTAGATTTCTCTGGCATAGAGAGTATGAGTCACCCCTCTCCCGAGACATTATGTCCCTCTAAGGAGCTGTTTCTTCTGAAGACTCTCTCAGGAAAGGAAACTTGAGCAGCATTCGCATGTGGGGTTCACAAATGGATAAGCAAATCTGAGTGCCTTCCAGGCTTTAAAGGAGGATGCTAGGGCCCCTAAGAAAGCATTTAACATAAATTAAGAATGATCCCAGATAAACTATATCTGTCTGACTTCACAGTGGCCTAGCCTGCCTTTGGAAGGTGTAAAGTACTTGATTAGTTCTTTGTGGTGGACTCTTGAGCTTCCCTTCAAGCCAACCATGGCAATCCCATTCCCCTTGCCAAAGATCAGTTTAAGTGTAGGAATGTACCCAATTCTGCCTAATGAGACATGAAAGGTATTCTACAGGGGACCTTTGGAAAGTTTCCATGCTCCTAAGAAGCAGCCATGGGAAGAGTGTACTTTGCTTCTTTGGGACGTTATTGTGTCTGATGAAGGCATCTATTACCACCTAGGGAGCCTGCTGGAGGATAAAACCAACATCTTGATGACAACAAAACAGAGAGATGAAGACAACTTGAGTCCTTTACACCTTGGGTACACTTTATACTATTAGCTGGAATCCACTACTTTTAATTCTCATTGGTGATATAGTGTATTTCTTTATATGTTTGAATCTGAGTTTTCTTTTATTTGCAGCAAGAGCATACTATTACTTGTGGCTAGAGCATCCCAACCAACAGAGCATGGGACTATAATTTCTCCCTTAGCTGATGGGAGCTTAGAGCTAATAAGATTGGGGTATTAAGGTGATGTAACTGGTATCTTTGCCAGGACAACGGGGTCATTCATGTTTCTATGCATGTCAGGATGTGACTCCTACTTTACAACCCAACTGAGCTAAGGAGAGTATATTCCTCTGCTTTTTTGTTTTTTGTTTTTTTTTCAAATCTTTAATCAAAGTAAACCTGATTCTGAACCCCCAATCCTGTTCAGTGGACAGATTAATCTGTCACTTTGGGAGCTCAAGCCCCTGAAAGATTGTGCACAATTGGGTGTAAGTGTAGAGGTGTCCCATCCACTCATCAGCTCATAGTCTATAATGAGTTTTTCTCTGATGCCTCAGGTCTCTTCTAGTTTGGTGACTTTGTTGTTTCTGAGTCATATTGTGGCTCAGAAATCTTTGGTGATACTGGAAATTCAATGGGGCTTGTCTGACGGCTCATATGGTGAAGAATCTGCCCACAGTGTGTGGGAGACCCTGTTAGATCCCTGGGTCGGGAAGATCCCTGAAGGGCACGGCTACCTATTCCAGTATTCTTGCCTGGCAGGCTACAGTCCATGAGGTTGAAAAGAGTTGGACACGTCTGAGTAACTCATACCTAAGGCCTCATGTCCTCTTGAGATATGGCCCTTACCCAGGACCCTGGAATGTGTTATCAAAATCAGAGTTTGTTTTTATTTGTTTATCTTTTTCTATCTTTCTGGTTTCCTATCTCTCTTGTTTCCTTTCTTTTTCCTTCAAAGTCCTCCTTCTTTCTACTCCCAACCCCTTCTCCTTCTGTATATCTGCATCATCTCCTCAATGAGCCAGGGCTTTTACCCAGACAGGAAGATCTATTAGCTTCAAGGAGCTTTTGCTTTCTGTTCCGCAAGAATTCTTAAGGCAAGAAAAAACAAAAAGCCTCATTAGCAATGCCTGCCTGAAAAGAGAAGGCAATGAAAAAAACAGCAAGTGAATTAATATCACAATTTTCTTGTCACAGATACCTCAGTGGTGACAAGGGTGAACTCAGTCCAGTAGGAGAGCTGACTCCATGGTGAGTGACAGCCAGCCAGCCAGCCAATGAGAGTGAGTCAAAGAGAAAGAAGGTGGGTCTTTAGAGCTGCTGCAGAAACTTTCTTCGTAATTTGTGAAACCTGCCTCACAGCCTGGAATTGAGAACCTGGGAAGCCAGCTGCCCCTTTCCTATCTGGGTGTTCTTAAAAATACATTTCCATTCCCATAAGCATTCTTTCCATCTCTGCCTTGTGGTCACGCCTGGGGCTCCCTAACTTCACTGGGGAATGGGGAGGATCAAGTGAGATAAAATTTTAGAGCTGGGAGGCACTGGTAACCAACTCAGGGCTGGAGCAACTGCTGGTCTTCCCTGCCTCCTCCATGGTGGTCACCCTTCTTGTGGCCGGGAGGCCCTGTCAGCCCTTCAGGCAGCATGGAGACGCCTGGGCTTCTGGACTTGTCCCAGAGGTAAACAAGAGCAGCAGCACATGCCCCTTGGGTTGAGATAGTGTTTTCCTGCCCAGAGCTGAAAGGACCTTTGAGATCATTAAGGCCAACTCCCTAATGTGAGAGATAAGGGCCCAGAGAGGCCAGAGGACTTGGCTCAGGTCATATGAAGTTATCAGGGACCAACACCAGGGTGCTCTTTTCTCCAAACTTTCCCTTATCAGCCTGTTCTCCCAGGCTTGATTCTGTCCCTGGATCCTTAGGTGCTATTGAATGTTTGTCCTGCACTTCCTTCTCGTTGCCTTGAGGCCAGCACACCTCCTGCCAAAGGCTCTTTCTAGGCTGTTGGGTTATGGGATGATTAACCCAAGGACAAAGAGTCCTTTGCGTGTCTGCAAAGAGTTAGACACGACTGAATGACTGAACTGAACTGAACTGAACCCAAGGACAGTGTGGGCCTGTAGAGCCCACAGGCCTCATGTCTTAGGCTGGGCTCTTGCTCAGTCTGTCTCATTTTTAGAGCATTTTTCAAAGGAAATGGGACTGTGGGTTACTCAGAAGATAGCTGTGGGCATCCCCCATTTTATAGTAATTTTTTGGGCAAGCTCACTTGTGACCCTGGCTTGAAAATTTCGGTCTGGAGATGACCTGCAGTCTAACTATGGCACAAACAAATCTAACAAACACCTTGGGGCCTAACCATGGGATAGTTCAGTTCAGTTCAGTCACTCCGTTGTGTCCGACTCTTTGTGACCCCATGGACTGCAGCACACCAGGCTTCTCTGTCCATCATCAACTCCCAGAATTTGCTCAAACTCATGTCCATCGAGATGGTGATGTTATCCAACCATCTCATCCTCTGTCATCTCCTTCTCCTCCTGCCCAGGTAGCCTATAGAATACTCTGTAAGAAACATTAGGAATTGTCTGGCAGTCCAGTGGTTAGATCCCTGGTGGGGGAACTAAGATCCCACAAGATGTGCAGTATGGCCAAAAGAAAAAAAAGAGAGAGAGAGAGAGAAACATCTATTGATGAGCTTGGGAAAAGCTTTATGTGAAATGAAAATTAAATAAGATGAGGGACTATAAAATGCTTAGCACAATGTCACATATGTGGTAAGCTCTCAACAAATGTTTGCTATTATTGCTGTTACAAGCATTTTAATTTTGTCACTATTTAGCTAGGCTCCTTGGTACTACTGCCTGTTTCTCCTCTCTTCCTGGTCTGAGAGATCTTCTTTCAGTCTTCTTCCTCAACTTTCTACCTCCTCATCCCATCAGATAGATTTCTTATCACTTCCAGCATAGACTAAAAAATGCCAGGACCGCTTCCTCCCCCAGCCAATTTCCCAGCCCCATACGCACAACCTGTGCTCCAGCTTGGCACATTGCCTCCTGCAAAATCTGGTTGTCAAGGTGTTGAGAGTCTTCACAGAAGTTGTGTTTGGGTGGGCGAGATTGTAGGTGGTTTAAAAAAAAAAAAATCCCTTTCTTTGCTTGTCTATATTTTTTGATTTGTTTGTCATGGACATGTATTGAACTTGTACCAAGAAAATACTTTTAATTTTTATGCAATCTACTCACTACTTCTAGAAACCTTTCTCTGAAAGGTTCTACTGCATTCTGAGCATTCTTTTTAACTTCCCACCCCCTCAGTCTCTCTTTCTCTGTGCTCTGTAATTGCATTCACTAGTGGGTTGCCATATAGATGTTCTTAAAGGGATTCCGCATCCATGAGAGGGCTGTAGGCTCCTTGAATGTGAGGCTGTATCGTCTCCTCTGTAGAAATAGCTAGAATGTTTCTCAGATGATTTTAGCCATACACCCTCTTCTGCACCCCTGAGCCTAGATGACTGAGAATCATTAATACTTTCAGAGCTTGGTTTAGCCTGCTGAACTTCCCACTGTTCCCATTTTACCCCCTGCCACCAGGGTTAGCAGCAGAGTGTGGTTTCTGGGGAATCCTGATAGATGTGCAGGGTAGTTTTCATCAGGGACTGGCTGCATCATGGGGCTTGGGGGCAGTGTCTTAATCTGAGCATGAATTTAATGTCAATCTTGCAAAATCTCCAGAATGCCTTGTGTGACACAGAAAGAGTCTCAGCCTAGCCCCAGGCAGGAGAGAGGGAGGGGCATACAGTATGTGAAAGTGCTGAGACTGTCATACTAAGGGAAACAGTCTGCGGAGTCTTCAGAAAGGAGGTAGGTAAGTCTTGGATGGACTCAAAGGGGTAGATGAAGATAGGAGAGCTGGGGGTAGGGAGAAGATAGTGGGGCAGGGTGCAGTACAGAGGAGAGGGCAGTGGGTTGGAGGACAGGAGCTAGCTGATAGGGCTATGCAGGTAGCAGTTAGAGACTAGTGGTAATGAGCTCAAGCTCTGGAGTCCAAAGACCTATATTTGCGTCATTCACTGACCATGTGATAATGCTTTCAAACTGTGGTGCTAGAGAAGACACTTGAGAGTCCTTTGGACTGCAAGCAGATCAAACCAGTTCATCCTAAAGGAAATCAACCCTGAATATTCATTGGAAGGCTGAAGCTCCAGTCCTTTGGCCACTTGATGCAAAGAGCTGACTCATTGGAAAAGACCCTGTTGCTGGGAAAGATTGAGGGCAGGAGGAAAAAGGGACGACAGAGGATAAGATGGTTAGATGGCGTCGCCAACTCAATGGACAGGAGTTTGAACAAACTCTGGGAGATGATGAAGGACAGGGAAGTCTGGTGAGCTGCAGCCCGTGGGGATGCAAAGAGTTGGACAAGACTTAGCGACTGAACAACAACATGTGATCTTCAGTTCAATTCCGTCTCTCAGTCATGTCCAAGAGTCTTCTCCAACACCACAGTTCAAAAAAAGTCTGCCACTGTTTCCACTGTTTCTCCGTCTATCTGCCATGAAGTGATGGAACTGGATGCCATGAACTTTGTGTTCTGAATGTTGAGCTTTAGGCCAACTTGTAACTCTCTTCTTTCACTTTCATCAAGAGGCTCTTTAGTTCTTCTTTGCTTTCTGCCATAAGGATGGTGTCATCTGCATATCTGAGGTTATTGTTATTTCTCCCAACAATCTTGATTCCAGCTTGTGCTTCATCCAGCCCAGCATTTCTCATGATGTACTCTCTATATAAGTTAAATAAGCAGGGTGACAACATACAGCCTTGATGTACTCCTTTCCCAGTTTGGAACCAGTCTGTTGTTCCATGTCCAGTTCTAACTGTTGCTTCCTGACCTGCATACAGATTTCTCAAGAGGTGGGTCAGGTGGCCTGATATTCCTATCTCTTTCAGAATTTTCCACAGTTTATCTTGATCCACACAGTCATAGGCTTTGGCTTAATCAATAAAGCAGAGATAGACAGTTTTCTGGAACTCTCTTGCTTTTTCGATGATCCAATGGATGTTGGCAATTTGATCTCTAGTTCCTCTGCCTTTACTAAAACCAGCTTGAACATCTGGAAAGTTCACGGTTCACATATTGCTGAAGCCTGGCTTGGAGAATTTTGAGCATTATTTTGCTAGTGTGTGAGATGAGTGCAATTGTGCAGTAGTTTGAGCATTCTTTGGGATTGCCTTTCTTTGGGATTGGAATGAAAACTGACCTTTTCCAGTCCTGTGGCCACTGCTGAGTTTTTCCAATTTGCTGACATATTGAGTGAAGCACTTTCACAGCATCATCTTTTGGATTTGAAATAGCTCAACTGGAATTCCATCACCTCCAGTAGCTTTGTTCATAGTGATGCTTCCTAAGGCCCATTTGACTTCACATTCCAGGATGTCTGGCTCTAGGTGAGTGATCACACCATCGTGATTATCTGGGTCGTGAAGATCCTTTTTATACAGTTCTTCTGTGTATTCTTGCCACCTCTTCTTAATATCTTCTGCTTCTGTTAGGTCCATACCATTTCTGTCCTTTATTGAGCCCATCTTTGTGTGAAATGTTCCCTTGGTATCTCTAATTTTCTTGAAGAGATCTCTAGTCTTTTCCATTCTATTGTTTTCCTCTATTTCTTTGTACTGATCGCTGAGGAAGGCTTTCTTATCTCTCCTTGCTATTCTCTGTGTTCAAATGGGTATATCTTTCCTTTTCTCCTTTGCTTTTGGCTTCTCTTCTTTTCACAGCTATTTGTAAGACCTCCTCAGACAGCCATTTTGTTTTTTTGCATTTCTTTTTCTTGGGAGTGGTCTTGATTCCTGTCTCCTGTACAATGTCACAAAACTCCATTCATAGTTCATCAGACACTCTGTCTATCAGATCTAGTCCCTTCAATCTATTTGTTACTTCCACTGTATAGTCGTAAGGGTTTTGATTTAGGTCATACCTGAATGGTCTCATGGTTTTCCCTACTTTCTTCAACTTAAGTCTGAATTTGGCAATAAGGAGTTCATGATCTGAACCACAGTCAGCTCCCAGTCTTGTTTTTGCTGACTGTAGAGTTTCTTCATCTTTGGCTGCAAAGAATATAATCAATCTGATTTCGGGGTTGACCATTTGGTGATGTCCATGTGCAGAGTCTTCTCTTGTGTTGTTGGAAGAGGGTGTTTGCTATGACCAGTGGATTCTCTTGGCAGAACTCTATGAGCCTTTACCCTGCTTCATTCTGTACTACAAGGCCAAATCTGCCTGTTACTCCAGGTGTTTCTTGACTTCCTACTTTTGCATTCCAATCCCCTTATATGATCTTGGGATAGTTATTTATGCTCCAAGGCTTGGGTTTTCTTATCTGTGTAATCCAACTAGTGGTACTTCCTTCCTCTTAGGATTCTTATGAGGATTTAATGAAATAATGCTTGTGAAATACATTTTAAACATCTAATAAGTGCTAGCCACAGTTACTGATATTATTGCAATTATTATTATAAACTCAGACCTGGTGTTTGTTTTTCAGAAGAATCCCACTACACATCCATTCAGTCCCTTATTTCCCATGTATTTGTTCACCTGCATACATTCATCTCGCACATAATGGCAATGGATAATACATATATACTACACGAAATAATAATATTTTAATAGCTCATATTTAAATTTCATACTCTATGTAAAAATCACTGTACTAAGTTCTCTATATGAATGAAACTCATTTAATCCTCCCAAATAGGTGGTGAAATTGGTACTATTATTATCCATATTTCATTGAGGATGAAATAATTTCATTCAGAGAAGTTATGTAGTTTGCCCAAGGTCACATAACTAATAAGTAAGAAAACTAAAATTTTTGGTTCTGAGGAATCTAGTTCAGAATCCAAGCTACTTGCTGTTAAACACCCTTACTATTTTCAAAGACTCTGGGGGAAAAAAATGGGAGGACAAAAGGATGAGTTAAACACTGATCCTACCTGAAGAAAATAGTAACCAGGTGAAGTGATAAGACACAATGAAATCATATGCCCTCAGGGCAGTGTGGGCATGGCTGCCTGGAGGTCTAGGTGGAGCCTATGTTGGCCTCTTGGCATGACTGAGTTTTCACTTATGATTAGCTTGGGCCATCAGATGAAGTCTCTGTTGCATGTTCTCTAAGGAGACCCCACTAACTTAGGGCATTGCTGAAAGCTTGTGGCCACAGTTGGTACCTCCTGCTCCATGGAAGACTGGATGACAGAATCTCATTGGATGGGTATAAATCCTCACAACTGATTGCACAAATAACTCGAAGTACAGAGCCTCCTGAGTGTGGGCTGGGTCATTGCCTCTTTGGGCCGTTGTATCATTCATTGGCTGGCCATCTATTTTTGGTTCTGTGATGTGACATCAGTAGCTTGAAAGTAGCCATGGTGGTAGTATCCACACCACAGAAGTCAGCCAACACTACAAATCAGCAACCCCCCACCCCCGCCCCCACCCAGTTTGTTGTTAAACATTTCTCAGCATCCTAGCCCTAGAGATAATCAAATCTGATGATTTTTCACCTTCCTTCAGCCAAGGAGATCCACTGAGAGTGCTTGGCTGTTGCCTGAAGGAGAAGAAGGGAGTGCTGGACAAGGTGAGGGCAAATGGAACTCTGTCCTGAGCTAAGCCAGCAATGTGTCTGCTTGTTTTAACTATGACCTTTTGTGTAAGACTTTGAGGACAGTTCTTTCCACATTATAGCTCTTTTCACAGTTCTTTTTACAAAAGTTCATTAAAAGCAATGGAAAGTGACTCATCTGCTCTAACCTTACTTAACAGTCAGGAAGTAGTTCAGTCAGAGGAGTGAAGTGACTTTCTTTAGGTCTCCCAGAGTCAGATCCACCACCTTATATGAGGAAGTTGGCACCACGGCACCCACAGTGGGAGACAGACTCGCGCGGTCACTAACTGGGGCTTCCCTGGCTCCAAGCCCCACAAGCTATCAGCAGAGACTCCCACTGCTCCACTCAGATAGGTGTCCTCCCTAGAGCCTCACCCACTGTGCCCCTTTGCCCTGGAAATGCAAGTACCCTTAGCAGAGCCTTCAGGTGTTTTTCTCCCATAGTGAACTCTCTCCTGGTACCTCGGGATGACTGCCCACTATTCTGAGCCCATCTTCCCAACTGATGAGAAGCCAAGTTGAAAATCTTACCCTTGCAACCAGGTTTTAAAACTTGCTTCCAACTTTTGGCTGGGGAGAGCTGCTTAAAGCCTTAAAAACAAAACAAAACAATAGCTATTTTATCTTTTTATTCAGCAAAGCTGGAAATGGATGCCAGGGCTTGCTGGAGGGCAAATGGATGTGGTCGTGTAGGGGGTGCAGTTAATAGGGAAGAGTGGCAGAGCGGGGAGAGAAGAGGATATGGAGTGAAAAGATTAAAAGAAACAATTACAAAAATCATTTTTAGGGGTAAGAAAATTCAGCTACAGGTGCCAAGGGGTATAATTTCCTGAGACTGCAGAACGTCTTGCCCACTGCTTCCCTCTAGCAAAACCTGCTCTCCGTGCTGAGTCAGCTGTGCTTTATTTTGTAATCCCAATCACCCAGAACCAGTGAGTACTTGAAAGAAACTTTCAAGTTGCAGAAACTCATCTTTGCCATAACACTACAGTAAAGAATTCTGTAATAAATGTGGTTTGAGTTTGCTAGGGCTGCCATAATGAAAAAGCCCAAGCTGGGTGACTAAAACAAGAGACATTTGTCTTCTCACAGTTCCAGAGACTGGCATTGAAGATCGAGGTGTGGGCAGGTCTGGTTTCCTCTGAGGCCCTGCTCCTTATCTGGTAGGCAGGCAACTTTGTGCTGTGTGCTCACGTGGCCTTTCTTCTGAGAGTGCACACATCTGGTGTCTCTGTACCTCCGAATTTCCTTTCCTTATAAGGATGGCTGGATTGGATTAGCGCTTTTGTTAACGGGCTCCTTTGAACTTGATCGCCTCTCTAAAAGCTTATCTCCAAATGCTGTTACGTGGTAAGGTAACTCAGATGTCTGAGATAATTCCTATTTTGAGGTTAGAACTTTAACAAATGAATTTTGGGGCACACGGTTCAGTGTATAACAAATGTTTAGGCACTGTTTATCCAGTATACACGTGTAGGACCTAGATCACATATTTGGATGTTAATGGTCCCTCCTCACTGACCCTGAGAACTTTTATCATCTGCACAAATTGACTGCCATGCCTTGGGTTGAGAACTCACCAGGTGACATGACTTTACAAAAAAGTCTCATTTGACTTAAAGAATTTTGAAAGTTTCACCTCTCCTTCAAATTCTTTTTGTTTTCACCAGAAATTGATTTTTATAGGTGGGATGTCCTCAGGGACTTTCAACATTAGCAGAAGCTACTGATGACATGGAAACAGCCGCACTAGCTGAGTGTGGCTGAGGAGAGATCACTGGGCGGGGTAGACAGGGCAGAGGAACATGAAATCGTGGGAAACTGCAGATAGACAAGTGACAAAGGTTATCAAGACCCTGCCAGTATGCATTAACAGTTCAGCTATTTAAAAAATGGTTAAAATCGACACAGTTCTTGACCTTCAAGTAGAGGACCCTAAAGGGATCATGACCAGCAATTCTCTTGGACCTGAAATAGTGGCTTCATTCAAACTCCAGAAAAAGACTTATAAGATTTCTGTAGACTTTTTTTGAGCTGAAGTAAAATTCTTTCCTGCTTCCCCAAACACACATCTTCAGATGATTCAGAAGTACAGATTTTAAGTATCCTTTCAGTGAGCTAGGTGGTTGTTGTCCAGCTCTGCGATCCCGTGAACTGAAGCACGCCAGACTTCCCTGTCCTTCACTATTTCCTGGAGTTTGCTCAAAACTCATGTCCTTTGATTCGGTGATGCCATCCAACTGTCTCATTCTCTGTTACCCTCTTCTACTCCTGCCCTCAATCTTTCCCAGCATTAGGGTCTTTTCCAATGAGTTAGCTCTTCACATTAGGTGGCCAAAGTATTGGAGCTTCAGCATCAGTCCTTCCAGTGACTATTCAGGGTTGATTTCCTGTAGGATTGACTGGTTTGACCCCCTTGCTGTCCAAGGGACTCTCAAGAGTCTTCTCCAGCACTACAGTGAGCTGGGTAGTGAAAAATAAACAAGAAAAATCATTATCTATGCATTTCTTGCCCCTGATCCAATGGATTATAAATCATTTGAGGATAAGAACTGAGGTATGTACTCTACAGCCCCAAGTGTTCTTTGCATGAAGTGAATAATCTATATATTCACTGATTTGACCTGAATCTCCAAGAGGAAAGATTTTTTAATCAAAATCACTAGAACACTCAAAAATGACATCACCATCTCAGACTAAGAAAGGAGGAAAGATCTGATTACCCTAGAAAAAAGAGCCCAGGTGACCATCAGAAAGTCAGCAGTCTCCTTCCTTCAAGGGCACCAGAGGTCTGTGTTCTTCAAGTAATGAGTTGGAGGGGAGGGGTTGGCAGTAAGTTCCACTGAATTTCCTACCACCATTCTAAGGCATGGACTTGAATAGCCTATAACTTCAGTGTAATTGCTCTGTGGTCTGCTCTCTATAAATAGTAGCTTATTTGTAGGTAACCCAGGGCTGCCTATGAAACTGCTAGACTCAAATTAAATCAGTTCAATTCAATGGATATTTATTGTGTAGTTCAAGACAAGAGAACTCTCAAACAGCCTAGATTATAAGGAGAGAAGAACCTAGGAGTCTGGAGGGGTAGCTTAAAAGAAGGTTAGCCTTCGTATGTTGACAATTTCTTTTTCAGTTCTACACACTGGACCCCAAGACAAAGAACAAGTAGAGCTGGGCTGCCAAGTGGGAAAATACAGGTGTAGATAAGTGGAATGCTCATCATTCCAGTATGATGATTTGATGATTCGTATAATCCAAGCATGGAACTTGTGTTCCCTTGGCTAGTGATAGTTTTAGTTATAGGTATGTGACCCAATGCTGGTCAATAAGAAATGAGAAGAACCAATGCAGGAAGATGGGAAGGGGAGAGGGAGGAAGGTTTCTGGGAAAGGCTAATACTGGTAAAATGTTTTTCACCACTCTTATGTTTCAGATAACAGACACCACTGGAACACTCTAAGCAGAAAAGGGTTTAATTTAGAAAATTAGGTGCTTAAAAATTTATGGATGGGCTAGAGAAGAAGGTCTTGGCTGTACTTCCAATGGTAACCAGCAGAACCCTGCAGAAACATTAGCCAGGGTGGCTATTATCTGTGTCACAGCAGAGAAGCTGGGGGAATCAAGAAGGCATCACAGTGTGACTCCAGAATCACACCCTTTACCCGTATTCAGGGATCAAAAAACCACTGCCAGGGCCGGACTGTCCCTGCTTGATCTGGCTGGGCAAGATGAATGTCCCACTTCCTGCTTCTCTGTCCCCAGAAGTTGGCGGCAGAGCACTGAGACTTTGTTGGTGGTAGAACAAAAATCCAGTGCCTCCCTGACCGTGTTTGCCAGGAAAGAGCAGTTAAAGAGACCACACTCTCCTCTCAAATCTCAAGATGCTGCATCTGATGTGCTTTCTTCCACATGGAAGAGCTCAGCTAGTGCAACCCTTCTGCAACCCCTTTTCCCCTTCACACACTCCTTCCCAGGAGAGGTGGAGTGACATAGCTAATCGGTAAATTTGGGAGAGGAAACTTGATGTGCATGAACCAGTCCTTCCTTGTCTTTTGGGAGTAAGTTGCAAACAAGGAGTATGTTTTCTGCTTTGCAATTCCAGGGACAAGCTTTCCTCTGGTGGGAGGCAGGCAAGTATGGTCCAGAGGTTCCTGTGACTGGCTGGGTGAACTGGTCTAATGTTCAAGTTCAGTGTTGGAAACCTCATCTGCCTACAGTTACACTTATTGTTACATATTTATCAGAAATAGGATAATGTTCGGACCTCTATAAGTCATCTTTTTCTTTCTTTTTTTTTTAGTTCTTCTTGTTTCTTTGTTGATTTAGGAATCTGGGGAGGAAACTAGGGCTGGAGACATGAAATCGAACTCTCTTTGTGCTACTGATTGACACCAGGTCTGTCACAGTGCTTCCTATTTGTATAACCATCAGTGGTTTTCAAAGCATGTCACACATGTGATCCTCGCAATAATCTGTGGACGAAGGCAGAACAGGGTTGTTTAGCTGAGGAAGTAAAGCTGCAACTCCTTTTTTTTTCTGAAGCATACTAATTTACAATCTTGTGTTCATTTCTGCTGCACAGAAAAGTGATTCAGTTACACTTATACAAACATTATTTTTAATATTCTTTTCCATATGGTTTATCATCAGATATTGAATATAGTTCCCTGTGCTATACACAGACCTTGTTGCTCATCCATCCTATGTATACTGGTTTGCATCTGCTGACTCCAAAGTCCCACTCCGTCCCTCCTCTACTCCTCCTTGGCGACCATGAGTCTGTTCTCTATGTCTGTGAGCCTGTTTCTGTTTCATAGATAAATTCATTTGTGTCCTATTTTAGATTCCACATGTAAGTGATATCATATGGTATTTGTCTTTCTCTAAAGTTGTGACTCTCAGTGCTTCCAACTTTTTCCATGTTACGATACATATAGAACATTGAAAAAATGGTGCTCGCCTCGGCAGCACATATACTAAAATTGGAACGATACAGAGAAGATTAGCATGGCCCCTGCGCAAGGATGACATGCAAATCCGTGAAGCGTTCCATAAAAAAAAAAAAGAAAAGAAAAAATGTATATATACATACACATACACATATACTTACGTATACAAACGTATGTGGAAATTTGTATATTTCTGACTATAGAAAGGAAATAAGGCTGCTGGTGCCAGAGGTGATGGGCCCAGAGATTCTGGCTGCCCTGGGCCTTACCCGGCTAATCCAAGCATTGAGAAGATCAAATTCTTAGCAGACCTATAACCCATTCCTTACCCACCAGTTGAAAATTCTACCTTAGAGAAGTGTGCTAATGTCCAAGGTCACAAGGTTAATACACAGAAGAATATTCAAATCCAAAGAATCTCAACGCAGTCTGAAATGGGGGAGGTGTTTTTACCTTCACATGTCCTCACTGTAGCTTCTTAGGTCAGAGAAGTTTCAAAGTTTCAAAGTCTTTTCAAAGGAAAGACTTCTCAATCCAGTCTGTCTCTACTGCACTAATCTCTATAAATATCTCAATAAATATACATATAATATGCCTAGAATATGCCTACTACAGGAATATTCTAGGTGCTGGAGATACCTCAGTGAACAATGCAAGGTCTCTGTAATCAAAGAGCTTACATTCTACTGGAATCTTCCATTTCAGGTTTCTTTAAAGTAAGAGTAAGAACTTCAAGGCAATCTGAGTACAGACATATCCTAAGATGCTTATGATTTTTTTCTCAGTCTTTTTCACATGTTCCCACATTGATTCAATAGCAATTTTCATGTGTATGACTTGTCCTTATCAAGCCTTTCCAAAGTACACAACGTCAGTTATCACAAGAACAACACTTCTTTTTGCACTCACATTTTATTGGTTTTCACAATGATGGAATTATATAGTCAGGAAGTATGGTGAGCAGAAATGGGTTTGGGAACAGATGGCATTGACTCTGGTCAGCTTGCAGGTCAATTTGTGGCCCCGGAAGTCCCTAAGAGGACCTCTGCTACCTGAGTTTCTGGTGCGCTGTGAGCTCTGGTGGGCTTTATAGAGGAAATAGCATCTGCTAACCTGGTGACTTGTTAGGTGGATGTCAGTTTTAAGAGCTTCTGCCACACGGATTCACTATCTCCCCCAGACTGTATGCATATCAAATTTTGAGAGTCGCTTATTGGCCACTCTTTTATTGGACGACTCAGGTATTTATTCCAAAGCTTTATGAAGGTGGGGGAGACAAGGAGTTGTACTTTTGTTTAGCTAGATTTTATTTTCTGTTTTGTTTTTTTTAAATAACATTTCTAAAGGGGAAAACATAACTGTTTTGCCTTTGTGTGATATCTAATGATATGTGAACCTTCTTTTCTCCACAATCCTCCCTCATCTATTTCCCCAGTCGGGGTCCCAGGCCCTTCCTCAGATACCACTTCTTCCTTCAGGATGATGCAGCCCCAGCGCCAGTCTTTTCTTCTGCCTTAAAAGGCCTGTCCCTCAGGCATCGAGTATCACTGCGTTTGCCCTAGCTCAGGCTTCCGCAGCCTCTGCAGAGTGAAGAGGTGAACTCTGGTACCTGGTTGAGGGTCAGGGAGGAGAGGCAGGGGAAAACTGGCTTCTTTCCAACTGGAGGCAAATGCAAATCAACACCCCCAAATGTAGATTTCTTCAGAAAATCAGACCCAGTCTGGTCTACTTTACTTTTCATAAAAAATATATGCATTTATTTTATTTTTATGACATAGACCTGATTTTCCTGGCTTGGATTTCATGAAAAAGAGCACCCCCTTAACTGAAAATGCTCCTTCTAGAATCATTCAGGACATGTGGCACTGTGGTGGAGTATTCAGTCCATCTTCTAAAACTGAACTCTCTATGGGAGAGCCAGTTGCCCTCCCATCTTGTAAAGAGATAGGAGGAGAATATGTGCCCATACATAGGTAGTGACAGCAGCACACCAGAAGGAACGAGCCATAATAGAAACAAACAGGCAATAATACTGATAAGTCAGTTATAAAGATTGTTCAGTGTCCCACAGTGCTCCTAAATTGACAGTGAGATGATAGATTATTTAATCCAGCCTGTCTATATTGCAGTGAATAGGCGGCCCTTGAGTGAAATGATTTGCAAAAGACAGAGCTAGCCTGAGGCAAAGCTAGGGTAAGAAGTGCCTAACCTTTAGTCATTCATTGCATCTACTGTACCTCCTGTTCTCAGAGTATAGTCCATAGACCCTTGAGGAACCCCTGAGTCATTTCCTATGTGTTCTTGAGGTTAAAACCCTCTTCATAATTGTATTACAACATTTGTTGCATTTTTCACCTTGTTGACATTTGCACTGAAGGTACGAAAGCAGTGGTGGGTAGAAATCCTATCTCTTGAGCATGAATCAAGCAGGCACCAAACTGTAGCAGTCATCATCACCACACACCTGCCATAAAAACAAATGTCAGTTTCATTTAAGAATGTCCTTGATGAAGCTGTAAAAATGATTAATCTTACTAAATATTGACACTTTTCAAAACATTCTATGTAATAAAATGGGCAGTGTGCATAAACTACTTTTACTGTATTTCAGTGCATGATGGTTATCTCTAGGGAGCTGAGTTTGTGATTTGAAACTAACCATTTTTTTTTTCTCATACAACATCTTCCCCCCCCGCCCCTCCCCCCTTGCTTGAAAGGCTAGATGACAAAGAATGCTTTTTCAGACTGGATATTTGACAGACATTTTCTCAAAATGAACAAAGGGGGCCTGTCACTTCAAGGAAAAACAACTGATAGTATTTATTGCCAATGATAAAATTTGAGCTTCCAAGCAAAAATTAGAATTTTGGAAAGCTTGTATCCACCACTGTGGAGCTTGACAGCATTCCAAAACTTAAAGGTTTTTCCAAAGAGATCTATGGTGATATTAATGAATGTGATTTTTTTACAGTGTATGATGAAATGGGTCAACATTTAGAATATCCGTATAACTCACTGAAGTAATATTTTCCCATGACCAATGCATGGTATTACAAAATAGTACGTGGGTGAAAATCCATTCAAGGTGCACAATAAACCAAAGTTTAATGTAACAGAACATGAAAAGTTCATTGATATACTTTAAGATTCCACATTGCAATTAACCTTTGAGAAACTTGTTATGTTTTGGTGCAGTATCAAAAAGGAATATCCACAATTAACTGAAAAGATGACTGAGTACTCTTTATTTTTCCAGCTACATATCTGTGTAAAGCCAGATTTTCTTCACATACTTCAGCCAAAACAACATATTGCAACATTGACTATTAATCCAGACATTTACAAAATTTGCAAAAATGTAAAACAATGTCACTCTTATAATTTTAGTTGTCTTGAAAGGTTTTTTTTTTTAACAAAAATATGTAATTTATGTTAACGTCTAATGGATTTAGGGAGCTTTCCAGATGGCTTGGTGGTAAAGAAGCTGCCTGCCAATTCAAGAGATGCAGGTTCAACCCCTTGGTTAGGAAGATCCCCTGGAGCAGGTAGGGGCAACCCATGCCGGTGTTCTTGCCTGAGGATTTCATGGACGGAGGAGCCTTGCGGGCTACAGCATATGGGTAACAAAGAGCTGGACGTGACCGACCACACACCCACATGATGGATTCATTGTTGTTTAAGCTAATTAATAAATATTTTAGATTTCCTACCAATAGATATAGCCTACATAAAATTTAAAAGTAAAAAGGTTCTGAGACTGAAAGGTTTGAGAGCCGCTATATTGTACCATTCTGCCTTCCAGAGAGTGCGTTGGAGGAGGTTCTTCCTTCCCCTTTACCCAAAAAAGCCAGTGCTGTTAATGTTTTATTTTTAAATCCAACCCTGCCCTCTTCCTCCAAAACTGTTTAAAAAAAGTCAACGGCAAAAATACTGCAAATACTTGAAACCAAAGGACCCAAAACAGAGAGAAGGCAAAGGACTGAATAAAGGTGTTTCTCTGGAGCCTGCAAGGCTGACCAAGGACCACCTCATGTCTGGCAGTCTGGCAGGGGTCACCTATTTCTTTTTGCTTCATTGGCCTAACCTTACATCCATCCAACCACTCCCATCCTTTAAGTCTCAGCCCTGTCTGGGAACACTACCGTCCTCTGGGGCCTCAAAACACAATGGCTTTATTAAAGCTTTGGGCTGATACCCACCTTCAAGCCCCTCTTTCCTTGTGCCCCATTTGGGATGACAGTGTAGGGGAGGGTTCTCTCAGTGCGAGCCTCTACCAGCTCACTGTCTCAGGCTCAGGGCCGAGATGAAAAGGGGCGGCCTCTGTTTCTGGGCTGGAAAGAAACTGTAAACCTCTCGCAGGCCACATACCAGAAACTGCCAGAAGACCATTTCCCTGTTAGTAAACAGGGCCGCTGGGGCCATCTTTCTCTCCTTTAATAACCTGTGGGGCACCTATTGATTGCACATGCTGGTCCATCATAAATTAGAACAGGAATGGCTTCCAGTTGCTCAGGAGCTGTGTGGATGGAGAAATTGGCTCACTAATACTTAGCTCATAGAGCACAGTGCATGCATCACAAAAACATGGAGAATATGCAACATTAGGTGCTGAGAAGACATGGGAATCAACTCCAGTGGCTGTGGAGGCTTCTGGCCACGCTGCAGACCTTAATCAGGCTGTTACTTGTGCTCCTACTGGAGACCTACAGACACAACAGATTGCATGCCTCCTTCTACAGCACCCTTTTCAAATGAGAGGGAGCAGCAAGCTCCAGTGGGTGGGAGACCCTGCTCCCATCTCAACCGCCTCACTGGGATGGGAGCCAGCAAGTAGGAAGGAATGTTCAAGTCTTGTACTACTTGAACAAGAGCACTGAGTTAGGAATCAAAAGACACATTCTAAAGTCCTGCTTTAGCCATTTACAGCTAGTTGATCTTGGGCAAGTCCCTTAGTATCTCTGAATCTCGGCATCTCACCTGGAAAGAGGAGAAAGTAATAATACCTAAGAAAATATACCTGCCTGATGTGCTCTCTGTAAATGAGTATCCATTGCTGAACCTGAATTTGAGTCAGTTAAAAGATATGGCAACATGTGTAGGACTGAAACGATTTCTTTCTCCCACCTCCAAAATCTGGCATCAGGAACTTTCCACCACTATCCTTAGCCAACACTTTGCTCTTAAGTAAGAAGTGACGTCATTAAACTCATAGCTTGATAAATTGGAAATGTTCCTCTCATCCTTCTGTCTTCCCGAGCCCCACCTGACTTGGTTTCTGGGTTGAAAATTCATTTCACAGGGCCCTCTCTAAAGCGGATAGCAAACACAGAAAAACATGCCAGCATAGCTTACCAAATTCTACTAAAAAAGCTTGACACCCACATGCCCATTCTTGGAAGAACCTTCAGAGTTTCTCTGACTTTAACACTCTGGGCTTTGAATGCTTTTCCAAAATAAGTAGTACTATCCTGCGGTTCTACTGTGGTCCCTTTTGCCAGCACTAATTAAAATGGACCAGAAGGATGGTGTGCATAGTCATATTTCCATATTTCCCTTCCCCTGGTTCTGTAAATGAAATCTGCTGTCCTGGGACAGAGTGTGTAGTGGCTTGGATGGTGCACTCCCCATACCTCCACCAAATATGTCCACATCTTGCAACTTGTGAATGTGACCTTACAAGACAAAAAGGGTCTGCATAGATGTCGTGAAATGAAGGCTCTTGAGATGAGATCATCCTGGATTAACTGAGTGGGCCCTAAATCTCCAACACAAGTGTCCTTATTGGAGACAAGAAGAGAAAATGCATTTACCAAGGAGAAGTCCATGTGGAGATGGAAGCAGAGTGATGTGGCCACAAGCCAAGGGATTCTCGAGCCACCAGAAGCTGAGAGAGACAGGAGAGGATCACTCAGTAGAGCCTTTGATTTCAGACTCTTGGCCTCTAGAACTGTGAGAAAATAAATTATGTTGTTTTAAGCCACCTAGTTTGTGATTATTTGTTACAGAAGCTCAAGGAAGCTTCTACAAGTGTGTTCCCTGGGATGGACCCCAGCTAAGGTTCTTCCACAGATTATTATCTCCCTGTATGAGGAGATCTGTCTGAGAGCAGCCTCAGATGGCCTGGTCAGCAGCCAACTCTCAAAAGTCCAAACCCCCATCAGGGGCTGTGGCTGAGGATCCTCATGGGAGAAGCATCCTGGGATGTTTTCAGCACCCCTTGGTGGGCAAGGCATTGGGGAAATGGTCTGAATTTTGGAAATAGACAGACCTTGGTTTAAAACCCAACTTCACCATTGACTCTGTGCCTCTAGATAAACTATCAATACTTTTCCTCTTTGTGCTTCAAGTTCCTCATGGATAAAATGAAGATAATAATGCCTAGATGGTGGGCAGGAACAGACCCAGAATCTGTATAAAAGCCAACTGTAGGGACTCTTTCAAAAAGAAGAATCCATAGTTTCGATTAGGAGTGGGGCCTTGAAAGGGCCTTGTTAGTGAGGGGCCCCTCACTAACTTAAACTTAGTTTAAGTTTACTTAAACTTAGAGGCTTAAACTAAGCCAGCCTCTGCTTCCAGGGTGTTCTGAGGATTACAGATAAAAACAGGAAGCCTAAGGCAGTGCCTGGCTCCTCCTGGGTGCTCTGCGAGAAGTAAAGCTGTTTGGATGAAGACTTGAATACTGTCTCCTGAAAAGTACACAGATGTGTTTGCAATGCATAGAAAAGTGTCTGGTAGGATACATTCCATGGCAGGTTGCCAGTTGTTGCCTTGATAGCCATTTTTCCTTTCTTTTCAAAACAGACAACTGACTTTTGGGAGAATGGCCATGTGCTCAGCTAAATCCTAGCTTCCCAGTGAGGTGTAGTTATGAGACTAAATTCTGGCCAAAGATAAGCATAGAGGTATAAGAGACTTCTCATGGGAGAGTGTTAAGAGTTGAATTGTGTCTCCCCCATCCCCTGCAATTCATGTGTTGAAGTCCTAATCCCAGTATCTCAGTGCAAGTGAAATTGTCAGTCGCTCAGTGGTATCCAACTCTTTGTGACTCCACGGACTGTAGCCTGCCAGGCTCCTCTGTCCAAGGAATTCTCCAGGCAAGAATACTGGAGTGGGTTGCCATTTCCTTCTCCAGGGGATCTTCTTGACCTAGGCATCAAACCCAGGTTTCCTGCATTGCAGGCAGATTTTTTTTTTTTTTTTTTTTTAACCATCTGAGCCACCAGGGAAGCCCCAGTATCTCAGGATATGACCTTATTTGGAAATAGGGTCCTTGCAGGTATAATTATTAAGATGAGTTCACTAGGGTGAATTGTAATATAATATGAATGATGTCCTTATAAAAAAGAAAAAATTTAACACAGACATGCACTCAGGGAGAATACCATGTGAAGATCAAGGTAGAGAATGCAGTGATGCTTCTAAAGGTAAAGAACAATAAAGATTGCCAGCAAATTTCCAGCAGAAAGGAGGGAGAACATGGAATAGGTTTTTCTTTATAGCTTTCAGAAGGAACCAACCCTGCTGACACCTGGATTTCCAACTTTTAGCTTCCAGAACTATGAATTGATAAATATATTTCTGTGGCATAAGGCACTCAGGTTGTGGTACTTTGTTATAGCAGCCCTAGCAAACCAATACAGAGAAGTCTTCCCTTCTTCACCTCTTTTCCATTCTGCTACCTGGAATGCAGATAAGAGAGCAGAGTCTCCTTTATCCATCTTGGCCTCGAGAATGAGGACCACGTTCACACCTTGTAGAGCAGAGAGTTCGCAGCCTGGGACCCTAAACACTTCAAGGAGCTGCCACACTAGCCCTGGACTGCCTATCTTCTTGGAGTCCCTTGGACTGCAAGGAGATTAGACCAGTCAACCCTAAAGGAACTTTTCAGGTCAGTTTATTTCTCTTCCTCGGATCTTATCCCATCACAACAGAAATTTGGAACGATGGACTAAAGGGTTTCAAACAGCAGAGAAGTTACAGCTCAGTTCAGCTCAAGCAGACAAATCTTTTACTAGACAGACTCTCCCAGGACACAGGAGCAGGCCTACCCAGCTCTGCACTCCTCCACTAATCCTTAAGCTCAAGCGGTGTGTTTAGAGCTGGATTCATTAGGGCCATGCTGCCTTGCCCATCCCTTGGAGAGCCCAGCCCATTAGCTTCCGGCTGACTGTTTGCAGAAGTCTTGTGCTCTGTCAACATCAGACCAGCCCACTCCCCTTAAGCACACACCACACCACATCTGCACCCATATTCTGCACCTGTTGCATCACTTGCCCACCTGCTGAGGGTGCTATAGGTCTCTGTGGTGCACACGCTTCCCTGGTGCCTCTGCTGAGACTGACTTTCAGGTCCACCCAGTCCTTGCAAGGCCCACCCTGGTTTAGTCAGGACCCCTCACAAGTTTGGCTAGAAGTCCAAGAAGGGTCAGTTGAAGTGTGGTAGGGGCAGGGGCCTCTGAGTTGGAGGCCACTCAGCGACTGAACGTTCTCTGCCAAGGGGCTAATAAGTTGGCCCCCTGGGCCTCAGTGGGCTGCAAACTCAGCTCCCCACCTGAGTTCTGAGGGGCAGTAGGCTCTGCTTTGCAGGTGCCCAGGAGCCTGACCAGGGCTCAGATCAGGCCAGGGCATCAACCAGAGGTGGGTAGAAACAGCCCAGGCATTGGGTGAACCGGGACAGCAGACAGTCTTTGGACAGAGCAGTGGAGCGGTGTGGAGCAAGAGGGGCATTGCTATTTTTACACGGATGCTGTTCTAACCACAACTTACAGGTTTCGGAGGTGGGTGGGTGGTATCTATTTGGCAGAAAGATCTTTGAGATGAGAGTGTGGCGGGGGGCCTGAGCACCACTCCTTCCTCTGCCTTTCCGAGTGTATTGTCGTCAAGCCACTAATCTTGGTTCTGCTCAATTTGTGTGCCCCTGAAAGGAGTAGAGGGACATCCTGGTGGCTCAGCTGGTAAAGAATCCGCCTGCAATGCAGGAGACCTGGATTTGATCCCTGGGTTGGGAAGATCCCCTGGGGAAGGGAATGGCTACCCACTTTAGTATTCTGGCCTGGAGAATTCCATGGACTGTGTAGTCCATGGGGTTGCAAAGAGTCAGACACGACTGAGTGACTTTCACTCACTAAAGGAGTGGAATGAGGTGAAATGTGGCCACTTACCTGCTGGGGGTGGGGGGGTGCTTCTCTGATGCCTCAGTGGTAAAGAATCTGCCGCCAATGCGCGAGATAATGGGTTCAATCCCTGGGTTGGGAAGATCCCCTGGAGAAGGAAATGGCAACCCACTCTAGTATTCTTGCCTGGGAAATCGCACGGACAGAGGAGCCTGGCGGGCTACAGAGGTAAAGAGTTGGACACAACTTAGTGACGGAGCACTCACTGCCTCCTGGGAGGCAGTCGTGGCCGCTGGGGAGTTTCCAGAGCTGTGAGAGCTGTGGGTGGCCTTATGTGTAAAGCCATTTCCCTCCCCTTCAGAGAAACCGGATGATGTGTGGGTTTGCAACAGCACTTGAGGGTCAGAGAGCCCTGGGTTCAAATACTAGTATTTGAGGGTGGAGGCCTATTGATTACTCAGAGGTGTTTGAGGGTAGGGTTCACCAACAACGGTGCTCCTAGCCTTTGTGGAAATTTGTTTTTGCCTATACACCATTCCTTCCCCCTTCCTTGATACCAGATGGTCCTTTGGGAACCATCCATCTTCCACTCTTTCCATTTTGTTCAGGTGGGGATGACCTCACTCCTATTCTGCTTCCAGAATGGTTGTATGACCCAGACTTGGCCAACCGCAGTCACAGTGTTTGGTTGAGGAGTAAGTCCTTTGTCCAGGGAGCGTCAGTGAGGATCAGCACTCAGACTGTTGCTGAAAGAGGCACCCTTTTCCCACTAGAGTTGCTAAGCTGAGAAGATGTAAGCCAAAGCCAGTGGTGGCACCTTTGCCACTGCATGGGCAGAGTCTGCCTGAGAATAAAAACAGTAGAGGGAGAAGGCAGATCTGGGAGGTGGAGACACATAGAGTTCTTTCTACCCTTGCTGAACACCTGAAACTAGCCATTCCTGAGGCTGTCAGGTTTTAATTTATACCAGCTAACTTATTACCTTTGAAAAAAACAGCTTGAACTGGGTTTTTGTTAATGGCAGCCAAAGGGGTTCTGACTAATTCATCTTTCTATTTACTTTTCATTTTGGTGAAAATTTTGCAATTTTTACATTGTGGCATAAAAACAGAACTCTGACATGTTTGACAACATACTTTTGATGGTTCTTTCTCTTTCTGACAAGGACATGCTGGAAAGATGCAAGAACACATCCCCTAGGTCCATCCCCCTCCTTTCTGAGTATACTTTTATCCAGAGCTACATAAATGTATGCTAATGATCTTATGCTGATGACAATCGGATCTGCGCTCCAAGAAGATTATAGCAGTCATGAGTAGGATTAGAGTGGGGAGAGGCAAGAAGCAAAAAGTCTACTCAGGAGGCCAGTATGATTCAAATAAGAAGTGATAAGGATCTTCACCAGGTGGTAGCGGCAGAAATGGAAAACAGAGACCCTGTGGAGGGGTTTATCATGGTTTGGCAGTAAGTTAGAGGGTAGCAGAGTCAGAATAAAATGTTTTCATCTACAAGGCTCTGTGGGACCTTGCTCCCTGCTCTCCCCGATTTGTCCCTGACTTATCTTGTAGCACTCCTTCTCTTGTCTGTCTGCCCAGCTGCACTAGCCTTTGTGCTCACTGTGCCCTTTGCTCAGGACATTGTCACCCCAGAGAGCTCTTGGTCCATTTCTTCACTCTCTTCAGGGCCTCTTCACAGAAGGGAGTCCGTCAGAAAGGCTTCCCTGAGCTCACCCTTCTACCTGGCGTCCCATGTGGTGCTAATGGTAAAGAACCCGCCAGTCATTTCAGGAGACATAAGAGATGTGGATTCAATCCCTGGGTCCAGAATATCCTCTGGAGGAGGGCATGGAAACCCATGCTAGGATTGTTGCCTGGAGAATCCCATGGACAGAGGAGCCTAGTGGGCTATGGTCCACAGGGTCTCAGAGTCTAACATGACTGAAGAGGCTTGGCACACACGCACCCTAGCACTCCTTATATCTGTGTGAATTTTCTCCATGGTACTCAGCCCCTCACTGACTCTCACTCTCTCTCTCTCTATATATATATATGTACACATATGTGTGTGTGTATGTGTATATATATATATATATATATCTTTTCTTTCTTTTTTTAATTTAAATTTTTATGGGAGTATAGTTGATTTACAATATTATGTTAGTTTCAGGTATACAGCAAAGTGAATCAACTATACATATACATATATCCCCTTTGTGTTAGATTCTTTTCCCATAAAGGCCGTTACAGAATATTGACTAGAGTTCCCTTTGTTATAACAATAGTAGGCAGTTCAGTTCAGTCGCTCAGTTGTGTCCAACTCTTGGCGACCCCATGGACGGCAGCTCGCCAGGCTTCCCTGTCCATCACCAACTCCCAGAGCCTACTCAAACTCATGTGCATCGTATCAGTGATGCCATCCAACCATCTCATCCTCTGTCGTCCCCTTCTCCCGCCTTCAATCTTTCCCAGCATCAAGGTCTTTTCCAATGAGTCGGTTCTTCGTATCAGGTGGCCAAAGTATTGGAGTTACAGCTTCAGTATCAGTCCTTCCAAAGAATATTCAGGACTGATTTCCTTTAGGATGGACTGGTTGGGTCTCCTTGCAGTTCAAGGGACTCTCAAGAGTCTTCTCCAACACCACAGTTCAAAAGCATCAGTTCTTTGGCGCTCAGCTTTCTTTATCGTCCAACTCTCACATCCATACATGACCACTGGAAAAAACATAGCTTGATTAGATGGACTTTGTTGGTAAAGTAATGTCTCTGCTTTTTAATATGCTGTCTAGGTTGGTTAGTAGTAGTAGTAGCTTCTTATTTGTTATCTATTCTATATATAGTAGTGTGTATATGTTAATCCCAAACATCCAATTTATCCCTCTCCCTCTTTTTTGCTTTTCTTGGCTAGAGTGCATGCTCCACAAAGGCAGTGAGTTTTGTTCATCGCCGAGTCCCTAGGACCTAGAACAGAATCTGGCACAAAGTGGGTACTCAGTAAATATGAATCAAGAAATGTCGAGCTGGGACAGTGATGTGGCACTGACAGGAACAGAAACACTGGGAGGGGAGTGAGGAGAGGGTCAGTGGAGTGGAGGAGGGAGGTGGTGAGTCAGCTCAGAGCCCATGGGATTTAAGTCTAGATGAGCAGACGGTACTGCCCAGCTGGTGGTTGACGTGCTGGTGGTCTGGCACTCTGGAGAGGCCAGAGGTGGAGATTTAGCGTGGAATTAAGCCTCAAAGACTGGTGGAAGCTGTAGTGTCAGTTAAATCCCTAAGACTGTGGAGAGAGAGACCAGACCTGGGCTCAGAGGCCTAGAGAAAGCCCAGGGTGACCAGCTAGTCCCGGTGTACCAAGCACCTTCCTGGGTTAAAAGTTAAAAGTCCAGCTTGGAAACCTCCGGGGGCTCAGGCAAACCAACAAGGTCCTAAGAAGGCTCTTCCATTGAGGCGGAGGGAGGGGAAGGACTGATTAGAAAAGGTAGGGCTTCCTCATAGAACTCAAGGAAAGGGAGGGCTCTAGTAAGGACACGTCTCCCTTCCTTTCTCTCCTCCCCCAAGACCAGTTTGGTTCTGCCTTTCTGAGCCCAGGAAAGCTGAGTTACCTCTGAGCTTCCACCGACCCCACCTCCCAGCCACACTTGATGGCTTCCTGGTAAGCCTGGCAATTGGTTTAGTTCTAGGGCTGGGGCCCCAGACCAACTGGCACAAGTGTTAACCTTTGAATTCTGGTGTCTGGGGTCTCAAGTGATACCCTGGGTAAGGGGTTCTCAGTCCGTGATCATTTTCTGCTTGTAGAGTTTAAGAGGGTAAACAGGTCTGCATTTGCCTAGCCCCTGCGGCTAAGGAAACAGGAAACTGCCTCTTCTCTTGTAAACAACTCCAGCCAAGATTAGCAGTACTTATAAGATGCTGGCTCTTAGCAATGGGAACCGAGTTGAACCCAGGACTAACTTTCAAGTGAGGGAAATGATTACTGAGTACATAGAAATGAAAAAAAAAATCCTAAGGAAGGGCCATTTTCAAACCTCTTTCTGAACTTGGTAGTTCTCAGAGTAAGTCCTGAATGAAGTATTTGGAACCCTGGTTACTGCCAAGAGAAGATGAGACAATAAATTACAAAGTACCTTAAGCTGTGTCATTTAATTTCATAATTAAAAGAATAGAATTATTTTAAATAATTACACAAATACAAGGTCATATCACTAGATCTTATTTGAAATAAAAGAATTGTTAACATCTATAGAAAACGTGGTCCCTGGCCTCAGAGAATGCTATGGCTTACTTGTAGAAGTAGGACATATACCAAGCTCATGATAAGAACTTAACTATATTTACTAACCAATATTTAAGGAAGTAGAAATAAATGTTGTGTCTCTTACCCCTTCCCAGTTCGCTTGCCTACAACATACATATCCACCCTCCTAGTGAGTATGAAGAAAAGGTCAGAGTGTGGCAGTATTTCCAGCCATCATTCTTTACCCACAGACCTGTTCCAGGAAGAAAGGGTTAGGAATGTGGTAAGCCTGAGCTTAGATATATTGGTTAGAAATTTAATTCAGTAAGTGCTTACCGTATCGGCCGTCTCCTCGAGGCCTAATGCTGCATTAGGCCCTTCGGGGATCTAAAAGAAGGTACCTGCCCTTAATCTCACTGGGGCAAAAAACTAAAGTCCCCAAAATGAGGCCTCCTATTATTAAATGCCAGTGTTAGTTGTAAGTGCGAAAAATTCTAGAAAAGGGAAACATTAATGTTTTAAGCAGACTTTATATTTCATAGAGGCTAGACATTGAACTGGATGTCTGTTAAGAGAGAATGAAGCTTGATGAGTCAGGATATAGCAAAATGAATAAATAAAACAGTGGGGAAAACATTTTTTTCTGAGATCTAGCTTGAGAAGAAAGGGAAAATGTTTCACCATTTCTTTTAAAATATGGATCGCTTTCAGTAGTATAAAAAGAACCCATGGCTCTAAAGAAGTTAAAGGACTTGGTACTTCCCTGGCAGTCCAGTTATTAGACTCAGCACTTCCACTGCCTGGGACATGGGTTCTATCCCTGGTTGGGGCACTAAGATCCTGCAAGCCATGTGGCACAGCATAAAGAAAGAAAGGAAGGAAGAAAGTTAAAGGACTTAAATGAAGAAACAGTCATATCCTAGAACTTGAGCGGATAACCTAGCACTTAGGCACTTAAAACCTCAGGTCCTTCTGTAATATGAACGCCCATCATGCTGGGAAGAAGCACCAGCTACTGATCAACAGAGTTTTATAAATCCATCAGGATAGGCGAGGTTATGCTCCGGTAACAATGAACCTCAATCTCAGTGTCTTGATACAGTAAATATTTATTTCTTGTTCATGCCACATATCCAACAAAGGTAATGGTGGGGTGGGGTGAGCTATATTCCATATAATCTCCCAGGGACCTAGGCTGACCTAGGCTGAGATTCACCGTCTTGGAATGTTGCTATCTTATCATATGGCTTCCAGGTGAAAGAGATCTAAGACTCAAGTCTGTAGGTGGCTTATATTACTTCTACCAACATGCATTTGGCTAAAATCCAACCATAAGTGAAAGGAACTATGAGACATATCATCTTCCTTTGTGCCCTGAAAGAGGAAAAGTAAAATAGGATTTAGTAAACACAGTGCATTATATGCATCATGACTTTGATGTAAAGAATTTTACCCTATTGATAATAGCTAGCAGTTATATTTGCTAATCTTTATAATAATCCTATTATTATTGGATTAGCAATAAAAAATGAGGTAGCTTTTTAAGTATTATCTTTATTTTAAAGATGAGAGATGTGAAGGAAAGAGAAGTTAAATCACTTACTCAAGATCCCAGAGCTAGTAAGTAGTACAATAGAGATTCCAGCTCAAGTAGTTTTTCTCCAAAGTTCACACTCTTAACCATTATGCTATACTACCTTTTCAATGATTTAGTTAAAATGGAGTCAAATCATGGCCTCATGTACCCTGAACGTCTCACACTGGGGTATAGAAAGCTTCCAACAATAACGTTAAGCTTGACTTTCACCAGGTCCCCTTGCCAATATTGCTATAGCATCAGTTGTATAAATATATTTACAATGTTCTTGACCTGCCTATCTTGGCATACCATCTGTTCTTAGGGATATGGATGAGAACTTAATTATGTATAAATTGTACGGGTAGATGCTATTTCTAAATGCAACACATTCTTGCATAGGCATCAGTAGTCGTCAAAAGCATTGTGTCCTCTATTTCTGTCCTTGGGTGAGGCATTCTGGCTCCCCTGTCCTTAACTGCTCTCCAGCATGAGTTCTTCTCATTCTTTGTAGAACAGAAGTTAAGTGAACTATATTTTTCTTCTAAATCAATGTAATGGAGCAGATTATGTACAGACAAGTGGTGGGGGAGACATTGGCAGCTGGCCCTGAGCATGGCTGAGTAATGGATGTATTAGGAATCCAAGTTATCTCAAGCCTCAGACTTTTTCAGGTTTGCTTATGTAACCCATGTGTCCAAGGTCAGACAAGCCTGGAAGCAACATTAGGGCCATCATTTCAATTACATCCAGATTTTAAACCTAATATGAGCCGAAATTTTGTTTATTTTGTTCACTGCCATATGGTGAGCATCTAGAGCAGGGCCTGGCATATAACAGACATTCAGTAAATGTTTGTTGAGTGAATTTGTTGACTAAATTCTAATCCTCTTTGGAGACACTATGGTGAGCTGGGAGAGCCCTGACTTTAGAATCAAATAGACTTGGGTTCAGATATCACAAGCTATGTGACCCATTGTAAGTTATTCTCCTTAGCTCCATCCTTCCTCATTGATAAATGTAGCTAATATTGCCTACCTCTTAGTTATGAGAGTTAAATGTGTTCATTCATTTCATATAGCTTGGTGTGACTTCTGTCCTTATCAGAGAAATTCCTGGAAATTCAGCTGTTTTTCAGTGTTCCCCTCAAACATTCCAGAGTCTTCAGGGGTACCTAAGGGGCACTCACTAGTAAGTCTTCCTGGCTACAAAATCTCACACATCTCTTAGATTCCCCAGCAGCTTTGTCCTCCTCTGATCTGATGCCTTTGTCTGATGCTGAGCTCTCCACTGCCATCTTGCAGTGCCCACCACGTAGAGTGTTAATATATGACCTGATGCACTGCCTCCTACTGGAAGCCAATGATGTCAACATTGAGTCAACAGCACGGAGGCCACCGCTCCTGCCACCCTCTGAATCTTTCACCAAAGACACCGCCATTGCCCATTAAAGTCACTGTGTACGTCTCTGCTAGGCCACCTCACTGGGCTGTTGCTTCCTAGGACAAGAATCCACCTGCTGAAGCAGGAAGCATTCTTAGGCTGGTTCTGTCCACTGGTCCCTAATGGCTCTGCAGATTGAGGAGTATTCTTCATTCACACTCCTTTCCACTTGTCCCCATAGTGATCTTTGTGTACCCCAATATCTCACAGAAATTTTCTGTGACTGTGCCTACTTCAGCCCTCCACCACCCCACCCCATCTTCAGACTTAGTCACATCCATAGGGTGCTGGGTGAGGAACAGTCTAAGAGGCATTCACCAGCTGTTACTCAAAACCACTCCTTCCCACACAAGTCATCTGTGGCAGCTTGTATCTACCAGTTTCTTTCTCTTTTAGAAAGAGTCTTTCCTTTGTGGTTCCTGGGTTCCTCAGACAAATAGGTTCTTGACAGGTCTCTCTACTGGCCTGTCTCTAGACCAGCCCTGACATGTCTGAGCCCCAGCATAAATATGGCTGTCTCCAGCCTAAAAGAAAGAAAGCTGAGGGCCAAAGAATTGATGCTTTCAAAATGTGGTGCTGGAGAAGATTCTTGAGGGTCCCTTGGACAGCAAGATCAAGCCAGTCAATCCTAAAGGAAATCAACCCTGAATATTCATTGGAAGGACTGATGTTGAAGCTGAAGCTCCAATACTTTGGCTTCAACATCTACCTGATGTGAAGAGCCAACACTTTATAAAAGACCCCGATGCTGGGAAAGATTCAGGGCAGGAGGGGAAGGGGATGACAGGATAAGATGGCATCACCAACTCAATGGACATGAGTTTGAGCAAACTCCAGGAGATGGTGAAGGACAGGGAAGCCTGGCATGATGTAGTCTATGGGGTCGCAAAGAGTCAGACATGACTGAGCGACTGAACAAACAACAACCAGCCCAGATCCTTACCACTTTTAAAAGGGGATAAATAAACCATAAAGGTCAAAAGCATAACTTTCTTGGGACTGTCAGAGATGATCAACAGAATGTTAATACTGAAATTTCAAAATAAAGACTTTGATAAACTTTAGAAAAGCATTGATTGAGATGATTTGGTGAAAAAGCGAGGTCAAAAGTCCTAACTTTAAATAGATGGGTGAAATTGCACCAAAACCAGTAACAAGGAAGTTATCTGCATAGCTGGCCTCAGTGATCTGCAAAATCTGATGAAGCTGGGAAACTCAGAAGACCGGGAGGAGGCCCCTTTTGGGGCTGTTTGAAGGCTATCACAGTGCTAGGAGCTTTTCATATGCTCTTATCTTAACCCTGTGTTACTGGAAAAAACCACCCGCCCACACCCATTCCCTCTCTCCTACTCACCAGATAAGACCTGGGAGGAAAAGAGCCGTGTTTCCCAGACTGAGTATAATCTGGGGCCCTCACAAGTACAGCAGGGGACTTTAAAGCTTTGACAGAAGTCTTGGACATGTTAAGGGAGAGCAGCATTTGCAAGTAGGGACTGGAGAGAGATGAACTGCTTGTATAAGACCACAGGAAGAGTCTGTTTTTCCTCTTGAGGATGGAAGCAGAGAAGAAAAAGGGAAGAAGAGAAAGACAGGCGGAGAGGAATTCTTTTTTTTTTTTTTTTTTGGTATGTTTGAGTGAATATAAATCCCTCTGTGTGCTATGCCAAGGCCTTAGATGAGTGAATTTTCATTGAAATTAAGGAAATGGCTGAGCTCCACAACTAGATTTGCATGACATGGTTCTGAGATAGTGTTTGAAGAATGATAAAAAGCTCTTCCAGAATTTAGATAACACCAGGGAAGTGGGAGCTCACAGAGAGACCATTTACACCCCAAGAAATCCTTCTCAGGAAGAGCATGGGAGTGTCTATACCTGAGTGATGGGTGTCTGACTATGTGTGTGTTCAGTCATTTCCTACTCTTTGAGACCCCAGGGACTGTGCCCACCAGGCTCCTCTGTCCATGGGATTTCCCAGACAAGAATACTGGAATGGGTTGCCATGCCCTCTCCCAGGGGATCTTCCCAACCCAGGGATCAAACCTGCATCTCCTGCATTGCAGACAGATTCTTTACTGCTGAGCCACTGGGGATGCCTGTGTCTGACTATATCTTAGCTAAAAATTAAGGACCAGGAAGGCCCTCTGACTGACCTCTGTTTATTTATACCTGTAACCACATGGTTTATAAAATTTTTGAATTGTTTGTCATTTTGTATCCAATTTGTAAATATTTTCATTGTCATTAAAATCTCTTCAGAGACATATTTCAAAAAATTTTGCACAATATGGGTTCATCTTAATTTTCTTAACTCTACAAAATTGAGCATTCTGGCTGTTTCCAGCTTTGTGTTTTGTGAATAAATTTTTACTGAGCAGCAGTTTACCTGATACCAACTAGGGTTCTTGGCCTTCCCCAATCAAGAGAAATTGACTAGCAGACAGACAAGAAATTCAGGCAAGGCTTTACTAGGGCTCCCAAGGCCACAGAGGGGAGCAAAAACAAGTAACAGGTTCCCTTGCTTGCTCCCTGAGCTACAGGGTGGTGGGGTGTGGGGAAGTTGGTTCCTTATACGGGGTGAGGTTCCTTATATGGGCTGAGGTAGGGGTATATCCAGGGGTTAGACTGGAGGGGTGGCTTATGTGTCTTGCCCACCCCTTTGGTGGTGCTGTGTGCAAGGGGCATATATGATATGCTGCTTTTGCTCTCAACACCCTATTTTTTGCTCCTGGCTCTTCAGAAGTGGCAGTTGGGTTTTTTGGTCTTTTTGTATCTTTTTGTCCATAATTTGTTCCAACTGCACATGCATGCAGTTATTTTTAGTTCCTTATGATTCCTTTTTTTTTTTTTTTTTTTTCTCAAGGAGGTGTTTATCCTGGTGCAAGCATCACTGAGAAGGGTCCCAGGTCCCAGCCTATCTCATAACCATTCCAAAATGAAGTTAGCTGATCTAGATGAACTAGCAGTCTCAAGTTTAATCTCTCTTGAAGCATGACTATACAAATGAACAGTGTCTAGACCACATATGAAAACTGAATTCTGACCCACAACCTCTGCAGTAACCAGCCCAGGAAGCCAAACTGTAACGGCTGTAGCCATTAGCCCATAATCGCTAACTTCCCCTTTGCCCATTTCGCCTCTGCGTCCAAGTCAGAACCAGCCAGAGAAAGTCAAATATGCTCTCCAAAACAACCTCATAGGGTGCTCTGCTTCTAGGCAGTCTGCCTTCAGCTTTTTCATGCCAGCAATCTCCAATCGGAGCCTGGAACCCTTCCCTATTTTTCACCATGACGTTTTCTGTACCTGTCTTTGTCTCTGCCAGAAGCAAGTGATGCTGGCTGAGTCCTTTGCCATAAGCAAGCTCGGCAAAAACAGCCTCTGCATGTTCTTATCTGGGTGGTCTTCTTTTATGCTGACACTCTCCTTGAATTAACCTGATGGACACTGACCCCAAAGAAATGTCACAGGCAAAAACATTGCATCAAAGTTTTTTCCACCATGAGCCACTGGAAAATACTGGCTATTTCTAGAAGGGCATCTAAAAGAAAAACCCCTCCACACCCCATGCACACCTATCAGACAGAAGGTCCTGGGCTCTGTGTCTTCCTCGGCCACTTGGTGCCTATGGACACACAGCAGCAGCAGCAGCAGGAAGCCACAGAACATAAATCAGCCGCAGAGTTCAAACTGCTCCAGTCCGTCACATGGCCACGTCGCCAGCCCATGGTGCTGTGCCAATTACCAGCACATGCACCAAAGTCACTTTTCAAAACACGGTCAAACAAACTGCAGCAGGGCCATCCAGGCGTTAAAACACTCAGGCGCAATTGTCAAAGCAAAGACTTATGTGCCAATAAGTAGGAGTCTGGGCTACATCCAGTTAAGAAATCACCTGGATGACAGCCTGAAGTTTAACTCTTTGTGGACAGACTGGCTCATCACCACTTCTACTAAAGAGAGGGTGAAGGGCATGGGGTGGGAGGGACCAGGCATGAGATTCAGTCAGACTGCACCTGGGGTGGTTTTCTGTACTGTGGTCCCTGGGCAACCCCAACTCTGGGGGCTGTGGGTGACGCTGTCGACTCAGGTCATCTGAGGCAGGTGTAGGTGTTTCACATAGTTTCTTAACGTCTTGGCCAATTCCCCAGAACCACGGGGAAACTGACAAATGTTTCCTGACAGCCTACTGTGTGTCTAGCACTGAGGTTCCTTTATGGTTGTCCTTGGAAGACCCAGAAAAAATCCCCACCTTTTTCTTCTCAGGGCTCCTTCTCTAGGGGTGTTATCAGAGCCACTGTAAGTGCAGATATCCTGGGCTCAGTGGAAAATTCTGAAGTGCTTCTCACTAGCCCCACATTCTGAGAAACGGTATGGATGATGTTTGAATAGGCTTCTAGAATCTATCAGGGCTTCCCAGATGGCTCAGTGGTAAAGAACCTGCCTACCAATGCAGGAGATGTAAGAGACATGGGTTTGATCCCTGGGTCGGGAAGATCCCCTGCAGAAGGGCACAGCAACCCATTCCAGCATTCTTGCTGAAGAATCCCATGGTCAGAGGAGCCTGGCTAGCTATTATTAAGCACCATTTATGAAACCCATTTGGTTTAATCTCTGCAAACCTTCCAGGTCAGTACCATCTTATCATTATCCTTCTTCTGAGGCTCAGAGAGTTTAACCAACTTGTTGCTGATAACACAGCTAGGAAGGTAGACAGCTGGCTCTTCCATCTGCAAACTCCACACTGGATACTTTTGGTGGGGGGTATGGGGGGTGTGGGGTCAGGGGCTAGAGGCGGTGGGTAGGATATCTACCTCTCACTGGAGTCTGAGGCTCTTGCTGTAAGCTTCCTGATACTACAGAGGGTGGGGAGTTTAAGGCAGCCATGGGGTGGGGTTTACACCGCTCACAGGGAGGCCCATGGCTGGAGACAGCCTCTGGGTTCACTTCAAGCCTCAGAAAGGGAGTGCTTAAAGGAAACATCTCTTCTGCTATTTTAATAGGGGGGTAAAAAAAAAAAGGCAATAAATACAAGGAGTTAGCTGGTTGCTGGGATGGCCCGTAATGCACACTTTAACTGTAGAACCAGTCACTTCCTGGATGTAAAAGAAAGGTTTAAAAAAAGTGACTGAGAAGGCTCCCACTCCCAGCCACCAGCCCAGCCAGCTGCAGAGAGGGAAACAAATGAGCTTCTATAGATGGAATCCTTTGTTTGAATAGAGGTTAGCTGTGACTTCTCTTTGTAACCTGGGGTGGGGAGTGGGGGTAGCTAACACTTTAATGCTTCCCTTGGGCATTAATTAGGTGCCCCTGGAGGGATGGCCACTATCAGGACCCCATAGGGGACCACTTAGAAGAAAGGTCATGAATCTAGAGAAATTAAGGGATCGAGTCAGAAAGGTAAGGGGCCTGTGGAGCTGGGAGAGAAGGGACATTTTTCCCACAAAGAGTTTCCCCTCCTATGTCATCTTTCCATGTCACGTGTAGGTAATAAGACCAAGTCATAAATAAATCCTCCCTGCCAACCCCCAGCCAGCCAAAGTAGGCATGCCCAGAGTGGCAGGCAGCCTGTGCACGGGGTCCACAGGTACTGGCCTAGTACAGAGGTGCTCATGAAAGGGCAGGCCTTTTTCTCTACCCTTCCTAACTCAAGCACCATGACACTCCAATGTGCTGAGTGTCTCTTGGAGGCTGGGAAGACAGAAGCCTCACCCAGTTTGCTCCCCCTGTCCTTTGCCTCCCCCTCTGCCTCTGCATGACTTCCGCCCACCAGCTCCTCACACCTCAAAGGGCCTCTCCCACAGGGAGTGCAGCAGAGACAGCACCTGCATCTAGAGTGACTCTGTGATTTGTCTCCGGTTGACTAAGTCACTCACAGGAGAAGGCAATGGCACCCCACTCCAGGACCCTTGCCTGGAAAATCCCATGGACGGAGGAGCCTGGTAGGCTGCAGTCCATGGGGTCACTGGGAGTCAGACACGACTGAACGACTTCACTTTCACTTTTCACTTTCATGCATTGGAGAAGGAAATGGCAGCCTACTCCAGTGTTCTTGCCTGGAGAATCCCAGGGACGGGGGAGCCTGGTGGGCTGCCGTCTATGGGGTCGCACAGAGTCGGACACGACTGAAGTGACTTAGCAGCAGCAGCAGACTAAGTCACTCAGGGCACTAAACTACCTCCTGGCCTGGGAACAAGGGAGAGCAAGGAGTTAAGTGGAGAAAGCCATTCTTCTGTCTCTCTTCTTCTCTGGACCTGTCCTCTGCTAGTATCCTTGGGCAGGTTGTTCCCCATGAATGGCAGGACCCTGCCGGTCAGTGACTTTGCCTGTGAAGCCAGCCTCAGGGCACTGGGTGGTGTGGGGGTAACGGTGATCCGTGACAGAGTTGGGGAAGGAGATTTCAGTACCGTGGTTACAGGGCTGGGCCATGTGCTTCGGAGATTGCACAGAGAGAGGGGGCCACAGGGTGCATGAACTAGGAGGACTGAATTTTGGCCTGAAGACCTTTGAAATCTTTGTGAAGAAAATAGAAGACACATATGGCAAATCCACAGTAAACTTGGATTTTAAAGAGTCCATAAATGAGCCTTGGGCTTTGCAAGAGGCAAGACTGGATACAGCTTTAGGGCAGATGGTTACTTAGTTCTGGGAAAACCAATGTAAGGGCCCATTTAATTATGTAAATGTGGGGATACAGTAGCTGGAAGGGAAAAGGGCTCTGGGTGGTAAAGTGAACGAGTGTATCTGTGTTGGAGTCTGATACAGGTCTCTGCTATGCCTTCTTAGAAAAACCGGATATGCTGAGAATTTGGCCTATGCCAGGCTGCTGCTACATTGAAGCTTGCTTATGTTTTCGTAAAGCTTATCATAGATGATGGAGCTGCTCTTGCCGGGGCTTTATTGGTACCCTGGGCACAAGCAACAGAGAGTCAGGGAGACTGCTAGGGGCACAGCCATACAGGCTGCTCTGGCACCTCCAGGAGAGATGCCCTTAGGCAGACATTAGCATCCCCATATAGACGCCCTTGGCAATGAGGAGGCCTTTTTGAGGGGCCTGTCTAGTGTCCAACATTCACTGCACTAGGCTCTGGAGTTCTTATCCTGAGTCTATGTCTTATAATAGGTCAGTGACTAGAATTCAGAAACTCTATGTATTTGAATTAGAAAAAAAATTAAAAAAAAATTTTTTTTTACTAATTTCTGAATGAAATGTAGCATTTCACTCAGTAATGATGTAGGCAATAAACTGCAATAGTATTAGAAGAGCTTGTAATGTTGTCGCTGATAAAAATCACGTATATTTTCATCACTTTACTGTTGTTGCTATTATATTAAAGTCTTTTTTATGCTCATCGCTGCTTCAAAATTACAGTAACTGTTAGCTTTGCCACTCGAACCTGGCAGGATTAAACTAACCTTCTAGTTGGGATCGGGGAATAGAATCATTTGTAGGTAGCTTGCACTAGATCAGACTGAATCCTGGGCTTAGGCCATCCTAAAGGGCATTAGCTATTGAACCATTTAGGCAAATGTAAAAGTATCTATAAAGTATTTCTAGCTAATGCACCTGCCTTGAACACAACTCATTATATCTGTGAAGACTAATATCTAACATTTACTATGCTAACTATAAGCCCTCCAGTGTTAATGTAGATAGAGGTAGCTGAAGTTTTGTGGTATCCTTCTCTTGTTAGTCTTGTTTGCTTAGAGTTCTATGTAGAGTCTTTTTCGCAGGTGTTATTCATCTCTGAAGAGTGCCTCTCTTTCAGGGGATTTCAAATGTTAATTAACTGCTCCTACAGTGTAGATGATGCATTTGTCATGTTAACTATGCTGAAATGCTTTAAATTAAATGATAACAATATGACACAAATCAAGACTGACCCAGGAGTTTGGGAGGAATTGTAGGTTATCTAGCACCCAGTGAATACTTGAGTCAAACTTCTTGAATTTACAGTTGAAACCATCTGGGAGATAGCATCAGGTACATGGGCTCACATTCTATGAATCCCTTGGTCTTGGGTGGACTGCCTTCAGAGCAGGCTTGGCAAACTCTATCATGTCAGGTCCTTAGTAAAAGAGTATCCTAAAAGCAGGAGACCACTGCTGCTTCCCCTAGTGCTTTTTTGAAAAGGAGCGTATTATTTCATGGAAAGCATATAAATGCTGTGTGACTGTCTTACCTTGCTTATAGCTCTATATTTCAAGTGTCCTTCTCCCAAAGGTGCCAAATCTAGCTGAAAATAGGCAAGACATTGAACCCAAGAGTAAAAGGATGCTGGTCTTTACCACCTTTGGTATCAGTTTCAAATGTAAAGAGGTTTAATGCCCATTAGCAACTAAAACTACGTTTTCTCCCCTTTGAAATTGAACTACATTTTGGCAGAAAGAAACAGTTATTTAAAGCCTTAGTATTATTAATTCAGGAAGGGACTACACAGAGCATTTACTCCAAGTTCCCCATTTTAACAGATGAGAAAATGAGGGCCAAGAATGATAACTTAATAGCTACATGGCAGGCCTGCTAACCAGTCTGAGATCTTCCTTTCACACAAAGATCTAGTCCCTACTGAGATGAAACAGTGGGAGATGATGAAATTGAATTTTCAGAGCAAGCCCGTGTCTAAACACTGGCAATAACCACTAAGAAAATGCAATGGGAAAAACATTTCACTTACAGTAGCAGCAGAAATGATAAAATTCTCTAATTAGATGTCTTTGTCATTTCACCCACAAAAATAAATTCTAGATGGATTAAAGATCCAAATGTAAAGAAAAAAACAAAATGATGAAAGTTCTAGAAGAAAAAATATGAGAATGTCTATTTCCTATGATATTTGGGTAGAAATGAATGATCTTCATAAGCAAGACACAGAATTCAAAATGTAAGTGAAAAGATCTACAGATATGGCTGAAAAAAATTAAAAACCTCTGTAAACAAAGACAAATAAAAAACAGTAGATTAAGAGGAAATATTTGCAACATATATTGTAAGTAAAAGATGAATATCCAGAATATATAAAATGTTTTAACAAATAAATTAAAAAAATAAATTAATTCTATAAGAAAATGGACATGGGACATGAACTGGCCAATCACAAAAGAAATACAAATTGTCATGGAGCATATGAACAGATGGTTTTAGGGAAATAGATATCAGTTGTGGTTTTTGGACTGCAATTGGTTTCAGAACCATCTAAACAAGAGTATTAAATCATAGGCAAGGGATGGTCTTCAGGGAAATGGGCTTTCCAGAAAGCTGGAAAGGTTTGGGCAGGCTGTAATTCAGGGAAACCTGGCCTTGTTAAATTTGTTTCTAGAACCAAGAGAGTTCAAGTTTGATAAACCTTTCCTTAGACAGAAATACGACTTGTGTGTATAAAGGTGATGAAAACTCTGAGTAGAGAAAGGTTAAGGCATAATCAGATGGAATTTTTTCACATCTGGCTTAATTCCCCTTGTAGGCATTCTGTGCCCCACCCTGAGGCCTGGGGGCCAGGGAAAGCTGTACTGAGACATCCTTGTTTGTTCCATGTGGCCACCCCACTGCTGACAAGATTTTATATCATTCTCCAATGAAATCCCGACCTTAATTGTGTTCTACATTGAGTGTGTGTTTTTGTGTGCCTTTCCCATCAACTGATAAATATCTGAAATGCAGCAATGTTTATCCTAATTAATCTAAGAAATGTAGATCAAAATATGATACATCTGGTTTTGTCTAACTGAACAGAACAAATAAAAATACCTGTGATATCCAGTGGTGGGGATATCAAGAGGTGGGGTAAAGTCAGTTCCAACAAACTATTGGCATGAAATGGAATGGAATTGTCACTTCAGTCATGTCTGACTCTTTGGGACCCCATGGACTGTAGCCCACCAGTTTCCTCTGTCCATGAGGACTCTCCAGGCAAGAATACTGGAGAGGGTTGCCATGCCTTCCTCCAGGAGGTCTTCCTGACCCAGGGAACGAATCCATGTCTCTTATGTCTCCTGCACTGGCAGGTGAGTTCTTTACCATTAGCGTTACCTGGGAAGCCCAACTGTTGGTAAGGATGTTATTAATAAAGCCATTTGGGAGTCAGTTTGGCAGTATCTTTTAAATACCAAATATGTTTTTCCCTTTGACTTAGCAATTGTAATTCAGGACCATGTGCCTATGCTTAAGCCGCATGGAAAAAGATTTTACTGAAATGTTACTTTTATTGAAAATCAGAAGCAAAATGGCATGAATAATAAAACGATTAAATAAACTGGAACATGTTCATGCTTATATTCTTCCAGAAACAGATCTTGTGACTGGGATTCAAGTGTAAGGTATCTGGGAAGTGTAAGTAGGGAACTGGGGAAGCAATGTAGGGAAGAGCAGATGACTGATGAAGGATGTTTTTGTATTGAGCAGTGAGTGACCAGAGTTTAATCCTTCAGGAAAACTCAGAAGGTAGTGCAAAGCACATATCTCAGAATTATCCTAGCCAAGGGTCTAAGGGGCTGGGATATTTATACTGCTACAACTTTTAGTCATTGTTAAAGCTGAGCTGGAAGAAGCACAAGCTGGAATCAAGATTGCCGGGAGAAATATCAATAACCTCAGATATGCAGATGACACCACCCTTATGGCAGAAAGTGAAGAGGAACTAAAAAGTCTCTTGATGAAAGTGAAGGATGAGAGTGAAAAAGTTGGCTTAAAGCTCAACATTCAGAAAACTAAGATCATGGCATCTGGTCCCATCACATCATGGGAAATAGATGGGGAAACAGTGGAAACAGTGTCAGACTTTATTTTTTTGGGCTCCAAAATCACTGCAGATGGTGATTGTGGCCATGAAATTAAAAGCTGCTTACTCCTTGGAAGGAAAGTTATGACCAAACTAGATAGCATATTTAAAAGCAGAGACATTACTTTGCCAACAAAGGTCTGTCTAGTCAAGGCTATGGTTTTTCCAGTGGTCATGTATGGATGTGAGAGTTGGACGTGAAGAAAGCTCAGTGCTGAAGAATTGATACTTTTGAACTGTGGTGTTGGAGAAGACTCTTGAGAGTCCCTTGGACTGCAAGGAGATCCCCAGTCCATCCTAAAGGAGATCAGTCCTGGATGTTCACTGGAAGGACTGATGTTGAAGCTGAAACTCCAATACTTTGGCCACCTCATGCGAAGAGTTGACTCATTGGAAAAGACCCTAATGCTGGGAAGGATTGGGGGCAGGAGGAGAAGGGGATGACAGAGGATGAGATGGCTGGATGGCATCACTGACTTGATGGACATGGGTTTGGGTAGACTCCGGAAGTTGGTGACAGACAGGGAGGCCTGGCATGCTGTGATTCATGGGGTCGCAAAGAGTCGGACACGACTGAGCGACTGAACTGAACTGAACTGAACTGAAAGCTGTCTCTCAGAGGAACTTTAATTCCCAAGTACTTCCACTCAACCAACCATTGGGCAAATTGGTTTCAGTGGCTGGAGGGAGCTATCCAACAAAGGTGGAGGTATTGGCCATTGGCAGTCAGGCTGTAATGTGTGGAGATGATAAAGGTTTCCAAAGGGATATGAGTGGAGCATGGACAGTATCTGCTACACATGCTAACAAATGCAAAGAGGCCATTAGAAAGAAAGAGGCAAAGTAAGTAGCACATATTGGATTGACCAAAAAGTTCATTTGAATTTTTTCACAAGATGTTACAAAAGTCCTGAACAAACTTTGTGGACAATCCAGTAAATATATAGTATGTTCTCACTTTTGTAATAAAAATACACATAATGTAATTCACAGTGGTGGCCTCTAAAGAGAACAGGGTAAAGAAAATGATGGATTTTAACTTTTTATTTTATTTCTGTCATTTGTTCTACAACAGGCCTATAGAATCATTTAAAATTAAAAGAAAAAAGGGAAAGTTTAAGAAATACATTCATGCGAAAACAAGAAACAGGTGAAGAAACTGAAAAACACTATGAATTAGGACCAAAAAATACATCCACTAATTAGTCACTCAACACATTTTTATTAAATGCTTTCTAATGTAGCAGGCTGCATATTAGATTGTCGTCTAGTCACTAAGTCGTGTTAGACTCTTTCCTAACCCCAGGGACTGTAGCCTGCTAGCTCCTCTGTCCATGGGATTTCCCAGACAAGAATACTGAAGTGGGTTGCCATTTCCTTCTCCAGGGGATCTTCCCAACCCAGGGGTCGAACCTGCATCTCCTGCATTGCAGGAGGATTCTTTACCACTGAGCCGCCAGGGAAGCCATGTATTAGATTAGATACTGGATAAAGTGGCCAGTAAAGACTCTGCCAACTGAGGTACTAAACTTGCTGATCCAAGAACCTCTCCTGAAATCTTGGTATTGGTGAAAAGTTAGCAATTGTTTTTTCCTTGAAATATCCATCCCATCCCAAAGCTTCTGAAACTAAATATTCATACTTTTTAGGATTTTTTTTTTAAGTTTTAAAGTGGGGAAAGCACAGAGCTTAGGAATACATATGGATATGCTTTTAAATGTTGAAGACACTAATGTGTAGGGAATGGTGATTTTTTTTCTTTCATATATATCCTGAACAGAGGTGAAGTGTTCATTGACAAATACACAAGATAGTGGCTCTTTCACCACCTGAGAATTTTCATTGTTTTTTTCCAGGTACATGATTCTTGTGCTAAGTGGTTATGCTATTGGGGTTAGCAAAGTCTTTTCTGGGGGAAAAAACAGAACTGAATCTCCTTTCCCTGAAATCATAGATACTGACTCTGTGAAAAAGAAGAATGTACATAGAAAGCCCATTTTAGCTCCCAAACACTAACCTCCACAACTTTTATGACTTCTTGTCTAAAGCCTTAAGAACTACTAAAGAGGTGGCATTGATGTATCTGGGGGAATTGCTCCAAACTCTCTGCTTTCTAGCTTTCTTATTTCAAAGGCAGAATAGACATCTATAGGTATGATAGAGGACCAGAGGTAGAAAGCAGAAAGCATAGTGCAGAGCACAGAGCAAGTGTTCCATTCATTGTAGTTGCTGTCCTTCCCCACTGGCAAGACCTGTCTCCCCCTGCACCCACCCTAACCTTGTGAAAAACTGTATCAAAGTAGCTGGTGAATGAATACTGTTCCATCATCTGATGAGATCTCTGTGTCAGACAGACTCTAAGGTGACCTGTCGTGATTTCCAGTCTCCTGTGTCCCCACCTTTCTGTAATTCCCTGCTCCTGAGCCACAGGTAGAGCCTGTGAGTTGCAAAGGTCACAGGATGTCACTCCCTTGATTAGTTTACATTATATGGAGAAGTGGAGGGATTTGTAATATAATTAAGTTCCAAAGTCAGTTTTTTTTTTTTTTTAAGTTAATTAGTCGTTGTTTGGTCACTAAGTCACGTCCGACTCTTTGTGGCTCTGTGGACTGCAGCGTACTAGGCTCCTCTGTCTTCCATTCTCTCCCACAGTTTGTTCAAATTCATGTTCATTGAGTTGGTGATGCTATCTAACCATCTTATTATCCTCTGCCACCTCCTTCTGCTTTTGCCTTCAATCTTTGCCAGCGTCAGAGTCTTTTCCAATGACTTGGCCCTTCAGGTCAGGTGGCCAAAGTATTGGAGATTCAGCTTCAGCATCAGTCCTTCCAGTGAATATTCAGGGTTGATCTCCTTTAGGATGGACTGGTTGGATCTCCTTGCAGTCCAAGGAACTCTCAAGAGTCTTCTCCAACACCACAGTTCAAAAGCAACAATTCTTCGGTGCTCAGTCTTCTTTGTGGTCCAACTCTCACATCCACACATGACCACTGGACAAACTGTAGCTTTGACTAGACGGACCTTTGTTGGCAAAGTGATGTCTCTTGTTTTTTAATACGCTCTCTAGGTTTGTCATAGTTTTCCTTCCAAGGAGCAAGTTATCTTTTAATTTCATGGCTGCAGTCACTGTCTGCAGTGATTTTGAAGCACAAGAAAATAAAATCTGTCACTGTTTCCACTTTTCCCCATTCTATATGCCATGAGGTGATGGGACCAGATGCCATGATCTTAGCTTTTTGAATGTTGAGTTTCAAGCCAGCTTTTTCACTCTCCTCTTTCACCCTCATTGAGAGGCTCTTTAGTTCCTCTTCACTTTCTGCCATTAGAGTGGTATCAGCTGCATATCTGAGGTTGTAGATATTTCTCCCGGCAATCTTGATTCCAGCTTGTGATTCATCCAGCCCAGCATTTCTCATGATGTACTCTGTATATAAGTTAAATAAGCAGGGTGACAATATACAGCCTTGTCTTACTCCTTTTCCAATTTGGAACCAGTCCATTGTTCCATGTCTGGTTCTAACTATTGCTTCTTGACCCCCTCATATATGTTTCTCAGGAGACAGGTAAGGTGGTCTGGTACTCTCATTTCTTTAAGAATTTTCCACAGTTTGTTGTGATCCACACGGTCAAAGGTTTTAGTCAATGCAGCAGACTTACTTACTTACTTAAAGTTGCTCTGTTGTGTCCGACTCTTTGTGACCCCATGGACTATACAGTCCATGGAATTCTCCAGGCCAGAATACTGGAGTGGGTAGCTGTTTCTTTCTTCAGGGGGTCTTTCCAACCCAGGGATTGAACCCAGGTCTCCCACATTGCAGGTATATTCTTTACCAGCTGAGACACCAGGGAAGCCCAAATGAAGCAGAAGTAGATGTTTTTTCCTGGACAGTTAATCCAAAGGGAGATTATCTTGGGTGTGTCTAACTCAGTCAGATGGAAGCCCTTTAAAGCGGGCCAAGGCCCTCCCTGAAGTCCAGAAACTCTCCTAGATTTGAAGAAATAAGCCCCATGAGGTGAGAGGGCTACCAGAAATGATCTCACTGCAAAGAACTACAGTCAACCTCTAGGAGCTGACAGTAGCGAGCAAGGAAACAGGGGTCTCAGATCCATAGCTGCAAAGAGATAAATTATACCAACAACATGAGGGAGCTTGGAAGTAGATCTTGCCCCAGTCAAGCTTCTGATGAGACAGGAGCCTCCACTGACACCCAGATTTCAGTTTGGTGAGACCCTGAAGTAGAGAACCTAGCTAGGCTAGCCCTGGACTCCTGACCCACAGAGACTATGAAATAATAGCCATGTGTTGTTTTAAGCTGTTGACTGTGATAACTTATTACACAACAGTAGACTATCTCCCTGTAGCTCTTCTGTTTTATACTGAGATAATAAAAAGGATGGTGAGGATAATGAAGGAATGAGGGTGGGAAGGGAGGAAAAACATGAAACATGTATTAAACACTTAATATATGCCAGGCACATTAGTCATGGTTCTGAAATGAGACAAATGGGAGACTTAAGTGGTAAAATAGGGAGAATCTTACCACAGAACTATATTCAGAAGTAAGCATAGCGTTAGGATTCCCAACAAGAGATGTTAAGGCCATGAGCATCTCTAGGTGTGAAGGTCTAAAGGGAGAAAGCAGAATTAATGGAAGCTTTAGAGAGCTTAGCTATGGGAGAGGACTGCCTGACAGGGACTGGGGATGAAGGTAAAGGTATATAGCCTCTATTGAAATGGTGAAAGCCAGGGAAATAAATACTCTGGGTTCTTATTCCTTTGAGTAGCTATTCTACTAGTATCTCCCTTTGGTTGAATTCAACCAGAAGCCAGAGTGCAAAGATTACTTGGTGGCACAGTCTTAGAGGTCAGTCTCTAAGGCCCAAAGTGGGGATGAATAAAGAGGTGGAGAATGGAACTGGAAGGGTAAATGGAGAATAATAAACTCTCATGGATTAGTTCATTGATTTTTGGTACATGAGGACTGAAGTATAGAGATGTTATGTAATCTACCCAGGGTAAGAGAACCAATGGGCTTCCCAGGTGGCTCAGAGGTAAAGAATTCACCTTCCAATGGCGGGGACGCAGGAGACATGGGTTTGATCCTTGGGTCAGGAAGATCTCCTGGAGAAGGAAATGGCAACCCATTCCAGTATTCTTGCTTGGAGAATCCCATGGAGAGAGGAGCCTGGTGAGCTACAGAGTCCATAGGTTTGCAAAGAGTCGGACATGAGTGAGCGACTGAGCACACATGCAAGAGAACCAATAGGTAGTAGAGCTAAGATTGGAACCTAGCCATGCCTAGTCCCAGAACCTGGACTCTTTTTTTAAAACTAATTAATTAATTTGGCTACATTGGGTCTTAGTTGCAGCATGTGGGATCTTCATTGTATCATGTGGATCTTTTGATGCAGCACACACTCTCGAGTTCTAGCACATGGGCTCAGTAGCTGTGGAGCACAGGCTTAGTTACACCGTGGCATGTGGACTCTTAATTCCCTGCCTAGGGATCGAACTCTTATCGATCTGCATTGCAAAGTGGATTCTTAGTGGATCCATTGCAAACTGGACCATCAGGGAAGTCCCAGAGCCTGGATTCTAGACCACTCCAATTAGAGTCATTGGGACCCTTTGTGCCTATAACCTTTCTATTCTGGGCTTTCCTCTGGATCCAGGAAGTCCCTTCCATGCTCAGCCACAGTGTAGGCTAGGTTCCTCTTTCTTCACCATGGCCACCTTCATGTTACTAAAGTCAGGTACTGGCATCTTGCTTGTGGTGGCCAGAATAGGTCCACCATGATCAACATGGGTGACTAAATTTGGGGAGAAGCAAACCTTTTCTCATGAGATTTCCAGCTGAGTTGCTCAGGACCGACAAGAACAGAAAACTCTCCAATGTTTCCAAAACCATCAAAGCCTTTGGCATTTTCTCCCAGTCATTCCCAAATTACTTCAAAGTGTTTGTTCTTACCTGGCAGGAGGGCACGGGAGAGAGTTTCAAAGCCTTTTGTGGAGACCCACAGCCTTTACTCTCATTTGCAAAGCTTCCTCCTCTGAAGAGGTGATGAGTTCAGCTATTTCAGGAGCAAGGATGTAGATGTGACCCTGGCTTAGCTCAGAGTAACTGCCTAGAGTTCCCGCAAATATCAAGAAGAAAGGAAAAAGAAAGTTAAAAAGAAAACCTCTCCACATAGTCCATAAACCTGCCAAATGCTTAATTAGCTTCTTTGTAGATCCACAGCCCACTTTCTTCCAGAAAATGTCCTGGTAGGACAGTTGGGATATGGGATTTGGGGGCACAGAGGGCTTGGTTCTAGTCCCAGCTCAGCCACGTATTAGCTAGATGACCTTGGGCAAATCATTCATTCATGGAACTTTTATTGAGGGCTTTATCCTTGAGAAGTATAAAGATGAAAGACACAGTTTCTGCCCTCAGGGAGCACACAGAAAACTGAAGGGAAAATGGTATATAAACAAATAGTTATATCCCAGTGTGATAAATGCTAAGATGGAGATTCCATGAGGGGTGCCTGGAGAAGGGAACCTAGCTCGGCCTGGAGAGGCTGATCTACTAAACTCTCTGGGTTTCCATCCTTCTGCTGTGAAATAGAGAGGTTTCACGTATTTGCAAGGAGAGCTAATTCATTCATTTAGTGCTGGACACTGAGAAGAATGGGCTTCCCTGGTGGCTCAGTGGTAAAAAAAATCTGCCTGCTAAATACAGGAGATGTGGCTTCCATCCCTGGATCAGGAAGATCCCTTGGAGTAGGAAATGGCAATCCACTCCAGTATTCTTGCCTGGGAAATCCCATGGACAGAGGATCCCAGAGGGCTACCATGCATGGGGTCACAAAGAGTTGGACACGATTTAGTGACTGAACAACTTAGGAGAATGCAAAGTTGCCTAAGGTTAGGCAACTCCCACATGAAGCCCCATTGGTGACTTGCACCTGTCTCTGTGAGAGGGAAAGAAAGCCAGCATGGCCCCTGCCCCTTGCTCAGGATTCTCTTGAGGAAGAGCTCTTGCCTCTCCCTGTTCCTGCCTCAGTTTCCAACACACATTATGTGCTTTCTTGGCTATCTGTTTGATTCTGGTGTACTCTCTCTATAAACATGCTAAATTGAGAGAGGTAGGTTTTATTGGATTAGCAGAAGCAGAGCTGCTTGACAAACGGAGTCAAAACTCAGCTGGAGTGAAACCAAAAATAAGGACAGGGAAGAGTAGAAAGGAGGGAACCGGAAAAGCTAGAGGCAAACTAAGTCTGCTCCCAGGAGAATCCCAGGAGACTGGTCTGTGTCTTGATGGCTCTAGAAGTTTAGGATTGATTGACTCTTCACGAGGATGAAAAAAAAAGGCTGGCAGAGCTGTTTCTTATTAGCAGCCAGATTAGTTTAGTGGAAGTCCTGCCTTCCAAGGGGGTAAAATCAAGATGTAATTAGGAAGTGAACACAGACTTCTTGAATAATTGGGGAGATGATACCTCTTCCTATAAAGGCATATTTTTTTTCAAAGGCAAGTCTAAAACTCTGCATTTCTCATTCATTAATGCCCCCATCATTCATTCACTTAGAACTGGGCAATGAGAGGGATGCAAAGTTGTACAAGACTCAGCTCCTGCTTTCAGTTTTATTCTAGTAAACCTTTTGGTTAAGATCAAGGGTAGTACTGGAGCTTCCCTAATGGCTCAAGTGGTAAAGAATTCACCTGCCAATGCAGGAGATACAAAAGATGAACGTTCGATTCCTGGGTCAGGAAGATCCCCTGGAGGAGGAAATGGTAACCCACTCCAGCATTCTTGCCTGGAGAATCCCACGGACAAAGGAGCCTTGTGGCTTACAGTTCACGGGGTGGCAAAGAGTAGGACATGACTGAGAATACTCAAACATTTATTGAGTACCACGTGCCAGGCACTGGACTCCATCTGAGAATCAAGAATAAATAGAGCACGTTTTCTTATCTCACGGAGTTTACAGACTGGTCAATTTGCTAATAAAATGTCTTCTCACTTAGAATATTCTAAACACTAACTTGAACAGATATATTTTTCTCTCCTGTGATTTTGTCAGTTCTCTGGCCCTTGTTGGGAGAATAAATCCGGAGGATTTATTCTAGAAGCTTGCCAGTTCAGCTCTGAGCTCACAGTTATTTGTGACTGGGAGAGAAAAGAATGGTCTGTTTCCTATCTCTCCCCTACAGGTTTAACAATGCACCTGGCTGGATCAGGCACATCCACTTTGTTCTCCAAATGAGGTGTTGCACACACTGAGTCATTTTTCTGGCTTTTGAAAAAGCTCAATTCAACCCTCCAATTTCCTACCTTTCTTTTCCACCTGCCTTGTTTAATAATTAGGCTATTTAATAAAAGCTTTTGATGAGGAGTGGGGGAGGAAGACGGTGATTGTTTAGGTTTACAAGTGCCTGAGGAATAGAGCAGCTACCTCTGCCAGAGTCATGTTCTGGGTTGTTCCCTGGGCATCAAGCTGAGGGAAAAGGTCAGAGGCCTTTCCCACTTCAGGGCCAAGGCGTGGCTGACCTCAGGTCATACTGTCTCCAAGGGCCCTGCCAAGGATTCAAGTTTGGCTCCTGTCTCTAGCCGCCTTGTTCCTGCTCCTGACTTAACTTCTCATTGCACATACTTGCTTGGAGCTTCTACTAACAGCAGACGAGTTCAAGTACACACTGGGTTTGGAGATTAGAGAGCAGATTAGACTGGGTGAAGGTAAGGAAAAAATTGCAGGTCAGCATGTGATGATGCAAAGGAGTCCAGAGGCCTTCCTGGAGGAGCATATTTCAGGAGGAGGGCACTCAAGGCATGGACCTGAGCAAAAGAGAAGGGGAGAGAGAACATCTTACCAAGAGGCTACTTAGCTTGGGGGGAAAAGCACTGGTTTTGGAGTGATTGAGATGTCGGTTCAGACTCCAGCTCACCATCTATTAGCCATATGATCTTATACAAGTTGCTTGGGCTTCTCAAGCTTCAGTTTCCTCATCTTTAAAATGGAGCTAAGAATATCTATTTGTATAGTCTTTGTGAGAACTAGTAACAAAATCTGTCAAGTTACTGGCATGCAATAAACTCTCAATAAGGGTATATATAATTACTTATTGAGTACTTTTTAAATACTAGGTACCTTATATAGTAGTTTAGAGGGATATGGTTAGTGGTAAAGAATCTGCCTGGCAATTCAAGAGATGTAAGAGACACAGGTTCAATCCTCGTGTCAGGAAGATCCCTTGGAGAAGGGAAAGGCAACCCTCTCCAGTATTCTTGCCTGTAAAATCCCATGGACAGAGGAGCCTGGCAGGCTACAGCCTATGGGGTTGTGAAGAGTCAGACAGGACTGAGCAACAGCATGTATCAGGGGGATATGTGTAGAAAGTGTGGTATGACCAGTAGGATTGACCGTGAATTATCTGAGGAGCTTTTCCTTGGGTTGTCTGGCAACAGGCTCCCTCCTTCTCCAAAAGGAGGACTGGCTCTACCAACCTCAACTTCTTGTGGGACCAGGAGACCTCAAGATGGGCATTTCAAGCACTTCCATAAGCAGTGGGTCCCTAAATTCATATTACTTAGTATCTGAACACCCAAATATTTAGGCTCCAACACAGCCCCTCTCAAGCTGACCTATAAAAAGGAACAGTAACAAAGGGATTCCTCCTTAGGGGCATGGCTCTACAGCACATCCAACCACGCCCCACTTGACCCTGCCTCCCTGCAGGATCCAGGGAGAACAGAGGACCTGCATACCTACCCCCTTGATGAGTTTCACCTGCACCGGTGATGCTCCTAGTACTGAGTTCTTGGCCAGAGCAGAAAGGCAATCTCTATTAGGAAACAACAACTCTAAATGCTATATGAAAACTACTGTGATAGAATTACTTCACATGGCCCTAATGGGGTTCAGAGAAGAGGCATCTAATTGCCTTTTGTAGAATGTCCTACTTGAAAGAAGAGTTGGCTGGGCAGATGTGCAGAGAGACATTCCCATTCAAAGGGAATAGCAAGGTGTGGAGGCGAGAGAGGAACTCAGGAGTTCTGTTTGCTCAGTTACATGAATAGTGATGTGACAGATGATGCTGCAGAGGTAGATGTGTCTTTGAGGTTTGTGCTGAGAAACTGGAATTACTGGAGGTAATGGAGAATCACCAGAATACCTGAGGCAGGTGTGCATTTTAGAAAGATCATTCTGCGCCATGTGAAACAGGAATTTGGAGGAGCAAGACTGGAGGCAGTTGCAACAACCCAGGGAAGAACTGATGATTGCACCAACCAGGATGGAACAATGGGAATAGAGCAGAGAAGATTTGAGAGAGAGACATAATGAATTGACTAAAAGAGAATTTAGGATAATTAGTTCTTTCTTTCACAGCTGAGGAAATTGAAGAACAAAGAGATTATATCACTTCTTGGAAATTGAATCTTATTGTACTCCAGATCTCCTTTTTCTAAGGAATCTCTTAGGGACCACTTCTCTAGGTATGGCATTCTTGATCTTTGGAAGTATAAGGGTAGGACAGGAGGGGAACTGCTAAGGAAGATTACGTTAGAAATGAGAAGGGAGTGGCTGTGTGGGTCTCTTTCTTTTCTTTCCCTTGATGGTTGCTCAAAGCTTCCTTCATTTTAGAGAAATGTAGTTCTGTGAATACGTAGTTCTGTGACTAAGCATTCATATAACTGCAACTTCTAGTGTGTTGATTTGTTTGTAGAAGGGTTGACGGTGTTATTTCCTGGAAAATAAAACACACTCAATTTACACATACTTGGGAATGCATGGGAGTAATCCTGCAGTGTGCACAGAGAGGCAGAAATTCTACTGGATGCAGCAAACGCAGGATATCAACGAAATCTGATTGGTCATTTGATGTGCTCTGACAACCAAGCTTTCAGCATCCTTTCTAGAGAGTGTCACTCAAGATGTGGACAATGAAATCATCTTGTGACATAGATATTATTGGGCACATTTAACAGAGAGGGAAACTAAAGCCCAGAGGGCCTGAGATCATGCCTGTGGACACAAGGAAGTAAACAGGAGAGCTGGAATTCCCTATTCTTCCCACTACACCTGTTTACCTTCCTGGAAGTTGGTGCAGGACTTGCCATCATTTTCTCTTTTAACCCTAACACGTGCACACCTATGGCTATATGATTAGTTGGTCAGAGAAAGGGTATGTACAGTCTGTCTTACACTTTTGATCCTCTGACTCAAGCACAGACTGGACCACCCATGGATGGGTTTGAGTTGTTCTCAGGACCAGAAGATGTCCTTCAACAGCATAGCTGTCCTGTGAGCCTTCTGCAGCATGGGGTTCCTATAAGACCAAGGGGACAAAACTCCTGGAGTGGGGTCTGTTTTCCCAAATACAGCACAATCTACACTTTTAACAGCATCACCTCTCTTCCCTTAAGTGAGAGTGAGAAAAAGAAATGCTAACACCAATTAGCTTTTTTCTTTATAGAGTCCATGGAATTCTCTAGGCCAGAATACTGTACTGGGTAGCCTTTCTCTTTTCCAGGGGATCTTCCCAACCCAGGAATTGAACCAGGGTTTCCTGCATTGCAGGCAGATTCTTTATCAACTGAGCTATCAGGGAAGCCATAGCTTTTTTCTTAAACATATTAATGCTTCATTGTGATGCTTATAAATTATAAAATATTATATAATACAAATATACATAAAATAAATAACAAAAATAATATTCATTATAAAATTGTTGAAAGTATATATAAACATTTGAGTATACACACATATACATATATCTGTATATATGTGTATGTGAGTTTAGATATAAAAGATAAAGCTATCTGTGTATAAAGCCATAACCATATTTCTCTTGCACAAATGGGCTCACAATGTACAAGCTATCCTGCAATTTGCTTTTTTTTGTTGTTATCAAATAAATTGTTTTCCTTTGTAAGATCATAATGATGGGTTTCTCTGATCCAGCAGTTCTAGAGCATGTCCATACCTCCACTGTTTCCTGATGACTCGTGATAGTTGCGCTTCTTGATAAAGCCTGTGTATAACCAGATCAAACAATATCATGTATCCGGACACTTTACAAACATAGGGTGCTGTACTCATGTTGATTATCAAAATACTGGGTGCAGTGTGAAGATTCATTTATGCATGAGTGGATTGGATGCTTCCCGTAAAGCGCTGTGCCACAGCTAGTGGAGAATGTTTGCACTTTGGACAGGGGGAGGAGCAGACCACTGAGGTTGATAATACAGTTGGTCCTGCCTGCTGTCAAGTGCTCACCATGGAAGACTTTCAAGGTCCCCCTGTGCCTTGCTTCTGGCCACCTCTGTCCCCCATCGCACCTGGGTGACTGATCGGAGGAGGTTTCCTTATCACATCAATTTCACCAGACAAGACTATAGCCACCGTGTGAGCAGGGATTCACCCCCACCTCACCGGGAGCCCAGAATCTGACAAGGTTTGACTTGGTGGAGAACAAGGGGTGGGGACAAATGCAGCATCATTTTAGTTCTTTAAAACACCCCTCAAAAACACTCCAAATCCCTTTCTGGTTCAGTTTAACATTTCACTTCTCCCTGCTTCCAGCTGACAGTTTGAGAAAAATCAAGTTGGTGGCTGATTGGTTGGGTTTTTTTTTTAACCTAATGACAAGCCTGGCTTAAAACTGCTCAACCATTCTTCAGCTCCCGATACTGTGTGTCTATAGATAAACAGGCATATATATTATCTACTTTTGTTTACTTTTCCCCAAATGGAAGTCCATTAATTCCCCAATATATTTTACAGAATGACTTGCCTGTTTCTAGCATGGAGAAGATATATTAATCCTTAGTCCTTAAATGTTTAAGTTAGAAAATAATGGGAAATAGAAGAAAAAGAAGGACCAAGATGACTCATTTATCTCAGATGTTTACGCTAAACTATTTCAGAAGTGCCAGCAATGAATTAAAACCAGAATTACAGAGGAATGACCTAACTCACACTTTACCAGCGACACTCTTCAGTTCTTTAGCAAAAATTGCACTGTATGTCTAGAAGAGAGGAGCTTGATGATGACTTGAGTCAAGTAGCATCAACTTAGCTCCAACTGGTCTGGGGATAACGAATCTATATTTTCTTTCTATGGACAGAAACCTCTTTAGAAGATGACAAAGGGAAGCCATAGTCAAGTACAAGATAGTGACATCCTGTGATGTGTTAGTGCTGAGAAAGAGAGCTGGCTTGGAAAAAGAGCAAGATCTTTTCTTGCTCACTGAATCGTAAACCAAATCTGCTCCTCCGCTTGTTCTGTGGTGCTCCTCCTGCTTTAATCTTCCCCTAGGCACAAATGCAACGGCCCTACAGGGATCCATCAACCGAGATTTCTATAAGATGATCTGAAGGCTGACGATGCCAGCATGTGATGAAAGATAAAGGCTAGGGTTGTGGTTAAGTTAAAAATCAGGGAAAAAATAAAATGCAGGTCAAGGAAACCTTTCATTGAGAGGTTAATAAGATTTCATATTTAACTAGTAACTGAAAGAAAAGAACTAATCTTGCAACAGAATAGATATACTTGACAATGTTAATTGGATGCCACCAGTTGGCATTCAATTTTATGCGTTTATTGTCCAAGTTGTAAGTTTGATCTTGGAATAAACAGGTAGTAAAAGACTTGAGAAGCTTAATAAGTGAGGTTATTTACTTTGTGTATAAATGAAGAAGAGGTTTTGAGTGAATAAAAATAAAGAGAGAGAGAAAAACTGACTAACCCTAACCCTGGGCAGGTACCTCAGGTGGGCCCTCCTAGGTAGCGTATGTTGATAAAGGCGATCTCAGAGCCAGCACTGGCCCTGAGCCCTGGGCATGCAGGACCTCCAAGTCATCAGTCCATTTGGCAGTGGGCAGGCCCTAGTGGGGCTGATAGAAAAAGTACAGGGCACTCAGTTAAATTTGAATTCTAACTAACAACAAATACTTTTTTAGCAAAAATCTGTCCCGTGCAATATCTGTATATGTATTTGCTGAATCTGGCAACCCAGTCTAGGAGGCTTCCAAATTAGTTAGCTCACTAGAGACTTATCTATAAGTCAGAATGCCCAAGTGTGGACTTTTAGGGCAGGGTACATCTTTCCACATATCAGTGCCCTGGTTCCTGCTGTCTCTTCCATGCTCCTTTGGGTGTTTGGTTAGTCATGTTGGTTGGTGAATGTCACATTGTAGTAAAGCATTTACGTGCGCTCACAGTCTACACATCAGGCTGCAGTAGACAGCCAGGGGAACTCTGGGTGTTGACTACAGGGACACTACCCAGAACCTGGAATAGCAATCCAGTTAGACACAGTGTGTCTCTCTCCCCCTGACAGGGTTGCAATAAAATTGGGCTTAAACTCTTCTTTTTCAATATTTATTTTTTTTAATTAATTAATTTATTTTAATTGGAGGCTAATTACTTTACAATATTGTGGTGTTTTTTGCCAAACATCAACATGAATCAGCCACAGGCGCACATGTGTTCCCCATCCAGAACCTCCCTCCCACCTCCCTCCCCATCCCATCCCCTAGGGTCGTCCCGGTACACCAGCCCTGAGCACCCTGTCTTACACATTGAACCTAGACCAACGATCCATTTCATATATGATAATATACATGTTTCAACACTACCCTCTCAAATCATCTCACCCTCATCTTCTCCCACAGAGTCCAAAAGACTGTTCTTTACATCTGTGTCTCTCTTGTTGTCTTGCATATAAGGTCATCATTATCATTTTTCTAAATTCCATAAATATGCGTTAGTGTACTAGATTGGTGTTTTTCTTTCTGAGTTACTTCACTCTGTATAATAGGCTCTAGTTTCATCCACCTCATTAGAGCTGATTCAAATGCATTCCTTTTAATGGTTGAGTAATATTCTATTATGACTATACAGTGGAAGTGAGAGATAGATTTAAGGGATTAGATCTGATAGACAGAGTGCCTGGTAAACTATAGACGGAGGTTCATGACATTGTACAGGAGACAAGGATCAAGACCATCCCCATGGAAAAGAAATGCAAAAAGGCAAAATGGTTGTCTGAAGAAGCCTTACAAATAGCTGTGAAAAGAAGAGAAGCGAAAAGCAAAGGAGAAAAGGAAAGATATTCCCATTTGAATGCAGAGTTCCAAAGATTAGCAAGGAGAGATAAGAAAGCCTTTCTCAGTGATCAGTGCAAAGAAATAGAGGAAAATAATAGAATGGGAAAGATTAGAGGTCTCTCCAAGAAAATTAGAGATACCAAGGGTACATTTCACACAAAGATGGGCTCAATAAAGGACATAAATGGTATGGACCTATTAGAAGCAGAAGATATTAAGAAGAGGTGGCAAGAACACACAGAAGAACTGTACAGAAAAGATCTTCACAACTCAGATAATCACAATGGTGTGATCACTCACCTAGAGCCAGACATCCTGGAATGTGAAGTCAAGTGGGCCTTAGGAAGCATCACTGTGAACAAAGCTAGTGGAGGTGATGGAATTCCAGTTGAGCTATTTCAAATCCTAGAAGATGATGCTGTGAAAGTGCTGCACTCAATATGCCAGCAAATTTGGAAAACTCAGCAGTGGCCACAGGACTGGAAAAGGTCATTTTTCATCCCAATCCCAAAGAAAGGCAATCCCAAAGAATGCTCAAACTACCACACAATTGCTCTCATCTCGCACGTTAGTAAAGTAATGCTCAAAATTCTCCAAGCCAGGCTTCAGCAATACGTGAACTGTGAACTTTCCAGATGTTCAAGCTGGTTTTAGAAAAGGCAGAGGAACCAGAGATCAAATTGCCAACATCCACTGGATCATCGAAAAAGCAACAGAGTTCCAGAAAAACATCTATTTCTGCTTTATTGACTATGCCAAAGCCTTTGACTGTGTGGATCACAATAAACTGGAAAATTCTGAAAGAGATGGGAATACCAGACCACCTGACCTGCCTCTTGAGAAACTTATATGCAGGTCAGAAAGCAACAGTTAGAACTGGACATGGAACAACAGACTGGTTCGAAATAGAAAAAGGAGTACGTCAAGGCTGTTTATCCTGCTTATTTAACTTATATGCAGAGTACATCATGAGAAATGCTGGGCTGAAAGATGCACAGGCTGGAATCAAGATTGCCGGGAGAAATATCAATAACCTCAGATATGCAGATGACACCACCCTTATGGCAGAAAGTGAAGAGGAACTAAAAAGTCTCTTGATGAAAGTGAAAGAGGAGAGTGAAAAAGTTGGCTTAAAGCTCAACATTCAGAAAACTAAGATCATGGCATCTGGTCCCATCACATCATGGGAAATAGATGGGGAAACAGTGGAAACAGTGTCAGACTTTATATTTTGGGCTCCAAAATCACTGCACATGGTGGTTGCAGCAATGAAATTAAAAGCTGCTTACTCCTTGGAAGGAAAATTATGACCAACCTAGACAGCATATTAAAAAGCAGAGACATTACTTTGCCAACAAAGGTCCATCTAGTCAAGGCTATGGTTTTTCCAGTGGTCATGTATGGGTGTGAGAGTTGGACTGTGAGGAAAGCTGAGCGCCGTAAAATTGATGCTTTTAAACTGTGGTGTTGGAGAAGACTCTTGAGAGTCCCTTGGACTGCAAGGAGATCCAACCAGTCCATCCTAAAGGAAATCAGTCCTGGGTGTTCATTGGAAGGACTGATGCTGAAGCTGAAACTCCAATACTTTGGCCACCTCGTGCGAAGAGTTGACTCATTGGAAAAGACCCTCATGCTGGGAGGGATTGGGGGCAGGAGGAGAAGAGAACGACAGAGGATGAGATGGCTGGATGGTATCACCGACTCGATGTACATGGCTTTGAGTAAACTCTGGGAGTTTGTGATGGACAGGGAGGCCTGGTGTGCTGCGATTCATGGGGTTGCAAAGAGTCAGACATGACTGAACAACTGAACTGAATATTCTATTGTGTATATATACCACAGCTTTCTTTTATTTATTTATTTATTTATTTATTTTGTCATACATTGATATGAATCAGCCATAGATTTACACTTATTCCCCATCCCGATCCCCCCTCCCACCTCCCTCTCCACCAGATTCCTCTGGGTCTTCCCAGTGCACCAGGCCCGAGCACTTGTCTCATGCATCCCACCTGGGCTGGTGATCTGTTTCACCATAAATAGTATACATGCTGTTCTTTTGAAATATCCCACCCTCACATTCTCCCACAGAGTTCAAAAGTCTGTTCTGTATTTCTGTGTCTCTTTTTCCGTTTTGCATATAGGGTTATCGTTACCATCTTTCTAAATTCCATATATATGCGTTAGTATGCTGTAATGTTCTTTATCTTTCTGGCTTACTTCACTCTGTATAAGGGGCTCCAGTTTCATCCATCTCATTAGGACTGATTCAAATGAATTCTTTTTAACGGCTGAGTAATATTCCATGGTGTATATGTACCACAGCTTCCTTATCCATTCATCTGCTGATGGGCATCTAGGTTGCTTCCATGTCCCGGCTATTATAAACAGTGCTGCAATGAACATTGGGGTGCACGTGTCTCTTTCAGATCTGGTTTCCTCGGTGTGTATGCCCAGAAGTGGGATTGCTGGGTCATATGGCAGTTCTATTTCCAGTTTTTTAAGAAATCTCCACACTGTTTTCCATAGCGGCTGTACTAGTTTGCATTCCCAACAGTGTAAGAGGGTTCCCTTTTCTCCACACCCTCTCCAGCATTTATTGCTTGTAGACTTTTGGATAGCAGCCATCCTGAGTGGCGAGTAATGGTACCTCATTGTGGTTTTGATTTGCATTTCTCTAATAATGAGTGATGTTGAGCATCTTTTCATGTGTTTGTTAGCCATCTGTATGTCTTCTTTGGAGAAATGTCTGTTTAGTTCTTTGGCCCATTTTTTGATTGGGTCATTTATTTTTCTGGAATTGAGCTGCAGGAGTTGCTTGTATATTTTTGAGATTAGTCCTTTGTCTGTTTCTTCATTTGCTATTATTTTCTCCCAGTCTGAGGGCTGTCTTTTCACCTTACTTATAGTTTCCTTTGTAGTGCAAAAGCTTTTAAGTTTCATTAGGTCCCATTTGTTTAGTTTTGCTTTTATTTCCAATATTCTGGGAGGTGGGTCATAGAGGATCTTGCTGTGATTTATGTCGGAGAGTGTTTTGCCTATGTTCTCCTCTAGGAGTTTTATAGTTTCTGGTCTTACATTTAGATCTTTAATTCATTTTGAGTTTATTTTTGTGTATGGTGTTAGAAAGTGTTCTAGTTTCATTCTTTTACAAGTGGTTGACCAGTTATCCCAGCACCACTTGTTAAAGAGGTTGTCTTTTTTCCATTGTATATCCTTGCCTCCTTTGTCAAAGATAAGGTGTCCATAGGTCCGTGGATTTATCTCTGGGCTTTCTATTCTGTTCCATTGATCTATATTTCTGTCTTTGTGCCAGTACCACACTGTCTTGATGACTGTGGCTTTGTAGTAGAGTCTGAAGTCAGGCAGGTTGATTCCTCCAGTTCCATTCTTCTTTCTCAAGATTACTTTGGCTATTTGAGGTTTTTTGTATTTCCATACAAATTGTGAAATTCTTTGGTCTAGTTCTGTGAAAAATACCATTGGTAACTTGATAGGGATTGCATTGAATCTATAGATTGCTTTGGGTAGAATAGCCATTTTGACAATATTGATTCTTCCAATCCATGAACACGGTATGTTTCTCCATCTGTTTGTGTCCTCTTTGATTTCTTTCATCAGTGTTTTATAGTTTTCTATGTATAGGTCTTTTGTTTCTTTAGGTAGATATACCCCTAAGTATTTTATTCTTTTTGTTGCAATGGAGAATGGTATTGTTTCTTTAATTTCTCTTTCTGTTTTTTCATTGTTAGTATATAGGAATGCAAGGGATTTCTGTGTGTTAATTTTGTATCCTGCAACTTTACTATATTCATTGATTAGCTCTAGTAATTTTCTGGTAGAGTCTTTAGGGTTTTCTATGTAGAGGATCATGTCATCTGCAAACAGTGAGAGTTTCACTTCTTCTTTTCTTATCTGGATTCCTTTTACTTCTTTTTCTGCTCTGATTGCTGATACCACAGCTTTCTTATCCATTTGTCTGCCGATGGACATCTAGGTTGCTTCCATGTCCTGGCTATTGTAAACAGTGCTGTGATGAACACTGGGGTACACGTGTTTCTTTCAATTCTGGTTTCCTTGGTGTGTATGCCCAGCAGTGGGATTGCTGGGTTGTATGGCAGTTCTATTTCCAGTTTTTTAACGAATCTCCACACTGTTCTCCATAGTGGCTGTACTAGTTTGCATTCCCACCAACAATGTAAGAGGGTTCCTTTTTCTCCACACCCTCTCCAGCATTTATTGTTTGTAGACTTTCTGATAGCAGCCATTCTGACTGGCGTGAGATGGTACCTCGTTGTGGTTTTGATTTGCATTTCTCTGATAATGAGTGATGTTGAACATCTTTTCATGTATTTGTTAGCCATCTGTATGTCTTCTTTGGAGAAACATCTGTTTAGCTTTTTGGCCCATTTTTTGATTGGGTCGTTTATTTTTCTGGAATTGAGATGCAGGAGCTGCTTATATATTTTTGAGGTTAATTCTTTGTCAGTTGCTTTGTTTGCTATTATTTTCTCCCATTCTGAAGGCTGTCTTTTCAATCCCTATCAAGCTACCAATGGTATTTTTCAGAGAACTAGAACAAATAGTTTCACAATTTGTATGGGAATACAAAAAACCTCGAATAGCCAAAGCAATCTTGAGAAAGAAGAATGGAACTGGAGGAATCAACCTGCCTGACTTCAGACTCTACTACAAAGCTACAGTCATCAAGACAGTATGGTACTGGCATAAAGATAGAAATATAGATCAATGGAACAAAATAGAAAGCCCAGAGATAAATCCACGGACCTATGGACACCTTATCTTTGACAAAGAAGGCAAGAATATACAGTGGAGAAAAGACAATCTCTTTAACAAGTGGTGCTGGGGAAACTGGTCAATCACTTGTAAAAGAATGAAACTAGAACACTTTCTAACACCATACACAAAAATAAACTCAAAATGGATTAAAGATCTAAACGTAAGACCAGAAACTATATATATATATATATAAAACTCCTAGGAGAAAACATAGGCAAAACACTCTTTGACAAAAATCACAGCAGGATGCTCTATGACCCACCTCCCAGAATATTGGAAATAAAAGCAAAACTAAACAAATGGGACCTAATGAAACTTAAAAGCTTTTGCACAACAAAGGAAACTATAACCAAGGTGAAAAGACAGCCCTCAATATTTATTTTTCCAAAAACTTTTGCAAGTCACCAAAATCTTACTCTTCATCATAGGCATGCCGTCATTTCCAAGATACCTGCTGATTCTGCTGATTAAATCAATTTATACTGATGGAGCTGCTTTTGAGGGAGTCCTACTAGTTCTCTTGCTGAGGTTTAGGAAACTTGATAGTCTTAAGTAGCAGATAGTAATTTTATAAGATAGTTTCAGATGTGTACATATGTATCATTGATTTTCTAAAACAGAATATAGTTTTCATCTCAGATTCCTTTTCCGTGTGATGCAGAAAAATTAGTCTAGTAACTACCAAGGAGATTAATTCACATTCCCATTATCTCCCTTGCTTTACTTTGGATGGAATCTCAGTGGGAGGGGAGTGAGAGCGGGGAACCCATATAATACCATGCCCTGTGTGTGGGTACCTCCCAAGATGAATAGCTGCCCCATCTTGTCTTTGATCGTGGAATCCTCCCCTCTGGCATCCAGAGTTGTCCTTGAAGGTGGCTGCATGCCATCTGGTTTGCTCAGTTCATTCTGCCACACATGGTTGTTCTTCCATGGTATGATTCCCCCAGGCTGCTGACTGTCAGTCTCAGCTAACTTCTAAGCCATTCTCTGGGTATGAATAGGGTTCAGCTCCTCTCCCACACCTCTTTGGGGCCACAGGAAGCAAGACTGTCACTGAGTTCTCTTCCTCTGTCACCTGTAAAACCATCTCTTCTCTGTTGACCCCATATCACTGGGGTATAAGCACATCTGTGGGGTTAGCTGCCCATCCACCATAGGAAGTAGGTGGATGTAGGAAGTCTCTTTCATTCTGTTTCCTCAAAGCTCACCTGGTGTTCCACCCCCAACCACAGGTCTCTCTCTTCTGAGGGGATTCACCCTGGCAAGATGACAGGGGGCTGGGGTCTCTCTTGGAGACCACACATCCCTACCATCCAGGTAATCCTACTTGAGTGCCTAAGGGCTGGTTATCTTGGATGGTTCTTTTGGCTCCATCTTGTTTGTCTACTGGTTAGGCTCAAATAGTTGTTGAAAGTTCAGAAGGTCTTTTCTCCCAAGTCTAGGTCTTGTGTTCAGTACTCTCATTTGACTCCTGAAAGCTAAGCACTGACTGTCTTATTCTTGGCATTCTAGCTGTAGCAGCGTCACTTTTCCCTAGCACAGGGCATGCCTTGGATGGCACAGCGGGAGAGGATAGTGGAGTGTGCAGAGTTTATGGGCAAAAGGAAAACCTAGTTAATATCTCAAAATATCCCTGTGCTGCACTGACAATGGACCTGCCCTGAGCTCTGTGCCCCAGACCCATGTGATCCTCAGAACAGTCTTCCAAACTGAGTATGGTCATTCTCATTTCCAGATGAAGAGATAGAGGTCAAAGAGGGGATAGGTAGCTTGTTCAAAGATCCCAGCTATAAGTGATGGAGAAAGAATTGAACCTAGGATAATCTAATATCAAAGCCTCTGTTTAAAATCCTAACAGTGGTCTCATTAACTTGGTGAACAACTGACTCTTCAGAAATTTCATTAAAAACAATTATGATAAAGACTCGCTACAGGAGATCCTGATCCAGTTGGTCTGTGATGGGGCCTGGTCATCTACCTGTAGGTAGATTTGTAGGTAATTCAGACACACACCAAATTTTGACAGCTGGCTCTATCACTTGTTACCTGTGTGGTTTGGGACAAATTACTTCACCTCCCACTGCCTCAGTTTCCTCATGTGTTAAATGGGGGGCAATGACATCCCTCCCACTTTTGAGTTACTGTAGGAATTAAATGAGTTTAAAATAAAAGCCCTAGGAAGACTGTATGGCACATAATAAGTGCCCGATAAGCATTAAAAACGATTACTTTCAGCGGCAACTTACTTACAAAACATTTTTTAGAAGCTCTGCTTCCTGGACAGATTACATAAAAGAATAATTGCCTGCATTTACATAGATTTTTAATAGTCTGTGTCTCAGGCAGTGATTTTCTTTCTTTCTTTCTTTCTTTTAGCCTCTTTTCCCAAATCTTGGCTTATGCCAAATTTGGATCCCATGGTCTCCTGTCATCCCAACCATCTGGAGACCATATTTTGAAGATAAGTTGAAATTAAGCCACAAATGTAATGATAGTGGCAGGTCAAAGAGAACTAGATCTATGATTCTCAACCTCGGTTGTAACTTAGAAATACAGAAAGAGCTGAAAACAATGCCCAAGTCATATCCAAGATCAATTCATATCAGACTCTGGGAACAGGGCCCAGCTATCAGTATATTTTTATCTCCAAGTGGATCTAATGTGTGGCCATTGTACCCCAACTCTAGCTCTACTAAGTAGAAATTCTAAGGGTGGGACCCAGTAGTCTGTGTTCAAACAAGCCTTCTATAAACCTCAGGACATTTGGTGTGAACTATTTCATTGTTCTCCCCATGTCCAGATCTCTGTTTTTGCTTCTCTTCCCAGTAGGGTGTGATGTAAAAGCAAGACAGAAGATACGTTAACTTGGTTCCTTTAAGAAGGTGTAAGCAGGTCAGTTGTTGTTTAGTCACTAAGTCGTGTCTGACTCTTTGTGACCTGATGGACTGTAACACGCCAGACTCCTCTGTCCATGGGATTTCCCAGGCAAGAATCCTGGAGTGGGTTGCCATTTCCTTCTCTGGAGGATATTCCTGACCCAGGGATCGAACCCGTGTCTCCTGCATTGGCAGACAGATTCTTTACCACTGAGCCACCAGGGAAGACCAGACAGGTCAGTATTATCCAATTGATATTTATTCTTGCCAGACCTGCCCTAGTCTAGGGGAATGAGGATCTTGCAGCCTAAATGCCTGCATCCCAAGGGACACATGATCCAATTAAGAGAGGTTGCACTTCTTCAGAATGGAGACCACGTCAATATTTGCCTAAAACACTGCTTTTCTCCAATCCTATCTCTGCCCTGGAAGCTTCACGGAGACCAATAACACGTAAACAAGTTCCAAACCAACCCATCTGCTTCACATTTCCTGTAGAATGCTAAAATGAGTCTTTTACTGTTGCTTAAAATACGTCCCTCTCCTCCTGCCCTGCCCGCCAGGCGTTCGCTCTGCGTCCTCAGACCACCTCAGCCCCTGCCTCCTCCTCCACCTAGGCCCCTTCTGCACAGACTTGGCTTCACATAATGCTCACAGTTATTCCTGGCATTAGCTTTTTTGGCATAGGGCACAGCCAATGATATCTTTTTCTTCTTCTGTTTGAAGCACTGTCTTCGGTCTCCTCATTTGTCCGTTTCTCCTCTGGCAAGTGTAATGCTATTGACATTTGAAAGTGGCCTGGTTCCCTGGAGTCTGGTAAATGGCCTGCTGCTAGAATTAGCGTGAGAGAACCGTGTGCGGAAGCGAGAGCTGAGCTAACAGAACCTGCTCTCCTGGGGCGCAGACACTCCTCTTGGGACTTCCACAGCAGACTTGCGAGGTTGGAGTGCTAGGGCTCTGGGAGGTGGTACCTAGAGTAAGTCTGAAATTCCTTCCTAAATTTGAGCAGTGGCTCCATGTGACTTCCCTGGTGGCTCAGATGGTAACGAATCTGCCTGCAATGTAGGAGACCTATGTTCGATCCCTGGTTTGGGAAGATCCCTTGGAGAAGGGAATGACAGCCCACTCCAGGATAATTACCTAGAGAACTCCACGGGCAGAGGAGTCTGGTGGCTTACAGTTCAGGGGATTGCAAAAGGTCGAACACAACCGAGCAACTAACACTTTCCATGTGACCTTAAACCACTTGTGGCTTTTCTCTGCTCTAACTAAGTAGAGACCTTTGCCATCAGTTAACTACAGTGAGGCCCTATTAAATTGCAAGGTACAGGCATACCTCATTTTATTGAACTTTGCTTTATTTCTCTTCCAAGATATTGCCTTTTTTGTTTTTTAAACAAATTGAAGGTTTGTGGCAACCCTGGGTCCAGCAAGTCTATCAGTGGCATTTTCCCAACAGTATTTGCTTACTTCATGTCTGTGTTACGTTTTGCTAATTCTTGTGATATTTCAAACTTTTTAATTATTATTATATTTGTCTTGTGATCTATGGCCTTTGATGTTATTATTATCATTGTTTTGCAGAGCCATGAACCATGTCCATGTAAGATGATGAACTTATTTGAAAAATGTTGTGTGTGTTACGACTATTCTGCTGACCAGCTGTTCTCATCTTGCTCCATCTCCTTGGGCTTCCCTATTCCCTGAGACACAACAGTATTGAAATTAGGCCAATCAATAACCCTACAAGGACATCCAAGTGTTCAAGTGATAGGGAGAGTCATATGTCTCTCACTTTAAATCAAAGCTGGAATTGATTAAGCTTAGTGAGGACACATGTCAAAAGCTGAGATAGGCCTAAAGCTAGGACTCTTGCATCAGTTAGTCAAGCTGTGAATGGGGAAAAACTGTCCTTGCGGGAAATGAAAAGCACTACTCCAGGAGACACAAAAGCAAAACAGCCTTATTGCTGATATAGAGAAAGTTCTGGTGATCTGGATAGAAGATAGAACCAGTCACAATATTTCCTTAAGCCAAAATTTAATCCAGAACAAAGTCCTAATGCTCTTCAATTCTAGGAAGGATGAGAGAAGTAAGGAAAATGCAGAAGAAAAATTTGAAGCTGGCAGAGGTTGATTCATGAAGTTTGAGGGAAGAAGCTGTTACCATGACATAAAACTGCAAAGTGAAGCAGCACGTGCTGATGTAGAAGTTGCAGCGAGTTATCCAGGAGATCTAGCTAAGATAATTAATGAGGGTGGCTACACTAAATACTAAAGATTTTCATTGTAGACAAAACAGCTTTATCTTGGAAGATGCCATTCAGCACTTTTGTATTAATAGCTGGAGAGGAGAAGTCAATGTCTGGCTTCAAAGCTTCAAAGGACAGGCTGACTTTTTTATGAGGGGTAATGCAGCTGGTGACTTTGAGTTGAAGCCAATGCTCATTTACCATTCTGAAAATCTTAGGGCCCTTAAGAACTATGCTCAATCTATTCTGCCTGTGCTCTATAAATGAAACTTCAAAGCCTGGATGACAGCACATCTGCCTTACAATGTGGTTTACTAAATATTTAAGCCCACAGTTGAGCTCTATTGCTCAGAAGAAAGACCCCTTTTAAAATATTACTGCTCATTGACAATGAACCTGATCATCCAAGAGCTCTGATGGAGATGTACAAGATGAATGTTGTTTTCACAACTGTTAACACAACATCCATTCTGTAGTCCTTGGGTCAAGGAGTCATTTTGACTTTCAAGGCTTATCATTTCATAAATACATTACATAAAGCTATAATTGATGTAGACAGTAATTCCTCTAATGCAGGGGTCCCCAACCTCCTGGCCATGGACCAGTATATCCTGTCAGATCAGCAGGAGCATTAGATTATAAATACAATGTGCAAAAATGTAATGCACTTGAATCATCCCCAAACCACCCCCCACCTGCATTCTGTGGAAAAATTGTTTTCCATGAAATTGGTTCTTGGTGCCAAAAAGGTTGGGCAAAGTAAATTGAAAACCTTCTGTAAAGGATTCACCATTCTAGAGGCCATTAAGAAAATTCATGATTCATGAGAAGAGGTCAAAATGTCAATATTAACATGAGTTTGGAAGAAATTGGTTCTAACCCTCAAGGAAGATTTTTGAGGGGTTCAGTACTTCAGTAGGGAAAGCTACTGCAAACATGGTGGAAATACCAAGAGAACTAGAACTAGAAGTGGGGCCTGAATACGTGACTGAATTGGTCCAATTTCATGACAGAACTTGAATGGATGAGGAATTGTTTCTCACAGATGAGCAAAGAAATTGGTTTCTTGAAATGGAATCTACTCCTGGTGAAGATGCTATGAGGATTGTTAAAATGACAACGATGGGTTTAGAATATTACAAAAACTTAGTTGATAGAGCAGGGACAGAGTTTGAGAAGACTGACGCTAACTTTGAAAGAAGTTCTACTGTGGGTAAGATGCTGTCAAACAGTGTTGTATGCTACAAAGAAATTATTCATTAAAGAAAGATCCAATCTATGTGGCAGAGTTCACTGTTGCGTTATATTAGGAAGTTATCACAGCTACCCTAATCTTCAGTGACCACTACTCTGATCAGTCAATAGCCAGCAGCATGGAGATAAGATCCTTCACCAGCAAAATGATCACAACTCACTGAAGTTTCAGGTGATGGTTGGCATTTTTTGCAATAAAATGTTTTAAAATTAAAGTACGGTTTTCTTAAGACATGATGCTATTGCACACTTAAGAGGCTATGGTATAGTGTAAACATAACTTTTATATGCACTGGGAAACCAAAAAAATTGTGTGTCTTGCTTTATTGCAGTGGTCTTGAACCAAACCTACAATATCTCCAAGGTATGCCTGTACTATCAGAATTTGAACAAACGTGGAAAGACCAATTCCAGGGGAAACTGTGGAGTAGGAGCAGTGCTCCTGTATTCTCTTTTCAATTTCAGAGAAATACTGCTTCCCTTATTTTCCTCAAGGACTTAATTTGAACCCTATTTTAAGAGCAGAATCCCAGGTCCCATACCCTCTCCTAAATGTGCTGTCCTGTCCCATACTTCATCTTCTCACCATCCTGCCAAGACCAGGTTAGATAAAATGATACCAACTGATAATATCCTAATATATCTTTTCAACAGCATAAACTTTAGAATGCCCTCTTTGTACCAGACATTCAAGAGGCAGCTCTGTCCCTTAAGAAGCTTGAAGAGAGAGGATGTGTGCACATAATAGCTTCAGACCATGCCAAGTGAATCAAACAGATAACAAAGGTTAACAGATGATGCTATTATTCAGTAAACATATACTGAATATTTATTACATGCTATGTTGCATGTTAAACCAGTAAGAGGGGGAATAGATAAAATCCCTGGCTTCATGGGTCTTAGGTTCTAATAAGAAAAGACAGAGTGTTAATAAATAAATATATAATACATCAACTTGTGACAAGTACTTGAAGGAAAATGAAGCAAAGTAAGGTGAATTTTTTAGATAAAATGTCAGGGAACATCTCTCAGATAAGGAGGCATTTGACCTCCTTCCAAAACCTGAAGAAAGAGGGAGAGCAAGTCACCAGGATATCTGGAAGAATTTTCCAAGCAAGCTGAATAGTAAGTGCAAAGGCCCCAAGGCGGGAATGTGCGTGGTGGTTCTGAGAAGGGCAAGTAAGCCCGTGTGGTTGGAGGGCAGTAGGTGAGAGGGCAGGATATAAGACTAGAGAAGTGACAGGTTAGATCACCAGTGTTCTAGAGGCTGTGGGGAGAATTTGGATTTTGTCCTGAAGCTGTTAGAGGGTTTTGAGCAGAGTAGTGATATGATCTGGGTTGTACATTCAAAGGATCACTCGGTGTGAGGGTAGATTTAGGGGTGCACGAGGAGAAGCCTGAGGCCAGTTAGAAGCCTCCTGTAATAATGAAATGATGAAATGATGGTGGCTTGATGAAATGACAGTGGCTTGGACTGAAGTGATAGCACTGGAATTGGTGATATGAAGTTTAATTCTGAATGTACTTTAAAGGTAGACAAAATGCTAAGGTATGTGTTCACAAATAGAGAAATTAGAATGACGTCAAAGTTTTTGGCCTGAATTCAAGGTTTTTACACTTATCGGAGAATGTGGCTGCATCTGTCTCAGGGAATCAGAAAAAGATTGATGAAGGATCTAAGATTTGAGTTGCACTTTAAAAAACGAGTATGGTTTTGTGGCTTGTAAAAACTCTCAGTGGCTTATTGTGAGACCATTTTGTCTTCCTAGACCCCATCTCCCCACTCCAAACCCACTCCTTTGTTAAATTTTAGTACCAGAGCTATAGGAGACAAGGGACTCACCCTTGTCTCATGGTGCACCTTGAATCTTGCAGCCAATCATGGAAATTCCTTGCCCTTGCCAGTAACTGGTTTAGAAATGGGCTGATTTAGGAATGGGCATGCACTACAATTCTGGATAACAGAACATAAAAAGGAACTCTGAAGAAGGGACTTCTGGGAAATTTTCTGAGTCTGAAATGCTCTGGATTTGAGATGTTGTGTAAAGACATGGTATTCAAGCTGCTGTTGTCATCTTGAAGACGTGAAGTTGGAAGCGGAGGTCAACAGTGCGCAAGCTGAGACTGGCAGAGGGAAAGGTTGGAAAAAGAATGCTTTTTGAGGACATTGTTGAGTCACTGAGTTCCCCAACCTTAGAAATACACCATTTCTGGACTTCTTATTATGTGAGATTAAAAAAAACAAACCCTCCTTATCATCAAATGCTTTTGAGTTGGGTAGTTTGTGCTTGAAGCAGAAAGTATATCATTTTAGATAAGCAATAGATAGTAAGGCATAGCAAAAGCAAAGACACTTTGAGGCAAGAAAACTCAAAACATATTTGGAAAAGAGTAGGTATAGTAACTTGGCATTCGTTCCTAGACTCGTTCAAATATTTGTGGAGCTCCTACTATGCACCAGACACTGGTCTAAGATGTAGGATGCTACAGTAGACAGGATCTGTTTTCTCATGGAGTTTATTGCTTGGTGGAGGAAAGACAAGTGGTAACAGGAAATACAATAATTTCAGGAAGCTGTAAGTAAGATGAAGGGAATAAAATATACTGACATGCTAGAAAGGGACTAGAGGGGCTTCCTGAGGTTACTGTGTGTCAGTTGCTCAGTCGTGTCTGACTCTTTGTGACCCCATGGACTGTAGCCCACCAGGCTTCTAGGTCCATGGGATTCTCCAGGAAAGAATAGTGGAGTGGGTTTCCATTTCCTTCTCCAAGGGATCTTCCCGACCCAGGGATAGAATCTCGGTCTCCTGAATTGCAGAAGGATGCTTTACTGTCTGAGCTATTAGGGAAGCCCTTCCTGAGGTTGGGAATGGTATTAAATACATTCAGGAGACTGAAAGAAGTCATGTTGACAGAGTGAAAGGACCCTGGGGTGGATAGAGCCTAGGAGAGAGAGGAGAGGAAGAGATAAGAGAGGGAAGTAAGGCCAGGTCCTTTGGGCTTTGGGGCTGAGGCAGGCATGTAGGTTTTATTCTAAGTCAGAAGGGAAGTAACTGGAGGATATTTAGTAGGGGTGTGATATGACCTTTTTACCTCTGTAGATCTGCCTGGTGACATCATGGATGGACCCCAGTGGAGGGACGTAGGAGACAGAGAGGTATAAACCTGGGAAAGCAGTCACCGTCAAGTAGCTTCTTTCCATTTCAACAACCCAACCCAACATTGTGACTTATTTGAGAATTTCAGGTATGGTAGCAATGGCCTTGGGGCAGTAATTGTAGTAGAGGCCCTTTTGTCTTCTGGGCCATCTACTTGGCCTTCTTCCTAAAGAACAAGTTAGCCTTGCCACAACGCTAGATAGAAAGAAAGAAGAAAGAAAGTGAAGTCACTCAGTCAAATCTGACTCTTTGCAGCCCCATGGACTGTAGCCCACCAGACTCCTCCATCCATGGAATTTTCCAGGCAAGTGTACTGGAGTGGGTTGCCATTTGATTCTCCAGGGGATCTTCCTGACCCAGGGATCTTACCTGGGTCTCCTGCATTGCAGGCAGATTCTTTACTGTCTGAGCCACCAGGTAAGCCCATATCAATACCAAAAACAGTGTTGATTAGAAATAGAGGTGATTATCTATTTAAAAGAAATAGTGCATGAACCACATAGGTAGTTTAACCTGTTTTAGAAACTTTAGAAAAGTTTAATGTTTTTTTTACATTTAAAAAGTAAAAGAAGGTAGAGACTTCCCTAGTGGTCTGGTGGTTAAAACTATGCATTTCCACAGTAGAGGGGCATGGGTTTGATCCCTAGTCAGGGAACTAAGATACCACATTGCTGCATGGTGTGGCCACAAATTTTTTTTTAAGTAAAAGAAAGTAAAAAGATAAAGTTAATTTTAATAGTATATTTTATTTAAGCCACTATATCCAAAACATTATATTTCAACATACAATCAATAGAAAAATTATGGTTGTTCAGTCACTAAGTTGTGTCTGACTCTTTGCAACCCCATGAACTGCAGCACACCAGGTTCCCCTGTCCTTCAGTATCTCCCAGAGTCTGCTCAAACTCATGTCCATTGAGTCAGTGATGTTATCTAACCATCTCATCCTCTGCCACCCTCTTCTCGTCTTGCCCTCAACCTATCCCAGCTTCAGGGTCTTAGTGATCTGGTTTTCTTTCCTTTTTTCTTCCCCCTAAGTCTGAAGTTTACTGTATTTTATACTTATAGCACAGCTTAGTTCGCACTAGTAACATTTCAACTGCTCAGTAGCCACATGTGACTAGTGGCTACTATACGATATTGGTCAGTATAGACATAGGATGCACTCTGGGAAAACCTCGTACAGGAAGTCCATGTCAGGATGAAACCCTGGACTTTGGCAATGGCTTCCTGCTTCTGCTGCTCTGCTTTGAATCCATTCTCTAAAAAAGATGTATTGGGTTAAAGACATGAACATTTTTAGGACTCTTAATCATTTTCCTAACTGATTACATCTATTTATGATACTTCCCACCATGAATATAGGTGCCAATATCACCAGCTCTTGATTTGAAAATTTGCATTTTAATTTTGGGAGAGGAGAGGTTAATTTAGCAAAAGAATTAATTTACTTCAGTTTAAATTTATTTAATCTTGTGAGAATATAACAGGCTTCTTTTAATCTGCTTCTCTTTGATAACTAGTAAAATTGAATATATCTTCACATATTTATTAATATTCTTTTGTGAATTGTGTGGTTATATGTCTTTGGTCTATTATCAGCAGAAGTGTTAATGAAATTTTTGAGTGGATCACAATGCTTGCTCAATTCAGTCTGTAATCATATTTTCTTTGCTTAGATTGGCCTCAGGGGCCACCAGATTATCAGGGAGTTTAGGAAGCATGGATTCGGACCCAGGAGGAAGCTGATCTCAAGTGTTTCTCAGCTAAGGCAGATTCTAGCTCTCTGTGGCTGGAAGCACAAGTGGGAGTCTGCTTAGTAAAGACTTCCTTCCTCTTAGCTGAGTTTAGGGGGCACTGGTGTGCTGGCTTGACTGACTGTTTCCCTCTTAAGAACTGGGTCTTTTTCCAACTAAGGTGTAAGTTTCTCTGTACTGCACTTTGTTGCATTCTTTCTCTGCCTCCCTGAAATTACTCCTAGAGCAGCTGGACTGGATTCTGGCTCTTCTCAACCTTTCAGTCACATATTTACAATCTCCAGATTTATCCCTATATATAACCAATTACATGTGTAATGAGAAGATCTTACCAATTTAATATGGAAATCAACTTTATTTCCAGTTTCTTGGGTAATGTCTTGTCGTGATCTTTAAGAACTGACAACAGCTTCTACAACACCATCATTCAGTATGATGTCTAACATTAGGCACTCTTTCTTTTGTGAAGATGCATTCTATCTCTATTAGCATTTTTAAATGAATGAATATTGAAATTTAGATACCATTTTGCATTCATAAAAATAATTAAAAATCTTCTAGTTTAAATTTTATGATATGCTTCAGTTAAGATATTCTTTTATCATTGAGATTGACCTCTCCTTCTATTAATGAATCACTTTGAATAGCTAATATAGGCACATGGCATAAAATTCAGAAGTTTAAAGAGGTATATAATGAAAGCAGTCTTCCTTCCTTCTCTGACTTCTATCCACTTAACTTCCCTCTTGAGGGCACCTGATATTATCAATTTCTTGTTTATCATTCCAGACATGGTTTTTGTACTGTCAAATATCCAACACACACACACACACACACACACAAATAGTAGTGTACCATCCTGTACTATTCTATCCTGCATATTGCTTTTCTCACTTACTAATATTTATTTGATGTCTTTTAATGTCAGTATGTTGGAGAAGACAATGGCACCCCACTCCAGTACTCTTGCCTGGAAAATCCCATGGACAGAGGAGCCTGGTAGGCTGCAGTCCGTGGGGTCGCGAAGAGTCGGAAATGACTGAGCGACTTCACTTTCACTTTTCACTTTCTTGCATTGGAGAAGGAAATGGCAACCCACTCCAGTGTTCTTGCCTGGAGAATCCCAGGGACAGGGGAGCCTGGTGGGCTGCTGTCTATGGGGTCGCACAGAGTTGGACACAACTGAAGTGACTTAGCAGCAGCAGCAATGTCAGTATGTATACAATTATTTCCTTCTTGTTAATGGCTGCATATAATTCAGAATGAATGTAATGTGCTTTATTAATTGGTTTCCTACTTCTGGGTCAGGTGGCTAGTGTTCAGACAATTTGCATTTACAAATAATGCTGTAACTAGTATCATATGCATGTCCTTTTGCTCACATGGAAGTGTATCTATAGGATGAATGCCTATCAGTAGAGTTGTTGGGTCAAGTGCATTTTTAGTTTTGAAAGTTATAGCCAGATTGCCTTCTATAGAATTATAGCATTTAGAATGAGCAACAAATGGGTATGCTGGTTTCCCCTTGGCGATTTTGGATATTATCAAGCTTTTTGATCATTGTCAGTAGGGAGATGAAAAATGGCATCTCATTGGAGTTTTAAAGGACATTCTCTTTAAAAGTGAGGTTATGTTTTTCATATGTTTAACAGTCATTTGTGTTTCATTTTGAAGCTGAAGTTTGTTGCATAGTATGATCTGGCCTTTGTGTCCCAAATCCTGCCTTGCAGAACCCAGAACATGCCTTTTATATCTCCATAGGTTTTGCTATGGAAAAAGCAAAAGGCTTTGCTTTTGCATCAGTTTAGGTTCAACTTGACTGCAAGTAACATAGAACCCTGACTCAACTGGCTTTTAGAATAGGAAAATCTTTTATCTTACATGACGCCGTGTAGGTTTAGCATTGGTTAGTTCAGCTACTCACCAAGGTCACCAAGGTCCCTGGTCTTTCTATCTTACTGATTCTGTGCTCAGTCGCGCAGTCATGTCTGACTCTTTGTAGCCCATGGACTGTAGCCTGCAAGGCTCCTCTATCCATGGAATTTTCTAGGCAAGAATACTGGTGCAGGTTGCCATTTCCTCCTCCAGGGGCTCTTCCGGACCAAGGACCCACATTTCTTACATCTCCTGTATTGGCAGGTGCGTTCTTTACCACTAGTGCCACCTGGGTAGTTCCATCTTTCTGACTGCCACTCTCCAGTTAGAATACTTCATGGTCATAACACGGCTGCGTTACAGTCAGGCATCCCACAGAGACCGTGCAGCGTCCAGTAGAAGATGACGGCTGTTTCTTACCACGAGTCTCTTTTTAAGAACAAGGAAGCGTTTCCTGAAGTTCCCTTTCAGAAGATACGCCCTTGAATCTCATTAGCCAAACCTGAGTTTTATGCCCATTCCCAAACCAATAACAGGCACAAAGACTGACCATCGTAACTGGCTCACGTTATTCAGGATTTTCTCCTGAATTCTATAGAGCACCAGTGGAAACTCCTCTGCCCCCCAAAAGTAAGTAGGACACTGCCAACAAGAAACATGTAGGTTGGCTGTAGGCGGACAGTTTACTGATTGCCACAACTCTGCACGTGCTCTTATTCCCTTTGCCTGTTACAGCTCTTCTTCTACATATCCGACCACACATGTTTCTAGCACAGGCTCAGTGTTGGCTCTGAGGAAACCAACCTTGTCTCCCTCGGGGCCCTTCATTCCCCTGCAGCACACAGCGTTCTCACGCTGGCTTTGCCACCCAGCCTCCCACCACACCCTGCACCCATGAGGGCAGGGCCTGGGTCTGACTGGTTTCTGCATCTCAGTGCACAGTATAGAACGGACACAACTCATGCTTGTCAAACGATCTGTCTGCTAGTGTTTTATTTAGAGTTTCAAATCTAGATTCACAACAGAAATCAACTTAGAGTTTTGTGTTTGTAAATGATTTGCTTGTTGAAATTTGGAATTAGGATTATCTTTTCCACATACAGCAAACAGGCATTTACAGAACAAATTGTTTACCTGGTGGATTATTGGTTCCTTAAAAGTCTAGAATTTCAACAAATATTTCTTAAACACGTATTATATGTTGAGCACTGTCCCAGTTGGCTCTTTATTCAAAAGTAGAATGAGAGCTTGTCTTTGAATGTGTGTATGCTTTAAAGCAGCATTTTTCAAACTGCAGGTCAAGGTCCTTTTGTGGGTAATCAATTTTGTGGGTCAAAACCATTTTAAAGTGAAAAAAGAATATAATATCAATAGATTAGAACAAAATATATCAGAGTGCGTCACTCTTGGTTACACTTTTGGTTTATATGGATATCTATGTGATGTCCTGGGTCAAGATTATATAATATGTTTTTCACTACGGGTAATGCTCAGCACTTCCCTCATAGTTCAGTTGGTAAAGAATCCACCTGCAATGCAGGTTCGATTCCTGGGTCGGGAAGATCCCCTAGAGAAGGGATAAGCTACCACTCCAGTACACTTGGGCTTCCCTTGTGGCTTAGCTGGTAAAGAATCTGACTGCAATGTGGAAGGCCTGGGTTCGATCCCTGGGTTGGGAAGATTCCCTGGAGAAGGGAAAGGCTACCCACTCCGGTATGGAGAATTCCATGGACTGTATAGTCCGTGGAGTTGCAGAGTTGGATACGACTGAGCAACTTTCATTTTCCCTTCACTAATGGTCAAAGTAGTTTAAAGTCATTGCCCTAAGGATCCGAATATCTTCTTTCCTCTTTCTCTTTGAACTCTGTATTCTTCTGCTTCTAAAGTCTGGGTTCCCTGGAAACAGGGTAAGACAGGGGCTTTAAGATTTCTGCCTCCCACAGCACACTCCTGCCCCGAGCCAGCGCCCCAGGCTGAGGTTCAATCAGCCAGTCACAGATTTTAGAGTCAGAGGCAGGAGTTCAGTCCTGAGCTCCAGCATTTATGATCTCAGCAGTCCAAGTCTCTGGGCCTTTCAGAACATCTGTTTCTCTTTTGTGGTGATAACAGTAGTACTTGTCCCACAGGCAATCAAGGAGGTCAATATGTGAAAATACGGTGTGGCTTAGTAAACTTCCTCCTAGCCTTCAGAGGAGGAAAGCAAACTGAGCCCATGGTTCAGAAAGTTCTGTCTCCTGAGCAGGTGAAAAAGACTTCAAGGAATAGCCCCACAAAGAAACTTAAGAGGTGGCTCTGAACACCCAGGGCCTGCAGACATTTGAATCAAGAAAGGGGAGAAATCAATCAGTGGGAAAAGCTCAGGGCTCTCCAATGGGCAGCTGTTTTCCCTTTCTCTGCGGAGCAGGAGAGCAGGGCTTGTCTGGAGGTGCTGAGAGCACATACTGCTGCATCCGGAGGGGAGGGATGCCGACTGTGGTCCTTTTGCATAAATTTCAGAGGGAGGACTGGTGTTGAACTCTGTCCTCCCTTCACCCATTGCAGGAGGTGTGGAGGGGTCGCCGGTCCTGGAGGTCACTCAGGGTGGACATGTGGCTGAGGGCTGAGGTGAGAGGAGTGGGACGGGGCCAGGGTCGGGAGCTCAAAGGAGAGCAAGCCAATCTGGGCGCTTGGTCTGTCTTGAGGCTCATCCTCACCCTCAGAAGTTCTCTCTTCTGTGACTCTCCCCGGTCACCGGGGACAAGCTGGGCACGATGTCCTGCCTCCCCCTTTCTCCCTGGAAAACTCTCTGCAGCCTTCACAGCCTGGTTCTCCTGTCATCAGATGTATTAACAGGGAGCCGGGAATGTGCTTCCTTAAATAAAAAAGTTATTTTTACTTGTTTGTTGTTCCCCCTGAATTGTTGAGACAGAGGAAGAGAGAATTCCAAGAGTTTTAGATGAAGATGGGGGATCCCTATAAACCTGGTGGTTCTTTGTTTCTTTATTTCTTTCCAGTGACTCTGCCCTTAAGATGCCCCATTTGGGATCGGGGCCCCTCACTCTCTGTTCTCTGATACATTTCAAGCCAGCCGTGGCCCCAGGGGTGCCAGTGTTCCCCAGCATGCTCAGTGGAAGCAGGCAAGGACAGGCAGTCTCACTGCCAACACAGGGAGAGAGGAAGGCGTCACTCATGTGTGAACAGCTGCGGCTCCAACAACCTTCCCAGCACAGCGTGGGGTGTCCATTTGCCAAAGTTTGTCTCGAGTTGTGCCTTCTTAAAGGGTACCAATGATCTCTAAGTCACCAAATCCAGTGGCCTTTCCTCAGCCCACGTCTTCCAACTGATCAGCCCCTCTCTTCAATGCTCTGTTAGTGATCAAACTCTCCTCCTGCTTCTGCAACAGCTCTTCCTCTGGTCCTGTCCCTTTTATCCCCCTGCATCCTCAGGTTATAACTCCCCCAAGCTTCTGTCTTTAGTCCTTTTCTTTCTCTACTCTCCCTTTTTCTGGGAAAATTTCAGTGTCCTTTGGTAGTATTTTAGTTGAGAGTTTTATTTTCAAGTAACAGTAATTAGTTTAGCCAAAAGGAGGGTTTCCATTATAAGGTGTCTACAGAGCCCAGGGGGAAGTGAGGGTGAGTCTCAGAAGGGGCTGAACCCAGAACCTAGTAGGTGTCTGGGAAGACAGGCAGTAGCTGAGGAGCTGGTCCCTTCCTCTCTACAGCTCTGCTTACATCCTGTTTCTAGATATCTCTCTACCTTTGCCGTCTGTTTCTGGGCCACCATCTTACCTGAGGCCTTCATGACCTCTTTAGTAATTTCCCTACTCTTGGTTGTATCTTTCATCCAAGCTGTCTTATTTCACCGGTCTGCCCTCTGCATTGGGTCCCACATTTTAAAGCAGGGTCCCCAGCCTCTGGGATCTAGGGCTTGATGATCTGAGGGGGAGCTGATGTAACAATAATACAAATGAAGTATACAATAGATGTAATGTGCTTAAATCATCCCAAAACCATCCCCTTGCCATGGTTCACGGAAAAAATTGCCTTCTACAAAACCAGTTACTGGTGCCAAAAAGGTTGGGAATCGTTCTTTTACAGGGTCCCCCTCTGGTCCACTTTGGCTGCAATTCTCCAGGAGGAAAGGAATCCACAGGGCCAGTGAATATTCCCACCCAAAGCCCCTATTCCCTTTCTAGAGCCCATTTCCTGGGCCTGGGTCAGACTTCTTCTAGAAGCATTCTCCTAAGGGCAGATCACATTGTTGCTATATTTACTCCTAGGCTTACAAAGTGCTCATGGGGCAGTTGTCTGTTGCAGAGAGGTGTGGTAAGGTGGGAGCAGGAATGTGAATAGAGCTTGGACATGCCCACTGAATGTGCTCAACGCTCCGGGTCATGTGGGATGGAGACTGACCTGAGAAGTGAGGGTGGCCTGGGGCCAGGGCCAACTTTCCTTCATTCTACCTTGACCCAGTATGGAACTCTGAGAAATTCAAGAACACTGTATTTGAACCTGGCAGTCAACTTTGTTATAAAGGTTTATTTGTCAGTACAGGGGGATGGAACATATTTTATTTAATAGTTTGTTGGTTTGATTTATAACTTCTAGACATGTGGCATGTGGGTTTCCATTTGTACTTAAGCCCTGGGCTGCACAGACCTTAGGGGCAAGTCTATATTTCACTGTGGCCAGTTTTAAAATATATATATATATTCCCTAAACAAGGCTCTGATTATATCATCATCTGCCTGGAAGCTTTTGATGATGACTGCTCCTGCTTGCTGGGAAGTAAGTGGCTCTGGTTGTTCATTATTCTGTGTCAGATGAAACTGACAATCAGGTGGGACCTGCCTTTCATCAGAGAAAGGGTCAGGCCAGGATGGAGTCAGCAAGGGAGCAGCTTGCTGCTCGGAGTTCACAGAGGGAGCTTAGAGGACAGAAGCCGGGGCAGCCTGACAACCAGCAATTGGAACCTCAAGCAGAGATGGTGTAAGTCCATGCAGACAAGTGTCAGAAAATCAAAGGCAAGTCTAAGGCAAGCTGTCAAGAAGTGGCCAGTCTGAAGTTGTTGAGGAGAGTGGGGCACATATCAAGGTAAGGGAGATTTGATTTCTGGGTCACTTTTGGCCTCTGTTCCAGATTTTCTTACAGTTCTCATGTGCTGGAACTTGTCCTCGCCTAAGCCGTGTAAGACCCTTCCTGGAGGTGAGAGTGCATCACGGAAACAAAGCTTAGTACCTAGCAATATTCAGCAATGGTTTCCAATGAGCAGCTCAGAGCAGTAATGAGCCTATTCTGTTTATAATCAATCTCCTATTGAATATCTTTGAAGGGACTGGATTTGGGAATCAGTTAGGTCAGGGAAAGGATAAGCAGGTAGGGCTGAAGTTGAGGGAGGTAGGCTGGGGCAAGATGACATCCCAGAACCTTCTCCTACATCTGAGGTTGAGTCAGGCACTCGTGCTAGGAGAGAAGATGTAGGACTGAGTGCAGGCTTAGGCTTCTGTTTGGCACAGATCCATCTGCCAAAGCTGTGCCTCTTGTGATGTTCTCATTCCAGGTGCACAAGGATCAAGAGCTTCACAGAAAAGCTGCTTTGAGCTTGGGAGACAAAAAGGTAAGTTTAAAAATTGGGAACATGAAGAAAGGGAAAGCCTTGAGTTTAAATTAAACAAAAAAATCATATGCACAGCTTTCCTGGACTTCAAAAACAAGCACTGAGGACAGATTCACCAAAATTCATATATAGGCCGTTCTTGTATATAAAATTGTTTTAGTTCAAATTCATTGATAAGAGCTCTAATGGGGACATTAGGCACTTATTAGGGACATCCTGGCACTTTGGCAGGGCTGCTGACATCTTAAGAGGGCTGCCTTGGGAGGAACTTAAAGAGCCCACTTACTCAGTGCTTCTTAAAGCAGCATGCATCAGAACCACCTGGCAGTGCTTATTCAATATGCAGAATTTATAAGAATTTTTTCCCTATTTATCCAAAATAATCTCTTTAAAGCAACTATAGTAAGGATCTTATTTCTCACAATATACCCAAAGTTATTTTCTATATTTAAAAATGTTAAAAAAAAAAAAAACACTAGCTTTATCAGGAAAAAATTTTTTCCAAGGAAAAACTCAAACCCCATTTGCAGAAATTTGACAAAGGGAAAAATCAAGTTATAAAACTCCCTCTCTTAACTTCAGTTCAGTTCAGTTCAGTTGCTCAGTCGTGTCCGACTCTTTGCAACCCCATGAATCGCAGCACGCCAGGCCTCCCTGTCCATCACCAACTCCCGGAGTTTACTCAAACTCATGTCCATTGAGTCGGTGATGCCATCCAGCCATCTCATCTTCTGTCATCCCTTTCTCCTCCTGCCTTCAATCCTTCCCAGCATCAGGGTCTTTTCAACTTAGGAATATTAATAAAAGCAAAATGTTTTAAAGGTTGCATCAGTCAGGGACCTGAATCCCTCCTCCTCCCCAATAAAAACCTTATATTGAGTCATTAGAGAAGATTGTAATAAAAGACTTTATTTGCAAAAGATAGGCTGGTCTTAGATAAGGACAAGGGGATGATACACCGCTCCTGGGCTGGCAAGTGCAGGAACCGTCACCACCTTTTCATATTACAAATTGAAAAAGTAAAGAGGCCCTGATCCGCTTAAGGGAACTGAGAAAGAAAGTAGGTGGAGAGAGATGCATAGCAGGAAGGAACCAGGGAAATAAATATGCCAACCTCATAGGCCAACCCTCCCAGAGGCTACAGAGCCAAGGGAGCCCACAGATGCAGTCCCTGGAGTCAGTATCTGGGGACAACGGGCAGGTGGAGAAGGCTGCAGAGTGGATCCTGAGGGGCAAATGGAGAAAGAAGATCCAGCGCTGATCAGAGATGGCTCGGGGTGGGAGTGGCTACTAGGTCTCTTAACAAGCACTGAAGAAAATGACTTCCTTTTCTTTCATCTTGTTTATATCACCCTGTAGCAAGTTTATAAGAAATATGTTATCATTAAGTGTTAAGTCTTGTATCAGGGGAGGGGAGCAGAATCCTGTGCCCCCCCCTCAGAAGTACAGAGTCAAGTCTCACCCATAAGGGGCCCTGAAAGCTGAACTTTAAACGAACACTCGAAATGACTCACAAAGTGGAGGGCTGAGATGCAGCAGATGCAGAAAGTGGGAACAGTTACCTATGTTGAGAAAAACTCTATACAAAGTGTGAAGGCCCCTGGACAAGGACAGGTGGAAGAACAGGCTGGTTAATAAGGGTGTTGAGAGTTTCAGAAGTTTTTTTCCCTTGATGATGTTCATATAAGAGCCTATCAAACTAAAACACTTCTAAGAGAACTTGGAGAAGGTGCAAGATTGGGTCTCCACAAGGGCCTGACCTCCCTCCTGAGGAGTCCCAGGAACCCATCCTAAGTTCTTTTAGTCCTTGTCAGATTCTTCCAAGCCAGTGCAGACAGAACAGACCTCCAGAGGGAACATCTGTGGCCTGAAGGAGGAAGGTCAGACCCTGAACTGGCTTCACAGGACCCTCCAAACTTTTTAGGTACAAATAGGCAGGCAGCCTCCGTGGACAGGGCTTACCGTCTCCTCCTCCTGGGCCAAGTGGCTGAACCTTTGGTACTTGGGCTGGGGAGTCTCCTTTTAATGATTTCCTTAGTTTGTGTTTCCCAGACAACGGAAGTTACCTGCTCAAGGTAACATTAAGCACAAGGGAAATGACCCTTGGGGCTGGAGACAGCAAGGTTGTTTTGGAATTTGCAAAGGCAGTCAGCTGTTGTGGCTGTGTACCTGTGGAGGCCCTGGACTGGGCTTTCTGCCTCTCCTCCAAGTCTTCCTTATTTGACTGCTCTGCGAGCAGCCTATAAAGCTTGAGACAGGGCAGGGGAAGCTGCAGGGTCGGCCTAGCTTTCCCTGCAAAGAAGACGTTCAGCTGTAGGCCTCAGGGCAGAGAGAGAGAAGCCTTCTCTAAATCCAGAAGTCAGGAAAGGCTCATTATACTCTATATAAAGGCACCCCCCGTGCTTTCTGGGCTGACACGGGGAAGGACTATTTATTTCTCAGCAATGCTTGTCTGAGTTGGCAAGCTTGGGCTGGAGCAGGGAAAAGCAGATCCAAGACAATCATGTGATGGAAATTACACCTGCTGAGATAAAGAACAGTGGAGCTCCCCGAGCAAAGATTCTTGCAGACTCTGCATTGCAAACTCTGGCTCAGAAGGTGCCAGGCTAATTTGTCTTTTGCCAACTAAAGGCAAATGGAGGAGGGCAGAGCCTGGTCGATTCTCCAGCTGCCTGGTGATTTGAGGATCACTCTAACCACTCCCCTCCTCCACCACTGCCCTCCCACTGTCAGCTAAAGAGCTGATGTGAATTTGCTCCACTTCATCAAGGAGCAAGAAAACACACATCTCTTTATTTTTCCAAATCAACTGAAATCAGGCTGAGTCCCCTCTTGGCCTGGCTGGTGGGGTCCTCAGTGTCAATTATTATTGGAATTGTCTCTTCCCATGCACTGAGCAGTACTAGAATGCAGGGGTCTACTTGGGAACAGGAAAGCAGGACAAGGGTTTGAGACAGTCAATAAAACGCGTGCGTGCATGCATGTCAGTAGCTAAATTGGGACTCTGTGACGCCATGGACTGTAGCCTATCAGGCTCCTCTGTCCATGGGATTTCCCAGGCAAGAATACTGGAGTGGGTAGCCATTTCCTTCTCCAGGGTATCTTCCCAACCCAGGGATCAAACGTGTGTCTCCTGCATTGGCAGGCAGGTTCTTTACCACTGGGCCATCAGAGAAGCCAGTCAATAAAACAGCCACCATTATTAATATTGCTTCTTTTCTTATGAGATGCAGCTAGCTGACTAAAAGATTTCTAATCATCGTGTCTACTTTGCCATGGAGGGGCCCTGACCATGTTTTCAAGGTCATAGATTAGAGACTGTCCCCAAATTGATAGTTTTGTTCCAAGTTTGGGATGCAGGGAGAGTGGAAGGAGCTTTGTGGAAACTTTAGACCCTCCTCCCATAATCTGGGTCAGGGTCCCCCAGTCTTTGCTATAGATAATTAATCCTTGCTCGTTTCCATGTTTACATCCACATAAACAGCTGAGAGTACCATTCTCCTCTCTCCAGATTGCTGCCACTGAGACCCTCCTACGTAGACACTTTGGAGGCTTGACTGCCAGGCACCACCTGCTTCCCCAGAGCTTCCAGCCCCCAGATCCCTGTACAGAGGAGCAGTATCTCCACCTTCTGAGGAGGCCTCCCTGTTAATGTCCCCCCAGGCTCATAGAATTCAACTCCCTGTCTTTTCACGGAGACCCAGCTTCCTTCCACCCATCCCCACCCCATCCTCTGGAGCACCTCCAGCTTAATTCCTTCTTGGGCTTGACCTTTGAATTGTAGAGAAGCCAACTGCTGTCATCCTCTCAAGACAAAACAGGAGCTGAGACCACTGAACACAAAACCTTGGCTGATTTGTAGAGCCAATGAAGAGGAACAAAAGTTGTTTTATTTGTTTTTCTCTTTTTCCACTATAGAAGGAAAGAAGGAAAATAAGTTTCCTTCAGTTACCAAGCCTGAAGTTCTGTCACCAGAGAGCCAGTCCTTCATGTAGGATACTGCTGTCTCGAAGGGATCCTAAGATGTTCTCTTGGGAAAGTTGACAAAGTAAGGCCAGCACCTTCCTATTGGGTGTTCATTTGCCACCTTAAATGTCAGCCAGGGGCAGGTGGGAGAAAATGGGTGGGGAATGTGAGACTTATGGAGGCCTAGCTGTGCTTCACCTTACCGTCAGGTCCAGGGGCTGGCTTTGTGGTTGGCTGTATCAGGTGACGCTGACCAGGAAAGCCTCTCCTCTTTCTGTTGAAGATAAGCTTGCTCATTTCCTGTGGTTTATTTGGGCTGGGTCACTACCTCCTGGAGAGGTAGCAAGGTGGGGTGATTAGTTTGGATATCAGATCACCTGGGAGTTATTGCTGCTTTATATGAAATGAAGAGCAACAAGGCCAAGTTCAGAAAGAGGAGGAAAGCAGAACATAGGTTCACACAGTGTCTGGCAAGGCACTGAGGGCAGCGGCCTCCTTCAGGGCCACCACCGTGAGGGCTGGCAGTGACTTCACTAAACTCACAGGGTCGGGGCAAGCTCTGACACATAGTTCTCCCCAGGGCTGCCAAGAGCCCTAGGCAGCTTTTGGGTCCCATCTGGATTAATAGAAGCTACAAGCAGACTCTTGTTGGAATCACTGCAATCTTGGCTCTTACTTATGTTGTGTGTTTCAGTTTTCCCCTCCTTAAAATGGGGATAAGAACATACCTACTCCATGGGGGTGTTGTGGGGATTTGTTAGTGTATTTAAGGCACTTAGAAGAGTGCCTAGCACATTGAAAGTGTTACAGAGATGTTAACTGTTGTAGTTACTGCTTTTGCTGTTTAAAGCCAGGTGGATCAAGGAGTCAGCAGCCTCAGGTAAGCCTGTGGAGCTGCAACTAGAAATAATTATTTACACTTGTTCTCAGCCTTCCTGGGGCTACAGATGAAATAATATTTGTTATACCCTCTTGGAGTTTCCTTGGGAAATACCTGGCTTTACCACTGGAATCCAGGTAACAGAGGCCTTTACTTTGGGTCTCTGCAATTTAAATAGACCTTACTCTTAGGTGGTAAAATGCCTCCTTAATAGCCATGGTTTGAGGGTCTTTACAAGGCTTTCCAGTTCCAAGACATCTCTGCCATAGGCTTGCTCCAAAGCCTGACATTATCTTTAGTGCTTCCAGGAGTTCTGAGGAGGTGACCCGGTCTGCAGCCAACTGTGTGGATCTGGACTCTGTACCCACTAGCTGAGAATCCTACAGAAGTTACTTAATTTCTGCATCTCAGTTTGCTCATCTGTAAAAGTAAGACTAGTGAAAGTACCCTCTTTATAGAGTATTTGGGAATTAAATGAAATAGTATGAGTAAAAGTTTAGCAAAGTGCCTGATAACACAGTGACTCGTGGTGATGGTGGTTTTATCTATAGAAAGCATCAGTTACTGATTTAATAATTATTAATCCACAAATACTCAATTTTAAAGACTTTATTATTAAGTATGCAAAAATGTTGAAAAAGTAATACAATGAACATCTTTGTACACACCAGTTAGATTCAATGATTTCGTAATCTATGATGTTGCTATTTTTGCTGTTATTTATGATTTCTCTGCAGTTATTTTGCTGTCGTGTGCATATGGTTTTTTTAATATTTTGTTTTATTGTTTGGCTGTGGTGGGTCTTCATTACTGCATGTGGGCTTTCTCTAGTTGTGGCTAGTGGGGGCTACTCTCCAGTTGCAGAGCATAGGCTTTTCATTGTGGTGGCTTCCCTTGTTGCAGAGCACGGGCTCTAGGGCGCATGGGCTGTAGTTTTTGCTTAGTTGCAGGCTTAGTTGCTCCATGGAATGTGGGATCTTCCCAGACCAGGGATTGAACCCGTGTCCCCTTCAATGGCAGGTGGAAGTCCCCTTAGTCATTTGTAAGTTGCAAGCATCATGACACTTAATTCCTAAATACTTAAGCATATGGCTCCTCCAAGTAAGCAGGTTCTCCTACATAACCACAATACCATTACTACATCTAAAACAATTGACAAAGATTCTAAAATGTTTTCTAGAATTGAGCCAACAACTCATACTTTTTCTGTTGTTCACCCAATGTCTTTTAGAGTTGCTTTTTTCCAGCTAGGAACCAATAATACATGCATGAATTGTGTTTGGTTACTTTTCTTTAAATCTAGAGTAATCTCTCCATGGGCTTACCTGGTGGCACAGTGGTAAAGAATCTGCCTGCAATGCAGGAGATGTGGGTTTGATCCCCAGGTCAGGGAGATCCCCTGGAGAAGGAAATGGCAACCCACTCCAGTATTCTTGCTTGGGAAATCCCGTGGACAGAGGAGCCTGGGGGAGCTACAGTCTATGGGGTCGCGAAAGAGTTGGACACAACTTAGCAACTAAGCAACAACAAATCTCCCCATCTTTCTTTTTTAGGTGCACTGAGTTTTGAAGAGGCCAGGCCATCTGTCTGATAAAATGTCCCATTCTTGATTTGTCTTATTGTTTCCTCGCAGTACGGCTTTCAGTGGAAAGAATGAAAAAATCTAGAGCTTGAACTAGGGTGCCTGGGCTGTCCCAAAGATGTAAAATTCTACTGCCCCTAGGGAACGAGGGAGGAAGTCAAAACACAAGGCATACTCATTTTTTGAAACTCTGAACCTATTAAACACTAACTTCTTTTTCTTTCTTTCCTCGAGCCCCTAGCAACCACATTCTACTTTCTATGAATTTTACTAAGAACCTCATATAAGCAGAACCTTACAATGCTTGTCCTTTTGTGATTGCCTTATTTCACTTAGCGTGATGGCATCAAGGTTCACCCATGTTGTAACATGTGTCAAAATTTCCTTCCTTTTAAAGACTGCATATCATTCCATTGTATGGATATGCCGCATTTTTGCTTGTCCATACCACATGGACACGTGGTTGCTTTCATCTTTTGGCTATTGTGAATAATGCTGCTATGAACATGGGTGAATAAATATCTGTTCACAACGCTGCAAGGTACACTCGCTTTTATCTTTTGTCTTGGAGCTAGCCTTCATGCAGCCTATAACTACTGGTGACTTTAGAAAACATGTTTTAAATCTAATTTTCTTTCCCGTCATTTTCTCCCTTTTACTGAAGTCTATCATAAAGCTACTCCTTCAGGGTTGCCATTTTCTGGAGCTTACAGCCATGTGCAAGAAAAATCTGGACACTATTCAAAGTAAGTATTTCTACATTTCTTACTGTGGCAAGTATATTGATTATAATAATATCAAGGTGTATGAGAAGCTGAAAGCTCCAAGCTTTTAAAGTCACTAAATGGGAAAGGTTCAAGATACCCTTTTAAATCCATTTAATCTGTTAGGCTCCTATATTTCAGAAAGTCAAAGTGTTAGTCCCTTTCAGTCATGTCACGAAAGTGTCAGTCATGTTCAACTCTTTGCAATCCCTCGGACTATAGCTCGCCAGGCTCCTCTGTCCATGGAATTCTCCAGGCAAGAATACTGGAGTGGGTTGCCATGCCCTCTCCCGGGGGATCTTCCCTGACCCAGGGATTGAACCCAGGTCTCCTGCATTGCAGGCAGATTCTTTACCATCTGAGTCAACAAGGAAGCCCCTCACACACTTCTGATTAAAGATATTTATTCCAAGTTTCCAAATTAACATGTGTGATTTATATCTAGCTACCAACAAACTACAAGAGGAAGCAAGACAAAGTAGAATCAACTCTGAACTGGATGATGGTGATGGTGATCCAGTATCTGAGCTCTGTTGATAACCATGTGACCTGGGGCCAAGTCTCAACTCTTAAGAGTCTCGGTTTTCTCTTTTGTCAAATGGAAAGTTGATTGATGGCCTTCAAATGTTATGATAGCCTGAGCTACATTTTCTTTATTTGCAGAAATCAACAATAAGGAGGCACTTATGGAAATTTGAAAGCCCTGAAGTTGAGTTCCAGCTTTTCCCCATAAGTTGGGTGATCTTAAGCAGATCCCTTAATTATATGAGCCTAACTTTTCTAACTTGCAAAATGGATATGATGAACATTGCAGATCAGTGATAAAGATTATAAGTAATGAAGTCTGGTGACAGGGCTTTGTAATTTTAAGGTACTATAGGATCCCATGAGAGTGATTGCATGAAGGATTTTAAGCCATAAGGAGCTCTACAAATGTTAAGGAATTACTAAAGAAGTAAGAACACTACTGTTAGTGATCCACTTATATAAACTTAACAACATTTTACCAAAAAAAGTAGATTCTAAATCCTACTCCCTTCTTCCTAAGAATCCATTCTCTGTTGGTCCTGGGTATTTCCTAAATTGCTTTGGATTTTGTGGTAGATCTCTGCCCCTGCCTTAACCCTACTTTGTAAACTTCAACAGCTGTTAGAAAGTGCTTGCTTTATTTTGCTCCAGAACTTGCTGCAACATATCTTGTTTCAACAGCACTCCAGCCTGCCAGTGGAGCTATGTTTTGCCAGTTGTGATGACTCTAAAGCCCTTTGTCAATTCTTTCGAGTCCTGGAACACTTGATCAGCGAGTTGGGTCGCACGTTGCTTTAACCACTGAAGAGAAAGCGGCTTCCCAGGTTTTGCCACGTTTTACAACCTGCAATTTAATTATGATTGTTTAACAAGTGTTCAGGAGCTTCAAATAGTCCCTATCAACATTTGATCACTCTTTATAACCACACCACCCTGTCTTCTAAGGAACTCTCTGTGTTTCCAATTCAAAAAGAGAGTATTTGAGAAAAAGAATATGGGAAAAAGATGAGTTCAGAATTCAGCTAAGAGCTCAAGAGATAATAAAATGTTTCAGATTTGAGGATGGTATGCCAGGCTTAATTGTTCATATGCAAAAGAATTACCTGGAATTCAAAATAAAAACACAGATTTCTGGACTCTGGCCCCAGAGGTCCTCTGATTAAGAACATCTGAGGTGGGTCATGTAAAATACACTCCTCAGGTGGTTCTGATGCAGGTTCCAGGAGAAAGCACCATTTTAAGCAAGTTGATTCTAGACCAGCCACAAACATACTGTGCTCAGTCTCCATGTTTATACATGGTGATGAAAACAGCAACTACCCTCCCAACCTGATGAGTTTGAAATGGGTGCAAAATGAGACATGAAACCATTTTGAAAAGTGAAGAGCTCATACTAGTGCAAGGCACTCTCATCCTCCTTAGCATTCTCTTGCCTCAAGGGAGCGGACCCCAGCTGACAGCATCCTGCCCCCAGCCCACTAAGCACTTGCAGGTATTCATTTGAAGGGAGAGAAGCTCCACTGACCTGCCTTTGTCCACTTGGCCCAGACAGGCTCACCTAGGTTTATGCCTTTCCCAACAGAGTGTTACAGGACTGCCCATATTTCAGTCTGTAATCTTGCCCAAAAGGCATCTGGAGTGACCCTCCTAATAGGTCCAAGTCCCTCTTGAAATCTAGGTACGTCTGTATCATTAACGACCCCATTGATTTCATTTCCTTCAATGTCACATCCTTCCTGGGCCACACATGGCTTCTCTTTGATCCCAGGCTTGCACCTGAGGGTTTGCGTCCACACCTATCCCTCCTGCTTTGGCTCTGTTCCCAGGCACAGTGTGTACCTTTTGAGGTTCAGAGTGATCAACTTCACGTTAATCTTTTCTCCCCCACTCTGTTCTAATCTCTTTGGAAAGAATTTTTTCAGGGTCTTCTATCCTTTGAGGTCATATTCCTCTTGGAGGGTATCATTTCCAGATAAAGTACACTGGCTTTCTCTTTCAGATGTATCGGACAGTCTACCAGCAAGGTCCTTGACTGTTTGTTGTTGTTGTTCAGTTGTTAAGTCATGCTAAGTCTTTGTGACCCCATGGACTGCAGCATACCAGATTTCCCTGTCCTTTACTATCTCCCGGAGTTTGCCCAAACTCAAGTCCATTGAGTCGGTGATGGTATCTAACTATCTCATCCTCTAAAAGTACATTAAAGGGAATCTAATTCATTGTCCAGAGACATTTATTAAACTCCCTTTTCTCTCCTTAATCTGCATTAGGCAGGCTTACTGAACCCCTCATATTGTCCCTTGGACCCAGGCCACATGCTTATTCCTCTATTCATCCTCCACTTCCCTTTCCTCCCACGTCTCCAATCCCATTTCTCTTCATCTTCCAACCTGGCATAAAAGCCTACAGACTGAAAAAAAAAAAAAGCCTACAGACTGATTTGGGAAAGACAGGATTGATCTTAGAGCAGTGCTGTTCAGGGAATATAAATGAGCCACCCATGTAATTTAAAAATTTCTAGTAGTCATATTTAAAAAGTAAAACAAACAACAACAACAACAATAAAAAAGGTGAAATTAATTATAATAATATGTTTAATTCAGTATGTTGAAAATACTATTATATCAACATGAAAAAATATAAAAATAATTCAGGAGAGATCTATTTTTTCAGACTACATTCTTGAAATCTAGTGTGTATTTTTCACTGATAGCACATTTTAAAATGGATTACATACTTATGGCTGATTCATGTTGATGTTTGACTAGAAACAACAAAATTCTGTAAAGCAATTATCCTTCAATTAAACAATAAATTAAAAAAATTAAAAAATCAAATGGATTAACCACATTCCAAGTGCTTAATAGCCGCATGTGGCTAGTGACCGTATGGAACAGTGCAGTGGTGAATGGGCAGATGGAAGGGAAAAACTGGGTTTCAAATCTCACCACATGGCCTAGTTCATGAAGATGTTTTCAACGTTGGTGCAATAGCAAAATTACAAGAATAAGGACAATGTGCTGAGTTTTACTTAGAGGCAAACATATTAAACTTTAAAGGTTTGAGACTGTGTCCCTGCCAAAGTAAGATATCCCTCTCAGAAATAATTATTTATGAAATGATAGTAATAATTGATGGTAGTTTTCTTCTTCTTAACGTTATCCTGTGGTGAAATAAAAAGGTGTTAACTAGTGCTCCCCTCATTAAAAAGGCTTTAAGTCCATTTTTGGGGGGCTGTTCCACACGGTTTTTGGGGTCTTAGTTCCCTGACCAGGGATTGAACCTGGGCTCTCAGCTGTGAAAGCTGGACCACCAGGGAATTCCCCACATGGTCTTTTTATACATTGGCCTGTTCAATCATCCTGACCACTGCATGTTTTGAAACAATTACTTTCAGAAAAGATGCAAGTACAATGTACAAAAGTTTTTTTACTTGAACCATTGAAAAGAAACAAAGTGAAGTTGCTCTTTGTGAAAGTGTCTGACTTTTTGTGACCCCATGGACTGTAGCCTGCCAGGCTCCTCTGTCCATGGGGATTCTCCAGGCAAGAATACTGGAGTGGGTTGCCATGTCCTCCTCCAGGGGATCTTCCCAATTCAGGGATTGAACCTGGGTCTCCTGCACTGCAGGCAGATTCTTTACTGTCTGAGCCATCAGGGAAACATTGAAAGGAACTTGTTGATTTGATGCCTTTTCAACCCCCAATTTTAATGCATATTTCCTACAAAATAACCTACAAATCCACATACAGTTATGGAAATTAACTTAACATCAGTATATTACTATGCAATAACTTAGGTACCATTCAAGTTTGATAGTTGTCTCAGTTATATCTTCAGTCTCCTTCAGTCAAGATTCCTTAGTCTCTTTGACTTACATGACTGTGATGCTTTTGAAAATTACAGACTAGTTATTTCATAGTTAAGAAGTATTTAGGGGGGAGTTAATTTAAAACTATACAAATATGGGAGTTCCCTGGCTGTCCAGTGGTTAAGACTCTGCACTTTCACAGCTGTGGGCCTGGGGCAATGATACCTGGACCCTAATCAGGGAACTAAGATGCCCCAAGCCACATGGCACAGCCAAAAAAGCAAATAAAATAAAATGGAAAAATGTTAAATTGCTATTAATTACAGTAAGCCCCCTACACAGGAACCTTCAACTTGTGAACTTTTGCAAAAAGAGGCAAACACGTGTGTTCCCATGTTTAATCACATAAGTTAGTTCACATATCTGGTGTCACTGTCACATGGGTTCATCCCCTACAAGCGGAATAGGAAATGGCAAGGGGCTCTTCTTTGAGGAGGCACTGTTAGTTTTTGAGGCATAGGACCCGAACGTGGAATGGTACACGAAGGTTGCAGCAGCCATTCAGAAGGCAACCCAGTTCTACTGTGTCATCTATGAAGAGAACAGAAGAACTACTACCCAGACATCACTGGACATTTTTTCAGATGGGTAGAGAGAACTGAATCCAGCAAGGAACCAGAACCTCTGCGATCAATGTCAGGTGCCTTCCATCTCCTGTTGTTAAGGATTCTTCGGCTCTGCCATCTTCCACCTCCTCTCCCTGTCCAGTCAGTAACTCTTCTTGCCTGTTCACTCCATGCCAGCCCCTGTATGCCAGCCGTTGTACTGTACTACTGTACTTATCAAGGTTCTGTACTGTAACATTTAAAATGTTTTCATTTTTTGTGTTTGCTTTTATGTATTATTTGTGTGAAAAGTATTACAAGCCTATTATAGTGCAGACTATATTAGCCAACTGTGTTATTAATAGTTAGGTACCTAGGCTAACTTTGTTGGGCTTATGAGCACATTGGACTCCTTGAGGAGTGGGGAGAGGCAGCTTCCCGGAAGGGAGGACTCAGGGAGGGGAATTCGCAGTGATCTGAACGGGTTTTATACTAATTCTCAGCCAGTCCTCCTGTTTTTAGGCCTGTCCAGCCTCTGACCTTGAGAGGTACCTGTTGTCCCCAGTGTCTGGGTCTTTCTGGGATTCTGAGACTGTTTCTCCCGTAAGTTTAGGTGTCTGCTTTCTTTGACTATTGTTTCTCTCATTTGCTGTGTCTTTATCTAGTGTTCTTTAGTCTTTGTGGCTTATGTAACTTAAAAATTCCTTTGCTGAATCTGTTTTGTGAGGATAGAGATAAATGTGAGTGTTTAATCTGCCATGCTTAACCAGCCAACAGTGATTTTTCTATTTATTTCATTAGTGTATACCTCTAATGCGTTACATACATGTCCTGGGGAAAAGGTGTTTGGATAAACCCAGGATTTTTTCTTCTTCCCCATTTTCTCCCCTGCCTCCAGTGAAGTACCATAGGTGGCACTGACAGAGGTTATTTGGACTTCTAGACTTGGTACTGATACTGTGGCACTGTTGGCTCCCCAAGGAGAGCTGGACTAGAGTGCCTATAAATCTTCAGCCTTAACCAACTGTGAGTTTTAAACCTAACCATTCCCTATAGATCTGTGGCTTAGAGCAATGAATTTAGATAAGGACAGGGTTTACTGTTGTTTATTGCTTCACAATAAATGCTGTTTGCTCATGGTAATTGGTTTACAAAAGCTCTTCAGTCTCTAATAAATAAACACCCAGGGTTGTTTGTTAAGTTGAAAGGTGAGGGGTCCCAAGGCTCTATGAGGACCGAGAATCTTGATCTTTGCCTTGTTCCTGGGACCACCCTCTGAAATGAGGCCAGGAAATTTCAAAATTAGTCTGATCACTTCATAAAAATTTTTTTTACCAACTCATATCATTATAATTAAATTCATTGCTACATGTGGCAGATATAGTAGGCAGTAAAATTCAGGCTGACAATCACCACAGTCAAGGGATGAAAGTGAAAAGCAAGAATGGGGCAAGAGTACCACCAACTCTCACTAGACTTGGCCTTATTTTACAGATGATGAAATAGGTTCAGAGAGGCTTATAACAAGTAAGTGGCTCCACTGGTATATAAATTCAAGTCTGTCTAACACTGATTCTTAGAGAGGGATGTAGACCCTGTGAATTTTAGACTCAAAAATGCCTGTGCTCATTCTGGGAAAGCAAAGGGTAAAGCCAAGGAACTTTCTGCAGAGGGAAGTTTTCTCTTCTATTTGACAAACAGGGTTTTCTAGAATGGATTATTTTTCTAGCAGAAATTGCAGTGGGATTTGGAGGGAAGTCTTCTGTTTTGGTGGTAATATCAGCCAAACAGAATCAGGAAGAATATATGACGGCAAGGGACAAGAACTGGGAATCTCTATAGTTGTTAAAAAGCACTGATTTGATTTGATTTGATATTGGATAAGCTTATCTTCAGGAAAGCCAAGAGACATCTTGCTCTGACACAAAAAGAACTCCAAGCTTGAGGGGACCCAGACCTGGGCCCACTTGTCACCTCTAGGTAGGGAAAGGTTAGAGAGGTGAGTTCCTATGAAATTTCACATAGGAGGGAGGAAGATGGCTATGTCAGTGACTCTCCGGTGGTCCGGAAGAGTTTGACAGTGTTAGATTTTTATGCTCATTTTAATTGTTTTGATGTCTTAACCTGGTAACAAATTGTCAGTTGATCATTTTATGTAATAATAAAATATATATAAAATGTTAGTGCTGCTTCCTGCTCAGGGCCCCCTCCCCAGCAGGGAGTGTGATTGAGATACATTTCATTCCGATAAGCTGGCAATTTTACCAGAGTTAGAGGACACCGACAATTATCCGTCATGTTGCAGCAGACAATGTAGAAAGTCTCCCAAGTTCTAATTCCTTTTGGCCCCAAGAACATATCTTACAGAAGGAGCAACTTTGGTGGCCCTGGAGAGTTGAGTCACCAGGTGACATTATTTTACTGAAGGGAAAGCCCACAGTCCTGTTTCAGTAGATAGGGAGATAAATGACTAATAAATGTGATAAATACAAGCTGCATGGGTTTTTAGATCAGGTTTATATAAGAACACTCTGGAATTCTTTCCAACTACCAGTGAGATCAGAGTGCCCATGGAAAGCTACCGAGCACAGACACTGAAAAAACAGAATCATCCCCAATTTCTGCCATGTGACCCCAGTATGACCTTGCTGATGTGTTTGGGTTGTAGTCTGTTAGTTTAAGTGAAACCTCTTTACAAGGTTACCACATAGAACAGTACTTGTCAGCCTTGATTTAGCAAAAAGCAAGAGCCTTTCTGAGGGTGTCACAAATTCCCGAGAGAGTTCAGTCTTTCTTAGTGCCCCTCCCACCGAGTGCAAGACTTCAGGAAAAGCATATGTGAGATTAAACAATGATGGGGTGCTGCAACTCCAAAGAGGATGGAAATCCTTAATAGAATTAAGTCATAAAGCTACAGAGTAAAGGAAGGAGTGACTTTATGATGACTAATATGACAATCTCAGCACTTCATTTGGTTGCTGCTGCTGAAGGAGGAGGGAGGAAGAAGAGAAAACTGAAATGAGGGGTGGAAGGAGGGCTGCCTCAGTTGTGACAGTTCTACTAGACCATAAATTAAGCTAATTATTAGTATCAGCTGTTACTATTTAATTCGGTAGTGTTGCTCTGTGATTCTATAACTCTTAAGCTGGCAAACCATTATGTAATGGAGCTGTCCAAAAGATCCTATATAAAATTAAGTTTACTATTCTGGTTATTATAGTTCAGGAGTCACTTAACCAAGCTGGTGTGGTCATGAATTAAGAAGATGAGCTACTAAGGAAGAGATTGAGAAAAAGTTAATGTTTTTTTTTCAAGCCAGTTTGTCTATAACCCCAGTCACCAGGAATCAGAGGCCAGTGGATAAAGGTTAAAAAGGATGAAATCTGCAATAAAACCAAAGGTGTGGGTTCTAGTTCTGATTTTGTCATCCTTTTGACCTTTTTGAATGGAGATTAAATGAAAATGTTTGTCTTGTTTCTACCTTGTCCAGGATTTAATAGATCAAGCCTCTAGGAGAGAAGTAATGCGTTCTCTTAAGAAACACATTAACTAAAGGTCAGGTGATATAACCCTTGAAGGTCTTCTAACCACAACAATTTCACTTGAAAGCTATTAATTTCAGAAACAGAACAGAATACCCTGGAGTTTCAGATTAATACTCCCTAAGTACACCTAGGTTAGAAAACTTTGAGGACTATAGACAAAATAAGTCCACAGGAGGATTAGGAAAGCATCTGCCGTGTCTATGCAGTGACTATTTCTTATAACATCAATTTTTTTTTTACTATTTCATGTAAAGAATTATGAAAAAATGTAGTGATACTTAAAACTTTACAAGAACAATTTTAAACAAACAAAAATATTATGCAAGAACACGAGAAAGCAGAATTACAAGCAAAGTTCAAACATTCAGTAACTATCCAGTGAGCACCAACCACATTATGTGCCGGGCACTATAGTCTTTTAAGGCAAGGCTGCAGATCCAAGGATGGCTTTAGAAATAATTTATAGTGATTCAGTATTAGAAATAATTTATAGTGGTTCAGTATTTAAGCTGTGAAGAGGCAGAGAGGGGTGGTACCCTGAATTCATCCCAGCCTTTCCCAGCCTTCTGTAACTTCATCCCTACCTCCACTCCCATTGAATTTCTGGCAGCTGAAACATCATCCCTTTGGGGGTTCCCCAGGGCTCATCCTAATAGCTGATCAAGTGTTCTGCCTTTCCTTGTAGCTATATGTGTGTGCATGCTAAGTTGCTTCAGTTGTGTCTGACTCTTTGCAACCCCGTGGACTGTAGCCCACCAGGCTCCTCTGTCCATGGGATTCTCCAGGCAAGAATACTGAAGTGGGTTGCCATGCCTTTCTCCAGGGGATCTTCCTCACCCAGGGATCAAACCTGTGTCTCTTATGTGACCTGCATTGGCAGGTGAGTTCTTTACCACTAATGCCACCTGGGAAGCCCCCCTGTAGCTATGACCATGCCCCAGTTTGGTTCACTGAATGTCAGTGAAGGAAACCCTTGGCAACTACTTCTGAACGTGCTGATCCCAACTTTGGAAAGTGTTTCTAAGAGAAAAGGACAGCCAGTGTCACAGGTTCTCCATGTAGCTGCCTCATTTGCATCTGGAAAATTGAAAGTCATCTAGCTTGTGGCCTCAATCCTCAGTTGTAATCCACTGAGTCCACACAATTGCTCAGGCATTGTAGAAAGAGGTGGCACATTCCTAGCCCTTGAAGGATGTGTAAACTCAAGTTACCTTTTTACATTTAAAAGAGGAACTTAAAAATATGCAGGTTAATTGTGCTTCCTAAGTATTTATTGCCATTAACTTGGACCATTAAACACTATCTTTTTGAAATTCCATTTCTCTCTGCACTCACTAGTGAAACATTCCGAATAATAGGCCTCTTCTCTTTCTTAAATGTTCTTCCCTGACTTTTCCCTTTAAACTGAGGAAATATTATCATAAGTGAAATCTTTCCCTATTCAGCTAGAAATGAGCACTTAACTTAAAACTAATTGCAGGCCAAGCTTTAAAGGGTCATTAATTAGTAATGGTACCAGAGGAGCAAGGTGACTAGATGGCTGAAATTGAGCAGAACAGGCCCAATGTTTTTTTGCTTCTTATTCCATCTGACAATGGCTGTCCTTCAAAAGCACATTTAATTACTGAGTGAAGAGTCTTGGTAGAATTTCAGCACAGTCCCTGGCATGTGGGAAGCTCTCAATAACACTTCTCTACCTTTTGGCCTCTCCTTCCTATCTTCCTTGCTCTCTGCAGTCACTCATGCCTTCCAACTCATTATGAAAATAATGGCTTGAACTCCTTCAACTTTTCTCAAACGAAGCCCTGTCTCTTTGGTGCCACCCACTCAATGGACATGAATGCATGCAAACTCCAAGAGATGGTGAAGGACAGGGAAGCCTGGCGTGTTGCAGTCCATAGGGTCTTGACGAGTCGGACACGACTGAGTGACTGAACATTAACAACTCTTTGGTATTCCTTTCTTGGTCTGACTCCCCTGATAATCTTGATCCCCCTTGCTCCAGGCTCCTCTGTGGCCCATTCTTCCAGTAATCCCTTCTCTACAATGTATCTTCATTACCTTTGTCAACTAGCACATTCCACGGTTGAAATCCAACAAAACTTTCTCTAAACACTTTTGCTTCTTAAGTTACTGATTGTTTTCTCCTACATTAAGCCAACATTGAAAGAGAGGTCTACACTCCCTTCAATTCCTCATCTAAATATCTGTCCCTTGCTGATTGCAACCTGGCTTCTGTAGCTACTAAAATTGCTTTCCTGGAGATCAGTAATGACCTCTTCTTATTCCTCTTTCATCTGTTCATGGAATGATGTGCTCAGCTACTCTCCTGATTAAATTCTTCTGACTGTCTTTATTTTTATCTGCCTCTCTTTAGGGCTTCCCAGGTGGCACCAGTGGTAAAAAAAACATGCCTGTCAATGCAGGAGATATAAGAGACATAGGTTCAGTCTCTGGGTTGGGAAAATCCCCTGGAGGAGGGCATGGCAACCCACTCCAGTATTCTTGCCTGAGAATCCCATGGACAGAGGAGCCTGGTGGGCTACGGTCCATAGAGTTGCAAAGAGTTGGACACAACTAATGTGACTTAGCATGCCTCTCTTTATCAGCTCCTGTGTCAGTACCTTAAATGCTTCTATCCTTAAGTGCTCATTCTTAGCTGCTTTTCTTATGCTCCGGATCAGGGTTTCTCAATCCAGATGCATAGAGGAATTACCTGGGAGCTCTTTTAAAATGCAAGCCCAGATTAAATCCAATTGTTGTACAGTCACCCAGTCATGTTTGACTCTTGGCGCGTGCCCCCGTGGCCGGCAGCATGCCAGGTCTCTGGCCCCCACCATCTCCCGAAGTTTCCATATCAATTAAATCTGATTTCTGATACCACCAAGAAATTGGATTTGATTGATCTGGGGTTGGACCCTGGCATCTATTTTTTGTTTTTACTTTTTAAAAAAATATTTATTTTTTTATTGAAGGATAATTGCTTTACAGAATTTTGTTGTTTTCTGTCAAACCTCAACATGAATCGGCCATAGGTATACATATACCCCCTCCCTTTTGAACCTCCCTCCCATCTCCCTCCCCATCCCACTCCTCTAGGTTGACACAGAGGCCCTGTTTGAGTTTCCTGAGCCACACAGCAAATTCCCATTGGCTATCTATTTTACACATGGTAATGTAAGTTTCCGTGTTACTCTTCCATACATCTCACCCTCTCCTCCCCTCTCCCCATGTCCATGAGTCTGTTCTCTATGTCTGTTTCTCCCTTGCTGCTGCTGCTAAGACACTTTAGTCGTGTCCGACTCTGTGCGACCCCATAGATGGCAGCCCACCAGGCTCCCCCGTCCCTGGGATTCTCCAAGCAAGAACACTGGAGTGGGTTGCCATATCCTTCTCCAATGCATGAAAGTGAAAAGTAAAAGTGAAGTCGCTCAGTCGTGTCCAACTCTTTGTGACCCCATGGACTGTAGCCTACCAGGCTCCTCCATCCATGGGATTTTCCAGGCAAGAGTACTGGAGTGGGGTGCCATTGCCTTTTCTGGTTTCTTCATTGCTGCCCTATAAATAAATTCTTCAGTACCATTTTTCTCGATTCTGTATATATGTGTTAGAATATAATATTTATCTTTCTCTTTCTGACTTACTTCACTCTGTATAATAGGTTCTAGGCTCATCCACCTCATTAGAACTGACTCCGATGCGTTCCTTTCTATGGCTGAGTAATATTCCATGGTGTATATTTACCACAATCTCTTTATCCATTCATCTGTTGATGGACATCTAGGTTGCTTCCATGTTCTAGCTATTGTATATAGTGCTGTAATGAACAATGGGATGCATGTGTCTTTTTCAACTTTGGTTGCCTCAGGGTATATGCCTAGGAGTGGGATTGCTGGGTCATATGGTGGTTTTATTCCTAGTTTTTTAAGGAATCGCTATACTGTCTTCCATAGTGGCTATATCAATTTACATTCCCACCAACAGTGCAAGAACGTTCTCTTTTCTCCACACCTTCTCCAGCATTTATTGTTTATAGACTTTTTGATGATGGCCATTCTGGACCCTGGCATCTATTTTTTAAATTCTCCTTAGGTTATTCTCAAGTACAGTTAGAACTGACACCCAAAGCTCTAGAATATCTATTTTTATCCTTAATTCTTACATTCCACTGATACATAGACCCACATTTCCAACTCTTTGCTAAGCATCTCAGCCTGGATGCTCCATAGCACTTCACTTTTTGGGTGAATCGAATCAAACTCATTTTCCCATTCAAAGAACCTCTTCCTCTATGTTATAGGGTCACCATTCTCACATTCTCCCAAGCTGGAGACCTAGAAGTTACACTTAAAAATTTCTTTGGCTTTGCTGCTCAATTCGCTTATTTGCCATGCCTTATAGATTTTTAATAGGGACCAATTTCAAATCCATTTTCCCTGCCACCATCCTATGCCCCATTTTAGGACCTTGTTACAATAACTTCTTACTTGGCATTCTTGCCTTCAGTCTCTTTCCTCTTCATTTCATCCTCCACATGCTAGCAGAAAGGCCTCTCTGGAACACAGATCTGATTGTGTGCACTCAAAAACCATCATTGGGAGCCCCCCTGCCACATCACCATTGGATTATTCCTACCCAATAATAAAGTCCAAAAATTCTTTAGGGGGGGCCTCACAATCTGACCCTAATTCTCCAAAACCACTCTCTTCTATATTAGATTCCCACCCCATGAGGTTTCCCATAATACAATCATGGTCCATGAATCATGATATATTCCTTCTTGCCTTTACTATTATCTCTGTCTAGGACTGAATTCAACTCAGATGGTTCAAACAAAGATATGACTTCCAGAGATACAGTCAAGGTAAAGAGAAACTACAAGAGTGGTTGAGACATCCACAGTGTAGCAGAATGGGATGCTCTTTCTTTCCCTACTCTCAAAGGACTGGGGGTGAAATACTATTACCACTTCTCAGTGAGAGCTGGAGCCATGGAAAGAGGGCCATCAATAAAAGCAGGTAAGATTACAGCCCCTGCCAAACCAGAGTGCAGAGGCAGAGAGGGGATAGCAAATAAACAGCTCAAACTCTCCTCCTTGCCTGCTGATCTCCTAATGGTGTTTTTTATTTGGCCAAAGTCAGCTAGAAGCCAGCCAACCACCAAGAATGGTCAGATGATGCAATCTGCTATTTACAAAGCAGAGTAGAGAGAAGCAGAGAATAAATGGTGGTGTGTGTGTGTGGTGGAGGTGGGGGGGAGAATTAAATGGAGAATGACCATGTAATCCCCATTTTTATGTAGTAAAATCCTTTGTATCTTTTGGTTCAAATGTCACCTACTATGTGAAGTTTTCCCTTGTTTTCCTACCCTAAGAACGAGTTGTTTCATTCCTCTGGTCTCCTTTATTATATTGACATTATTGCAGCTCTCACTCTGACTTATGACACCATTATTTATGTATCTGCATCCATCTCTTGCACCATACTTTGTGCTCCTGGAGGAAGGGGATCATATTTCATTTGGTATAGTGTCTTGCAGATAACAGGCTCTCAATAACTGTTGGATAAACTTGATTGCATTTCCATGAAATCTCCTTCTCAGCCTCCATAAGGGAGATTCATATATACTTGTAGTCCTACATTTTTCCCCCACTTTTCATAAGAGTTCCTTTTTTGGTCCCACTTCTGTTTCTTCCTTGAGTTTCTCCTTCTTACCCCTTTTTCTTAGATTAGGTACTTTAGACAGCAGCTCATCAATAAATTGTTGGGAATACCGACATCACTGATCCTGGCAGGGATCCAAAAATCTCTAGCTTTATTTCATGTCTTAAGTGGTACATATAAAACTTTTTTTCTTTAATTTACGCATGTACCAAGCTTAAAAATGAAGTCACAGAACCCAATTTTTTTGTTCTTCATTGGACTTTAAGCACTTCTGAATGGAAGTTATGCTTGGCTTCACATGTTTTGCATACAGAAAAAGCCATGCACTGCTCCTATTCTTTCTAAATACTAATAGTGAATGCAGTTAACATATTTTTACTGTGTAAACACCACTCTACATAGATGGTTTTGATGCACATTGAGATTTTTATATGAAAAGGAGTATTTTTAGACCCAATGAAAATATTTTCTATGATATTGATAATGGTGGAAATAATGGCAAAATTATAATCCCCATAGCAGATCAGAGTTTTCATCTAAAATACTGAATTTTCCATCTTGAGAAGTTTGACTTTGATGTTTTTTTAATATCTTTCTTTTCTCTCCTTAACATATTCATTTCTTCCTCTGCTTTCTTAAGCATATGGAGCACAGTTACAAGAGCTGTTTATAATAGCTGTTATAATGTTTTGCCTACTAATTTTATCACCTGTGCCATATCTGGGTTTGTTTCAGATTTATTTGTTTTGAAGGATTTATTCATTTCCCTCATTCTGGGGTTTCCTGCTTCAATTTGTATGTCATATTTAAAAAAAAAAAAACAAGTACCAAAAAAAAAATTGAATTACAGGCATCATGAATTTCACATATTTTGATGCTGGACTTCTACAGGGAGAAGTCTAAATATTTTTGAGTTATGTTCTGGGACACAGTGAAGTTACTTGGAAATGTGTGTGTTAGTTACTCAGTCATGTCCAACTCTTTGTGACCACATGGAGTTGACTCATTGGAAAAGACCCTGATGCTGGGAAAGATTGAGAGTGGGAGGAGAAGGGGACGACAGAGGATGAGATGGTTGGATGGCATCATCGACTCGATGGACATGGGTTTGGATAAACTCTGGGAGTTGGTGATGGACAGGGAGTCCTGGCATGCTCTGGTTCATGGGGTCGCAAAGAGTCGGACATGACTGAGCGACCGAACTGAACTGAATTTGCCTGTACTGTAGCCTGGAATCTCTCTAGACAGTAAGCAGGGGCAATTATAGTTTCACTTCATTTGTTTTTCTTCTTTCAGAAATGACTGTCTTGTACTGTATGCTGTCTAATATCTGAAAACAGTTGTGTATATATAGCTTTTTTGGTTTCTATTTGTTTAAGACAGAGTAAATCAGGTCCCTGTTACTCCATCATGACCACAGTGAAAGTGCGTTTTTATTTTCAAATGGAAGATGGGAGAATATATTGAACCAATTTGTACTAGAAAAATTAGCTAGAGTGTGGCCATGGCCCAGTCATTTCTCCACTTCTTAGCTTTACTTTCCTCATACAGAAAATAAAGAGGATGGTGTCTATATGATCATTAGGTTTATCCCAGACTCTTAAATTCTGTAACTCTAAAATAAAGTACAGGTGTATTTTTGCAGAGAGAATTGATATACAGTCTCCAATGTGATAGTTTACAGATTCAGAACTAGGGAACTCCCTTTTTGCCATAGTAAAGTAAATTTAGAAGACAGGATTAGTATTTTAATAGATGAAGGAGGAGTCTTTAGTTATAGACCTGAGTGGGACAATTACAAATTCCAGAGCACACACATGTAAAGTGACCAAACGAATTGATGAAGGAGAAATGTATAGGAATATTCTTAGTTTCATTATTGTTTACAGGGCCTGGCACTGTGTGTTGGACATAGTAGGTGTTCAATAAATATCTGTTCAATAACTCAGTGGTATTTGAAGCCATTTTTCTAACAGGGAAAAGCAACTGAAAAGCTTTTATTATAGCAAAGGTTGGAAAAAAATGAAAAATCTTTCAATATTGGGATTGGTTAGTGGTACATTCATGTTATGAAATATTATACAACAGTCAAAAATACTGAGGCACAATGCTATGCACTAATATGGAATGTTTCCAAAGACATAGTGCTAAATCATAAAAAAAAAGATCACTCTATGTATTTTATACTCTTACAATAAAAAAACATTTTAAAAGGAATTAGATCTGTTTTAAGGCAATATATACATACATGCTTATACATTCAGAGAAGATATCCAGAAGGACACACAAACCGCTGACACTGACACCTCAGGGGAAGTAGACTAGGAGACAGTATGAAGAGGGACTTTTTCATGTGTTTTGAATTTATGTCCTTTTATACATCCTTTAATTTTTTTTATCATGTGCATATGTTATCTAGTTTAAAAAATGTTGCTATTGGATGTATACGTACACATTTTTGTTTTTTCAGTGAAGTAACTGAAAGTCTCTCAAAGAGCTAGAGTTCCATAAAGCTGTCTGGGAAATTTCCCCATCTCTAGGTTTTGTGTTTAAAGGAACCAGAGCACACCTACTCTTTCTACTATTACTACAGGAAAGTACAAGGCACCTCCACGGCTGTGATTAATTTCCTATTCCTTGTGAAAAGAATCATCATGCTCCATACCTAATGACTGTGGAGCTTAATGCCTGCTTGAATATGGGTGCTTGAGAGAAAGAACAAGGCCATTTGTCTCTAATGATCCTATATACATTTTATGGTATTTAATTAGCCTTTATCATCTACCCCACCCATCTTTCTGGCTTCCAGATGAGCAATCAAGAAAGCATGGGATACAGGAGCTGGACAGGGAGGCTGTGAGATTCACAAGATGTTAGCCCTTAGTTTGCTACTTTCCAATGCTATAGGTTATGTGTAAATGTGGTTAGAAGAGTGTGAAATAACATCCACCACAGAAAAAACTTTTTATGTTTTAGGGAGAGAGTTATATCTCTGGCAAACTGTCAGAAGTATGACGTCTTGTCATAACCTGTGTTCCTGTGAGTGTCTGATGCACCTCAGGTATAGCATATTGGAATCATATGTGGAAATCCAAAATTAAAAATCCATGGCTCATAATGTAAGTCAGAAGAAGTGCTATGATGCCCAAGGCATTTTCTTCTGACTATTGTCTGCTTTGAAATTTCTGGTGCCATTGCTGGTTTTGAATTCTTGAAGTGCTAATGTAGCAAGTAGAGAGTCAGTGCCAGAAAGATGCCTCCAAGTTCCAGTCAGTCAATAAAAGAATAGGAAGAATAAGATTCCTGACTTCACAAAGCTTATTTTTGTCATATATGGGATATTATTGTGCAGAAATTACTATAAGACATAAATAACAGGGAGTAAAACATTCATTGAGGAGGGAAATGTTAGGTAAAATGGCAGTATTTTTGGTGGATTATGAATCAGCAGGAAGAGTCCTGCTTCCAGCTACTCCCCCAATCTGAACCAAAGGTCAAGAATTTAACAAAAGGGGGGCCCTCTACTAGGTGGTTCTAGATTTAGCAAATAAAAATTCAGGATGTTCAGTTAAATTTGAATTTCAGATAAACAAATAATTTTTTAGCATAAGGATGTTATGTAATATTTGGGATATGCTGATACTAATGATTTGCTGACTATCTCAGTCAAATTTAATTGGACATCTTGTATTTCATCTGCCAATCCTAGCTGCTACACAGAGTAAAAGTAGATGTATTATATATTATTGTCTTTTCCTCACCTCTTGGTAAGATGAGTTGCTAGTGACACCCTGCACACAAAAAGGAGCCAACCAGGAGTAAGAAGACAGCTGATTTCTTGCTATGCTGCAGAGCCAGAATGGAGGAAAAGGCAATATGAATTAACTCAAGAACAACTGTGAGACAGATTCCCCCTTCCCCCACAAATAAACAGATGGAAGCACGCTTATAACACAGATGATGAAAGTTGAGCTTTTGAATGTGGATATTAAAGGAAAAGCTGACTCCAGAAGGCTTGGGAGTCTTGAAGAAATTCTATACTTCAAAATTCTTGGAGTTAGTGAAGGTAGAAGTTCCACAAACTAGGTAAATGAATGCTGGATATGAGATGGGGTATACCTGCTCTGTGGTGTCAGGCTGAGAGAAGCTTTCACGTCATGCAGGCTTCCAGAGCCAGAGAACATGGGGTTGGGGTGAGAGGACAGAGGCAGCAATTAGGATGCACAGGTGGATTTGTTCAATGAATCATGAAGGGTCCTGCAGACCATGTTAAGGATTGGGGCCTTAATCCATGAAGCAGTGGGGCTCCTCTGGGGGTTGGCATGATCAGAGTTGTGCTTTAGAGATATTAATCTGGCAGTCTCTTATAGAGTGATTACAATGGGCAGAGGGAAGAAACTGGAGGGAGGATTATCAACTGAGAGGTGATTCATTCAGCTGGGCCACTCTGGTCCTGTGGCATCCATAAGTGAATTAGAAAAGGAACCTCCCCTGAGGAGATGTAGACTGGGGTACTCATTCTGGTAAAAGACTGTGCCAAGACATGTGATTTGGTGACTAAGTTGGGAGGTGGATTTTTAGCTTTCCCATTATCTTCCTGGGATGACAGTAGATGAGATGGTTGGATGGCATCACCGACTCAGTGGACAGAAGTTTGAACAAACACTGGGAGTTGGTGATGGACAGGGAAGCCTGGCGTGTTCCAGTCCATGGGGTCGCAAAAAATCAGACACAACTGAGCAACTGTACTGAACTGATCTTCCCAGATAGTATGGTAGTTGGTCAATTAACACTAGTAGCTTAAAGCAATAAAGGTTTATTCCATGCTTATGTCACAGTTCAATGCCTATAGGGTGGTTTTCCTTCCAATGGACACTCAGGGATCTGGGATGCCTACCTTGACCTGAGAGTGAGACCATGTTGAATATGAACCTCCAAGATCACCAAGGTGGGGGGTTGGGGGAAGAAAGAGCTGGAGATTCTTACAGGGTCTTTTATGACCAAATTTGGAAGTGACTTAAGTTCTGACCACATCCCATTGGCTAGAGCATGGCTCCAACCTGACTACCAAAGAGGATGGGAAAGATCAAGGAGGACAATAACTTGTGGTGTCCTTGACTCTAGAAAGCTTTGGAAGATGATTCTAGCAGTTGGAGAGGATTGTAGGGATATTAGGGGAAATCTGATGCACTTTATTCAGTTTTGTTTTTGACTGTAATAAAAGCAATATCCTTTCTCTTGTGTAAAGCAATTTAATGAGCATCCATACCTAGCAGTTTGGGTTTTTTTTTTTTAGAACTATATATGCGGAAAATTATGAGTCATAAACACAAGAGGAATCTTCAGACATTATATGGTCTTTGATACTGTCAGAGCATGACTGATTTAAGCCTAAAGCCAACCAATCAACCAACAAACAAAAAACCCTCAAAACTACACAGGTTAGTTTCTGTAAAAATTTGTAAAATTTGTCTTACTTCATGAATATCATATAATATCTTTTATATGTGGAATCTAAGAAACAATACAGATGAACTTATTTACAAAACAGAAGTAGAGTCACAGGTGTAGAAAACAAACATGATATGTTTGTTTGGGGGGAAATGGGGGCTGGGAAGGAAAATTGGGATTGACATATACATACTACTATATATAAAATAGATAACTAATAAGGATGTATTATACAGCACAGGGAACTCTAGTCAATGCTCTGTAATGGCCTATATAGCAAAAGATTCTCAAAAAGAGTGGATATATGTAGATAGAGAGCTGATTCACTTTGCTGTACCGCAGAAAGTAATACAACACTGTAAATAAACTATACTCCAAAAAAATTAAAAAAAAATTTGTCTTACTTCATCTGCACATGATATTGGAATTCTATATTTGATATGATGAATGTAAAATTTATCCCATGTCCTTTGATGAGCAAAATGGTAAGCGGTAATTGGGAGACAGGGAAGGAAGATGAAAATCTCTCCTACCACAAAATCAAAATGATATGTGCACAATTCTATTTACCAGAGCTTCATTTAGCCTCCCTGTTACTAAGTTAAGCTCATAGAAGGCAAAGATATTCTTTGAATATAAAAAATACTACTACATGTGCTCATACAATCAAAATAGATGCCTCAATAATCAGAATTGTGCCATATTGGCAAACATCAGATCTGATATACTGCCAAGGACACTTTAAGGGCATGATTGTGAGGAATCTTAACTATAATGCAGGTTTTACATACTTTAGACTTAACCTATGATATCCATATGTTTTAGACCTTTCAGGAAAATTCAGATTTTAAGTATTAAGTTTGGTTGTTAGATTTAGTTTCACTCCATTTGGTGAAAAAAATATGGCCACTGAATATCTATCTGGGAGGAGTTGGTAAATTCATTCATTGTACGTTCTGGAGGAGAACTAATCAAACACATTTTCTCTTAGAGGTGCACAGAATATTAAAAGCGAGAAGACTGCATAGATTATTTTATTAGGCACTTGTTTTTCAAATGAAGAATATGCCTATAAAAGGAAAGACAAAGTTAATTGGATTTCTTCTATTATTTAGGAATGTGGACATAAGTATGTGTAAGGTTTTCCTATGATCCTTTAAAAAATAGCTATTAAAAGCTATTAGAACTTCCTTGGAAACCATTTTCAAGATCTAGCAACACATAAAGACAGGAGTTCTTTCATTTAGTCAGATCTTTTCTGTGGAAACAAATTCCACTTTCTTCATTTGTTCATTTACTCATTTCATTCAATTACTATGCATTGAATATCTCCTAGAGGCCAGGCACTATTCTAGGTGCTGGAGGTAACAATGATAAATCCATCTGATTCTATGATGGTTTGTTAGGATTTTGTTTTTAAGTAAATGAAATATTGAGCCTGACAGAATGCAAAGAATATTTGGTTTGGAACCAGAAGATCTGAATTCTAATTGTGGTTATGTGTGTGCTCAGTTGCTCAGTCATGTATGACTCTCTTTGATCCCATGGAGGATAGCCCGCCAGCCTCCTCTGTCCATAGAATTTTCCAGGCAAGAATACTGGAGTGGGTTGCCATTTTCTACTCTGGGGCATCTTCCTGATCCAGGGATTGAATTCGTGTCTTTTGCATCTCCTGCGTTGGCAGGTGGATTTTTTTGCCACTGCGCCACCTGGGAATCCAATTGTGGTAATACTCAACCATCAGTTATATTAATGATATGAATGATAAATAATGATTTATTTGTCTCAGATCTCACTTATCTTTAGTCACTTTTTCACCTAATCAGTTATCACGTTTTTTAAAATTTGAAATTTTTTAAAATTTGAAATTCACCTGCTGCTATCCACTTCATCTCTTGGTTATTTCTTAACTCATTGCATCCAGAGCCATGCCATATATGATTGTGTAGGTCATCTGTTGCGTGTGGCAGAGACATTAGTCCCAATCTAATGTTAACTGTTGTTAATTCAGACCTATATGACTTCCATTTCTACTATTTATATATTAGACATTCATAAGTGCTTGATTTCAACACATGATAGCATTAGCTTTTAATAAAACTTGTCTAGAGATAAGCTTTTGAAACGTCTGTCTTTCGTATGTGAAGACAGTTTTGTCCCATTATCATAGGGCTTTCACTTTTTTGCTTTTCAGAGGAGCCACGAGTGTTGCATTACATAGATCATGGTTTCTCCTTGTGAACAGAATTCATGTTGTGATCAGACCATTGTAAGGTGGGCAAGTTATTTTGTTGATGAGAAACTCGATGTTCCACATGGAGATAAACTCCAACACAACCCTCCCAACTTCATAAACAAAACCAAGGCTGAAATTTAGTGGAAACAATGGACTGGGGAATTTTCAAAGGCCACTCTGAAGGATGAGATTGAGTTGAATTGCTAAGTACCGAGAATAGAAGGATAGAGTGATAAGATCTACATGTGAATATTAGAGGAATTAGTAGGGTTGTGAAAAATTGAAGGAGAAAGCAAGGAAGAGGAGTATAGCGGGGTACCCAATATGTCAATTCTTGGGTCTGTTCACCTCCTGCCTCTATGCAAGGGTCTGCCATGTTCATGCTCATGGCCCCTGCAGAAGGGCAGCCACCACAAGCTTGACACAGTAAATTGGAAATAACACCTTACTGAAGGCCAGAAGACCTATGATGTGGCTTAGTAAGGAAAGTCAAGACCCAACAAGACCTCCCTCTCTGGAAGTTGGATAGACTTCTCAGCTGTTTGACATGTGATTATAAGAGCCCAGAAGACTGGGAGTATATTTTAAACTTAAATGATCAGCCTTGAAATACATGTAAGTTAGCTCCACTTGACCCTGTCTGTGTAAGTTTATAAGTCTACTTGTAATCATGCCAGCACAATTTATAGGGGGTTGTTTTTAGAACCTTTACTCTTTGTCTTGAATGCCAGTTCTTGTGTTGGAATATGTAGTGCAGAACAACTGAAATGACATTCAGCCTTTGGTCCAGGAAATCTTGTCAATCATGTGTTTTTTTTTTTTTTTTCTTCCTGAGATTTTGTTTTCATGTTATCTTAACTTTGAACTTAGATCAGATAATAACCGTAGTGTTCACAAAGGCTTGCTTTAGCTTAGGGTTTTTGTAGAGCTGTAAATGGCAAACATTTATTGTGTGCTTACCCTGTGCCAGGCACTGCTTTTAAGAGCCTTATATGTAATATTAATAACTCATTTTACAGTCACAGCAAACTGATGAGGTAGATAATGTTGTCATTCCCATTTTACACGAGTGAAAAAACAAGACAGAGAGAGGTTTAAAAAGTTTCCCAACATCTCATCACTATTAAGTGTCAGAGCAAGTATCAAATATAGTTAGAATCTATGTTCTGAACCACAACTCTATACTTCCTTGTTCCCATGGAAACCGTAGAAGATCCTGACTAACCAGAGGTTATTAGTTCTTGATTTTCCCCTTGGCAGTTATACAGCAATGAAAATTAACTAACTCATTTGATAAATATGCTACATAGTGGTGATCAAGACAGATAGGCAGGATCTCTGCCCTGAAGGGGCCTTCTGGTATTTCAAACTTTTGTCAGTTTGGTTAGGGTTGGTTTTTCCCCTTAGAACCCAATGTTTCCTGTGGTGAACTCAAAGAGTTTTTGCTACTGCAAAGTGGAGCATTGTAACTTTGGGGACTTCAGCAAAGCTCACTTTTACTAGAGCAAGTATTTGTAACATTTTGACAGGGATAATTATTTTTTTGGCTGGAATTTTTCTCTTTGAACATTTTTTTCTCTTGCATCTATCCCATCCTTTCAAAGACTGCACTGTTAGTTTTGGTTTAAAAATTCAAAATGTAACACTAGCATGTACTTGTCTGTTACATTTCTCTCAAATCTTTTCAAACTTTTGGGGATTAGTTTCTCTTTTTGTAAAGCATTAAGAACCAACTTAATATAATTTATCAGGCTACTATGGAATTGTACTAGGATTAGATTCAGTGACATGTGACAGGAAAATCTAGATGATAATGGCTTAAATAAGATAGAAACTTATATGTATCTTTACATAAAAGAATTTTGGAAGTAGGTAGTCTAGGATTGGCATGGTGGTTTCACAAAGTTGTCAGGGAGCCAGGCTCTTTCCTACTCATTTATGGTATCCCTAGTGTATGGCTATCCTCCTCGGGGTCCAAGATCGCTGAAAGGGCTCTAATCATCACATCATACCCTAGGTGATAGGATGGAGAGTAGGCAGAAGACTGTATCTCCATTCTTTTTATGGCTTTTTTTTTTTTAATAGAAGTTCCATACAATATTTAGATCTCAACAGCCAGAATTTAGTAATGTGGTCATACCCATTGCAAAGGAGACTAGGAAATGTAAGATTTTATTTGAGTGGCAATAGGATCATGAAGGAATGAGAAAATATATGTTGTTGTTCAGTGGCTAACTCTTTGCAACCCCATGAACTGCAGCACACCAGGCTTCTCTTTCACTGTCTCCTGGAACTTGCTCAAACTCATGTCCATTCAGTTGGTGAGGCCAGCCAATCATCTCATTCTCTGTTACCCTCTACTCCTCTTGCCCTCAATCTTTCCCAGCAACAGGGTCTTTTCCAATGAATTGGCACTTTGCATCAGGTAGTCAAAGTATTGGAGATTCAGCTTCAGCATCAGTCCTTCCAATGGATATTTGGGTTGACTTCCTTTAGGGTTGACTGGTTTGATCTCCTTGCTGTCCAAAGGACTCGCAGGAGTCTTCTCCAACACCACAGATGAAGAGCATCAATTCTTTGGTGCTCAGCCTGCTTTATGGTCCCACTCTCACATCTGTACATGACTACTGGAAAAAACCATAGTTTGACTAGTGGGGCCTTTGTCGCAAAGTGATGTCTCTGCTTTTTAATACGTTGTCTGGATTTGTCATAGTTCTCCTTCCAATGAGCAAGTGTTTTAATTTCATGCCTGCAGTCATTGTCCGCAGTGGTTTTGGAGCCCAAGAAAATAAAGTCTGTCACTGTTTTCACTTTTTTCTCCAACTATTTGCCATTAAATGACGGGACCAGATGACATAATCTTTGTTTTTTGAATGTGGAGTTTTAAGCCAGCTTTTTCACTTTCCTCTTTCATCTTCATCAAGAGGCTCTTTAGTTCCTCTTCATTTTCTGCCATTAAAGTGGTATCATCTGCATATCTGAGGTTGTTGATATTTCTTCTGGCAATTTTGATTCCAGCTTGTGAGAAATTTCACTCTGCATATAAGTTAAATAAGCTGGGTGACAATATATAGCCTTGATGTACTTCTTTTCCAATTTGGAACAAGTCTGTTGTTCCATGTAAGGTTCTAACTGTTGCTTCTTGTCCTGCACACAGGTTTCTCAGGGGACATGTAAGGTTGTCTGGCATTCCCATCTGTTTTAAGAATTGTCCACAGTTTGTTGTGATCTACACAGTCAAAGGCTTTAACATAGTCAATAAAGCAGAAGTAGATTTTTTTGAAATTCCCTCCTTTTTCTACGATCCATGGATGTTTGCAATTTGACCTCTGGTTCCTCTGCTTTTTCTAAATACAGCTTGTACATCTGGAAGTTCTCAGTTCACATACTGCTGAAGCCTAGTTTGAAGGATTTTGAATATAATCTTTCTAGCATGTGAAATGGGTGCAATTGTAAGGTAATTTGAACATTCTTTGGGATTGGAATGAAAATTGACCTTTTATAGTCCTGTGGCCACTGCTGAATTTTTCAAATTTGCTGGCATATTGAGTGCAACACTTTAATAGCATCATCTTTTTTTTAGCTTAATTTTTATTTTTTTAACACCAAAACCATTTTGTATTGGGGTATAGATGATAGCAGCACCATCTTTTAGGATTTCAAATAGCTCAGCTGGAATTCCTTCACCTCCACTAGCTGTTTATAGTAATGCTTCCTAAGGCCCACTTGACTTCACATTCCAAAATGTCTGGATCTAGGTGAGTGACCACACCATCATGGTTAAGCAAGTCATTAAGACCGGTTTTGTACCGTTCTTTTTTTTTTTTTTTTTTGTACCGTTCTTTTATGTATTCTTGCCATCTCTTCTTAATCTCTTCTGCTTTTGTTAGGTCCTTGCCATTTCTGTCCTTTATTGTGCTCATCTTTGCATGAAATGTTCCCTTGGTATCTCCAATTTTCTTGAAGAAATTCATCTATTTCTTTGCACTGTTCACTTAAGAAGGCTTTCTTATCTCTCCTTGTTATTCTCTGGAACTCTGCATTCAGTTGGGTATATCTTTCCCTTTCTCCTTTGCCTTTTACTTCTCTTTTTCTTGGTCACCTCTTCAGGTGCCACCACTATGTTATCCTAAGAGAATATTTAAAAGGGGGTAATTTGAAGTCTCTGCCACAGGTACTTTTCATATAGTTGGCATTTGAAAAAATTTATTGATTGATTTTTATAAATTTTACAGTCATATTCTTAGAGGGCATCACTCAAGTTGTTAATAAAGATAGGTAATCCTGGACTTTTCCTTTTATTATTATTTTTACTTTATTATTTCATATAGTATATTGTTACATTAACTGCATCTAAAATAAATCCACCTGGAATTAGCTTATGCAAAATGGGAAATATATTGGAAGAATATGGGAGAAATCATTGGACGAGGCAAGCCTAAGAAGAAAGGCAAGATTCTGCCATTGGTCAAGAAAAACTGGAACTGGGAATTCCAGTATAACAACGACATTTTCTTCATACTCTTTGCTTCCCTCTGTCCATTGGCTTTATCTCCCCAATGCGGAATATTTTTTTTTTTTCCGCTTGACAAAAAAATGCCCAATGACATCTCCCAGATTTTATTCTAGGTGAGGCTTGACATGATCTCTCTTCCAAAGTCTAAAAAGCTTGGAGGAATGGCCTCCTCAGTTCATCTTGCGTCAGAAATTCACCTCTTGACCAGTTAGCTATGGCCAAAGGGACAGTCCAGCAGTAATATGACTTCTTGACTGCTATCATCTGATAGAAATGTGGAAATGGGAAAAGCATGTCTCTAGGAAAAGGGTATGCTGGCTAGACAACTGTATGGACTACACTATAATTATACAAGATGGAGAAACATAGGTCAGAGGCCTGAATTAAATAAATGATAAAGGAGAACAGTATCTATCCTAATGAAAACAAAAGTTAATTTAGCTATGAATAAATAATGGCAACCCACTCCAGTATTCTTGCCTAGAGAATTCCATGGACAGGGGAGCGTGGAGGGCTGCAGTCCGTGGGGTCGGACTGCATAGAGTCTGACATGGCTGAGTGACTAACACACACACATACACACACACACACGCACACACACATGCACACACACAACTTTTGATATGGCTGCAATATAGAGAAAGTTTACTATGCGTCTGGCATTTTGTTCAGTGCTTTTTACATGTTGAGTTGTTTATTTCTCACAACTCTATGAGCTAGAGATTGTTAACCTCTTTTATAGACGGAATAACCAGGGCTCAAGGAGGTTAAGTACCATGTTCAATATCATCCAGCTAATAAGTAAGCTACAGTTGTCTTAATTTCCATGTTTTTAACTACTAGGGTAATCTACTGTCTATTACTTCTCCATCTTGAGTTGAAAACTATGGTAATTTTTGATGAAGTGATTACTAGGTTTTTTTTTTTCCCCTTTGGTTCTGCCATAACAATGCTATGTGAACTTCATGAGTCTTGTAACATATCTGAGTCTAAATCTCTTCACCTGTAAAAAGATTGAGTTGATTCAAATAACATTTTTCCCTTTGTTAATGCAGGTAATATTTTATTTCTGAAGATAAGAGCTATTATATTTTTTATAAATTTTATTTCATTCAATAGTTTTGAGTGTTTCCTGAGCTAGATCTGTGTCAGGAGCTGTGATGAAATTAAAAATATTTAAGACATATATTCTGCTTACAGTATTTTGGACAAACAGAATTATTATTTTGCAGATTTAGAAGTCCAGAGAAGATTAGCCTTCAGAAGTGATATAAGCATCAGCTCAGCTGTATCTTCAAGGTTTTGCTCTCTGTTTGCCATTCGTAGTGTATCAACTTCATTCTAAGTTAGTCCCTCTTATGGCTGGGCTCTTAGATTGCTGCTAGTGGCAGTTTGGGTTATAGGCTGACTTGCTCATACCTGGTAGAAAGGAGAGACTCTTCTCTCCAAAGCATGGGCTAAAAATCCTTCCGATTGGGTCAGTTTACCCCAGGACCACTGGTGGCTCAGAGGTTAAAGCGTCTGCCTGCAATGCAGGAGACCCAGGTTCGATCCCAGGCTTGGGAAGATCCCCTGGAGAAGGAAATGGCAACCCACTCCAATATTCTTGCCTGGAGAATCCCATGGAGGGAGGAGCCCAGTAGGCCTCAGCCCACGCGGTTACACGACTGAGCTACTTCACTTTCAGTTTCACACAGTTTTCTACAGCCCACAGGGTCGCAAAGAGTCAGACACGACTGAGCTACTTCACTTTCACTTTCACACAGTTTTCAGGTGTAATAATTAGAATAGTCTAGGATCTGGCATAACTTAGAGTCTAGGTCACACCGAAGTAAAAAAACAAAAAACAAAACCAAATCTCAGTAGCTTAAACAACAAAGGTGTAGCTTTTACTCAAACTATATATCCATCCTGACTTGATGAAGGAAGGAGGTGGGATGTTCCAGGTTGTCCTTTCTTTCTTTTTTTTTCACATTGTCCTTTCTTAGGGAGCTAAGTTAACTAAGGCTTTATTATCTTCAACAATACTGGTCTTGAGACTGGGGAAGAGTAAACACTAGATGGACTTATACTTGCAATTAAGTGTTCTACCTGGAAGTGACACATATCACTTCTATCCATAACCCACTATAGACTAGTGACTTTAATTAGTCACATGGTCCATCCAACTACAAGAGTTGGGGTACGTGGCAGGGATGTAATCTCTGTATATGCCTGGAAAGACAGATTGACTCAGCCTAATTAAATTAAATTCTGTAGCTGGAGGTTGGATGGTTATCTAAAAAACAGACAGATAAAAACAAAAACATGGAACTCTATTAATAAGGAAGGAACAAGAATAGATGCTGAATAAGAAACCAACAATGTGAAGTACCTGACATTTTGCCATAATGGGGAAGACAGAAATTTCAGCCATGGAGGCAAGTCATAGGCAAGGATAGTTTGGCTAATTTCATTGGTCTTTAAATCAATCACTTCATTTATTCTTTTGATTGGAAAGATTGACTTTGGCTGTTTAATGAGTGGATGTAGTTGGAATTTTTATGGCTCAAAAGTGACTTAGAATTTTATTGGATTTGGAAGTATGGACTGTTTTTCCATATTTTATTGCTGTAGTTCCTCCCAATGGGGTGTCAAGCTAGCTAGATGTATTGTTTTAGAACTGACAAACAACTAAAGTTTATCTAGTCCAACTTTTTTATTTTGCAGATGACAGAACTAAGGCCCAAATGGGTAAAATGATTAAGGTCACACCTTCTTACATGTAGCAGTAACAGTGCTGTCTTTTGGATGATTTGCTTCAAAATGGAATCCTCTGAGTAAAATGTAGCTAGAATAACAATTACAAAACAAGATTAAAAATCTGTTTAAAATTTTTTAAAATTTATAAGAAATTTTTCAGGACTGATACTCAGTTGGTCTACATTGGTAGAGATGGAAAATTTTCTAAACTGTTTGGTAAGTAGTTGCTGTGAACCTCCTGAGGGTCTCTTCAACCTTTCTCTCTGATCCCTCCCACCACTGTAATAAGGGGCCCACCTCAAAGGGTTGATTTTAAAATTAAATAATGGAGATAAACAGTTTATCATGGGACCTGGCTCTCAGCAATATTATAACTTGTCTATTATTTTTATTATTGTCATTAATGAAATGGTAGTCAATTTCAAACCAGCTCCTACATGAAAGTTCAGGATTTTGGAAATGTGATGGTATTCAAGTTCATTAACTTTGATCTAGCTAATCTCTTGATACAATAGCTTCTCATGTACTCACTAACTTTCATTTTAATCTTTTCTATTGTCTAATGGTTGACTCCTCCTCACCCCACCTGCAAGACCCCACAAGTTCTGGTTGATGAAAGAATTTAATCTAGGCTGTGAAAAAGAATATAAAGTACTGACAAGGTTCTATTAGTTCTTAGTAAAACATATCATAAAGAATGTTCTGTACAGTGTTTTGTTGAGCAGAACTTGCCTGTAAGTTTTCAGATAGGCAAAGATAGGCCTAATACCTCACTGGTGATGGAGACGTGGAGGTTGTGGAGCAGTTCTACTTGCTCAAGCAAATATCAGACACCAGGCCTGATGAGAGGCAGATGGAGTAAGAAGAGATGGAGGGTCTAGAAGCATAGAGGGAGGCTGGAGCTTATGAGAAATCAGCCTTTGGCAGAGATGTCTACTGGTAGCCAGAGATGTTTAGAATCTTTTGGGGGTATTTTTCTGTCAGAAATTTAACCCAGCAAGAAGGCAGAGTTTCAGTAGTAACCTCTTTTGTAAGAGTAAAAGAAATGTGTTTTTTTAAAAGCTGGAACTGTTGGGAATTTTCTTGAAATTTATTATTGGCCCAGACCTTAATGTGTAAAGATTGGTTCTCAAAAATCAGTTGTTTAACTGATATTTCCAGTTCTGAGGTGGCCATTAAACGCTGGGGAAGTCCTGGAAAGGGCTGTGTTCTGTCAGTGACTGAGATGTCCATTGACTCAACAGAATGCAATCCAAATTGCTAAAGGACTAGTTTCTGAGTATATTTTACAGACAGCAAATTATCTGGTTTGGGCTTCCCTGATGGCTCCACAGTAAAGAATCTGCCTGCCAATGCCGGAGAGGTGGGTTCAGTCCCTGGGTAGGGAAGATCCCCTGGAGAAGGAAATGGCAACCCACTCCAGTATTCTTCCCTGGGAAATGCCATGAAAAGATGAGCCTGGTGGGCTATAGTCCATGGGGTTGCAAAAGAGTCGGACATGATTCAGCCACTAAACAACAAGAAGAAGACAAGAACCATCCTATAAACGTGCAAGAAATTCTGGACAAACATTCTTTGGACAGATTTTTTATTTTTTTGAGCAGAAAGAGGTAGAGAATATAAGTATTTCACTTCCTAGGCTTTTGGAAAGGAAAACTGAAGGCAATATTTAAAAACCCGGGAGTTTTGAGGCAAATGTAAAGGAAAGCTTTGAAACTGGAGATTTTAAAGTTAGACATGCTTGCTGAAGTATTGTTAAAAAGTACTGTTTAAATTAAAAAAGCAGATATCGACCTCACCTCTGACTTCTAAAAAGTACCTAGAGTTTGACTGATAAAACTTTGGCCTTTAATCTATCTTACTATGGCATAAGTCTAAAATTTCTGTTCAATTCCAACAGCTAAAGTATGTAGCCATTATAGCAGACTTTTGTTCAGTTTATTAACTTAGTGCAGAAACCTCTGCAGTAAGTGATAGCAACCACGCATAGGATATATGATGGTTGAATGATGGAATATAAATGCTAAGCTAGAATATAGTTTTGGCTCTGCCAGTATATATTTTTGTGTAACCTTAGATCAGTCACTCTACTTTTTTCTCAAATTTCTCTTCTTACAGGGAGACAATCATAAAAAATGACTGGAAACTACCACTTCACTGAGAGCTTTTTCTTTAAAGGGATTGTTTCCCTATTCTAACTACCTAACAGGATGATGATAAAACTCAGTCGCAAGGTCCAGCAAACCTCTTTCGGAGGAAAATAAACTTCTCGAGGACAGGGAACTTTTTTTTTTTTTTTTGAATCAGCAGCATCTTATTTGTATTTCTGTAATACAGTTTCCGGACTCTAAAAAGGTGTCAACAAATTTTGTAAATTTATTAATATTATTAGGCAGATTGCAGTCTTGGCAGCCCATCATTTCTGTGATCCTTTCATACTTGGCATCTAAAAGGCCGCCGATCTTCGCTCTGTGATGGGTTCCCAAGGCATTTACTTAAAAATATCCAAGTCTAGAGAAGTCATGCTTGTCTTTAGGGGCACCATTTCGCTTTCTCAAGGTATTGCACCCAGGCTTGCGATCTGGGTCCGGAGGCTACAGGGAAGAGTTCGGTACGGGAAGCTCATCCTCCCGCCCTCCGATTGGCTGACTCGCACTCCACTCACTCGGTTCCTGTCTCTGATTGGCCGTCGTAGCACCCCCTCCTCGGCTCGCGACTACTTTGTGTGCCTGGGCGGCGCGCTCAGCTTCTCCGGCTCAGCTCGCCGTCAGGGCTGGACTGGGCTAGCTCTTCGGCCCACTGCTCTGCATCGCGGGCGCCAGGAATTTTCCCGAGTCCGAGCCGGGTAGGAAGCATCCTAGGGAAAAGCTCCCTCCCCCGCCCCATGTTCTCTTCTCTGTACTGAATAAACTTCCGCCTTGGAAGGGTTGTTGCAGCCGCGGGTCGGGGGGAGAGGCCAGGCACCGAACCCAGGCTCTCATGGGGGAGGGGTCTTTCTGTCCGGGCGAATGTGGAAGACCAGCTCTCACAAGATTAAACCGGGCTTCGCTATTCGCATGGGAGTGCGATGCCATTCTATGATCGTGCTTTGCAAGCTGCAGCGGAGCGGCCAGACCTGCGCTACGGGGGCTGAGCAGCAGCGATCACTCCTAAAAAGTAGCAAGGAGCCTGCTTCATATCTCCAGTACCAGTGGTACTTAAGGGCCGCGGTCTGAACTGGCACGGGCCGATCCGTTTTCCGGCGGTTGAGAATACGGCATTCCCCGGAGGTGGCGCTCCCGGGAGTGGGGAAGCCCGGCTCCGCTCGCGCCTCCTTCAGCCTCTGGCCTTCAAGCGGTAGAGGGCGGCCTACACTCGTGTCGGAGTCGGCGCCCGTGCGCCCAGCCCTGCTGCCCCTGCTAGAAGTCTCCCGGTCCCGCTGTGGCCCGCGGCTCAGCCCGGCAGTCAGACGCTGCGGCTACGCGGTCCACGGGCGCGGCGAGAAGGGGGCGGGGAGAAGCCCTGGCACTGGCGGGGGTCGCGGTAGGAGGCAGTGGCCAGCGCATGCGCGCCTTCTCCCAGAAGCTTGGGACGCTGAGGGGGCGCGCGCTCCCATTCGCGCGGGCACGCTTGCGCTAGCCGAGGCTTCCCCGCCTGCGCTCGCGGTCAGAGCCGCTCCGGCGCGTGCGCGTGTCATCTCCGATAGACCCGAGTAGCCCGGTTGTCTTCGCTCCAGACCCCCACCCCTCGCCGCCCCCCGGCCGACCCGTCCCCTTCCTCTCCTCGCGGAATGGGGCCGGCGCTGCTCGGGGTCGCGCGCCCGGGACCCGGCTCGCGCTCGGTCTCGCGCTGTCAGCGACTGCCTGGCTCGCGCCGCCTCGCGCTTTCCCTCAGTCAGTGGCGCCGAAGGCTCCGTTAAGCAGCGACGGCGGTGGTTCCTGTTTCCGTTTCTTCCTCTCCCTTCAGTAGGGAGTAGCATCCTCCACCCAGCCACCCCTCCCACTTCCCCACCGCGGGGCAGCTGCGGCTGAGGGCTGTAGCGGCGGCGGCTGCTGGGGAACGGCGGAGACCGCCTCTGCTCCCGCCTCGGGTAAGGGGGCGTTTGGGAGCCGGGCCCCGCGCGCCCCGGGGTCTGGAGGTGGGCAAGCGCGGGATCTCAGGAGGCTCCGGGGAGGTGCCTGCCGGCCGTCGCAGCTCTCTTCCCCCCTGAGGCGACCCCCGGGCCTGTTGCTGCCACTGCTGCTGCTTTTGCAGCGGCTCCGGGGAAAGTGGGGAGGGAGCCCCCGGGACCCTCTGATGGGTGCCTTTGCGGGGGTTGCGGGGGGTGTGGGCCGCGGGCAGGGGACTAGGGACGCCTGCCGCCTCGGCCGGGGCGTGGAGCGGCTCTGCTGCTGCCCTCGGCGTCGCGCATCCTTGGTTAGGGCAGGGGCCGAAACCGAGGAAAGGAGATGGGGGCGGGGGTGGGAGGTGTCCCTCTTCTTCTCTGCTCTTACCTGCCCTTTCGCCAGCACCTCGCTCCCTGGTGTCACAGACTGTGGGGCGGAGCATGCTTGTGCATTAAGGGCTTTCCTGAGGGGTTCTCCGGCAGGAAATCGGGGAGTGGACCCGTGCAAAGATCCGCTCCCGGCGAGGGGACAGTGCCAGGGCAGTTTCACGGCTTGAGTGCCGCTGCACCCTCGTTTAATGTGGAAATGATGAGCTGGCGGCTTTCGAGCTCCAAACTTATTTGGGAAGGTTAAATGAGTTCATAAATATTTATTTATTTAACCTCCAGTTAAAGGAGGTTTGTCCTGCAAGAGTGAGTGGGCTGTCGTGTGCAGCACCTGTTTTTTTTCTCACAGTGGGGATTGCAATATTCAGCCACACATAACGTCAGAGACGCAGTGTATTTCTTAAGTTAAATGGCAGTGTCATGGTTAGAATTTATCCCTGGTGAGCTTTAGCGTTTGAGTGAGGCCTTGGATAGAGCAGGGTGTTATTTCTTATTCCTATGTTTGAGTTAGTTTACAGTTGACTTAATCCAGCTCAAGAGTGTGGAGCTAGGCAAACCAGAATCTCCTATAGAAAAACCCTAAACCTCAAGGTAAGGTAGACTAAATTTCGAGAAAAGTTTTCTCTCAGTTTACAGTTAAACTCATCACAAGTAACTGATTGAACTTTGGCTTGGTTCTCTTTAGAAACTGCAGGCACGGTTTAATTGCAGTTTTTTGCTTCCTTGTTATTCTTGGGGATAAGTGCATATTTATTTTCTTGATTAACTTTTATTTTTATACATATTTCTTTTAAAGAATCCATCATATAGAAAACTTTTTAGGAGAGAGATTTGCAGCACTATAGAGTTATGCTGAAGTAGTGGAGTAAGTTGTATTCTCTCTTCTTGAAAGTAACTTAAAATTAACCTGAAATCCTATGCTGTATAATAAAGCCTTGTACATTGCTAGCCTTGTGAAATATATCATAAAATGCACATAGTAAATCTTAGTTTGATTTATACCTACTACAATAGTAAGGATAAGGTGGGAATTCAAAGATTTGAAATTATGATTTTATAGCTTAGTATGTAAAAATGCAGGGTGTTAGAAATGAATAGGATTTAAGTAACATAGAAGGGTGGTTTGGAGGCGTGAATTTTCCTTTTCCTGCTTTATAAACTGAGAATTCTACTTAAATTGCTGAACAGCTGGAATGAAAGTTGCATAGATAGCAGAAACAGATGTAAAAATGTGTCTTTGATCAAGTAGTGAGTTAACATGAAGAATATCTTGTGGTTTATTAAGACAGTGATTCAAAATAATTTGCATAAAACATAGCATTATATAGATTGTATTTTAGGATGTTCTTAAATTGAAATAGACACTTGAAGTTGTTTTCCTTCAAGTCAGTTTTGAGACATAGAATTGAAAAACAGTAACTTAGGTTACATTCTGCAGTGTTTGGTTACAAGTTTTAACTAGTTATTTTAAGGCATTGGAGTGTCTTTAAAAGTGGTGAATTTTTAAATCACTAGTGGCTTGGAAAAACTTGTGTTCCTTGTTTATTTTTTTAAGTGCCGTATAGCAGTAGGTTGGTCTGGAGGGGGAGCTAGTGCCAAAGCAAAGCATGGCTTAATATATGTCTGAACTTTTTAAAACACCCCAAACCAGATTTTTATGACCAGAAGAAAGAGAAATTTAATTTTTAGTTAAAAGAGTAAGGGAATTGATAATGGATGTTATATCTTATCTGTCCATAGTTACTTGTGGAGTATATATATTGTATATTACAAATTAGTTAGAAGTTTTTTTCGTGATCTGAAAATAAATGCATAAGGTTTGTTTAATTTCTCATTTTAAACCTCTGAAAGTATGTCCCCAAACTTAGGGTATATGATGATAGTTTCTTAACCTTCTTATGCATTGCATGAGAAAGGAAGCAGTATTTGTTAACCCTTTGTGCATGTTGTATCTTCTTAAGTTTTTTCTTTATAATATCTACAGTCCTAAAATTTCAAAAGAGCTTCAAGTAGAGTCTTATAAGAGCAAAGATATCAAGTGTGTAGTAAGCTAGGTATTTATCAAAAGTAGAGGTAATTGCAATAAAAAATGGGTCCTTTAAACATCTGGAGAGCAGGATCCCAAGGTCACTTCTTAACGTCTCTCTCCTGCAATATAATGCAGTGAGTCCAGCTGATCTATGAAATTGAACTTGTGCCTTTGAATATGAAGCAGTAATTTTTTTGGTCTGTGGCACTTTATTTAGGTTTCTGAACTGCAATCAGTTTTGATTTTACTTCTTACGGTTCACATATTCTTCAAATTTGAGGTTAGCATTGATTGTGTATATATTAAAATCAGAATATTTTAGTTTTCTGAGGGTAGTAGTTGGGCTGTTCTCCATTGCTATTCATTGTGTAAATAGAATTTTGGTGGTGGTAAAATAAAAAAGTAGATTCTTTGAAAGGAATGCAAATATCTGTGAGATACAGAATAGTGAGGTGTTTATTGTATTTAAAAAGTTAATGCTATAAATTAATCAGTTTTATAAGATATTCTAGAATAGTTTCATATATCTTTTTCATTTCTTTAATGGTTCTTTTTGATTCACTGCACAGTACATTTAGTAAGTCTCTTGGTTTAATTAAATGGTGAATATACCCATTTCATATTATAGCACACTTATAAAAGTAAAAGCATTTTCATTTCATAATCATAAAAGCAAATGTAAAAATAAACATGTAATTAAGTTTCTTTACTTAAAAATAAAACAAAATTGAGATTCTGAGCAACTCTGAAACCAGCATAATTTTTCTACTCAGGCATCAATACTAGTCCTATTGATACTTTTCAAATGAGATGCCAATCTCCAGTCTTCTGTAGTCAACAGTAGTATTGTAGGTATAGGATTTAGAGGATCAATACCAAGTTTCCCTTGGTTCTCCTGCTGATGATTCTCTGGCTTATATTTCTGTACCATGTAGTATATGGTTTTGCAGTTTGAATTGCTATTGAACTGTACTATTGAATTGTAGCTTGTTATAGTGAAGGAAACATGTCTAAAAGTAAGGAGTAAATTACACCTGATTCTTTTAAAAAAGACCTTTTAAAATTCAGAGCAGAAGAAGGTTATATGGGGATATATATATATTTTATATATATGTATATATATTTCTAACAGATTAGTCTCGAGTCTCAACCTTCCTTTTTCTCTACATTCTACTTTCCTGATTACGTCTCCCCTTCTCCAACCATCCTCCACCATCCTGCAATTTTCTCTTTGGGATAAGTAGGAATCAAAGCAATAAAATGAACCATATCATTCACTTGGCATAGTTTTTTCTTCCTTGATTAAATGACTTTATATCAGTCCGTATAATATTTTAAAGATAAAGCCCATATGGACTTTATGCAATACTGTAGATTTTCCTTTTAATGGAAGAAGAGCAAATAGGGCCTATTGGATTACGCCGTGTATTTCAATACAAGAGTTATTCATGCTCTTTACAGAAAGTAGAGCTATAGAGTTAATTTCATTTACATTTTTTAAGATATAGGCTTTATTTGCTAAAAACCCAATATTACACTCATTTACTACTTTTTAAAAATATCTTTTTGTGATACTTTTTTGTCAGAAGAGAACATGTGAAGAGGAAATGTGCTGAATTTTAAGTTTAAAAAAATTGACAAATTGACAAATAAGGCTAAAACAGGTGTAATTCAGACTTGCCTTTGTTATCGTTCTCTTTTCTTTTGTGTTGGTTCTATAGTATAACTTTTTCATTTAAGCACTGGAATAAAGCTTTGAAGATCACTCCTGAAATGCTCTCCTGTATTTGTTGTACCTAAGAACTTGGGTTTTTTTTGGAAATTAAACTAATTCAGGGATAAACTGAATAAACATGATTTAACATGTTTATGTTAAGAAGATCAGGCTTAATGTTTCTACTTGTCACAGTCTCAGTGCCTGGTAGGTGTAAATAAGGTTCATATTAGAAAATAAATAATAAACTATTGATGTTAATCTTTGATGTAAATGGGACATTAAGCTCATGTTTATTTTAGCATCTCGGTTATGAGAAGTGTTACATCATGTGAGTTGTAAATGCTGTAGCTTTCTGTTTGTAAATGAACAAAAGTGAAGGGAAAATGGAAGATTGTTCTGTTTGATTTACTCCAGATATATAACTAAAATGAACTTGTTTTGTGTCTGTGTAAATCTTATTTTTTTAAAGACTGTTAATGAACCATGAATGTGTTTTAAATTTTTACTAATTTATGACTGGCTGTTTATATCCCTTAGATGAGATAAATGCCATTTAATATGCCTTAATACCTAGAGCCTTAGAATAAATTTGTCTGTAGTAAAAATGGTATTTACAAATCATCAAACTGTAAAAGCATCCCAATGTTATTAAATGAGTTAATATTCCATAAGCTAGCTTTTAAAATCATTTTTATAGTTTTTAAAATTAATTTATTATAATATCTTGATAAATAGTAAAGGTGGAAAAATACAGTTTGTAGCTTTTATATTTCATTCATTGTCTCAGCCTTAGGTAAGCTTGGGACCAGTGAAGGGCGGGAGACTGAGAGAAGGGATGTACTGGTTGATGAACCTGCTTTCTTTAGAGGTGAGGGAGATAGCTTCTTCAGTTTTTTCTACTCCATCCACTCCCTTCATCTCCCTGTTTATCATCTGTCTTCTTTTCCAACAGTGGTGAAAAATGGGGGAGTTTGCCACCTTTGCAGGATTTCTTTTTTTTTTTTTTCTTAGAGTTCATAGAATATTTTCTGGTAAAACATTAGCTTTTCTGTTAACAATAAGTTTATTATAATGGCTTCATTCTCTTTTGCAGCAGTAGGCAAGAGACTAGAAGAAATTCAGGTTGATGTGGGGTTTAATTATTGAAAGTCACTCAGTTGTGTCCCGATTCTTTGCGACCCCATGGACCATACAGTCTGTGGAATTCTCCAGGCCAGAATACTGGAGTGGGTAGCTGTTCCCTTCTCCAGGGGATCTTCCCAACTCAGGGATGGAACCCCGGTCTCCCGCATTGCAGGCGAATTCTTCAACAGCTGAGCCACCAGGGAAGCCCAAGAATACTGGAGTGGGTAGTCTATCCCTTCTCCAGCGGATCTTCCCAATGCAGGAGTTGAACCAGAGTCTCCTGCATTCAGGCGGATTCTTTACCAGCTGAGCTACCAGGGAATCCCAATTCATTATTAATCATTTATTAATGGTTTTGTATAAAAAGGGATATGGGAGGTGTTGGTTCATTTTTAGGAGTCCCTTGTCAGTCATATTATTGTTATGCTTACTACTAAATACTTGGCAGTCCCTTCTTCCATTTCTTGAAATGCAGTCTTATGCCTTCTCTGTTATTTCTGTCTTTGTCTGTGGAGTTTCTAACTACACGGAATTGCTTTTTAGAATGTCTCTTTTACTTCCTTTGTCTGCCTCATTGGAATAATTGAATGTTAAAAACAAAAACAAAAAACTAACAAACCCAAACAATAGGAACCTATGTCCATTGAAGAGAACCAGCTCTGAAACAAAAATGGACAGTAAATGTTCTCCTTTCATGGGAGTAGTTTTAGCAGATTTAAGTCAGTTATTGTGGAATATTCACAAGGAGAAAGTGTATATTTGATGATTAGGGCCCTAGTCATTAGAGATCTGACTGATTCAATTTCTTTAACATATGGAGTTGTACTTGTACCTGAAAGAGATACATTCAGTAGAGATTGTAATTTTTTTGTATGTGTTGAGTTTTGTGAATACTTAATTCAGTCAGTTACCAAATGGCAAAAGGTTGTAATTTTGAGAAAAATCTATTCTTTAAAATTAGAACTTAAGCCAGGGTAAATATTTTGTTTTCTTTTTGCAAGTTTCAAAATTTTCTTTATCTTTTTAAAAAGTTATTGAAATTCTGGGTTTAGAAGGTGGTAATTGAAGCTCTTGAGTCAAAAAGTCTTTCTTTAGCATTGGTGAAATAAGCCTCAGTGGCATGAGAAAGTTAGATTTACTGAGTAATTCTGACTGCTTCCTCTGACATGATTATGGACATCTGGACCTTCACTAGTTAGAATTGTTTGTTTTTAAGATCCAAGCAGTAGATTACCAGCTTGATACTTATAGGTGCAAAGCATTCATAGAATGAATGATATAATGTTATTTTTAATTTGTAAGTAAATGAGGACTATGCTTCTTGTGCTGAGTAGGCTAAAGAGTTGTATACCTAATAAGGATGTACAAATAATAAACTAAGGAAACTTGCTAATATACAGTTAGGAATAGTTCCTCTTATTAGTGCTTATAATGGCACAAATTATAATGGTGAAAATGAAATCAGTGAAAAATTCTGTTTTGGAGCAGTTTGTTAGATAACAGATATAAGAGCACATCCTCTGTCCTATAACTATCTGCATAGGTTCACTTAGAGCCATACAGAATCCTACCTAAAAGGAAATAATGATCAACAACTAAAGTATTTTCGAAGGAAATGTGCAGGTTTTTTTCTGTGTCTACTTGCACAGTGCCTGTCACCTTCTCTTTCCATGTCAAATATAAGGTTAGAAAGTAAGGGATTTAACTTTTGAAAATTGTGAAGGGAAAAGGATCTGAAGTTTGGAAAAATGCTGGTTTCTTCATGTTTTAGTACTCCTTTTTGACATAAAATTTTCTGAGAGCTCCACAGTTGTAAAGCTAAAATCTGAGTTCTTTCTTAGTAATTTTTTGGATTGCTTTATTGAAGTTTATTGGACAGGGAGGCCTGGCGTGCTGCAGTTCATGGGATTGCTGAGTCGGACACGACTGAGCGACTGAACTGAAATGACTGAAATTTAATTTATATACCATAAAATTCACCATTCAAATTTTAGTAAATTTATATAGTTGGTGTCTCAGTGGTATAGAATCTGCCTGCCCATGCAGGAGATGTGGTTCAGTTCCTGGGTCGGGAAGACCCCCTGGAGAAGGAAATGGCAACCCACTCCAGTATTCTTGCCTGGAGAATCCCATGGACGGAGGAGCCTGGTGGGCTACAGTCCATGGAGTTGCCAAGAGTCAGACATGACTTGGTGACTAAACAACAATAATATAGTCAGTCATACAACAGTTATCACAATCCAATTTTAGAACATTTTTGCCTTCCAAAAAGCACCCTCTTGCCCGTTTGCCCAACCCCTGTTCCTGCCCTCAGCTGCAGGTGACCACTTGTCTGTATTTTGTCTCTGTAGTTTTGCGATTTATAGAAATTAGACATGAATGGAATCATATCAGTAAAAAGACCAGTAAATGGTCTTTTGTGTCTGGCTCTTTTCATTTAGTATGGATTAAGAACAGATAAAGTAGAAAAGCTTTGAGCTTGGAATCTGGAGACCTGGATAGGAGTGTTATCTCTGACACCCAAAGGTATCAACTTGGGTCAGCCATTTGCCCTCTCTGGGCCTCTGCTTCTCTCTCCATCAAGTGAATTATTTTGATTTTCTTCTATTTTGGTTTTCACACCTTGGTAGACATTCACTGACCTTTCCCTGGAGCATACCTTAACTCTTTCCCTTAACACTTTTTGTCCACGTACCTTTTTTCTGAAGCAAAAACAAGGCTTATGGTCTTAAGAGGTGACTCAGCAATGGATAAATCTGAGACTGCCTTGAAGCATCAGGATGACTGATTAAACCTTTTCTTGGGCATTTTTTAGTTCATGTGTACAACTTTGAGAATACGGATAGTCTTAATTGCTGAGTTAAGACTTTTGAAGAGAATAAAAGCAAAGTTGAATAGTTGTCAGAGGTAGGGCTTTAAAGGTGATGGAAGCTTCTTAGGAACATAGGAAAAAATTATGCTTTTTAGTTGTCTTTTGTTCTGGAAGTAGAAAGTGGAGTAGAGCATTTTTAGTTAAGTTTGAGCCAAGTTGGGCTCCAGGAAGAAGGGCCAAAGGAGATATATGGCTCCTGTTGGGAAGACTGTCCTAGGGCTCATCTGGAGGCAAAGCTGACAGATAACATTGAGGTTCAAATTAGGGAAAAAATATGTATATAGGGAATTAAAAATTAGGGGTGTGCATGTGTATACGTATGCGTAGCAGGTATAGACCACAGACTGAGTAAGCTGGTATCAGGTATATGCCCAGGGTGTAATTTTCAGTATAGTATAGTTAAAGATAGGGTGTTGAAAAACAACTAGCTAAATTCAAAAATGAGAGTGCTGTGACTACTTTTAAATATTCACTAATTTTGACTCTTAGAAACTATCAGAGCTTCTTATATCATCTGCAGTAGTAGGAAGTATGGCTATAAAATGATTGAACCTTTATTTTTATCCAACATAGTACAATGTATGAGTGGTGACCTGCGAAGCAGGCCTTGTAGAGGAGGGGAATGTAGCTGTAAATATATTTTACTAATGGTGTCATTAGAGCAGCATAAAAAAATTTGTTCATGCTTTATGGTCACACTTTTTGCTTGAAATGGTATATTTATTTTAGATAAATCATCTTATGATAACCAAAAAAATCCCCAAATCAAACCTGTGTTAAATGAAGATATTTCACTTTTGACAGTATTATAAAGGTTGTGTTAAGACTTTAAAGGAGTTCCAAAAGTAGAATCCCAAAGCTTATTGTGCAGTGGCAGCATTCTAGGAATAAGTAAAAGCTTTCTAAGGTGACTGGTTTTATGGCAGTAATATTCTTTTGAATATATGCCATACCATGTATTTTTAAATGTCCCACTGAAATTGCGACCTCATGGGCTGTAGCCCACCAGGCTCCTCTGTCCATGGGATTCTCCAGGCAAGAATACTGGAGTGGGTTGCCATTTCCTTCTCCAGGGGATCTTTCCCACCCAGGGATTGAATCCGGGTCTCCTGCATTGTAGGCAGATTGTTTATCATCTAAGCCACCAGGAAAGCCCACATATAATACCTAAATATAAATTATGTAATTGGAAAAATTTCATTGTAAAGGAAGGGGAAACTTCTTTCTATAACTTATGATGCTTCAAAATGTTAAAGATAATCATCATTCATATTTTCATATTTTCCCAGAGAATTTTAATTTTCAATCATAATAATAAGTGAGCAGCTGTCAGAAGGTATAGCCATTTCTACATTTAGAATTCTTTTTCTTTATATGAAAGAAAGTGAAAGTGTTAGTTGCTCAGTCATGTCTGACTCTTTGCAACGCCATGGACTGTAGTCCTTGAGGCTCCTCTGTCCATGGGATTCTCCAGGCAAGAAAACTGGAGTCGGTTGCCATTCCCTTCTCCAGGGGATCTTCCTGACCGAGGGATCAAACTGGGGTCTCCCACATTGCAGGTAGATTCTTTACCATCTGAACCACCAGGGAAATATAGTTCTCTCAAATACTTGTCCTTAAGAAAATAGCTATTAGGGATTTGTTGAATAATCAGGTACTACTTTGATATTTAAGCAAAATAGCAAGCAAGACTAGGAACTACATTAAAGCAATAAAAATGATTAATTTCTAAGTTTTAATAAATTCTTAAAGGATGCTGCAAAATTCTTAACATTTGTTTAACAATTCTTTTCTGACTGACTTCCTACAGGGGCTGTTTCAGACCTTTTCTACCTCTTTCCTAGCCTGTAACGGTATACTGCTCTCAGACTTTGCAGGTTATTTCACTTGCTTTTTTTTTTTTTTTTAAAGTGTAAGACAGTTAAGACCATCAAACAGAGGCTTCCTCAGCTTTGCTTTTCTTTATCAGTAAATTGTGTAATTTCCCCTCCCCTGTACCATTTGGTGTCAGGGATGTGACTGTTAGGCTTTCATGACGACTTCGTGACCACTTGTATCCCAGCTGCTCTTTAGAATGGGGCTTCCCTGGTGGCTCAGTGGTGAAGAATCTGCCTGCAGTGTAGGAGATGCGGGTTTGATCTCTGGATTGGAAAGATCCCCTGGAGAAGGAAATGGCAACCCACTGCAGTATTCTTGCCTGGAAAATGCCATGGACGGAGGAGCCTTGGGGGCTACTGTCCGTGGTGTCACAAAGAACTGAGCATGACTGAGCTACTGAGCACACAAGAGATTAAAAACAAAATTCAGTGTTGAACATTCTGTGACAAGATGAAGCTGTGCTTGTTCAAGTACCTTTAGAATATATAGATTCATTAAGTTCACTCCTTTATCATTTTAATTTCAGTTTCTCCTAACAGCATCTTTTCTGGCCTTAAAAAAAAAAAAAAAGCAACAACAAAATCCCAAACCACTTTTCCTTATTCTTTCTGCCACTTCCTCCATCCCCTGGTGTTATCCACAACCCAGAGAAAAAGCTGAATGTCTCTTGTTTTAATTTTTCTACCTTCTTTTTCATTAAAACTATTCTCCTTGTCTTTATTAATGACCTTCTGAACTGCCGAACAGAGGCATTTCTAGTATTAGTTTTAGCTTTTTAATTCTTCAGATTAGACAGTGTGAACCCCTTCTCCTGATTTTCCTTATAACTCAGTAGTCCTGGTTCTCCTATATATTCTATCAACTCTTCTTTTCATTCACAAGGTCAACTTCTTTATTAATATTAGCCTTATACTTATAGCTAATACTTACATTTATACATATACTTATGTAGCCTTATACATTTTTCTTAATCTAGACTTTTTTCCTTGTAATGTTAACAGTGTTTTTTAGCTTCAGTGAATACCTCTTTCAGACAACTCCCACCCATACAGAAGCTGCTTAACTTCCAGTTTCCAGCTTGAGAGCGCCACCTGTTTGTTATTCCACCAAGGTCAGTGTACTCAGTTCTGAATTTTCCCTCATCCAAAATGTATTATTCTTTCTAACTTCACTTTCTCTATTATTGGCTCATCCCTCTCATTGTCCAAACTTAACTCTGAGTTATCTTTGAATTTCCTTCCCATCAGATCCTTTCCATTGTCAAGCTGTGAATTCTGATACTACAGTGTTTCTGTACTTCATCTGCTCTATTCTGTTTCCTTTTTTTTAACTACAGAAGTTTAAGTTCTCGTCACTACTAACATAAATAATTATAATTTTGTAATTGCTGTAATAGAGGGAGAGGAGGAAGAGGCAATTCTACTAGGATGTGATCAGTAGGGAAAGAAAGTGACATTTAAGCTTAGCACCAAAGAATAAGTAGGGAAAGAAAGTGACATTTAAGCTTAGCACCAAAGAATAAGTAGGGAAATTCTAGGCAGGCAAACTGAAGAAAGACATATTCAAAGTTTATTGTATGTTGTCAACTCATAAGACTTTTGCTTTAATCCTTACTGCATGGGGGTGTTTTTCCTGTTGGCACGTGCTGTTGCCTTTCTTCAGATATTGAAGATTCAGAGAGTGAATAATGTAAAGCCAGAGTGACACAAAATAATGTATATCTTATATTACCTAGCTTTGAGTGAGCAGAGTGGTAAAAATGTGAAGGGGTGAAAAGTGAATACCATTTGCACTGATGACTAGAAGCTGTCTTGAAGGTCCCTGGCACTTAGAATGTAAATCTTCAGTGGGCAGCTGTTTTCAGTCTACCGTTGACCCTTAAACAACTCAGGTTGGAACTGTCCAGGTCCACGTATACTTTATATTTTTCAGTAGTAAATGCTACAGTACTATAAGGTCTGTGGTTGATTGAATTTGTGAATGTGGAGGAACAGCAATTACAGAAGGCTGACTATAAATTACACTTGGATTAACCCCCACGTGTTGTTCAAGGGTCAAATGTAATTCCATATGGCTTTATCTTTTATTTTTGCCTCTTTCCACACGTTTGATTGCCCTACAGTAGGACTTGGTAATATCTTTATATTAATAGCCAGTAATAACAAAAGTAAATTAACTGAAGGTCACAGCAAGTAAAGAAATGATTTACTATTTCTGTTCCCTTAGAGAAGCAAGATGTTTTGTGCTTTTCAAATGGCCAACACTAAAAATAACAACAATTCTAAAATGGTTAAACCAAAATGTGACTTTCTGACTTTGCAAGTAGGAACAACCTAGACAGCATATTAAAAAACAGAGACATTACTTTGCCAACACAGATCCTTCTAGTCACAGCTATGGTTTTTCCAGTAGTCATGTATGGATGTGAGAGTTGGACTATAAAGAAAGCTGAGTGCTGAAGAATTGATGCTTTTGAACTGTGGTGTTGGAGAAGACTCTTGAGAGTCCCTTGGACTGCAAGGAGATCCAACCAGTCCATCCTAAAGGAAATCAGTCCTGAATATTTATTGAAAGGACTGATGCTGAAGCTGAAACTCCAATACTTTGGTCACCTGATGCAAAGAACTGACTCATTGGAAAAGACCGTGATGCTGGGAAACATTGAGGGCAGGAGGAGAAGGGGATGACAGAGGATGAGATGGTTGGATGGCATTACCAACTCGATGGACATAGATTTGGGTGAACTCTTGGAGTTGGTGATGGACAGGGCTTGCTGCGGTTCATGGGGTCACAGAGAGTTGGACACGACTGAGCGACTGAACTGACTGAACTGAGAATGGAGGTACAGCAGTCCAGGAACAGCCAGATCCAAAAATTTAAATGTCTTCTGGATCTTCTCCATTTCTTGGCTTCTTTCTTTGTGTTGGTCTTATTATCTGCTTATGTTAAAAGGCTTTTTTCAACAGAAATGTGTAAACTCAGACTGCGGAGAACTTAAATTTCTGGAGGAAGGCCTGTAATTGGACCCGTCCTTGGAGAATTGTCATTGTCACCAGGACCACATAAAATGGCAGAGGGTCGGTTCCCCAAAGGATGGGAATACTATAAACCAGAGAATTGGGAGAAGGACTGAGAAGTAGGCAAAAACCATCTATAATCATTAGCGAGGAGGAGGAGGAAAGGAAGGGAGTTGGAGATACAGGGAAAGGAAAATGCATATACAGGAGAGAGAAGTAGATTAAAGTTGAAAGGAACTATTATTAGTTGACAGTTTACTGTGTGCTATGCCTTGGGTTCCCCTTCATGGATCACAACCTTGTCATGACTAAGGGGATTGCATACCTCGGTGATGCTATGAGCCATGCCATGCAGGACCACCCAAGATGGACTAGTCATAGTGAAGAGTTCTGATACAGTGGGGTCCACTGGAGGAGGAAATGGCAACCTGTTTCAGGATTCTTGCCTAGAGAACCCCATGAACATTAAGAAAAGGCAAAATGATATGATACCTGAAGATGAGACCCTTGCTGAAGATGAGGAAGGAAGGTGTCCAGTATGCTGCTGAAGAAGAGCAGAGGGCAATTGCTAATAACTTCAGAAAGAATGAAGTGGCTGTGCCAAAGTGGAAAGGACACTCAGTGGTGGTTGTATCTGTTGGTGAGATAAAGGCCGATGTTGTAAAGAACAATATTCAATGGAACGTGGAATGGTAGGTCCATGGATAAAGATAAACCAGATGTGGTCAAGCAGGAGATGGCAAGATTGAACATCAACATCTTAGAAATCAGTGAACTAAAATGGACAAGAATGGGCAAATTTAATTCAGGTGACCATTATACCTACTACTGTGGGCAAAATCCTTTAGAAGAAATGGAGTAGTCCTCATAATTAACAAAAGAGTCCAAAATGCAATACTTGGGTGAAACCTCAAAAACAACACAGTGATCTCAGCTCATTTCCAAGGCAGCATCACAGTAATCCAAGTCTATGCCCTAACCCCTGATGCCAAAAAAGCTGAAGTTAATGAGTTCTGTGAAGACCTACATACAACACCTTCTAGAACTAATACCAAAAGGAAAGATTCCCTTTTCATCATAGGGGATTAGAATGCAAAAGTAGGAAGTCAAGAGATGCCCGAAATAACAGGCAAGTTTGGCAAATGAAGCAGGGCAAAGGCCAAGAGAGTTTTGTTAAAAGAACATGCTGGTCATAGCAGACACACCCCTTTTCAACAGTACAAGAGACAGCTCTGCACATGGGCATCACCAGATGTCAATACTGAAATCAGATTACTTCCCTCGTGGCTCAGTGGTATAGAACTCACCTGCCAGTGCAGGAGGCTCGGGTTCAGTCCCTGGGTTGGGAATATACCTTGGAGAAGGAAATGGCAACCCACTCCAGTATTCTTGCCTGGGCAATTCCACGGACAGAGGAAGCTAGAGGGCTCCCATCCACGGGGTTGCAAAAGAGTTGGACACGACTTAGCGACTAAACAGCAGCAACAGTGTTCTTTGCAACTGACGATGGAGAAGCTCTATACAATCAGCAAAACAAGAAGCTGACTGTGGCTCAGATCATGAGCTCCATATTGCAAAATTCAGGCTTAAATTGGAGAAATCAGGGAAAACCACCAGGCCATTTGGGTAAGACCTAAATCAAATCCCTTATGATTATACAGTGGAGGTGATGAATAGATTCTAAGGATTAGACCTTGTAGACAGATCAGGTAGTGTGCCTGAAGAACTGTGGATAGAGGTTTGTAACACAGTACAGGAGGTAATGACCAAAACCATCCCAAAGAAAAAGAAATGCAAGAAGACAAAGTGGTTATCTGAGGAGGCTTTACAGATAACTGAGGGAAGAAGAGACATGAAAGGGAAGGGGCAAAGGCAAAGATATACAGGACTGAATGGAGAGTTCCAGTGAATAACAGGAAGAGATAAGAAGCCCTTCTTAAATGAACAATGCAAAGGGATAGAGGAAAACAATAGAATGGGAAAGACTAGAGATGTCTTCAAAAAAATTGGAGATATCAAGGGAACATTTTATGCAAGGATGAGCATGATAAAGGACAAATTTTAAGGACTTAACTGAAGTAGAAGAGATTAAGAGGCGGTAGCAAGAATACACAGAACTGTACAAAAGAGGTCTTAATGACTTGGAGAACCATGATGGTGTGGTCATTCACCTAGAGCTAGACTTCCTGGAATGTGAGGTCAAATGGGCCTTAGGAAGTATTACTACCAACAAAGCTAGTGGAGATGACAGAAATCCAACTGAGCTATTTAAAATCCTCCAAAATGACACTGTTAAAGTGCTGCAGTCAGTATGTCAGCAAATTTGGAAAACTCAGCAGTGGCCAGTTCAATTCAGTTCAGTCGCTCAGTCGTGTCCGACTCTTTGTGACTCCATGGACCACAGCACGCCAGACCTCCCTGTCCATCACCAACATCTGGGGTTTATTCAAACTCATCTGCATTGAGTCGGTGATGCCATCCAACCATCTCATCCTCTGTTGTCCCCTTCTCGTCCTTTCCTCAATCTTTCCCAGCATCAGGGTCTTTTCAAATGAGTCAGTTCTTTGCATCAGCTGGCCAAAGTACTGGAGTTTCAGCTTCAACAGCAGTCCTTCCAATGAACACCCAGGACTGATCTCCTTTAGGATGGTCTGGTTGGATCTCCTTGCAGTCCAAGGGACTCTCAGGAGTCTTCTCCTATACCACAGTTCAAAAGCATCAATTCTTTGGCGCTCAGCTTTCTTTATAGTCCAGCTCTCACATCCACACATGACTACTGGAAAAACCACATCCTTGACAAGATGGACCTTTGTTGGCAAAGTAATGTTTCTGCTTTTTAATATGCTGTCTAGGTTGGTCATAACTTTCCTTTCAAGGAGTAAGCATCTTAATTTCATGGCAGCAATCACCATCTGCAGTGATTTTGGAGCCCAGAAAAATAAAGACAGCCACTGTTTCCACTGTTTCCCCATTTATTTGCCATGAAGTGATGGGACCAGATACCATGATCTTTGTTTTCTGAATGTTGAGCTTTAAGCCAACTTTTTCACTCTCCTCTTTCATTTTCACTTTCATCAAGAGGCTCTTTAGTGCTTCTTCACTTTCTGCCATAATGGTGGTATCATCTGCATATCTGAGGTTATTGGTATTTCTCCCGGCAGTGTTGATTCCAGTAATGGCCAAAGGACTGAAAAAGGTCAGTTTTCATTTCAATTCCAAGGGCAATGCCAAAGAAAGTTCAAACTATTAATACTATACAGTTGTGTTCATTTCACATGCTAGCAAGGTAATACTCGAAATCCTTCAAGCTATGCTTCAGCAATAGCTGAACCGAGAACTTCCAGATGTACAAGCTGGGTTGTACATCCTCTGCCTAGAAAAGGCAGAGGAACCAGAGATCAAATTGTTAACATTTGTTGGATCATGGAGAGAGCAAGGGAATTCCAGAAAAACATCTACCTCTGCTTCATTGACTACTCTAAAGCTTTTGACTGTGTGGATCCAACAAACTGTGTAAAATACTAGACAAACTTATCTGTCTCCTGAGAAACCTGTATGCGGGTCAAGAAGCAACAGTTAGAACCAAACATGGAACAATGGACTGGTTCGAAATTGGGAAAGGAGTCCACCAATGCTGTATATTGTCATCCTGCTTGTTTAACTTTTATGTAATGTACATCATGCAAAATAACTGGTTGGATGAGTCACAACCTGAAATCAAGATTGCTGGGAGAAATATCAACAACTTCAGATATGCAGATGATAGCACTCTAATGGCAGAAAGCTTAGAGGAAATAAAGAGTTTGTTTATTCATCTGTTTAGAAGTTTGGGTTGCTTCTAGTTCTTGGCAGTTATAAAGCTGCTGAAAACATTTGAGAATAACTTTGTATGAACATAAATTTTCATTTCCTTTCGGTAAATACCTAGGAGTGGGATTGCCGAATCATATGGTAAGTGTATGTTTACTTTTATAAGAAACTGCCAAAATATTTTCTAAAGTTGACTTTACCCATTTGTATTCCTCTGTTCAACGTATGTGAGTTTCAGTTGATCTTCATCCTTGCTAGCACTTGGTATTGTCGGTTTTTTTTAAAGCTCTTTTCATAGATTTATGTCATTGTGCTTTTAATTTGTATTTTCCTAATGACTCATGATGTTAAGTATATGTGTGCTTTAAAATGCATTTCTTTAACATTCTGAGAATGTGTATTTGTTTTTTAAAAAATGATTGCATTTTTTCCCAGAGTCATACAGTAAATGGCTTTGACAAGGCCTTTGATGAGCATTTGGGTTATTGCTCCTACATCACACAATCCAGAGGACACCATTCACACACACACACACACACACACACACACACACACACACACACACACACACACACACAGTGCTCTGTGGAGTTGTGCAGAGCAACACACACACACACACACACACACACACACACACACACAAAGTGCTCTGTGGAGTTGTGCAGAGCAGCAGTCCTGGCTATATATTTACAGCTATTATCTTGAGTTATTGGTCATTAGTTTCTGTGGAAAATCTGAGTAGTATCAACTGATGCATTTAAAAATAATTTTTCAGGGTTTCTCTGAAATGAAATTTTGTTCAGGAACAGGTTCTGAAGAAATGCCCTACATGCAGTATGGCTAATGGATCAGACTTGGGAGATAGAAAGGCCTATTTTAAATTTTCAGCTCCTCCATTTACAGCATTTACAGTGACTTTGGGCTTCTCTGAAGCCATTTTTTTCCCAGTAAAACAGCGTTGATAATATCTCCCTTTTATGGATGATGTGATAAGAATGATCAGTAATGCATGCAAAATACCTGACACAGGGTCATTTCAGTTCAGTTGCTCAGTCGTGTCCAACTCTTTGCGACCCCATGGACTGCAGCACGCCAGGCTTCCCTGTCCATCACCAGCTCCCAGAGATTGCTCAAACTCATGTCCACTGAGTCGGTGATGCCATCCAGCCATCTCATCCTCTGTCGTCCCCTTCTGTAATCATGAGTGTGTTATAAAAAAAGACTTCGAAATATAGCAACTGTTTAGGGACTGAGAAATGCACTTTACTTGAGACAAGAAGATAGGTGACTGAATACTTCTGGATACCATTAGTTCTGTCCAGTGAAGTCAGGATATTTGAGGTACCAGTGAACTTTATAAGATTTTTCTAAACTTTATAATTTCTTGTTGTGATTCCATGGTGACTACAGTAAATCCTTAAAACAGCAAGCCAGCAGAACCAGGGAGATTCTGGATACAAACAGAGAGGTTTACCAAGCAGTAGAGTGAGTATGGAAAGGATTTTAGGTTGAGTTTCTGGACCTGGGAAGTAACTTAAAAGTCTTAACTGTAGAAGAAGAGTCATTGTGTGATCTTGTTTGTTTGCTTGCTGGTTTTTTGGTTTGGTTTTAAGCCATCTCTTTACCTTGGAGTTTTCTGTTAGACTTGTTGGTTTCTACTTCTGTATAGTAAGGAGGTATCACAACTTTGAGTCACACTGTTTGGGCTCACATTTTTGTTACTTTCCAAGTGATTTTTTTTGTGGGTAACAATATGAGGAGGAGTAAGAAATAGCTTAAGAAACAGAATTAAAGGTCCTTCTCTTTCTGTATTTCTTCTCTCTCAGGTAATATTTCATTCTAGTCACTTTGTAGCTTAGAGAAGGAAGATTTGCATTCACATGTCCTTTGTTCATCTGCCTTTTCTTCCCTTTGGTCTACTATGTCATGTTGTCTGTTTTTTTCAAGTTAACAAAACCTAGATATTTAGCACTATCTCCAGTTGCTGCCGCCAACCTCCATCCTAAGGCAGCTCCCCTTCTCCTGCTTCTCCGTCTGTGGCTAAACTTTTGGTACCATTTCACTTTTGCATTTCTTAAATTCCCAAAGTCTCTACTTTCAACATTTTTTGGTATATTTTTTCGCCGATACAGGATTACAATCAGAAGCAGTTGTGAGGGCTAGTTATGTGGTTTCCTAAGTTGTAATTAGTTTTAAAGAAATTTTTTAAACTGGTATATAAATGAATGTATAAATGTAGTTGCTGGTATTTTGTTTTCTACTGAAAAAGATATAATTCCCCAAAAATAATGTGTAGCCATTAAGTATTACCACCACCCCCTCTTCTCTGCCCCCCAGTGGTGGTTGACATAGATCAGTTTGGTTAATTAGCTACCAGCAACTCCTCCAAATGATTATGTCTAACTTTGTAAACTTGTTGGTATTGCTGCCCAGACTTGACAGAGAGGCACATTTTCTTAGAAATTTATGTTACCTGTTTTGAATAGGGACACTTTTATTGTTTTAGACATCTGTTTTCCTCTTTGTTAGGCAGTTTAATAGTATGTTCATCAAATGTTTGTTTATTGAGAAAGTACTGTATGGCACACATTGTATTAGGCCCCAGTTATATCAACAGAAATGAAAATACTCAAAGGGAGGGCACCTTAATCTCTCTGTACTGAAGTTTTAACTTATTTTTTCATTCTATTTGTAACTTTAAACTGCAAAAACAAAAACAGATTATATCGAATTCCCATGTAACATCATCTGACTTCAACCTCCATCCTTTGTGAGAAAACAAAATTCAGCTAAGTAAATTTGAAAATTTGATTGGCTTTATTCAGTGACTCATGAATTGGGCAGCATTCCATTCTATCTAGCAAATAGAAAGGAGCTCTGAAGAGTTGAGCAAAATGGGAGAAGGGGACAGGGACAGGAACAAAGAAAGAGCAGAGTTGCCTCATCTTTCTTTGGGGTAATTCAAGAGTTGTGTCAGGTGGATTATCTCTCTGCTGCTAACCTGGAAATTCCAGATTGACTTGTTTAAGACTGCATTCCTGCAAGATATTGAAATTGTTTTTAGGTTAGGTATTAAGTCTTGGTTTGCGGACATGGGTCTTAGCACAAATGACTCCATTTAGGGCCTGTTGTCTCTTCCCTCAGCACCTTTTTTGATGATATATCTTGATGAAAATTCCAGAAATCATGCTATTTTATCCATGAATACTTTAGGATGAAACTTGAATTTCTTTTTGTAGTGTAATTGCAATGCCATTGTTATACTTAAAAACAATTAACTGTAATTCTTAAAATTAACTGATACCCCCCAATTATGTACAAAAAGTCCTTTTGCATTTGGTTTGTTGAAATCAGGATCCCAAAACGGTCCAGTGAATATAATTGGTTGTGTAACATCTGTTTTAAATTTCTTAAAAAAAAAAAAAACTACTTACTATAATTGGTTGTGTAATGTGTTTTGTTTCTTTGAAACTAGGATAACCTGGCTCTCTATTTTTCCCTATGCTATTGACTTGTTGAAAAAAAAGTTTTGTTTTGGTGGTTTTTTCCTGACAGAATTTAGTTAGATTTGGAATAATTAGCACTTACTGCAACACATTTTATCTGTAATACTTCCACCTGATAAAACCTGGCTTTCCAGGTTGTCAGTTAGTTACCATAAGTGACTTCTGTGTCTTCACTGAATTCTCTGAACAACTGCCTTAAGATGCATGCATGCATGCATCTATCCAGAATCCTTCTCCCTGGGAAACACTTAACTTCCCTGGTGATTTAAGGCCTTTAAAAAAACAACCAACTCTTAGATTTTTATGACATTTGTGACTAGTGTGTAAGTCACAAGTATTAACAAGAGTTCATTAGGGCCCATGAAGAATCAATAAAAGCATGAAGTGAGATAGTATACATATTAGGGGAACATTTTACCATAGTCCAGTGATCTCTTTTGTTGTAGATGAGAAGTACCCTTGACCTAAATGAGATTGAGGAGAAACTTCCTTATCTGTGCAACAGTTTATTACAACTGAATCTTGTAATTATTTTAGACCCAAGGTAACAAAACTGGAGCTATATTTCATAATCAAACCACATCTGTCTTTAAAAGAAGAAAAAAGTGAATGAATGTAATGAGCAAGTTATACAGAAAGAAATGTATTTTCACACATTTTAAGTGATTCAGTTTTTTATTAAGATGATATCTTGGATATGTGGCAAGATATTTTTTACAGAGACAGTATGTTGACAGGTAACTAATTTTCATTATAATTTTGGCAATTTACTTCCTTATTTCATACCTATTATACACTTTAGTGATGCAGTTAGAGATCTGGATTGTTGAAACGTAGATGTCATTTAATTATAGTTTATAGTACTGTACCTTAGAATATTTTCATATATTTGTAGAAAAATATACGTGTTATTAGTAACTCAAAAATTTGAACCAAGCTTTGGTTGACAATGAAATTTGTTTAATAAGTAAAAATTTTTAAGTTTGAAACTGAGTATGGCATAAAACTGGGAGAGGTATCATACCTACAAAATATCTCAGAACTCTTGAGTTGTTAAAAAGAAGGAATGTTTGAAAAACTGTCATAGCCAGGAGGAACCTAAAGAGATATGAAAACTAAATATAATTTGGTATATTAACTGGGATCCTGGAACAGAAATAGGTTTAGGTAATCTGCATAAGCTATGGGCTTTAGCTAATAATAATACATCAGCATTTGTTTACTAATTTTATCAAATGTACTATACGGGGCTTCCCTTGTGGCTCAGCTGGTGAAAGAATCCGCCTGCAATGCGGGAGACCTGGGTTCGATCCCTGGGTTGGGAGGGTCTCCTGGAGAAGGGAAAGGCTACCCACTCCAGTATTCTGGCCTGGAGAATTCCATGGACTGTATAGTCCATGGGGTCGCAAAGAGTCAGACACAACTGAGCGACTTTGACAAACAGACAGACGTACTAATATAAGATATTACTATTAGGGGAAACTGAATGGGAGGGCAGTATATGGGAACTCTGTTATCTTCCGAATTTTTCTTTAAATTTAAAACTATTCTAAAAGAGAAAGACTATTTAAAAAATGAGAAAGTTAATTTTTTTAAAATTACGAATAATATTAACTGAGAGCAGGGTCATTTGATATTAATATTTGCATGCATAAAGAATAAGCACTCAAAAAAAAAAAAGAAAAGAATAAGCACTCAATAAATGTTATGTGACACTGTTACACTTAGGTTATCTTGTGGAAGGATTTTTGGGAAGATGAGAAGCAGAAAATTGATAAAGAAGCTATTTAATTTTCTTAATTTTTATTAAAAAGTTGCCAAAAATTTGAGTTGACTTTATTTGAATACATTTTATACTGAATGAATTAAAAATGTCTACATAAGGTTTCTATTTTTTCTTGAGGCCAGTTTGAAATTTTCAGTATTGTAAATGATTCTGCATCAAGCTTAGTTTAGTTTATAAAACTGTTTCATTCCATTACCAGGCTGAGTGCTAAACATTAAAAATAGTCCTTTAATAAGACGAATTAAATATAATATTTAAAAAAAAAACCCTGAGTATTTCAACATTATTAGCCATTAGGGAAATGCAACATAAAACCGGAAAGAAATACTGCTGTGTACCTTTTAGAATGGCAAAACAAAACAAAGACACAAAACTTTGACAATACCAAGCTGGCAGTGATGTGAAGCGGCTGGAGCTCTTGTACGTTGCTGATAGGAATGCAAAATTATACAGTCACTTTGGATCATAGCTTGGCAGTTTCTTATATAAAATTAAACATACACTTAACATGTGGCCCAGAAATCTCACCAGTAGGTATTTGCCCAAGAGGAATGAATTTATGTTCCCACAAATTATATACATGTCTGCTTTATAAGGCATTTGGTCTAAGTACTGGCCAAATAAACTTATGTTAAGTATTATTTGACATTTTCTTTATTAGATTTTTTCACTTTCAAGGATTTATACAAGAAGTGACTGATAATAAAAAAATTTTTATATCAAAAGAGTTAGTACTATAATCATTCTGTGCAAAGAATTTGACCTAGCAGTACAGTGCCACATTTTTGAATTGGTAGTAATTATTTACTGAAATCATAACACTGTCCAGTGAGCACTTTGTGAAACATTTTAACTATATGTTTTGCTCAGTATTATGGTTATTGTTTTCTCTGTTTCACTCATGAGGAAACTGAAGCATAGAGTTATTAAATGACTAGCCTAGGATCATACAACAGGAATGTGATAGAGTTAGAATTTCAACTGTGTCAGACTCAAAATCCCTCTTTTTTTTTTTTTTTTACAATTTATTATACAACAAAATGTATAGATTATTATGATTGTAAAAATAAAGTACAAATTCAAAAAAAGACCACACAGAACAAGTCTATTTAATGTATTATAAAGGAACACAATTATAGCCACCACCCTGGAAACTTGTAACTGTTTTCCTCCCAGTAGTAACAATTATTTTGAATTTTGTGATAATACAGTTTTATCACCCGTGTGTGTGTGTGTGTGTGTGTGTGAGTGTGTGCGTGTGTTTCTAGATAGTACACATTAATCTTACCTATTTCAGTTTTGAATTTGGTATGTCTTTTGAACCTTTTAATCTGTAGGTTCCCCTCTTCTTTCTTTCTTTTCTGCACAGTTTAGCTCCTGAACCTTGGCTAACTTGTAGAGTTTCCCACAGTTTGGTTCTGCTGATTGCATACTAATGGTTAATTCAGCATGCCTTTGTCTTTTTTGTCTTTTTTATGTGTCCTGTAGGTTTTCTGTGGGATCTAGAGTCTTGATCAGAATCAGGTATGCCATGATCTTCATTTTTTGAATGTTGAGTTTTAAGCCAACTTTTTCATTCTCTTTCACTTTCATCTAGAGGCTCTTTAGTTCTTCATTTTCTGCCATAAGGGTGGTGTCATCTGCGTATTTGAGGTTATTGATATTTGTCCTGGCAATCTTGATTCCAGCTTGTGCTTCATCCATCCTGGCATTTCACATGATGTACTCTGCACAGAAGTTAAATAAGCAGGGTGACAATATACAGCCTTGACATACTCCTTTCCCAATTTGGAACCAGTCCGTTATTCCATGTCTGGTTCTAACTTGCTTCTTGACCTGCATACAGATTTTTCAGGAGGCAGGTAAGGTGGTATGGTACTCCCATCTCTTTAAGAGCTTTCCACGTTTTGTGGTGATCCACACAGTCAAAGGCTTTGGCATCGTCAATAAAGCAGAAGTAGATGTTTTTCTGAAACTCTCTTGCTTTTTCTATCATCCAGTGGTTGTTGGCAATTTGATCTCTGGTTCCTCTGCCTTTTCTAAATCCAGCTTGAACATCTGGAAGTTCTCATTTCACGTACTGTTGAAGCCTGACTTGTAGAATTTTGAGTGTTACTCTACTAGCATGTGGGATGAGTGCAGTTGTGCAGTAGTTTGAACATTCTTTGTCATTACCTTTCTTTGGGATTGGAATGAAGACTTGGAACAAAACCTTGCGCACCAGGACCCAGGAGGAAGGAACAGTGACCACAAAGGAGACTGACCCCGACTTGTCTATGAATGTCCACGCGTCTCTGGCAGAGGCGTGCATTGGTGATGGCCTGCTGCAAGGTCAGGGGCACTGAGTGTGGCAGTGCATGCATGGAGCCTTTTGAAGGAGGTTGCTATTTACAAGGAAAGGCAGGATAAATGCCGAATTCTTTATTTTTAATTACCCGTTTTCAAGATAGTGAATATGTGCTGTAATAACTTCTGAAAGTGTTTTAGTTATTTAAGGATCATATGAACTCATGGATTTACACATATTTAGATTTTAATACTTTGCAGTTAATACGGTTAATGTAGCTCTAAATGTCCCATCTTTGACCAGTGGGAACCTCTTTAGGAGTGTTTTGAATCCTTTTATATGTCCCTAAAGTGAAGTCGCTCAGTCATGTCCAACTCTTTGCGACCCCATGGACTGTAGCCCACCAGGCTCCTCCATCCATGTAATTTTCCAGGCAAGAGTATTGGAGTGGGTTGCCATTTCCTTCTCCAGTTATATGTCCCTAATTGTCTTTAATTACTTTCTTGCTGTTGATATCATAGTTGTTCCAGGCTTATTTTGCAATTTTCTATTGATTCTGTAGAATCACTCATTTCTCCATAATTCCCTGGTGATGGAGATGACTATATAATAGAGTTAATACTAGTTGAGGAGAGCCTCAACTGAGAGCCACCAGTAAAAACAACAGGGCCTGGAACATAATAGGAACTCAAGAAATATTTGTTGAATGGATATTAGGTTGTGAATATCTTTACCTCTGTGATTTTGTACCTCTTCTTTTTCCCTCACGATGGCTGACTCAGAGGTACTCAGTAAATGTAGTGAAGTGAATAATGAATAAGATCACGGCCTTTGATAGCATGTTAAAAAGCAGAGACATTATTTTGTCAACAAAGGTCCTTCTAGTCAAGGCTATGGTTTTTCCCAGTAGTCATGTATGGATGTGAGAGTTGGACTATAAAGAAAGCTGAGCACTGAAGAATTGATGCTTTTGAACTGTGGTGTTGGAGAAGACTCTTGAGAGTCCCTGGGACTGCAAGGAGATCCAACTAGTCCATCCTAAAGGAGATCAGTCCTGGATGTTCATTGGAAGGACTGATGTTGAAGCTGAAACTCCAATAATTTGGCCACCTGATGCGAAGAGCTGACTCATTTGAAAAGACCCTGATGCTTTGACAGATTGAGGGCAGGAGGAGAAGGGGATGATAAAGGATGAGATGGTTGGATGGCATCACTGACTCAATGGACATGGGTTTGGGTGGACTCCGGGAGTTGGTGATAGACAGGGAGGCCTGGCGTGCTGCGGTTCATGGGGTCACAAAGAGTTGGACACAACTGAGTGACTGAACTGAACTGAACTTTGATAGCAGACCTCATTCCACCAAATATTAATGGTACGATCTTGAAGAGTGAAGTAAATTGACCAGATTTCTGTTTCTCTGTCTGTTAAATGGGTTAATAACTAGCATTGTTATTATGAAGTTTAATTGAAATAATTTAATGCCGGCCAATAATTTTAATAGTCAACATAATGGCTGTTACACGATAGTTGCTTAGTAGAACTTAGCTCTCATTAGTGACTGTTGTTATTTGGATTTTTTATATTTTCTTCAACTATCTCATTATATTTTATTTGGTATCAAAATAAAATACCAAATACATGGAATATATATATACTAATGGTGGGTGAAAGCAGCCCAACAGCAATATGGGTAACAAAAATTAACTTGTTAGTACAGATTTCCTTTCACAAATGAATGTAGTTATAATGGTTGATGTATTAATAATTTAAGCTATAATGTTTGCCAAATTGGCTATTAAGCATTGTGTTTATAGTCCTACGCTCCTCAAGTAGAAATAGATTAAAAAGGAGCGTAAAGATGTGTTTTCTGCAGTACGCCAAATTAACTTGTAACATGGTTGGTTTTTGACTTACACATACACTCTAGATTTAAGTGCTCTATAGAATAGAGATTGCCTGAAGAAGTGAGTGATCTCTGTGTATAGGAGTGCTATCTCTTATGTGATTGTTTAGGTTTTCCAGCAGAGACTGTTAATTAATCTTCTCTGACCCTAGGTTCTGCTGCAGAATCCCTGCCTCTCTGCAAGGCTACCATGCTGCCTTGGGTGTCAGGGACGTCTCTGCTCTCACTGACAAACAGGGAGACGAATTCTTGAGATCACAACTTGTAACTCCAAATATTAATACACCCACACTGCCCACCCTACCCCAATATGCATATATCCCTATATTTATAAATCCTGGCTAAGTATAGTTGATAAATTACCATTTAAATATGGGTTGGCTTGGGACTAGAGTTATCATTTAGCATGTTTCCATATAAAAGGAAAGTGCATTCTAAGTTCTGAATAGGTTTTGGAATAGCTTGTTCATAGTGGACTGTATATACATGAGGACCTCTTTGCTTGTCAGGGGCCAAGCATGAAATGTTTGGTACATTTACTAATTTGTAATCATTAGGGATTTATATATCTGAGTTTGGGGTTAAGCCATGTACTGCAGATGATTTACATTTTTGTGTAATTGAGACTGAATGATACTGTTGCTGATATTTAGTTAAATGAATGATTGAAAGCTGTCATTTTTAATCTGTGTAACTTGGTAGAGTGGAAAAAACTGTGGTTTAGCATCAGATCTGAGTTCAAATTTTAGCCCTACTAGTTACTAACTGAATTTGTTTCCTCAGCTGTAAAATGGAGATGATAAGTTACAGAGTGGTTATGAGATTTCAAGTGATTTAGGAGTAGCCCATGTAAAATGTTTAGTCAAAGCACTCGATACACATTAAACACTCAATAGCATACCATTAGATCCTTAATTCCTCACATTAAGTTTTTTCACATAAAGACTTGTGTAAAAGCAAACATTTTCCTGAGCTACAGCATGGAATTATGTTTAAAAGGCATAATAGTTAATAGGTGTGATAGTATATGTTGATATTTCTTTGGCTATGTCGAATAAAAGATGGCTTTTTAATTTTTCACATTTTTATAATGCTCACAAACACCACTTATGAAGTACTTACTTGTAAAGGAAAGCTCAAGTAGCAAGTAAAAACAGTGAATAAAGTAGTGTGCTGTTTTTTGTTCAGAATATTATTTTATATAGTAATGTTTGCTTTGCCAGAAAGTCTTATTTTATAGGGACATTGGCTAAACTTTTATTTCCTGTTTTGAAATAGTCAACTTTTGAATTGTATATATGCTTCTGAAATGCAAATTAGTTTTTTAGTAGCCAGAACTGCTGTCCAGTGTAGATGGATATAGCATCACCAACTCAGTGGACCTGAACTTGGGCAAACTCTGGGAGATAGTGAAGGACAGGGAAGCTTGGTGTGCTGCAGTCCATGGGGTTGCAAAGAGTTGGACACGACTTAGTGACTGAACAACAACAAGCCAGAACTGACCTATAAAGCTATTTCAGTGAAAGTAGCAGGGAAACCTTAAAATGTAAATGAACTTGATAATTGTTTTTACATGAACCTGATGATAAAAATATGCAAGTTTAGTTAGTATAATAATGTTTGCAGTTCAGTTTCAGGTTAATAGACTGAGCATAATTTAACAAAAAAGAATAGTGTTTTTGGCCGTGGACATTAAATATGGTTTGTGAGAAAGTTTGTCTTAGATAACAAGTGCTTCATTTAAGCCGTACTCTTTGGGTAGGCCATAGTAAGTATGAGATACCTAGAGAAAATTTGTTTATGGGTATCATAAACTTAAAATATCCAGCCAGCTTTGTGGAAGGTAGAATTAGCCTGCATTCATGCTTCTCCTCTCCTTCTGTTTCCCCTTCTCCTCACTCCTTTTCCTTGCCCTCTTTCTCCTCATCCTTCCTCTTTTTTTTCCCTTCTCTTCCTCCTTTTTTCTCCCCTATTCTTTCCCCATTTCCCTTTACTCCTATAGTCTTTGCTGAGACTTTTTAACCTGTGGCACATTTCAGACATATTAAAAGGTATAGTATATCAGATAGCAGAATTATCCACCACTGAAATTAATGTATTCCATTCCATCCAAAACGATTGACTATTTTGCAACATTAATGATATAGTAGGAATAGAGAAATTTGGAATGAGAAAATATGTAGGGGTTCTAAAATTTTCTTCTTTTATATTGGAAAAAGTTAAGTGAGGGAAAATGTTTGAAGATTAATAGCAGTGTTGTATTTGAGGAACATTTGTTTTACTTGTACTGAATTGAGTGGAGCTCTTCCCACGTGGTTCAGTGGTAAAGAATTTGTCTGCCAATGCAGGAGCCGCATGGGACACGGGTTCTATCCCTGACTTGGGAAGATCCCCTGGGGAAGAAATGGCAACCCACTCTAGCGTTTGGGATTTCCTGGTGGCTCAGATGGTAAAGAGTCTGCCTGCAATGCAGGAGACCTGAGTTTGATCCCTGGGTTGGGAAGTTCCCCTGGAGAAGGAAATGGCAACCTACTCCAGTATTCTTGCCTGGAAAATCCCATGGATGGAGGAGCCTGGTGAGCTAAAGTTCATAGGGTCTCTAAGAGTCGGACATGACTGAGGTGACTTAGCATGCATACAGGCATATGCTGATAATAATCACAGTTTTTTTCTTATTTCTAATTCTGTAAAGATTAGAGGAAGTTTTCTGACAAATCAGTTTGCTGCTTAATAGTAGTAGTTCTCAAACTTATTCTTAAGACCCATTTTACATTATTAAAAATCATTGAGGGAGACTACAAGAAATTTTTTTGGTGATTATATTGATATTTGCCACATTAGAGTAAAACAAATTTAATGTCACTATTCATTAAAAATACCAATAATAAGCTCATTACATGTTTATGTAAATAACATTTAATTAAAAATAATTTCCAAAACAGCAAAAAAAATTAGATTGTCTTTGTTTTACATTTTTGCAAAACTCTTTAGTTTTGCAAACTCTTTGTAGAAGATGTCTGGATTTTTATATTTGCTTCTGCATTTATTATAATATATTGTTTTGGCTGAAGTATATGAATAAAATATGGCTATTTTATGGAAACAGTGACAGACTTTATTTTCTTGGGCTCCAAAATCACTACAGATGGTGACTGCAGCCATGAAATTAAAAGACATTTGCTCCTTGGAAAAAAGTTATGACAAACCTAGACAACATATTAAAAATCAGGGACATTACTTTGCCAACAAAAGTCTGTATAGTCAAAGCTGTGGTTTTTCCTATAGTCATGTATGTATGTGAGAGTTGGACCATAAAGAAGGTTGAGTGCTAAAGAATTGATGCTGTTGAACTGCGGTGCTGAAGAATACTCTTGAGAGTCCCTTGGGCTGCAAGGAGATCCAACCAGTCCATCCTAAAGGAAATCAGTCCTGAATATTCATTGAAAGGACTGATGCTGAAGCTCCAGTACTTTGGTTACCTGATGTGAAGAGCTGACACACTAGAAAAGACCCTGATGCTGGGAAAGATTGAAGGTAGGAGGAGAAGGGGATGACAGAGGATGAGATGGTTGGATGGCATCACTGACTCAATGGACATGAGTTTGAGCAAACTCCAGGAAATGGTGAAGGACAGGGAAGCCTGGCATGCTGCAGTCCATGGGATTGCAAAGATTCGGACACAACTGAGCTGAATTGATAGTTTCTTTTCAGTACACAGACTGTTAAAAAGATGTGAATGTTTGAGATTTTAGAAAATAAAAATAATTTTAACTTTTTTTTTTTATTAATTTTAACTCTTTATTAAGGATATTCTTCAGTAATACTCACTACCTTCTGCCTTCCCCCCAACTCCTTGCCAGTTTTTTGTCAGTAAAACATACACTGACTACTAATACAGTTTGATACCAGGGCCTTTGTTCATTCTAAGACACCATCAGTTTTATCCAACTTTGTTTTTGCACTGTGCATGCAAATGCTAATTTTATGATAAAGGCAGTTACCATCTCAGTGTTACCAGACAGTTTTGGCCCTGTGAATCCTTGAAAGGATTTGTGGGATACCAGTTGATTTGTTAATCATACTTTGTGTGCAGTAAGCCAATTTTTGGATATATCAATTACTAGAGGATAGTTAGTTATTTACTGATTTTTGTTACCTGAATTTTCCTGTTCAACTTTGAAATTAAATTTAAAATTAAAATTCAAAGTTTTAAATTAAATTTCATAGCTTTAAACAACTGTCCATTTTTAAGGAATCCAGATGTAGAAGGTTCTTAAGAAGAACCAGGTTCGAATATTGATTACTTAACAGTTCCAAAGACTTTAGAACAGTGAGAGGAAATAATTTGGCCTTGGTTTTGAATGGTTCTTTAGATCAAGGTTTAGAGAGGAAGATTTTTTTTTTAATCTATAGAGAGTGGTGCAATAACTTCAAAATTAAGCCTGTTCTTTCATCTTTACATTCTCAGAGCTGTGTAATCTTGAGAATTGGTGTTGGGTTTTGGTGTTGGAAAAATAGAAGTTAAGTGTTTCCAAACCTTCATTAGATTTACACCAAAACTAGAGTCACAACACTTTAATTTTTTTTTTTTCCCCTGTGTTGAGGTTCTGTTTCGGATTTTAGTAGGAAAAAGTATTCTGTGGCTAAAATATGTTTAGAAACTTCATGTTTATCTTTAGGACTTATTTCTGAATAGCTTGATTCATTTTCTTATGCAGATTATTATTGCTGGTTGTTATTTACATATGGGTTCATCCATTTAATATTATTTATTAGAGTATACACGGTGTGGCAGTCACTGGTTGAATATAGGAATGAGGTAAGACAGAAGGCAGACATCGACAGACATGGTTCTATTTCCAATCATGTATATACTGTACAGTTTTAGACCTTACACTCTAGCAGAATCTTCTCCATCTTTCAGCTGGTCCTGGGTCAGGTTCCCTATATCTGTTTTCCAATTTCGAAATTATTACCCCAGTCAGTGGCTTTTAAAGTTTTGTATTTTTAAAATAATTTCAGACTCACAAAAACGAATGGTGCAAGCAGAGTGGGGCTTCTGGTGGCTGAGTGGTAAAGAATCCATTTGCCAGTGCAGGAGACATGGTTTCGATCCCTGATCCAGGAGGATCCTACATGCCATGGAGCAGTTAGGCCTGTGAGCCACAACTGCTGAAGCCTGTGCCCTAGAGCCCGCGAGTCACAGCTACTTAAGACCCCGTGCCCTAGAGCTGGTGCTCTGAGACAAAAGAAGCCACCACACTGAGATGCCCGCACCCTGCAACTAGAGAGTAGCCCCACTCACTGTAACTAGGGAAAGCCCGTGCAAAGAATAAGACCCAGTGCAGCTACAAACAAGCAACTAAAATTATATGTAAAAAATTCTTCTATGCCTTTTGTCTAGTTTCCCAGATTTAATATTTTACATTTTCTTTATAATTTTCTTTTTATTCTATTTCTGTCATTCTTTTTTCTGAACTATTTGAAAGTCACAAATATGATTCTCTGAAACTCACTGTTTATTTTATGAAATGTAAGACAATCTCCTGAAGTAACCAAAGAACGTCAATCTGTCCGTAAATGAATAATAAGTGAGGAATAATAATAAATGAATAATGAAAAATAATTATTCATTTAATATATCTATATATTAAGATATATAGATATATAGATATATATTGTTAAGTCTTATTTACTTTGTGTATGAATTTAAATTTTACCAACTGACCAAATAATATAGCACAAGAAAAAATATTTTTCTCTAGTCCAAGATCAAATTCAGAATCATGAGTTAATTTCGTTTTCTTTAATTTGGAAAAGTTTCTTTTATGACACTGACTTTTTAAAAATATAGTCCATTTACTTTGTGGAGTGTTGGTTTGGGTTTGTCTAATGTTTCATCTTAGAATCTGATTATACATTTTTTCAGGGCTATGGTTGTGTCCTTCTCAGGTGGTTTTATCTGGAGACATATGTTGATTTGTCCTATTATTGGTGATCCCAGTTTTGATTACCTGCCAGTTTTATTTTTTATTCCCCACTCTAGAAGTGCTATGTTTTTCCTTTGTAATTAATAAGTATGTTATGAGGAAATAGTTGAGACTATGTGAATATTCTCTTTCTCATCAGACTTTTATTAACTACTTTTGCATTCCTTTGAGGAAGTTTGTGTGCTGTGTCTGCTGAGTTGCTCAGCTGTGTCCAACACTTTGCAAACCCCTTGACTGTAGCCCACTAGGCTCCTTTGTCCATGGGATTTTCCAGGCAAAAATACTGGAGTGGGTTGCCGTTTCCTTCTCAAGGAGGAGGTTTGATTTAATCAATATTAATATGTGCTCAGTCACTTCAGTCATGTCCGACTCTTTGCGACCCTGTGGACTGTAGGCTCCTCTGTCCATGGGATTCTCCAGGCAGAAATACTGGAGTGGGTTGCAGTACCCTTCTCCAAGTTCTTCTCCTGCATTGCAGGTGGACTCTTTACCAGCTGAGCTACAGGGAAGTCCCAAAATTAAAACTGGAGTGGGCTGCCATGCCTTCCTCCAGGGGATCTTCTCAACCCAGGGATCGAACCCAGGTCTCCCGCATTGCAGGTGGATTCTTTACCATCTGAGCCACCAGGGAAGCCCAGTAATACCGGAGTGGGTAGCCTCTCCCTTCTCCAGTGGATCTTCCCTACCCAGGGATCGAACTGGGGTCTCCTGCATTTCAGGCGGATTCTCTACTAGCTGAGCTACAGGGAAGCCCCAAAATTAAAACCGGAGTGGGCTGCCATGCCCTCCTCCAGGGGATCTTCTCAACCCAGGGATCAAACCCAGGTCTCCCGCATTGCAGGTGGATTCTTTACCATCTGAGCCACCAGGGAAGCCCAACAATACCGGAGTAGGTAGCCATGCCCTCCTCCAGGGGATCTTCCTGACCCAGGGATTGAACCCAGGTCTCCCGTATTGCAGGTGGATTCTTTACTGTCTTGAGCCACTGGGGAAGCCCATTATTAATATGGTGGTTGCCAGTTGGTGAATTTCTCCTTTAATTAGCTGACATTCTAGCATGTACATACACATGGATTCTTATTTTACTTCATACTGTCAAATTGATACCATTTACCTTGATTCTCGGGTTGTCCCAGATTTGGTCCCTCTAGACTGACTCCTGTATCCTTAAAACATATTTCCATCTTTCTTTGAACGTTTCCTTAGTTTCTGGCATAAGATGCTCTTGGTCTGTCTTGTCCTGTTCCAGCCATTGAAAAGAAATGAGCTGTTTTCCCTAGAAGTCTCAGTTCCTATTGGGAAAGAATAGGATTTAGATAAAAGGTCTGGGTGCTAGTTGTCCTGTTCATTGTTAATGGGGTGTCATTGCTTCCAAATTCCCTCAGTTGATAGAGTTAGGAGATACACACACTCACATGTTCTTCTTTCTCTATTTATGTGTATGTATATTTACATATATAGTTCAAGTTGATACCTTCAGTTTCAGTCCAGCACCATAAGATTCATAACTTTTGCAGCATTTCTAATTCCCTTTGCTAACAGTGATAGACCTGACTTTTATTATTTACAATACATTCACTTTAGTATGCTTGAAAGATAGTCTCAAAGCTGATCAGTCATACTAGTGGTAAAAAATTAACTAGTGGTCTTTTTGTTTTCAGCTTGACAGTATATAGGCAAAATAACATGTTCCAAAGTTACTTCAGTTAGTTCTTCCCAGTGGCTCTACCCATCTTTCAGTGTGGATATATTCAGTATAACTATTTGAAATACTTTTAGGTCTAGTTCTCTCTGTCTATATAGTACCTTAGGGGTTATACCTCCTGTATCCTTGTTGATTTTCTTTATTTTTTGAGTATGTGATACATTCGTATGGTTCAGAACTATAGGAATTACTGTTCTAACAGGAGTCAGAACTATATAGTTTGAAAGTCATTCGCCCATCTCTTCCACTCCATTTTTCACTTACTTCCAGTAGGCTGAAAGGTGGTCCCATGGATGACATTCAAGTGCTAATCTCTGAAATCTGTTAATTTGAAAAAAGCATTTTTGCAGATTTGATAAGACTCTTGAGATAGATTATTCTGGGTGGGCCCCAAATACAGTCATGGATATTCTTCTTAAGAGGGAAGCAGACAAGAGATTTGACATAGGAAAGGAGAAGGCAATGTGATCGTAAAGGCAGAAGCTGGGTTGGAGCCACAAGTCACAGAGTGTTAACAACTACCAGATGTTATAAGAGACAAGGAACAGAGTCCTTCCTAGAGCCTCCGAAGGGAGTGAGGCCTTATTTATACCTTAATTTTAGTTCAGTGAAACTGAATTCAGACTTCAGACCTTCAGAATGGTGAGCGAATAAATATCTGTTGTTGTAAGCCACCAGGTAGGTGGTAATTTGTTACAGCAGCCACAGTAAACCACTACACACCCCTTGTTGGTAACCAGTCTTATTATTTTCTTGGTTAAATATTTTATTCTGATTCATGGGTATTTTTTATTTCATACTCACAAGTTGTATACAGTAAATAATCTACTCTTAATTTTGTTTTCTTTCATTATATCTTGGAAGATCTTGCCTATCTTTCTAGAACAACATATTACTTAATTGTGTTGTTGTAATAATTTAGCCAACCACACTGCAATGTAAATTTTTTTGCATTTAGGGTTTTTCCATTAATTTGCTGTTGAAAGCAATGATATGGGGAATAACCTTGTCCATATATGTTTGTATACTATTATTTTTTTTTCATGGTAAATTTCTAAAGTGAAATTGCTAAGTCAAAAGGTGAATGTATTTATAAGTTTTGTTATATAAATTTTGGTGGTTGTTGTTCCGTTGCTAAGTCGTATATGACCCTGTGACCTCATGGACTGTAGCACACCAGACTCGTCTGTCCTCTGCTGTCTCCTAGAGTCTTCTCAGATTCTTGTCCATTGAGTTAGTGATGCTGTTGAACCATCTCATTCTCAGCTACCCCCTTCTCCTTTAGCCTTCAGTCTTTTCCAGCTTCAGAGTCTTTTGCAATGCGTTGACTTTTTGCATCAGTTGGCCAAAGTATTGGAACTTTAGCTTTGGCATCAGTCCTTCCAGTGAATATTCAGGGTTGACTTCCTTTAGGATTGACTGGTTTGATCTCCTTGCAGTCCAAGGGACTCTCAAAAGTCTTCAGCACTGCAGTTCGAAAGCATCAATTCTTTGGCACTCAGCCTTCTTTATGTCCAGCTCTCACAGCTGTACATGACTACTGGAAAAACCTATACAGACCTTTGTCAGCAAAGTGATGTTTCTGCTTTTTAATATGCTGTCTAGATTTGTCATAGTTTTCTTTCCAAGGAGCAAGCACCTTTTAATTTCATGGTTGCAGTCACCATCCACAGTGATTTTGGAGCCCAAAAAAATAAAATCTCACTGTTTTCCCATCTACTTGCCATGAAGTGATAGGACTGGATGCCATGATCTTTGTTTTTTGAATGTAGAGTTTCAAGCCAGCTTTTTCACCCTCCCCTTTCACCCTCATCATGAGGCTCTTTAGTTCCTCTTCACTTTTTGCCACTAGAGGGTATTATCTGCATATCTGAGGTTGTTGATATTTCTCCTGGCAGTCTTGATTCCAGCTTGTGATTCATCCAGCCTGGCATTTCACATGATGTACTCTGAATATAAGTTAAATAATCAGGGTGACAATATACAATCTTGCTGTACCCTTTCCCACTTTTGAACCAGTTTGTTGTTTCATGTGTGGTTCTAGCTCTTGTTTCTTGACCCATATACAGGTTTCTCAGGAGATAGGTAAGGTGGCCTGGTATTCCCATCTCTTTAAGAGTTTTCTGCAGTTTGTTATGATCCACACAGTCAAAGGCTTTAGTATAGTCAGTGAAACAGAGGTTGATGTTTTTCTGGAATTCCCTTGCTTTCACTATGATCCAGTGGATGTTGGCGATTTGATCTCTGTTTCCTCTGCCTTTTCTAAACCCAACTTGAACATGTGGAAGATCTTGATTCACATAATGCTGAAGCCTAGCTTGAAGGGTTTTGAGTATAACTTTACTCGCATGAGAAAGGAGTGCAGTTGTCTGGTAGCTTGAACATTCTTTACTACTGCCCTTCTTGGGAATTGGGATGAAAACTGACCTTTTCCAGTCTTGTGGCCACTGCTGGGTTTTCCAAGTTTGCTGACATACTGAGTGCAGCATTTAATATTATCATCTTTTTGGATTTTAAATAGCTTTGCTGGAATTCCTTCACCTCTACTAGCTTTATTGGCAGCAGTGCTTGCTAAGGCCCTCTTAACTTTACACTCCAGAATGTCTGGCTCTGGATGAATGACCACACCTTTGTGGTTATCCGGGTCATTAAGATCTTTTTTTGTACAGTTCTATTCTTGCCATCCCTTCTTGATCTCTTCTGCTTCTATTAGGTCTGTTAAGGCATTTAACTTAAGGCACATTGAAAAAGAGAAAGTCAAGTTATTTGACATGGGAATTTAAAAGGAATGACAGTGTTATAACCAATGGAAATTTCAGTACTTTGTCTTCTGATTTCAGACTAGCTGAAAGGGTGATAACTAAAAGGCTATTGACTATAATAGATAAAGATATAATTCTTATTTCTAATTTCTCAGAAATATTATTTTTATTTTTTGTGATTCTACAAAGCTTATCTGAACAAAGTTATGAATTAAAGATGACAGAAGTCACTTAAATTTCTGTTCCAGTACTTTTTGGCATATAGGGCTGGCTGGAGGAAGAGGAAGAAAAAAATGGGAATTGACATTATACTGTCAACTGGAACTTACAAATTTACCTAGACCAAAACATGAATAAAAATTTAAGTGGGCCCTATTAACTGGTAAGAAAATAGATAAAGTTGATGGATTATTAGTTTATGTTGTCAATGTAGACAACTTAAGAATAGGAGAGGAAGTAGTGAGGACTTTTCCTTGTTACTAACTTGGTTTTTTATTTTGCTTCAAAGGGATGTTACATTTCAAGATCATTATAGGAAATATTGCTTACCAATAATTATGAGTTTAACAGTCTTAGAATAGTGAATTCATTTTTGTTGAAACAGTGGACAGAACAGGCTTTTCAGTGTTTATATTTTTCAAATTCATACTGGTTATCAGTTCAAAATATTTTCTTTTTTGTTCTCTTTTCCTTTTTATTCTCAGAATGATTGTTAATGAGAAAAAACATGGAGCAGTAAACGATGCCACTTGAATCTTTCGATTTCTCTTTCCCTCAAGTACTGAAATATGACATTCCGTTGATGATATTCTTTCTGGCCATCAAGTTCTCTCTTTTTCTTTTTGGTGTCAGAGTCCTTTCCAAAAGGAAATATGCTGCCTGGCATTCTGTATTACTCCTGATTTCCAGATGAAACAATCAACCAGATGTTCAGTTCAGTCGCTCAGTTGTGTCTGACTCTTTGCAACCCCATGAACTGCAGCACACCAGGCCTCCCTGTCCATCACCAACTCCCTGAGTCCACCCAAACCCATGTCCATTGAGTCGGTGATGCCATCCAACCATCTCATCCTCTGTCATTCCCTTCTCCTCCTGCCCTCAATCTTTCCCAGCATCAGGGTCTTTTCCAATAAGTCAACTCTTTGCATCAGGTGGCCAAAGTATTGAAGTTTCAGCTTCAGCATCAGTCCTTCCAATGAACACCCAGGACTGATCTCCTTTAGGATGGACTGGTTGGATCTCCTTGCAGTCCAAACTCTCAAGAGTCTTCTCCAACACCACAGTTCAAAAGCATCAGTTCTTTGGCGCTCAGCTTTCTTCACAGTCCAACTCTCACATCTCTACATGACTACTGGAAAAACCATAGCCTTGACTGGATGGATCTTTGTTGGCAAAGTAATGTCTCTGCTTTTTAATATGCTGTCTAAGTTGGTCATAACTTTCCTTCCAAGGAGTAAGTGTCTTTTAACTTCATGGCAGCAATCACCATCTGCAGTGATTTTGGAGCCCAGAAAAATAAAGTCAGCCCCTGTTTCTACTGTTTCCCCATCTATTTGCCATGAAATGATGGGACTGGATGCCATGATCTTAGTTTTCTGAATGTTGAGCTTTAAGTCAACTTTTTCACTCTCCTCTTTCACTTTCATCAAGATGAGGTGACATCTAAAAACAATGGAATTATGTTTCTACACACAAGACAGTAATTCAGATCTTCTTGCTTTAATTCTTCTCTGTTTTACCACAATGAAATATTTATCAAAGTGTAAGAGATTACAGATATGCAGTAGTGACCAGTGACTTCATATTAATAGAGCTATTCATAATAAACTCATCAGTGAAGTAACTGGAAAAAATTTAAAGAGTGATTTTTCACTGTTCTGTTTATATAGTATTGAAACAACCATAGCATTCAAACACCCAGAAAGTACAAAACAGTAATATTAAACGAAGATTGATAGCTTCAAAATACTGCAGCATCTTAAAGTATCTTGTGAATGACCAAAAACAGATAAAATTTTGGTATAACTTTAGTTTTTTTCCACAGAACTATATATTAAAAATACTGGTAATCCATGTAAGATATATACAAAATCCTGAACTGACTAGATTGTTCAGTGAATAAATAATGCTCCACACTGCTTTTTTGTTACGGACAAATGAGCTTTATTATTCAGTGAAACCCTTTTAAGAAGTTCTAGTCTGTAGAATGACATCTTCAAATTATTTGGTCCTATTAGTTTTATTAACAAAAACTTTCCATTCCTTCTTGGTGGTGGTGGTGGTTTAGTCACTAAATCATGTCCAACTCTTGTGATCCCATGGACTGTAACCCGGCAGTCTCCTCTGCCCGTGGGATTTCTCTGGCAAGAATATTAGAGTGGGTTGCCATTTCCTTCTCCAGGGGATCTTCCTGACCCAGGAATCGAACTTGGGTCTCTTGCATTGCAGACAGATTGTTTCCTGACTGAGCTATGATGTTTAATTCCTCTGAATATCATCTTTAAAAGGCCTGACTTGATAGTTGTCAGTATAAACCATGGGTCAAATGCAACCCTCCCGTATTTAGTCTATGGGCTCTTCATGAATTTCTGTCCAACAGAATTTCTGTCCAATTCTTCATGTCCAACACAGTGACTTGCCCATGAGTTTTCCGTTGGAGATTTCACGGTCCTTACTTCAACACTTTCCATAAAGTATCCCTCCCTTCTCTAGGCGTTGGGTAGAATGTCAGATTAATAATGGCATGTGGTGTTCCTTAGCATACCTGCCAAAATGTGATAATTTCCTTGGAAGAAAAGTCATGGGCTTCAGTCACGCATCTGAGTTGATAGACATCCAAGTGATTCCTATATAAAAAGAAAAGATTGGTGTTTTCTGGAATATAAATGTCCACTTTTAATAAATTCAAACAGATCCAAACATAAATATCTTCAGACTTGATGGATTTTATGTGCCTTGTCATTTTACAAATTTTATTGGCACCAGATCTCTGAACATATAATCCAATCCACTGCAATCTCTGAATCTAATCCAATCTCTGAACATATAATCCAATCCACTGCATTTGGGGGGAAACACCTTGAAGGTACACATGCTAAGTCACTTCAGTCGTGTCTGACTCTTTGCAACCCTATATACTGTAACCCACCAGGCTCCTCTGTCCATGGGGGTTCTCCAGGCAAGATTACTGGAGTGGGTTGCCATGTCCTCCTCCATGGGATCTTTCTGACCCAGGGATTTTATGTCTCTTATATCTCCTGCATTGGCAGGTGGATTCTTTACCACTGAAGGTATACTCCGAGTATGAAATGTGGGCTTTTTGGTAAAATCTTCTATAAGGATAAATATCAGTTAGAGGATAATCTGTGAAAAACTTCTCTGAGTGGCTTAAATTTAAAAGATAAGTCACTAACTTGCCAGTATCGATGAAAACATCAGTTTCTGTCTTCATGATGTACCTAACATTGGGGCAAAACTCAGTTATCCGCCAATATCAGTTAGAGGATAATCTGTGAAAAACTTCTCTGAGTGGCTTAAATTTAAAAGATAAGTCACTAACTTGCCAGTATTGATGAAAACATCAGTTTCTGTCTTCATGATGTACCTAACATTGGGGCAAAACTCAGTTATCCGCCTAAATGCCATAATCATCTTCAAGATCAGGTTATTGTTGTTGTTGTTTAGTTGCTAAATTGTGTCTGACTCTGGCACCTCATGAACTGTAGCCTGCCTTTTCCTTCTCCAGGGGATCTTCCTGACCCAGGGATTGAACCCACATCTCCTGCTTGGCAGGTAGATTCTTTACCACTGAGCCACATGGAAAGCCCCAGGTTATTGTATGTGACTATAAAAACTCTTGTATTATATTGCCATAATGGAGGTGTTTATCCTTTAAAGATAATGCTAACAGTTTGTCTTCACTTTCAGCCTATTGGCCCCGTAAGAAAAATGTAAGAACCTCATATCTCCACCAAGACTTCTTTGCACCCCAAGTGACTCTAATGGCCTGTCTGACCTTCTCATCCGAGGGGTGCAAAATCACTAGAATGACAAGAAATGGGTTTTGATGAGAGTACTTTGAATGCTCTTGAAGTGTGAAGTGGAAGTCTTGTCTGTAAATGGACTCATAGAAGTACATCCAGTTCACACATGGTCACATGGTGGGGAGGCAGGCTGAGGTGCCACGTCACCAGGAAACGGAAGAGCAACAGCAGCAGGAGGCTCCATTGGAGGGATCTCAGTGACATCCTACCCGGAAGGGTGGAGCACTGGGGCCCTTTACAGCCACTCAGCAGCCCATGAGCCTCAGGTTCTGGATGCTAGATACCGCACAACCCTAGGGGCTCCGTTTAATCTCAGCAATCTATGATCTTCTTCTTGATTTATTCCTTCTGAGCGAAAGACCTTCAATTTCACCCACAGAACATTCATTAGTAAGAAGCAGTAAAAAATAACACTTGGAATTTGTACTGAAAAACAGAGACTCTCAGATTGGCTTAAAATTCTGCCATGTACTGCTTATAAGACACATACCTGTAGAATTTCTGATGAAACCAAAGCAGTAGCTGAAGTTTTTTGTTTTCTGTACTCCATGCTATCATCAAAAGATTTGCCATGAGCTACTCTCAGCCGCCTGGGGAAAGGTAAAACTATTCCCATTTGAAGACTGAAAACCCCGTATCTTCCTTATCTCTGATGGGGCAGCTGATTGTCGCGGAGACCTGAGCCTCTGGGTGCATATTATTACCTACTTACTGATGTCTGTTTGCCAGTATAACATGTATGCTGGAAGCAGCATCTTCCCTTGTTATACCAGATTCATTGATGTATGTATTAATGCTACAGGGAAAGAGAGACAACACAGTATGTTCTGCTCCTTTGGGGCTTGCTTTCCACCTCTTTGTGTATTCTTTCTTAATATTGCATGTGTGCTAATTGCCCATTTCACTTTCATGGTTACTGTTCTGAAATTCAACCACATAGTCTGCATTTATTATATGGTTAAGGATAACTTATTAACATGGTGAATGGTGTTAACTGAATACATCTAATATTTGGAAAATTTCAGCTTTCAGTGCAATCACAAAGTTAGATTAACCCATAGTCTTCCTTTAAAATAATTAAAATAGTTCTTCCAGCCAAGTTGGAGTGACAGGGATTGGTATCCTTTTACTTGAAATAACTAGGCAAAAACCATGAAACAGCAGTTTTTGAGGCATTTGCCATCAGGCAACCCAAGACATTGATCCCTGAGAGACAGGAAACAGCTGAGACCTATGCTTGGTCTAGCCTGGGGAGTGTTTTCAGGCATGGAATACTAGAGCAGTAAACCCCAGAGAAGGCTAGAGACCTGCCTGAATTGAGGAGATGGTGCTGGGAGCCTGAGAAGCCAAGGCAGCTAGAGCTCATAGGGCAGAGTACCAGAGAGGAGACAGCTGCAAGAGAATTTTACAGATCTGCGGAATTCTCTTCCAGGAATTCAGTTGAGTACTGATCAGTACATGCCTGTGAGGAAACTTATGTGCAATCAAAGAAAATCACCCAAAAGGAATACAGTTCTGAGAGCTTACACAACGTTAGGAATAGAGCCTAATTCACCGAGTGTCAGGTAGAGCATCTCTAACATTCTAGCTTTCATTTTTAGATGTTCGATTTGGGTCTTTTTTCTATGTTTTTTACTTAAATTGCACTCAGTCTTTTCTCTAGCTTCAGAGCATATTACATTTACAATAACTTTTAATCCTCGTTTCCTAGTTTTATAAAAACTGTGTCCTTTCTGGGTTGGTTTTGGTTGATACTTCTCCTCATTTGTTTCTTATTTTCTTGTCTTTTTTTCTTGAAACCTGCTTGGCAAATTAGTTAATGCTTGTTAAGTTTGTAACAGAAGACATTGTAGATTATGCTTTGTTGGGTGCTGGATATTTTTGTATTCCTCTAAATGTTCTTGAAGCTTTTCCTGGAATGTATTTAAGTTACTTGGGAAATATTTAATACTTTAAGGTATTCCTTATTAGGACCATTTAATATGATTCTGCTGTATTCCTGAGGCAGAACCTTTTTGAATACTTTACCTGATGCCCTGTGAGTTATGAGGTTTTCCATTTAGCTCACCATCTGTTTACAGATGTTAAATTGAAGATCAGATTGTTCCTTCAGGGTTTGTTCTTAAGCTCTGCTGGCATCATCATCGATTAATCTTTATTCTGGGACTAATTCAGCTCTGCTGAGGCCTCTACTTATTGTCCAGAGTATGCAAGGTTTCTCTCCTCTGGTTAGGTGCAACTCACATGTCCCTAGCTCTGAATGAATTGGTCATTTTTCTTAGCTCCCCAGCAGATTCCCCCCGCCCCCCCCCCACCTTTGCCTTACAGAGTTTTACGCTGTGTGCATGCGTGCTAAGTCGCTTCAGTGGTGTCTGACTTTTTGCAACCCTATGGATCGAAGCCCACTGGAAGTTTTATCCTAAGTATGTGCAAATTAGCATGAAGCCAAAGACTCAAGAGAAGATGTCTGAAACTTTTTTCTTCATTACTCCCACCTCTCTGGTACAGTATTCCAGTAATAATTGCCATATATCCCTTCTGAACTCTGATGTTTGTCTTTTCATGTTGGTGACCCTGCTGTGCTCTCCTTTGAATCTCCCTGCCTGCAGTAGTTTCTGTAACATGTCTCTTAGCAGAAAATCAAGGTGTATGTAGGCTTATCTAGCTTGTTTTCTTCTCTCAGAGAATGCAGATCTGCACTAATTGTTGTCCAGTGTCTGGAAACTGTCCTGTCATCTGTTTTGCCTAGTTTTGCAGTTGTTTACTGACTAAAGAGAAATCTGGTACCAGTTACTTCATGATGAAGTATAAATACCATAATACTGAATTATTGTAGGAGGTTGGTGAAGTTTTGTGAAGGAATCACAATGAGCCTTGACTGATTTTGTAGTTAATGGCCATTTAAGAATTGTCAGTTTATGGGCCCTGGAGGTAGTTGACTTGGGAGTGGTTTGTCCTTTTCAATGAGAATTTTCAGAAGAGATAATGTAAATTGTAAAGTGTCAGTCGCTCAGTTGTATCTGAGTCTTTGGACTCCATGGAATGTACCCTGCCAGGCTTATCTGTCCATAGGATTTCCCAGGCAAGAATACTGGAGTGGGTTGCCATTTTCTTCTCCAGGGCATATTCCTGACCCAGGGATCGAACCCGGGTTTCCTGCATTGCTGACAGATTCTTTACCATAAGACAATATGCAAATGTGCTTGCTTTTGGTTTAGAATTTTTTAATAAATGTTTTTATAGGCTCTTCTGTCTCAGAATAAATTTTTGACTGTTGGAATTTAGAATGAACATAGTTGGATTACTTTTGGGGAGATGGAACTGGTAATGATACTTCTGTATTATTTCTAATCATCAGAAATTGGTTTCAATAGGCTTTGCTGTCATTGGAGAAAGACTACGTCTGACAATTTGAGAATAATCTCATGTTGTAACAACAGTAAATTAACTGGCAGAAAGACATGTTTCCATAGAGTGTTTTGTGTCTTTATGTTATTATTGGGTTTTTCTACTCAGTGAGCTGCACATATGTACACACTCAGGGAACATATGATGTGTGAATCTTCATTAAGACCATTTCGCTTGTTGGTCAGTCATACTGATTACTTTCTGTGTGTCAAACATGTTACTAGATGATGGAGAAGAGGTGACAAAAGAAGTAGGAGATAGTGTTGCTAACCAGAAGACTATATGAGATGACACATATCAAAGGAAGCAAAATATTCCTGCAGAGATTAATGGAGTACAGAATGATTTCATCAGCTCTCAGGCAGGAATGAGGAGCTGCATTTTGAGAAAGTTGATGAACATGCATTGATTAACAAAGGATAGGGAGGAAAAATCCTTTTAAAAAGAAGGAATGGTGTGTTGCATGGTGACAGCTGAGAATGACAGAATTGTTCTGTGGAAAGCAAGCAAATTAAATTGACTTGAACGAAAATTTATGTAGAATATAGTCAGAAATTAGATTGTAGAGCTAATTGAGGTATAGGGATGTAGATGATTTCAAGCTTTGGTCTGGAAAGAGATGTTTCTGATTGACCTTATGTTAAGATGTAGACAAAATTAAGAATTTTGTGTTCACAAAGCAGTTTTATAGGTGCAGATTTATTTTAAGATGAACTATGAAGCAAATTAAGACACTGAGTGTTACTGTGTTTGAATGTAATTTTTTGCAAAATGAAAGGCTGTTTCTTAGTGGGATTTGAAAGGCATTGTTGCTCTTGTTCAGTTGCTCAGTCGTGTCCGACTCTGCAACCCCATGGACTGCCGCACACCAGGTTTCCCTGTCCTTCACCTTCTCCTGGAGTTTGCTCAGACTCGTGTCCATTGAGTTAGTGACGCCATCCAAACCATTTCTTGCTCTGTTGTCCCTTTCTCCTCCTGTCTTCAGTCTTTGCCAGCGTGAGGGTCTTTTCCAGTGAGTTGGCTCTTTGCATCAGGTGGCCAGGGTATTGGAGCTTCAGTTTCAGCACCAGTCCTTCCAATGAATATTCAGGGTCGATTTCCTTTAGGATGGACTGGTTGGATCTCCTTGCAGTCCAAGGGACTCTCAAGTGTCTTCTCCAACACCACAGTTCAAAAGCATCAATTCTTTGGTGCTCAGCCTTTTTTATGGTCCAACTCTCACACCCATATGTGACTACTGGAAAAACCATAGCTTTGACTGTACGGAATTTTGTTGGGAAAGCAGTCACTCTGCTTTTTAATATGCTGCCTAGGTTTGTCATACCTTTTTTTCCAAGGAGCAAGCATCTTTTAATTTCACGGCTGTAGTCACCGTCTGCAGTGATTTTGGAGGCCAAGAAAATAAAATCTGTCTCTACTTCCATTGTTTCCCCATTTATTTGCCGTGAACTGATGGGACCAGATGCCCTGATCTTAGTTTTTTGAATGTTGAGTTTTAAGCCTTTAAATTTTCACTCTTCTCTTTCACCTTCATCAAGAGGCTGTTTAGTTCCTTTTCACTTTCTGCCATAGGGTGGTATCATCTGCATATCTGAGGCATATTGAAAGGCGTAACTTGCAGAATAAGTGAAGTGAATATGCAAAAGTTTTACACCTTATGAGTGGCTACATAAGGGGAAAAAAGGGGACTTGAGAAAAGTATATAATAATGGTAACTGAAGTTTGAATAGGACTGAAGTTCATATTATATATATATATATTTTTTTTGTTCCAGGTTGCTGCTTTTTCCAAGAGAGCACCCATGACTCTGATGGTGTTTCCAGTTTTGATAAAGAGTTCTATTGCAATCATTGATTAACCGAACAAATTCAGGTTAGTAGATTTTGTGGACAGTACTTCTCTCTTCCAATTATATGTTAATATTTTTAGAAATGGATGATTTTGTGTTTAAAGTTACATATGTATACACCAGTGAAGTAGAAAGGCCAAGTCAATTTAAACTCTTACTGAATTATGTACCTACCATGCTGTCGATTATGTACAATTTGCAGTGCATAAAATGAAAAATGTTTTATTTCCTGTTTAATAGTTTTTTACTTTAAGGTGCTAGGTAAGTTGTGGCTGAATATTGTGCACTGTACCTTTTCATTGTGTGGCATCTTTAGTGCTGAAAATAAACTACTCATCTTCAAATTGTTTGAAACTTTTAGTAGCTTATTTTGAAAGGTTTCATTCTTATTCATATTTCAGTTATACATTCAAATTTTTATTTGTTTTTTTTTTTTGTTAAGTCTGTGAATTTTGACAAGTATATGTTCATTACCATAATCTAAATTCACTCTTGTTGCCTTTTTGCCTCTCTCTCCATCTCAGTCCCTAGCAACCACAGATCTGTTTTTTTGTCCCTGTAGTTTACTTTTTCCAGTATACCATTTAAATGAAATCATTTAATGTGTAGCTTTTAAAATCTAGCTTTGGCTTAGCATAATGCATTTGGATTTATCCATATTGTGTGTACCAGTAGTTCATTCCTTTTTGTTACTGAGTAGTGTTCTATTGTATGGATAGACTGCAGTTAGTTCCCTGGTGGCTCAAGACAGTAAAGAATCCTCCTGCAGGGTAGGAGACCGGCTTTAGTCCCTGAGTCCGGAAGATCCCCTGGAGAGCGTGATGGGTTTCCACTCCAGTATTCTCGCCTGGAGAATTCCGTGGACCTAGGAGCTGGGGTCCATGGGGTGGCAGAGTCAGACATGATGAGCAGCTAACACTATCTATCTATCTATCTATCTATCTGTCTACATATATAGTTAGTTTATCCATTCACCATCAGATGGACATGTGGGGAGTTTCTAGTTTTTGGTGATTATTGCAGTCGTGCTTTCTTCTTTTTTAATCCTGTGATAAAATGCACATAAAATTTACCTTCTTAACCATTTTTAAATGTACAGCTCAGTGGTGTTAAATATATTCACATTGTTGTGTAGCTGTCACCACCATCCATCCTCATAACTTTTCATCTTGTAAAAATGAAACTCTATACCCATTAAAGAATAACTCTCCATTTTCTGCTCCCCCAGTCCCTGGCAACCAGCACGATACTTTCTGTCTTTATGATTTTGACCACTGTAAGTACTTTATATGAGTGGAATTATACAGTAATTTTCTTTCTATGACTGACTCATTTCACTTAGTGTAATGTGCTCAAGGTACATCCATTTGTAGCATATTGCAGAATTTTTTTCCCTTTTAAGTTTGAATAATACTTCATTGTGTGTATATATCACATTTTGCTTATCTACTCATCAGTTGATGAATATAGTTGGGTTGCTTCCATGTTTTAGCTACTGTGAATAGTATGGCTGTGAACATGGGTGTACAGTGATTTCTTCAAGGGCCTGCTTTTATTTCTTTTTGTGTATATACTCAGAAGTGAAATTGCTAGATCATAAGATAATTCTATTTTTAATTTTTTGAGACACCACCGTACTGTTTTCCACAGGAGCTACACCATTTTATATTTCCGCCAGTAGTGCACAAGGCTTCCAGTTTCTTCACATCCTTGCCAATGCTTATTATTTTCTGTTTTTTTTTTTTTTTTAAGTAGCCATCTTAATGGCTATGAGGTGGTATTGTACTTTAGTTTTCATCTGCGTTGCCCTACTGATTGCTTTATTTTTTTGGGCTCCAAAATCACTGCAGATGGTGATTGCAGCCATGAAATTAAAAGACGCTTACTCCTTGGAAGGAAAGTTATGGCCAAACTAGATAGCATATTAAAAAGCAGAGACATTACTTTGCCAACAAAGGTCCATCTAGTCAAGGCTATGGTTTTTCCAGTGGTCATGTATGGATGTGAGAGTTGGACTGTGAAGAAAGCTGAGTGCCGAAAAATTGATGCTTTTGAACTGTGGTGTTGGAGAAGACTCTTGAGAGTCCCTTGGACTGCAAGGAGATCCAACCAGTCCATCCTAAAGGAGATCCGTCCTGGGTGTTCATTGGAAGGACTAATGCTGTAGCTGAAACTCCAGTACTTTGGCCACCTGATGCAAAGAGTTGACTCATTTGAAAAGACCCTGATGCTTTGACAGATTGGGGGCAGGAGGAGAAAGGGACGACAGAGGATGAGATGGTTGGATGGCATCACCGACTCAATGGATATGAGTTTGACTAAACTCTGGGAGTTGGTGATGGACAGGGAGGCTTGGCGTGCTGCAGTGCATGGGGTCTTAAAGAGTCGGACATGACTGAGCGACTGAACTGAACTGAACTGAATGATTGCTGACATTGAGCATCTTTTCATGTCATTTCATGTTGGTAATTTACATATCTTTGGAGAAATGTCATTTGAAGGCCTTTTCTCAATTTTGAGTCATGCTGGTTTGTTGTTGTTGAGTTCTGGGGTAGTTCTTACATATTCTGGCTATCAATTTTTTATCAGATATATGATTTGCAAGTATTTTATCCTACTCAGTGGGTTGCCTTTTTATTCTGTGCATATAGTATCTTGTGCACAAAATTTTTAATTTTCATGAAGTCAAATTTGATTTTTAATTTTTTTTTACATGTGCCTTTGGTGTCCCCCCGTCCAAGAAATCATTGTGAAATTCAGTGTCCTGATACTTTTGTGCTTTGTTTCTTCTAAGAGTTTTATTATTTAAGTCTTACATTTAGGTTCTTGATCCATTTTCAGTTAATTTTTGTATATGGCATTAGGTGTGTGGACCAGTTTCCCCAGCACTCATTTGTTCAAAAGACTGTTACTTTTTCCCCATTGAGTGGTCTTAACACCCTTATCAAAAATCATTTGAGCATATATGTGAGAGTTTATTTCTAAGCTCTCTTTCACTAGTCTGTGTGTCTGTCTTTATGACAGTGCTGCACTGATTTGATTACTATAGCATTCCATTGAAATTTTGAAATCAGGGAGGGTGAATCCTCCAGTTTTTCTATTCTTTTTCAAGATTTTATTGGCTGTTCGAGGTCCCTTGAGAGTCTGTGTGAATTTTAGGATACTTTTTTCTCTATTTATGCAGAATTCATTGGGATTTTGATAAGTGTTGCATAGAATCTGTAGATTGCTTTGGGTAGTAATGACATTTTAGCAATATCGTCTTTTAGAATATTAATGTGAGATTTGTTTCTGTTTATTTATGTCTTTAATTTCTTTCAGCAATGTTTTATAGTTTTCATTGTACAAGCCTTTCACCTCCTTGGTTAAGTTATTTCCTAAGTATTTTGTTCTTTTTTATACTATTGTCAGTTAAGTTATTTTTGTAATTTTCTTTTCAGTTTGTTCATTGTTTGTGTAAGAAATGCAGCTGACTCTAGTCTTTGTATCTTTTTTTTGCTGAATTCATTTATTCTAACAGTTGTTTTGGTGGAGTCTGTAGGATTTTCTACATAGAAGACCACGTTATCTAATGCAGAGATAATTTTATTTTATCCTTTTCAGTTTGAATGCCTTGTATTCTTTTTCTTAATTGCTCTCACTTGAGCTTTCAGTACTATAGCCAATAGAAGTGATGAAAGTGAGCATTCTTAACCTTGTTCCTGATCTTACAGGAAAAGCTTTTAGTCTTTTACCATTGAGTATGTTGTTTGCTGTGAGCTTTTCATATATGGCTTTATTATGTTGAGGTAGTTTCCTTCTATTCCTATTTAATTGAGTGTTTTTATCATGAAAGGATGCTGAATTTTGTAAAACACTTTTTATGTGTTAGCTGAGATGATCATGTGAGTTTTTCCTTCATTTTATTGATGTGGCATATTACATTACTTTCTGTATGCTATGCTCTCCTTAGTCTCAGGAATAAATTCCACTTGTCATAATATATAATATATTTACTGTGGAGTCATACAGTTTAAAATTAAAATGTGATTATATATTCTTTATTAAAACAATGTTACTTGTTTTTAAAGAGATCACAATGATTTAACTGTTGCCTTTTTGGATTGGGGTTGCATTTCTTTTTTAAAATGTCATTAAAAATTAACTAGAAAAAAATTAACAGATCTTATGGGTATGGGAAGAGACTTGCAATGTATTATCTTTTTTTTTAATGATCATTTTGAGTATAGAAAGAGAGGTGATGCAAAATTATAAGATGGGATATATTGGAACTTATGTGTTATCCTTATTATGGAAAAATCAGGTAGCTTTCCTGAGTATAGTGGTAGATCAGAAATGTACAAGTTTTTATGTAGTTAACCCTCAGTATAGGGAGTTCCAAGAGTTACCTGTTTAGAAAAGTCAAGTATTTATAAGAATTCTTCTGTCTTAAAGATGTATGTAAAAAGGACAAAAGTTGGGCATGAAAAGTCAATTTAAACTTTCTTGAATGGATATTTGGGATGAAAATGATGGAAACTGTCTGCCTTGGGGAAATTAGTAATATGAAAGATTATCTTATTTGGTTGGTATCAAAAAACTATTTGATATTTACAAGGAATATCTAGTTCATTATGTGCTACAGAAATAAAAATATTTTGAGCAAAATGTCATGCTTAGATTCAGAAAATGTTGGTTTAAATTTCAACTCCTAAGCCTGAACACTAAAAAAAGAGTCAGTGCAACTTTGATCTGTTCTCTTGTTTCTGCGTATCTTTAGATAAATTATATAACTTTCATAGTCTCTGTTGGATAAGTAGTATGCTATATTATGTTCTCAGGGAACATTTCAGAAATAGATAAAACATTTTAGGCAGAGACAGAGCATTTTAAAGATGTTCCTGAGAGGATATTTGTTCATTGGGCAGATTCAACACAGAGTCAAAGATGATGCTATGCTCAGAAGTTCTTCAGGATTTGAGCTCTTTTGTGAGTGTCTTGTTAATTATATTAGTTATCTGGCATAACTTTATAATAAACATAAAAAACATTTGTTGTAGTTTAGTCGCTCAGTTGTGTCTGACTCTTTGAGACCACATGGACTGCAGCACTCCAGGCTTCTCTGTCCATGGCCATCTCCCAGAGCTTGCTCAAACTCATGTCCATTGGGTCAATAATGCCATCCAACCATCTTGTCCTCTGTTGTCCCCTTCTCCTCCTGCCTTCTATATTTCCCAGCATCAGGGTCTTTTCCAATGTTTCAAAAACATTACTGAAAGCCAAATAGTAGAAAAAGGGATGAATTACTAGTTTGTAGGAATACTGATTCCATTTGCTGAAGAGCATGGCATGAAATTTTAAAGGGAAATATTATATAGTTCCTAAAGTCTATTAGAATTTCATGTACCTACATTCTCAGATGATTGAACTTCTTGATGGTGAGGGTCATTTTAGATTTTGGTGTTTTCTGAAAGAATTATTTCTACTTCAAGTATTACTACTGAATGAATTATTACTTGCTGAATGAATGACTTAGTCCCACCCATTAGTGGACTTCTTTGAGTTCATTAGAGCACATTGCATCTGTGGATTCTTCAAGCTTGTCAGGGCAAGAAGTAGGAAGTTAATTTTCTGAAATCACGAGAAAATAGAATCAATCAGAACTGTGAACACTGTACTTGTAGAACTGTTAAGTGACATGGACCTTAAGGAACATTTAGTCTAATACCTGTTTTTGGTTTTTTTTTTTTTTTGTAAATAGGAAAATGGAGACCTGGAGAGGGGAGGTGATATGATTTAGGCACACAGCTAGCTGGAGACATGTTATGTAGTGCTCATTTTACTCATCATCCTGCCTCTCTTCCTCCAGGGATCATTGCTTGATCTTAGAGTTGAAATAAAGTTAAATTGCTCAATTTAAGATTGTTTATTTACAAAACTCAGTTTTAATTTCTCTTTCAACTGATTTTAAGTTAAAACAGGTTACTATTGAAAGGGTATGAGATATGATCTTCATTTTCAAACATGCAAAAATATGCTGATATTAAATATATAGCTAGAAAAATTTAGCAAATTATTTCTTATTTTTCAACAACCTTAAAATTTTTATGTGGATTAATTTAAAATGTACAATATTAAATAAGACCCAAAGTTATACAAATTTTAGATAAATTTGGACCTTAGATTTCTGGGTTAAAAATCTAAGTACTCTAAAATGTGGGTTATATTCTGCTCTCGAGGATTTCATTTAATAATTGTGTTTATAGGTAAAATTGGTGAAGTTCAGAACTAGTAAACAGCTTTCTTTTTTCTTCTTTTATTTTAAAAAAATTTTTGGCTGCACTGCACAGCAGGAGGATATTAAGTGTCCTGACCAGGGACTGAACCTATGCCCCTGCCGTGGAAGTGCTGAGTATTAACCACTGAACCTCCAGGCAAGTCCCTGTTTTTCTTTTTTTTCATGAGCACTACTAACCCTAGAAAATTAGCAAACAAAACAAAACAAAAACCCTTATTCAGTATACTCTTTTGGAAATGTAATAGTTTAAAATAAAAGTAAGAATCAAACATAAAATTATTTACTTTTGCGTATTTGATATACAGGCTTGTTGAGAGAGACTGTTAAGACACACAAAGTGATTTTAGGTTATACAGGTAATATACCTCTCTGTCTAAATGTTTTCTTCCTGGAACATTTTCTACTCATTGCTTTATACTAACTTCATCCTGATTTCCTAAAGTCTTTAGCCCTTTAGGACAAGGGAGATACCTATTGAGAGATGATTCTCCATGAGTCTCTTATGCTTCAGCTCATCTTCTGAGCCAGGGGCATTGGCAGCTTTTGTTGAGGGCCCTCTTTTGAAAGAAATAAGCATCGCAGACAGCCTGAGAAGATAGAAATAGTATTTCCATAAGAACAGAGGGCAGATTTCCTTACTGTCCAGGATAATCAAGGTAATCTCTTTTGGGAAATGGTGAGATATTTTTGCTTGCAATTCCTTTAAAATATTGACAGTTCCTAGGTTTCAGCTTTCTTCTCCTGTAATGTAACCCACTCTGTGTACAGCATCACCTGGCTTTCCTTGTATTGCCCTTTAGGGATTGGAGCTTGGGGAACCAGCGCAAAAGATGATACACTGGCTACAGCTGTTGTTTTGAGTAGTGAACTTCTCTTTGTTTCTGACCCAGGGGTGTCATATTTTCTACCAGCATTATCTGGTACTGGCTCACCAAATATTACTAACACAACCTATTGATAAAAGAAAGTTGAGTTTATTGCTTACTGTGGTAAAGGAGACTACCACCTTGATAGATCTTTGATAATGCCTTAAAAGGGCAAAGTCTAGGTAAAAACTTTAGAATTTGAAGTTTGACTTTATTTGAGCCTTGCAGTGGTGATGATGGAGCTTGATTAATATTGAGTAAGTATCATGAATATCAATACAATTTAGAATTGATCAAAACAGCGATGCAAGGATTTAAAAAAATGTTGATGCTTTCTGTTGGAGTCTTGATGAGTCTTCTGTGAAATTTCTGTAATGAACAATCAAGTTATGTTCCAGCAAGAGTCTCCTGGAATAGTAGAGTATGCTAATGAAGACATTGGACAAGTAAAGCCAGGCTCATGTACACAGAAAGGGGTGTGTATGTGTGTATGTGTGTAGGTGTTTTAGTTTCCTAGGGATGCTATAACAAATTGCCATATAATTAGTGACTGATTAGTCTTTTAAAAGAATAGCCTCTAGGGGAATAATTCTTTCCTCTCTTCGAGCTTCTGGTATTTTATTTTATTTTATTTTATTTTTTGCTTCTGGTATTTTAAAGCAATCTTTGGTGTTTCTTGGCTTGTGGCAGCGTACCTTTAATCTCTGCCTCCATCTTCACATGGTGGTCTTCTGTCTGTGTGTGTGTGACTCTTTGTTACTCTATGGACTGTCCTCCAGGCAAGAATACTGGAATGGGTTGCTGTGCCCTCTTCTAGGGGATCTTACCTCTGTATCTGTGTCCAAATTTCCTTTTTATAAGGATACCAGTCGTTGGATTAGAGCCCACCCTAATCAAGTATGACCTTATGTTACCTTGATTACATCTGCAGAGATCCTGTTTCCAAGTGAGGTCAAATTCACATGTTCCAATGGTTATAAATTTGGGGGGTGGGTAGTATTAAATGCATTGCAGAGCATATGGTTTCAGTTCTGTGTTCAGTCTGTGTGTGGCTAGATGCTTTTGGTTCTCAGTAGCCATGAAACAGTCTCATTGCTGAATGAAATGAAACATGAAACACAGTCTCATTGCTTTGCATGCATGTAGGATAAAAATCTCAGGCTCATCAGAGTTATTGACAACAGCATGGTATATTGTGGAAGGAATACCAGTATGGAAATCAAGATGCTTTGGTTCTAGTTTCTGTCCAGTTAGTCAGTCAGTTCGGTCGCTCAGTCATGTCTCACTCTTTGTGACCCCATAGATGGCAGCATGCCAGGCCTCCCTGTCCATCACCAACTCCCAAAGTTTACTCAGATTCATGTCCATTGAGTCTGTGATGCCATCCATCTCATCCTCTGTCGTCCCCTTCTCCTCCCGCCTTCAATCTTTCCCAGCATCAGGGTCTTTTCAAATGAGTCAGTTCTTCGCATCAGGTGATGGTGGAGAGTTCTGACAAAATGTGGTCCACTGGAGAAGGGAATGGCAAACCACTTCAGTTTTTCTTGCCTTGAGAACCCCATGAACAGTATGAAAAGGCAAAAAGATAGTTTCTGTCCTGCTGTTAACTATAATAGCTTGGAAAAGTTACGGTCTTCTCCAGCTATTAGTTTCTCAATGGGTAAAATGGGAGGTTTGGAAGAAGAGAAATGTATCTCTGAGGGCCTTTCTAGCTCTCAGGTTCTAATGTTCTGTAATTGTTGAGTGTCTGCTGTATACCATATTGGTATTAGTTTTGTTGGAGTGACAAAATTAAAGAGAATGCTTTAAGTGCTGATCTGATGTATTCTGATATGTGACTATAGCCTTATTTATGTTTTGTTTGCTTGAGTTAAAATCATTAATGAAGATATTGGATAAACATGTAATTAGTCCATTCTAGTCCATTCCATTCTCTCTGACTTACTATATTTTATTTTCCAGTCTGAATGTTGTATTTAGGATAGAGACATTCTTCAGGTCAGTTAATTCATTTAAAGTTAGAAAAATGTTTTGTTGTTGTACTCTCTCAGCTGAGTTCAGAAAATGAAATAATCTTTTCTGAAGCAAACAACCATGACTATGGATGTATTTGATTCCTTTTGTGATTCACAGTCTTCACTTTCTATGTAGTATTTATTTTTTTGATTTTTGGATGCTTGAAAACCTAGAAAATTTCTTTCCACTCCTCCCCAGCTACTCCTGCAATTCTGTAGGGAAAAAAGCAAGCAAGGAAGACCATGTGGAACACATTTTCCTTTTTAAAAATTTTCTTTATTTTTTATTGAAGTATAATTGACTTACAGTGTACTAGTGGAAAGTGATTAGTTGTTTATTCAGTTTCTTTGACCAGTATAGATCTATTCACATGATCTGTTTCTCCTTGTTTTTGCTTTGGCAGATTGTGTCTTTCAAGGAATTGGTCCATTTCTTCTAAGTTAGCAAATTTGTGGGCATAGAATTATTCAAATAGTTCTTTATTATCCTTGTACTATCTGTAGGATTGCTAGTGATGGCCCCTCTTTCATGTCTGATATTAGTAATTGACTTCTTCTCTCCTTTTCTCCCTAGGAAGCTTGGCTAGGAGTTTATTCATTTTATTGATCTTCTCAAAGAACCAGCTTTCAGTTTTGTTGATTTTCTTGTTTACCCTGTTTTCAATTTCACTGATTTCTGCTCTGATTTTTATTATTTATTTTCTGCTGCTTATTTTGAATTTAATTTTTTCTTTTCCTTGTTTCCTAAGGCAGGAACTTGAGTGATCAACTTTACTTTTTTTATTTAAATATATGCATCCAGTGTTATTTAAGTTTCTTTCTGAGAGAGAAAATGTAGTATGGTATTTGCTGTATCCCACAGATTTTTATGCTTTATTTTCATTTTTATTTAGTTAAAAAATTAAAAAAAAAATCCTCAGCACTTTGATTCATGTATTATTTATATATGTTGTTAATATCTACATACTTGGGGATTTTCTGGCTGTCTGCTGTTGTTAATTTCTAGCTTAATTTCATTGTGGTCTGAGACCATATTTCATTTGATAACTGTTCTTTTAAATTTGTTAAGGTGTATTTCCTAGCCCAGAATATAGTCTGCTTGGTGAATGTTCCCTCTGAGCTTGAGAAGAATGTATATTCTGCTGTTGTTGAATGAAGTAGTCTATAGATGTCAATTGTGTGCTATGTTCAGGTTTGTCTAACTCTTTGCAAGACCATGGACTATAGCCCACCAGGCTCCTCTGTCTATGGAATTTTCCAGGCAAGAATGCTGGAGCAGGTTGCAGTTTACTCCAGGGGTTCTTCCCAACCCAGGCATTGAACCCACGTCTCTGTGTCTCCTGCATTGATAGGGGCATTCTTTACCACTGTGCCACCTGGGAAGCCTCTATGGATGTCAGTTAGATCCAGTTAATTGATGGTGCTATTCAGTTCTGTGATATTCTTACTGATTTTCAGCCTGTTGGTTCATTTACTGATAGCAGGATATTGAAATCTCCAGATATAATAGTGAATTTATGTTTTGTTTTTTTTTTTTTTTTTTGCAGTTCTACTAGTTTTTATCTCAAGTATTTAGTGCTGTTGTTAGCTGCATGAATATAAGGATAGTTATATCTTCTTGGAGAATCAACCCTCTATCATTATATACTGTCTCTCCTTATTCTGTAAATCTTCTTTGCTTTGAAATCAGCTGTTTTCTTTTGGTTAGTGTTAGCTTAGTATATCTTACTTTATCCCTTTTCCTTTAATATATCTATGCCTTTATAAGGGGGTTTTTGCAGACAACATATAGTTGGGTCTTGTCACTCTGAATTGGTGTATGTAGATCACTGACATTTAAAGTAATTATTGATATACTTGTTAGTATTTACCATATTTTAAGTGTTTCTATTCCTTGCTCTAGTTCTTAGTTTCTGGGTTTTTTTTTTTTTTTTTTTTTTTTCCCTCTTTATTTTATCTTATTTTTTTTTGGCCTTCCACTCTGTTTCTGCTCTCTTTTGTTTTAACTGAGCATTTTATATGGTTCCATTTTCTATCCTGTATATCATTATATTTCTTAAGAAACTTTTTTGAATGGTTGCCTCTGAGTTAACATTTTAAACATTTCTAGGTAATCCAAGTTCATTTTCAAATAATACTATACTACTTCATGGATACACAAGTACTTTAGCTGCTGCTGCTGCTGCTAAGTCACTTCAGTCGTGTCCGCCTCTGTGTGACCCCATAGACGGCAGCCCACCAGGCTCCCCCGTCCCTGAGATTCTCCAGGCAAGAACACTGGAGTGGGTTTGCCATTTCCTTCTCCAATGCATGAAAGTGAAACGTGAAAGTGAAGTCGCTTAGTCGTGTCTGACTCTTAGTGACCCCATGAATTGCACCCTACCAGGCTCCTCCGTCCATGGGATTTTCTAGGCAAGAGTACTGGAGTGGGGTGCCATTGGCTTCACCTTAGAGTATTCTCAATTCATTTCTCCCATCCTTTATAGCATTTCTGTCATTCATTTAAGTTTTCTATAAGCTGTGATCACAAAATACATGGTTTTGAACACATTATTTGTTAGATTAAGAATAAGAAAAATGAGTTTTAATTTTGCCTTTATATATTTCTTTTCTTATGCTCATCATTTCTTTATGTAATCCATGTTTCTTACCAGTATATAATTTCTGTCTGAAGAACTTGTTTTTACATTTCTTGCAAGGCAGATCAGTAGGTTTTCAGTTTTCTCAATTTTTGTCTGAGAAAGTTGTTTTCTTCCCCCCACCCACTTTTGACAGAAAGTTTTGTTGGATACAGAATTCTTGGTTGGTGTTTATTTCACTCATTTTGTTTGCATGGTGTCTGAAGAGAAAGTTAAATGTAATTCTTATTTTGCTTCTTTCTAGATAAGGTTTATTTTTTTTTTCCTCTCTTTGTTTTTTTCTCTTTTTTGTTGATTTACTCATCTGTTCTTCTGTAGTTTTAATATGATATCTTAGGTGTAAGTATTTTAGTATTTGTCCTCTTTGGTGTACACTGAGCTTCCCGGATCTGGTTTGGTGTTTGTTACTAAAAACATTTTTGTTTTCTGTTACATTGTTGTTGATTTGTAACATTTGCTATTGATCTTTTCTTAGAGTTTCCATGTTCTGCTTTTATTACCCATTTGTTCTTACATGTTGTTCACTTTTTCCATTAGAGCCCTTTGCATATTTACCATAGCTTTTTTTACCCATTGCTATTTCTAAAACCTCTGCTGTATGAGTCTGGTTTTGAGGCATGCTTTGTTTTTTCAGATTGTGTTTTGTCGCCTTTACAATGCTTTGTAATTTTTTGTTGCTATCCAAACATGGTATATTAGATAAAAAAGAGGAGGTAAATAGATCTTTAGTGTGAGGTTTTATGTTTATCTGACTAGGATGCCATGCTGTGCATAGATGTTCAGTTGTGTCCGACTCTTAGCTGTGTCTGACTCTTTGCAACCTGATGGACTGTAGCCTGCCAGGCTCCTCTGTCCATGAGATTTTCCAGGCAAGAATATTGGAATGGGTTTCCATATACTCTTGGGATCTTCCTGATCCAGGAATCCAACCCTTGTCTCCTGCATTGGCAGGTGAATTCTTTACCACTGAGCCACCTGGGAAGCCTGTATTTGGTGTCAGAGGCTAACATTTCTCACAGTGTCCTTATTTTGGCTTGCTGTTTTGTCTTTGGGTTATGTAGAGAATCTTTAAATGGGGTGTCAGACTTTGAAATTCTTTTTACCTGTAATGCTCTGTTATTGTATAGCGTTGTATTGATATGGAGGTAAGGTGGTTGGGAGTTCTGTGGTATTGTGATTAGGTCTCAGTTTTTTAAACCTGATTTGTGTGTCTCTTCTGTTGTTTGAAGGCTGGAGGGAGCTGGAATTAGGTAAGGTACTTCCTGGTCAGCTAGTTTCTGTTGAAATAATTTTCTTTTCAGACTGTCCTTTTTAAGAAGAACAGAAAGCTTTGGGTATATTTTAAGAATTATTATGTCTCCCTTCCCCCTGCTGGAAATACAGAAAATTTTCTCAGATTATCACAGTTGAGAACCTGGGTAGGGCTCCTGGAGGTAAAACTCGAGAAATTGTTGGGGCCTTTCAAAGACTGAGTTCTCTCACAGTTTTTCATTCTAAGCTAGTCTACACTGACTCTCCAGCAGTTTGTCATTTGCTGTTTAAAGTGTTCCTACTCATACTGGCTCCAGCTGAAGATTTATCTTCCCAGGCTTTGCTTCTTGCACAGTGTGATTTTCTGTATCTACCTGTCTCTGTAGTTTTCAGGGTAGAGGTTTGCCCTCTGGCTTCAATTCCCTGATTAATTTAAGAAGAGTGGTTGATTTTCATTTTCTGTCTTCAGCTTTTTTATTGCTATAAGGACAAGTGTGATGAATTTCAAGTTCTTTACATGTTGGACCTGATTGAAGGTTATTTTTGAATCTTTTTGACAATTTAGTAATGGTAAAGACCTGGTACAATACTCTGTCTGATTTGGCAGTATTACTCATTTGGAATGTGATTTCCTTCTGGAATCAGGTTTGCACATTTTGAGATCATGCATTGTAATTTACAAGGATGAATAAAGAACTTTTCCTGAGGGAAGTTAATATTAGGACTGATTTTCGTTATTGGTAAGATGGCTCATTCTGAGCCCATTTACTGTTACTCTGCAAATTTGGTTTGGGGGCAACAGCAGCTCTCTTTGCAAGCGTGGTTTGGGGGCAATAGCAGCCTTTGTTTCCTGTGTTGATAGAGTTTCATTTTTATACCTTACAAAAAATATATCTGATTTTACAGTCTGTTTCAGAATAAGATCATGTCAAGTTTCACCAGTTTGCACTCTGATAACTATACTGATGATTCTAAGAGTGGTTATTAAAACCTTGTACTGATATTTTTGTATTTATGGAACCAATTAATTGGATGACCTATTTATGTTGGGTGTCTTAATTTAATTAGATTTCCCACTAATTATTTTTATGAGTGGAATAAGGTAATGTTAATCCTTAAATATTCTCTGATGTGGTAAAAAACTTAATGTACATCTTGTGTATTAGATATCTTGGTAGAAATTGAGATATAAAAAGAAATTGGTTTAAATTATACATAAAATGTAGTTTATTTTCTTTTGCAAAACCTTCATATTAAAAAACTACTCTGTTAGAGAAAATTTAGACAACTTTTTCTTAAAGTAAGGGAATCACTTTTAATCCCACTAGTGTAACATGGTTGTAGTTACAGGTGGATGTATGTGCCTTCTAGTACTTTTTTGTATATAGACTTTTTTACATAGTTGTGATGACAATTTATTTTTAAATGTGTGCTTTTCTTTTTGTAGTTAGTAGTACACTCTCTCATTCTGCATCATTGTGTTGTGTTTCAAAAATTAGATTGATCAGACTGACAGTTTATTGTACCTATCGCTGTCATGAACTGTATGTGCATTTAGCTTTTCCATGGTTTAGCTTTTCTCTTTGCTATTTCCTTGCCTGGATTTTCAGAAGTCTCAGTTTCTCTTTCAGTTTCTCTCTCTTTCTTTTAAGGAGTATTTTATATATTTCACGTTCTCTCCCAGAGTGCTAATTGGTTTTTACTGGATCCTGAAAAATGGATTTTTTTCCTCATATGATCCAAAAACAATGCTTTCAGACTTACACTGCCACAGTGATTCACACAGTTTTGTTCTAAAAAGTTGAAGATTTCCAACCAGATGATAAAATGATCTAGATATGTCAAATTTGGTATTCTAGACGCTCACCTTTAGGATGTATTAATAAATTGTCTTTATTTAAATATTTAATATTTTACAAATTGAATTTTTTCTTTCCTCATATTTATGGGTTTAATATGATTTATATGTCAGGATTCCTTATTAGATTTTCTGTGGTCTTTTGACTTTTCCTCTGTCCTGTCATTTGTGCTTAGAGCTCAGTTGGGTCTAGTCATTTGAATGGAAAGTCAGTACTCAAGAGAAACTTATAGAACCTTCTGCTGTGTCTGATGATTCTGAACCTACCTAATTCTTTATGCACAATCTTTAGCAGCTTCTCAGCAACCATTAGTTAATTTTCATTGTAAATTATACACTAGATTATTGAGTGTTTTTTAAATGGGAAAATTGTTAATTGAACTTTTACTCTCTTGAGTGCCCAAGACACCCGCATGGATAAGATACAAATTAAAGTCTTGAGGAGGCAAAAGTCCAAAGGAAAGATATAATGCTCTGCAATTGTGCCAAACAGGGAACTATGCTCATATAAAAGATGCTTTGTGAACATAGGGAGGGAGTAATGCTGTCCCCAGAGTGGAAAAGTAAGGAATTTGAGAATGACACCTGAAGGAGGTGACAGTTGAGTTATGGGCAGAGATATTTTTAAAGCTGAAATTCAAATATCTGTTCTCCAAAATGTCTTCAACTCTAGACTTCCCTGGTGAAATTACAGTGTACCATAGCATTCAGTTACAGATCTATACGAAGAGAAGTACTGCTTCCAGTAAGGACCCTGGTATTTTGCGTGGTTCAGGGTCAACAAGCCAGAGTTATATTTTCCTTGGCATATTATGCTTACTAGTAATATTGCTGTGGCTGCTACACTACTGCCCCTTCCGCGGCTGTCTGCTCCTGTCACTGCCGTGCTGATTCTACGGCCAGTGCTCCCGCGCCTCCTGTTCCTTCTGCTGCACCGCCGCCGCTGCCTCTGCTACTGCTTTACCAAGTGATGTTGTTTTCAGCAGGGGCAACTTTATGCTCCTTGCAGATTTAAGATGGGAGATTAGATCATGTTTTAGGTACAGCTTTCAAGAGAAAAAAGGGATTGTTTTCACAAAAACTTAAAATTACCCCCATTTTCAAGAAGTATTCTGGTAACTTCAAGTTTTATGAATGGTTATCCTGTGTTTCCCCTTTCTTTATGTTTCTTGGTAAGTATTACTTTATGCATGATAGTATGCTTGAACTTTTAATGATTAGATTTATTCAAAATAAAAATCAACCTGAATGTGAAGCATTTCTCTAGTTAAATGTATGCTTTTGTTGTTGTTATTGTTATTATTCCTGGGGATTCTGATTACTTCTCTGAGCATTCAGGTCAACCAGGGTATTTCTAAGGTGAGTTCTAGGGTGTTTGTAGTGAGAGTTGTAGGTGTTTGTAGGGTGAGTTCTAGAATTTCTGTAGAGAGTATAAGCTATGTAGTAAGGCAGGTGTGGTCTGATTCCTGATTTGGATTTGCTGGCTGTGCTTGGATAGTTAAATTAGATGCTGAATTTCCAAATTTGTAAGATGTCGATAAATAATAATACAGAGTCTTTAGCACAGTGCCTGGCACATGCATGAAGTAATGACTCCATCAATGTTAACTATTATTATTGTTAACTGAATAGGCATTCCTTAAGTTTCAAGCCTCAAACGTATGGACCTTGGAGAATATAAATATTAATATCTTGGGGCCGCTTCAAGCCAAGACTAAATTTTAGGAAGCACCTTTTTATTTATTCATAAAGAGTGGTTTTTTTATTATTTTTTTTTCATTTTTAAACTTTAGCAAAATATGTAAGATAATTGTTTTTATTTCTTTGCATATATATTTTTATAGAGAAGATTGCTTATAGAATGACCAGTTCTCCTGTGCCTTTCTGACCTAAAGCTAATCTAGTGTCTACAGATTTTGTCAAAAACTTATCAAAGAACCTTAATATTGTAAAACAGTAGTATAGAACACTTCGCCCAGTACAGAAGAACAGGCTCTTGGTTTATGTTTAAATTCTGGCATAGGATGAGACCACAGGTTGTATAGGTTTCCCTGTGATGTGTGTGTGTATGTGCTAAGTTGCTTCAGTTGTGTCCAACTCTTCATGACGCCATGGACCATAGACTGCTAGGCTTCTCTGTCCATGGGATTCTCCAGGCAAGAATACTGGAGTGGGTTGCCATCCCCTCCTCCAGGGGGATCTTCCTGGACCAGAAATCAAACTTGCATCTCTTATGACTCCTGCATTGGCAGGCGGGTTCTTTACCAATAACCCCACCTGGGGAGCCCCTTCCTGTGATGTAGGTATTATATTATAGCAAGAGCTGATGAGAGAACCTTTTCACAGCTTCTAGTCTGTGTAAGTTGACTCACTTGGGATAAGTTAGAGTAATCTGTACTGTGTTGCCAAACTGTAGGGAGAGATGTCTTTTTTTTTTTTTTTAAGTTCTTTATTTAAAAAGTACCTTACTTTAGGTGTTATCAGTGATACCCGATGAAGGCAGCAGAAAAGTCAAGAGACAAATGTAGTCAAATCTAGATTCTATCTCCTATAATCTTTTTAGTCAGGAGTTCTAGGTTCTAGAACCAGGTTTGTAAAATATTGAGGGACCTTCAAAGGGAGCCCACTGATAGTCAGATGATTGATATCTTTTTCTTTGTCTTTCTTTCTTGGGCAGTGGAGGATGGAAATGCATTCAGAGTCACGAAACCTTTTTTGGTATGATTAATGTTCTGAAAAGAAATATTCCACCTTCCACCCAGATAGTGTTTCTCTTGGATACTTATATTTTTAGAACAATTATGATACTGTGTTTTTAAGTTCTGAGTTCCTGACTTGGAATATTGTATAGACAGTTGCAGAATAGGTAAGTCTTACTTAAAAAGTATTTATTACTTCCTGTGCCACCAAATAGTACTAGTGCCTCATAATACAGATACATACTTAAAAATCCTAGGAGAGTTATCTTTTGGTGATAGTTTAATTTATTGTATACACTGTGTAGTTTTGAGGTTTTAAGAAAGTGCTATGTTTTAAAATGAGAAAGGAGATGGCTTAAAAACAAGTTTCTTTTAAACACCAGTAAATTACTTGACAGTTTAATTTATTGTGATTGAAAGGGTTTTTAGTTGATCTAATTTTAGATTCTAGAAAATGCTTTACAAAAATACCTGGTTAGTCACTTAGCACAGTGGTGGACTTTGCTGGCGGTCCAGTGGTTAAGACTGCACTTCCACTGCAAGGGGCATGGATTGGATCCCCAATCGGGGAAGTTCTACATGCTTCGGGGTACAGCCAAAAGAAATTAATACAGTGGCATTTTTCATACATATTGTTAAAAATCAGAATTTGTAGAGTGATAGTGTTATACAGTGACACTTTATCAAGGAGACTGTATTACTAGGCAGCGTCAGATAAGCTTTTCCTGATCACTCAGACTAAATATCTTGTAACTTTTTGTCATATTATCTTATGTATAACACTCTTGTTTCCCTTGTGTATATATGTATGTGTGTGTGTGTGTGTGTATTTGTATTTAGTGATTATTTTCATGCTGGAATGAAAATTCAATGAGAAACCATTTCTTCTTTTTCTTGAAAACCTTTATTAAGTGCCTAAATGCACATAGTCTGAACTATGTATGTGCAGTTTAAGGCCTGAGAGCTTGGCTGAAGCCAGGAAAACTGTTGGCTTTTATCCTGTTTGCAGAGCATCTACTGTTCATAGTTGGGTCAGTCCTATGGCATGCAAAGGAGAAGATAAATATCCCAGAGCAAAATTATGCTGAAGTGGATTAATACTGGGGGTATGGACACTGAGCCATCCCTTCTAGTTAATCCCTTAGGATATAACCTGAGCACCTAAATTATAGCTTCTGACTCATAGTGGGTGGTCAATATGTATTTGCTGGTGGATAGAGGATTTTCCTTTCTCTCTCTTTTTTTTTTTTGAGGGAGGAGTAGCAGGATCAGATTTGAGTGCAGTGTAAATAACTTGAATTCATTTTCGTAAAGACTGTGCCAGGAAAATATTTCTGCTTACTAAAGAATACATTTAACAATTGAAAAATGAGGAATTAAGAACTCCTTAGTTTTAAGGCTTGCTGATTTTCATCATTGTAACTCTTAAAGGAAAATATAAATTGTGATAATTAAATTGAGAATTCAAGAGAAATTTTGGTTGATGAAGTGATAATACATTTGTGATAAAAGTTATAAATACAATTAAAATTTTAGAAAAACTTGAATGCCATGAAATCACTAAAAAAAAAAAATTGAAGGAAAAATCTCTGAAACAGACCTTTATTCTAGAATCTGGAGATAAAAAGAAGTATAAAGTAGACTTTAGATAGAATAAAGATTGCCAGAGCAGGCCAATCTGAGGCTAAATATTGTCAGCCAGGAAAAATGCCCTAGAACAGATGTTAGATGGAGGAACCCAGAAGTAAAACCTACAAGTTGCTGTTGAATTAGATTATGTTGGATCCATCATGGACTGTCCTTGTTCAGTGCAATCTTCTATGTCCAACACAGTGTCTGGCGCTTAGTATTCTCTGCATAAAAATTTTTCCTGAGAACTGCATTAATATGTAGGTAGTAAATTCCTGAGAGCTGATTTCAGACATTTTAGAAGTATCTTTAATGCCAGATTGTGGTAGGTTTTTAGCTATATATAATTTTTTAAAAATTCTTTTAACCTTTTAGGGCAGAGGATCGGAACTTATGCCTATGGCTCTTGCTAATACAGTTGACCCTTGAACAATGCAGGGGTCAGCAGCACTGACTGTCCCAAGATAAACCTAAATTGTCTGTCAGATACTAAGACTACACATCAAAAATGAAAAGATAATATGAAAAAGAAATTCATATTTACTTAAAGTTATAACAGTTCATGTACTGATAACAAGGAGGTATCAATATGATTGCTTTATTATAGCTTGGTATAATTGATATGATTGCTTTGTAGTAGCTTAACCTTACACTAATGAATGAATCATTATAAAATTTTTATGACATGCAGTGTTTCAGTCATATTCATAATACAGTATTAGAAACATTGTTACATTAAAAACATCCCACTTACTTGTGATGGTAAGCAGTTTCTCCAATTATGAGAAAGTGTTTTGCTCTATGGTAATATAATTCTTTGAAAGTAAAGTTATAAAACAGTAAGAAAACTAACGCATTATTAATTTTGAATACCACTTACCTTATGCCTATATAAGAACAGGCTATCCACTTCAAGGCTATCCACTTCATTGCAAGTTTTGCATATGATGTTCTACCCAGTAAATACTTAGGTGATGATGATACAAAAAAATCTCATACAGTTCTTGCCGTGTAGTTACTAAATTTTTCAAAGGAAGACCATACATATGCATTAGATGAGTTTGTTAACTGTATGGCATAATTAGCATTTACTATTTAAGTGGAAGTGGATCATACATAAGAAAGGTCTTCATCCTTGTCTTCACATTGAGTAGGCTGATGAGGAAGAGGAAGATAAGAAGTTAGTCTTGCTGTCTCAGGGGAGGCAGAGGTGGAGGAGGTAGAAGGGGAGCATGAGTGGCAGGCACTTGGTATAACTTTATGGAAATATTTCATAATTTCTGTCTTTTTTGCTTTTTCATTTTTCTGAAACTTTCTATATGGTACCCATCTTTCTACCATTTGGGGAAGATTCCCCTGGAGAAGGGAATGGCTACCTGCTGCAGTATTCTGGCCTGAGAATTCCATGGACAGTATAGTCCATGGGGTTGCAAAGAGTTGGACATGACTGAGAGACTTTCACTTTTCCTACCATTTGCTTAATTTAAGTTCCTGTATCATAAAAGGGTCCATGTTGTAAAAAAGAAGTCAAAAGCAGTCTTGAATAATCAGACCTTATCTGCCAGACATTAGATTGTGTCTAATGTCAGTTTGTTTTCTGGCACTCATTCTTCTATCTCCCTTTTTAATTGGAGTGTAGTCTATTTACACTGTTGTGTGAGTTTCTGGTGTACAGCAAAGTGATTCAGTTTTATATATGTATTCTTTTTCGTATTCTTTTCAATTATGGTTTATTATAAGATATTGAATATAGTTCCCTATGCTGTACAGTAGGACATTGTTTATTTTATATATAGTTTTTTGTATCTGCTAATTTCAAACTCCTGATTTGTACCCCCCCCCATTCTTCTTTGGTAGCCATAAGTTTGTTTTCTTTTTCTGTGAGTCTGTTTTGTAAATTATTACTTTTGTGTCATATTTTAGATTCCACATATAAGTGATGTCATGTGATATCTGTCTTTCTATCTAACTTCACTCAGTAATATAATCTCTACGTCCATCCCGATTGCTGCCAATGCCATTTTTTTCATTCTTTTTTATGGCTGTGTAGTACATTGTGTACGGGCTTCCCTGGTAGCTCAGCAGTAAAGAATCCACCTGCAAGGCAGGAGACACACAGAGATGCGGGTTGATCCCTGGGTCAGGAAGATCTCCTGGAGAAGAGAATGGCAACCCACTGCAGTATTCTTGCCAACAAAATCCCGTGGACAAAGGAACTTACTTGATGGGCCACAGTCCATAGGGTCGCCAAGAGTTAGACATGACTGAAGCGACTAAGCATGCACATATATTTATACTACTTCTTCCTTATTCATTCATCTGTTGATGGATATTTGGGTTACCTCCATGTCTTGGCTATTGTAAATGGTGCTGCTGTGAACTTTGGAGTGCACATGTTTTCAAATTAGAGTTTTCTCTAGACATATGCCCAGAAGTGGGATTGCTGGATCATATGGCAATTCTGTTTTTTAGTTTTCTGAGGAACCTCTCTGTACTGTTCTTTATAGTGGCTGAGCCAAGTTACATTCCCACCAACAGTGTAGGAGAGTTTCATTTCCTCCATACCATCTCCAACATTTATTATCTGTTGACTTTTTGATGATAGCTATTCTGACTAATGTGAGGTGATGCCTCATTGAAGTTTTAATTGGCATTTCTTTAATAATTAGCAATGTTGAGCACCTTTTCATATACCTGTTGGCCCCCTGTATATCTTCTTTGGAGAAGTATCTGATTAGGTCTTCTGCCTTTGATTGGATTGCTACTGCTGTTGTTTTTGTTACTGAGTTGTATGAGCAGTTATTTGTATATCTTGGAAATTAGGTCCTTGTTGGTCACATTGCAAATATTTTCTCCCAATTTGTAGGTTGTTTTATTTATGGTTTCTTTTGCAGTGCAAAAACTTATAAGTTTGGTTATGTCCCATTTGTTAATTTTTTGCTTTTATTTCTGTTGCCTTCGGAGACTTATCTGAGAAAATGGTATTATGATTTATGCTAGAGAATGTTTTGCCTATGTTTTCTTCTAGGAGTTTTATGGTGTCATGTCTTGTATTTAAATCTTTAAGCCATTTTGAGTTTGTTTTTGTGTATGGTTTGAGGGAGTGTTCTAACTTCATTGATTTACATGTAGCTGTCCAGCTTTCCTAAACCCATTTACTGAAGAGACTATCTTTTCTCCATTGTATATTCTTGCCTCCTTTGTCACAGATTAACTGCCCATGGGTATATGGCTTTATTTCTGGGCTCTCTAGTCTGTCCACTGATCCGTATATCTATTTTTTGTTCAGTACCATACTGTTTTGATTACTGTAGCTTAGTAGTATTGTCTGAAGTTTCGGGAGGGTTATGCCTCTAGCTTTGTTTTCTTTTTTTCAGGATTGCTTTTACCATTCTGGGTCGTTTATGGTACTGTATAAGTTTCAGGATTATTTGTTCTAGTTCTGTGAAAAATATGATAGGTAATTTGGTAAGGATTGCATTAAGGTTGTAGATTGCTTTGAGCAGTATTCTAGTCTTCTATGTCTTCTTCCTCATTGTCTGGCACTGATTCAGAAACACTCTTCTCCATCAAGTCATGTTCTTATTAATTGCTCTTGTTTTGTATCTATAAGCTCTTGAATTTCTCCAAAATCCTTATCTTGAAACTCTTTTACCCCCAAACTTTTTTTTTGCCATCTCTTTCATGATCTCTCAGAATTGCTTTGAGTCCTTGATTGCTCAAGAGTCCTTGATTGGCTCTGTCTTAAATTCTGTGAAGTCATGTAACATCTGGACACAGTTTTCTCCAGGAGGAATTTGTTTTGGGTTTAATGGCTTTTTCTGTAACAATGATAGCATTTTCAGTGGTGTAATCCTTTCAGACTTTCATGATCTGTTGGGTTCTCTTCTATAGCTTTGACAGTCCTTTCCATAGAGTCCCGCATGTTATGAGCCTTAAAGGTCTTTACTAGAGAGGCATTTGGAGGCAAGTGGACCATTTTGACACCTTTGGTGTTGAACTGATGGGGTTCTCGGTGGCCACGTGAACATTGCCCAATATCAAAATAACTTTAAAAGTCAATCACTTACTGGTAAAGTACTCCCTGACTTCAGGGACAAAACATCAATGGAACTGGCATTAAATTCTCTAGTTTTAGGGCCTTTACCTTTCTTTTGCTTTAAGTTGTCATATAATGACTTTGATTTTTATCTAATCATATTTCATTCTATAGATATGCCTTTCTTATAGCAATCCTGTACCCAAATAAAAGCTGCATTTTCAATATGTGATAAAAAGGTATTTTGCAAAAAGTGCAAAGTTTTTACACCTGCTGGCTTTATTGCAGTGATGACTTCATGAATTTTCTTTTCTTTTTACAATGGTCCTCACAGTGGATTCATTTATCTTGAAATGGCAATCATTGGCAGCTGCAGACTTCAATCTATGGGGCATATTGGGCAATTCAACTTTTTCTGTAATGTTATGACTTTGCTTCTTGGGAGTACTTCTAGCATCACAAGTGGCACTTATTGTATGAGTCCCATGTTGTTATTCTAAGTTTATGGTATTGTACTGAACATAATAAAAAATATGTGGAAACCAGGAGACATCACTTTTTACTAGAATGTATAATTTACTGGAGAGACAAACTGCTCATGCAGAGGTGGTTAGCATCATATGGCATTTTAAGCAGATAACTCACAACACTTGAACTCATCACAGTGGCAATAGGAGGTGACTCTAAAATTATAGTAATACAGTATGTACTATGGTTAATTTTATACAGTTATGCTTTACGACTGTGTCTTTGTATTTGTTTGCATTTTCCTCAACTGGGAAAGTCACCACGTACAGTCTGTGTGTGCCTAAGTTTTGATAAATTTTAACTTTTTATATTGAATTTGTGCATATTTTATAGTCATAAATTACAAAATAGATTTGGATTTCCACATATTTTAGGTATTCATACCTAAATTTTTCTTAATTTTTTAAAATATTTCTAGGCTACATAGTTCATCTATGAGTTTTTTCAAATTGTCGCAAATCTCCAGAAACTTTTTCAATATTATTTATTGAAAAAATCTGTGTAAGTGTAATGTTGTTCAAGGGTCAACTGTAATATGCTTTTAATTGTTTGCTGCTTTGTTCTTATCTGTAGCTGGACCCTTATTTTCATGAAAGTTAGAGGGCAGGCCTCCCTGGTTTTTTGAGTTCTGGTAGCCAGAATTTAAGTCTATGACCAGTGCACTAATACCAGGATAGAAAATCTTGTATTTATTTTGTTAGATCTTAGTAAATAAAGTTCCACTGGATTTAATTGCCCTGCTAAAGATATCTGTATTACTTAGTTATATAAAGTCATGACGATTGAATAAAGCGGTGAAGAATGAGTCATCAAAGCTTTTCTCTTGTAGTTACTGTTTTCAAACTTGTGTGTGTGTTGGTAGCAAATGAAAAATCACTTAGTCCTCGATGGACTTGAGAAAACACCTGGAATCTTAAATTGTTTGTGTCTTCATGGAGTAAAAGAGGTTGATTAAATTGCCCTTTCACAAGTGTAAATAAGAAAAGGATTTAGTCTAGATTTTCTTCTAAGCTTCTGTTTCATTTACAGTTTTTTTAATACTCCCTTCATTTTAATACATCCTAAAAATCAATGAGTATACTTAATATGTTAATGTGCCCCTCCACCCAAAAAGCTACATTAAATCAGTGTGGTGCTTTTAATCAGGAATATAATATTAATTTGTTGTTGTTGAGTTGCTCAGTTGTGTCTTACTCATTGCTATCCCATGGAAGCAGAACGCCAGTCTTCCCTGTCCATCACCATCTCCCAGAGCTTGCTCAAACTCATATCCATTGAGTTGGTGATGCCATCCAGCTATCTCATCCTCTGTCATCCCCTTCTCCTGTCTATCACCATCTCCCAGAGCTTGCTCAAACTCATATCCATTGAGTTGGTGACGCCATCCAGCTATCTCATCCTCTGTCATCCCCTTCTCCTCCTGCCTTCTGTCTTTCCCAGCATCAGGGTCTTTTCCAATGAGTCGGCCCTTTGCATCTGGTGACCAGAGTATTGGAATTTCAGCATCAGTCCTTCCAGTGAATATTCAGAGTTCATTTCCTTTAGGATTGACTGGTTTGATCTCCTCACTGTCCAAGGGAGTCTCAAGAGTCTTTTCTAACGCAACAGTTTGAAAGCATCAAATCTTACGATATTAATAGTTTAATGTATGTCAACTAAAACAATCTTCCCTGAGGGGGAGGGCGTTGAAGTTTACCACATAGTGATTATGCTTATGAAAGAATAAATAAGAGATTAATCCTGTTATCAATGCCTGTTCTAATTAAAACCAAAGTATACATATTAGTAAGAGATATAGTAAATACTAGATTAAACCATTTTAATAAGAACAAAAAGAATAAACATAAGTTAAGGCTAAGGTACTGCCAGAGGTGGGATTGTTTAATAGGTCCAGGCTGTGAGTGCTATAAGAGGATTATGTGAGTTCTGCACATTATTTGTCCTGTAAGAGGTAGTCAGTACATAATGAGTGATAAGTAACTGCTAGTTTATTAGCGGAGGGATTTCAGAGAATGTCTGGGAAGGAACAGAGGAACAGGAAACAGAGGGTTGTTTGAGCTGTTAATTGCCAGGAACCAGAGATTATGTAAACAAGTGCTATCTAATATGGTAGCCAATAGCCACATGTGGCTGTTTAAATTTTGAAAGTTAAAAATTTAATTTTTTAGTTTCACTAGCCATATTTCAAGTGCTCTGTGGCCACTATAGCTAGTGGTATATATATTCAATACTATATTGAAAAAAAATATATATCGAACACTTCCTCATTGTAGATATAGCTGATATAGACATTTTCTCAAAGATTTTAATGATCCAGATAATTTTTAAGAAAAGATTTTTAGGATTTTTTAGTTTAATATTTGTACTGTGAAATTTATTTTGATTTTTCAGTTTTATCATGGATACTCCACTAATTTTTAATTGTTATTTTGTGTTTTTAAATGTTATTTTAATCTAATTTTGAGAATAGCTCCCATTTATGATATAAATTAATGGAAAAATTTGAAATAGTAACTGGAACTTGTCCTTCCAGTTAATGAAAAGCATCAATTCTGTTAAGTAAGGTAATGAATAGAATAGTGAAAATTCCTTTTAAGGTTTTTACTGTCAGTATTTTAGGAATATGGAACTTTTAAAAATCACTTCTAGTTCTTTTGGTTAAACATGATAATGTATTTTTCAGTATAGTGCCAGGCGTACAAAAGTTTCTGACTAGGTGTTAGTTCTTTCAATACATGCATTCGTTCACTGGGTCATGGTTCCAAAACCAGATGATCATAAGAATTCCCTGAGAAGCTTTTTTAAAATACAGATATCCATGACACATGGCCTATGTATTATATATAGCATGTGTAATAGTATACAAAAGGATTTTGTATAATTTTTCTTTAGCATTAACTCCTTGAGAGAGAATTGTTGGTTCAAAAGATTTAATTATTTGCGATTCTTGATTCACAGAAACAAATATCCTTCAGAAAGTTACAAACTTTCCCTCACATTTTCTCTACACTAGGTGTTATTAAACTTTTAAGATTTCTCAGTGGATGAAAAGGATCTCTTATTTTAGTCTGTATTTCTTTGTCTATGAGTGAGAATCAACATTTCTCATAAGTTTTTTTTAAATGGATTTTTCTTTATCCCTCCTCCTTTTTAAAAAATATTTTGGTGAATTGTCTGTTTTTTATATCTGTTTTCTCATAAACCTAAAATTCTTAGCTTTGATAAACAGTAAATTGAATGATAGGGCTTAGAAGGCAACACCTAAAAATAAGAACTGCCGTCTGGAAGATGAGGTGATTTAGATTACTATGCAAATATGGCCATGATGTTAAATCTGTCACATAGCTACAGGATTCTTTTACATATTTCGATCTATTCTCTCATAAATGATGTTTCGGGAGTGATTCAGTGTGAGTGTGGGGGAATTGGATTAAAATTTTCTAGTATGAAGAAATCAGATACTTTGCTACTATCATTTGAAAACTGATCATTACAGTTGGTTCTGGGTGGTATTGGAATTAGTTTGAAACCATGTCCTTAATAATGCCATCTGACAAAACTATTTGTTTTACTTTCTTGCCAATGTATAAATAGGATTACAACAGAATCCCCTTAATTTTGGGACTGTTTATCTTTGTGTCCCTAGTGGCTTATAGTATCTGGCCCTTCAAAAGAAAACTCATTTACTTTAGTCACTACACTTCTGATACCAGATATGTGCGTTTTCCACAGCAAGAAATTCTGTAATTCTCTAAGAATACCAACTGAGAGTTAGTACAGACTCCACAGATTAAGGGCTCAGTCCCACAAGACTACCCTTACTTCAGGTATCAGTTGTGAGTAGTGGGTGCCCAGGTTACCTGTACTTTTGTTTGACTTGACTATAAATTGGGAGGGGGGAGACTCCTGCAATCTCCTCAGGTTTGATAACTTGCTGTCATGGTTCACAGAACTCAGGGAAACATGTTTGCTAGTTTATTTTAGAGGATATAGTAAAAGATAAAGATGAATAGCCAGATGATGAAGTACATAGGACTAGGTCTGGGATGGGTGTGCCCCCTCCCAGTACATGGATGTGTTCACCAGTTTGGAAGCTCTCCAGACCTATAGTTTATGGATTTTTTTATGGAGATGTCATCATGTAGATGTGATGGATTATTAACTCAATGTCCAGCCCCTCTCTTCTCCATGGAGGATAGGAGGTAGAGCTGAAAGTTCCAAGCTGCTAATCATGACATGGTCTTTCTGGTCACCAGCCTCCATCCTGAAGCTATCCAGGAGCCCACCAAGAGTAGCCTTATTAAAATAAAAGAAATTCCAAGGGACTCAGGAGTTCTGTGTAAGATGCTTCTATCACCCCCCTCACTCATATAATTATTAGGATTTTGGGAGTGCTGTGTCAGAAACTAGAGTCAAAGACTCTATCAGGAAAAAAAATTGCTCCTATCACCCATGTTACTCAAGCAATTATAAGGGTTTTAGAGCTCTGTATTAGGAACCAGAGACAGAGACCTATGAATATGTTTCTTATTATGGCGCACCATGATTGGGGGGGTTTAAGAATGCTTGTTGATGTGATTGCCTTTTTATCTGAACCTGCTTTTTCTACCTTACTATTATGGTAACATCTCCATTTTGGGACTAATAAAACTATAACAAAGTTTAGAAATAATCTCTGCTTTTCTCTTTTAAAATTATTTAAAATTTAAAAATCATGATAAAATAGACGTAGAACCTAAAATTTGCCATTTTAACCGTTTTAAAGTGTACAGTTCAGTGACATTGAGTAGATGTACATTCTTAATGCACTCATCACCACCAGTCGCCCATAGAACTTTTTTCATTTGCAAAGCTAGTACCGTTGGGTGGTAACTCCCCATTCCCCTACCCTCAACCCCTGTTAACCACCGTTCTACTTTCTGTTTCTGAATTTGACTACTCTGTGTTCCTCATATGAGTGAAATCATACAGTATTTATCTTTTTCTGACTAGCCTATTTCATTTAGTGTAGTGTCTTCGAGGTTCATCTGTGTTGTGCGAGGGTCAAAATTTCCTTCCCGTTTAAGCCTGAAAAATAATCCATTGTGCATGTTATACTGTATTCTGGTTATCAGTTTTTCTGTCAGTGGACACTTGGGTTGCTTCTGTCTTTTGATTATCATGAGTAATGCAGCTGTGAACATGGGTATACAGATATCTCTTTGAGACCCTGTATTTAATTCTTTTGGATATAAACCCGGAAGTGGAATTGTTGAGTCATATGGCTTACTCCTTGGAAGGAAAGTTATGACCAACCTAGACAGCATATTAAAAAGCAGACATTAGTATGCTGTAATGTTCTTTATCTTTCTGGCTTACTTCACTCTGTATATATATGCAAAACAGAAAAAGAGACACAGAAGTACAGAACAGACTTTTGAACTCTGTGGGAGAAGATAAGGGTGGGATGTTGCGAAAGAACAGCATGTATATTATCTATGGTGAAACAGGTCACCAGCCCAGGTGGGATGCATGAGACAAGTGCTCGAGCCTGGGGCACTGGGAAGACCCAGAGGAATCGGGTGGAGAGGGAGGTGGGAGGGGGGATCGAGATGGGGAATACGTGTAAATCTATTGCTGGTTCGTGTCAATGTATGACAAAACCCACTGAAAAAATAAATAAATAAAAAAAAAAAAAAAAAAAAAAAAAGCAGACATTACTTTGTCAACAAAGGTCCGTCTAGTCAAGGCTGTGGTTTTTCCAGTAGTCATGTATGGATGTAAGAGTTGGGCTATAAAGAAAGCTGAGCACCGAAGAATTGATGCTTTTGAACTGTGGTGTTGGAGAAGACTCTTGAGAGTCCCTTGGACTGCAAGGAGATCCAACCAGTCCATCCTAAAGGAGATCAGTCCTGGGTGTTCATTGGAAGGACTGAAACTCCAATACTTTGGCCACCTGATGCAGAGAGTTGACTCATTTGAAAAGACCCTGATGCTAGGAAAGATTGAGGGCAGGAGGAGAAGGGGACGACAGAGGATGAGATGGTTGGATGGCATCACTGACTCGATGGACATGAGTTTGTGTAAACTCCGGGAATTGGTGATGGACAGGAGGTCTGGTGTGCTGCCGTTCATGGGGTTGCAAAGAGTCGGACATGACTGAGCAACTGAACTGAACTGATGGTATACTGTTCTTAAGTTTTTGAGAAACCACCATAGTGTTTTTAATATTGGCTGCCCCATTTTATATTTTTACCAGCAGTGCACTGGGTTCTAATTTCTCTACATCCTCGCCAACACTTGTTTTCTGTTTTTCAATAATTACCATCTTAATGAGTGTGCTGCAGTATTTCATTATGGTTTTGATTTTTCATTTCCATAATGACTAGTGATATTGAGCATATTTTCATGTACTTATTGGCCATTTGTACATCATCTTTGGAGAAACATCTATTCAAGCAAATCCTTTGCCCATTTTTTGTTTTAGGAATTTTCTTTACGTGTTGGATATTAATCTAATTCTCTATATCTGGATATTAGTCCCTATATTAATTAAACATTCTCTTGTAAGTGTTTTATAATTCTGTAGCATATATTTCATTTTTCTTATAGACTTCAATATAGTATATTTGGGGGGGTGATGCAGAAATATGGCTTTATTTTTTTTAGAACAGATTTATTGATATATGACTGATATTCTAAGCCCTGAATATATATGAAATATGCAATGTGATAAGTTTTGACATATGTATACATCTGTGAACCGATTGCCACAATTAAAGTAGTGAACATATCTATCACCTTCCAGAATTTCTAACTGTCCCTTTGTAATTCCTTCTCTTACCCCCTCCTGACCTTCCCCCCTTTCAGGGAAGTAATGATATACTTTCTGTCACTATAAATTAGTACATTTTCTAAAGTTTTAAAAAATGGAATCTGTAGTATGTCCTTTTGGGGAGAAGTTGCTTTTTTCACACAGCATAATTATTTTGAGATTCATCCATGTTGTTGCATCCTTATTTCTCTTCTTTTTGTACCACTCAGGTAGTCTTTTGAATGGTGTAGCAATCTGGGTCCAGTAAGGAGATGGAAACCATACAGTTGCTTAAGTAAGGAAAGTTTAGTGTCAAGAATTATTAACTATGACTAAAGAGTTAATGATAAGGTAATAAGGAAACTTTATACAGTATTGTAGGGCTTTGGGAGAGTACCCAAGGAGGACAGATTTGGAAAGGGTTAAGATGTCATTGGAGAAGATGGGGTTCAGTTCACTGGATAGCAGAGAAGTTCATGGTTTGTTTAGGCCAGAGGTGGTCTGAAGTTGCTGGATAAGCAGTAGGCAACACACTGGAGTGTAAGAGGATAGCAGGGGATCAGCAACTGACAGAATGGGTGTGTAATGGGAGTCCAGGTGCCAGCAGGGGCAGAAAACTTTTGGAGTGGGTGGGCTGTCTTGGGGGCTTGCAGGAGAGACAGCTTGGTGTGTATCCATCTGGGCCACAGGTAACTGTTCAGTCTCAGGGCTTGTAGAGGGAATATAGATGCTGGTGCTGGTAAGAGACCAAGCCCGTAAGGGACATTGACACTTTATTATACCAGGCTGAGGCTTCAAGGTCACAGAAGGACTATTTTCTCTGCAGGTGGCTAAGACAGTACTCTACTGGAGGTCCTCATATCTGCACCTAACATTCTTTCACCCATAAGTCTCTTTAGTAACTGCTGAGGAGCCTCTTTCTACTTCAGTGTCTTTTGAGTGCCCTCTACTGAGAGAGCTAAACATGGGGCTTATTGAAGGAATGAGCATACTGAAGGAATTTTCTTGTCTGTCATACAGCATATGTTGATGGATGCATTCAGAGCTGAGGGGCAATAAATTGATAAATGACACACATGGATATATCACAGTTTGTTTTTCCATTCATCTGTTGATGGGCATTTTGAGTTCTTTTTTAGTTACTGGTTCTTACAAGTAAAGCTGCCATGAACATTTAATACACAAGTTTTTGTATGAAAACATATTTTCATTTCTCTTCAGTAAATACCTAAGTGTGGAGTGACTGGGTCATAGAGTAGGAGTGCATATAACTTTTTAGGAAATTACCAAATAGTTTTCCAAAGTAGCTTTACCAAAAAAAAAAAACAAAAAAAAAACTAGCTCTTTTTGTTTTTGATTTTGTTGGCAGTATATAGTTCTTCTGTATCTTAGCAACAGTTGGTATGGTCATTCTTTTAAATTTTAGCCATTCTAACTGGTGTGTTTGTGTGGTCGTATCTCCTTGTGGTTTTACTTTGCATTTCTCTAAGTAAAAGATGCTTACTCCTTGGAAGGAAAGTTATGACCAACCTAGATCGCATATTAAAAAGCAGAGACATCACTTTGCCAACAAAGGTCCATCTAGTCAAGGCTATGGTTTTTCCAGTGGTCATGTATGAATGTGAGAGTTGGACTGTGAGGAAAGCTGAGCGCCAAAAAATTGATGCTTTTGAACTGTGGTGTTGGAGAAGACTCTTGAGAGTTCCCTGGACTGCAAGGAGATCCAACCAGTCCATCCTAAAGGAGATCAGTCCTGGGTGTTCATTGGAAGGACTGATGCTGAAGCTGAAACTCCAGTACTTTGGCCACCTCATGCGAAGAGTTGACTCATTGGAAAAGACCCTGATGCTGGGAGAGATTGAGGGCAGGAGGAGAAGGGGATGACAGAGGGTGAGACGGTTCGATGGCATCACCGACTTGATGGACATGAGTTTGAGTAAACTCCGGTTGGTGATGGACAGGGAGGCCTGGTGTGTTGCAATTCATGGGGTCTCAAAGAGTCGGACACGACTGAGTGACTGAACTGAACTGAATGACTAATGATATTGAGTATTAATTCGTGTGTTTATTTACCATTTGTAGATTTTTTGTGGTAAAATGTTCAGATCTTTTACCCTTTAATTGATTTAATTCCTCATTACTTAAATTTGAGCACCCTTTATATATTTTTTTATTCTATGCTTTGCAGCCATTTTCTCCTAGATTGTGGCTTTTCTTTTCATTCTCTTAACAGTATCTTTTGAGGAGCACACATTTTTAATTTCAGTGAGGCCCAGGCAATCAATATATTTTTATATGGATGATTTTGTTTTTGTATCTAACATATATTTGTCTAATCCACGCTTAAAAAGATTTTCTACAGTTATCTTCTAGACGTTTTATGGTTTCAGGTCTTATGCTTCATTCTATGATGAATTTTGAATTTTTTTTTTTTTTAAATATGGATCAAAAGCTTCATGGAGGTTCATGTTTTTACATAGTGATATCCAGTTCTAGCATCGTTTGTTGAAAAGGTTGTCCTTTTGATATTTGTTAAAAATTAGTTTGTCATATATATGTGGGTTTATTTCTGACTACCAGATTTGTTCCACTGAACTCTTTGTCTGTCTCAATGCTGCTCTCATTTTGATTACTGTGACTTTATAAGAAGTCATGAAGCCAGGTCATGCTACCCCTCTAAATTTGTTTTTCTTTTACAGCCTATAAGATATTGGCTATTGTACTGGTTGTCAATTTATTGCCTCTCAGCTCCAGATTTATCCTTTTTTTTTTCCCTGCTCTGTGAAAATGTATCAGGTCCTTTAAATATTTTTCTTTTGCCAGCTGTACAGTGTTAAGCTTTGTCGATAGAGAATGCTGGAGAGACATTGCAGGAGACTTCTGCTTCTTGGTTCTTGTGTGCCAGCTTTGTGGTCTCCAGCAGCATACTCATCTTCTCCAGGGTCAGCCCACATAGCTGCCCTCAGCCAGCGTCTCCTGAGCGTGTGCGGCTTTCCCGCACTAGGCCCCCTGAAGTGCGGAGAGAGCGTGGTAGCTGCAGCCTCAGCCCAGGGCCAGCACCTTCTCTTTGTATCTCTCCCTCGTATGGTTTGTGGCAGATTACCTTGGTGGGACACTTGCAGGTCAACAGCTTTTTTTCATAGCTCCCTAAAGACTGGATTTCTGGCAAGATCCACAGGCGGATTTTCAGCAGGTTCCGCTGACATGTCACCAGAGCACCTTCTCTGCCGTTCAGTGAGATAGACCTGTGCCCTCTCCGAGGTCTGAGTGTCAGCCCTGAAATCGCCTGAGACGAGTTGGTAGAGGTTCTTGCTTAGCCACTCTCTCTGAGCCTTACAAAGTATTGGCTGCTGTTGTGTTCTTTAGAATTCTGTTTACTTCTCACTAAATAACTGCTATTACTTCAACCTCTTGGTATAGTTAATGATTCTATATACTTCACTTTCAGTTTTCAAATCTCTGTAGCTACTTTCCTGATTCAATCCAGAGGGATGCAGCTATACTATGTCATTTACATTTCTTTATGAATTTTAGAAGCAATTTATAAATGTCTATCTGAAAAAAGGTTATTGGGATTTTTGTTGAATCTGTAGATAAATTTGGGGGAATTGCATAGGATCTATAGATAAATCTGGGAAGAATTGAAATCTTAACAGTGTTGTCTTTTAATCCATGATTAAGGCTATCTCCATTTACTTAGATTTTTAATTTCTTTCAGCAGTGTTTTATAGTTTTCACTATGCACATCTTTCCAACATTTTGCCAGATTTATCCCCAAGTATGCTATTTTTTTCTTTTATATGTGGTGTTTTATAAAAGGTATTTTAAAATGGTATTTTTTAAAAATCAATTTTTTATAAATGGTATTTTTTAAAAATTTAGTTTTTTATAAATGGTATTTTATGCCATTTATAAATGATATTTTTAAAAATTCCAATTCTGTTTGTTCATTGCTAATATATAAAAGTACAGTTTATTTTTGTATGTTGGCCTTGAATTTTGTAACCTTGCTAAGTGAACTTTTCAGTTCTAGTTTTTTTTTTTTTCCTTTTAGTTGATTCCATTGGATTGTCTACATGGACAATCGTGTCTTCTGTGAATAGAGTTTCATTTCTTTCAATCCAATACAGATCCCTTTTCTTTCTTTTTTTAACTGACTCCACTGGCTGGACCCTCTAGTATAATGTTGAATAGAACTTGCGATAGTGGATATCCTGGTCTTGCTTCTAGTCTTGGGGGGAAACCATGTTTTCTTTCATGATTAAGTGTGACATTGATTATAGATTTTTTTCCTAGACCCCTTTATTAGATTGCTTTCCTTTCTGTTCCTAATTTGCAGACTTCAAATCAGGGACAGATGTTGGGTTTTGTCAAATAATTTTTTGGTGTGTTTATTGAGATGAGAGTTACTGTTTATGTTCTAGCCCTAGCTAATGCAGATGTCTGTTGTGCACAGTTTTGTATTGGCAGTTTTTTTTTTTCCCCCACAGAATGCTTCCTTCATGAAAGCAATCATTCTGCATGTATAATACCTGGGTTTTAAAAAGTATTTTATTTTCAAATATCATTTCTAGCTGTTTAAAATATAAACCAAATTGAACTGTGGTGTGAAAAAGTAGAAAGAAAAATTAAGAAATGTTTGGAAAAACATATGCTGAGGTAGTTGTTAACTTACAGTTGAAACATTGTACTCATTATGTTCAGCATTACTGATGGGAGATAGCTGTAGGATACTTAAGCCTTTTGGTGAATGAGTTGCTCTGGGATAGTTGGGTTTAAGTCTTGTATTTACCACTTGCTAACTTGATAAGTTTCTTAAACTAAGTTTCTGATTTCTCATCTGTCCAGTGAATATAAAAATATTCATCCCAAGGGTTACAGTGAGGGTTAAATAGAATCAACTGCATAAAAGTACATAGCAGTGTTGTTAGGCACTTAATAAATGTTTTGTCTTTTATTTTCTCCTAAGTTTCTAATGAAAGTTATCTTGGAACCCATCAAGAAAATAAAGCAAATTCCTGCTTCTGGAACTTTTCACAGTTTGAAAGAAAATTAAACTTATTAGAAAATGCTGAGCTGAAAAGGCTCTGAAAGAGAGTTCTGACTTGGGGAAGGATGGTAGAATTTTTTTATAGTGCTTTAGTAGGATGGGTGCAGGCGTAGTACAACTGGTTTGGGGAATAGTTGGTTAAGTATAACTCTCAGAGAATTGATCTTGTAGATGAGCAGCCATTGGACACTTTAGATTTTATCAACAGAGCTGGGGAGAAGCAGCCTCCGGAGCATGAGAGGGCCAGTGGAAACTTCAGATTTTTAGAGTCATCATAGTAGATTTTTCTGTCATTGGCTCCTGAAGTCTTTTCCCAACCCCACACTCCTCTTCCCAAACCCCAAGTATGAGGGTCCTTTACCCTGGTCATGATTTTAGGCCTTTCTAGCTCTTGATCTCAGCAGGAATATCTTTATGAAACTTCTAAGAATAAGTAGTTAATTATTTTGTAGTGTTAAAAAGTCCTCTAAGTCTTCCTGTCTTCTTTGTACCGTGTTTTGGATCTTGTTATATACCTGCTGTGCAGTAGATGAAACAATAATGTATAATAATGAAATGCTTCAAAATAGACATATGGCTGGAAGGGAGGGTTTTGCAGCAGTTTTTTTCTTTTGTCTTATAAGAAGTCACATGAGATAATTCTTAATAGCTAGTTTGCAAATTTCCGTATGTGCAAGCAACCTTTCAAAGCCTACCTGTGCATTTCTGGGAGCTTGGTTTGTGACTGAATGGATCAGCTATTTTCTTGTATCTTTTTTTCTGTTTTTTTAATATACTAAACAAGCATTTATTTGTTGTACCCTGATGCTGGGAAAGACTCTTGTATCTTTTTAATGCATTACTGGTTTCTAGCAGCTGGTACTTAACACGGTTCAGTTTTGAGTTTGGTGACTTGTCTGTGCTTCCTGTGACTTCTTTGCTTTTATGAAGTAGTTTTTGACTACAGGTGAATACAGTCTTCTGTAAATCTGTGCTTTGAAATTAAATTATCCTTGTCCTCTTTGAATACACAGATTGTCTTATTATCTGTGGGTTTGCCTCTTGTTTTGTGACTCCCTGTATTCTTGTAATGCTTGCTTACCTTTTAGTTTAAGTACAGGCATCCATGAAAGACTTTGATCTGTTTAGGTTTTAGGGAAATGTAATTATTTGGCCATCATAGTTAGGGTTATTGGGGTGTTTCTTCCAACTTTTCAGAATTTAGAAAAAGAATTGAATTTCCTATTCTTTCCTAATCCAGCTCTCTAAGCTCTCGTTTCAAACCAGCTTGAATGAAAAAAAAAATGAAGTATAGCATATCTGTTATTTCTACATGGGTATGCTTACCATAACTATGAAAAATATATTTGATTTACTGTCAAGCTCTTTTAGGGTAAATGTGTCAGATATAATCAATATTTTAGTATTATCATATATACTTAAGTACTTTTCTGTAAGTTATGAGAACTTTATTATTTTTTGTTCTGCAGAAGATCACAAAAATTTCAGTAATGGAGCTTTCTCTTTTTGATATTCAGAGGAAGTTAGAGAACAGATTTATCTACACTTATATAATTTTATTTAAATTTGTCTACATTTTGCCAGTCACTGGTAAGAACCTTTCCTTCATGAACTCTACTTTGCTCCTAAAATGACATTTTCCTCCACTTGTAATGTTTGATACTTATAAAGTAAGTGTTCACTGTTTCAGCTTTGTTTAATTTTCTGGAAAGTATTTTTTTTAGCCTCTATATCTTTAAATGTTGGGAACTCTGAAAGACATCCTTTTCTCTTTCTTCTCAAGAAAGTATCTTCATTTACTCTTGATGTTTTTCTAGAAATTCCTGCTACCCACAGATAGAAATGAAAATATGCAAATGTAAAATCTCAGCTGTTTAGGACATTTTTAAAATTACCAAGTCAGTTTATTTAAAAAATTCCATTAGATGTGTGATTTTTTTAACTCCTCCCCCGCCAATACTTGACAAATAAAATTGTAGGATATGTAAAGTGTATGTTGTAGTGACTTGATCTGTGTGAATTGTGAAAGAAGTCCCACCATCTAGTTAATTCACATATCCATCACCTCACCTATTTTATCTGCTTATCTTTTTGTGTGTGTGTGTATGTGAGAACATTTAGATTCTCTCTTAGCAAATTTCAGTTATATAATATAGTGTTGTTGTGAGTTGTTGTTGTTTAGTCACTCAGTTGTATCTGTTTGCAACCCCCTGATCTGTAGCCAACCAGGTTCCTCTGTCCTTGGGATTTCCCAGGCAGGAATACTGGAGTGGGTTGCCCTTTCCTTCTTCAGGGGATCTTCCCAACCCAGGGATTGAACCCATGTCTCCTGCGTTGGCAGATGGATTTTTTGACAATGGCTGAGTTACCAGGGAAGCCCCGTTATCAGTGATAGAAACCATCAGAGGAGGTGAGCTCAGAGTCTTTCTATTCAGCCGTCTTGGTGAACTCTCCGTAGACGCATTCAGCTTTTATTTGCCTGGAAAACCCTTTATCTCTTGTTCAATTTTGAAGGACAACTTTGATGGGTAGAGTATTCTTGGTTGGCATTTTTTTCTTTTAGCACTCTGAATATATTATTTTACTTCCTTCTGGCCTATAAAAGTTTTCAGATTTTGCTGAAAAAAAAAACTGCTGAATATCCTATTGATGTTTTCTTTTACTTAGCATGTGGTTTCTCTCTCACTGCTTTTAACATTCTGTCTTTGTCTTTACCTTTTGATAATTTAATTTAATGGGACTTGGTTTAGACTCATCTTATTTGAAACACTTCAGATGGACTCCCTGTGTCTGGGTATCTATTTGTTTCCTCAGGTTAGGGGAGTTTTCAGCCATTATTTCTTCAAAGAAACTTTCTGCCTCTTTTTCTTTCCCGTCTGGGACTCCTATAATGTGTAGAGTCTGTTGGCTTTCAGAGCTAGATGATTTGGGGCCCAACCCCTCAGAGGAAGTCTTAAAAGTTGGAGTGGTAGATGTTGGGTCTAAACTCTTCATTCTTTAGGGAGAAGCTAGTAGTTGTGAATTCCTTCCCAGCTGTATGTTGCTGTGCTGGGATTGGAGTTTATGAAGAGAATGTTTCTCAGCTTATCCACTCATTTGATGTAGGTTTTTCCTTATTTACCCTCTTTGTAATAGTCACCCGCTAGTCCGTGATTTTCTTTCAGAGGAACTTGCATGTTTGGATGTAGATTCAATGTGTCTGAGGGAGGCAGTGAGTTTGAGAGCCTCTTATGTAGCTGTTTTTGACCAGAATGAGATTTTTTATTTTTAGATACTGAATGAATAATTATCCAGAGAAATGAGATGCTGTTCATATCTTAAATATGACACAAAAATGAGTCTACAATGTGTATAACTTCATTTGTGCTTATGTGTAATGTAACCTTTTTTAATGTAAGTACACTCTTAGAGAATATATTTGGAATGTTATCAAAAGGACTCAATGTGTTGTTTATTGATATCATACCTGTTTCTAGTTTGGTTCATATACTTGTTTCATAAGTATGCCAAGTACATGGCATGGTGAGGGAGAAGAAATGTAAAATGTGAGTTTATGTAAAGATACTAAAGGAAGGAAGTGCAGTGTGCACTTTCTAATGTGTTTTTTTTTTTTAATGTTAAAAAAAAACATTGAAAACTTGGACATCTAAGAAAGCTGAGAAAGGTTCTTGCCTTTTGTAACAATTCTTATCTACTAGTTGCAGAGCAAAAACAATAGAAAGTTAATTATGTAGTAAAAAAAAAAAAAACCAAACACCTTTAACTATGAAGTCCTCCTATCAAATTCTTCAGTTCATTAAACCTACTTTTGGTTATTATTGTTTAAAAAACTGTTATTTAGCAGTTTCAAGAAAAGCTTCAGAACAGCTGTAATTACAGCTGCAGTCTTAGTCAAAATAGGGGTTTTTAAAGGCTCCTCACTCCCCTTTCGCATCTCTTTTCCTCACCCCAAGCAACCCAAATTTAGTTGTCAAAGTTTTGGTAAGCTCAGGATTCCTGAAACTGGAGTGCCATGTGTTTAACTGCGTGTCGATGCGATGATTATCTGTGACTCTTTATTAAGGTTCCCAGACACTTTTTCATTTTCCCACTGCTCTGTGCACCGTTATATGATTGTTGTCTGTTCTGCTTGTTTCTGCATTGAATTTTATAGATACATGAGTATTCTAAACACAGGTTAGTGATTTTTATCAAGGCCTAGGCATCTACTAAGAATATTTAAAGGGATAATAGATTTCAATTTAAATTTAAGCTAATGTTGACATAATTACACGTTGATTGGAAATACCTGAAAAACTGTAGGTCTGTGTTTTAAAAAATTACTTCCTCAAATTTTACTGTAATATAAAATTGCCTTTCACCTTGTCTGAAAACAAATTTGGTAAATTTCTTGAAGCAGGTTAGATAGTGAATCAGAAGTAAAATACATATCCATGTTAATGTTTCCCTTATTCTTCCTTCCTCTAGTTTTATGATCTGGGGATGTGGATGTTATTCTGAGGTCTGGTTTTCACATCATCAGTTGGGAGATGGCTCTAAGGGTTATGAAGAACCGTGGCTAAGCACAGGGTTTGGGGCCAGTCTCCCTGTCCCAATTAATTACCATCTCTTTTGCAGATACTCATTATGCTGAATATTGATCATGGGCTATAATGACTTGACTTGGGTTCTAACCAATTTTACTGTGTCTTCTCAGAAATTGAAGTGATTTGCTGTTGAATCACACGTAGGGAATTGAGAGTCTTCTGTCAGTGCTAACAATTTAACACTTAAGGTTAGAAAGGCAACTGAAACATGCCTGCATGTACATAGTGCCATGTTACCACCTCTTCTGTTAGCACCATAAACACCTCTTATCCAAAAGGATAAGGCTACAAAGATGTATAGTTCTTACCTTTAAGTAAAGTAGAAAAGGTGCAGATATGTGCATTAAAATAATAAATCAACTTTTATAGGGTAAATAAACTTGGACTTAAACCCGTAATCTCAGGAACTCTTTAGAATTTAAAAGAAATTCTAAAGATCTAGACCAATGTTTTTATTATCACACACAGTAAAACAGATTCAGAGAAGTTGAGTGAATTGATTGTCATCGATTAAATGGGGGGTTTATGGACATTCTAAATATGAACTCAGTAGTGAAATAGGTTGCAAGTTAATGCTTTTATTATTATTTTAGTGTCAGCCAATGTTGGTTGATTTTTCAATGTAGGTTCTTTTCTAGAGAAGCTGCCAGTTCTTTTCTCACAAAAGTATAGTGTATATATTAGCAGAATGTGGACTTATATAGGTTATTTTTAGAGAGTGTAGCTTTGAACAAAAACCAAACAAAAAAACAAATTAGAGAATACTGGCAAATTCAAGTGAATAACAAAACATTTATTAAGACAGAATAAGGAAACTATATTTACAAAATTGCATAACTTGAAAACATAATTTAGCTTATAGGCACGAGGGCAGATAGCAGGTAAAATTTGAGATGGAATATAATTTTAATGATGAAAGTACAACTAATTATGTGAGAATAAAGGAAGAAACTCAACACAAAGAAACTTTTAGGAAGAAAAATAAAACTTTGAGACTTTAATAAGATCGGAAAAAAGAATTGTGAAAAGCAGTTGTTTTATTTAGGGATCGGTTATACATTTATCTCATTATCAAAACTTGTCAGTGTCTTCTTTCACTTTCTCCCTTCCTTTACTGGTTCTCTCCGAGAAAGGTCCTAGTGTGGTGTGATATAGCACAGTGCCATTCTGGCTTTGTCACTTATGACCAGTGTGGCCTGGGACTAAAAATTTGCTTATTAAGATGTACTAAAGTGAATAATTTTTAGTTAGTTAATCAGACATTTGAAATTCAGGTACTTCATAGAAATGAGACTATGCCTTTGCTGTGACTATAGGATCATTGGAATAATCAAGTGAAATCACGTGAGATTGTTCTAAAAACCAAAGACTTCACAAAGGTAAATAGTATTGTTTTATACTGTAACTATAAATTCAATCTAGCAAGACAAATATTTGTGTATCCAATATGTCAGAATTAAGGTTGTAGTTTTGAATTAGGGAAGATATAGTCCTAGCCTTTAAGATGCTTTCTGTCTAATTTGAGAAAGTAGGAAATAAAATATATAGTGTAATTGTCTACAGTATATGACAGAATATGAAAAGGGTAATGAGAGGTTAAGCTGAACTGAATTTTGGCTTTAAGTTAAAGAGCTGCTTACCTGAATCTACTCCAGGCCCCTGAGACTCAGTATGCTGCAAGTGACAAAGTGAGTATTTTGACCTTTGATCTATATGTCCTCTGCTTCTTGGGCTTTTAGGTAAGAGTGGACAGATTTTAACCTGTGTTGTCATGTGATAGAGGTCTAAACTTAGGCTCTCCAATAGATGCAGATAGGAACTTGTTAATTTTTAGGTGTACAGATATGAGTCAGTAGCTGACTCAAAGTTACAAAGGTTCCAGGTTTTAACGTCTGGGTTGGATACTTTGATAGGGGCATAGAGGATTAAAAGGGGACTTTAGGAGCATCTGTTTCAACCCCCTTGAAGATACCTTTTGCAGGGTCCCAGAATTAGCTAGACTGTTTATCATGCTGAGGAATCTTCTGGTTATGTCACATAGTACACTTTCTTATGGGCTCTTGTGTTTGGTATTCTTTGTTCTTTTTGGCTCCGAATGACCTCCTTCCCGTTGTTGTGTATTCTTTACCTTTTGTTGCATATGTTGCAGGTTTGACTGAAGTGAGAACCTGTTAATGGAGCAGTCAGGAGTAGAAAGAGGAGAATGATAGGTTCAGGAAGCAGGACAAGAAAGGAAATTATAATAACGGTAATAACTAATACTTATTAGCACTGAAGTCCCAGATGCTGTTCTAAATGCTTTTCTTATATTAATAATGAAATGTGTTAAATGAAACATAATAGTATTTACCCATGTTACAGATAAGGGAACTGAGCTATAATGCTTTGCACAGTGGAAGGCAGGGTTCATGATTTTTGATTCTAGAGACTAAACCCTTAGCACTATCATAGATTTCTTCTTAAAGATAACCTGGAGGCCCATTTGTGAAAAATTCTCTGCCTTTTCTTCTCTAAATGTGATAGCCATTAGAGATGAAAGATGAATATTTTAAGGCTGGTAACTTGGGTTGGACGGTGATGCTGGTGGAGGAGGTGAAATATTACAGAATTTATTCAGCATTTTAAGGCTGAATGATGGTATCAGAAAGGAAGGAACCTGAATATAATCTGCTCTGCAAATCAGGGGGAAAGGGAATTTTGGTGAGGACCAGATTTTATGATGCTATAGAAGCATGAAAGCTTGATCCAGGAAGTTCAATAAGTAAGGGCTTATGGTCACTGGTTTAGGTAGATCAGCACTGTACAATAGAAATACAATGTGAACCATGCATGTAATTTAAAATTTTCTGGTAGTCATATTAAATAAGGTAAAAAGAAATAGGTTAAATTAGTTTTAATAATGTATATTATTTAAATATTTAAAATAATTAATAAAAATAATGAAATACTTTGCATTCTTTTATTCCTACTGAGTTTTTGAAGTCAGTGTGTATTTTACATTTAGGGCATTTCTCAGTTTAAACTAGCCATATTTCACATGCTCAGTGGCCACATTTGGCTACTGACTGCCTTACTGGACAGTTTATACCATTAAAAGATAGGTTCTTTAAAAAGTTTCTGATTAAATTACAATTAGATGGCTTATTCTTCCTCTGTGAAGGAGTGGAGGGCAGTCCGGGGCCTAACGGTATCCCTATTCAGTGTGTCCAGAGAGTCTGCTCATTACTGGGAACATATTTGTTTATACTTAGTACGAAGAGAGTGGGGAAAGATTTACCAAGTGTTTAGGTTTCCTATCATTTGAGGTGTGTGGGTGTTACGCAGTTAGAGGGACTTCTAGGCTGTTCCAGATAATTTCTGTGGTCATATTAGTTCTGGGCTCTGGTTTCCATTATAAAGAGCAGAGTGCTTCTTCTGTAGACAGAGCTCAGGAAGAGAAGCACACAGTTCTTGAAACGTGGCGTCTGCTGGCTCAGGGACTCTGTGCCACCGTCTAGAGCCCTTTACAACCTCACTGATTTCACTGATTTGCTTTTATGGGATTTGGTATGTTTAAAGTTGCATTATTTCTCAGGCAGGGATTTCTAAAATCTGCTTTTTCCTTAAAAAAAAAAAAAGAGAGAAAAGCTCCCACTAAATAAACTTATCACATAAAAAAAAATGACTAAATCTTTTGTAACTATTAAAGTGTAATGCATGTTCTCTGTAAAAATCTAGATAATGGAGTTAGCTACTTTTATATGTTTAACGAACAGATCTCCAGCACAGGGAAATGTTCAGTCCGTGTTCAGTCGTTGGCTTCCTTTTGCCCTACTGAGATTGTTTGGGCAGTAGCTGTCCGGTGAATCAGACTCTGTGTATGGGACAGGGAGTAAAGAGTTTATTTCCTGAAAGAGAAGGTGAACAAATGAGAGCTATGTGTTCTTTCTGCCTGAGTTTTATATGTATATTGTTCATTATTATGTATCACATTTTATTTGACTAAGAGTCTAATTTGAATGCATTTTCATTAAAAATCTTCTTAGTTATCTGTAAAACTAAGATTGATAAAACTAAGTAACTACAAGAGTTGCATTAACTTGTTGAGAGATACCAGGTTAAAATACAAGTTCTCTTCTGTATAGTTGAACAGGGTAGTGTACACATTATCATAATCAGTAATTTTCATTTTCTGAGTTTGTAGTTTTAGTGGTATGCTGATGTTATCGGGCTTCCCTGGTGGCTCAGATGGTAAAGAATCTTCCTGCAGTGTGGGAGTCCTGGGTTCAATCCCTGGGTAGGAAAGATCCCCTGGAGGAGGAAATGGCAATCTCCTGGCAAGTATTCTTGCCCAGAAAATCCCATAGACAGAGGATCCTGGCGGATTACAATCCATGGAATAGCAAAGAGTCAGACAGGGCTGAGCGACTAATACTTGCTTTCATTTTTTTTTGATGTTATCAGTGAATTGTGTTTTACTTGTGCGTGTAGTTGTGGTTCAGGTGGGAGCAGGGTAAGGGATGTTTGTGGAAAGCATTGCTTACCGTTTCGGTGATGGGTTGTAGGAAGAAGCAAGCGAGAAGAATATTAATTCTTGAGAGATAAGACAATAGCCACATGGGAGCAATTTAAGGTACTGGGAAATACATATTTTGAGAAAAGTTACAGAGTGTTTTAAAAAATGTACAAAACTTAATCGTTAGGAACATAATCAAATTTTATAAAATTTGAGTAGGAAACATTAAAGAGCATTAGAGAGCTTTGAATTTCATATTTATTATGTTCATATTTTGTGTGGATGAAATATAGAAGTCCTGTTTTGAATTGACCCCCTTGTGACTTCTTAAACTCTTAACTAAGGATCATAGTCCTTATGTGTGGAGAGTTCCAAGACTGAGTTTGTCAGGTTAATGAATCTAAAGTCATTCAGTGTTAGCTGTTTAGATTTTATCAATCTGTATCTTCATGTTTGCTGGAAGGTTAACAGTCATATTGACCCTTGTCAAGGAGTTATTAGTAATTCATAATTCTAAAGTGCTGTGAAAGCATTAAACACTCTTTAAGTATTATACTTATTTGAACATTCCTTAATACAAAATAGTTTATTCAGCAACCCCTACATAGTTTTGGTTACTATAATTACCTTTTCTCAGACGTCTGTCATAGTCCAGTGCCTGGCCTTCTTTAGTTCTTAGCCTTAGGAACATTTGTGAGTGTGTGCTTAGGTCATTCCCCATGACTGACCTGGGGATAACTCAGGAAAATTCTTGTGAAGGGTGGTTATGAATGTGGAACGGTTTTGTATTGACTGTTGTTGCCTGGCTTCTTGAGGAAGTTAGCTTAGGTTAAAGAGTTCAGATTTTGGAGTTACTTGCTTTCTCATGAACCCTGTCTCTTCTCCTTCACTACCTCTAGGCAAGTTACTTGCCTGGGCAAGTTGCTAAACCTTAATTTCCTTAACTGCAATTTGGAAATAATAGCGACTGCCTCTTAGGGTTGTTAGGAGGACCCCCGTAAAATAATATCTTTGCTATAAGGGATGATAGCACTTTACTGTTTGTTTGTTTGTTTTTAATAAAGATGATTTTTTTTTAGAGTGGTTTTAGGTTCACAACAAAACTGAGAGGGAGGTATAGAGGTTTCCTGTATACCCTTTGCCCCTGCACATGTATTGCCTCCTCCATTTATCAACAGTTCCCACCAGAGTGGTACGTTTGTTACAGCTGGTGAAGCTACATTGACACATTGTAATCAGAAATCCATCGTTTACTTTAGGATTGACTCTTTAGGTTGTACATTCTGTGAGTTTGGACAAATGTATAATGATATGTATGTATAATTATAAAACCATGAAGAATATATTCACTGCACCCCTCCCCTCCATATCCTCTGTGTCTTTTCATCCCTTCTCCCCAGCTTCCAACCCTGAACTATTCCTAATCTTTTTACTGTCTCCATAGTTTTTTGTTTTCCAAATGGCATATTAGTTGGAATTATACAGTTATGTAGCCTTCTCAGATTGACTTTGTTTACTTTCAGGTTCCCCCCATGTCTTTTCATGACTTGATAGCTCATTCCATTTTGGTACTGAATAATATTTCATCATCTGAAAGTACCAAAGTTTACTTATCTATTCACCCACTGAAGGACATTCTGGTTGCTTCCTAGTTTTGGCAATTATAAATAAAGCTATTCTGAACATCCAGATAATCACGATGGTGTGATCACTCACCTAGAGCCAGACATCCTGGAATGTGAAGTCAAGTGGGCCTTAGGAAGCATCACTGTGAACAAAGCTAGTGGAGGTGATGGAATTCCAGTTGAGCTATTTCAAATCCTGAAAGATGATGCTATGAAAGTGCTGCACTCAATATACCAGCAAATTTGGAAAACTCAGCAGTGGCCACAGAACTGGAAAAGGTCAGTTTTTATTCCAATCCCAAAGAAAGGCAATGCCAAAGAATGCTCAAACTACCGCACAATCACACTCATCTCATACGCTAGTAAAGTAATTTTCAAAATTTTGCAAGCCAGGCTTCAGCAATATGTGAACCGTGAACTTCCAGATGTTCAAGCTGGTTTTCGAAAAGGCAGAGGAACCAGAGATCAAATTGCCAACATCCACTGAATCATCGAGAAAGCAAGAGAGTTCCAGAAAAACATCTATTTCTGCTTTATTGACTATGCCAAAGCCTTCGATTGTGTGGATCACAATAAACTGTGGAAAATTCTTCAACAGATGGGACTACCAGACCACCTGACCTGCCTCCTGAGAAATCTATATGCAGGTCAGGAAGCACCAGTTAGAACTGGACATGGAACAACAGACTGGTTCCAAATAGGAAAAGGAGTACATCAAGGCTGTATATTGTCACCCTGCTTATTTAACTTATATGCAGAGTACATCATGAGAAATGCTGGACTGGATGAAGCACCAGCTGGAATCAAGATTGCTGGGAGAAATATCAATAACCTCAGATATGTAGATGACACCACCCTTATGGCAGAAAGTGAAGAACTAAAGAGCCTCTTGATGAAAGTGAAAGAGGAGAGTGAAAAAGTTGACTTAAAGCTCAACATTCAGAAAACTAAGATCATGGCATCTGGTTCCAACACATCATGGCAAATAAATGGGGAAACAGTGGAAACAGTGTCTGACTTAATTTTTCTGGGCTCCAAAATCACTGCAGATGGTGATTGCAGCCATGGAATGAAAAGATGCTTACTCCTTGGAAGGAAAGTTATGACAAACCTACAGCATATTAGAAAGCAGAGACATTACTTTGCCAACAAAGGTCCATCTAGTCAAGGCTATGGTTTTTCCAGTGGTCATGTATGGATATGAGAGTTGGACTATAAAGAAAGTTGGACTATGAGTGCCGAAAAATTGATGCTTTTGAACTGTGGTGTTGGAGAAGACTCTTGAGAGTCCCTTGGACCACAAGGAGATCCAACCAGTCCATCCTAAAGGAGATCAGTCCTTGGGTGTTCATTGGAAGGACTGATGATGCAGAAGCTGAAACTCCAATACTTTGGCCACCTGATGCGAAGAGCTGACTCACTGGAAAAGACCCTGATACTGGGAAAGATTGAGGGCAGGAGGAGAAGGGGACGACAGAGGATGAGATGGTTGGATGGCATCACTGACTTGATGGACATGGGTTTGGGTGAACTATGGGAGTTGATGATGGACAGGGATGCCTGGCGTCCTGCGGTTCGTGGGGTCGCAAAGAGTTGGACACGACCACGCGACTGAACTGAACTGAACATCTATGTGCAGGTTTTTGTGTAGCCATTAGTTTTCAACTAGTAGCTAGTTGTACTAGTTGTACTAGTTTCAACTAGTACTTTTATTGAGCATTTATTTTAGCCAGACACTGTACTATATTTTATATGCAAAATATCATTTAATTCTTGTTGTTTAGTCACCAAGTCATATGCAACTCTTTTGTGACCTCATGGACTACAGCACTCCAGAGTTATATACGTATAATAGATTGTGCAGAATTTACAGCCCATAGTAATATATGTCCAATAACTGATTGCTATTATTTTATCTCTGTGTTAGTTGTAAGCATGTAGTTCATATAGAAATTGAGGCTGTTAAGATGAGACTGACGGTGGGCATTCTGATCAGACCTCAAAGACTTATTAAGAAGTTGACAGTGGATTGAAGGTGAAGTGTACAGTAAATTGTAGTTCAAGGATAATCCAGTTGATAATCATTTAGGAAGCCTGTTAAAATGTAGAGTTTGGGGTTCATCTTCAGAAACTCAGACTTTATGAATCATAATCTCTGGCCATGGAGCTCAGATTCTGTAATTTTGCAAGATTAATTAAGTAATTCTGATTCACTATGAAGTTTGAGAATACTTTTAATTTATTCTTCCTGATGATTAAAAAATCATTCTAGTGATTTTAAATAGTTGTGTTTCTTTGATATAATAAGCTTTCTATTTTATTGGTGATGGAGCTGGTAAACTTTTTCCATTAAAATTTTTCCATGTTATGAGGGTAGGAAGGTAGTAATATTTGTTCATTCAACTATTTTTTAGTAAATATCACTTCTTTGATGTGTATTTTAATTTTTTTTATAAATATTGTATATTTTATTATTCAAATAATATAGTCTTTTTTAATAGGATGAGAACATAAGGCATACTTTTATGCCTATTATGAAGATAGGTAGAGATGCGTACTATTATGAAGAACATACTATTATGAAGATAGGTAGAGACACAAAGAGAGTGTTTTCTGGTACTAACTAGAAAGGAAAAAATAGCTATAAATAATTTATATAACTAACATGAATGATTAAAATCTGATGGAAATTTTCAAGGAGTTTTGGTATGGGTTACTTTATTAGTCATGTTAGTTAGTGACAGAGTCATATCAGGAATGCTCAGCTTCTGTTGTTTTTTGACGGTTGCTTTCTCTCCTAAGAACACTCTTCTTTTGGGTTTTGTCTGTGTTGGCTTCCTGGGAAGTCTTATTCCAGATCCACAGTTTGGGAAATCAGAATTCACCACTAAAGTGCTTCACATGCACCTCAGCTTTCTTAGATTCTTCAGGTAAAACCTTACCCAAAGGAACCAATGAGTTCAAGTCATAATTTTAAACTTAGGTCTTTAGAAGACTCCATTTCAGTTAGTCTTTGCATTTGTATTTTTAGCCCCCAAATCTTTCTGGCTCCAGCATCCACTTTAATAACTCTATGGGGTAAGCAGTGCTGTTTTTAATATCTGTAGTTTTGTTCTTTCTCAGAAACTAGGTCAACCGGGCTTTGTCAAATGAAGATGGTACACTGTATTTTTTAGGAGTATCGTTGGACTGAATGAAGCTAAAACATAGACATTGTTGCTCTGCTTTAAATACTCATAGGATATAATTTTGCTTAGTTTAAGCTCAGTCTATTTGCCAGTACAATAATATATTTGTCTCTGGAAACATTGGCTTTTCTATTGTGCTATTTAGAATTCACATGAATTATTAAAACTTTCTAGTAGGTCTTTTATTGATAGCCTTTTATCTGACCTCTTCTTTAAAATTGTCTTCAGCATTTTCAAAAGAATCATCTGTGTCTTTCTGGGGCTGAAGATTTTGCTTCTGTAATGACAGAAGCAGAGAGTGAACTTTTTGGAAGTTAGTAGTCGTGGGGTACAGAAGAAGAGAAAAATCAGACTAAATTATACATCATGCCATTTCATTGTAAAAAAAAATCATAACCTTTTGTCCTTTTCAGAGGGTGATGGTGGTGGTCATAGGAAGAGTATAGAGTGAATTAAGGAGACATCAAGGAAAATATGTCTCCTAACATAGGGCTTTATTATTTCCCAAAGGTAGATAGTAAAGTGATTCTTTCCAGAAATTGTTCATTCATAGGAACCCTATCTGCAGTATTGGTATATTTATCATTCACCTTAGAATATTGACAATTGATGTTATAGGTAATCTGAGTTACTGCTTTTGTGTCATATTCCTTTCTGTTTTAAGTGTGGGCTACAGACCCTTAACAGGGTTGATATGATTATATTACTGTTATAACAATTTTTCTTTTTAAACCAGAGTAAAGCACACTGATTTTTTCCTTCTTTCTTATAGTATTTTTATTTCCAATAAGTACATTTCCTTCTGAATTATTTCAACATGTTTTGGTCAGTTCAGTTTAGTCGTTCAGATGTGTCTGACTCTGCAACCCCATGGACTGCAGAACGTCAGGCGACCCTGTCTTTTACCAACTCCTGGAGCTTGTTCAAACTCATGTCCGTTGAGTCAGTGATGCCATCTAGCCATCTCATCCTCTGTTGTCCCCTTCTTCTGCCTTCAATCTTTCCCAGCATCAGGGTCTTTTCCAATGAGTCAGTTCTTCACATTAGGCAACCAAAGTACTGGAGCTTCAGCATCAGTCTTTTCAATGAATATTCAGGACTGATTTCCTTTAGAATGCACTGGTTGGATCTCCTTGCAGTCCAAGGGACTCTCAAAAGTCTTCTCCAACACCACAGTTCAAAAGCATCAATTCTTTGGCCTTCTTTATGGTCCTACTCTCACAGCCATGCCTGACTACTGGAAAAAACCATAGCCTTGACTATACAGACCTTTGTTGGCAAAGTAATGTTTCTGCTTTTAAATACGTTGTCTAAGTTGGTCATACCTTTTTTTCCAAGGAGCCAGCATCTTTTAATTTCATGGCTGCCGTCACTGTCCACAATGATTCTGGAGCCCAAGAAAATAAAGTCTGTCACTGTTTCCATTTTTTCCCCATCTATTTGCCATGAAGTGATGGGACCAGATGCCATGATCTTAGTTTTTGAACGCTCAGTTTTAAGCCAGCTCTGGATGTAGCTAGTCTTTAGATCATATCTTGAGTATTAAAGTCATAGAATGTCCCACTAGTGGTTCCAAATCCCTTTGTCAGTACATTATAAACACTTGGATGTGTGTTGTTGTTGTTTTTTTTTTTAACATGCCTAGACTCTACCTCAGACCAGTTAAGTCAGATGTCTGGCTGTAGTGTTCTGGACATTTATCATCATCATTGTTTTTTAAAGAATAATCTAAGTCATTCTCATATGGATAGCATTAAGAGCTGCTACTTTATTAACGTGAAGGAAATCATTAAGCTAGGTAACTCCATTTTATGTCTTCATTTACTATTATCTTCCATCATTTTAAGGATCTGAAGGATAATCAAGTGTAAACTGGTCAGAACTCTTTAACTGGGAGGCAGCTAATAATGTTGGCTTGAAGTTTTCTTCACAATATACTGGACTGAAAAGTTTGACTCCTTGAGCCCTTCTTCATGACTTTTATTTCCTAGTGCTCTCATAAGTTTTGTGATCTTCTATGGATTCTCTCTAATTTCTCAACAGCTTCTTGAAAGTATAGTAATCCAAACTCAATATAAAATTAACAAAACTGAACAGTGGCAGAGGCAGTATAATAAAGTTTCTTCTACTTCTTAAATTCTGTGATTTTTATTAAAGTGGAAAACATTTTTGTTTTAGACTTTCTATTGACCTTTTCTTTATGCTTTGGGGGGTCAAAATGTGTTTTCTACCATGATGTTTGTTTTAGTACATTACTTTCTTAGGTTATGTTCCCTCTTTTTCTTTCTCAGTTGTACTTTTTGCTGCCATTTCCCTTGTACATATTTGGACAGAGTCAGTGCATATTTCTCATGGATTATCATGTTTTGGGAAAGTAGTTTTCCAGATTGATCAAATCATGCTAAAATTTTATTCCATTTACATATCAGTTAGAATCTAGACAGGGAAGCAATCTACACTATATTTCTGCCATAAAATTTAATACGGGGAGTAGGTTATAGAGGTATTAGAGGCTGAGAAGGCCAAAGTGGAATACTGGAGTAACACAGAGACAATAATTGTAGAAAGCATCAGTCATCCAGAGGACAGGGGGATGAAGAAGAGCTTAGAGTAGAGTTTCGGCTCAAAACTTCTAGATGGGGTACTGTCTCACTATTGCTGGTGCTTCTTAGAGTGTCAGAAAAAACTTTTGGCTCTCACCAACTGCTGCTGTTGGGATGGAGGGCTTGTGCTACATCAATGCTGAGTGGAAAAACCAAGCTTCTCCTTATCGACAGCATGAGGAAGCTAGCTGGCAAAAGAGAAAAGTAGTTTCCACAGTTCTATTAATATTATCAGCATTACTGAGCTGAGTGTTAAAGGATGGATTTGTTGCTGAGAGACCATAGCTGAATAACCAGTATGTATAGCTTTCTCTTCTGGTTATAAGATAGCATAGACTTTTGGTCTCTTGGTCTCCCTCTTAGCGACGGGAACCCTGCATGTTCTTGGTGTCTAGGATTTAAAAGGAAAGGAGTTATTACTATTTTTAAATTAGTTGTGTAGCTAATATGATTTGATAACTGTCATAGCCTTTCTTGGGACCTGAGAATTAATGATTACTCATTACTTTGACTTAGAAGGGGTTTCTGTATTTCAAGATCCCTTAATCAAAATATAAAAATTGTAGGAGTAGTGATAAACCAGAGATTAAAATTGATTGCTTATTGGCCAAACTGTGGTCTATAGTGGGAACCAATCTTTAAACAGAGGAATTGTACTTTCTCTCTCATTCTAATCTTCTTCCAGCAGAGCTTCTCAAATTGTAATATGTATACGAATTATTTGGAGATCTTGTTAAAATGCAGATTCTGATCCAATATGTCATTGGTTAGGGCCTGAGATTCTGAACTTCTAACAAACTCCCAGTGGAGCCTGAAGCTACTGGTCCTTGGACCAGACTTTTTTTCTGTCTTCCCTTCCCTGGTGGCTCAGCTGGTAAAGAATCCACCTGCAATGTGGGAGACCTGGGTTCGATCCCTGGGTTGGGAAGATCCCCTGGAGAAGGGAGTGGCTACCCACCCCAGTATTCTGGCCTGGAGTATTCCCTGGACTTACAGTCCATTGGGTTGTAGAGTCAGACATGATGGAGTGACTTTCATTTTCACTGCGTTGAGAACCGTTGATCTGGCTTGGATCCACTGTTGGACCTGGTTTTGGGTGGTTGAATGGTGAGTGGATCATGAAGTAGAATTTCATTCAAGCCTGTTTTCCAGAGATGTTTTGAGCAATTTTACTAGAGGTCTTTATCACTGTTTCTTTCCAAGTGGGCGTAGAAGGGCAGTGCCTCCAAGTAGGTTGACTTTTCTTCCATAATTTTGTTGCTCCTCTAGATGTAGAATCGTGCCTATCACTTGTAGTTTTCCTGGAATTTCTGAGGCTTTTCAGTAACTGTGTACATGTTTAAGGGAAACTAAACTAATGGGAGACAGGAGAGGAGGACAGTTAGAAAATTCATGTATCAGATAGCTTGTGTTCTTTAAAGCCATTATTCTTGATTAAATATAGGGCTATCTATGCATTTAAAAATTTTGGTTTCAATTTCACACTAAACGCATTTTCCCACTTTTGACACTTTGGTATACTTAAAGTATAAGGTCTTCCTTGAGCCAAATAAATAGTAGTCTATCTTAATTGAACTTTGCATACAGCCCAAATTTATGAAGTTGTTAATTGCTCTTTATATTTGAATTTTACTTTACCAAGGCATACCTGATTACCTGAATTAAAAGTTAATCTTTTACTCAGTTGCTAACTGTCAAGCAACTCTCCCTGCTTTCATTATCCCTATTACCCCCAATTCCTGAATTTTTGTTTTTGTCTTTACAGACCTAGACTTTTTTTAAGACCCTAGGTTGTTTCTTCTTGTCTATTGGTGCTTTATATTTATATGAGTGTTACTCTCAAAATTTTTAAATTCAGGCCATAGGTAATATAATTCAGGGCACAGAATTGAAATACTTGGCAGCTCTATGAGTTGAGGTGAAAGAGTTAAAATGAAAGTTAAGGATCCAGGGGACCCCTACGGAAATGAAGGGTAAAAACATGCTCAATTTTAGGATCCTAAACAAAGCATTTTGATTGGCATATAGAGACCCTTGCATGCACACAGACGTCCATATTTGAATATTTATAGAAGATAATCTGTCAAAATTACTGTTATTTTAATTTGCCAAGCTTGGCTGATTGCTGCAGTTGAATGTTAGTTGAATTCTAGATGAGGAACTGTAAATATGATCTGGTCTAGAACATACTTTTTGTCCTTGAAGCTGTCTGAATATTACCCTCTTTTTTTTTTTTGAATAGTGGGGCCTTTTTGTGTTAGCTGAACTTTCATGTTTTCCTTTTTTGGGAAAAAAGTAGGGTGATAACAGTAAATATTGAAAAAAAATTTTTTTTTCTTTTTAGTTAAAAAAGCTATTTACATTTAGTGATCAGTGATTATTTAAATAGTTTTCAACTATTTGTCTAATCTTTGCTCAAAGAAACTTTCCCTGGAGAGTTCAAACCTAGGGACATATGTCTCTTCAAGGCTTGAGGTTTTGTGTGACATAAGTTTCTTCTTAATAAAGAAATGTATAATTGTAGATAATTAATGTTACCCCTTTCTTTTGTCTCATTTTAAACAGTTGATAATTATAGTGACCTAGTTTCAAGCAGTAATATCTTCCATTGGAAATATGTGATTCCATCAGCTTCTTACGTTCTAGGGGAAAAAAGGTAAGCCATTTTTCATACTTAATATTTAGTAATTTTGTAAATAAGTCAAATTTTTCTTTTTTTAAAAAGTTAAAAAACCCTTTTCTCTTTAAGTAGTGTTTTCTCATGCAGAAAACACTGTGTTATTTATTTACATCATATCACTGTTCCTCAAAAGATTCTACTGAATCTACATTATTTCAGCTCTAGAGATAATACGATGACTTTCTAAAAATCATACGACAGCTTTTTGGAGCAGGACTACATTCTGTGCTCTATCTACTGGGCTATCTTGTCCCTTTTACGTAGCTATTCTCACCTGAATTTCTGTTTTTACATGTATAACCACTGACATGACTAGATAGTCTTAATATTTTTGTTTTCTTGCTTTTGATGTTTTCATTTCTTTATCTCTTGTAAACTGACATAATTGGATCTATTTTGTTGGTTATTACTTTCGTTAGAAACTATGTCAAGTACTAAGTCTCAGTTTTACTTAGACATTGACTTTATTTTGGGGCTTCAGGAATGGGGGGGTCTCAGGAATATATTTAACATTCAGCAAATTGAGTGGAGCTTACAGAGCATTCTTTTCTTTTTTTCATAAGCATCTATCTTCATTCTCTTTGGGCAGTTCTTTTTTGTGTAGATTTTCTTTTTTCTAAGAGTGTTTATATTATTGTTCACTTATTACTATGATCTCTTTTCTCAGTTCTTTTTGTGACCATCTCTATTATCATTTCCATTATATTTCTTACCCTAATTCCTCATGATCCTCCTAAGAAAATTATTTGTCCAACTCTGTGGTAATCCTCCAAATGAAGAGTAAGATTCTTAATAATTCCTTAAGATGTTATGCTTGCTTCTAGTTTTGTAGTGGTTCACCATCTGTTTACTGTATAAAGGGCTCAGAAGTATCTGTTGTATCTAATGTATGAGGGATGTGGAAATAATAACAAAATGAAATTTACATTTATGCAAAGGAAAGATGATGCTAATATATTCCCTTGGGTTTGGCCATTCTGATATACTTGTTATGTTTGGAGACTTAATTTGCAACATACTTTCAGATGTTTTAGGGTGAATTAGATATGTTCATGTTATAATCAGCTTGCTTTTGGTTAAGTATGTTAAACTCAAGTTGAATAAAATTTAAGTTAGTAATATAAAAAGTAATGAGCTGTTCTACAATGTGATTTGGAAAAAAATTAGCTGTGCTTCTTGCTATAAGAACAGCAGATAGCACAACTAAGATTTTCTAAGTAAAGTAATTTTGGTAAAGGTTAATTTCACGGCAATAGAAAATGTTGGGAACTGGCATCCAAATGTCAAGTTTCACATACAAATCCTAGCTTTATACTGACTTTTCTTTCCCCCCAAGAGGATAAATCTTAAAACTTATAATTTGTTTAGAAGACGCTGTAATGCTGTTTTAGGAATAAGAAACTGGCTTTATTTTTCTATAATTTAAATAATTATATATAATTTATAATAATTATTATATTTAATAATTATTCCATCTTAACAACAAGTAAAATAGTGAACAAACTAAAAAATCAAAACTCTTCTTAGATCCATCAGAGAAGTGAGGTCACAGGGCAAACCACTGCTCTCAAATTGAAGAGACAGGCAGGTAGAAAATGACAGCTTAACAGAAACTGCAAAAGAAACCACTACTGTGTAGGAAAAATCTAAAGTGTGATTGACAAATTACAGGAAGCTCCATGTAGACAAACCTGACTTGAGAACTCCAGGGGGGACCTGGTCGTAGGGAAACCCCACGTTTTCGTGATTTTACTTCTAGGAGCTCTCTCAGGTCCTCACAGTGACTATCTGAGAAAAATCCCCTGGTGCTTCCTCCAGGGGGAGGAGAAAATAACCATTTTGAGATATGCCAAGGCATCTTTCTTTTCTTAACAAGATCTGCTATCAAGAGAAAGTGTTTTACCAGAGCCTAATCTATTAGAGTGTTATCAGACACTAACTGACTTAGAAGAAGGGAAATACCCAACTCTAGCCTTCCATGTTGGAAGGAGAGAAATATCCAATTCTAGCCCCCTGTAGTGGAGAAGGAAACGGCAACCCACTCCAGTACTCTTGCCTAGAAAATCCCATGGACGGAGGAGCCTGGTAGGCTATACAGTCCATGGGGTCGCAAAGAATCGGACACGACTGAGCGACTTCACTTTCACTTTGATGCATTGGAGAAGGAAATGGCGACCCACTCCAGTGTTCTTGCCTGGAGAATCCTGGGGATGGAGGAGCCTGGTGGGCTGCTGTCTATGGGGTCACACAGAGTCAGACACGACTGAAGTGACTTAGCAGCAGCAGCAGCCCCTTGTAGCCATCCTGTTTCACCTAGGAGGGGAGCACAAGACTGAAAAGAACTTGTGAAGTTCACAGCTTGAGGAGCACAGTTCCTCTGAAAGGCTATACCTAGCTTCTGCTCCCGCCATACCTTATGACATTAGTAAATTCCTATTTGCTGTAGTCCTTTTATTCTGTGCATGGTGTCTGACTTTCAGCAAAAAACTACAAGGCAGACCAAAAAGCAAAAAACACAGTTTAAAGAGAGCAAGCATCAGAATCAGACTCAAATTTGCCAGGAATATTGGAATTAGGAAAAAGAGATTTGGGACAACTGTGCTATACAAAAAAGATCTTAATGACCCAGTTAACCACTATGGTCTGATCACCTGCTTAGAGCTGGACATCCTGGAGCGAGAAATCAAGTGGGCCTTAGCACACATCACTACAAACAAAGCTAGTGGAGGTGATGGAATTCCAGGTGAGCTATTTCAAATCCTAAATGATGATGCTGTTAAAGTACTTGCTCTCAGTATGCCAGCAAATTTGGAAAACTCAATAGTGGCCATGGAACTGGAAAAGGTCAGTTTTCATTCTAATCCCAAAGAAGGGCAAGAAGATATAATACCTTAATATGTGTGCACCTAACAACAGGTCATCAAAATTTGTGCTGCAGCAGCCAACAGAATTGCAAAAACAAATTGATCAGTCTATTATTATAGGAGGTGATACTTCAATACTTCTGCCAGAAATGGACAGATATAGCAGAAAATCAGTAAGGACATATTTGAACTCAACAGCAATATCAATCAACTGGATATGGTTGACACTTATCATCCAGCAACAAGAAGGACTACATATTTTTCCCAAGAAGAAAACTAGAATTAAAGAATTCTGAGAAAATTCAGAGTTCTTTTTAGTTTTTGATTAAAAAAAAAAATAGGATTTGCATCCATACATGGTCAAAAAGAAGAAAGACGAGGAACTCATTTTAAAAAATACAACAAGCTGTCACCTGCCTCCCCTCTACTTCTTACATATTTTAGGGCATGAATTTTAAAATTTTGATCTTTTAAAATACAGAAACATTTTTCTTGCCTCAAATTTGGTATAATGATTGAAAGAGTTGTGGGGGTTACTTTTCCAAGCGAAACCTATCTGGCACTTTTTCATTTATTGATATTATGAAGGAATACCTCCTACAACCCCTTGGTTCCATATAGCCAAATTTGAAAACTGAATCCCTCATGACCTGGCCAGTATTTTATAATTATTGACTTTTGCTCCTGAATAAGAGACCTCTAGATATCCAGATTCCTTTGAGTGATACAGCAGGAAGAGCAGAAGAAGATAAGAAAGGCCAGGGGAGAGTTTGTAAAAGGAAGAGAATGTTTATTATTATCATTTATCTGCTGGGTAGACTCATGATGGTGAAACCAAAGGGATTAATAACATAGAATTCTCTAAAGGATATAGATATCTTGTTAAAATGGATTCAGTGAAATTGTTCCCATCCATGTAGAATTAAAAACAAAGCAAAACCAAAAATAAAACACATCAAATGAACTTTTCCCCTTTGGATCACGAGTAGTGGTATGAAGACAAGCTGTACAAACCTTGATTAAGTCAAATCACTTCTTACCTTGTTTCCTCATCTTCAAAATGGAAATAGTGCCTGCCTTACAGAGCACTGGTAAGAATTAATTGAGAAAATGTGTGCACAGTGCCCGGCTCATATTGGGCATGCACCAGGGTTACTTCTCCTCCTAGTTCCTTTTGACATCGGAGGTAATATCTGGACTTCAGTCCTTGAATTCACTAGTTACTTGTCGTGAGATCTTTATAAGATCAAATTATTTTGTCTCTCCGAGCCTTATTTTCCTTTGGTATAAGATCATTAATATCCATGTTATAAAGTTGTAGTTGTAATTCATTTCCTTGTATCATCTAGGAGATTTTCATTGAATCTAAATCTGATGTTAAACTGCTAAAATCTTATATAAATATGTGAGTTTTACTGAATAGATCTTTTGGACACCAAATTCACATTTTTTTTAAAGGAATATATAGTAGGAGGAATATAATAAGGACAAGTAAATCTCTAGTTTTGTTTTATTTTTCTCAATGGGAGGACTCTATACTAGCTTACTTAATTTTTGCTTAATATAATTCATTGGGAAAGTGGGGAAATTATGGATTGAGGATTTATTTTCACTTGAAATAGCTACTTCTAGAAAGGGTATACCTAGGGCACCAAGTTAGGGAGTCTAAACACTTGAATGTACCTCTTTCTTTGTTTTTGTTCTTTTTATCTTAGGTGACATTATTTTGAAATGAGACTTCAGCATACAGTAATGGTTTTGTGGGCAGATACTAGAAAATGATACTGTATGATATCTTTTATGTGTAATTTAAAAACAATACAAATGAATACACATGCAAAGCAGAAACAAACTCAGGTTTAGGAGCTTCACTGGTGGCTCACTGATCAAGAACCTGCCTGCCAATGTAGGAGATGTGGGTTCGATCCCCTGGAGTAGGAAATGGCAACCCACTCCAGTATTCTTGCCTGGAGAATCCCATGGACAGGGGAGCCTGGCAGGCTACAGTCCATGGGGTTGTAGAGAGTCAGACACGACTTAGCAACTACACAGACTGGAAAATTATTAAGTACTGAAAATGTTCTGGCTTGTTAATTACCAAAGAAAGAACTAATAAACTGTTATTAAAATTTAATATTAAACTTTAGTTGATAAATTAAGACTCATAAATGAATCATGTTAAATGAGTTTGAATTAGATCAGTATTATTGGTGAATTCAATTGTGTGTTAAATCAATATAAATTCTGTGATATTATCACAGAATAGAAATTGATGTATGTATGGTATATTGTATTGAAGGGTTGCAAATTGATGAACTGGGAAGTTGGTATTTTTAATGATGTTATAAATCCATGAATTTCAGTTAGATTTTCTTGAATATGGATCAGTTTTATAAAAACCAGCAGCAAAATATCATCGCTTTCGTATTCTGTAGCAGTTGTGTCAGCTTTTGCTTACAATCAAATGAATGTAAAATTTAACTTATTTTCTTACATGTTTCCCAAAGTTTAGGAAATGATGTAGCACATAGAGTGTTAATTACTTTTAAGAATTCCCAGTTTATCATTTTATTTGACAATATGTAGCTCCTTAAAGTGAAGTTGCTCAGTCATGCTTGACTCTTTGCAACCCCATGGTCTGTAACCTGCTAGGCTCCTCTATCCATGGGATGTTCCAGAAAAGAATACTGGAGTGGGTTACCATTTCCTTCTCCAGGGGATCTTCCTGATCCAGGGATTGAACCCTGGTCTCCAGCACTACAGGCAGACTCTTTACCATCTGAACTACCAGGGAAGCCCGTGTAGCTCCTTATTAAATGCTTATTAACAACCCTGAAAATATCCTACAAAGTAGAGAATAGTCTCTGCATGCAGTCTTTACCTGCAGGAAAAAGAATAGAAGAAAATATAATAAAAACTGAATTGTGAAAGCATTGAGTGCAGACAAGTTTATGCTGACAAAATGGATGTGAATTTATGTGTGAATGTTAAGGACATGTGAATATGTTGATCATAGCAACTGTTAGTATTGTTGTAAAGCAAATGATTTGCAGAGTTAGGTTAAATGCATTATGGGTATGGCTGGGATCAAAATAACATTAACTTATTCAAAGTTTTTTTGTTTTTTAGTATTTTTTAAAAAAATATTTATTCAGCTGCGCTGGGTCTTAGTTGCAGCATGCGTGATCTTTTAGTTGTGACATGCGAAAGCTAGTTGTGGCACTTCAGTTGTGAGGGCTTCAGCTGCAACATGGCATCTCTTAGTTGTAACATGTGGGACCTTGTTCCTTGACCAGGAATCAAACCTCAGCCCCAGTGCACTGGAGCTTGGAGTCTTAGCCACTGCACCACCAGGGAAGTCCCAGCATTGTGTTTGTTTTTTTAAGAAGCCAGATACTTTTGTATAATACTGGCTAATTTAATTACTTTTCTGGTAATAATTTAATGTTAAGAACAATTAGATTTCTGTGATTGTACATTTATAAGATATTATTTGGACAAGTCATTTATAAAATAATATGATTCATATACTTTTATATTGTGGTAAAATATGTATAACAAGAGTCACCATTTAACCATTTAAAGTGTATAATTCAGTAGTGTTAAGTATGTTCACATTGTTGTGCAGCCATCACCACTGTCCATCTCTAGAACTTTATCATCATTCTAAATAAAACTATGCACATTGAACATTAACTCCCCATTCTTCCTGACTTTAAGCGCCTGTCACATGGAGTTGATATCCAAAATATATAAAGAGCTCATAAAACTCAACATCAGAAAAACAAACAGCCCTGTTAAAAAATGGGCAGATGATCTGAACAGATGCTCAGTATTGTAATTATCAGAGAAATGCAAATCAAAGCCTCACTGAGATGTTACCTCAAGCTTATCAGAATGGCAATCATCAAAAAGAACAGAAATAAATAATTGGCAAGGATGTGGAGAAAAGGGTACCCTTGTACATTGTTGACAAGAGTGTAAATTGGTGCAGCCATTGTGGAAAAGAGTATAGTAGTTTCTCAGTTTCTCAAAAAACTAGAAATAGAACTACTATATGACTCAGAAATTCCACTCCTGGGTATATATCTGAAAAATCGAAAACACTAATTTGGAAACAATACGTGCATGGCAATGTTCTTAGCAGCATTATTTATAATTGCCAAGATATAGAAGCAGCCTAAGTGTCCATCAACAGAAGAATGGATCAAGAAGATATGGTATGTTCACAGACACATACCCACACATACAAGAATGCTACTCAGCCATAAAAAAGAATGAAATTTTGCCATTTGCAAGAACATGGATGGAGTTGGAGGATATTATGATAAGTGAAATAAATCAGACAGAGAAAGACAAACACTGGATTTATCACTTATATTTGGAGTCTAAAAAATAAAACAAATTAGTGAATATAACAAAAAGAAACAGACTCACAAATACAGAGAGCAAACTAGTAGTTACTAGTGGGAGAAGGATGGTGTGGGGAAGGAACAATATAGGGTCTAGGGGATTAAGAGGTACAACCTACTATGTATAAAATAAATAAGCTATAAGGATATATTGAATAGCACAGGGACTATAACTGATATTTTATAATAACTATAAATGAATTATATAGCCTTTAAAAAATGTATCACTATGTTACACACCTGACACTTACATAATATTGTACATATTTAGTAGAAAATATCAAAATAATGAAAAGCAGAAAAACAAAGAATTCACATTCTCCCTAACACTCAGGCCCTTTAACCACTATTCTGTCTCTCAATTTGGCTACTCTCGATTTCTTATGTGAGTTGAATTATACAGTATTTTCCCTTTTGTAATTGACTTCTTTTACTTAGCGTAGTGTCTTCAGGGTTCATCCGTGTTGTCCCATGTATCAGAATTTCAGTCTTTTTAAGACTAATATTTCTTTATGCATATGCCACATTTTGTTTATCCATTTATCTGTCAATAAATGTTTGGATTGTTTCTACCTTTTGGCAGTTGTGAATAATGCTGCTGTGAACACTGAGGTGCAAATATTTGTTCACTGGTGGTCATGTGTATTTTTAATATATATTTTAACATTTAAAGATATTTGAGGTAATAAAATTCTATTTGAATGGACTGCATAAATATCTGTGTTTTCACTGATATCAGTGGTTGTTTATTGAATACCCATCATGTATTCTAGTCCCCGGGGGGACAGACCACAAAGGGTCCCTGGCCAGTTAGGAACTGGGCCACACAGCAGGAGGTGAGGTGTGCAAAGGAGTGAAGTGTAATCAGTGTTTACAGTCACTTCCCATTGTTCACATTACCACCTGAGCTTTGCTTCCTGTCAGATTAGCAGCAGCATTAGATTCTCACAGATTCTCATATATCACAATGTAGTGATGATAATACAAATAAGTGCACAGTAAATGTAATGCACTTGAATCATCTTGAAACCACCCCCACCCACATTTGTGGAAAAACTGTTTTCCACAAAACTGGTTCCTAGTGCTAAAATGGTTGAGGACTACTGTTCTAAGGGATATAAAGAGAATATTTATTGAATACTTACTTACTGTGAATAGGGACATTCACATGTTACTGTTTTTGAAGAACTTGCAATCTAATAAGAATGATAGGATGTGTGTATGAAAACAGAACAACCTGGTAGCATATAGTTTTTAAAGCTGAAGAGACGTTCACAATCTGATCCAAACGTGCATCTTCTCATGCTAAGATTTTTGCATGTCATCCTAATCAGTTAAGAGGCAAAATACATGACCATAACAACAAGCATATTCCATTCAAGTGTATGTATTTAACATTCAAGCATAAATATTGGCGTGATCAATCATGACACTCTGCAAACAGTCTTCTGCAATAACAACATCCTTAGAATGGCTTATATTCTTTTATCCAAACTCCTACCTTAACTCTGACTTAATCTCCTATCTCCACCTCCACCTTGAGTTGTATAACTTTTTGTTGTGGATATGTTTATTATGCATGTAAACTGACTTAAGTGTAGGTGAGTAAAAGGTGAAATGATGAACTCTGTATGTGTTTCAAGTTTCTTTCCAGGCTTAAATGATTCTAATTTTATCCCTACAGTACCTGGATTTCCAGATGAAGGAAAACAGAATAATCAAGTCTAGAGGTTTCTCAACAGATCTATTTCATAATAATTTAAAAGGCAAACATTTGATTGGAATAAAAACATTTTGGTGTGCTTTGGTGTTTCAGTGATATTTCCCCTCTCTCAAACTATTTTTTTCTGGAAAAACAAAATTAATCCTTTGTGAATTCAGTCATAATTTTCCAGTTTAGTTGTATTTTTAAGGTTTTTCTGGATGCGCCAGCTGGACCTTTTAGATGCCACTCTCTTTTTCCTATTTCCTAACATTTCTAACCGAAATGTTAGAAAGACCAAAGGAAGACATACAACCAGTTGTTAGATTCACATTTCCTTTGTATGATGTTTTGAAGTTCAGAAAAGGAACTTTGAAAAATTTAAACACAGCTGAGCAGAGTTTCCAAGAGGCAATACTGTAATACTACTTCTTTCTCCATATTTATTTTCTTGACTTAGTACTGAGCCTGAATTCTGAGTGGTGAAGACATTTATAGACTCATTACTCTGTAGGGTGAAAAAAAAGGAAAAAGCTAATTTCAAAGTTAAAACTTAGAAAAAAGGAGATAATTGTAGAAGTGAGGAAGGATGAATGAACAAGGATGATCATCCATTCATTCAGCACACATATGAAAGTCTACTATGTACTAGGCACACCACTAAACACTGGAAATAAAGCAATGAATAAAATAGGATCAGTACCACTCCTGGAACTTCGATTGCTGGTAAGAGTGAGTAGAACACAATAGGCTCTTAAAAATAACTTGAATAAATGAATGTCTTGAATAAATAAATATATTATGGAGAAGAATTTGGGGGTAAAGGATATTTTAGTGAAAAAGTATGAAGTGTCCTGTGCATTGTATTTGAGATACTTCATTTAAAAAATGGAAACAAATAAAATACTTATTAATGGGGAAAATGAGTTATGGTAATACATAGAATGTATATAATATGTATATAATACATAGAATGTAATACATTGGAGCTCTTAAAAATAATGACATACATTGAAGTATGTTGGGTAAAATAAAAGATGTTCTTTACCTAATGTCAAATTAAGCAAAGTAGGCTATAGAATAGGATGTATGGAATGATTCTTTTGAGATTATTTACATTTATGTAAAATATCTTGAGAGATAGTGGAGACTTTGGAATCAAACATTTCTGGGTTCCATAAAAGCATACTTCCTAAAAGTTATTTGTTAACATGTGTCAGAGTTTTATCTCACTAATGAGGGAACAATCAGGAAGACCAAAGAACTGCTTATAAGCGTTTTTGAGCATCAGAAATTCTTGTATTCATTAGGAAAGGGATGCCAAGATAAAGTTGCTTCACAGAAGTCTCATCAACTTTCTGAAGGAAAATGAAGCCGTATCACCTTGGAAACTTGGAATGTAAAGCAATGAGTTCAATTTAAATATCATCATGGTCTTTATCATCATCTCCAGTATCATTAAATGTATCAGTTTCATTGATTTTAGCATGGTTTGGAAGCTTGCTGTATGCCTTCAGAGTTATAGCTTTATCTACATTGCATTTTAAAATTATATCAGCTTTGTTACCTTGTTAGTCTGGAAGACCAACCAATAAAATATCTGAGATACTTATTTAAACTATTTTTCTCAACTTTCTTTTGTTGCAGCATAGCCTCTTTACATACCAAAACACATTGCTTCTACTCATTCATTTCCCAACATTTTGATTTCCTGAGTATACTCTTCTTCATTCATGCTCCTCCTATTCCAACTTTTTTTTTCATTGTCTTTCTTACCCTTGCATCTGTTTAGCCTCCTTTACCTTATTCTTGGGCATGGCAGTGCCTCTCAGCATCTCAGGTTCGTTTCTTGTGGCAGTGGTGGCTGCTCCTTTGAGTGGCACACGGGACAAAGTGGCATATAGTACAGATGGAACCACATATGTGGGCGAGTTTTGACTGAATTTTTCTAAGATATACTTAGCATCAAAATTCTTTCCTTCCTTCTCTTTCTGTGTGTGTTAATATTTTTAAGGTTTTTTAAAAAATTTTTTAGGGGAGTGGGGAGGGCAGGTATAATGTTATCTTTACTCTTAGCTTTCTTAGCCTCATTACTAAGGTGAACCTCTCTTCTTGGGTCTATATTAAATGTCCCAAGGATTCCGTGAGGACTTTTTATCTTGCTTGTGAGAACTTGGATGATTCCTGGCCCTGTGTAAGCCCTGGGAATTATCTCCCTTTTGTTATCTGGTAATTTTTCTTGCCCGGAAGTTGTTTTTGTTCAACCATCTCATTTTATGCATATGCAAAATTGGTATTCAGATAAAATTTAAGTAGATCTTTTCCCCCCTTCTTAAATAGGCCTTTGTGTTGCTTTCAGTTCAGGACTGTAGCTGGTCAGGCTTCTCTGTCCATGGGATTCTCCAGGCAAGAATAGTGGAGTGGGTTTCCATTCCCTTCTCCAGAGGATCTTCCTGACCCAGGGACTGAACCCAGGTCTCCTGCATTGCAGGCAGATTCTTTACTGTCTGAGCCACCAGCGAGGCCCCAGTTGCTTACATATGGAAGTTAATTCTGGATTCTATTACTCCCTCATGGGTGAAAGTAGAGAATTCTTAACACTTTTAAATTGGAGAATGATATTCTTAGTGAGTGATATATCCTGCTCAAATTGTTTTCAAATACTATTATGTGCAAAAATTCATTTTTAAAAGTGCTGCCTAAATTAAATTTATCTTAGTAACAACATTTCTTCTACACATAGCTGTAAATAAAATCTGCTTTGGCTGCTTTTCTTCTAATATTAGTTACCAGTCAACTGATGCATTAAATTAAAGTTGGTATAACCCTAATGATTTATAATAGCTGATACTGTTTGGTACTGCTTTGCCTCACTTAAGAGCACTGGCTGTTTTATGGTACTTCTTTTCTTTTAAACATGATTCAATATAGCTAAAAGAACAAAAACAAAAGCAGTAACTGTAACATAACTCTTACTTAATATAGAAACTTTTTACTAATAAAAAGTCTGTTTTATATCCCATCTATTGAGATACAGTGGAAAAGTATAAATTTAGTACTAATTATTTCTTTGAAATTCTTTCAGTTAGTTTAAAAGTGCTGGTAAGTGGTAGTTAATTGAGAATGTCTCATTAAGTTTGTAATTAAGAAAGTAAAGGATGCCCACCTCCCAGAATATTGGAAATAAAAGCAAAAATAAACAAATGGGGACCTAATTAAACTTAAAAGCTTTTGCACAACAAAGGAAACTATAAGCAAGGTAAAAAGACAGCCTTCAGATTGGGGGAAAATAATAGCAAACAAGCAACAGACAAAGGATTAATCTCAAAAATATACAAGCAACTCCTTCAGCTCAATTCCAGAAAAATAAATGACCCAATCAAAAAATGGGCCAAAGAACTAAACAGACATTTCTCCAAAGAAGACATACAGATGGCTAACAAACACATGAAAAGATGCTCAACATCACTCATCATCAGAGAAATGCAAATCAAAACCACAGTGAGGTACCATTACACACCAGTCAGGATGGCTGCTATCCAAAAGTCTACAAGCAATAAATGCTGGAGAGGGTGTGGAGAAAAGGGAACCCTCTTACACTGTTGGTGGGAATGCAAACTAGTACAGCCGTTATGGAGACAGTGTGGAGATTTCTTAAAAAACTGGAAATAGAACTGCCATATGACCCAGCAATCCCACTTCTGGGCATACACACCGAGGAAACCAGATCTGAAAGAGACACATGCACCCCAATGTTCATCGCAGCACTGTTTATAATAGCCAGGACATGGAAGCAACCTAGATGCCCATCCACAGATGAATGGATAAGGAAGCTGTGGTACATATACACCATGGAATATTACTCAGCCATTAAAAAGAATTCATTTGAATCAGTTCTAATGAGATGGATGAAACTGGAGCCCATTATGCAGAGTGAAGTAAGCCAGAAAGATAAAGACCAATACAGTATACCAACACATATATATGGAATTTAGAAAGATGGTAATGATAACCCTATATGCAAAACAGAAAAAGAGACACAGATGTACAGAACAGACTTTTGGACTCTGTGGGAGAAGGCGAGGGTGGGATGTTTTGAGAGAACAGCATCAAAACATGTATATTATCTAGGGTGAAACAGATCACCAGCCCAGGTTGGATGCATGAGACAAGTGCTTGGGCCTGGTGCACTGGGAAGACCCAGAGGGACTGGGTGGAGAGGGAGGTGGGAGAGGGGATCGGGATGGGGAACACATGTAAATCCATGGCTGATTCATGTCAGTGTATGGCAAAAACCACTACAATATTGTAAAGTAATTAGCCTCCAACTAATAAAAATAAATGAAAAAAAAAAAGTAAAGGATGTATTTGGTGAAGAATAATACAGATTTTGTTGTTGTTTTTGTTTGTTTTAAGGATCTGAGATACTCATGAAAGAGTTAACAACTGTCATGGTTATGCTTGATTCAGTTGGCAACATGAACTTCATTCTTTATCATTAATGTTTCAGTTACCATACTAGGTACAAGGTGCCCTATCTAGTAGTCATTTTGTGTCTGTTATGTCCTTAGAAGAGAGACTCGAAATTCTTAGGGTAATGTTTGAAAATGAGTCAGTAGTAGCATTGTGATTTGAATGTCCTATGCTGAGGCTTAAGGAAGATATTTTTGTCTCTAGCATCAGAATTACATATAAGTAAATCTTTAAAAAAATCCTAAAGAAATTTATAGCCTTAATTTACATGTCTCTCAAGGGATGAGGGTTAGGATTATAATTATAGATGAGAGAACTATAAAGGCACTAATTCTAACAGATGGTAGCAAAATGTCCAAATTTTTGTTACTTTTGTTATTTCTTAAAAACTGATTTCTAATACCTTTAAAATTACTGTTTTTAGATACAGCCATTGAGTTTGGTATAGCAATAGACTGTTTACTCTTTAATTTTTTTGATAGCAGATACAAAATCCAGACATCTAATTTATTCAGAATCTTTTAGACACTAATGGCTGTTTACTTGTGAGAAAATTTAAACTGGTATGTGATAGTCACTAGATCCATCTGCCGAAGTGGCTTTAGATTTTGATCTGTTATTACTAAAAGCGATGGGTCTTACCATAGAGTGACCTAGGCCACATGGATGCACTGTGTTTCTTCCCCTGAGATCGCTTACTAGTGAAGTTCATGGATTCGGTTTGTTACTTTGGTTGGATGTTCCCTTGTCACTTCGCTACTAAAGTGTAATAATCCCTCAACACAAATGGTTTTGGTTAGCCAAGCCTTTTTGCTATGATTCATTTGGAGTTGAGAACAGGGACTCTGTAGTGAAATAGATCTGACTATGAATCTCTGCTCCTCCTGGTTTTGTGACCTTAGGTGAATTACTTAACCTCAGCTGATGCATTTGATATTAGTATAGTTTACTAGTTTAAATGTGTGAGCTCTAGAGCTAGTTTGTGGGGATTTGAATCCTGGTTGTGCTGCGTATAAGCTGGGTGACTTCAGACATGTTTCTAACTTTCTGCCTCCTCTTTCCTGTCTGTAAATTAGAGATAAGAATAGTACTTATCTGTAAACACTTTGAGCTTTTTGAATCTAGCTGGAATGTAATAAGCACTCAATACATGTATACTAGTATTATCTATATAAAAATGAGGACAGAAATAACATAAGAAGGGTGTTATGAGGCCTGAATGGTAAAATAAATAAAGCACTTCACACTGGGACTTAGTAATGTTTAGTAAATGATGGTACTATAAGGAGACTGGGGCTTCCTGGATGGCAATAGTGCTAAAGAACCCACCTGCCAGTGTAGGCAGCATGAGACCTGGGTTTGAATCCTGGGTTAGGAAGATCCCCTGGAGGAGGGCATGGCAACCCACTCCAGTATTCTTCCCTGTAGAATCCCTTGGACAGAGGAGCCTGGCCAGCTATGGTCCATAGGGTTGCACAGAGATGGACATGACTGAAGTGATTCAGCATGCACGCATATAAGGAAATTAATATTATGATGCAGCAGATACATCTGTGGAGTAAACATAGATCCAGGATTTGTAATTAAAGAGACCACACTGGAACTCCATTGCTAATTGGTTAGGACAACAATGAGTTCCAGCATTCTGTTAGGTCATTTGTACAGAACAAATCAACTTTTCTATCCCAACTGGTGCACAGATGGGGCAGATGAAAAAATCCTATCCAGTGCTGGGCTGGATGAAGCACAAGCTGGAATCAAGATTGCCGGGAGAAATATCAATAACCTCAGATATGCAGATGACAGCACCTTTATGGCAGAAAGCAAAGAGGAACTAAAGAACCTCTTGATGAAGGTGAAACAGGAGAATGAAAAAGTGGCTTAAAGCTCAACATTAAAAAAATTAAGATCATGGCATCCAGTCCCATCACTCCATGGCGAATAGATGGGGCAAAAATGGAACCAATGACAGACTTTATTTTCTTGGGCTCCAGAATCACTGCAGATGGTGACTGCAGCCATGAAATTAAAAGATACTTGCTTCTTGGAAGGAAAGCTATAACGAGCCTCAGTTCAGTTCAGTCACTCAATCTTGTCTGACTCTTCGTGACCCCATGGACTGCAGCACGCCAGGCCTCCCTGTTCATCACCAACCAACTCCCGGAGCTTGCTCAAATTCATTTGCGTTGAGTTGGTGATGCCATCCAACCATCTCATCCTCTGTTGTCTCGTTCTCCTCCTGCCTTCAATCTTTCCTACCATCAGGGTCTTTTCCAATGAGTTAGTTCTTCGCATCAGGTGGCCAAAATATTGGAGCTTCAGCTTCAGCATCAGTCCTTCCAATGAATATTCAGGACTGGTTTATTTTAGGATTGACTGATTTGATCTCCTTCAGTCCAAGGAACTCTCAAGAGTCTTCTCCAACATCACAATTCAAATGCATATATATGGAATTTAGAAAGATGGTAACAATAACCCTATATGCAAGACAGAAAAAGAGACACAGATGTATAGAACAGACTTTTGGACTCTATGGGAGAAGGGGAGGGTGGGATGATTTGAAAGAATAGCATTGAAACATGTATATTATCAAGTGTGAAACAGATCACCAGTCCAGGTTGGATGCATGAGACAAGTGCTCAGGGCTGGTACACTGGGATGACCTAGAGGATGGGATGGGGAGGGATGTGGGAGGGGAATTCAGGATGGGGAACACATGTAAATCCATGGCTGATTCATGTCAATGTATGGCAAAAACCACTACAATATTGTAATTAGCCTCCAACTAATAAAAATAAAGGAAAAAAAAAACAAAACAAAAACAAAAGCATCAATTCTTTGGCACTCAGCTTTCTTTATGGTCCAACTGTCACATCCATACATGACTACTGGAAAAACCATAGCTTTGACTAGACGTACCTTTACCTAGACAGTGTATTAAAAAGCAGAGACATTACTTTGCCAACAAAGGTCCATCTAGTCAAAGCTATATTTTTTCCAGTAGTCGGGCATGGATGTGAGAGTTGAATCATAAACAAGGTTGAGCACCGAAGAATTGATGCTTTTGAACTGTGGTGTTGGAGAAAACTCTTGAGAGTCCCTTGGACAACACGGAGATCCAACCAGTCCATCCTAAAGGAAATCAGTCCTGAACATTCATTGGAAGGACTGATGCTTAAGCTGAAGCTCCAGTATTTTGGCCACCTGATGTGAAGAACTGACTCATTAGAAAAGACCCTGATGCTGGGAAAGATTGAAGGCAGGAGGAGAAGGGGATGACAGAGGACGAGATGGTTGGATGGCATCACCTAATGGGCATGAGTTTGAGCAAGCTCTGGGAGGTAGTGAAGGATAGGGAAGCCTGGTGTGCTGCAATTCATGGGGTGTCAAAGAGTCAGACACGACTGAGGCACTGAACAGCAGCAACAGAGATTTCAGAATTGCAGTCTCGGTGTACCTATTGTGATACAGTTTGGAGTTGGCCACACTCCACAGCTGGCCAGGAAAGTCAATGCATTTATTGGGAAAAGCTTTTGCATCAGCCATTAAAGATCCGACATCAAACTTTTCCCAACATGAAGGATTATTAGAAGTTTTGAAAAACAGAAAGTGAGTCATGATGCGGGCTTCTCATATTCTACTCAATCCTAAAATCTCATATTCTGGTCAATTCTAAAATTTACCCTTCTTCTGTAGTAATAGAATCCTGACCTTTTGTTTTTAGCTAGGCACACTGATGCCTGGAATAGACTATTTCCCAGCTATGTGACTAAGTTCTAGCAAAAAGATAAAAACAGCAGCATTATGTGTGTGCTTAGAAAAGGCACTGACTCAACTGTAAGAGACCCCATTTTGCCATTCAGTTTCTCTTCTTCTTTTTGACCTGTATTGAAGACATGATAACTGGAGCTTTAGCATACATTTTGGGCCATGAGGTGATCTTGATGATGGAAGCCAGCCAGGGACCTAGAAGGGTACAGAAGTAGAAACTTTGGTCCTTGAGGATACTTGCAACCGCCATCTCTATATCACCTGTCTCTAGACAACTTTTACAAAAGAAAAATAAATCTCAGTGTTTTTTAATCTAAGTTACTGCTGTGTTTGGGTATTCTGTATTGTGCAGAATATATTATTATATTGAGGGGAAGGAATAAATATTAAAACACTATTGAGATTTAATCACTGGTGTATAGGGTGGGGTGTATAAGAGGACTTAAATATAAAGGAGATTGAAGGGCAGTAGCATGAATGATTAAGGAATTGAGATTATGGATATACTTTTATTATATTATTGGGGAATAAACTTTTTGTGAAAATATTTCAGTGACATTTGTAAACTACTTATTAAATTATATTTTGTTGGCTATAGGGTATGGTTAGAAGAGCTGGTAAAACTGATGGGGGAGCATAGATAATTTTTGTCTTTACAACATTAATAGTCTTATATTGCTAGGTTGTTATACCATTGTTAAATGAAGTATTTATAATTTAGTAGATTTTTTTTCTGGTAAATTTATTCTAATTAATGATATTTCACATGTCTCTAAAAATTTTGGATTGACAAATATAAAAAAAAAGTTAGAAAACATTGGGTTAGCCATTTTCTCTAAAATAGGTTGAGTAAAGATTATTTTGGAGCCTACACAGCAAATGTTTAAGATTTATTCACTCTTTTACATAAAAATTATTCTAAAAAATTGTGTATTAATACTTGGGCCCTCACTTTTAAATGGTTTGTGTGACACCAAAATAATTGTTTGACATTTAATTTAATAGCTTTGGCTAGACAAAGGTTTAGATGGCTAGGCTGAAAATGTGATAATCTCTCTAATAATGTTGCCTAATCTATGACTTGGTTTTATTGGATAGTGTGGAATTACAGACCTGTCTTTAATGTAAATGTTTGCTAATTTGGTATACCTAAAGTGTCTAATGTGATGTGTTTTAATATATCTTTATTAATGAGCTTGAACATCTGTCTGTTTATATTATAATCATTTGTATCAACAGCATAATACAGTCTTAGGCACAAGAGCTTAAGTTACTCGATTTTGAATCCTGTGTCTTCTAGTTACTAATTATGGGACCTTGAATATGTTTCTCTGATTGATTGGGAGCATAGTGTTGTGATAAGGGCATTCTTTCATAGATAAAAGACCTTCACTCTGACCTTAGCTTATACTAGCTTTGTAAATGCTTTAAGCAAATTACTTAATAGCCATGAGCTACAGTTCCTCATCTGTAAAGGGATGGCGAATCATAATTAGAGCGTTTTTTTTTTTTTCCTGAGGAATACATTGAAATAATTATATAGCACTACAGAAATATAAAACATTAAAATACTTTATCTTCACTTTTAAAAAATCAAGAATATTTTATTGTTATGATTTTTTCCCTTGGATTTTTTATAACTGGAAATTTGTATTTGTTTGACCATTTTCATTCAACTTGCCTACTTCCCACATTTGCAGCCTCTAGCAACCATCAATCTATTCTCTATGAGTTTGGGTTTTTTTTTTTTTTTTAAGATTCTGCATGTAAGTGAGATAATACAGTATTTGTCTTTGTCTGCCTTATTTTACTTTGCCTAATGCTCTCAATTCATCCATATTGCTGCAGATGGCAAGATTTTCTTCCTTTTTTATGATTGTATACGATTCCGTTGTGTATGTGTGTATATGTGTGTGTGCATGTATGTGTATAAAATCTGGTGTGTGTGTGTGGTTGTATACGTGTGTGTGCGTATATGTGTATAAAATCTGTTGTGTGTGTGTATGAGTGTATATTTGTTTGAATGTATATATATTTTTTGAGGAACTGCTATACTGTTTTCCATAGTGGCTGCACCAATTTATACTCCTCCCAACAGTACAGGAGGGTTCCTTTTTCTCAACATCCTCACAAGCACTTGTTATTTCTTGTCTTTTTGGTAAAAACATGTAAGGTGCTATCTTGTGGGTTTGATTTGCATTTGCTGATTAGTGGTGTTGAGCACCTCTCCTTTATCTGTTGGCCATTTGTGTATTGTCTTTGGAGAAATGTCTATTTAGAGCCTATGTCTGTTTTTAAAATGGATTGTTTATTTTTTCTTTTGAGTTGTATGAGTTCTTAATATATTTTGGGTGTTAATCCCTTATGTATATATGGCTTCCGAATATTTTATAGGTCGCCTTTTTATTTTGTTGACGGTTTCCTTTGCTACGCAGAAGCTTTTTAGTTCAGTGTAGTCTCACTTGATTATTTTTGCTTTCATTGCCTTTTTCTCATTTGGTGTCAAATTAAAAAAAATCATTGCCAAGACTGATGTCAAGGAGGTGTTAAAATTTTATGGTGCAAAGTCAATGGAATTAAGGAAAGGCTGGTAACTCCTTTAATTATTGAACTAATAATTAGTTGTAGCTTTTATTTATCAAACCCACACTGTGTGCTAGCCACCATGACTAGCACTTATATACATATCTTAGTTCAAGACAACTTTAAATATTCATTTAAACTAACAAAAGTAAATAGAGTTAATAGTCTGACTCAACCAAAATATAAAAATAATAGCTATAATTGTAATTATTATATTTTAATTTTAATTGGTCCATAATGAATGTTATTAACTAATTTACAAAGAGGTTAAATTTTGGCCACAGTCACACAGCTAGAAAGTTGAGGAAATGGGCAAAAATTGTTCTTAGTGACTCTAAAACTATTAATTCTCCAGTTATTATATTGCTAAATATTATTGAGTGTATCTCCTTGTATAGATATTTTAGTAGTAGCTTTAAGGCTTCCCTGATAGCTCAGTTGGTAAAGAATCTGCCTGCAATGCAGGAGACCCCAGTTTGATTCCTTGGTTGGGAAGATTCACTGAAGAGATAGGCTACCCACTCCAGTGTTCTTGGACTTCCCTTATGGCTCAGCTGGTAAAGAATCTGCCCGCAATGCGGGATACCTGGGTTCAATCCCTGGGTTGGGAAGATCCCCTGGAGAAGGGAAAGGCTACCCACTCCAGTATTCTGGCCTGGAGAATTCCATGGACTGTGTAGTCCATGGGCTTGCAAACAGTCGGACACGACTGAGTGACTTTCACTTTCACACTTTAAGTATTGCATTAAAAATATATGTAACTTGTTACAATCTACTGTTGTTGAAGTTTTACCAATATGAAGTGTAGAAACTTTACCTCTAAAGTTCCTTTGCCCTCCTCTCATTTTTAATCTGATGGTCTTAAAATATCTCCTCTGTATATATTTAACACCACAACAGACAGTTACACTTTTTGCTTCACTTGTCAAACATAGTATAGAAAACTCAAGAATAGAGGGTAAGTCTATTATATTTACCCATGTTTTTGCTCTTTTTTATGCTCTTCCTTCCTTCTGGGATTTATGAGGCAAAAAGAAAACTCAGAGAACTTACCACTGTGTTGTTCCTTTTGTCCCTAGATCCTTGCAGGTCTGCCTTTGCTTGCCAAGCCTTACACAGTTATCTTAAATTTTTTAATATAGTGGCCAGGGTTTTTAGCTGTTCTTAGTGGGAGGGATGGGGAGAAGTACATGTTTTCCATCTTGGTCTGAAACTGAAAGTTACTTCATTGTACTTTCAATATATATATATAAAAATCGGCTATGCTGGAGTTTTATCTGGTTTTCCTGATAGTGTGCTATTTGGGAGGAAAAAGCTTGGGGCCTTTACATCTCTGGATTGAATTGTACTTGACAACTCTAGTGATAGAGTTGCCCATCACTGGGGTTAAAAAAGTACATATAAACGAGATTCTCTAGCTTCTCTTGCAATTCTTGGAAGTGAGCAGTTTCTTAATAATAATAAAAAAATAACTAACATTGATTTTGGTTCTGCCATTTATTGACTTTATGACTTTGGGAACGTTATTTACTCTCAATGTGCCTTAATTTCCTCCACTGTAAAATGGGGATAATAGTACTTGAAAGGTTGTTGAGAAGATTAAATGGTATCATAATTGTGAAGTAATGAGAAAAAATACCTTACATTCAGGAAGAACTATATGAATGTAGCTGTTATCTTCATTATTCTTAGAGTAATAGGCCCATATGATAGGTGTTATTACATTCATTTTAAGAATAAAAAATTCAGGCTCAGAGTAAGATGCCTTGCCTGGTTCTTTTTTGGCCCAGTTCTATATAGGTATTCTTAGGATATATACCCAGAGCTGTCTGACCTTACAGTGTGTGCTTTTCAAGGTATGATGCTATCCATCACCATCATCAAATCCCTCTGCATCCTGCATTTTCACCTAGCATTATGTGTATTTCTCTTCATACTTGACATTTTAACCCAAGCCATAACATCTCACCAATCACTGTACCATAATTTATCTAACCTTCTCTTATTTTTGGATATAAATTGTCTCTCTCTCATCCATCTGGCTCATGCATTAATGAATGCTTGCCAATATCAGTATATTATTTTTTATAATGCAGTAGTAACGATTGACCTTTAAAGGGCTTTGTGCCTTTTATATGAAGATAGAAATGTATTTTATAAAAATGTATATCCCACTAAAAATTTTCAGTAGCATAATATGTTTATTATACTTTTGAATCTCTGTTCTGTAGAAACTGCTTTAAATCAATTTGAATCTTAATTTTTGAATCTTTATTGTTATTTAGAAAGAGTTCTGTAGAAAGATTGTGCATCTTTATTCATTAGTTGTGTTGTATGAGACTTGGAATTTTTGCCATATGTCTCCTGGCCCTTATTAAATGTAATGTTGGAGGACTGTGCAGGTTATCAAGAGTTGGCTTAAATGTAAGTCTTTGATTTGAAATTATATTTGGATTTATTTCTTTCTGAGCATCTATGGTTTACATTTTCTGAATGTAAATATAGATGAATCAACATGAAATGACTTTGAAGAATTAGAGCTAAGATTCAAAGTCTTAATTTTATTTTTATTTTGCCTAGGATTTTGACTATAGATATTAAATGAATACATGCACACTGTAATATTTGTGCATTCACTTTTTTTGTTCTACAAATATTATTATAGTGCTTGCTTTGTTTTAGACACTGTTCTAAATCCCTGCTCTTCTGATACATACCTTTTAGTATAGAAAAGAAATAAGCCAATAATTATTGTGATAGTGTGATAGAGAATAATGGGGGATGGTGAGTGCTTTTCTTTTTTTTTTTTTTTAAAGACAAAGTATTGTAGCATTCTTATAGCGTTTTATAGTCACTCACTTTTTCTTGCTGCCCAGGGTCCTGGTTTTGTTCTGCAGCCCACCCTTGGGAATAAATTCTATTAGTCTAATCATAATGTAATCCCATTTCACTTGACAGTGGTTGAATTTTCAAGGGGTGGGTTGATTCACTCTTGGTTAATAGGATGTGCAGATTTGGGAGAGACATCTTTTAGTCGTTTCTCTCCTTTATAATGCGACTGACTAGGACAATTGTTCTTTTTCACATAATTACTTGTGGCTAAAGTTAAGATAGCCAACTTGTTAGCACAAAGAGAGCTAGGGCGAGGACGGAAGCTGATATGCCAAGCGGGAAAAATAGAAAGATGAAAAGGGTTTTTTGACTATTTCATGGAACAGTTGAATTAGTTCACTTTAAAACCTTTTTTTAATCAAGTAATTGATGTCCTTATTTTTAAGAAATTATTTGTTTGGCTGTGCTGGGTCTTGGTTGCTGCGTGGGCTTTTCTCTAGTTGTGGTGAGTGGGGCTCCTCTCTAGTCCCAGGGCAGGGGTTCTCTTTGCAGTGGCTTCTCTTGTTCTGGAGCATGGGCTCTGGGCTTGTGGCCTTCAGGAGTTGCGGCACATGGGTTCAGTAGTGATGGTGCCCGGGTTTAGCTGCTCTTCAGCATGTGGGATCTTCCCAGACCAAGGATTGAATTAGTGTCTCCTGAATTGACAAGGGCGGAACCTTTACCACTGAACCATCAGGGAAGCCCTGATTTCTTAATTTTAAAGCCATTTTAAGTGGGATTTTCTCTTACTTCTGTCCTAACATGTCATAATTGATACGTGTTGTCAGGGACTATCCCTGAAAAGAGGGGACATTTAAGTAGAGGTTTGAATTACAAAGAATAAGCCAAAGGGATTGCAGGTCAGGTAGAAGGTACAGCAAGAGTGAAGATCCCATGATAGGTAAGAACTTTACATAGTCTGGAAACTGACAGAAGGCTGGAATACCTCGTTTCTATTGAGCAGGGAAAAGATAATAGTAATATTTATAAACTGCATTACAGTTTCTTTTTTTTTTTTGTTTTGTTTTTCATTGTCTTTTTTTTTTTTTTTAATTTTTTTATTAGTTGGAGGCTAATTACTTCACAACATTTCAGTGGGTTTTGTCATACATTGATATGAATCAGCCATAGATTTACACTTCTAAACCATTTTTACTTATTTAATGTGATCTTCACAGTTAAATGAAGATATACTATTATTACCATTTTGTATTTTGGTAAACTCCCCATATATTTATAGCCAGTGATTTATTTGAAATAGTTGCTCTTTCTACTTTATTATGTTGGCATATGAGTATATGTTATGTCCAAAATCCCCTGGAGAAGAGTGTGGAAACCCACTCCAGTATTCTTGCCTGGAGAATCCCATGGGCAGTGGAACCTGACAGGCTGCAGTCCGTAGGGTCACAAAGAGTCGAACACGACTGAAGTGACTCAGCACACAGCATACATGTGTTATGTATGTATTTGATAACCAGATAAAATGATAAGATGTATGTTTTATTTGAATTTGTTAGTGTTACCACTTTTTGGCTGTATTGATTTGTTTAGGGCAGAAAGAACAGATGCCAAGGCCAGTTTTCTGGATCTATTTGAATAGTATAAATTAATTGCATCAGTAAACACAACCTGGTGTGTTGAATTAAGGTGAGTGACATGCTCCTGATAGAAACCATATAAATGTGATTATGTGTTTGCACTTCATAACTAGGAAGGCTAATTTCTAAGATATTAGCTGGTTTTAGTGAATTAATAGAGTATTTTGTGCTCATGTATTCAGGATGCCTGGCATTTTAAATTCATATGTGCATATACTGTGACCTTACTGATAAGTGTACTGTGAAAGCATGATAGATAACCCTGTAAGTAATGAATAAAAATTGAATTTTGTAATCTTGGTAGTTGCTATATGAAAATATCCTTTTCTTTCCTTTCCTGTCACTCCCTCTTTTTCCCCTTCCAGGCTTTCCCTTCTCTCCCTTTCTGTCTTCTCTTCCTCTCTTCCTTCTCTCCCTTCATTCCACTTATCAGTTTAGTTATTTAGGTTTCAGCTATCATTAAAGGACCGTTTTAATTTATGATTCTATTTTTACTTGCTTTTACCTACTTCTTCCTTAAATTATTAAACAAAATGTTATTACTGCTCTTTTCACATATGTGGAGAATAGACAGTAAGAAAGATTTTAGGTAAGATCTTTACTTAATTTGAAAATGAATTAAGATCAGTTGAGAAGATATTTAAGTAAATAGTTGTGGACTTGTATTAATCTGGAATTGACTTGAATTATATATACATAGGACTTTTTAAATATTTGTACTTTATAATTGATAATTAGCTTTTCTCTAAAAGTTTCATTTGATTTCCTTTTATCAACCTGAAGCCTTTAAAATATAACAGTTAAGCTTTTAACCTTTGCTACATTATAGTAGTCGTTCTTTAAATTTGTTGAAAATGATTTTATTTTTCTTTTGAAGTTTTAGGTGTATTCTGTTACATTGATTTACTTTAAGAAGCACTCTGTAACAATGATTCGCCTTTTACTCTTTCAGTTACTAAAAAAAATCATTCTAAAGATGATAGCTATCTAAACCATAGTATACATTTACTATAATCTAAGGAATCATTATTATTTGAATATTTATGATCCTTTCTTGTGGGTTGAGAAGAAGTTAGGTTACTAGAAGGATACAGAAAAGTTTCATTGTAGTTAGTTACTTTAGTTAGTTACTTTTGTTAGTTTTATAGTTACTTTAGTGGATTCTCATTGTCTTTGAAATGTGTAAAAAATAAAATTTTCACATTAACAATTGGATTGAAGTTGATCATATCTATAGAATAATTACTTTTGATTTCTTTCATTAAAAGTAAGTCAGTATACTGATGATTTTGCTGAGGAAAATCTCATAGAAACTCAAAATGCAAGCACATAATTTAACCATTTACTGAATTAGCATTCTTCAGTTATTGACATTTTCAGTTATATTCACAAGACAGTTTAAATTTTGTTAAATTTTTTCTAATAGGTTTTTCAACTCTATTGAAGCATTACTTACATCAGCAAAATGTGCATACAGTAAGTGTACACTTAGATGATTTTTCTTAAATCTGTACCTTCATACAACTGTCATTCCCCTTTTTAATCAGTTGTATGCATGCTCCCTGGCAATCAGTCATCTGATTTTAGTCACTATATGTTAGTTTCTCTGTTCTAGAACTTCATAAATGTGTATTTTTGTCCCTGGCATCTTTCAACAGGCCTATTTTTGAGATTCATCCATGTTGTTATGTAAATCAGTAGTTCCTGTTCGTTAGTCACTCTGTTGTGTCCAACTGTTTGCGATCCCATAGACTATAGCCTCCCCTGTCCATGGAATTCTCCAGGCAAGAATACTGAGTGAGTAGTGATTCCCTTCTCCAGGGAATCTTTCCAACCCAGGAACTGAATCCACGTCACCTGCATTGCGGGTAGATTCTTTACCATCTGAGCTACCAGGGAAGCTAGTTCCTATTTACTGCAGAATAATATTCCTTTTATATGAACCTGTTACCTGTTGATTAGACACTTGGATTTTTTTCAAAGTTTGATTCATTGATAAAGTGGCTGTGGTGTCTTCTATAAATATTTGGTGGAATTCACACATAAAGCCATGTGGACCTAGAGTTTTGTTTCTGGGAAGGTTTACTAATATACATTCATTATCTTTAATAGATATAAGGCTTATGCCTATTCAGGTTATCTATTCTTTCTTGAATAGCAGTTGGCATTGGCAGTTTGTTCATTTTAAGAATTTTATCCATTTCGGGACTGGTTTCATATATATATTGACCCAAAGTTGTTCATAATATTTCATTATGATCCTTTTGTAGAATCTGTAATGATGCTTCCCTTTTCATCCCTTATGTTGGCAATTTGTCTTCTTTTTTTCCTAAATTAGTTCATCCAGAATATTATTAATTTTATTGATCTTTTCAAGGAACTAGTTTTTAGTTTCATCAGTTTTTTCTTGTATTATTTATCTGTTTTATATTTTATTGATAAAGTTTACGTTGTAAAGCTTTTTTGTTGTTGTTCAGTCATTAAGTCATGTCTGACTCTTTGCCACTCCATGGACTGCAGCACGCCAGGCCTCCCTGGCCATCACCAACTCCTGGAGTTTACCCAAACTCATGTCCATTGAGTCGGTGATGCCATCCAACCATCTCATCCTCTGTCACCCCCTTCTCCTCCTGCCCTCAATCTTTCTCAGCATCAAGGTCTTTTCCAGTGAATCAACTCTTTGCATCCGGAGCCAAAGTATTGGAGCTTCAGCTTCAGTCATCTGTCCTCTCAATGAATATTCAGGGTTGATTTACTTTAGGATTAACTGGTTTTATCTTGTAGTCCAAGAGACTCTCAAGAGTCTTCTCCAGCACCACAGTTTGAAAGCATCAATTCTTGGGCTCTCTCCCTTCTTTATGGTCCAAGTCTCACATCTGTATGTGGCTACTGGAAAAACCATAGCTTTGACTAGACAGACTTTTGTTGGGAAAGTGATGACTCTGCTTTTTAATATTCAGTCTATGTTTGTTATAGTTTTTCTCCAGGGAGCAGATGTCTTAATTTCGTGGCTTCAGTCACTATCTGCAGTGATTTTGGAGCCCAAGAAAATAAAGTCTTCTACTGTTTCCATTTTTTCCCCATCTATTTGCCATGAAGTGATGGAACCAGATGCCATGATCTGAAGTTTTTTTAATGTTGAGCTTTAAGCCAGCTTTTTCACTTTCCTCTTTCACTTTCATCAAGAGACTCTGTAGTTCCTCTCACTTTCTGCCATAATGGTGGTGTCATCTGCATGTCTCAGGTTACTGATATTTCTTTATGCAATCTTGATTCCAGCTGTGCTTCATCCAGCCCTACCTTTCTCATGGTGTACTCTGCATATAAGTTAAATAAGCAGGTGAAGCTTTTACCTATTCCACCAAACTTTCAAATGCTTGCCTGCTTCTTGAAGTATAATGTAGACTTTAAAACTATATTGTTTTTTTCTGCTCATCATACATACATCTTATGACTTTGTTGTAAACCCTATAATATTTGTCATTTTAGTTTTAAAGAATCAAATTTATTTTACTTTTGAATCAAATTTATTTTAAGAGATTAAAAATGAGAAAAAATTTCATTTATACTTACTCATACACTTATTCATTGTTTACATTCAAATTTCCATCCACAATCATTTTCTTTCAGTCTGAAAAGCACCCTTTTAAGTATATCTTGTAGTGTGTATCTGTTGGTAACAAGTTCTTTCAGCTTTTGTTTCCAGAAAATGTATTTATTTTGCTTTTATCTTTTAAAAACTTTTTATTTTAGAATTACAGAAAATTTGCAAAGAAAGAGTTTTCATACACGTTTTGTCAAGGTTAGCCTAATGTTAGCATCGTCTAATTAACAAGGTGCAATATTATTTGCTTGACTACACACTGTATTTGAATTTTACCAGTTTCTCCACAGTGTCCCTTTTCTCTTCCAATATTTAATCCTCGATATCGTGTGTCGTTAGACTTCTCTAATCTGTGACAGTTCCTTAGTTGTTTCATTTTTTTTTTTTTATGACCTTGATAATTTTGAAGAGTATATTATGGTCAGGTATTAATATTTGATTAGATGTCTCTCAGTTTGGGGTTTTTTGGTATTTTTCCCATTTTTAGACTGAAATTTGGGTTTGGGGGTTGAATACCACAGAGATAATGTGCCATTCTTCAGTACCAAGTAGAGTTGTTTCATCACTGTAAAAAATTTCCCTGAAACCCCTTGGTAATCAGCCCTTACTTACACCTTCTGTCCTTGGCAACAGCTAATCTAGTGTTCACTCTGTAGTTTTCTTTTTTCTGTAATATCAGATAAATGAATCACACAATATGTGTCTTTTAGTTCTATCTTCCTTCACCTAGCAAAGTGTCTTTTTAAGATTCACTCATTTTGTTGAGTGGGCCAATAGTTTGTTCCTTTTTAATGCTGAGTAGTAGCCCTTTGTTTTTGATAGATTATCATTTGTTTTGATAAATGAATATTCTCATTCACTTATTGAATGCCATGGTGATTTTCTCTCCAATTTTTGTCTGTTTAGATATGAAGCTACTATAAACATTTATGTATCAGTTTTTGTGGGAATATGAGCTTTCATTTTTCTTGAGGTGATGCCTAGATGGGAGTGGGAATCCTGGGTAAGTCTATTTTTAACTTTGAAACCTTAAACTTCTTAAAGCAAACATAGGAGAAAATATATTGACCTTGGATTTTGCATTGAAGTATTAGATATAATATCTAAACCACAGTCTATTAAAAATTATATTCAATCAAAAGATTAAATTTTTGCTGCATGCAGGACACTGTTAAAATGCAAAGACAAGTTACAGACTGGTGGAAAACAATTGAAAAGTTACATATCTGATTATAGACATGTATCAAGAATATATAAAGAACTCTGAAATCTCAAATGTAAACGATCTAATACATAAATGGACAAAACATCTCAATGGACATTTCACCAAAGAAGCTATATGGATGGAAAATAGGCAGAGGAATAGATGATCACATGCTTAGAGAAATTGAATGCAAATGAAATCTACATTGAGATACCACTACACATCTATCAGAATTGCTTTAAAAAATTGAAAATACCAAATGCTGGATAAATTGCAGAGTACAGGAACACTTATTTTTTGCTGGTAACAATTTAGGATGTAAATTAAGGATGAAGAAATTGCTTTGGAATACAATTTGGCATTTTCTTATAAATGCACATTTTTCATATGACCCAGCAATCTCAATCCTAGGTATTGACCCAAGTTAAATAAAAGATTACAAAAACTTGCTCTTGTGTTTGAAGGTATTGTCAGTGGATAGCAAAGGGTAATTTTGCCGTTTCTTTTTATTTCATCACTTGTAAAAGATATTGTTCCGTTTCCCACTAGCTTGTATTTTTTTCTGATAAGAAGCCCCCTGAAATTCTCTTTGTAGCACCTGTGTATTTTCCCCGTGTGACTAATCTTCTTCTCCAAATCATGGTTTTATTTGTATTTAAAAATACATTGGAAATTCTGCTTATGCCCATGACTAAGCTAGTTTTCAACATGTTACTTCAAGTTTGATGATAGGTTTTGTTTTGAGAAGTCCTTTTTCGAATTGAAAGCCAAAATCGGGGGAATGCCTGTACATTTCCAACTGGCCCCAGAGCGATTAATGTAAATTGTTTTCTTGCTAATGATGATGAGGGACTTTAAAGTTTTAGCACCTGGCCAGATTTTAGTTCACGATGATAGTTACTTTAAGATGACATGACTGTGCTGAAAGCTGTTAAACACTGTAGTATCTGAAGATAAGTGCTGTTAACAGTGGCTGCTTGAAAAATTTACTTTTTTTTAAAGTCAAACTTTCCAGTTTTTTTCTTTCTGTATAATTTTCTCTTTGAGTAATTTTTTTAAAAATTGACCTATAATGTTGTATTAGTTTTAGGTATACAACATAATGATTTGATACATGTATATTGTGAAATGATTACTGTATGAAATCTGGTTAACATCTGTCACCATATATAGTTACAGTATTTTTCTTGTGATGAAGATATTTTCTGTCTTCAAATTCACTTAACTTTTCCTCTGCAGTATCTCATATGCTCTTAATCATTACCAGAGAATTTTTTTAAATTTCTAGATTTTAAAAAAATTTATAGATGTTGCCTTTTTGTTAGTTCTTATTTTTTATCAATGTATTCATTTTCTAAAATTTAAATCCTAGCATATATTTTTAGTAATCGTTTTAGGGTCCTTATTTGCTGTTACCATCACTTTGTCTTCTGGGTCTGTTTTAAATTGACTGATTTTCTTCTTGGTTGTGGGCCACATTTTCCTTCTTTTTGGCCTCACAGAAAAAAATATACATTTCTGGAAAAGTAATTCATAATTTCTTCAACCATGTTTCTATTGATGAGCAATCATGTTATTTCCAGTTTAAAATTGTTGCAAACAATGTTTTAATGAATACCCTTCTGCTGTGTTTTGCTCACATGTTAAAATGCATCTTAGTATAAATTTCTGCTAGTGGAGTTTCTCATCAAAGGACACGTTTGTGCAAATATTTGACGTATTATGCCATATTGCCCTTTGCATAGGGTATACATATTTTATATTAGTTAAATAAGTACTGAATTATTTTTAAGCTTAGAAGAAAATCCTCTAATGAACATGATTCATGGCAGAACACGCCAGGCTCCTAGAGATTTGGTTCTGTAGCACACTGTCACAGATTCATCTTTTGACCTTAACCTTGTTAAAGCCACTTGAATATAACTCTTGGAAACTTTCACATAGTCAGATACCAATAGAAGTAGCTGTTGTGGTCGTTTTCTTATATTGAATATGCGTGTGTGCTAAGTTGCTTCAGTTGTGTCCGACTCTTTGCAACCCTCTGGACTATAGCCCGCCAAACTCCTCTGTCAATGGGATTCTCCAGACAAGAATACTGGAGTGGGTTGCTATTTCCTTCTCCAGATACGCTGAGTATAAGAAAAGTTAATTTGATAGTGTTGTAATAGTACTACATTTTGTTGTTGTTCCTTCTAATGGACTGGTTACACTATTTTTAAGAAATTAATTAGGTGGTATTATTTATATTCAGTTTTTACTGAATTAATCAGAACGTTAATTGCTGCAAGAAGAGGCTTTTGGGGGGACTTGTTTTAGTAACATTACTGCCCTTGTGATTCGAATCCACTAGAATATTATCCTCGAGGGTAGAGATTTTTTTGTCTGTCTTGTTATTACAGAAACTTAAAACTCCTAAGGTAGTGAATTACTGCTGCCTTATTTTTGGTTTGGGGCTTGAAGTCCTGGAGTGTTTGCTCTTTTTTTCTAGTCACCGCCGTAGCCTGTAACAGCTTTTTGAATACCTGCATCACAGGTGATCTCTCTCCATGTTTTTTGTAATTTTTGGTTAGTTGCTGGATAGTGTGAACTTTATATCTTTAAGTGTCTGTATTTTATTGTATTTCTTTAAAGAACATTGAATTTTATTTTTATAGTCATTTATTTCCTTTTGGATCACTTTGAGCTTGCTTTTACAGCTTGTTTTTAAGTTTTATTGTGAATCTTGTTAGCATAGCCTTTATTCTGTGGCTGGAATCATTAGACTTGTCTCGAGCAGATCTGGGCTACAGCCCTTGAGCTAAGAATGGACTTTACATTTTTAAACAGTTGTAAAGAAACGAGAATAAAAGGTAAGAATATGTGGTAGAGACTGTATGTGTCCCACATAGTCTGAGATATTTACTGTCTTGCCCTTTACAGAAAACATTTTCTGATCTTTGATCTAAGACTTGCTTAACCCTAACTTATAAAATGTTTTATTTCTTGGCTTTCTACTGAATAGCCCAGGTTTTCTGTGATATTTTCATTCTGTTTGGTTGGAAGTCATATGTTTCCCCTTTGTAAAATCTCTGAAAAATGTACAGCTTTCAGCTACACATTTAATTTTTCTTTCCTTGGTATTCTTTGCAAGTCTTATGAGGCCTTACTATGCATGCAGAACTTAGTATCTAGCTGGATACTCTAAGGATCACCTCTGCACATTTCTGGAGCCTTTTCTCTGGGTAGCTGTCTTCACTTTGGTACACTGGCTCACAGATTCCAGCCACCTTACATTCCCTTAACTTTTTTATTTATTTTAAAATAAGATAATGTTTTAATACAATATATTTTTTAACCAAAGTTAAGTTTTAAAAAAATGAGTTGACCATGTATTTCTGAGTTTATTTCTGGACTCTCTATTCTGTCCCATTGGTGTCTGTTTTCATGCTGGTATCATACTGTTTTTGTTTTAACTTTTTATTTTATGTATGGCTGAGTCACTCTGTTGTGCACCTGAAACTATTAAAACATTGTTAATTGGCTATACTCTCTAAACTTGTTTTGTTTCTTATCTTCTCACCTCAAGAAGATAGCTGTGCTTTCCTTGAGTTATCCATTTTTGTCCTGGTGTTCAATAAAGTTTAGTTAGAAACCTGCAGTGAACATAGGGCTTAACATTTGGTTGTTGACCTTCTCTCAGGCATTACAGTCTTGTCTGACCTTTGCCCAATGTCTGAAAACTGTTTTCCTAAATTTTTTTCTTTTTCTTTTAGTTTTCTAGTTGTTTATATGTGAGGACAAATCTATATTCTTTCATGGTTAGAAGTGGAAGTCTGTTTCAATTCAGTTCAGTTGCTTAGTCGTGTCCGACTCTTTGTGACCCCATGGACCGCAGCACGCCAAGCCTCCCTGTCCATCACCAACTCCCAGAGCTTACTCAAGCTCACGTCCATTGAGTTGGTGTTGCCGTCCAACCATCTCATCCTCTGTCATCCCCTTCTCCTCTCGCCTTCAATCTTTCCCAGCATCAGGGTCTTTTCCAATGAGTCAGTTCTTCACATCAGGTGGCCAAAATATTGGAGTTTCAGTTTCAGCATCAGTTCTTCCAATGAACACCCAGGACTGATCTCCTTTAGGATGGACTGGTTGGATCTCCTTGCAGTCCAAGGAACTCCTAAGAGTCTTCTCCAACACCGCAGTTCAAAAGCATCAATTCTCCGGTGCTCCGCTTTCTTTGTAGTCCAACTCTCACATCAACCATAGCTTTGACTAGACGGACCTTTGTTGGCATAGGAATGTCTCTGCTTTTTAATGTGCTGTCTAGGTTGGTCATAACTTTTCTTCCAAGGAGCAAGTGTCTTTAAGAAGTCTGTTTAGTAAACATTGATAGAAATGATTTTAGACTTTTGATATATTATAAACTAATAATTATACTTTTGTCAAATATCTTATTTGTTGTAAACTGAGTTTAATTTTTATAGTATTTGTAAGAGTTATTAGCAGGATATTAAGAAAACTGTGATTAAGATTCAGTTCTGTCCTACATCTTGGATGCCAACTCTGTGTCTCAGACTTTGTACATCTTGCTGGGGACAGAAAAAGTAACACGTGAATTGAAGGCCAGGTACTCAGTCTGGCAGGGAGAGTAGACCTATGTATTGTCTATTGCTGCGTGACAGATTACCCTAAGACTAAGTGGCTTAAAAAACTTAATCTCTTGGCCAGGAATCTGGCCATGGCTTTAGCTGGATCTTCTGGCTCAGGATCTTTCAAAAACCTGAAATTAAAATGTCGATCAAGCTGCAGTGGTATCAAGGCTTGACTGGTGGAGGATCCATTTCCAAGTTCACTCACATGATTGTTGGCAGGAATCAGTTCCTTTCCACACGGGCAGCTCACAGTGTGGTAGCTTTATCTCTTATAACCTTATCTCAGAAGTGAAATTCAGTCCTTTTCTCTGTATTCCATTTAAGAACTAAGTCTTTAGGTCCTGCCCACACTCAGAAGGAGATTACACAAAGATATGGTTATAGGACAGGAGGATCGTTAGTAGCCATTTTAGACATTGCCTTAATAACACATGGTATATAAATTGCATAAAATATTATAATTGTGTCTATAAAATAATGTTTTATTTTATAAAGGAATAAAGTTTCAGAAGGAAGCCTGACACATTTTGATCCATTTACTATTTTGCAGATGAAGGGTAGTATGTGAATCTCAAACAGAAATGAATTCATAAATACTTGACAAGAAAACAACCCACTCAAAGAAGAAATCTCAGCAAATACTGTTTATAGCTTATGTAGTTAATGTTGAAATATTTTTGCTAATAAATTTGAAATATTTTCACTAATAAATTCATCCACAAATAAACTGAGTGGCTTTCATATCAAAGGTTGTACATACTTCCTTCAGCTATCCCATTGTCTTTGCAGAGTGAATCTTCTAGATGAGGAAAATTAAGACATAGAGAATTATTTTTAATGGCTGAAAGGTAGCCATAAGATTGCTGATCTTACTGGCTTTTTAGACCAGTTTATTTTAATACTTAAGGGGTGTCTTGTATATGTTAATAATAATAAACCCTAAAGTTGTTGAATGATTTTATTTTCCTTATAATGGCACTGTCCTCTGCATTCTACATTCATATTTGCTTTCTGGAGCATAAAATGCAGTTGAGGTTGATGTGCTCAGATTTTGTATCATGTATCATAGAGGCACATGCCATTATGACATCTTCACTCACTCATTCATTTATTTATTAAAAAATATTTGTAACTAAGTTTTAAATACTGTACTTTGGATACATCAGTGAACATGGATAAAAATCATTAAGTTAACATTTTGGTTGGTATGGTTCAAAAATAAACAATAAACATGATAGGTAAGTAAGCACACATTCATTATAGATAAGAAAAAAGTTATATATGTGCTCTTTTAAACCGTACTAAGGAAAATTACATAGAAAGCTACTTGGTTTTCAGCTTATTTTTGTTGATCACTTTTTAAAATATTGGTTAAAACAGCAAACTTTGGGGAAATATTCTCTAAAGACAGAATTAAAATCATGCTATTAATTAAGAAATGACCATGTTTTGCTCCTACAATAATTTCTTGCTTTTCATATGCAATATCAACATTACTGTAAAGTGCAGTAATTTAGTGGGCTTCCAAGGTGGCTCAGCAGTAAAGAATCTGCCTGCCGATGCAGGAGGTGCCGCAGACGCAGATTCGATCCTTGGGTCAGAAATATTCCCTGAAGGAGGAACTGGCAAACCACTCCAGTATTCTTGCCTGGAAAATTCCATGGATAGAGGAGCCTGGCGGGCTATAGTCCATGGGGTCACAAAGAGTCGGACACGACTGAGCAACTGAGCACAATTTCTCCTCTTCCACGTAGTAATTTAATATCTTAAATATTTTTGATGGCATATAAAATCCCAAAGCACTTGGTATGGCAAAATTTATGTTTCCATGAACTTGTTCAAATTATTTTATACTTTTGCTGGCTTATAATATTTATGATAATTGTTATAATTTTAGGTAAAATGTTACAGCACATCTTTTATTATTTGTTATTGAGGTGATTCTTGTTTAGAAAACTCTATACTTTTGTTTATCACATTTGTCTTTCTAGGTTAGCTTTTTCTATGAAGGGGAAGATTTAACACTTTTAAAGTCTTATTGGTATAGCTTAGGATTGAGTAGAATGTATTATAGGTTCAACATATGGTAATACAGCATTTTACAGTGGTGCATGTATTGTCAGACAGTATTATTAACACAAACATTAATACTTCTTTTGTCAACTTACTGAATTAAATACATCCCTTAGGCCATTAGGGTGGATTTTTTAATTGAGATTTGGGGTTCAAAAGGACAAGAATCATAGTCATGTTCTTTAATTGTTGAAACCATTTCTTCAACTTTTCTGTCTAGTCTTTCATAACTATTTAATTAATGGTTAAGCACACATCATATTGTTTTGTATATAGAAACTATTTCTTTTCTCTCTTCTCTTTTACAAGCACCTCTGTGCCTGGAAATAAGACTTTTCTTACATAGCTCTGGAATTATCAAATGGTATTAAAGTTATATCTTTGCCTACAGATTTTTTCCTTGGGGAGAAAATTGTTTTGTTTCCAAAAAATTCAAAGCTTAAAGATGTAGAAGTGACAAATGAAACCAATAACCTAGCCTGAGAAAGCATATCCATTTTGTAGTGTAAGATGCACGGTAACTAAAATTTAATGGGTGTTAGACTTCTGTTGCAATTGTTGATATTTTAAAATAAATTTGAGGAAGGAATAATCTACCATAATCCATACGAATCTTTGCTTATGATGTTTGGAGTGGTTGCCAGCTGTGTAATGGCTGTGATAACCTTTACTTAGCTAATCTACCTGTCACCTGCAGAGTGGGATGGTGTGATGGCAGCTGAGCAGTGAGAGCGGGGTGGAGTTGAAATTTTGTAGAAATGAATTCACTCATACAGCAAACATGTTTCAGTTTGAGATGATGGAAATATTAGCCCAGAATATGTAGTTGAGTACATTTTGTTTGGTTTTGAGTGGGTTTTCAATGATACAGTCTTTTAATCTTAGTATATGTGCTATATTGCACAGTGATGTTATAAGGAAAAGTAATAATGGGGTATGGAGCACCTTCAGTCTTAGCGCTAATTAATTTATGTTGTAGAGACTTGATTTAACATGGAGATGTAAAAGCTTTTCCTTTTTTTCTTGTTACATTATTTGCCAGCCTGTTGGCTACTTAAAACCAATATGTTTCTTTAACTCCATGAATCTCAGCTTATGCTATTTCACACATCCTAAATAATTTAAATACATTTCTTTCTCTTTCTACAGCATGTAGAGTCCATGAAGCACAGGAAAATAAAACTTCCTACTCATACCACCAGGAGGATCTCTTGAAAAGAGTCACCATAGGACTACAGGAGAGACTAATTTGTCTGAAGCATCATGTGCTGAAACAACAGAAGGCTACAACCTTTGCACTGGTTAGAAACGGAGTGATGATGTTTTTAATTCTTTGAGCTCCAGGACCCCAGGAGAGTGAGTTGAAACTCTGAAAATGCGGCCATGGACTGGTTCCTGGCGTTGGATCATGCTCATTCTTTTTGCCTGGGGGACCTTGCTGTTTTATATAGGTGGTCACTTGGTACGAGATAATGACCACCCTGATCACTCTAGCCGAGAACTGTCCAAGATTTTGGCAAAGCTTGAACGCTTAAAACAGCAAAATGAAGACTTGAGGCGAATGGCTGAATCTCTCCGGTAGGTTCTAAGAAACTGAGGGAAGAATGGTGAAATATTATACTTTGTTTTTAGGTGCAGGGCTTCAGTCAGCTATTAAAAAAATACTTAATGATTTCTATAAACTGCTATTTTTGCAAAAATTTAAATATCTTAGTAAAGTACTTTTTGTACTGCTTCTCTATGTAGTTAACATAGAGAGTTACTCTCGTAGATCTTGTTTTACATATGAATTTTAGTATAGAAAAACTGTGCTATTCAATTTATATACTTATATTTTGTTTCAAATTATCTTCAGCATTTTGATAGTTTTAATAAATTAAACTTTGTATGATTTGAATTAGTCCATATTAAAATTTTCATCATGGACTATAATGAACACATTATAATAATTGAGAGACTAATTTAGTCTAACTGTAACTTAAGAAATGAAAAAAATTCATTCTTAAAACAGCTGTATCTGGAATCTAGAGATTTATTCTAATTGCTACTTCTAGTCTATTAAAAAATGTGACAAATATCTGTTAGAAGTCATCAACTTTTGGGAAAAACAAAGTTCTGTATTTTGGGGAGCAAGTGAACATAGTGTTAAATAGATAATCTCTATATTTGTTTTCAAAGTTATTGAATTTAGAAGTTCTTCAGTATCTTCTCATTCCTCATACTTATTGAGGGTGATTGTATATTTAGTGCTTGCTGTCTCTCCAGACAGCAGTTGAAGATTTGAGTAGATGAAAAAGTGAGACTCAAAAAAAAAAAAAAAAAAGTGAGACTCATCTACAGGTGGTAATTGACTCTAAGGGAAATAGTGTAGAGAAAAAGAATACAAAATCATTTCTTTTTTAAGAAACAAATGAACTGAGGAGTTGAAAGTGGAAGCTTCTGTTGTGCATGGAGCCTTCAGAGTAGTTGGAGAAGGAGGACTGGAGAGAGCCATGCTGTGGAGGCTGAGGAGCCTTCTACATTTCTACATTCTATGAAGAAATGTAGGTGTCAGCATCATCCACCCCTGGTGCTTCCCTGCCCTCACTGCCGTTCACTCTTTATTTAGAACTCAGTTCTTCCCTTTTTGTTTAGTTTCATAACTTTTCTTCACCCTGATATTATTTTTGACCTCTTTATGTTCTTTGGAAAGCTGGGATATGTGTTAAATGAGTTTTACAACAATGAATGAAACATCATCCCTATCATTTGTAGGAGTAGTACCCATCAGCAAAGTACAAAGTAATCAGGAATTAGAAAGCGGACAGATTCCTTTTTGAAAGTTGTGTATCATTTCATTTCCTTGTTGAGAAGAGCCAGGGAGGCTCATGGAAAAGGATGGTCTTTGAGTAGAGTCTTACTCGTTTGTTACGGGAACCAAAGATCAATAATTAGAAGTTAGTGATAATAGCTGTCATTTGTTGAGGGTTTGTTTCATGCCAAGTACTGTGCCAAGGACTTTATATGGCTTATCTCATTGAATTCCACAACTTTTTGATGGGATGCTGATTCTGATTTTATAACCATTTTACAGATAAGGAATCAACAGAACATTAAGTGATTTAATTTTTCCCAGGATCACAGTTTTCACAAATGATGGCACTTACTTTGAATCCTGGCAGTTTGAGTGGAAAGCCAGGGAACTGGTGAATTGTTTTGCCTCCCTGAATAGAGTGGCTTCCCTTGTGGCTCAGCTGGTAAAGAATCCGCCTGCAATGCAGGAAACCTGGGTTCGATCCCTGGGTTGGGAAGATACCCTGGGGAAAGGAACAGCTACCCATTCCAGTATTCTGGCCTAGAGAATTCCATGGACTAACTGAGTGACTTTCACTTTTCACTCTTGAGTAGAAACCAGTGAGAAGTAAATGATTCAGAAATCTCAAACATCTCATGTAGCAGATCAGCAAGAGTAGTTAATTTTGGAGAATCCTTGTAGTAAGATCTTATTCTACATTTTAGGAATTTTGCTCCTTGGAAAAAGAGTTGCCTCTTAATTTAGGCTTATAAAAAATTGCTAACTTTCCCCCTAATTTCAACTTAAATACTGATACTTCAGTTGGCTTATTTCTAACTGCCAGGCATTAGGTTGGCCAAAAAGTTCGTTAAGGATTTTCTTTAAGATGTCATGGAAAAATCCTGAATGAACTTTTTGGCCAGTCCAATATTTGTTTCTATGGCATGAAGGAAAACTTGCTTTAATATGAGTTATTCCTTCTGCAAAATAATCTTTTGTGTTTCTTAAGTCACTTTCTTTGTAGTCTTTCATGTTGCTGAAGAATTAAGTGCTCAGCTTCTCAAATGTAGAGACTTCTAAGAGTGTAGATATTTAATATGTCATGTTATAGCATATATACAATCTGAAAGCACAGATGAAGCGAATGAGCCTGTATACACACACACACACAAATAATTTCAAGAAAATATGTAATTAATTAGGGAAGAAAACTTCCTCAGGCCTTTCCATCAACTTTATTGGTAGGACCATTTGTGTCTTCTCCAAAGAGATTTTATTTTAAAGTCCCTGATATCAAAGGAAGAGCAGTAGAGGTGCTGGTGGCATTGGTTCCTTTTTCTCCCTTTATTGTAATATTTCATACTCAGTTTTCTTTGTCTTTTTTTATAAGAAAATATGTTCAGAAGGTAGACTATGTAGAATTAATTCAAATGTCTATAAAGCTAGATTATTTTTTTGAGATACAGTATGTGGATTGGAATTAGAAAGTAACCCAGAAGCCTGCATGTGTGTGTGCTCAGTTGTGTCAGACTCTTTGCAACCCTATGGACTATATAGCCCACCAGGCTCCTTTGTCCATGGGATTATTCCTGCAAGAATACTGGAATAGGTTGCCGTTTCCTCCTCCAGGGGATCTTCCTGACCCAGGTATCAAATCTGCATCTCCTGTGTCTTCTGCATTGGCAGGAAAATGGAACCACCTAATTCAGTTGTCTTGTAAAGTTAGATTATTTCTTTGAGATATGGTATATGGCTTGAAATTAGAAAGTAAGTTAGAAGTCTGAAACTGCAATTTTTAAACGTTCAGGACAGTCATTTTTTAAAAGCAGTTACCCAACCCTCTAGCTTGTGTTTGCTAATCTTGTTGATAGGACTACAAACGTAGGAAAATAATTTGCAGATCATCACTCTAAGGGATACGAATGTTTTAGATCAACACGGGGAGGTTGCTGTATGTTGTTGTTTTTCCGTCACTAAGTCTTATCTGACTCCTTGCAATACCATGGACTGCAGCATGCCAGGCTCTTCTGTCTTCCACTGTCTCTCAGGGTTTGCTCAAATTCATGTCCATAGAATCAGTAATGCTGTCCAACCATCTCATTTTCTGCCACCTGCTTCTCCTGTTGCCTTCAGTCTTTCCCAGCATCAGGGTCTTTTTCAATGAGTTGGTTCTTCGCCTCAGGTAGCCAAAGTATTAAAACTTCATGTTCAGCATCAGTCCTTCCAGTGGATATTCAGGGTTTATTTCCTTTAGGATTGACTGATTTTGATCCCCTTGCAGTCCAAGGGACTCTCAAGAGTCTTCTCCAATACCACAGTTCAAAAGCATCATGCTGTGTGTATCTCTGTGTGTGTCTATATGTATATTTAATTCTGAATTGTTGATGAATAATTTCTATATGGTAAAATTCACTCCTTTTAGCATAAATGTCTATGAATTTTGACAAATCCTTACAGTCATGTAACCAGCACCACAGTCAAATTATAGAAGAATTCTGTCTCGCTCCAGAATTCTGTTGTTCCCTTTTGTAGTTAAAATTATATTCTACCTTCTGTCCCTGGCATCTACTGATCTATTTTCTATTCTGTGTTTCTTTTCTGTTCCAAAATGTCATACAACTAGAATCATGCAATAGATAGCCTTTAAGTCTTTTTTTTTCTTTAATTTAACATGATATATTTGAGATTCATCAGTGCTACTTTGTGTATTGGTAGTTCATTTTTGAGCAGTATTTCATAGTGTGTTTGTGTCAGTGTTGTTGTTGTCTTTAAATGCATTCGCCAGTTGAAAGATGTTAATATTTCCATTTTGGGGGCTATTATGAATGAAGCTGTTAAAAGCATTTATCCTGAGTTTCTGTGTGTGAGTTTTTATTTCCCTTGGGTAAATACCTAGGAGTGGAATTGCTGGGTCATGTGTAAGTGCATTTTAACTTTGTATAAGAGGCTCCCCAGATGTTTTCCAGAGCACTTGAACTATCTTCCATTTGCAGCAGCAGTGCTCGAGAGTGACAGCTCTCACCTTTGCTAGCACACGCTGTTGCCAGGTGTTTTTACTTTAGCTGTTTTAATAGCTCTGTGGTGTCATCTCATTATAGTTTCAGTTTGCATTTCTGTAATGATTAATGATGGTGAGCATTTTTTTATGTGCTTATTTGCTATTCATATATGTGCTTTGGTGAAGTATCTACTCAGATTTGTTGCTTATTTACAAATTGAGTTATTTGTTTTCTTATTGAATTCTTTTTAAAAACTGGGGTTTCATATATAACAAAATGTATATATATATACACACACACATAGATATAAAATAAAAACATAGTAGCATAAACCAATAAGCATTTATTTGCTTCTGATTATTCAATTTCAGTTGGCCTCAGCTGGACTGTTTTTCTTTTTTTTTTTTTTTTTAAATTTTTTTATTAGTTGGAGGCTAATTACTTCACAACATTTCAGTGGGTTTTGTCATACATTGATATGAATCAGCCATAGATTTACACTTATTCCCCATCCCGATCCCCCCTCCCACCTCACTCTTCACCCGACTCCTCTGGGTCTTCCCAGTGCACCAGGCCCGAGCACTTGTCTCATGCATCCCACCTGGGCTGGTGATCTGTTTCACCATAGATAGTATACATGCTGTTCTTTTGAAACATCCCACCCTCACATTCTCCCACAGAGTTCAAAAGTCTGTTCTGTATTTCTGTGTCTCTTTTTCTGTTTTGCATATAGGGTTATCATTACCATCTTTCTAAATTCCATATATATGTGTTAGTATGCTGTAATGTTCTTTATCTTTCTGGCTTACTTCACTCTGTATAATGGGCTCCAGTTTCATCCATCTCATTAGGACTGATTCAAATGAATTCTTTTTGACAGCTGAGTAATATTCCATGGTGTATATGTACCACAGCTTCCTTATCCATTCATCTGCTGATGGGCATCTAGGTTGCTTCCATGTCCTGGCTATTATAAACAGTGCTGCAATGAACATTGGGGTGCACGTGTCTCTTTCAGATCTGGTTTCCTCAGTGTGTATGCCCAAAAGTGGGATTGCTGGGTCATATGGCAGTTCTATTTCCAGTTTTTTAAGGAATCTCCACACTGTTTTCCATAGTGGCTGTACTAGTTTGCATTCCCACCAACAGTGTAAGAGGGTTCCCTTTTCTCCACACCCTCTCCAGCATTTATTGCTTGTAGTCTTTTGGATAGCAGCCATCCTGACTGGCGTGTAATGGTACCTCATTGTGGTTTTGATTTGCATTTCTCTAATAATGAGTGATGTTGAGCACCTTTTCATGTGTTTGTTAGCCATCTGTATGTCTTCTTTGGGATCACTGATATGGTTGCAGCCATCTAGTGGCTCCATTGTGATTGGGCAGTTTGATGACTTCACACATATTTGGTGATTAAGGGGCCATCAGCTTGTTCCCCTCTATCTGGCTTCTCTAGAAGGATATCCCAGGTTTCTCACCTTGCAGTGATCTAAGAGGGCAAAAGTAGAAACTGCAAATCCTCCTGAGGCCAAGCATGAAAAGTTACACAGTATCACTACTGCCACATTCTGTTAATCTTTGCAAGTCAAAGGGACTTTCCACATATAGGGAATGGAAGTAGGAACTGCAAAGAATTTGTAGCCATTTTGACCCACAGTTCTCATCTCTAGACATAACGTTGAATAGACAAGGTCATATTATAGTGGTTTTGAACAGCAAGAGTTTAGTGTAGGCTTGGTTGATAGATAATAGGAAATCATAATTGGGTTTTCAGCAGAAGAGTGACACTATGAAAATGGTTGAGGAAGATTTATATTTTCAGGTGGATTTGGCCATGTACTTGACTAGAGTGAAATTAACTGGGAAATACAGTATTAATTTAGACATGAGGTGTTGCTGACCTTAATTAATGATTAAATTGCATGGCTTTGGTACCAAAAGTACATCTGCTTATTTTTCCATGTTTCCTTCATGCTTTTATTTGGGTTTCCCCAAACATCCTTTTCTTACTTGGTGATTGCCAGCATCTTGAGTATACATGTAATATCTTTCTTTAAAAGCTTAGAAGTCATCACTTTTTTAGCATGCCACCCTGCAGGAATGCCTTTTCAAATTTCATATTTGTTTTGTCTCAACTTTTACTAATGTGAAGTTGCTATCAGTTCACAGAATCTTTGCTTCTTATTCTTAGGGTTTGAACCTGCCATTCTGCCTCTCAGAGTAGAAATTAGCAGAAAATACCTGGAAAATTACTGAAACTTGTTCTGAAACCCCATGAACAGTGAACTTCATTGACAGATGTCAGAACTTGACAGAACTTGTAACATTTAAGGAGTGCTTTATTGAAAGCTTTCCTCTTAATTCCTTATTCTAGTTACACATATTTTGGGGAGAATAATTTTTAAAAATTCAGTGTGAATTTGTAGCCTTTTTTTTTTTGGTCTCGGAAAGAGAAGTTTTCTTCTGGAATTTAGATATTAGCTATAAGCTAAATTTTACAGACCATGAAGGTATAATTAACTTATGGTTATCTGTGTTTCTGAGCTACATACTAGTCTCTTCAGTTGGATTAGAGCCAAATCACGAATCTTCCAGTGGAAAAATTTGTCTGATGCAACAAAAGTATGAAACAGTACCATGGGTAGGAAGGAAACTGATACAGCTTTTCATAGGTCATATCTTACTTCAGTTTGAGAAACTGGTATTAGAAATTGAAGATGCCTTTATTCCTGTTGGTTGTTTGGAGGATTTGCTGTAGGCAACCTTCTCCATAAATGCTTGTCTCATTTGTAAAGAGTGTACTTGTGTTGAGTCGCTCAGTCGTGCACAACTCTTTGTGACTCCATAGACTGTAGCATGCCAGGCTTCCCTGTCCATCAACCATCTCCCAAAGTTTGCTCAAACTCAATGTCCATTGAGTCGGTGATGCCATCCAACCACTCATCCTCTGTTGTCCCCTCCTCCTCCCACCTTCAGTCTTTCCCAGCATCAGAGTCTTTTCCAATGAGTCAGCTTTACGCATCAGGCAGCCAAAGTATTGGAGCTTCAGCCTTAGCATCAGTCCCTTCCAATGAATAAAGGGTTGATTTCCTTTAGGATTGACTGGTTTGATCTCCTTACTGTCCACAGGACTCTGAAGAGTCGTCTCCAGCACCACAGTTCCAAAGCATCAATTCTTCAGTGCTTATCCTTTTTTATGGTCCAACTTTCACATCTGTACATGACTACTGGAAAAACCATAGATTTTACTATATGGACCTTTGTCAGAAAGTGATGTCTGTGCTTTAGAATATGCTGTCTAGGTTTGTCATAGCTTTTCTGCCAAGGAGCAAGAGTCTTTTTATTAAAAGAATGTACTGCTTCTATTCTTATAGCAAGTGAATGGATTGAAGTGTATAGAGCATCTAGCTATAACCTTCCCCCACCTTTTTTTTTAACTTTTACTTTTACAATCCTCCATCCATTATTCCTTGTGCTATCAACAATGTCTTACTTTTCCATATGGAAAATATTCCTTTCCTATGTTAGAATATCTCAGTGAGATTTTTAGTCAATATTCCTAGCCTTTTCAGTCTGACAATCAGATGCTTTCTCCCTGGAATTTGTATTAACCTTTTCGTATATTGCTGTATTAAATTTGCTAGTGGATTGTTTTCTGTGTTAATAAGACATGTCTATCTGTAATATTTCCTTCTTACAGTGTCTTTTGGGTTTTAATATTAAGGTTATACAGAAAAATTTTATTCTCAGAAAGTGTTTGTATAAAATGGAATCCATTCTATTTTATATCTTTGTTAGAATTTGACCAGTGAAGCTGTCTGGGCCTGAAGTCTTTTTTTGGGGGGGGGGGGTGGGGGAGGGAGGAACATAGGTTGGTTTTCGTAGAGACAGGAGACATGTGGGAAGGCTTCAGATTTTACATTTGTTTTTTTTTTTTAATAGAAATTGGACCATGCATGTTTTCTATTTTTTTTCATGTCAATTTTGGTAAAATGTATTTTTCAAGAAATGCGTCCATTTTATCAAGATTTTCAAATGTATTAGCATAAAGCTGTTCATAATTCCTTCTTACTTTCCTACTTTATACCTGTAATATCTGTAGTACTGTTTCCTTTTTCATTCTTGATTTGTTTATATTTTCTCCTTTTATCTTGCAAACAGTTTATTGATTTTATTTATTTTTTTATTTCTCATGTTTATTTTCCCCCTATTGTATGTTTCTTTGTATTTTATTGATTTCTACTCTTAGTTTGTTAATTTCCTTCTTGTAGTATCTTTGGAGGTTTTTTCTTTTTTTTCTGTTTAAAGCTTTTTCAGAAAGAATTTTATATTATTGATTTTAAGCCTTGCTTTTTTCCTAATATATGCCTGGAGAGTTAGAAATTTCACACTAAACACAGCTGTAGAGAGCACAGTTGCATCTTGCCAACTCTGTCAGTGACTTATTTTAATTGATATTCAGTCAAAAATAGTTTCAAATTTCTTTTGTGATTTTTCTTTTTAACTTGCTAGTTATTTAGGACTGTATTTTAACCCAGTGTCTGTTATAAAGTGCACATTATGTTATTGTAATTTTGATTTAAATTAATCATATTCCTCTATAATTGACTACATATTTATTCTTTCTAATGTTATTTATTCCTTCCTGCAGTTTATTTCTTCCATGTTGATCATTTCCCTTCAGTCTGGAGAATATCCTTTAGTATTTTTGGCAGTGCAGATTTGATGGCAATAAATGTTTTTTGATTTTCTTTTTTTGAAAACTTTTAAAACATATGCAGTGTTGAGATAATTTTTGCTTGTATAGACTTTAATTTGGCACATTAGAATTTAACTTTTTTAGCACTTTAAGCATGTTATTCTATTGTTTTCTAACTTACATACTTTTTGTTGGGAAGTCAGCAATTTTACTTGAAGTTTATCTTTTTCTTTGGTTACTTTTGCATTTTAATTTTTGTCTTGGTGTTATGCAAGCTGACCGTGATGCCCAGAAGTGACTTTGTTTTTATCTAGTTTGAAATTCACTGAGCTCAATTCTAGGATTTGATGTCATAAGTTTTAGAAAATCCTCAACTATTACCTCTTTAAATACTGTTTCTGGACCATTCTTTCTCTTGGAACTCCACTTACATGTATTATTACATTTCCTTTCATGGTGTCTCACATGCCTTTTTTGTGTCTTTCACAATCTAATTTGTGTTTGTACTTCATTTTATATGTTTTCTTTTGAACTGTCCTCCAATTTATTTAATCTGTCTTCTGCATTCATTCTGTTAAGCACACCCCATTAGTAATTTTTTATGTATTTTGATTCCAAAATATCTAGTTCATTCTTTTTTATGATTTCAAAATTTTTTGTAAATTTTCTATTTTTCATCAATTTTGTCCATGTTTTTTAAAGAATTTCTTTAAGTCATTATTCTAACATAACTATTATATTGTCTGCTAATACCTGGATGATAGCTGGGTCATCTTTTGTTCATCTTTTCCTATTGATTATTGGTCAGATTTTTTCCTCTTTACATGTCCAGGAATTTTTTTTTTCTCTTTTTTAAGAATTCTGGGGTGGGTTGCCATTTCCCACTTCAGGAAATCTTTATTTTTGTTAGATAGTGTGACAAAATATTTGAAATTATGATGTCTAAAAGTAGTATGGAAATTATGGGAATTTCCCTCTGATATAGATATATTATTTCTGGGACTATTATTTCATCTGGTGCAATTAGGGATTGAGCTGGGTCATGGCTAAATTATGGTTTTAGTAATACTTAGCCCACTTCTTTTTCTTGCCTGTTACTTAGGCGTAAATCTTCCCTGCTTTTTAATTGAGCACTTGATGGATTTCTTTCAGCACTTAAATATTGTGGGAAATTTAGTCTGCCTTTTAGATGTGTTAAGCCTTTCTCATTGGCAGCTTAAGCCATGTATCATATAAATATAGCAGACACTGAAAAAAAATACTAATTATGACTTTAAGGTAGGTCTCAAATAGGACTTTGCCTTGTAATATCCAGGACTGAGAAATTTTAGTCTGTCTTAAAATTGCTGTCTAGCATCCCATGACCATTGGTCATAGCAAGCACTCTCTTCCAACAACATGAGGCAATTTTACACATGGTGGACATCACCAGAAGGTCAGTACTGAAATCAGATTGATTATATTCTTTGCAGCCGAAGATGAAGAAGCTCTTTACAGTCAGCAAAAACAAGACCTGGAACTGACTGTGGCTCAGATCATCAGCTCCTTATTGCAAAATTCAGGCTCAAATTGAAGAAAGTAGGGAAAACCACTAATCCATTCAGCTATAACCTAAATGAAATTCCTAATGATTATACAGTGGACGTAACAAATGTATTCAAGGGACTAGATCTGATAGAGTGCCTGAAAAACTATGGATGGAGGCTCATAACATTGTACAGAAAGTGGTGACAAAAACGATCTCCAAGGAAAAGAAATGCAAGAAGACAAAGTGGTTGTTTTAGTAGGTCTTACAAATAGCTGAGAAAAGAAGAGAAGTGAAAGGGAAAGATATTCCCAACTGAATGCAGAGTCACAGAGAATAGCAAGGAGAGATAAGAAAGACTTCTTAAGTGAACAATACAAAGAAATAGAGGAAAGCAATAGAATAGGAAAGACTAGAAATCTCTTCAAGAAAATTGGAGATACCAAGGGAACATTTCATGCAAAGATGGGCACAAAAAAGGACAGAAACAGCAAGGACCTAACAAAAGCAGAAGAGATTAAGAAGAGGTGGCAAGAATACACAGAACTATACAAAAAAGATCTTAAATGACCCAGATAACAATGATGGTATGAGTGCTCATCTAAGCCAGACATCCTGTGAGGTGCAGTCAAGTGGGCCTTAAGAAGCATTATTACGAACAAAACTAGTGGAGATGATGGAATTCCAGCTGAGCTATTTCAAATCCTAGAAGATGATGCTGTGAAAGTGCTACATTCAATATGCCAGCAAATTGGGAAAACTCAGCAGTGTCCACAGGACTGGAAAAGATCAGTTTTCATTCCAATCCCAAAGAAAGACAATGCCAAAGAATGTTCAAATTACCATACAGCTGCACTCATTTCACATGCCAGCAAGATTATCCTCAAAATCCTTCAAGTTAGGCTTCAACGGTACATGAACTGAGAACTTCCAGATGTATAAGCTGAGTTTAGAAAAGGCAGAGGAACCAGAGATCAAATTGCCAACATCCACTGGATCATAAAAAAAGCAAGGGAATTCCAAAAGAAAATCTACTTCTGCTTCATTGACTATGCTAAAGCCTTTGATTGTGTGGATCACAACGAACTGTGGAATATTCTTAATGAGATGGCATTATCAGACCACCTTACCTGCCTCCTGAGAATCCTGTATGCAGGAGAAGAAGCAATAGTTAGAACTGGACATGAAACAATGGACTGGTTCAAAATTGGGAAAGGAGTACGTCAAGACTGTATACTGTCACCATGCTTATTTAACATATATGAAGAGTACATCATGTTAAATGCTGGGCTGGATGAATCACAAGCTGGAATCAAGATTGCCAGGAGAAATATCAACCATCTCAGACATGCAGATGATACCACTTTAATGGCAGAAAGTAAAGAGGAAGCCTCTTCACTAAAGAGCCTCTTGATAAAGGTGAAAGAGGAGAGTGAGAAAGCTGACTTAAAACTCAGCATTCACAAAACAGATCATGGCATTTGGTTCTATCACCTCATGGCAAATAGATGGGGAAAATGTGGGAAAAGTGTCAGATTTCATTTTCTTGGACTCCAAAATCAATGTGGACAGTGACTGCAGCCATGAAAAGACTCTTGCTCCTTGGAAGAATACCTATGACAACCTAGACAGTGTATTAAAAATCAGAGACATTACTTTGCCAACAAAGGTCCATAGCTTTGATTTTTCCGGTAGTCATGTGTAGATGTGAGAGTTGGACTATAAAGAAGACTGAGCACTAAATAATTGATGCTTTTGAACTGTTATGTTGGAGAAGACTCTTGAAGAGTCCCTTGGACTGCAAGGAGATCAAACCAGTCAGTCCTAAATGAAATCAACCCGGAACATTCATTCAAATGGCTGGTGCTGAAGCTAAAACTCCAGTACTTTAGCTACCTGATTCAGAGCTGAGTCATTTGAAAAGACCCTGGTGCTGGGAAAGATTGAGGGCAAGAGGAGAAGGGGGCAACAGATGGTGAGATGGTTGGATGGCATCTCTTGACTCAATGAACATGAGTTTGAATCAACTCCGGGAGGTAGTGATGGACAGGGAAGCCTGGCATGCTGCAGTCACAAAAAATCAGACAAGACTTAGTGACTGAACAACAAGTATTCCTTCAAATTAAGCTACTGTACCACGGACAAAACTGGCTATAAATTCATTGTTCCTATAGTTTCCAAATTTTCAAAATCTTTTGTGGAATCCAAACCTGTACTTCATGTTATACCTAGAATCAGTAAGTGCTCCCTAGGTAAAAACATGGACTAGTTATACAATGCTGTTCTCTGGACTGTTAGTTAATTTAATCCTGCATTTAAAAATACCTCTCTAATGGCTTTAAATGGGTTATATTTTCAAGTTACTTGTTTTTTAAATTATTTTTATTGTTATTACAACAGGGTTTCCCTGGTTGCTCAGTAAAGAATCTGCCTGCAGTGCAGACCTGAGTTTGATCCTTGGATTGGGACGATCTCCTGGAAAAGGGAATGGCTACACACACACTCCAGTATTCTTGCCTGGAGAATTCCATGGATGGAGTTGTCTGTCGGGCCTACAGTCCATGAGTAGAGTAGGGTTTGCCATTAACTATTATATTCTACCTGAAACCTAAACTACCTAGGTTGAAAATTGTTGGAATTCATTTATCTTAATACAGCTGCTATAAAGAGATTCCCATTAGTTCCTATATTTAGGTCCCTAGAGCTGTTCTGTTTCTTGCCCATTTAAGGTCTGGTTGTTCAGGTTTTCCTTTGATTTATTTTAAATTTTTTCTCCCATCGTACCCCCTGTTGTGTGGTAAAGGAAAGTAGGAGTTTGGGCAGGTTGGAAGTTTTTTGTTTTTTTTAACTAATATCAGTGATCTCTGCTTCTGCTTCATTGACCAATATAGTGAATCTCTTAGGAGAAAGAAATCAAGGTGAAATCTAGATAGATTGAGCTTGATGTGCTTTCTAAACCTGTCCAGTAGAAGCTCGGAAAGTTAATCTAGAAGTCAGGGAAAAAAGTCAGGATGAGAGAGAAAGATACCTTTGAGAATTATCTACCTAGAAGTGATTGCCAGGAAATGTGTTGCACAAGGTAAAATTTCTATGTTTATTTCAGGTGACCCACAGTCATCATAGGTTTAGAGAGAAGGAAGTGTGGGAATATTTTTAAAGGAGATTTTAAAGCATATCTGGCAGAACTCCTTTCTGTTAGTAGTTTGTCAATAAATAGCTCTTTAGCTCATGGTAGTTGATAATAAAAAAAAATAATTTAAATACTTTCCTAGAACTCAGAATACTTGTTTCTTTTTAATAGAAAGGAAAAAAATTCATATTAAATATTTATCATAACATTAGATTTCATAAAATGTACATGTTCCTCAGAGTGACTGTTTACCCTGAGAAAATAGTTGACTTTTTTTGGCCTAGAATACAAAAGTAGAGAAGGTTGATTGGGATAGATAATCATATTCAATAAATTTGTAAGTCTTTACAGAGACAAAATAGTTGCATAATATACTAGGTCATGAAGGAGTATAGAATAGGTTTTGTTCCTTAGGATTTGGCTTTCATAACTGAATTATATGAATTTTTTTTAAGATGATTGTTGCTTTTACATGTGGGAATTATATTTGCCCACCATGAGCTTTACTTAAAATATAGGAATTTTAATTATTCTTTATAATGACTCAGAAAGGCATTTAGGGGAGACTGCACCGTTCTTTGAGAAAGGTGTCACATGAATAAAGATATTAAAATCCTGAATATTCAATGGAAGGACTGATGCTGAAACTGAAACTCCAGTACTTTGGCCACGTGATGTGAAGAACTGATGCATTTGAAAAGACCCTGATGCTAGGAAAGATTGAAGGCAGGAGGAGAAGGGGACGACAGAGGATGAAATGGTTGGATGGCATCACCGGCTTGATGGACACGAGTTTGAGCAAGCTCTGGGAGTTGGTGATGGACAAGGAAGCCTGGTATGCTACAGTCCATGGGGTTGCAAAGAGTCAGACATGACTGAGCAACTGAACTGAACTGACCATGAGCTTTATTTAAAATACAGAAATTTTAATGATTCATTATAATTGCTCAGAAAGGCATTTAGGGAAGATTGGGCTGTTCTTTGAGAAAGGTGTCACATGAATAAAGATATTAAAATCTTAAATAACCAAGTTGAAATTATTTGAATTTTGTGATTGAGTTTTGTCATATAGACAGAGTGAGTATGCATTAAATATTTTATAATGTTTGAATATTTGAATTTAGGGGCTTGATTAAATAGTTTTAAATCTCTTATTCTTTATTCTTTTATGTTAGTATTACTGAACTGATAATAGTTTCAAACACATATTACTGATAATTAAAGATAAATAATAATAGGAAATATGGCCATAGTGATTCATCAGTTTCAGTGTTACTTCATTTATAGATGATGCATAATCTGCTGTAAACAGTGTACAAGGAAAAAAACTTTCCTGAGCTATTTCTCTCATCTTTTAGGTGGACTTTTATTTCACTGGGAAGTTTTTTTAAATGTTTTTGAGATGTCACATTGCCATTTTATAATTCATTTAGGTAAAATCATGAAACATAGTGGTTGTTTAGCTTGATCAGGATTCTAGACAAAGCTGTCTGAAAGAGAGTGAATGTAAAAAAGTCTTCAATGTATTGGTTAACTTATGAATTACAGTAGCTAGAAGGCAGTATAGTGTAAAATGGTACACTATGCTTACCTTGTTGCTGGTTCAAATAGCATAAATTTGATCTTAATACAGTCTTTTTGTTCTTTTAAAATGTATGCAAATGCGATTGCTTGGCAGAGATAACTGTACATCAGAAATGCATAAGAGAGTATAATGTTTGGAGAGAAGCCGAGGTGCACTTAATAAATATAGAATACTGTATCTTCAATAAAGACAAAAAGGACACTCAAAAGTATAGTTTAATGTTAATTCTCATTTATATTCAATAACACTTCAAAAATATTATCTGTTACCAAATGATATGTACAGAAGCTAAAATGACTTAGTCATTTTTCTGTAAGTCAGTGACAGAAGTAAAAGCAAAATCTTCTGAGGAATTAGGAGTTTATATCTAATTTTCAGTACACTCCCAGTTGGTCATTTTTAAATACCTTCTCATGTTCCTCTTCTGTTAAATATTATCTTCAGGACAATATGTTTTACTAGCCTACAGATAATGAAAAACTATCCTATTTATTATTATGATTACTTTTGATAGTTGTTAAATGTGATCAAAGATTTCCATATACCAGTATTAGAGAATTGTTACATCTTTTAGTTATATAAATGCACCTGTGTAAGCTATAGTGATGGTGTTTCATGTTTATTGAACTTAACGGTAGTAATAGTTTATAATCTGTATAAATAAATACAGATGGCACATTTGTCACAGTTTGCTATGATCACAGTACTGCAGTGTTTAATGAGGGTCATAGAATCTGTGGGAAGAAACCACATACTGTAAGTTCTAAATTTATTTGGCCAACCATACATAAAATTTTTGGAAGTGGTATGACCGTATGGAGTGGGAGTAGATGTAATGCATCTAAATGTAGCTTCCCTTGGCCCTTTAGAGTTCCTGATAGAGTCATAAACTGCTTGTGCATTTGTCCACATTAGGTAGTATCTTGCCAGATCTGGGTTCATTTCTTGTTATGCTATAATAATCCTTATATTTGGGCCCAGTGTCACCTTTTTTGGAAGACTGTACACAAACTATGTGTGTTTCCATTTAAGGAGATGTGTACAAACTGAGATTTCTTAGTTTTTGAGCCAAACCTAGCATCAGTCCTTATTCTGATCCTTGAGAAGAATACAAAAGTCATTTCAGTGTATCTCAGTATTCAGTGTACTTCCTAGCATTATGAGTAGTACATTTCTCCACATACTGATAGTGGTATGTACTGTGCCTTTGCATGCGTGCATACACACACACACACGCATGCGCGGGTATGCATAGAAGTTTGTTGTAAACCAGCCAAGTCATTATTTGATTTTTTTTCCTTTAGAGCAATTGGTAGCTTTCAAAATGCAGAAGTCAGTGAGGAAGATAAACCTCTCCCCCATAATTTTGCTCAGTTTAATAAGTTACAGTGTTGGCAAGACTCAGATCGAATCCTCCACACACAAATGTTTGTAAGTGGGTACAAAAACAGTCACAACTGTTCTGTAACTTTGTCAGAGGGCATGCTCTTAGTCTTTTTTAGTTGTTTTTATAGTGTCTTTTATGAAGGGTTCTCTTGAGGCAGTTGTGACAGTTGTTCTGATAACATGTTTTGGTGTACTTTCTGTTCAGGTGTTAGAGAATGTCCGAATGAGTGCCTGGACAACATATGGTTTTGAAACCTAGACCATGGCTGATTCATGTCAATGTATGACAAAAACCACTACAATATTGTAAAGTAATTAGCCTCCAACTAATAAAAATAAATGAAAAAAAAAATTAAAAAAAAAATAAACCTAGACCTCACATGTAATTCCAAACGTTGTGATCTACTGGATTTACTATGTTTGTACATATTGTTTACAAAATTGTTCGCAAAATGCTTCTACATTTCTAGGTTCCCATTTTCATATATATTGAGTTAATTTTACCAGTAAAATAATATTTGTAGTATCTACCAAGCTAATAACAAACTACCTTTGATTGTAAATGCATGACATGATGTGCATGTATGCTCAGTCCTGTCCAACTCTGCAGCTCCATGGACTGTATAGCCTGCAAGACTACTCTGTCCATGGGATTTTCCAGGCAAGAGTATTGGAGTGGGTTGCCATTTCCTTCTCCAGGGGATCTTCTCAACCCAGGAGTCAGACCTGCGTCTCCTGCGTTGACAGGGAGATTGGTTACCACTGCACCACCTGGGAAGCCCTTGATTAGAAATAGAGCTGGCTAAGGAACTTAATATTAATCACTGCCCTGGTAGTATGAACTTTTCCACAGCTTTACTGACATACAGTTGGCACATATCACTGTGTAAATTTAAGATGTGCAGCGAGATGAGTTTTGGGGCAACGGGAAAGCCTGCAGTGGGTCTTAGCTGTCGTACGTGGGATCTTTGTTGTGGCACACAGGCTTTTCCCTAGTTGTGGTGTGTGGTCTCAGTAGTTGTGTGCAGGCTTAATTGTCCCACAGCATGTGGGATCTTAGTTTCCTGACCAGGGGTTGAACCCACCTCCTCCACATTGGAAGGTGAATTCTTAACCAGTGGACCACCAGGGAAGTCCCCACCGTGATGATTTGGTATATGTATATATTGTGAAATTTTTACCATAATTAGGTTAGTTACGCATTCATCACCTCACAGCATAGTTATCTTTTGTGTCTGTGTGTGTGCTGTAAGATTTTCAAGATATACTCTATTAGCAGCTTTCAGGTATATATATAATACAGTGTTCTTAATCACAGCCACATTAGATCCCCAAAACTTATTCATCTTATAACTTGAAGTTTGTTCTCTTTGATCACCTTCATCCATTACCTCACCCTCACTCCCCTATCCCTGATCCTGGAAACCATCAATATACTCTTTGTTACTATGAGTTCAACTTTTTGAGAGTCTACACATAAGTGCTGCTGCTGCTAAGTCGCTCAGTCGTGTCCGACTCTGTGCAACCCCATAGATGGCAGCCCACCAGGCTCCCCTGTCCCTGGGATTCTCCAGGCAGGAACATTGGAGTGGGTTGCCATTTCATACAATATTTGTCTTTCTTTCTCTGATCTATTTGACCCTGGAGCCATGCTTTCAAGGCTCATCTGTGTTGTCACAAATGGTAGAATTTCCATATTTTATCATGGCCGAATAATGTTTGATTGTATGTATATACATTACATATTCTTTATTCATTGATTTGTTGACAGACACTTAGGTTGGTTCCATGTCTTGGGTATTGTGAACAATGCTGTGGTGAACATGGGAATTCAGATACCTCTTGGAGATGTTGATTTCATGTTTTTGATATAATTAGTGATATTGAGCACTTTTTCGTGTGTGTACTTGTCAACTTTTATGTGTTTTGAAAAATGTCTATTCAGTTTCTCTACCCATTTTTACTTATTTATTTGTTTTCAATCTTTTTTTTTTAAATTTTTTAACACCAAAAGCATTTTGTATTGGGGTATAGCTGATTTAACAATGTGTGGTAGTTTCAGGTGAGCAGGTATACATATACATGTATCCATTCTCTCCCAAATCCCTCTCCCATCCAGGCTGGCATATAACATTGAGCAGAGTTCCATGTGCCTCTGCCCATTTTTAAATCAGATTTTTGATTTTTGTTATTGAGTTCTTGAGTTTGTTATCTATTTTTGACTATTCAGTTCAGTTCAGTTCAGTCGCTCAGTCGTGTCCAACTCTTTGTGACCCCATGAATCGCAGCACGCCAGGCCTCCCTGTCCATCACAAACTCCCAGAGTTTACTCAAACTCATGCCCATCGAGTCGGTAATGCCATCCAGCCATCTCATCCTCTGTTGTCCCCTTCTCCTCCTGCCCCCAGTCCCTCCCAGCATCAGGGTCTTTTCTAGTGAATCAACTCTTCGCATGAGGTGGCCAAAGTATTGGAGTTTCAGCTTCAGCATCATTCCTTCCAATGAACACCCAGGACTGATCTCCTTCAGGATGGACTGGTTGGATCTCCTTGCAGTCCAAGGAACTCTCAAGAGTCTTCTCCAACACCACAGTTCAAAAGCATCAATTTTTCGGCGCTCAGCTTTCCTCACAGTCCAACTCTCACATCCATACACCCACTGCATATGGCTATCCAGTTTTCTAACACTATTTATTGAAGAAATTACCCTTTCCTCGTTGAGTATTCTTGGCTTTCTTGTTATTAGTTGGCTACATATTCAAGGGTTTATTTCCGGGCTCTTGATTCTTTTCCATTGATCTGTGTTTGTTTTTATGCAAATACATGCTGTTAGGATAACTATAGCTTTGTAACATAGTTTGAAATCTTGAAATGTGATGCCTCCCACTTTGTTTTTCGTTTTTAGGGTAGCTTTGACTGTTCAGCATATCTTGTGGTTCCATACAACTTTTCAGATAGTTTTTGCTACTTTTATGGAAAATATCACTGACATTTTGATGGGTATTGCATCAAATCTTTAGATGTAATGTCCTTTCCATTTCTTCACTTTGAGCCTCCGTGTGTCCCTAAAACTGAAAGGAGTCTCTTGTAGGCAGCATATATAGGCATACCTTAAGAATCTCAGGTTCAATTCTAGACCACCACAAGAAAGCAAATAATACAAATTTTTTGATTTCCCAGTTGTAAAGTTTATACTATATGGTAGTCCGTTAAGTATACAATAGCATTATATCTAGAAAATATGTATATACCTTAATTTAAAAGTATTTTATTTCTAAAAACTCCTAACCATCATCAGAGCCTTCAGCAAATTGTAATCTTTTTGCCAGTGGAAAGTCTTCCCTTGATATTGGTGGTTGCTGACTGATCAGGGTGGTGGTTGCTGAAGGTTGAGGTGACTGTGACAGTTTCTTAAAATAAGTCAGTAATGAAGTTTATAGCATCTTCACCAGAAGTAGATTCCCTCTCAGGAAACCACTTTATTCATTCATAAGAAGCAACTCCTCATCCATTCAGGTTTTTCATGAGATTGCAGCAATTCAGTCACATCTTCAGGCTCCCCTTCTGATTCTAGTTCTCTTGCCGTTTCTGCCACATCTGCAGGGACTTCTTCATTGGAGTCTTGAACCCCTCAAAGTCATCCATGAAGATTTGAATCAGCTTTTTCCAGACTCCTGTTAATGTTGGTATTTTGACCTCTTCCCATGGACAGAGGAACCTGGAGGGCTACAGTCCATGGGGTCGCAAGAGTTGGACACGACTTAGCAGCTAAACCACCACCACCACTATGAATCATCAATGTTCTTAATGACATCTAGAATGGTGAATCCTTTTCAGAAGGTTTTCAGCTGATTTTGCCCATATCCATCAGAGGAATCACTGTCTGTGGCATCTATAGCCCTACAAAATGTATTTCTTAAAGAGTAAAACTTTGTTAGCAGGCTTAAAAACAACTTGAGTCTAGTTCTGTGTCTTTTGATTGAAGAATTCAGTATATTTACAGTTAGAACAATCGTTGATATGTAGTGTCTTTTGATTGGAGAATTCACTATATTTACAATTAAAACAGTCATTGATATGTAGGGATTTACTGCTGCTGCTGCAGCGGCACTTCAGTCGCGTCCGACTCTGTGTGACCCCATGGACTGCAGCCTACCAGGCTCCTCCGTCCATGGGATTTTCCAGGCAAGGGTACTGGAGTGGGGTGCCATTGCCTTCTCCGAAGGATTTACTAATGCCATCTTAATATCTGTATGGGCCAAAATATTGGAGAAGAACAGATACTCCCAAACTCACTTTGTGAAGTCAGCATTACCCTGATATCAAAGCCAGATAAATGAAGCAAAGCAGAAAACTACCGACGGCTGTCTCTGATGAATGTGTAAAAATTCTCAACAACAACAAAGCATATCTTTAAGTATTTATTCTCTAAGAAAGAGTGAGATATTTGCCTAATAAAGAGTGAAATCACTATCCCTATAGTGTAAGTTAGAGCATACACCGGGATACACAAACACATACACCACATGTACTGTGTGCTAAGGTATTTTAACGTATTTTACTGACAGTGTGGCACATTTGTATAGAGACTGACTATTATCAGTAGTCCTGTGTAAATTATGGTTTTTATCTTGTTTCTGTTATGTTTCTAGTAGCATTTGTATACATAGAACTTCTGTTTTAGATCAGATGTATGTTTGCCTGATCTACTTATCTAAGAGAAATAAAAAGTTTTGCAGAAATCATAAATTATATAAATGTTTTTTTTTAATGACCACTTTATTTTATTTATTTTTTTTTTTAATTTTTTTATTAGTTGGAGGCTAATTACTTCACAACATTTCAGTGGGTTTTGTCATACATTGATATGAATCAGCCATAGATTTACACTTATTCCCCATCCCGATCCCCCCTCCCACCTCCCTCTTCACCCGACTCCTCTGGGTCTTCCCAGTGCACCAGGCCCGAGCACTTGTCTCATGCATCCCACCTGGGCTGGTGATCTGTTTCACCATAGATAGTATACATGCTGTTCTTTTGAAACATCCCACCCTCACATTCTCCCACAGAGTTCAAAAGTCTGTTCTGTATTTCTGTGTCTCTTTTTCTGTTTTGCATATAGGGTTATCATTACCATCTTTCTAAATTCCATATATATGTGTTAGTATGCTGTAATGTTCTTTATCTTTCTGGCTTACTTCACTCTGTATAATGGGCTCCAGTTTCATCCATCTCATTAGGACTGATTCAAATGAATTCTTTTTGACAGCTGAGTAATATTCCATGGTGTATATGTACCACAGCTTCCTTATCCATTCATCTGCTGATGGGCATCTAGGTTGCTTCCATGTCCTGGCTATTATAAACAGTGCTGCAATGAACATTGGGGTGCACGTGTCTCTTTCAGATCTGGTTTCCTCAGTGTGTATGCCCAAAAGTGGGATTGCTGGGTCATATGGCAGTTCTATTTCCAGTTTTTTAAGGAATCTCCACACTGTTTTCCATAGTGGCTGTACTAGTTTGCATTCCCACCAACAGTGTAAGAGGGTTCCCTTTTCTCCACACCCTCTCCAGCATTTATTGCTTGTAGTCTTTTGGATAGCAGCCATCCTGACTGGCGTGTAATGGTACCTCATTGTGGTTTTGATTTGCATTTCTCTAATAATGAGTGATGTTGAGCACCTTTTCATGTGTTTGTTAGCCATCTGTATGTCTTCTTTGGAGAAATGTCTGTTTAGTTCTTTGGCCCATTTTTTGATTGGGTCATTTATTTTTCTGGAATTGAGCTTCAGGAGTTGCTTGTATATTTTTGAGATTAATCCTTTGTCTGTTTCTTCATTTGCTATTATTTTCTCCCAATCTGACGGCTGTCTTTTCACCTTACTTATAGTTTCCTTTGTAGTGCAAAAGCTTTTAAGTTTCATTAGATCCCATTTGTTTAGTTTTGCTTTTATTTCCAATATTCTGGGAGGTGGGTCATAGAGGATCTTGCTGTGATTTATGTCAGAGAGTGTTTTGCCTATGTTCTCCTCTAGGAGTTTTATAGTTTCTGGTCTTGCATTTAGATCTTTAATCCATTTTGAGTTTATTTTTGTGTATGGTGTTAGAAAGTGTTCTAGTTTCATTCTTTTACAAGTGGTTGACCAGTTTTCCCAGCACCACTTGTTAAAGAGGTTGTCTTTTTTCCATTGTATATCCTTGCCTCCTTTGTCAAAGATAAGGTGTCCATAGGTTCGTGGATTTATCTCTGGGCTTTCTATTCTGTTCCATTGATCTATATTTCTGTCTTTGTGCCAGTACCATACTGTCTTGATGACTGTGGCTTTGTAGTAGAGTCTGAAGTCAGGCAGGTTGATTCCTCCAGTTCCATTCTTCTTTCTCAAGATTACTTTGGCTATTCGAGGTTTTTTGTATTTCCATACAAATTGTGAAATTCTTTGGTCTAGTTCTGTGAAAAATACCGTTGGTAGCTTGATAGGGATTGCATTGAATCTATAGATTGCTTTGGGTAGAATAGCCATTTTGACAATATTGATTCTTCCAATCCATGAACACGGTATGTTTCTCTATCTGTTTGTGTCCTCTTTGATTTCTTTCATCAGTGTTTTATAGTTTTCTATGTATAGGTCTTTTGTTTCTTTAGGTAGATATACTCCTAAGTATTTTATTCTTTTTGTTGCAATGGTGAATGGTATTGTTTCCTTAATTTCTCTTTCTGTTTTTTCATTGTTAGTATATAGGAATGCAAGGGATTTCTGTGTGTTAATTTTATATCCTGCAACTTTACTATATTCTTAATGACCACTTTAGTTCCACTAAAGTATAAAATTGTTACACCTGTAGTTGTCTGTAAAGTGATTCTCTGTAGTGAGGTAAGAAATCTTAAGTTACATGAATAATTCTTACTAGTCTAGTAAGTAAAAGCAAGCCTTTGCTGAATTGAATTATGGGTTATATTTATGTGCAAAGATAAAACAGACTTAGTAATATTTTAAGCTTCTATATTTAGAGAACCAAACAAACTAAAAAGTGCATTTTGCTTTCAAGGTTCAAACCTCAAGAGAATGAAGCTTCTGTGTATATTAAATGTATCTGTGCATGTCTAAATGTCCATACGTTCATACTCTTCTCCCCTGCCCTGAGTTACTAGACAGTGTACTAAAAGCATTAATGGACTGTTTTATATTAACCCTTTCCTTCCTTTGTAACCCTCTTAAAGAAGGGACTGTTTCATTCCTCTCTGTATATTCTGCAGTATTGAACATAGCACCTCCTTCACAGTAACTTTGAATATGTTTTTAGGAAAGCATTTATTCAGAGTTCTAATACCAAAATATTCCAGAGAAATTCACTATAAGGATTATTGTTTTTTTTTTTCCGGTAATTGTCCTACCTGTTCTTTATTTTTCTTTTGTTGAATCCAAACTGCCTCAAGGCAAAATTCTTGAGACTAATTAGTTTGGGAAGCACCCTGACATTTTCTATGAATAATATTTGAACTTTTAGGAAAAAAAATATGTATCTTTACATCAAAGTGTAAAAATTGACAAGAATTAATGGTAGCTATAGGAAGATAGTTGTTTAAAGTGTATACCACATAGGTGGCCATTTTGCCTCTCCTCTCTTTACTGAATTCTACCTTTCTCCTTTCCACATATTCAATCACTAGGAAAGAGTAGGCCTGGAGTTGTTTCTTTGACTTTAACTGCTAAGATTATTAATGGTGTTTAAAAACTTTATGAGACTATGATCTGTACTTCTAGTTGATGACTGCTTTTGTTACTTTATAAATGAGAAACAGGATGGTTTACATGTTATGTTTAATGTAAAAGAAAAATTGAAAATAATTTCATACTCTGTATTTTCTTTAACAGAGTAATTAAAATTTTTTCATTGGGGTATAGTTGATTTACACTGTTGTATTAGTTTCAGATGTACAGTGAGGTGAATCTGCTTTACACACATACATACATCCACTCTTCTTTAGATTCTTTGCCCACATAGGCCATTACAGAGTATTGAGTAGAGTTCCCTGTATTATATAGTAGGTCCTTATTAATTGTATATTTTTATATAGTAGTGTGTATATGTCAGTTCGAATCTTTCAATTTATCCCTCACCTCCCCTCCTTACTCCCTGGTAACTATAAGTTTATTTTCTACATCTATAAGTCTGTTTCTGTTTTTGTAAATAAGTTCATTTGTAGCCTTTATTTTTTTTAGATTCCACATTTATAAATGAGAAATGGATGCTTTGCATGTTATGTTTGAAACTGAAAGTGTTAGTTGCTCAGTCGTGTCTGACTCTGTGTGACCCCGTGGACTGTAGCCCTCCAGACTCCTCTGTCCATAGGATTTTCCAGGCGAGAATATTGGAGTGGGTTGCCATTTCCTTCCTTCTCCGGGGGATCTTTCCGACCCAGGGATCGAACCTGGGTCTCCCGTATTGAGGGCAGATTCTTTATCGTCTGAGGCACCAGGGAAGCCTTCTAAATGATGGAGCTCCAGTCCAGAATACTGGAATGGGTAGCCGTTCCCTTCTCCAGGGGCTCTTCCCAACCCGGGGATTGAACCCAGCTCTCCAGCATTGTAGACGGATTCTTTACCAGCTGAGCCACCAGGGAAGCCCAAGAATACTGGAGTGGGTAGCCTGTTCCTTCTCACCGATCTTCCCAACCCAGGAGTCAAGCCAGGGTAGATTTATAAATATAGATAAATATTGATTCCACATTTATAAATGAGAAATGGATGCTTTGCATGTTTATTGTTTAAAAAAAAAAGCTTGAAAATAATTTCATACTCTGTAATTTTGTTCTTTAATAGGGCAGTTTTTTAAATATAAAATTTGGAAGGAGAATGATGCCAGAATAGTTTATAACTAGACTTCTGTTTTCATGGAACATCCCAAAGTAGTGGCTTTCAGTGTGGTCATTAGCATCAACATTTCCTTAAAATTCTTAGAACTCCAACATGTTTAAGCCCCATCCCAAAGTTATTGTATCATACACTGTGGAGATGTGGCTTGGTGTGGTTTATTTTAGCAAGCTCTTTAGGTGGATCTGATATATAGTAAAGTTTTCAACCACTGCCCTGAAGTATAAAAGTTTGATATTTAAATTCCTGACAGAGAAACTTCGTAACAGAAAAAGAAACAAATACAACCAATGAGTGAGTAGTCCTTGGGAATTTATCATGACAGTGTTAGTCTCAGGCATCTGGAAGAATTTACTAATGAAATAAAACATGTACATCTTGTTTCCTGTTAGGTGAAGCGCTTCATGCAATATGATAGAAGTGATGCTCAGATCTGTTCAAAAGCATTTATTGGGCAGTTTCTATTTATTCACCTTAAGAGGACAGATTTTTGTTAAGACCTGTATTGACTCATTTATATAGCCAGAGCTGTTATATATAGCACTGGCCTTGAAAGAAGAGTGTCAATTGATTATTGTTGTATATATTTGTGACAAAAAATATAAACCAACATGTGCAAATTTTAGCTTACCCATCCCAGCCTTGTTTTCCAGTTAAAACCTACTAAGATCTTTTTCTTTCCATAATTCATCCATATGTGAGTTGGTATGTTTTATTATTAATAGTAATAAATATATAGATACAAACTATTTTTACTTTTTTGTTCTACCCATTTTTCCTTCCTTGAATGATGCCTTTATTTCCAAATCAGCAAGGATATATTTATTTATGATTTGTCTGTTTTCTAATAGGACTTTTGCATATTTACATAAAAATTATAGTTAAAGTAGCTGCCTGTGCATTGACAGTTTTGACATTTTTATTTTCTCAGTCTTGGCTGACTACAGCTTATTTTGTCTATTACATCTGACTGAGACCATTAGAATCTTGTTGCTGAAACTGTAAGCCATGGTGTTAAATTTCCCTCTGAGGTATAGAAAATAGAACCATATACTTGAGTGCACTTTGCCTCAAAGGGGTGTAGCCTAAAAGGAGCATAAATGTTAATGTGGTAAATATAACCAGCTTTTTCTTCATAGTATTTCTTTCATTTAGATTTATGTAATTTTTCCTGGAAATTTCATGCTATTCTGAGATATTTTAATCTAAAATGTATTTACCTTGATATTTTTAGATATTTTATTAATGTTGCCATTTCATGATCTCTGCTTACCTACTAACCTTTACTCTTAGTACTTTCTAGTTTGCATACTAAACTTCTGCTTTGTTGAGCAATCAGTAGTTCTTCAGAAACACTATACTTTCTTACTCTGTTCCCTTTTACATTTTACTACTTTGCTGATTCAGCCCCCACTCTCATCTCTCCTGAGCATTTTTAGTATGTCATAAAACCAGACATGAAACAAAGGACTGGTTGCAAATTGGGAAAGCAGTACATCAAGGCTGTGTATATTGTCACCCTGGTATTTAATTTCTATGCAGAGTACATTATGCAAAATTTCGGGCTGGATAAAGCACAAGCTGGAGTCAAGGTTGCCAAGAGAAATATCAGTAACCTCAGATATGCAGATGACACCACCCTTATGGCACAAAGTGAAGAGGAACTAAAGAGCCTCTTGATGAAGATGAAAGTTCAGTTCAGTTCAGTCACTCAGTTGTGTCCAGCTCTTTGCGACCCCATGGACTGCAGCACACCAGGCCTCCCTGTCCGTCACCAGCTCCCAGAGCTTACTCAAACTCATGTCCATCAAGTTGGTGATGCCATCCAACCATCTCATTGTCTGTTATCCCCTTCTCTTCCTTCCGTCAATCTTTCCCAGCATCAGGATCTTTTCCAGTGAGTCGGTTCTTTGCATCAGGTGGCCAAAGGATTGGAGTTCCAGCTTAAGCATCAGTCCTTCCAAAGTAATTGTCTCTGCTTTTTAATATGCCGACTAGGTTGGTCATAGCTTTTCTTCCAAGGAGCAAGCATCTTTTAATTTCATGACTGCAGTCACCATCTGCAGTGATTTTGGAGCTTCCCAAAATAAAGTCTCTCACTGTTTCCATTGTCTCTCTGTCTGTTTGCCATGAAGTGATGGGACCGGGTGCCATGATCTTTAGTTTTCTGAATGTTGAGTGTTAAGCCAGCTTCTTCACTCTCCTCTTTCACCCTCATCAAGAGGCTCCTTAGTTCTTCCCGACTCCCTGCCATAAGGATGGTGTCATCTGCATATCTGAGGCCATTGACACCTCTCCCAGCAATCCGGACTCCAGCCTGTGCTTCATCCAGCCTGGCATTTTGCATGCTGTACTTTGCATATAAGTTGAATAAGCAGGGTGATAACATGCAGCCATGAAGGTGAAAGAGGAGAGTCCATGGGGTTTCAAAGAGTTTGACACAACTGCGTGACTGAACAACAGCAGCAACTAGTGTTTAGGATTCAGCCCAACCATGTCTTTGTCTGAGAATCCATTCTTGATCCTTCTCATCTGGATAAGGTCCTCTTTCTGTCTGTTCCTGCACTTGGCTAACTACTGTCACTGTACTTGTCACAGTGTGAAAACTATACAGTTTTCTCTTTGAATCTTCGGTCTTTTGAAGTAATGGACCATTTCTTAATCCATTGTTGTATTACAGTGCTGAGCTCAGAACCCAGTACATTTAATAAAATGCCCATCAAATGAATGAGGAACAAATACATGGATGAATAATACTGATTGATTTGGTGGTGTTTGTATTTGACTGAAACTCATTCCTGTATTATCAATTGATATTTGTCATTTTAGATGTGCTAATCCATGCCTGTTATATCTTTGATCCCACACCTTGGACCTGGTGAATGTTGTTACATACGTGAATTGGACTTTAAGACTATATTTTTATAAAATCATACACTGACATATTTAGATTTAGGCATTTCATAATTAAAGTCTAATCTTCTTAGAGGCTTCTTTCTTTTAAAGATTTGTTGATCTGCCTTATACCCCATTTGTCTAAGCATTGCTTTTGCATATTTGGGTTCTGTTTGGAGTTATGGGTTCCATTGCATTGTGGATTATTTTGTGACCTAGATAGAGGATTCTTGTTAATATCATATACTAGTTTCCTCTGAAATTCTGCGTTCTCATATCATTATGGTAGATTATTAGACATAATAGTTTTGTAGTTTAGTTAACTATGATAGTTATCAATGTTATAAAATATAAACACATACCCTGTTATTCATAACCAACAGGAAGACCTAATAAGTGACTTATAGTCTCTAGCAACCTAAACAATATTGAATTGATTTGGATTGTTGAACACAATAAGCATAAAAAGAAAAAGGAGAACCCAGAGTCAATTGTAATTCACTCAGCCTATACAATACTTTGATTTTTAATGATTAATCAGAGAGCACATAGAGATCATTGTTTTTTCTTCCAGCTCCTTATTTATATATTAATAATCTCCTTTGTTGTGTGAGAATAGGAAGATATTTAGGAAGACATGGTTCACATTTATGTGCTTTAAACTTTTTGGATTAGATCTGAATTAGCAGCTAGGAGTTTTTGTTTTCTTCTTAATACCGAACCTTGAAACCTCTTATTCAAGGATGTGAATTGCTATCTATAACTGATGCTATTTGCTTACCAAGGACATTTATTTTTCAAAACTGGAACTAAGATGGAAAGGTGGTAGATTAGGGTGTTAACAAAGAGCAAGTAGAGAGAATAAGTCAAGATTTTGAAGGTATATTAATTCAAAGTCACATTCTAATATTTTAGTGTATTCTGTATGCCATAATCTAGGTACTTTCACTTATGTTACTTTTAAGTTATTTAATCTCAAGTGAAAATTGTAGTTTATTTTGCCATAGGCTCTTCTTTTACATCTTTTCAATGCTTAACTTTTTAGTTTATATATGTTTTCATTTGACATATTGGTTGGTCAAATTTTATTCATTTATTTATACACTTAACCTTTGTAGTCAGAGAATTCTGAACTTATATTTCATCTCTGTTGTTCAGTTTTTAGCTAGGTGAATCACTTATCCTCTGAGCCCTAAGTTTCTTCATTCATAAACCAAGAAATTAAACTTCTTGGTTAAAGCTTATTTTAGTTTTGGGCTCCAGAATTCCACTTAACCACAAAATGGGATTATTTTGTAGGAATACATGGATATCTTTTGGAACTCAGTAAAATCAGGAAGCAAGTCAAGACCTCATAAGTCTCTAGAAATGGAACTGGGAAGCTGGTAGAAACCTGGACTTTTAATTTCTGTCTCTGTCTCTCTTTGTCTCATCTCTGTCTTTTCCTTATTTATTTTCTGACTCTCTTTGTATATCTGCCTTACTCTTCTCTCTCTTCGCCTGCAGATCAGCTTTCGTTGTTTTAGTGTGCATTTAGCCAAACATGGGAACCTGACAGCTCCTAAATTTGTGTAACTTCAGTTTGAGTGACCAAGTGAGACTAAATGGTGGCCCTTAGTTTATATACTAAATCTCCAGGAGAAAGAAACTAATTGATCTAGCTTGTGTCAGGGGGGTGTGTACCCTGTCCAGTCCACTGTGGGTTAAGGAGGGAGGGTTCCATAATACAAACATGGCTACTCTGTAGGTGGTGGCAGGGGTTAGTGTTAAAGTGGGTGATAGCTGGTGGCTGTCCACTTAATGGTGCGTGCACACAGACCACACACACACACACACACACACCCCAGATTCTGTCCACTTAATGGTGCGTGCACACAGACCACACACACACACACACACACACACACACACACACCCCAGATTCAAAACATGAGTTATTATTTAAAATTGCAAAACATGCGTTAGTTAGTAACCAAAGGCTGTTGGAATTTCTTAACTACTTCATTGCTAGGCAGTCTTTGAAGGGTAGGAAGATGAAGAGATGGTTCTAGTGGAGTATTAGTTGCATTGCTCATGCTGTCCCTGTCTGCTTTAACAATATGAAAGTGGAGTAATAAACTCATTGAACTAATAAGTCATATGTAGGCACAGTCATTGATTGTTTTTAGTCATTAAATAGTGTCAATTAATTTGTATGTATTCGTTGTATAAGTTAATGTAATGTAATATAATGTAACTGGTAGAAACCTAACCTTGAAGGTATTTTTGGCATTTGTGGTGGCAGAGAATAAATCATCTGTCATTCTCAAAACATGCATGTGGCATTGGAGTAAAATTCCTTTAAAGAGTTTTCTGGCACTCTAAAAGGACTAGTTAGAGACTGTTTTCAAGATGTAAGAGAATATTATCCTCTTTGTTCAGAAATATTAAGAAAATAACATCAAGTGGTGATTTCTTTAATCAGATGGAAAGTTGAAGCAATCTTGATGAATTCACTAAAATGGTTTGCTGTGGTTGAGTATTATGAAACAGTTTTCAGATGTTTGTGTAGCAGGTCTAAAAGTGACCAATTTATAGAAGAGGAAGCAGATTATTTCATTAGCTTATATGTTACTATTATATGCCATGAATCTAAGGTAAATCTGCACAACGGTATGTGGCTTCTATCCCTGGAAAGAATAAAGTCTGATGTAAAGGCTAATTCTTTTTAATTGATGGTCTGTCATTTTATATAGGCTTCCCTGATAGCTCAGTTGGTAAACAATCTGCCTGCAATGCAGGAGACCCCAGTTTGATTCCTGGGTGGGGAAGATCTCCTGGAGAAGGGATAGGCTACCCACTCCAGTATTCTTGGGCTTCCTTTGTGGCTCAGCTGGTAAAGAATCCACCTGCAATGCAGGAGACCTGGGTTTGATCCTTGGGTTGTGAAGATCCCTCAGAGAAGGGAAAGGCTACCCACTCCAGTATTCTGGCCTGGAGAATTCTATGGACTGTATAGTCCATGGGGTCACAAAGTGTCGGACCCGACTGAGCAACTTTCACTTTCACTTATATAAGACTTCAAGAGACCTTATATATTAGTATAAAGAAGTTCTAAGTTTTAGATGTGATTAAAATAGAAGTTTAGTCCCATATTAAAACAGAATAGAAGATACAAATTCATTATCTAAAATTAATATTTAAAGCTTTAGAAAAAATTATTTATGTTTTTGAATAGATTATCAATCACAGATTTTTTTATCCTCCAGTTAGATGGTATTTTGGGACTCTTTGGATGTTACATACCTTCAAAATATATGTTGCGTGTGACATACCATATGCAGTTTTGACCATGGTAAAGTTTTTTGATGAAGGAATTAATATAGAAATGACTTAAATAAAAATTTGTTAATTGGATATTTGTATGAAGGAAATCAGAATATGTAAAGAAAATGGGAATTTGGAGGCTGGAGTAAGCATGCTGCTTATAGCACTTTTCCTTCTCTATTGAAGCTCAAAAGTTTAGTTGGTTTCTGAGTAATTATTAATAAACCATTTATTACCTTCTGCATAAAAGGCAAACATAATTCTACCAGGTTTATAAAACATGTAGCCCTCCCTGAAGTTAAAGGCTTATTTATGGTTTTAGGGATCATATAGTTAACTGCAGATTATCAGCTACAGTAATATGAGCCCAGTGACTCTGTGACTGTGCCTCTGGCTGATAAAGACATTAATGTTGACAAAGTATAGCAGCAGCATCAGTTAGTTGAGAGTATGGCTCAAGCGCAGTATATCATTTTATAAGAAATATCCCTTTAAACTTTTACTAACAAACTGCCTTAGCTTTGAAATGAGGAGAGGCTTTAAGGCAGTTTTCCATCAGAGAAGACAAACACAAAATTCCTTGCCAAGTAATCTTTTAGAATCTTAAATTGCAGACCTCTGCCCCAAATTATATCCTTCATCTGAGGTGTAAAGAGCCTCTCCTGACAGTTTTTGTAAACCACGCTTAGGTATTTAATTCAGTCTCATATAAATTCTTATAACTTGCAGAATATAAAACAATCTAACATTATTTCCTACAAAAATAACTACCAAAGTTTACTTCTGAAACAGCTGTTAGAATGGCATATTACCTTTTAATTCAGGCTGTTTTTCATAATGATATAGAGTTTGAGTCGTTTGGCCTAGTTGATGTCAAAGACCATGATTTTAAAGAAAGCAGCCACAAGTTGAATCCACTCCCGAAACTGTTAGATTTATATACAGAGAAATTCTCTTTTATGATTAGAGAGAGCATTCTTCATCTTGTATACCTTTAAGTACCTGTCTTATTGATTCCTTACTCTGTCTTTGAACAGTGCCTATTTGAGAGGTGGGTTAAATTTTTCAGGCAAGAAAAGAGAATAAGCTGCTCAAAGCATATATTGTTCCATTAGCCTAATTCTTTAGTTATCTATTTTTACACTGAAATTATATTTAGCTGTTTATGTCATGACATCAGGATTCCCCAAGAACAAGTAGAAAAAAGTAAATTGGAAGCGGCATTAGAAGTCACACTTCATCACAATGCAGTATTGTATCAGTTACTCCACAGATCATTGCTGCTCACTGTGAGAGGGGACCTGTGCCAGAGAGCGCACACCAGGAGGCGAGGCTCTTGGGGCCGTTTTGTCGGTTGCTGACCATACCTCGTGTCCGACTCTTTGCGACCCCATGGACTGCAGCACACCAGGCCTCCCTGTCCATCACCAACTCCCAGAGCTTACTCAGACTCATGTCCATTGTGTCAGTGATGCCATCCAACCATCTCAGCCTCTGTCGTCCCCTTCTCCTCCTACCTTCAATCTTTCCCAGCTTCAGGGTCTTTTCAAATGAGTCAGCTCTTCGCATCAGGTGGCCAAACTATTGGAGTTTCAGCTTCAACATCAGTTCTTCCAAGGAATATTCAGGACTGATTTCCTTTAGGATGGCCTGGTTGGATCTCCTTGCAGTCCAAGGGACTCTCAAAAGTCTTCTCCAACACCGCGGTTCAAAAGCATTAATTCTTCAGCACTCAGCTTTCTTTATAGTTCAACTCTCATCCATACATGACTACTGGAAAAACCATAGCTTTGACTAAACGGACCTTTGTTGGCAAAGTAATGTCTCTGCTTTTTAATATGCTGTCTAAATTGGTCATAGCTTTTCTTCCAAGAGCAAGGATCTTTTAATTTCATGGCTGCAGTCACCATCTGCAGTGATTTTGGAGCCCTCCAAAATAATGTCTGTCACTGTTCCATTGTTTCCCCATCTATTTGCCATGAAGTGATGGGACCGGATGCCATGATCTTAGTTTTCTGAATGTTTCACTTTCATCAAGAGGCTCTTTAGTTCTTCTTTGCTTTGTTCTTTTAGACGTTATAATGTCACCATTGCCTGTAGTAATATATTGCAGTTAAAGGATATATGAAAATGATTTATTTTAATAGGTATTAATATTCCTACTTGTTCTTATATTTCTTAATTAGCTTATTTAAAAGCACTTCTGTTTCATTTTCTTCCCACGTCAGCTCATAGACTATTCTCCCTCTCTTTCATTCCATCTTCCTCTCTCAGTTTTATGGTTTCCTGACCTGAGTAATGGTTGATTTGAAATGATAGCCAAAGTAAGATTCTAGCTGTGTATAATATGAAATAGTAGGAAATAGCATTAACATGCGGTTGTAAATCTGGATAATTTAAGCTGCTCCCCTTTATAATTATTTATATTTTTTATTAAAACTTCATACTAGAAGCAAAAAGAAAAAAAGTAAATATTATTAAAAGGATTTAAAAAGTTGTTACATAACAATGAAGACTGAGGAGTGGCCTGTCTGGTTACCACAGTTCCCTTCGGAAATAATGGCTTCTGATTTCCTCAGAACTGACACGACTTAGCATATGGAAGTCAGACTGCCTTGCCTCAGAAAGATAATGTGCTTCATGGTATTGTAAAGCATAATTACTGAAATAAGTAAAGTGGAAATAGCAAGGGATAGAAATAGTAGCTAAAAATTAAATTACTGACACTGAAGTAAAGCTTGCCTCCTGTCACAGAGAGTGAAGATGAAAAAGCAAGAAATTAAAACAGAGAATGTAATAGATAATGGAGGTCCAGCAAAGATCCAACATTATGCTAATTGCAAGAAGTAGAGAATCAAAAATGTGGAGGAGAAAAATTATTCAAAGATAGAATAAAGTTTTCTCTGAGAAGAATTAACAATTGAATCCTCAAGTCAAAATGATATTTTGAGTCCTAGGGATTTTGAGTGCTTGACATACCTAGGTTAATTGATAGAACTTTGATATTTCTCCAGGTATTCAGAAAAAAAGGGCATATCATTTCAGAGGAGAAGGGCAGAAAAAGACTCTTAGTAAACCTCTTCTCAGGGACAGCCAGTGCTGGAGATCAATGTAGCAATAGCCAAACACTTCTGAAGTAAAGAGGATGTGATCCAGAAATATTGTTCCTAGCCAAGATACCATTCATTTATAAAGTCAGCAAGCAGACATTCCCAAATACTCATGAGGCCCTCTTGAAAAAAAAAAAAATCAGTTAATAATGAAATCCAGCCAATTAAAAGGTAAAACAAATTGGTAACAAGATTGGCAGCAACTCTATTTAATATGAAATAAAAGATATTTTTAATAAAATAAAAGATATTTATGCAGTTTATGATTGTGGATCTGATATGTTATAAAGTTTGACTGTGAAAAATAACATGCCAACAAAATTTTTTTTTGATAAGATGTATAAATATTCTTATATTTTAGTTAATAACATCTACAATTTTAAATATACTTATAAAGATATTAGTCTACAAATACTTTCTTATTTTTTTAACCTTAGAGCTTTTAGAAAATATCCATTTGAAATTGAGCAATTCCTATATTTTCACTGACATGTTTCTGTTAAATTCAGGTAAGATTAAATTATTATATTTTAAAAGCACAGACATTATCATCCAGTTTTTTTAAGTGAAAATTAAACTTTATTTTAAAATAAGTGCTTACAACAATTTTCAGCTTTTGAATTGCCTCCCAATGCTATCCAAGCAGCCTGTACATTTTGCCAGACAGTCCCTTGGAATGAGACTATCATCCAATTTTTATGAAAGCTTTTAAAATCTGTTTTCATATGGGCATTAAAATGCCTAGAATTATGTTAATGTAAATGTTAGCTTATTTTAACTTTCTATGTAATTGTATTTGAGGTATCTCTCTTCATACTTCTTTTAAAATCACTTTAATCCTTTCAAAGAGTGTGTACTAACTTTTATAAAAATTATTAAAGTAAGTATTTACTTATTTAGGAAAAAGTTATAACTAACAGATTAGAAAAAAAAAAGTAGGGCCCAGAAATGAGGTTAAGTCAAATATTTAGTTTGTTTTATAGCTCAGAGAACGTCCATGTCTTCTCTTTGTCTGCTGCTCTTTTTACTCTCTAATAATGGATGGAATTAAGATGTTTCTGGAGTAGTGGAATATGGAGCCACACTGTGTTACAAAAAGAACAAATCATAGGCACTGTGTGTGTGCATTGCATACCCATGTGTGTGTCTCTGTGTATGCTGGATTTTTTTTATTTAGGCAAATTTACCTATTTTAGTACATGTGCTATGCATATTTTCTGAATAAAATTGTATTATTTAGGTAGTGTTTAGAAGCACTTACAAATTAGGCATAAAAGATGTCAGCACAGTCTTAACACTGAATCTCATGCATTCTTCAGTTCAGTTCAGTTGCTCAGTCGTGTCCAACTCTTTGCGACCCCATGGACTGCAGCACACCAGGCCTCCCTGTCCATCACCAACTCCCAGAGTCCACCCAAACCCATGTCCATTGAGTCGGTGGTGCCATCCAATCATCTCATCCTCTGTCGTCCCCTTCTCCTCCTGCCCTCAATCTTTCCCAGCATCAGGGTCTTTTTAAATGAGTCAGCTCTTCGCATCAGGTGGCCAAAATATTGAAGTTTCAGCTTCAACATCAGTCCTTTCAGTGAACACCCAGGACTGATTTCCTTTAGGATGGACTGGTTGGATCTCCTTGCAGTCCAAGGGACTCCTAAGAGTCTTCTCCAACACCACGGTTCAAAAACATCAATTCTTTGGCGCTCAGCTTTCTTTATAGTCCAACTCTCACATGCATTCTTGGACTGTTAAAATTTTGCTAAACATTGGTATTACTGGGACTTAGATTTGCACAGTTACTTGGTGTATGCTTGCCTAATTTTATAAAAGCAAGTGTAACAATATTAGTTGTGTGGTAACATTACTAATTTGCTTGTTTGGGGGAAAGGTAATCAATCTGAATTAATGACAATTGTGAATTATATAATGAAGATAAATACAGCTATACTGCTCTTGAGTTCATGTGAGCCAGAAGAAGTCTAAAAAACTGTTTCTAATTAGAAAGCCCTCTGAACCTGATATATAGTACCATCTATTTATACATCAATTATTACTGTACTTGTGTTCTGAAGAGATTTGTTTTTTCCTTAAAATTCTCACACCAACCTTTGCCCCAGTGAACTTCTATACAATTAACTTTTAAAACAAATATTCCTCTATGGTTTAAGAAAACTGACCCTTTTCACTCATTTAGCTTGATTTCCTACTACTCCTTTGGCCAAAACGTTTGTTCAGGTTTAAAAACCCAACAAATTTTTTGTCCTGTCCATTATTTTCTATTCTCCTATGTGCTATATACTCCAGCCATATAAAATTATTTCCACATTTTCTTGAATACAGTGTGCTCTTTCATACAGCTCTTCCTTCTGCTTCAGGTAATTTTCCCTTCCTTCATCATCCAAAATCCTTAATGCTTAGAATGGGTTGAATGTGACTGCTCTTTTTAAGTTCTTAGCGATACCAGACGTTCTCTCTTCTTGCTCTAGTCCAAACTCTTATATCCAAATCATAACTGTTATTATATAATGTAGTTCATATTTCAAAATTTGTGTCTGACTCTTCCACCTGGTTATGAACCTGGTATAGTAGATGTTTCTGATTCGTGTTTGTGTCCTTCTGTCCTGTAACAAGCACTAAATTGTTTTTTGATTGAACTATGATTCTTGCTCCTACAGAGATCATATTATCAGATTTTCTTTCTTTCCTTTCTTTCCCTCCTTCTTGTCTTTCTCCAGCATTTCTTTCACTCTCTTTCTCTTTCCCTAATTCTGTTTTTTTTTTTTTCCTTTATCAGTGATATACAGAAGACAAGAAATTTAAGTAGTAGGTGTTTGCCAGACAGAAGAGAATCCAGGTTTTTGAGAGATGATCCATAGACACAGTAAAACATTCAAATACTACAAAGGGTATACACTGGAAAATAATTGCCCACGCCAACTCAGCCTCCAACTCCTGGATTCCCCTTCCCTTTGTGTACCCATTCAGAGATATCTCCCTGTCTGGGAGGAAAGAAGCAAATACATGATATACCAATGTGTTACTTCTCTGGTTAGAATGATCTCCTAGCTGTGTGTTTGGTGTTTGAGAGCTCTGCCTACTTGATTTTGTCCTTATGAGTTCATATTTTTTTTTCTTTATGACTGTATAAAAATCGCTTTGTTGACCATGAGTTCACAGGTAGAAAATGTGATATTTTAATAGCCACTTAAAACATGAAAAACATTAATTCTAAGACTCTGGAATTGGGAATGACTTTGCAGCGAGCCTCTTCAACCCAACAAAGTCAATTTGTTTTTCACATGGGATAAAAAGAGACAGGAAGGGGGCAGTTTGTGCCTTTGCTGAAGTCTGAACACCTTGACCTAACTGAAGAGCTGTTCTTCTATCTTTGCTTCATGGGGCCAAAAAATAGATGCCATTGGGAAAATCCCTTGAAATGTCTCTCTCTCTCTCTTTCCTCTTCAGCAAGCACTGGGGAACACTTATAATTGAAATGGTTTCATTACCTAGATGGCAGCATGGTGGTACCCAGTATGCTCACTGTCTATTTCCTAAGTGCGGACTGGTGTCCAGAATACCTTAGGCATAAGAAGAACTTAGAGTTCTTCTGTGAAACCTGTAATTTCTCCTCCAGAGAAAAGATTTCAAGACACTGCCATGTAACTGTAGGGTTCAGTACCTCAGTGAAATCCTACTTAAGATGTTGTTTTCCTAGTTTCCTGGTATTTGTTGGAAATAGATTTCATACATCAGGCTGGAATTTATATGCCTGAGGGCAAAGGATAGTAATCTTTCACCTCCTTCTGCCACTCCATCTGCCTTGATAAAAATCTCTGTGGGAAGAAGTGTTGTTAGTGCTATATTTTGGGAATTTGACACATTTGTAATTTCATCAGAAGGGGAAAACAAACAAAAGCATTTCAGTATTGACTTGGGAAAATGTTACATCCTGCAGCTTGGGTTATTTTATCTATGTTTTGTTAACACACATGCGTGCACACACACACACACATATTTAGCACATAGTATAGTACAATAAATAATGGAGGAAAATAGAAAGTACTTTGTTGATACCTGAAAACAAAGCCTAGGGCATAAGATGAATTGTTCCTTCATAAGATTAGTTGTGTGAATACATTTGAGTGTAGTATTAGTTTAAAATTTCCCATTTCAGTATGAAGAAATTGAAATTTCTTTTACCTTTGAACTTGATATTAGTAGTCTGTGGCCTATCACTGTCTTTGATGAAAGGCCCCCAAAAGTTTATATTTAGTTCAGGTTTAGATTGACGTATTTAAGAACATGAAAGTGGCATGAGATTCTACCTCTGAAAGCTTAAAATACATTATGTCTTTTAACTTCAGCTTCCTTGTTCTGACAAAGCAGGACGGTATACAAGAAAAACCCAAAAGCTCTGAAAGGATTAACACTTGGTTGTTGATAATGTTTACCTCACTGGGGTGTTGTGTAGCTTCCTTAGCACTGGCAAAGCAACTTAATACTGCTGGATGAAAGACAGTTAAGTTATTAAAGGTTTGGTAGTGCTGTTATGATGGTGATGTTGCAAACCAGTGATCATTTTTTCATTGGTGACATGGAGGGAAGCTGAGATATAGTGGGGTTTGAATCTAGAGTGCTTTATGAAGTAGGTCTCATCTTTAATATGTCAGCTGAAAGTCAGCTGTTGCCTTTCTCTTAAACTATTCTGGTGTGTAACCAAGACAAATGTGTACTTTTAAAGCAGACTTTTGTGGTGTGTGTATGTTGCAGGGAGGGGGGTTGTGTAACCTAGTAGGAGTGTACTTTACAGATACAGTTAACAGTGCAAACAAGTCTCAGATGGATTATAACAATTCTTCACATGACTTGGTTGTGACTAAAAAGGTATAAAATCTATTGCAAGATAATAATAAAAAATTCTTAACTGGGAATAAACAAAGGTCATTGCTTCTAGATCTCACCTCCTAGTTCTTTGGAAAATTTCCGGTTGCTTATTAACTGAGGGATTAATTATGAGGGCTTTTCTGCAGCTTTGTGCATTTGCAGCCGTATGTGCAGTTGATGTTTTGCCAGCTCCATTCTTAAAATAGGCACTGAATGCCTTTGGATATATATGAGGATTTTTCACTTTGGTTTTGTGTCATCATTGTTTCTTTGCTGAAAAATCGTTCACAAAAAATGATTGTGTGAGTGTGACTTGAAGTAAAGTATGCATTTATAATTTATGGACAGAAGAATGATTGGGTTCCCTTTATTCTAGCAATGGCTTCTGATAGGGAATGTGATTGTTTTCTTTTAGAGAATGAATGCACAAGTGATGAGGTCTTCATTAATTATCAAAGACAAAGATCTGCTCAAACTTCAGCCTTTGATGGAAAGCAAAGAAAGACTCTGCTAGAGGATGGACTTGCATTTGGGAAATGTCATTCTTTCATGCAGGTAGCCTGCTGCTGCTGCTAAGTCACTTCTGTCATGCCCGACTCTGTGCGACCCCATAGATGGCAGCCCACCAGGCTCCCCCGTCCCTGGGATTTTCCAGGAAAGAACACTGGAGTGGGTTGCCATTTCCTTCTCCAATCCATGAAAGTGAAAAGTGAAAGTGAAGTCACTCAGTCGTGTCGGACTTTTAGCGACCCCATGGACCGCAGCCTACTAGGCTCCTCCGTCAATGGGATTTTCCAGGCAAGAGTACTAGAGTGGGGTGCCATTGCCTTCCCCGGCAGGTAGCCTAGTTCTGTCTTAATAATGAGGGCTTCCCTGGTGGCTCAGTGGTAAAGAATATGTCTACCAATGCCGGAGATTCAAGTTCATTCCCTGGTTTGTGAATATTCCCTGGAGGAGGAAATGGCAACCCACTCCAGTATTCATGCCTGGGAAATCCCATGGACAAAGGATCCTGGCAGACTCCCAATTCATGGGATTGCAAAAAGAGACACGACTGACTGAGTGACTTAACACTGACAGGTTCTAATAATGATACTAGTGGAAGTTTGCAGACATATTAATCACCTTTTCCTCTAAAATAATCCCTATGGACCTTCCATCCAGTGATTTACTACAATTTTGTTTGAACATGAGTGGGTTATTAGCAATGGAAATAACACATTTTATGTATTTCTGTCTTTTTTTTGGGGGGGTGGAAACTTGTTGGGAAACTATCTTCAGTCATTCTTTAATGCATCATTCATTTGCTAGCCATTTCTTGAGCATTTACTATAGGTCAGCACTTGGGCCGGGTCATGTTTATTGATATGATATGAATATAATATGGTGGCTGCTGTCTGAGTAGAGAATTATCATTTGTGGATGTTATTGGGTGTTTTGCACTGATTCCTTCCCAAGATCCCTCCCTTCTCTACATCCCTTCCTTTTTCTTTCAAAGCAACAGATAATATTTGAGGTTATTTTATTAATATGTTTCACCTGATACTGTAGCCTATCTTCACTGAGTCTTCCAGAAATTCCTTAGCAATGACAAGATGGTTACTGTTTTATAAAGTGCTTTTTGTTTTCAAACAACATATTTACTTTGTCCTTCTATATGTCTTAAAGTATCAGTGTACTGTAATATCATCTGGGCTATATGAACTTAACTAATAACAATGGAATACCAGACCACCATACCTGTGAAAGTGTAAGTCACTCAGTCGTGTCCAACTCTTTGTGACCCCATGGACTATACAGTCCATGAAGTTTTCTAGGCCAGAATACTGAAGTGGGCAGCCTTTCCCTTTTCCAGGGGATCTCCCCAACCCAGGGATCAAACCCAGGTCTCCCACATTGCAGGCAGATTCTTTACCAGCTGAGCCACAAGGGAAGCCCACCTTACCTGAATGCAGGAACGTATATGCAGGTCAAGAAATAGGAGTTAAAACCAGACATGGAACCCTGGACTGGTTCAAAATTGGGAAAGTAGTACGTCAAGGCTATATATTGTCACCCTGCTTATTTAACTTATATATAGAGTACATCATGTGAAATGCAGGGCTGGATGAATCACCAGCTGGAATGAAGATTTATATTCCTGGGAGAAATATCAGTAACCTCAGATATGTAGATGACACCACTCTAATGGCAGGAAGTAAAGAGAAATTAAAGAGCCTCTTGTTGAAGGTGAAAGAGAAGAGTGAAAAAGCTGGCTTAAAACTCGACATTCAAAAAACTAAGATCAGGGCATCCAGTTCACTTCATGATGAATAGATCGGGAAACAATGAAAACAGTGACAGACTTTATTTTCTTGGACTCCAAAATCACTGTGGATGATGACTGCAGCCATGAAATTAAAAGATACTTGCTCCTTGGAAGAAAAGCTATGGTAAACCTAGACAGCATATTAAAAAGCAGAGCCATCATTTTGCCTACAAAGGTCCATCTAGTCAAAGCTATGGTTTTCCCAGGAGTCATGTACATATGTGAGAAGGCTGAGTCCCGAAGAATTGATGCTTTCAAACTGTGGTGCTGGAGAAGATTCTTGAGAGTCCCTTGGACTGCAAGGAGATCAAACCAGTCAATCCTAAAGGAAATCAACCCTGAATATTCATTTGAAGGACTGATGCTGAAGCTGAAGCTCCAATCCTTGGCCAGCTGATGCGAAGAGCCAACTCACTGGAAAAAAACCCTGATTCTGAGGAAGATTGAGGACAGGAGGAGAAGGGGGTGATAAAGGATGAGATGGTTGGATGGCATCATCAACTCAAAGTACATGAGTCTGCACAAACTTAGGGAGATGTTGAAGGACAGGGAAGCCTGGTATGCTGCTGTCCATGGGGTCGCAAAGAGCTGGACATGACTGAGCAACTGAACATCATTAACAAACAATTGAAATGAAGTTTGTAAAATAAACTGACAAATTGCTGATCTCGAATCTAATCTTTGTCAGTAGAATTGAAATTAATTTCTGTTCCACTTAGATTGTGTTGATTTTTTTTTTTGACTTTTGGAATGATTATTTTTTCAGTTCAGTTCAGTCGCTCAGTTGTGTCCGACTCTGTGACCCCATGAACCGCAGTACGCCAGGCCTCCCTGTCCATCACCAATTCCCGATTTTTAAACTTAGCTTAAATAAATATACACAGAGATGATTCCATGTAAATGCATATGCAGAATGGAAAGGTATAATTTTGATGTGGTATGATTTTTAGCTATAGATCTATATTAGAAAAATCAGTTTTTTACTTGGTGTGAGTATGCATGAAGATTAAATTTACTTATTAGTCATTGCTTTGACAGCAGCATTGTTCAATCAGAATTCTTGATACTGGTGTATAATTTTTATAGAATTCTTTCCAAAGCTATTAATTCACTTGGAGCAGCTATCAGGCTGGTGTTCTGGGGAAGGATTGTATTCCTTTCTTCATATGATAGGCTATTTTAATGTGACCAAAATTTTTAAAAGCCACCCTCCTTTCATGTACCTTCAGATTTTCCTTGGAGACTATGGTGTGAGTGTGCAGAATAGCTAGGGAAGTTACTAAATCTTACTTATTATCTTGATAATTTTCAGCTAATGTCTCCAAGATAGCATATTAAGAAACCAGATAAGAAACTATACAATTCTTTGAAGACTTATGATATTCTCTTTAAAAAAGTAGATCATAGCTTAAAATTTGTGAAAATTTCTCTCACAGGACTTATTATATTCTAGTTTATTGAGTTTTCCAAGCAGGGTCCCGTGTAAGCACTTACTTTGATATGGAGAATTTTATTACTACTTTTTTTAAAAGATCAGTCTTTCTGGTTATCTCAGCAGCTGAATTCGTATGACAAAACTTCATATTCTTTATAATCTTTATAAAATTTTAGGAAGGTACTGTAAAGATATTCCATAATAGTATGTGCTGTTCTACAATAAAACATGGTAAAAATGTCAATATTTTTTATGTCAAGGTAACATTTATTGAGCCCCAGCTATTTTGAAGCATTTCTTCTTCAGCATGAGTCTTTGTGGTGTGATTGTTATTTTCATAGTGCAGATAGGGAAATTATTATAAAGATTATGGTTATTTAACCTTAGAAAGGAAATTATTATAAATATATTAATAACCTTTCTAAGGTTAAATACCTTGTTTAGAGTCACACAGCTAGTAGGACCCTGATCAAAGTCCGTCTTCCTCTAGCACCTATGGTTTTAACCTCTGTACAGCTACCCTAACCAGCAGTTAAGAAGGCACTGATACCAATGGTCTTTGCAGTGAGGGTGATGAATTAATCTAAATTATTGATACTTACTAGAATGTTATATATCCCAGAGTGTCTTGGCTTGGAGTAAAGGATATGCTAGTGTAACAAAAGTTTTCTTTGGAGGCCTAGAGACTCTTTATCTATATCTTAAAACAACTGAGGATAATTAGCTCTACCATCACTGCCCTATGTGGACAAATATATCCTGGTAACATTGATATGGATATTTATAGCTTATGCCATCTCACAGTGAATTTGTCCTTCATGTATTTTGATTTATTCCGTTAATTAACAGAAGGGAAGAAAACAAGCCTGGATTCCAGTTCTGGCTACACTGCTTATTAGCTTTGGAACCTTGAACAAAGCTGCTTAACCTCTCTGAACCTCACTTTCATAGCTATAAGGATACCTCTTTTTTCTTGATTGTTCTGAGTTGTTGTAAATGAAATAGTTATCTTAAATGTTAATCATAGTACCTTGAAGATAATGAGAGTATATATGATAATAGCTATTATTTTCATTATTGATGTAGGACAAGAGCAGGGAGTAAATTTAAAAAACAATAACAGAACTTGCTTTGCAAAGTTGAGTGTTTTGGAAACCAGTAGTGCAGTGATAAGCATTCAGATGGACTAATGGGACCTACCCTTACTTTGAAAACATAGTCCTGGAGATCAGGGTTTTTTAGTGCAAGCTGCCTATTCTCCTTGCTTGGTGTTTGCAATAAGTCTTTCTCTGCTCAGATAAGCAAATAAACAAACAGAACCCCCCAAATGTTATAGTCCTTGCAATCTGTCAATTTGTTTAATTTGAAAGACTTCTAAGTATACATGTTTATATCTTCAGATGTGCATGTATGTGCGTGTGTGTGTGTGTGTGTTTGAAAAACAGTATATGTATGCATTTGCTTAAATCTAGACTAGTTTGTGTTTGGTTAGGGGTCTTATCCTTAGTTTACTTAGAATTTTAGTAAAAATTTACAGATATCTTAAGAATTTTTGTAATTTTTGAACTTTTTTTAAACAAGCCACTTAATATGAAAACTTAATTTTTGCCTACGCCCAGTTTCCCACCTTATAAATGGGAAATATGCAAAAACAGAACCAGTCATCAGCAAAAAGAGAAAAATATATGTTTTCAGAATATGGTATCCACTCTATATCAGGAATATAAATAAGATAATTTTTCTGAAAAAGTTGGAGGAGAGAAGACAAGAGAAATCCTAAACTCACTGAAAATTATTTGTATTTTTACCCTCCTTTCCATGCATACTTTTAAGTGGTTCAACTCTGCCTTATCTTAAAGCATTTCTTAAAAATTGGAGATATGAAAAAAAAATTGGAGATATGCCTGAAAAGGAGACAAAAGTACTCTTTTGGGAAATGTGTTTTCCAAAATGAGTGTTTTCTAAGATGTTCTAAATTTTTACTCATCGTCAGAAATGGCTTGGTAGTGGGATATCAGCAAGTTATTCAAGTTTGTGCCCTTGTCGTATAAAGACCTTACCGCTGTGTTACAGGGAGCGTCTGCTTAGAAGGATTTGGGGATATGTTCCTGGGCCAGACATCCAGAGTTTCTCTGTGGTTTGCAAGGTTTTCAGTGTTTTGTTGTATGGGTCTGTTCACTTACTGAACTAGCAATAGCATTATTATCATTTATCCTTTGAATCTGACAAATCTAAAAGATTTGCAGTAGATTTGAACTGGCAGATAACCAAGGTCTTTGCATTTCTTAATATTGTCATTCACTGCTTTCTTAATTTGTAAGAAGAGCTTTCCAATAATTGTTTATTTTAGTGGGTCTACTTGGTACATAAACTCTGACAAAAATTCAATAATTTGCTGTAAATGAAGTACCCAGAAAATATTCTTACCAGACTCTTGCCCTTTTGAGAATATGAGGTAAATTAGCTGTTACTATTGAGAAATGTTGTTGAAATGTAGAAATTTCTCCAAAACCCAATAAACATTAAAAGTAGAATAACTTGATAACTGATAACCGTGGCTAGAACCATGGTCTGTTCATATTTTCTGTTTCTTCCTGGTTCAGTCTTGGTAGGTTGTTCTTTTAAGCATTTATCTATTTCTTCTAGGTTGTTCATTTTCTTGGCATATAGTTGTTTGTAATAATCTCATATAATCCTTTGTATTTCCATAGTGTCCATTGTAACTTCTCTTTTTTCATTTCTGATTTTATTGATTTGGATTTTCTCCTTTTTTTTTTTTTCTTGACGAGTCTGGGTAAACATTTATCAATTTTGTTTATCTTCTCAAAGAACTAGCTTTTAGTTTCATTGATCTTTGCTATTGTTTTCTTCATTTCTATTTCATTTATTTCTGCTATAATCTTTATGATTTCTTTCCTTTTACTAACTTTGGGTTTTGTTTGTTTTCTTTCTCTAGTTGCTTTAGGTGTAAGGATAGGTTGTTTATTTGAGATTTTTCTTGTTTTTCTTGAGGTAGGATTATATTGCTATAAACTTTGCCTTTAGAATTGCTTTTGCTGTGTCCCATAGATTTTGACTTCCCTGGTGGCTCAGATGGTAAAGCATCTGCCTACAATGCGGGAGTCCCAGGTTCCATCCCTGGGTGGGGAAGATCCTCTGGAGAAGGAAATGGCAACCCACTCCAGTCCTCTTGCTTGGAAAATCCCACAGATAGAGAAGCCTGGTAGGCTACAATCCATGGGGTCACAAAGAGTCGGACATGACTGAGCGGCTTCACTTCACTTCATAGATTTTGAATTGTGTTTTCATTGTCTTTTGTTTCTAGGTATTTTTTATTTCCTCTTTGATTTCTTCTATGATCTCTTGATTATTTGGTAGCGTATTATTTAGTCTCCATGTGTTTGTAGTTTTTCTTTTTTTTCCCTGTAACTTTTCTAATTTCATAGTGCTATGGTCAGAAAAGATGCTTGATATGGTTTCAGTTTTCTTAAATTTACTGAGGCTTGATTTATGACCCCAAATGTGATCTATCCTGGAGAATGTTCCATGTGTACTTGAGAAGAAAGTGTATTCTGCTGCTTTTCAGATGGAATGTCCTATAAATATTAGTTAAGTCTCTCTGGTCTAATATGTCATTTAAGGCTTGTGTTTTCGTATTAATTTTCTGTCTGAATGATTTGTCTATTGGTGTAGGTAAGGTGTTAAAATCCCCCACTATTATTGTGTCACTGTCAGTTTCCCGTTTTATGGCTGTTAGCACTTGCCTTATATATTAAGGTACGCCTCTGTTGGGTTCATAGTGTGGAAGTATTAAGTCGCTTAGTCCTGTCTGATTCTTTGTGACCCCATGGACTGTAGCTTCCAGGCTTCTCTGTCCATGGAATTCTCCAGGCAAGAATACTGGAGTGGGTTGCCATTCCTTTCTGTAGGGGATCTTCCCCATCCAGGAATCAAACCCAGGTCTCCTGTATTGCAGACAGATTCTTTACCATCTGAGCCACCAGGGAAGTCCAGTGTTGGGTGCATCTATATTTACAATTGTTATGTCATCTTCTTGAGTTTATCCTTTGATCATTATGTAGTATCCTTTCTTGTCTCTTGTAACAGTCATTATTTTAAAATCTATTTTTTTCTGATACAAGTATTGCTACTCCGCTTTCTTCTGATTTCCTTTTGCATGGAATATCTTTTTCCACTCCCTCAGTTTAACGTGATTTGTAAATCTTGCCCAAAATTCTTTCTGTTAACAAGGATGCTTGTCTCATATTTGAAGTGAGCAGGGACAACTATCAGTCTAGATTGTTCTGTTTTTGGCTGCTGGATAATGAAACTATGGTCTAGTTTATACTTTCTATTTCACTTGTCAAAATAAACATCGTCACAGATTTCCTTGGAGAATTGAGCCTAAGACCCACTTAATGTTGACACCACAGTATCTTAGAGCTGAATTTCAATCCACATTTTCCCATGTGATTATTCTGTTAAAACTGATGTTGTTGCTTGACCCTTCTACCAATCTTTGGGTTCCATTTATGTTTTTACATACTCTGTAAAATGAATAAGCATAACCACAAAAGCAGTTCATTTGAATAAAATGATGTTTTCTCTGAATAGATAGATCTCTTCCATCTATCTAATTTGACAAAGCTTGACATTTGAATAAATGTATTTATTTTTTGTGGTTTTGCTGGAAATATTTTAGTCTCGTGAGTGCCCATTTAAAATTCTAACTGAAAAAACCAACAGACAAATACAAAAAATGAGCATCTGTGAGTTACTGAGTATAATTCTAATTTTCAGCCAGTTTAGTTCATATTTATAAATGGTCCAACTTTATGGTAGTCCTAGTAGTTTATTGGCAAGATGGCAATAATATATATTATAGATTGCTTTTTAAAAGAATTCTTTTTATTGAGTGAAATGATCTGATCTTAGCAGTTCTAGTCCTGCATAGCAATGACTAAAAGTTTAGGCAGATGATGAACAACTATGTTGGTTAATCTCATCTAAATAAAAGATATTTTACTTGATATTTTTATAGCAATATTTTTTTTCTTTTAAAAATTTTAATTATATATTTGTATATATAGTTTAGTATAGTTGATTTACAAAGTTGTGTTAATTTCAGGTATATAGCAAAGTGATTCAGTTATATATATATATATGTGTGTGTGTGTGTGTGTAATGAATGTGTGTGTGTGTGTAGATGTGTATATATATGGAGAAGGAAATGGCAACCCACTCCAGGATTCTTGCCTGGAAAATGCCATGGACAGAGGAGCCTGGTGGGCTACAGTCCATGGGATCATAAAGAGGCCCATAGAGACAAGACTGAGTGACTGACAAACACACGTACACACAAAACATATATATGTGTATTCTTTTTCAGATTCTTCTCCATTATAGGTTATTACAAGACATTGCATGTAATTCCCTGTGCTATACAGTAAGTCCTTACTGTTTCTCTGTTTTCTTTAACATAGTGGGTATATATTAATCCCAAACTCTCAATTTATCTCTACCTCCTGCTCCCCTTTGAGAGCCATAAATTGGTTTTCTATGTCTGTGAGTCTTTTTCTGTTTTGTAAATAAGTTCATTTATATCATTTCTTTAGACCCCACATATAAGTGATATCATATGTTTGTCTTCATCTTACTTACTTCACTCTGCATGACAGTCCCTAGGTCCATCCACATTTCTACAAATGGCACAATTTCATTTCTTTTTATGACTGAGTAATATTCCTTTGTATATGTGTACGACATCTGCTTTATCCATTCATCTGTCTATGGACATTTAGGTTGGTTCCATGTGCTGGCTTTAGTAAATAGTGCTGCTCTGAACATTGGGGATGCGTGCATCTTTTAGAATTAGAATTTTTTCTGGATAAATGCCCAGGAGTGGGATTGCTGGATCACATGGTAACTCTATTTGTAGTTTTTCAAGGAACCTCTGTATTGTTTTCCATAGTACCTGCACTGGTTTACATTCCCACCAATAGTATATGAGGCTTCCTTTTTCTCCACATCATTCCCAGCATTTATTATTTGTAGACTTTTTGATAATGTCCATTTTGACCTGTATGAGGTGATACATACCTCATTGTAGTTTTGATTTGTATTGTTTAATAATTAGTGATTTTGGAGCATCTTTTTATTTGCCTGTTAGACATCTACAAGCCAAAGAGAAAGGCCTCAGATGAAACTACACGTGTCAACACCTTGATTTTGAACTTTTAGCCTTCCTAACTATAACTATAGGAAAATAGTTTTGTATGAGCTACCAGGTTATGGTATTTTGTTATGGCAGCCCTAGCAAACTAATACAGCATATGAGAGTTCTAATTACTCTATATCTCACTGACATTCAATCTTATACTCTTCATTATTTTCCTTCTAATAGGTGAGAAAAGATACCTGTTTTAATTTGATTATCCTGGTGACTAAAATTTTGAAGTTGATCACTTCTTAGAATTAATAATCATTAAAGTTCTCAGCTGTGGTTTGCTTGGTCATCTATTTTGTACATTTTTCTATCAGTTCGTCTTTTCGTATAGATTTAACGGAGTTCTTTATATAATTGAGATAATAATTTAGATACTTAGTTCCTCTTCACTTTCTGCCATAAGGGTAGTGTCGTCTGCATATCTGAGCTTATTGATATTTCTCCCTGCAATCTTGATTCCAGCTTGTGCTTCTTCCAGCCCAGCATTTCTCATGATGTACTCTGCATATAAGTTAAATAAGCAGGGTGACAATATCCAGCCTTGACTTACTCCTTTTCCTATTTGGAACCAGTCTGTTGTCCCATGTCCAGTTCTAACTGTTGCTTCCTGACCTGCATACAGGTTTCTCAAGAGGCAGGTCAGGTGGTCTGGTATTCCCATCTCTTTCAGAATTTTCCACAGTTTATTGTGATCCACACAGTCAAAGGCTTTGGCACACAGTCAAAAGCAGAAACAGATGTTTTTCTCAAACTCTCTTGCTTTTTTGATGATCCAGCGGATGTTGGCATTTTGATCTATGGTTCCTCTGCCTTTTCTAAAACCAGCTTGAACATCTGGAAGTTCACGGTTCACGTATTGCTGAAGCCTGGCTTGGAGAATTTTGAGCATTACTTTACTAGCATGTGAAATGAGTGCAATTGTGAGGTAGTTTGAGCCTTCTTTGGCATTGCCTTTCTTTGGGATTTAAGGTTTAGGCTTTTAAAACTTTGTTTAAGAAATCCATCTCTGACCCAAGGTCATGAAGAATATAAAATTTCTTCTAAAATTTTAAAGTTTTAATTGTCTGATTATTTAATTTTCACATTTTCCAAGTAGGAACCCAGCTGTCTAAGCAATCATTTATTGAATAATTTATCTTTCCCTAGTAATTTAGAATGATACCTCTGTCATATATGTTGCGATCTGTCTCCAGGAACTTTATTCTTAAGTTCCATTAATTTATTTATCTGATCTTTTGCCAGTACCATACTGTTTTGTATTATGTTTAGTTAATTTGATTGGTTAAATCCTCCTCCCATTTACTATTTTGCAAAATTTCTAGTCTGTTTGAAGATTTTTGTGATTCATATGAATATTAGGATCACCTTGTCATTCAATTAAAAGATCCTTTTATAATTTTTATTAAAATTATATCCAATCAATTTGGGCTGTGATTACTTCTTCAGAAAATATTTGATGTTTCTCATGCATATCTTACTATTTGTTTAGATTTATTCCTTCCTTATCATTTTGTTTGCTATTTTAAATGTGATATATTTAAAAGATATATTTTGTAATTTATGGTTATTGTTTAGGGACATTAAACTAATTTTTTATATCTTAATACTGTTTCTAGAAATTTTCTTGAACTTAGTGCAGTTAGTTTGTAGATTATATTGGTATTTTTGCGCTAAAGATCATATCATCTGTGAATATCAACAGTTGTTTGTTCCTTTCCTATATTGTAAGTCTTACTCTTTCTTACTGCATTGATTAAGATTTCCAGAACAGCGGTTAACAGAGCAGTGATGGCAGACATTTCTTCTGCTGTTTCTAGCTTTAAACAGAATACTTTTAATTTTGATCTGTGGAATGTGATTTTTACTGTGAATTTTTTGATACATACTCCTTATCAAGTTAGGGAGTTTACCTTCTATTCCTTAAGAATTTTATAATGGATAAATTTTAACTTTTGTCAAATGATTTATTTCCTGTTTCTGTTGAGATAGTTTTATTATTGCCTTTAACTTGTTATTTCATTGAATTTACATTAGTACCTTTTCTAGTTATAAACCAACTGGATATTCTTGATAAAGTCTAGTCATGGTGTATTTTTTAAAATACTGCTATGGTAATATATCACTTAGGATTTTGAAAACAGATTTTTAGTTGACCTTTAATTTTCCTTTTCTTGACCTTTATACCATTTTTTCTGTCAATTTTATACTAATTTCAGGAGTAGGAGTTTGGAACTTCCTCTCTTTTTATATTCCATAGGAAAAAATTTGTATAACTGTTTTATGGATATTTTTGAAATTCACATATAAAAATGCCTGGTCTTAGAGTCTTTTTACTTAAATAGCTTTTTGATTACTGATTAAATTTCTGTTTCTTCTTGAATCTATTTTGATATTTCAGTTTCCTCTAGAAGTCATTTTTTTCCATATCTTAACATTAGGTGCCTGAAAATGTAGTATTTTGTGATGAGTTAAAGTTCTTTATCTGTGCTTGTAATTTTCTTTTCATTCCTAATATTGTTTATTTGTGCCTAGGTTCTTTTTCTTAATAAAGATCTTTATTACATTCATGGAAAAATCATTGGAAGTATTAATATTTAAGAAAGGCAACCTATTTTAAATGAACTATTAAATATATTTCTGATGAGAAAAGTTTACTTTATCTGAGAGAGCTGTATAGTCATATCACTTAGGCTACAGATTCACTGTTTTTCATCTTCTAACCACAAAGCAGAAATTTATTGATTTTTATGTTTTTAAACAGAGCCACTGAATTCCGTGAAAAATGGCTTATGTTTGTGTATCAGAAGGACAACATCATGTTTGAAAGATTTTCTTCAAATGTTTTATTCCAGAGAATTTTATAATTTTTGAAATATGCATAATATTAGAAAACCTGAACATGTTGGCATTTTTAATAAGAAATGAAGATTATCTACAGGAAATCCTGTTTCATATTCCATGACATTAAATATAATCAGTGAAATAGGCCAGCCACACAGTCTGCTTTCCTTTCATTCTCTGATGACTAATGATGTTAATCTTTTAATATGCTTATATGTTTTTTTAATTTATTTTGTGTGTGTGTGAAGTATCTATTCAAATCTTTTCTCATTTTTTTTCCACTTGGGTTGTATTCTGATGATTGGATCCTTTATATAATTTAGACAGAAATGTTTTAACAGATACAAGATTTGCAAATATTTTCTTCTAGTCTATGTCATGTCTCACCATGGTCTTAACAGTGTCTTTTTAAATAAAGAGTTTTAAATTTCAGTGAAGTCTGATTTATCAGTTATTTCTTTTATGGATCATGCTTTGGTGTCATATCTAAGAAGACTTTGCCTAACTGATGATCATTAAGGTATATTTCTTGTTTTCTTCTATGAGTTTTATTGTTGTAAAAGCTATTCTTTCTCCACTAAATTACTGTGACTTTATAATAAATCAGTTTTGCATACTATGTATGGTCCTATTCCTTGACCTATTCTATTCTGTTTCATTGATTTCTTTATCTTTATGGCAGTACCTCACTATATTGATTATCGTAACTTTACAATCTTGGTATCAGATAGTGTTAGTCTTTCAGTTTTCTTAGTGTTTCAAAGATTTGTTTTAGGTGTTTGCCATTTCATATGAATTTTAGAATTGGCCTGTCAGTTTCTAAGCAAAGTTCATCATTTTTACTTTGCAGATTTTATCTCTTTTACTCCATCATATTTAATTTTTTCATGATTTTGTTACTATAAGTAATAATGTGCTTTGAAATATCAATTTCCCATTGTTTTTTCCTAAATATAGAAATACATTGAACTGTATATGTTAATTTTGAATTCCGCAGCCTTATCATACTCCCTAAGATTTTCTACTTGGGGACTTACAAGTTTCGTGAATTTAGATGTCCAAATAACTCACCAGAGTTAGATATTATTTTTAAAAATAAGCCTTCTGTTTCACCCTAGATAATATACATGTGCCCCTTTATCTCTTTCTTTTCCTGCTAGAACTGCAGTAATCATAGATTGCTTTGCTTATGGAATTTATAATTTGATTTTGGGAATATATAATTTCCTTAGTCTTCCTTCACTCTTTTTCTTTTTGTTTCTTTTTACTCCTCTGACTGGATAATTTCAAATGAGCTGTCTTCAGGTTCACTGATTCTTTGCTTGATCAAGTCTGTTGTTGAAGCTTTTTGTTGAATTCTTTAGTCATTGTATTTTTCAGGCCTAGGTTTCCTGGATTTTTTTTGTTGTTATGGTTTCTGTTTTCTTATTGAATTCACAGTTTTGTTATATGCCTTGTTTTCCTAATTTTTATTAGCTGTCTATGTTTTTTCACAGTTCACTGAATTTTTTTCAGAGGATTGCTTTCAATTCTTTGTTAGACAGTTGATAGATCTTCATTTCTTGGGGTGTAGTGATTGGAGCTTTATTAGTTTCATTTGGTGTTTTTATATTTACCTGATTCCTCATGATCCTTCTGTCCTTGTGTGGATATATTCTCCTTTGAGAAAGTGGTCTCTTTTCCAGCATTTACTGGATTACTTAAGCTGGGAGAGACGTTTACCAATCAGCTCTGGATGGGCAGCTGGTAGCAGCCTTAGACAAGGTGTGCTTACATTCAGGGTCTCGATTTAGAGAAGGCTACTGTGTGTGCTCTGAGGTTGAGGGACAGAGCAACTGTTATTTTTCTGCATTTGGGTAGGTCTGAGAGCTGGGCTTCGCATTTTCAGACTGAACTGTTGGCTGGGATCTGCGTTCAGGTAGGGCTGTTTGCTGGGCTCTGTGGTCACCTAGTCAGGCAGGGTTGTGGGCCATGTTCTCTGGCCTGCTGTCCAGGGAGTGCTGTTGGCTGCAATCTGGGAATGAGCAGGGCCATACGCTGAGCTCCACATTCATCCATGGTTGGATGGGGCCTCAAGCTGTGCCCCCTGACTTGATGATACCTTTGGCAAGACTGTACTCAGTTAAAGCCATACACAGGGCTCTATGATCAGACGGGAACTCGAGGTGTACTTCTGGATCAGATTGGGATATACACTGTGCCCCAAAACTCGGTGGGCCTATAGGTTGGGTTCTGCAGTTTAGGAGGCTCTTGTCTGTACTCTGCTGTTTGACAGTCTCTTGCTGGGCTTCTTGGCCAGGTAGGCTGCCAGTTGTACCCCACAGCTGGGTGGAGCTGAAGGCTATGCTCAGCGGCTGAGGGGTTGCTTTTTGGGCTTACTGGTTGGGTGGAGCCATAGGCTATGCTTTGTGATTAGGTGAGGTGGCTACCTGGGCATTCAAACTGGGTGGGTTTTGAGGCCATGCTCAGCAAATGAATGGGTTGTAGGCTATGCTGTGCTGCTATACAGCGCCAAAGGCTGATCTCCACATAGTCAGTACCAGGGGCTAGGCTTCAAAGCTGTTGAGGGACACTCTTTGGACTTCCTCAGTCAGACAGGACCAGTGGTCATGCTCTGCAGTTGGGCAGGGCTGCTGGCTTGGCTATCCGCCTGAATGGGCATGTAGGACGGGCATCAGAAACCAGGGTCTCTGGTCACCTGTGAGGCTGAAGACTTATGTTCAGCAGTAGAATGGTGCTTCTGACTCAGTTCTCTGCTTGAACAGACCTACAGAATGGTCTCTGTGGCTGCCTGAGGTACCTGGCCAGCCTTCCTGGTCAGGTTGGCAGTACACTGGGCTTCGCAGTTGGGTGGGCCCACTGACTTGCTTTCCTCCTAAGTAGCCATAGGATGTTCTTCATGGCTGCCCACAATGCCTGGCATTTTTTGCCAGTCTTCACTGTTGGATGAGATTGGAGGCTGTGCTCAGTGCTTGCATGTGGCCAGGGACTTTCTTCCCTGCTTGGGTGGTCATAGGATGTGCCAAGTGACTGCCTAGTGTCTCAGGCCAGGCTTTCTGCTCAAGGTGGGGGGAAGGGTGGGTTGAAGGCTATGCTCAGCAGTTGAGTAGGGCTGCTGACTTGCTTCCCTGTATCAGCAGAGCCCTAGAATTTGCTCCTCCTCCAAGACAGCCCTCTGGCTGAGGAACCAACCAGGCAGAACTGCCAACCAAATTCCCAGACCAGCTGGGGTCACAAGCTCATCTCTGCAAGTGGTCAGAGTTGCTGGTCAGGATCTCAGCTCAGGCCCAACTGCTAGTAGGAATGCAGTCTGCCAAGATTTGCACACTGACTGCTGTGAGCCCCGTCCTCCTTCTCTATCTTTAGCTGATTCTCCTAATAGTCCCCATGAAGTACTTAAGTGGGCCTCCCAGGAAGCATCTGGAATGCTGGGGAAGCTTCATGTCCTCTTACACTCTTTTCCTGCAGGAGAAGCTTTAGGCCCAGGGAATCTCATCAGGGCAGCCCCGCACTGAGCTGGGGGCTGGGGGTTGGGGGTGGGGAGGTCAGAGTGAAACCACTCCTCTTGCTCTTCTCATGCTCTTTCTCTCAGTTATTATGGTTGCGGGGGATACTTCATACTCACCCTTTCGTTCTGGGATCTTCAAAAAGGTATCTAGTCTGTGAATAGTTGTTAGTTACTCTTTCCCTGAGTAGTACTGAAGTCAAGAATCACCTATTTTGCCCTCCATCTTTCTCCAGATTCCAGTTTTATTAAACTGTTGTTTCATACGTTTTATCTGGGTTTTCACTTGTTAAGTCGCTAGGTCATGTCTAACTCTTTGCGACCCCATGGACTGCAGCATACCAGGCCTCTCTGTCCTGGGTTTTCACTTGTTCCAGGCTTAATGATAAATCTGACCTCTGTTACTTCATCTTGGCCAGAAGATATTCTATATATCTTTCTGCACAGTGAATGTAATAAAACATTCGATTACCTAAATATTCAGGTGAAGAGATTGTTCTTACAGATTTACTCTTTTCTGTATGGGATTTGGAAAGAAAAGCCCTTATTGTGTTCATTTTTTGCACTGACTTCTCTGTTACTTTTCTTTATCTATAGTTTATCCATAGTTGGATTACATTATTACATATAATAATGTAATATAAATCACTAATTATTTTCTGTTCTATTAGAATTAGATGGGATTTAATACTTAATGGAACTCTGCTGAAAAGACTTTATGCTGTTTTTTCATGCCTGTTTTCCCCTAACATTATTCCATCAAAGTAGGAAGAAATGAGATAAAAAGAAGAACCTGGACATATCTTTCAACTGACTGAAATTTTGTATCACTAAAATGTATTCTGGAAAAGGACATCCTAATCCTATGGTATATTGCTGCCATAATAAATTACAAGAGGTGGTAATTTTATTTTGTTTTCAAATTAATTCCTACAAACCAGCCATCTAATTCAGAAAGCGATTAAGAGCCAAGTTTTAAAAATTATGTACCAGGAAATGCCTCATTTATGAATGTATACGTATTTGTGCTCATAAATTGGGTAATTGTGCACCTAACAACTCTCTTCATTTTACCATTATTCTGTTGTTTGTATACAAATGAAGCTTTTTTTTTAAATTCAAATTCTGTAGCCTGGAACATTCACGATTAGTGGATGACTATCATTTCTGCTTCTGTTCAGTGTTAATGCATATAATTTCATGTGAAATTATAGAATATTTTATTTACTCCAGTATAACTGTAGCTTCCCTGGTGGCTCAGATGGTAAAGCGTCTGCCTGCAATGCAGGAGACCCGGGTTCGATCCCTGGGTCGGGAAGATCCCCTAAAGAAGGAATCCACTCCTCTTGCCTGGAAAATCCCATGGGTGAAGGAGCCTGGTAGGCTACAGTCCATGAGGTCGCAAAGAGTCGGACACGACTGAGCAACTTCACTTTCTTTCTTTCTTTATAACTGTAACAAGAGCTTCTTTACTAAGCATTCATTCTGAAGTTAATTTGGCTTTATCTGTTATATAAAAATACTATAAAAGGTATTAAAGTTTTAAATTACTTTTTTCATCAGGTTGATATATAAATTTAAGTTCTGTCAAGTATAGTTTAAAAATTGTTTTCCTGGAATGATTGCGATGGTACAAATAGATATCCCAGGTTATAGCTCATCTCTAAAATGACTGAGCCCAGATACAGTAGTCCTGATAAGGTTTATTGACAGACACTGTGCTAGCTACTTAGAAACATTTTCTCATTTAAATAGATTATGGAAGAAAAAAATCAGCCCTTTTTTAATCTTCTCAATATTTTTCCAAAAGTATATATGCATATTTGTATATATGTATGTAAATATGTGTGTATGTATTAGTTTCCTATTGCTGCTGTAACACATAACCATAAACTTTTTGGCTTGAAATATTAGAAATTTATTTTCTTACAGTTTGGGAAGTCAGAAATGAGTTACATGGGGCCAAAACCTAGGTGTCTGTGTGGCCACATTCACTAGAGAAACTCCAGATGAGAATCTGTCCTTGCCTTTACCAGCTCCTAAAGATGCCTTTCTTGCATTTGTTGCTCATGACCCATTCTCCCATCTTCAAAGTAATATGCATGACCTTCTCCTCTTTTGTAATAAGATTTCCTTCTACTCCCCTCTTATAAGAACACTTGTGGTTACAATTTATGGCTCACTTGGGTAATCCAAGCCTATTTCCCCTTCTCAGGATCCTGAATCACACATACAGTTTTCTGTCACCTAAGATAGCATTACAGATTCCAGGCTTAGGATGTGAATATCTTTTATGGCAAAATTGGAGTATAGAATACTGTCAAAAGTCACATAAAAACAAAATATGTTAGAAGTAAGTACAGTTTGATAATATAAGCAAGAAATCCTGGAGTTCCTCTGCTATGCTCCAACATTTTATATTGTTGACTGGTAGTTTTCATTCCCAACATAAACAGGACATTAACCGTCAGGTGTTTTTTCTGGTATTCTTCATCTTCTATTCTTGTCTTTCCCTTCCTTGTAAAACCAATGCTTAGTAATCTAAGGTTATAAGTTCATGAACTGGAGCACAGGTTTACGTGGCCTGATATTGTGATTAATTTAGAAATAATTTGCATTTGATATTTGAACATAGACACATTTTCAATTACATGCTTTTGTACTCCTTTTAAGGCTTTTTGTCACCCTCTCCTTCAACTTTGTTCTCAACACTAGTGAAAGAATTGATCACTTTGGCACTAATGGTGTTATTCAGAGTAGTATGATGAGTTTTTAGGTGACAGTTCTAAAGGTTCCTTAATTCTTCAAAGATCATACATCTCTGAGCTAGATTATTTTTTTCTGTGTTCAGTATCTTTCCAGTGTTTATGTCTTACCCTTACCTTTGGAGGGAAAATTTCATTTGGTACTTCTAATATGTGTTATGGTCCAGTGACTTCTAGAGTTACCAATAAATATGTTTTAGCAAAGTAAGCATGTATTTTCTTGCATAACGTATAAGCTAAATGTTTACGTTTTCTTCCTTGAACTACAGAATACCAGAAGGCCCCATTGATCAGGGACCAGCTTCAGGAAGGATTCGTGCTTTAGAAGAGCAGCTTGTGAAGGCCAAAGAACAGATTGAAAATTATAAGAAACAAACTAGAAATGGTAGGTAATCATACATTGTTTCTCCTCTTCAATATACTGATATTAGTACAAATAATTGAAAGCATCCTTTCATTGGAATGTTGGAAATGCTAATACTCTCCATTGCTTGACAACAGGTTTGGGGAAGGATCATGAAATCCTAAGGAGGAGGATTGAAAATGGAGCTAAAGAACTTTGGTTTTTTTTACAAAGTGAGTTGAAGAAATTAAAGAATTTAGAAGGAAATGAACTCCAAAGACATGCCGATGAATTTCTGTCAGATTTGGGACATCATGAAAGGTACTTCCTTTACATTTCATTTGGGACTTAGTAAAGATTATAATCTAAGAATGGGAAATGGGAACCTTTGTTAATTTCCCTGCTGAATGGTAAATGATACCTTCCATGCTGGGAAAGATTGAGGGCAGGAGGAGAAGGGGACGATAGAGGATGAGATGGTTGGATGGCATCACCAACTCAATGGACATGAGTTTGGGTAGGCTCCGGGAGTTGGTGATGGACAGGGAGGCCTGGCGTGCTGCAGTTCATGGGGTCACAAAGAGTTGGACACGACTGAGCACCTGAACTGAATGTTCAGAAGCAGTAGAGTGCCTGAGGGCTCAATGGACGATAATTACCGAATGTAGTTCATCACCAGAAAATATTATTTTAAATGAATTTCTAGAAATCTTTATGCCCTGACTAAACTCCAAAGGTAGTGCTCAGTCAGCTAGCAATACATTAAAATATCTTCCTAAATCTCCTTGTTATACAACTGACATGTGAAGTGGAGTGTGCAGTTTACATTACAGTACATTCATTGGAACACATACTGAGGCTGGCAGTTATGTTTTGAATTGAAACACTGAAAACTTCAGCAGCTTTTTAAGATTTCTAGAGAAAGGTTAATAAGTTTTTGATAAAAAGGAGCATTCTGTTAATTGCTATTCCATTTAGTTGCTAGAAAGAAGAACCTAAAATCTGCCTAGTTAAATTTGTTTCTCCTGTTTGCACATTTCTGAAAATGTGGAGTTTATCTTCCGTGGCAAAGGACACATTTTGGTCTGGTGTGTTCATGCAGAACAAAATGTATCCGAGAATCTTTATAGATATGTAAAACCTGTCCGTAGGCCTATTATATTTGCAAGTCTATATTCCCAGTGGGATTCTGATGGTAATTACTGTCTCATTAGTGAACAATAAAAGAAAAATTGTTGTATTAACACAGCCTACCACTGTGAAGAGGAGAAGAATTACCCCACAACCTAGAGATTCATATATATTAACATATCAGCAATATTGTAGTTATTTTGAAATATTGCTTTGCTGTTTTAAGTGAAATTACAAATAAAATCTGTCAGTTTATTGGACTCATTTTAGTATTAGTGAATCTATAGCAGTTTCATTTCAGTTCAATCGCTCAGTCATGTCCGAATGTTTGCAACCCCGTGAATTGCAGCACGCCAGGCCTCCCTGTCCATCACCAACTCCCAGAGTTTACTCAAACTCACGTCCATCGAGTCGGTGATGCCATCCAGCCATCTCATCCTCTGTTGTCCCCTTCTCCTCCTGCTCCCAATCCCTCCCAGCATCAGGGTCTTCTCCAAAGAGTCAACTCTTCGCATGAGGTGGCCTGTTACTCCAGGAGTATTGGAGTTTCAGCTTCAGCACCAGTCCTTCCAATGAACACCCAGGACTGATCTCCTTTAGGATGGACTGGTTGGATCTTCTTGCAGTCCACGGGACTCTCAAAAGTCTTCTCCAACACCACAGTTCAAAAGCATCAATTCTTCGGTGCTCAGCCTTCTTCACAGTCCAACTCTCACATCCATACATACTCTATAGCAGTTTAAGAGCATAAATTTCAAGCGGCATTGATTTACTAGGTCACAGATTCAGCAGTCCCTTTGAAATTTTTGCCTAACTTGCAGTCAGGTCATACTTAGACCTTTAGACCAAATATGGACTGATTCTGTCCTTAATGCTTCTCCACCCTAAGCTGATTTTGGGCACCAAGATTCTGTTAATTGGAGCTTTGTGCTTCTGTGCTTTGCTTATTGCAGTTTTTTAGGAAAATGCAGATCTGAAGAGGATTTTAGTTGGGCAGACTCTATGGTATTTTAAAGGATAAATTTTGGCTCTTCTGATAGAATATTTAATTTTAAAGTTTGAGTGATTTAATTACTTGAAAATTTAATTTTTTCAATTCAGTTCACTAGCTCAGTTGTGTCCAACTCTTGTAACCCCATGGACTGTAGCACGCCAGGCTTTCCTGTCCATCACCAACTCCCAGAGCTTGCTCAAACTCATGTCCATTGAGTTGGTGAAGCCATTTTATTTTTTGGCTTTTTCCAAATTAAAATAATTATTTAAAAATTATTTTGTGCTTAGGTTCTGTGACTGTATGTAGGAATTGAAAAAATATGTGGAAATAAAAAAATGTTGGGCCCTGAAAAGTTGATGTAAATCAATGTTAATTTTTTTGTGAGTTGAGTTAAATCTTAAATACATTTTGTTTCTTGACACTACCTTTTAGTAAATGTTAAGTAATAATATTTTGCTGAAAACAAAAAAGGCAGGAGACCCAAAATACCCAGTTTCTTTTGCTGTCTTAAGCAGAACTTAAAATGAACTTAGGATACAACTTCACAGGGTAGTAATTTAACTCGAGGCAGCCAGATTAGAATACCGTATTACAAATAATGAACAAAGGACAACCAAAAATTAGAGAAATAACCTTTAAAGTAATGAATGTACAAATAGGATTTGTATGTATGTAGCATATGCCATCTTACTGTTAATTTCCAAGATCTTTAAGTATAAGAATTAAAACAGACCTTTGTCTCTGGTGATTTTTACATTACACAAAATCCCCATTTTCTTTTTATGCTGGCCCAAATTATAGTCTATAGTCTCTGGACTGAAAGTCTATGTTCTCTGAAAAAATTAGTTAGAGGTTGAGTCTATCAGTTTTCTTGTTCAGATTTCCCTTTGAATCACTCATCATTTTTTTGTTCAGAAAGACATCAGTTAGAGCAAAATTACTTATGGGCTTTTGTTTTTTCAGAATGGCTTTCTTTATGTGTTAAAATTCTGTTCCCATAGAAACTCTGATCTCTTTTTTTTTTTTACTTTCTAAATAAACTTCATTGTGTCATAATTTATTTACAATGAAATGTACATAATTTAGTCTATAGTTCTGTGAGTTTTGACAAATGCTCCTAGTTTTATAACCACCACTGCAATCAAGATACAGAATTGCTACTGCCCTAGGAGAATTCCTTCTGCTCCTTTATAGTCAGCACCTTCCCACCCCCAACTTCAGTCCCTTATACTCACCAAATCTGTACCCTGTCCCTATAATTTTGCCTTTTCCAGAATTTTATGTAAATGGGATCATACTATGTAGATTTTTGAGTGTGGTTTCTTTCACTTGGTATAATACATGTGGGATTCACACATGTTGTTTTGTGTATTGGTAGTTCATTCCTTTTTATGGTTAAGTAATAAGCATAGTATGGATGTACCACAGTTGGTTTATCCATTCAGCATTTGAAGGACACTTGAGTTTTCTATTTTTTGGCGATTATGTATATATGAAGCTACTATAGACATTAACGTATACGTTTTTGTGGAAACATGTTTTTATTTCTTTTGGATTAATACGCAGGAATGGGTTTGATGGGTCATATATGGCGTATATCATGGCATCTGGTCCCATCACTTCATGGCAAATAGATGGGGAAACAGTGGAAACAGAGGCTGACTTTTATTTTTCTGGGCTCCAAAATCACTGCAGATGGTGATTGCAGCCATGAAATTAAAAGATGCTTACTCCTTGGAAGGAAAGTTATGACCAACCTACACAGCATATTAAAAAGCAGAGACATTACTTTGTCCACAAAGGTCCGTCTAGTCAAGGCTATGGGTTTTCCAGTGGTCATGTATGGATGTGAGAGTTGGACTATAAAGAAAGCTGAGCACTGAAGAATTGATGCTTTTGAACTGTGGTGTTGGAGAAGACTCTTGGGAGTCCCTTGGACTGCAAGGAGATCCAACCAGTCTATCCTAAAGGAGCTCAGTCCTAGGTGTTCATTGGTACTGATTTTGAAGCTGAAAATCCAATACTTTGGCCACCTGATGTGAAGAGCTGACTCGTTTGAAAAGACCCTGATGCTGGGAAAGATTGAGGGCAGGAGGAGAAGGGGACGACAGAGGATGAGATGGATGGATGGCATCACTGACTCGATGGACATGGGTTTGACTAAACTCTGGGAATTGGTGATGGACAGGGAGGCCTGGCGTGCTGCAGTTTATGGGGTCGCAAAGGGTCAGACGCGACTGAACTGAACTGAACTGATATGGAGTGTATGTTTAATTATGTAAGGCATCACCAAGCTTTGTATTCTCACCAGCAATGTGTAAGATTTCCAGTTGTTCCATATCTTGTTGCCCTTGATTTTGTCAGTTTTTATATTTTCTCCCCTCCATTCTAATAGTGTAGTAATATATCATTATGGTTTTAATTTGCAATTCCTTACTAATGTTATTGAGCATCTTTTAATGTGCTTAATTGCCACCCATATATCATCTTTGGTGTAGTATCTTTTCTAAATCACATGCTTGATTTTGGGGAATTGTCTTTTTATTGAGTTATAAGCATTCTGCATTTTATTCTGTATACAAGTCTTACTGGTGCATTTTAGAGAGCTCTTTCTGAGAGCCATGTGAAGGAAAGTCTGTTGTCAGGAAATTAGAAAGATTTTACAGAAGTCCAAGTAAGTGATAATGAGCTTCTGGACATGGGTAGTTGGCAGTAGGAATAGAAAGGGATAAATGTGAGAAAAATAGAAGTCTCAGAACTTGGTGACTGATCCAGTGTATGGAGATGGGGGACTCAAAAGTAATTGAGGACTTTGTATTTTGCTGGAAGGATAGCTTTCATAAATGGAGATCATTGTTTCTTGTTTAGTAATTTGATTTTTTCCCCTGACAAAGTGTAGTTTCCTGATGCCTGGAACTCTAAATTCAATACCTTCTCTACCCTGCAGTGCTAAGCAATCATTACTTAGTTTGCAATCAGTAAGTTATGTCTTTTTTATTTAGTATATGCATTCTTTGATTATTTCACACTCTACTTTGCACCCTGTGCAAAAACAAAATCCTATTCCATTGAAAGATTTATTAATTTTGTGCAACTAAAGAAAATTATATAACTGAGGTCAAAATATTCTCTTGTAATTGAGAATCGCAAAAGGTATGAAGGGTAAGTTACAGGAGAAAAGTCATTTACCTCTAAGTATAAAGCTAGAAGCCCCAGTTGATTTTAACAGTGGATGCTGCAAAACAGTATTTGTTAGAAATCACAGAGTATATAGGGGAGGAATTGGAGGTGGGCATCTAAAGTGTTATCAGAGTCATGCTGAAGGGAAGCCTGTGGGACCAGAAGAAAAACCTGACATTCTGTATTTTTGTACTCCGTGCCCTTGACTCCATGTTTGATTTACTTTGGAGGATTTAAGTGATCCCTGTATCTAAAAGTAGTCATGAGACTGCAGTTATCCATCAATCACTAAAAATACAGTGTTTCCAATTTGGAGTGTAATTCTGATTCTAAGCAATGAAGTATGAACTTCCTTTGAATGTGAATGATAAAAAATAATGTTGCTTACCAAATATATCTGATCATTTGTTTATATTTCATGGACCCTGTGCTTAGTAATTTTTTAAATGCATCTAAAAATATGTGGAAATTGAGGGGGGAAAAAAACCCACTTTGGCTCATCATAAACTTAGGGTTGTTAGAGTCAGAGAACTAGTTTAGATTTTATGTTTTATCCCATAGTGCTTCTCTTCCTTCAAAGAAGAGGAGAAAAGTAAAATGAATATGGAACATTATTTTCTTTTGATGACTGTGAGCTCTTGGTTCCAATCTATTTATTTTACAGATGAAACTGGAAATTCAGTTTAATATTGAAAAGGAAAAAATATGTATCCTTTGTTGTTTTTACACATTTTTTCATACTCAGTTTTTATTGTCTCTTAGGCCTTATAGTTTAATATGATAAGTGAAATTGCACATCTTTCATTTTAATTCTTCAAAGAGTAATATACCATATTGAAAGTATATAAATCAGAAGTCCTTTTGTATATGTTTATTAGTGTATATTAGATTTCTTTTTATTTGTGTGAACAATATGAATGGTTTATAGCAATGTTATTATGGAAAGTATATTTTAAATAAGTCAATTCTAAGAGCAGAACTCCTTTTTCAGTGAATAAATTTCCTAGAACCCTAATATAAAACACTAAATGTTGAGTTAATCACAAATATTGCTAATGTCTTCAACTGTCATACTAAGTAGAAAAATTTTAATTTCTAAACATTTTTAACTCGTAAAGTCATGGTCATAGATATTATGAAGATATTTGAAATTCAGTACTTATCATCTGATAAATAGTGGCATATCTCACAACAGTCTCTTCTCAACATATAGGTAAATTAGAAAGTCAATGGGGGAAGTCAAAAGTGCTCAGTGCCAATTGTTAAGAATTTTTGTGTGTCGTCATTACCCTAAGTCTTTTTCAAGTTTCAGCAAGGCATCAAGAGCACCTAGAGGGTGTCTTAAAACACGGATTACTCTATCCCATCCTCAGAGTTCCTGATTCAGTGGCCTGGAGTGGGGCCCGAGAAATTTGCGTTTCTAACATCTTCCTAAGTGATGCTGTTGGTCTTTGAGAACAGAGGCTTTGCAGAATCCCTGGTTCTCTTTCTTGGTTCACCACTGATAGAGGCTGTGTTAGGTTTCTTAGAAAAAATCATGTCTTTATATGTTGGTGTGCCTTATCAGTAAACTGGGGGCGGGGAAAACTCTTTTCTTTTGCTCCCCACTTGATGCTGTTTCTTTTAGTGAGGGGACCGTATTTCTTTTCTAGAATGTGGCTCTCATTGTTCATTACTCAAAATACCTACCATTAATGCAGCCTGGATTCCAAATATCATGTGGGTTTTAGCTCTCCTGAGATTTTTAGCAAAATGCTGTTGACCTGATTAGCCTGTTACTTGGGAGCTAGTTAATTAATAATATTCTTTGACTTTTAGGAGTTTTTATTTTTTAAGAATTTAGAGGGGCTGAGGTATAATAAATAAATACAGAGTAGAATAGTATTATTACCTGGTATATTGATCTCAAGCATTAATATCATTTGATCTTTCAGTTGATGATCATTCTAATGATTCTATGTGACCATGCTTCATAGTAATAACATCGCATTTACTTGATGCTTCTGATATCATTGATCATGAATTGACCCTGGCCTCTTTGAAATAGCAAGAGGGAAATCAGCAGTTTAGAATGATTATTTTTGTCATTATGACTTGATTACTTATGTAATAGTTTTAAATTCAGTGCTTAGATTTATGATTTTTAGATTTGGCCGTTAGTTTCTGAGGATATCATGAAAAGTTTTATCTTGCCACACTTTTTGCTTGTTCAGAAATACATTTCACTTAATTGTTGTTGCTTTGGCTCTTTTTGTCATCTTTATGGTGCCAGACACCAGTTTATGAAATAGTTAACTGGAGTTGTTTCTTTTTTATTTTAAATCATACCAATTATTAAAGGACAGGAGGGCTCACAGAACTGATGAGCTATTTCTCAGTTACGTTGACTGAAACTACTGAGAAGCAGCCTAGTAAAGTAGCAGTCTCATTGCTCCTGCATGGTTTGCATCATCTCATTACCAGTGATTTGTAAAGCAGCTTTGCTAAGACTGAGAACAGCTATGTTTCCCAAATGATGAATGATACTTATGACTAATTAAGCTGATTAGCTTTTTGCTACTGTGTGTAGGGGAATATGTAACAAAAATAACTTCAAATCAGGCAAGGGGTGCGGTATCTGACTGGTTATAGAGGAATATTGGTAAGTTAATATCTCACAGGTTTATTTGATCAGAATTGCTAGTCATAACCATTGTGGTCCAATAGCTTGTTTTTTTTTTCCCTCTCTTTATCAAGTAGACTCTCCTCAACTGTCTTTGAAAGGTTCAAGAACTGAAATCTTCATTCTTGAATAGTTAAGTTTTGTGAACCTTCAACACTATCATTCTTTGTATTTTATTTTATTATATATATAATCTTAATTTTTTCACATGTATTTTGATTCTTACATGAAGCTGGAATGTAGATATTTCTCCAGTTTTTAGTATCTTTAGGCAAAATGTTTTTGTATGATTGTTTTCCTACTAAGGAATTTAAGTGATACTAGAACATTCCTCTTAATATCCTTGGACAAAGGGAGTCATTGTCATATGAAGTTACTCTTATTCAGCTTGTTACTGAATTTCTATCAGCCGGATTGTGATTCTCCATCTTCTGTAAGGAAACATTCTCTCCTGAAATAAAATTTGCATTGGAAGAAGAATCTGGTGGAAAAGTGTGTCTCATCTAGTGGCCCTAACTCTTGTTTTGTGTGACCCACCCTTACATCTCCTTGGGTGTGGTTTCCAAGCTCAAAATTTTTTTTTACATTAAAAATACTTAATTTACTAAGGATTTCCTATGTGCCAGTCACTGTGATAAAGGCTCTCTGTTCATTTTCTTGTTTTATCAACATAACAGGAGACACAAGAAACACAGGTTCAATCCCTGGGTCAGGAAGATACGCTGGAGAAGGAAACAGCAACCCACTCCAGTATTCTTGCCTGGAAAATTCCATGGACAAGGAGCCTGGCGGGCTACAGTCTAAGGGGTTGCTAAGAGTCAGACATGACTGAGCACGCACGAGCAATACTATGTGGCAAGCCTCCTTATTTTACAAAAAAGCTATACTTAGGCCTAGAGAATTTAGATAGCTTATGCAATTAAGTAGCAGAGCTGTTCTATCTAAATTCTTTCTCTTAATTGCTAAATACTTCTCTGAGCTTTATTTTTCTCTTCCACACATGGAGATATAATTCCTGCAATGTAGCATTGTGATGATTAAATGTGGGAAAATATATAAAACACTTTCCACAATTACTAACACATTGTAGAATCTGGTAGACTGTAGTCAGACCTGCCCAAGGAAAGTCCCATAGGAGATAGATATAGAAAATTCCTAGATCTTGCGAGGAAGGCACTGTTAAGGGGAGATTGTCACAGTGCTCAACAGGAAGAATTTCAAGGTCTGAAACCTAAACATAAGCCTAGTGGACCTCACTCACCAAATAGCATAATTATTGCCCTATGTGGTGGTATGAGCTTTTTTTATTGCTGCCCTTCTGGACTCCTGTATGCCTGTGTGGGCTGTCAGAATGGCGGTATTCTAAAATTCCTCCTGAGACAACATGGGAGGCAGTGGGAGCACTGTTTGCCTGTCTGTCTCCTGGTCACAGTTTTATCCTTTGCACGGTTTGCTTCTGTCCCAGAAGCAAACCAAAGTATTGCACCTGGTGCATATTGACCTGTGGATTAGGTTTCATGGTGTACCCTCCCTTAGTCACATTTGCTTTAATAAATGCCAGTTCCTTCACCTTGGGTTTGAATTACATCTTCTGTGCCAGCCGTTGGGGGGAGTTTCCCTCTTCAGCATTTTGAATCAGGTATAAATAATACTCTGCTTGTGGTTCTTCATTGGCATAATTGAGAGAGACTTGAACATTTAAAAACAGTTTTGTGAATATTAATACGTATAAAAATAGGAAAATTAACAGCAAGCATAAAGAATATAAATGCAGGCCAGCTTTGGAAGAAGGGTTTGATATTTGTCAGCTATGAGTCACAGATGTTTGTCTGGTCTATGACTTATCTTCAGACATGTGTATTCTACCCTCAAATGACCAGTGCTGTTCTGCTGGTCCTTTGCCTGGATTTGTATTAATATTTCCCAGGCTTTAATACCTCAGGACTTTAGATTCACCATCCACCTCCTAGATTTTTGGTAATCTTCATAGTCAAAACCAAGTCAGCCAGATTATCAGCTTTTGGACACTTCTAGGAGATTTGATTTTAGGATGAAGTCACTGAAAATCCAGAATTTCTGTGGAATGGTTTTCAGGCACCATGTTTTCTTGTAATGGGCTAGGAAACTGAATCTTTCTGTTTGAATATCCTCATGTCTTTAGCTAACAGGTTGACCCTTTAAAAAATGTGGAGGTTTGGGACTCCAATCCATTGCACATCAAAAATTCACATTTTGACTTCCCCAAAATGTCACTAATATATAACCTTCTGTTGACCAGAAGCCTTACTGATAACGTAAACAGTTGATTAAGCCATGCTTTGTGTATTGTGTATCAATATTATGTACTGTAGTCTTACAATTAAGTAAACTAGATTTCTGTTTTTGTGCCAGTACCATACTGTCTTGATGACTGTGGCTTTGTAGTATAGTCTGAAGTCAGGCAGGTTGATTACTCCAGTTCAATTCTTCTTTCTCAGGATTACTTTGGCTATTCAAGGTTTTTTGTATTTCCATGCAAATTGTGAAATTATTTGTTCTAGTTCTGTGAAAAGTACCGTTGGTAGCTTGATAAGGATTGCATTGAATCTATAGATTGCTTTGGGTAGTATAGCCATTTTGACAATATTGATCCTTCCAATCCATGAACACGGTATGTTTCTCCATCTGTTTGTGTCCTCTTTGATTTCTTTCATCAGTGTTTTATAGTTTTCTATGTATAGGTCTTTTGTTTCTTTAGGTAGATATACTCCTAAGTATTTTATTCTTTTTGTTGCAATGGTAAATGGTATTGTTCCCTTAATTTCTCTTTCTGTTTTCTCGTTGTTAGTGTATAGGAATGCAAGGGATTTCTGTGTGTTAATTTTATATCCTGCAACTTTACTATATTCATTGATTAGCTCTAGTAATTTTCTGGTATAGTCTTTAGGGTTTTCTATGTAGAGGATCATGTCATCTGCAAACAGTGAGAGTAAACTAGAGAAAAGGAAATATTATTAAGGAAATCATAAAGAAAATACATTTACAGGACTGTACTATATTGATACTAGAAGTTTATGTCCTTTGTTTACAAGATGAATTGTCTCTCAGTAGCTACATCTATACTGTTTTATAAGATACAAAACATTACAGGTATTATACATATTAGAGTAGAAAGCAAAACTGAAAAGGTGGCATAAAAATTCATTTATTTACAGCTATAACAATACATATACCTGTATCAACAATAATTGCTTTAAAGGAGGAATATAATCAATATAATTGCTTTGTGGTAGCCTAGACTATAAACTAATAAATGAATTGTTATAAAATTTTTATAGCAGTTTTACAGTCATATACATAACACAGTATTAGAAATATTACATTTTTTAAAAAACCTATGATAATAGGCTAATATGCAGTTTCTCTAATTATAAAGAAGGAATACTCTATAATAATATAACTCTTTGAAAGCAAAGTTATAAAACAGTAAGAAAACTAGCACATTATTAATATTATATTAAATATCATTCACTTTATGCCTATGGATGAGTACCAGCATATATTTTACACATTTATGATACATCTTTTTCTCAAAAATTCTTTTGCTATTTCCATAGTATGTGGTTCATCTGTGAGTTTTTTCAAATCATCTCAAGTCTGAAAAATTTTTTCCAATATTTGTTTTTAAAAACCTGTGTATAACTGGACCACTTGCACAGTTCAAATTGTGTTGTTCAGGGGCCAACTGTAGGTTGAATTTAAAGTCATTTCCTGGACTTGTCTTCTTTATGTGATCTGCGTGGGGAGGCCAGGAAAAAACTATTTACAAAGCAAGCTCAATTTAGTTGACTATAGGAGTAGAGTGACTTATTTTGTGATTCTGATTGCATCATCATAAAAAATTAGTGTCCTTTTTTTTTTTTTGGTCTTTGGTCTTCTAGTTATGAGACTGGTTATTCCACTTTCTTGACAGAGATTGAGATGAATATGAATTATTGATTGCTAAGACTTAGTACTGATGTAGCTTGGTAAAAACATTCACTTTTATGTTTTCTAATTTATTAAAAAATACAGAGATCAGCTTTCATTCCCAGTGGTGAAGTAATGATTTGATTACTATGACATGAAAGCATAAACCATGCCAATGTTTGTATTTCAAAGAATTTTCCCCTCTAAATTATACCTGATGTAGTTTTTACCTGCTTGAGACTGTATAGTGATTGTTGTGGAATGTATTGCTATTTGTCTGTGTGTATGTTTATCTTTAATGTAACGCCGTGCAGAGCATATTGAATTTCCTTTATTCCTTTGACATTTGCTGATAGACTGATTATTTATCCCACTGTATTACCTCTCCAGAACCAACATTGTTTTTTAAAGTTGAGATTTGCAATAAAAATTGTGATTACTCCTATTTAATGGGTAGGAAAAAGCAAATGACTGTGTTTGGATATGATGAAACCTATGAAATGTAAAAAATAATATAAGAGTAATGGAAAAGAGGCATTATGAAACTGAGAAAATAATTTAAATAAAATTCAACAGCCCTATAACACCATTATAGTTAAAGACATCTCCTGTTTCCATGATGAAGGCACACAATTTCATACGAGCGGTGACTTTTCCCCTAGCAACTATAAAATGATATTGTAGGCTACATGATAGTCCATAGGGGCCTCAGTTTTGTAATCTGAAAAAAACCTGAACCTCTGTTCAGTGTATAAGACTGTAAGTTAATTTCTTAGGGAGGCATTAAGTTGTAGATACGGTTTTTCCAACTAAAATTGCTCTTTCAATGAAAAGAAGTGTTTTGAATCTTAGATTGCAATAATAAGTATAAAAATAGATAAAGCATCATGTATTAGATTCTTGCCCTATTTTAAAAGGGTAAACATGGAAATAGTCAAGCTGTGAAGTGTCCTGTGCATGAATAATGTTGACACATTGAACAAATGCCTGAAATGGTTCACAGAAGACCCTGTTACTCCAAAGCATTGTATAAAACTGTTCCAGTCTTAGTTGGGTGAATATTCTAAACTGTAGCTATGATTTTGAATTTTTATTTGTATATTATTAATAGTTTTGCTTTACTCAAAGGGTCTATTACCAGATATTCTCTGTGTATTATATTTAGTTCTGATGAGTTTCTATGACAGTAAATAAAACTTTAATTTTTCCAGTGGGCTGCCATTTCTTTGTTCCTAAATGGTTTATCATTTAGTTAAGAACCAGGACTAAAAGAGAACTGAGGCTGTCATATACTCCTACAGAAGTCACAGTTGTTAAGGGCTGGTTTCATTATCTGTTAAATGAGTCCTTACTGATCAGTCCCTTTCTTCAGGGTGCTATAAAGCACTGACTATCGGGTCATTTTTCTGACTGGCCATTAGTCCCACATACACTGTCATCCTCATACCCAATGGATCCTTCCTCTTAGAATCATTAGTAGGTCCTCCTCAGACACAAGGTAAAAGCTCTGAAGCAGCTCTCTGAGTCATTCTAGCATAAATAGCAATGTCTTAGTGTATTTGGGTTACTGTGACAAAAATACCACAGATGCATGGCTTATGAACAACAGAGATTTATTTCTCACAATTATGGAGGCTAAGAAGTCCAAGATCAAGATACTGGCTGATTTGGTGTCTGATGAATGACCTCTTTCTGCTTCATAGAGGTTGCCTTCTCACCATGCCATCAATGTGGCAGAGAGGCTAGAGAGTTCTGTTAGGTCTGTTTTATAAGAGCACTCATCTCATTCATAAGGGCTCCACTCTCGTGACCTAAGCACTTCCCACAGGTCCGACTCTTGAATACCATCACACTGGGCATTGTTTCAGTGTATGCATTTAAGAGGACCACAGATGTTCAGTCTGCAGCAAGCAACCACCACATATATTACTACTTTGTTTATATTATCATTAAGCCTTTAAAAAACTATGGCAGGTATTAAAAAACTATATGGCAGGTATTATAATACTTATTTTAAAATGAAGTAACTATATCTCAAAGATGTCAAAAAAAAAAAGGCTAGTAAGAGATAGACCCCAAACTGAGAGACCTATCTGGCTCTCAAAGCTTTTTCTCCTCTGATTTGGAATCTTTCTGATTTGCTTATTTACAAGGAATGGTGTCCACATTTTTGTACTCTGGACCCGTTACTTTGATATTTGTTGTACGTGTAACATACAAAATATGTGTTAATATTGTTTATGTACTCAGTAAGGCTTCTGGTCAACAGTAGTGCTATTAGTAGTTAAGCTTTGGGTGAATCAAAAAGTTATATGCATTTTCAACTGTGTGTGGGGTGGGTACCCCTAATCTCTGAGTTTCTCAAGGACCATACTTTTCTGATAAATAGAAATAAATGTCTAATTTTATAATTTTCAGAAACAAATAGTACATACTTAATAAGCATTCTCTAAATGGAAGAGTTAATACAAAATGTGGTGGAGTAAAGCTGGAGTTATAACTAGTTAAGGATTATTCCCAGAAGTTCTCTAGCACAAAATTGGACTTGTGAAAGAATAAAAATTATCAATATTATCTCATCTAAAATTCTTGAAGAATTTTTTGCTACTTTTTCATTTAATTTAATTATCTATTCAAAAATGTCTACTGGACATTTTCTGTGTGATCACCACTGTTCTATAGGCTGATTTGTGGTGGTTGGCGGGTTTAAAAAGTACTCTGCTACCATGGAGCTTAAGTTCTAGAAGCTGGACGAAGATAATAAAGAAGTAAATGATATATATCAAAAGATGATAATTGCTTGGAGAAAAATAAAGCAGGGAAGGAAAAGAAGGAGAATCAAGGGATGTGATGGTAACTGGGTGCTGAATTTTTAAGTGAGAGTCTGGAAAGACTTTTAAAACAGAAAGTGAGCACAGATTTAAAGGACATTTGGGTGAGCCATGTGGATGAATATCTGGGAAAGCAGCATTCCAGGAGTGAGAAGAGCAAATGCAAAGACCCTGAAGTAGGAACAAGGCCGACACGTTCTGGGGTCAATAGCAAGATTATGTGGCTGAAATAGAGTCCACAGTGAGGACAGTAGTAGGAATGAGATCAAAGAGGTAAAGGAGGCCATATTGTCTGGGGCCTTGTAGTTCAAAGTAATAACTTTGAGTTTGACTGAGTGAGATGAAGAGCCAGTTCATAAGAGCAAAAGTATAACATCATTTGACTGGCATTTTGACAGGATCTGGCTGCTATGTTGAGAACAGACTGTAGAGATTGGCAAGGGTGGAAGCAGGGAGACCTGTTCAGAGGTTACTGTAACAATTCAGATGAGAGAAGATGGTGGCTCAGTTGATAGCAGTGCCAATGGTAATGCTTGGTCAGAACCTGTTTCAATATTTGCTGATAGGTTGTTGAGGGTTGTTAGAGAAAGAGGAGACCTGCTTTTTACTTTTCTTTATTGGTAAAGGTAGGTCATAGCTTGTATTTAATGTGATGTAAATAAAACCATCTGCACCAGCCATCAAGTTTCTCTTACCTAGTATACTGAGCATTTTAGTTTACTTTGCAGGAAATTCAGCATGTTTTAATTGACACTACCAATTCTATGCAGAATGGCAAAGTATCTTAACAATCATTTTATTAATTTAGACCAAGAATTGTCAAATTATGGTCCAAGGGCCAAATCTGGCTCATAGCCTGGTTTTGTGAATAAAGTTTTATTGGAACATACACACATTTTTTTTCCCTGCATATTGCCCATGGCAGCTTTCCTGCTTCAAAAGCAGCAGAAGCCCAGGAAGCCTAAAATATTTACTATCTGGCCCTTTATAGAAAAATGTTTGCTGACCTTTGGTTTCAACTACTGTGTCAGAGTTGTGCCAAGATTTTCCTCTCATCTTTTTCCAAGTATGAAGAGGAAATTTAAGAGGGGACAGAAGGTGACAATAGAGGGAACAAAAGGTAATATTCAAATACTGGCACCAACGTATTTCTCTCCCTTATGTTAATCTGCCTGTTTCTTTGCTGTAGATATCCACTTCTCCTGAATCTCTGAAGTGCTCTGTGTTGAGATACAAGTACACGTAACTGGCCTAGAAAAAAAAAAGAGTTGTTTTTCTCAATAGTAAAGATTTACTGTAGGAATGAATCTTGGATGCTAGAAACTAAATTGTTGAATTTCACAATCTTGATAGAAAATAAAAGATAAGTATCAGCATGAACATCAATCTTTATGAAGAATTTGACTCATCTTATCTTATGATTTTGTATAATCCTGTACAAATGCAGTACAAATAAGTTAGACCCCCATTGTTGTTTGGTTTTTATAGGTCTATAATGACGGATTTATACTACCTCAGTCAAACAGATGGAGCAGGTGATTGGCGGGAAAAAGAGGCCAAAGATCTGACAGAGCTGGTGCAGCGGAGAATAACGTATCTTCAGGTAAGAAGGTTAGGTTAATGAATAAATTCGAGTGAAAAATAGAAGGAGAAACATTAAAACTAAGAGCTGCTGCTGGTTTTTAGTCTTCTTAGCCCTTGCTTTTTGAAAATATTTGTCCAGTCATTTTACATATTTATTCAAAAAGACTCTATGTCATGCCTTGAATGGAATATAAAGATGGCTAAAACAAGATCCCTGCCCTAATAGGGGCTACTTCTGACGCATGCACACACAAAAACTATAGTGCAAGATAGGAAGTGCTGCATAAATGAGATATGATGAAATGCTTATTGGAGGAAGATGTCACAGATAGCTTTATGGAAAAGATATTATTTGACTGAGCTGTAAAGGATAATCATGTAGGATTTAGATGTCCAGAAATGGAGAAGAGTGTACTAGCTACAGCATGCTGTTTGCTGCGCTCATTTGCTCAGTTGTGTCCAACTTCAGATGATGTGAGTAAAGCTCCTACCTGGGAAAGAGCAGTACAGGAACCCAGTGAGAAACAGGATATCTCAGTTTGTCTGAAGTTTTGGTTGTGTGAAAGGAGAATTGGAAAAGGTAGGTTTGGGAGCCAAGTTGCCGAGGTCCTTGTGTACAGGTTAAGCTTTATGGTGCATAAGCAGCAAATGGTTGCCGAAAGATTTTATTTATTGCCTAACATCATTATAACAACAAACAGGAAATATAAATCAAGGGTAAACACCAAGTCCCAGGCCCTTTTAAATGTTCTGTCTTCATTTTGCGTGTGTGTTTTCTTTTAGTTCTTACTTACATGCTTACCAAGTCTTAAAACGTTTGTAAAGACAGAGTTAATTTACTTTTGAATTTATTTATTTATTTGCTTAATATACCGTAAACCTTTTCTATTTTAGAGTCACAACCTACTTTTGAAAAATTTTTGTACATAAGAGTATCATGATAAGAGTGGTGCTTTACTTATACTAATCTGAAAGGTAGAATTTTGCTTGAACTGGATTCTTTGGCAGAGATTGGAAGGAGACTGTTTAGGACAGGAGTCCCCAACCTCCAGGGGCTTCCCTGGTGGCTGAGCAGTAAAGAATTTGCCTGCCAGTGCAGGAGACACAGGTTTGATCCCTGGTTCGGAAAGTTCCCCAGAGGAGGAAATGAAAACCTACTCCAGTATTCTTGCCTGGGAAATCCCATGGACAGAGGAGCACAGCGGGCTACAGTCCACGGGGTCACAAAGAGTTGGATGCAACTTAGCAACTAAAACAACAGCAATCCCAGCCAGTACCTCCTGCCATTAGGTTAGAAATAAAGTGCACAATAAATGTAATGTCCTTGAATCGTTCTGAAACCATCTGTCCTCCACCTGGATCCGTGGAAGGATTTTCTTCTACTTAGCCAGTCCCTGGTGCCGGAAAGGTTGGGGACCACTGGTTAGGATATAAAGACAGTATTGCAGGTGAGAAATATTGAGGTGTGTGGCAGTTTGCATTGGAAGGGAAGAAAGGAATTTCAGAGAGTTTGGGAAGATCGAATAGATAAGCCTTTCCAACAGGCTGAAGCAGCTGGAATGACTAGGGTAATGGGGTATTATTAACTGAAAAGAAACTTTAAAGTTAGAATGCAGTCATCAGGGGCAAACAATGAATTAGTAAATAGAATTCTGTAACACTCCGAATGCTTGAAGTTGAGATGATCATCCCCACCCATTTCTAGTGATGGTATGCTTTCTGTATACACTCACTCTGTTTCCCTTTGAAAATTAAGGTGTCTTATAAAAGCGAAATAATAGCCAGTGAATTTATTTCGTATATTTTAAGATGCACATTTTCCTACACTTAAATAGGAAAAAAGTAGAAAATCAAGTGCATCAAGAGATCATTAAAAACAAAACTGATCTTGGCATGCTCTCTTGTCTCATGCCCCCATGACCATTCATCAGAGGTGTCTGTAGAATGAGCAACACTTGCCTCCTGTAGGGAAGAGGTAATTATCTCCTATCAACTAGAACCTCATTCAATGAACTATAAACAGCTGGTGGTGCAGAACTATCATCCTCATTTAAAATGGAAATAACTATGGTTTCTGAGTTTCTTCCATTTCAACATATTCATTAAGTGTTCACCCCATGAAAGTTATATTTAAACTATGATTTGGCCATAGTTTAGCTCCCATCACTGTAACACGTACCTACCACTTGCTCTAGTTTCTTTTTTCCTCTTGGTTTTTAAGTGGCCAAGTGCTCTCACCAGTAGCATGAAGTTCATCTTCTGTGTGCTGTTTTCAGTGGTTCTATTTTAGAGAATTTCACTTGTAAATCACTTATATCAAAACATCATTTCACATGGACCTAACTTTGAATAGGTATTCAAATATTACCCATTTTAAAAATTCTTGCTTTTTTGCTTTTTTTTTTTTTCTATTGGAAAAGAAAATGTGATTTTTTTTTAATATTCAAGGAGATGGGGAAAATCTCAATAGGAAAAAATGTATTTTAGAAAAAATATTTTTCTTTAATTGTTTAATGTATTTATGATCATTTTTTCGCATTTTTAAAGAAGTGTATTTTTAACATATTATTTTTTAGAGGTTAAAGTTGCCAGTCACTCAGTCTTCAACTTCTTTGGATATGGGTGAATAAGTGTCCTCTCTTCCATTCCAACAAAATTAAAGATATGTATTTGTAAGGAGGACTTCCCCAGTGGCTCAGCAGCAAAGAATCCTCCTGCAATGCAGGAGATGCCAATTTCATCCCTGGGTTGGGGAGATCCCCTGAAGAAGGAAATGGCAAACCACTCCAGTATTCTTGCCTGGGAAATCCCATGACAGATGAGTCCAGCAGGCCACAGTCCATGGGGTCATAAAAGAGCTGGACATGACTGAGAGATTAAACAAGAACAGTAAATCATAAGGGATCCTGTCTCTGACTTGGATTTTTATTCTTTTTTAAAAAGAATAATTTGGGGACCTCCTGGTGGTCCAGTGGCTAAGACTCTATGTTCCCAGTGCAGGGGGTGGGCCCAGGTTCAATCCTTGGCTGGGGAACTAGATCACACATGCTGCAACTAAGACCTGGTGCAGCCAAATAAATAAATTGCATTAAAGAAAAAAGAAGAATTTATAACTGGTTTAACTTAATGGGTTAGAGAATTAATCAGAATAGTTGAGCTATTTATGCAGATGTTTTAGAGTGATTGCATTTTTTCCCATTACACCTTTCCTTGGTATTCAAATCTATTGGTGCTTCCATACTATTACTTTTAAGCCTTTTATTACTGTTAAAAGGCTATTTAAGCAACCTAGATCCTGGAAGACTTCAACGGGGCTTAGAAAATGAGTAGTATACTAGGAAATAAAGCTAAAAGGGGATAAAAGACGAAGTCTTTGACTTTTGGTTCAGTTCAGTTTAGTTGCTCAGTCATGTCCGACTCTTTGCGACCCCATGAACCGCAGCATGGCAGGCCTCCCTGTCCATCACCAACTCTCGGAATCCACCCAAACTCGTGTCCATTGAGTCGGTGATGCCATCCAACCATGTCATCCTCTGTCATCCCCTTCTCCTCCTGCCCTCAATCTTTCCCAGCATCAGGGTCTTTTTGGTACCTATATTCAAAATAAAAACAAGCACTTCATATAACTTATAGATGGACATTTTAGCAGGCTTTCCTTCTTTAGCCCATCAGCCAGCTATTATATAAAGATGCTAATAATTTTTATCTAAGTAGAAAATAATTTTAAAAAGGTACAATAGAAACAAATATTTTCAACATTTTAAATTTCTGGGAGATTTTAGTCATTGAAATATCTTGCTGTAGTCATAAATAATTCAGATAATTTTATAATTTACTTTTAATGGTTTGTTTGAATAGGTGAAAACATTTTTAGTTTTCTAGATTTTTACCTATACTCATGAAATGTGTGACTTCTCATTATCACAACAAGCATTTTTAAAAATCCTGATATATTTTGGTATAATGCAAGACCTAGTACAAAGGAAAAAAAAACCTAGATTAAACCCCTGTCTTAATCCATAATAGGTTTCATTTTAAAATCTAAGCTTTTCTTTCTGCAGTTCTCCAGTCCTCTGAATTGAGCAAATATCCATTATGTCTCATGAAAATCCTGCTTGACTTGCAGTCATATAGTACAGTGAAGTTTGGTTTCAATATTAGATCTCCATTCAGTTATTATCATACGTGTCATGTCTCTCATGTTTGCTGTGCTCAGTAGTGTCTGACTCTCTGTGACCCCATGGAGTGTGTGTAGTCCATCAGGCTCCTTTATTTGTGGAATTTTCCAGGCAAGAATACTGGAGTGGGTTGCCATTTTCCTCCAGGGGATCTTCTCAACCCAGGGATTGAACCCACGTTTCTTGTGTCTCATGCACTGGCAAGCGAGTTCTTTACCACTGTGCTGCCTCGGAATCCCTTATTGTCATATACCTGGATTTTACTTGGGAAAAGCAATTTCACCATACACCGGAAAATAAAAAGGTACTAGGGCAAGTAGACTTCAGTGGGACAGAGTTCTATAGTTGTCTTAATTAAAATTATCTTCTCTTTAGAGTTGAAGGCCCTAAGGCATGGCATTAAAGAACTAAACTTACTAAAAATTATAATAATCTTTTTGAAGACAACCCCAGGTGTGCTGTGTTAGTCTCAAGTAGAATGGTCCAAGTAATTCTCTTAAGGTCTTAATCTTTTGTATGTTTATCTAAAAAGTCCTTCAGCCATAAAGTGAATAGGTAGTATTTGGTTGTTTAAAATACTATTTTGTGCTGGTCTTTAATCTTGTGCTACATGAATCGTAACAAATTGAGAAGTTTTGTTGAGTGTATTTCTCTAGTTTCTGATATTAACTTCAGGCTTACTTTAAAAACCACACTGCTAATATATTTGTTATGTGTCTACATTTTACTGTAACTTTTGAATGACGTGAAGGAAATTCTTTTTTTCATTGTGGTTATTAGAATATACCTGCAGTTTCTAATTAGCTCATATTAAGCTTGTTGGATGAGATCACAATGCCTTGTTTTTCCTTAACTTTCTTGAAACAAGTTGTAAGTTGGTGACTGGTGAAGAGAGCAGCTAGTTAGGGCACATAACTTATAACAAAAGGCATTTCCCAGTTTAACTTGAAATTATCTGTGTTTTGGTACTAAAAGGTTCTTCTTTGTTTCGTTTTTTCTACCCAGCTCCAGAGTTGACATTTTAAGCAGAATTGAACCCATTTCAGGTAGAATCTAAGGATATAGAAAGTAGCAATAGTTGGAAGTGGGTTTTTTTTCTTTTTTCTTTTTTTTAACGGGTGTGTGGCTTGCTTTGGAGGCTTTGCTTTGTTTGTTTATTTGTGTTTTGAATAGGAGTTTTCTTGGAAATTGGTAGGTTCCCTTTTTTGAGAGAAAGAAAGCTAAAAGCTGTGAAAATAGAGAATATTTTACTTTTTAAAAGAGAATAGAGCTTCGTTTTTCCATTCAAAAGTAGACTGGTTGGAGATAATGCAGATTTCTCTTTTCCTATATGGATTCCAGTGACTATTGATGGTCTTTGGAATGGAAAGTGGCCAAGTCACACTAGGAATGCACTATTGAGGCTGTTAACATATTTTTCATATATTTTTCAGATTATGGGGAACCCCTCCACTCTAACACAGGATGTGTCTAACCCTCTTTCTCTTCAGCAGGACAATTTTTTAAAAGAGATTTAAGGCCAGACTATAACTATAAACTTCATTCGTCTGTCTGCTAGTACACTCATCATGTAATCAATTCTTTCATCTGGTGCCCTCAGAGTTGTGTATTCTACTGAGTAATTCAGTATATTTCTGCCCAAATGAGAAATGAAATAAAGCCAGAAGTGGTAATAATTATAACTCACTCTAAAATGTCATTAACGTAGCTATATTAAGATATTCATTAAATGCTTAAAACAATTAGAGTAAAGAGAAACTTTCAGGACTTTTCCCTGTTTGAAAGATACTAGTTTGAGGTGAGATCAGTTAGGGAAAAGAAAAGAGTTTTTCAGAATTAAGACCTAAGAATATCTGACAAAGAATATCTTTTCCAAGATAAAATGTATAAGCAGGTTCAATGAGGAAAGAAAAAGAAGTGGTAAGTGAATATGGTGGCAAGGGTAGCTTTCATGAAATGAAAGAGGGGATTACTCTACTGGAAGTCAGCTGAGGACAATGGTGGTGATAGGAAGTATAAAAGATTTATTAAAGGAAGTTTTCTAAGCCTTATTAAAAGCTACGTTATTTGGAATCTTACAGATTTTTTTGAGCCCTTGCATGTGGATGTGTAGGTCTCATAGAATTGTTTATTTTTTCATTTATTCAACAGCTATTTGGATGTACTGGATATCCTAGGCATTAGGTACATTGTTAGGGATTTAGGGTGAACCAAATGGACATGGTATGGTGTCTGCCCTCAGAAAGCTTAAAGTCTGGTAACATTCTGAGAGTATCTCTGAATTAATTATCTTCAAACACACACACACACACACAATTTATTTTATCCCTCCATTTTGTTGTTTTGATATTTATATCTCTGACTCTTCATTTGGATATTTTACTACTTCCCCTATTGCTATTACACACGTTTTTCCTATGTACGTGGTCGCTTAGTCATGTCCAGCTCTTTGTGACCCCATGGACTGCACCCTGCCAGGCTCCTCTGTCCATAGGATTCTCCAGGCAAGAATACTGGAGTGAGTTGCCATGCCCTCCTCCAGGGGATCTTCCCAACCCAGGGATCGAACCCAGGTCTCCTTCATTGTAGGCAGATTCTTGACCGACTGAGCCACCAGCCACCTTTATCACTCCTTAAAAAAAAAAAAAAAAAACTTTTGCTGTGGAAAACTTTAGCTTATGTAAAAGTGAGAGACCTTTGAACCCCTAGTACCCATAACCCAGCTTTAACAATTACCAATTTCTGGTCAACTTTATTTCATCTGTACTTCTACCACACCCCTTGCATATCCAGGATCATTCTGAAGCAAATCTCAGACACTTTATCATTTTATCATTTCATTTGTAAATATATCTTTAAAAAAAATAGCCACATGCTAATCATATCTAAGATTACGAACAGTGGTTCTTTAATATCATCAAAATAATCATCTGGTGATCATATACCCCTGATTGTCAAACACATTTTAGTGTGCTATTTAAAAACTGATTATCTGCAGAGGGATTCCAAAAAGATTGTGGAGAGGGAAGCACTAGGAATTTGTCTCCCTACCTAGACTGCACTGGCAGAAACTATCTGATATAACTACTTTGGAACTTTGAAGTCTGTTGAAGGCTTACAGCTCCATAGGAAAGTTTGGACCATAAATTGCAGTTAATTTTGGTCAGTTTCAGCTCTCACACAGTAGAAGCTATCCATTCCCAGCCCCAGATCTGTGGTAGATAACAGTGTACCTCTTCCTAAAATGCATAGATGGTTCAACATATGAAAATTGATCATTGTAGTATGCCACATCAACAAATAAAGGAAAAAAACACATGATCATCTCAACTGATGCAGAAAAAGCATTTGACAAAATCCAGTACCCTTCATGATAAAAACACTCAACAAAATAGGAATAAAAGGAAACTGCTTCAACATAATAAAAGCCTAATTTTTTTAATGTTGATCTTGTATCCTGCAGCTTTGCTAAACTCATATATTCTAATAGTTTTTTTTGTAGATCACATTAGATTTTCTATATAAATTACCATGTCATATGCTAATTAACATCTTTATCTCTTCATTCCCAATCTGGATGCCATTTTGCTGTAGTTGCTTAATAGTCATTCACCTTAATTAGTATAATCTGTTACTAGCAAACCACTTAGTGTTAGTAAACTGCAAATTTAGTTCCTTCTTTTAAAATCCTTGACAACATCTGATTTGGGATTTTAGGTTTCTTCACAAGAGTTTAAAATCATCTTGAGATGCCTGATGGCTACAGAGGAAAATTCCAGGCAGTGCACTTAGCACAACTCTTATCTGCATTCTGTTATTTTGAAGTTTAAATATTTCTTATATATTTATATCATCTTGATTATCAATAATACAGGTTTTTAAACCATCATTCCTTATTAAAGATATATGAGAATGCATATGAGATCCTTAACATTTACTCTCTAGAAATAGTAATGCTATTTACTGATGGAATAGCTGATGGAAATCTAGATGCTGCTCCCTAAAATCATTTTATCTTTTGAGAGTAGCACCACCTCATAAAGTATCTTTTTACTTTCTTGAATGTAAGTTGAACTTAGATTTGACTTTATTTAATTTAGGTATATCAGCCCCACTGATGCTCCATTTCCCCAGTGATTTTCTGTTTCTAGAAATATACTCTTTTTTTTCCTAAGAAAGGGAAAAATTTTATTATAGTTTGACTCTGCCCTAGATCACAATATACATAGCATAGTTATAGAAACAATTTCCCAAATTTTAAAAGAAATTTGGGTTTCACATAGTTATAGTGCAATAATTGGGGATTTTGGCCCTGACTATGAAGTCCCAGCAGAGAAGGCAATGGCACCCCACTCCAGTACTCTTGCCTGGAAAATCCCATGGACGGAGAAGCCTGGTAGGCTGCAGTCCATGGGGTCGCTAAGAGTCGGACATGACTGAGCAACTTCACTCTCACTTTTCACTTTCATGCATTGGAGAAGGAAATGACAACCCACTCCAGTATTCTTGCCTGGAGAATCCCAGGGACGGGGGAGCCTGGTGGGCTGCCGTCTATGGGGTCACACAGAGCTGGGCACGACTGAAGTGACTTAGCAGCAGCAGCAGCAGCATGAAGTCCCAGGCTGTAGATTCCTCATCTAGAATCCTGGTCTCAGTTCCAGTGAGACAATAACTGGGAAGTAGCAAAGCTCTCATGAGGGGGAAGTGAAGGCTCTTGACCAGACATGGATCCAGATTTAGGGAATGGGCTTGAAGCCTCTAGTTTTTAGTACTCTCTTTTATGTAAAGAAATACAAATATAAGATTAGATATTAGAATAAATACACTTGATTCTCATTATTTGCTTCAGTTGTGTTCTATAGAGTCACACAGAATTAGTGAATACTGAAACATTCATCCTAAGTGCCTTTAAGTCTCTGATCAGTTAATCAGTATATAAACTTGTTCTATGTGTTTTTCTGTTTGAAAACACCAAATATGTATTGTTGACTCAATTAGCAGTGAACTCATAGCTTACAGCACAATAACTCATACTTGAGTAGAACTTACCTAACACATATTTTTCTCAAAGGCATATCATAGCTTTCTAGTACTTAGGAACCCTGGACAGCTTAGGAACACCAGCACCACACTTATGGGCCACTTTAAACTGTGAAATTGCCAACATAAAGCACAAAAATGGGGGGAAAAATGGGGGGGCACTAAATAGACTGTAAAAAGGACCCTTGTTCATACTATGAGAACTGAAACAAAAAGGTAAGTGGCACCTTATTTGACCTCAGCAGAGGGTTTGTGTTTAGGAGGCTCCCATTTTTCACTGTATTACACTTGTCCACAAGTGACCTGAAAGCACATCAAGTATTGATTTTGAGATTACAAATAAATTTTAGCTAGTAGGCAAATTTGCAAATATGGAATCTGTGATAGTAAGAATCAACTATGTATAATGGAAAAAAACCCCAACAAATTACAAATTTTATGAAGTTGACAAATACCGCAAACACAAAATTCCAGAAAAATGAAAAATGTTTATTTTCAGCCTGACACTTTATAATACTGTTTCCTCACATTTCCTAGTTGCCTACTCTTTGATTACAGTTTGTCATATTTTCTATAAAGTGAATTGACAGTGATTTTGTAATGTTTTTTTATAAAGAGAATGGAAAGATTAAATCAGATTTTTGATCAACAAAATTTTGTTTTTAATTATTCATGTTTGTGATACATAACATTTGCAACTTCACATACAGACATACCTCGTGTTTGTATTACTGCTATAAGCTAGTGCCCTACATAAAAGGGAATTTGTATAAGTTTTATTTCATGTGATTCTCATCCAATAAAAAATAATGGAGCATATAGTTGTTTTATGCTACAATTTTAATTGTATATGTTATATTTTTGAGGTTATTAATAATAGAAGAGAACTTCTGTGTTGATTAGGCATCACTGAGAACCGATTCCACTTCTCCATGGGGCACATTCATATCACAATGCAACCTCCTGCCCTGTACCTATATTTATGGCACAAAAATAACTGCGCAAAAGCAGCCATGAGCACATAAATGTATACCTCTAAATCTAAACTAGATTAATTCCTTGCTTAATTTTCCCATAACAGGACCTCAGGAATGTTGAAGACCGCTTTATTTCCTCCCAACATTGATACCAACACTAGGGAAGTGAGGTGAATGGGAGGGAGTTTCAAGTGGGAAGAGACAGCTATCTTTCTCCCTGTGGACAGATTTTGCAAATTTTGACCAGTTGAACATCCTGTACAAGTCCCCCTCCTCCCCAGGCCTTTGAAAGGATCTGTATAAATGAGGCTCCCTGAAACATACATTTCAGTAAATCCACTGCACCCACAAGGAAGTCCTTCTCACTGAACTAGGAAGGAACCTGAAGTCACTTAGGGGTTTTCAGTCCTGCTCCAGACATGGTAAGCAGCCCGAAATAGAGAAAGGCGTGCAAAATTAGATGAAAAGTGATAAATGCCGACCTTTAAGATTCAATGGGTTCTGTCTCAAACACATAAATACAGTAAAAACTAGGTTGCTTGCAATTAAATTTTTGCTTTAATTTGATATTAGAACAGCAGCTTTCCATTAAAGAGCTGTAACTTCTGACTAGAACATTCACTTTCATCTCCAGGACTCCCTAGAGTATGCAGCACTTTCTCTTATTGACCACCCCAGAATTATCAGTCTCTGTTCACTGACAGCTCACAATGTTTGTGAGGCGCAGCTGTGCTTTCGTGTGAGTCCTGGTTATTGTAGACCAAAACTGAGCGACTTTTCCCCTGACTTTTTTGTGTATGTCCAGTAAGCTTCACTGCCCCTTCTCCTTCTCCCTTCCCGTAATTGTGCTTAGCTCAGGATAGAGAATAGAATAGACTAAGAATCTAAGATCAGAAAAGTCATAAATATGGCTCAGTAATGTCATAAGAACATAAAACTACATGTCTGTGTAATCAGTTAAAATCTATATAGGTATGCTCTAATCCTTGAAAATGGGCATAATTGTTTTCTCACATCCATTATGGTACTGTAGTTGTTGTTCAGTTGTTCTAGTCATGTCCGACTCTTTGTGACCCTATGGACTGCGGCATGCCAGGCTTCCCTGACCTTTACCATCTCCCAGAGCTTGCTCAAGCTCATGTCCATCAAGTCAGTGATGCCATCCAACCATCTCATCCTCTGTCGTCCCCTTCTCTTCCTGCCTTCAATCTTTTCCAGCATCAGGGTCTTTTCCAATGAGTTGACTGACAAAACGTGTTCCATTGGAGAAGGGAATGGCAAACCATTTTAGCATGCTTACCTTGAGAACCCCATGTGCAGTATAAAAAGGCAAAAAGATATGACACTGTCTTTAATCATAGAAGTTGTCTTAAGAGGTGATTTTCTTTCTCTGGACTATAAAATGTTTCTCAGTGGTGGTAGAATATACACTTATATGATAAGTAGATTAAAACTCAGAGGTATGAGGAGAAACCCTGATTTTTTTCACAGAAGAAATGTTAAACACATCCTGTTGTTGTTCAGTCATTAAGTCATGTCTGACTCTTTGTAACCCCATGCACTGCAGCATGCCAGACTTCTCTGTCCTTTACTTTCTTCCAAAATTTGCTCAAACTCATGTTCATTGAGTTGATGATGCCATCCAACCATCTTATCCTCTGTTGCCCTCTTCTCCTGCTCTCAGTCTTTCCCAGCATTAGGGTCTTTTCCAGTGAGTCCATTCTTTACATCAGGTGGCCAAAGTATTGGAGCTTCAGCTTCAGCATCAGTCCTTCCAATGAATATTTAGGGTTGATTTCCTTTAGGATTGACTGGTTTGATCTCCTTGCTGTCCAGGGGATTCTCAAGAGTCTTCTCCAGCCCTGCAATTCAAAAGCATCAATTCTTTGGTGCTCAGCCTTCTTTATGGTCCAACTCTCACATCTATACATGACTACTGGAAAAAACCATAGCTTTGACTGTATGGACCTTTGTCAGCAAAGTAATATCTCTGCTTTTTAATGCACTAAGTTTGTCATAGCTTTACTTCCAAAGAGCAAGCATCTTTTAATTTCATGTCTGCAGTTACCATCCACAGTGATTTTGGAGCCCAAGAAAATAAAATATGTCATCATTTCCATTTTTTCCCCATCTATTTGCCATGAGGTGGTAGAATCATATTCCATAATTTAGTTTTTTTGAATGTTCAGTTTTAAGCCAACTCTTTCACTCTCCTGTTTCACGTTCATCAAGAGGTTCTTTCGTTCCTCTTCCCTTTCTACTATTAAAATGGTATCATCTGCACATCTCAGGTTTTTGATGCTTCTCCTGACAGTCTTAATTTCCAGCTTGTTATTCATCCAACCCAGCAATTCACATGATATACTCTGCACAGAAGTTAAATTAGCAGGGTTGCAATATACAGCCTTGATGTACTCCTTTCCCAATTTCGTACCAGTCCATTGTTCCATGTCCAGCACTAACTGTTGCTTCTGCATACAGGTTTCTCAGGAGGCAGATAAGGTGATCTGGTGTTCCCATCTCTTTAAGAATTTTCCACAGTTCATTGTCATCCACACTGTCAAAGGCTTTAGCATAGTCAGTGAAGCCGAAGTAGATGTTTTTCTGGAATTCTCTTGCTTTTTCTATGATCCAATGGATATTGGCAATTTGATCTCTGGTTCCTCTGCCTTGTCTAAAACCAGCTTGTCCATCTGGAATTTCTTGGTTCACATACTGTTGAAACCTAGCTTGAAGGATTTTGAGCATTACCTTGCTAGCAAAATTCAGACCGAAATTGAAGAAAGTAGAGAAAACTGCTAGGCCATTCAAATAGGACCCAAATCAAATCTCTTATGATTAACAGTGGAAGTGACAAACACACCCTGAGCTGCCCATTATATCTATCATGCATCTTTCTTTCCATCTGGTAAAAGATGAATATCTTTTTCATTCCATCCAGTTTTCCATTTTGTTCGATACATAATAGAACAAGTCCTTCAATATTCCAAGTAAATTTATGGATTTTTGTTATCAAACTAAACATGGATCTGCTCACCTGACATGCAGCAACTCCATCTAGGGATGCTGGGCTGTGGTGAAGGAAAGTACAACATTCATTACAGGACACTAAGCAAGGAGAACAGATACCTCATGCTCAAAAGACCCAAACCCACCATTGGTTTTCTGTGGAGCATTTTTAAAGGCAACATTTGGGTGATGGCTGCAGTTTGTGGACTTGCTTCTATTGGTTGGTGGTGAGGTGACAGGCTGATGTTTCAGGACTCTGAATCATCAATGATTTTAGCTAATCTAGGGTCTGTGTGCTTGTGGTCACCGTCTTCCACCTGGGTGAGGGTCTTAGTTTTTGCCAAACAACACAAAGGTATGCATCAGATTGTTATGTATATCCCTTGAGGAGGAACTAGGGCTCTGTTTAATAATCATTACTTTACTTGCTGCTTTTGCTTTATTTCTGCATTCCCTCACTTCCCTGTGGGGCTTCCCTGGTGGCTCAGAGGATAAAGCGTCTGCCTGCAATGTGGGAGATGCAGGTTCGATCCCTGGGTTGGGAAGATCCCCTGGAGAAGGGAATGGCAATCCACTCCAGTACTCTTGCTTGGAGAATCCCATGGACAGAGGAGCCTGGCTGGCTACAGTCCACAGGGTTGCAAAGAGTCGGACATGACTGAGCGACTTCACTCACTCACTCACTCCCCTACTTAGTAACTGTTTTAAGTCTGTTCTATGGGACTCAGAAGGCCTAGGAGTTGTTGTAGTTTAGTTGCTAAGTCATCTCCAACTCTTTTGCAACCCCATGGTCTGCAGCCCGCCAGACTCCTCTGTTCATGGAATTCTCCAGGCAAGAACACTGGAGTGGCCATTTCCTTCTCCAGGGGATCTTCCCACCCAGGAGTCAAACCTGCATCTCCTGCATTGGCAGGCAGATTCTTTACCACTAGCCCCAAGGCCTAGGAGACTAAAGCCTTTTCTACAAACAAATAGAGGACAGAGAGGGGCTTTGGTACCCAGGAGGACTCCGCAGGGTCCTACTCAGTTCCAGTCCCCCTTTTATTTGATAATTCCTTAATCCCAAGGGAAACGAGCAGGACAAGAAAAGAATACAGTTTTGGATAGAGAAGTTAATCATACCGTTGGCAGAGAAACTCGGTTGTAGGGGCACTCAGTTTGACTAGGTAAAACTAGTCATCAGAAAGATGAGTCTGAATTTTAACAACTCAAACATTAGGAAAATAATGATGCTGATTTAAGTAGAAAGTAATATGGGCATTAGAAAATCTCCTTAGGTTTATTGAAAGACTAAATCCATGTGACTTACTAATGGTAGAAAGTCTCTGAAGTTTTATCAAAGTAGAATACAAAATAGAGCAAGATATAATTTCTTATATCTCTATGGAACATATATTCCTACCCATCTTGTCCGATGTTGCTTTTCCTTTAGCCACACTATTTTTACAGATTTTGCAGGCCTAGACTAGAGGTCAGCAAAGTACTGCCCTCCAGCCAAATTCAGCTCAACTGTTTTGTAAGTAAAGTTTTATGGGAACATGCATGCATGCTAAGTCACTTCAGTTGTGTCCGACTCTTTGACCCCATGGACTGTAGCCCACCAGGCTTCTATGTCCATGGAGTTTTCCAGCAAGAATACTGGAGTGAGGTATTATCTCCTTCTTCAGGGTATCGTCTGCACTTAGGGAAAGAAACCACAACTCCATTGGCAGGTGGATTCTCTACCACTGAGCCACCAAGGAAATCCCAATTTTTATTATATCTACCCTATTCCAGGTGAACATCATGAGAAATAGTTCCTCATTGCTCCCATCAGGTGTCATAATTGTAGAGATTGCACACACAATGATGTCGTCCATGCCTGCCCTGCAATAAAAAGGGCACCACTACCTCTCTCAACAGGTGTTACAATTGCAGAGACTTTGGACAAAGACTTGTTCACTATCACCACACTGCAATAATGAGGCAGTTCTCATTTCCCTTCCATCTAGAGTAGAGGAAAGCTTATGAAGAGAAGGGAGTTAGATAAAGAGATTTCCTACAATCTGTGTTTAAAACCCTGGGCAGACCTCTGAAGTGATCAGAATCAATGTAGAAAAAGGTTTGAGAACTGAGCTCTGGTGTGGTATCCAGCAGGCTTCAAACTGGCCTCTGGGTAGTCCACAAGTGGAGCAGAACAAAACATTGAAAAGGCATTAACAATTAAATTGACATTTGAGCTGCAGCTCATAAAGTAAGCTTGGAGTCCAAAACAGTTTGCCTACTAAACTAGGTAGTTTAAATAGAAAGCAGAGTCTCAGAACATAATAGTCAGCATCATACCAAGAACCAGGAAAACCATAATTCACATGACAGAAGATAATCAGCAGACATCACACTGAGATGACACAGATGTTGGAACTACCTGACAAGGATTTTAAAGATGCTATAGTAATGAAAATGCTCCAAAAAGCTATTACAGGCTCGAAACAAGTGAAAACATTTAAAGTCTCAGTAAAGAAATAGATTATATATTAAAAAATCAAGTGGAAATTTTAGAACTGAAAAATATAATAACCTAAGTAAAAAACTGGCTCATAGTAGAATAGCTATAACAGGGAAGAATGACTGTGCTTAAAGTTAGATCAATAGAAATTATCCACTATGACAACAGAGAGAATAAAGATTTTTTAGAAAGTAAACAGGGCCTCGGGGACCTGTGGGCAATAACGGCAACAACAAAAATTGTATGTTTGCATCTTAGGATTGAAGCAGTGATTTGAAAACTTCCTAAATTTGGTAAACCCCTAAAGGGAAAAACCCAAAGTAATGTATTCCCAGACACTTTATATGTAATTTACTGAAAACTAAGACAAAGAGAAAATTCTTCAGAGCAACTAGAGAAGAGCATTTTATTAGCTACAGTGCTTCTGAATCAGAAAACATGGAAGCCAGAAGAAGTGGTAAGATATTTTTAAAGTGTCAAAATGAAAGAACTAACAACCCAGAATTCTTCATGCAGTGAAAATATAAGATGAAATAAAGACATTTTCAGATGAAGGAAAACTAAGAGAGTTTTTTTGCCAGCAGACTTGCTCTAGAAAAGGAAATTCTTCAGACAGAAAATGATAACAGAAAGAAACCTGGACTGTCAGGAATAAAAAAAAGTACAAATGAGAGCGTAGATGCAGAGTAAATGACTGGCTTTCTCCCCTTATATTTTTAAAATATTTGATGGTGAAAATAAAAATTTATAACATTGTCTGCTATAGTTTTCAATGTATATAAAGGTAACTTTTTTTCATTCTCAGCTTTTCCTGAAATATAAAGGTAATTTTTAAGACAATTATATCATAAAAGAGGAGCGATAAAGGGAACTAAAAGTTAGTAGGATTTCTACATTCCACTTGAAGTAGTAAAATGTTGGTATGAGTAGACTATAATAAACTCTGTGTACTTAGACTATAATACCCAGTTCTGCTATTTAAAATACTCTATGACAAGATGTACTTTAGGAGAAAAAAAAACACTATGGACAAGTCAATATTGAATACTAAAAGAAGTTCAGAGCATACACAGCAAAGCAGAAATGACTGTTGGATTTTGTCAAGTGCTTCTTCTTTATTAATTAGTGTGATCGTGTAGTTCTTCTTTAAACTGTTAATGGTTACATTGAATGGATTTGGAATACTTAACCAGCTTTGCTTTCCTAGAATAACCCTACTTGATCATGATATATATGTGTGTGTGTGTGTGTGTGTGTGTATAAATATTTTGACATATGAATATTTAATATAAATAGAATCATACAATATGTGACCTGCCTGCTTCTTTCACTTGGCATATTTTCAAGTTTCATACATGCTGTAACTTGTTTTAGTACTTCATTCCTTGTGTGGATAGTCCAGTATTTGTCCAGTCATTTGTTGATGGACATTTGGGCTATTTCTGCCTTTTGTTATTTGAGAATTGCTAAGATATGCCTCTGCATGTACGTGTTTGAGTATCAGTTTTCAGTTCTTCTGAGTATATACTTATGAGTGGGCAATTGATTTTTGAGAGGGGTGTAGAAGCAATTCAAGGTAGGAAGCATAGTCTTTTCAATGAATGATGTTGGAATAATTACTTTGACCTAAACCTCATACTCTACTTAAAATTACTTAACTAAAAATGGATAGTAAATCTGACAGATAAAATAAATGTAATATGTCAAACTATAAAGCTTTCTATATGTGAAACTACCAAGAAAGACTTAAGAATAAATATTTATAACAGGCTAAAAAGTTCTTAAACATGACACCAAAATGATTCATAAAAGAAAAAGAAATAAATTGGACTTTATAAAGTTTTAAAACTTTTGATCTGGGAATGTGACCCTTTAAAGAAGATGAAAAGGCAGGCCATAGACTAAGAGGAAGTCTGCAAGTCACATGTCCAAGAAAGGTCTTGTATCCAGAATGTATTAAGAACTTTCTAATCTCAATAATCAGAAACAGTTCAGTTTAAAAAAAATGGGTAAACATTTTAGACAACCTTACCAAAGAGTAAATATGAATGACAAATAAGCACATGAAAAGATGTTTAAATCATTAACTATTTTAAAAAATGCAATTAGCACAATGAGATACCACTACATACCTATCAGAATGGCTGAAGTAATGTTGAGCAGCTAGCCCTCTCATAAGTTCTTCATGGGATTGTAAAATGATACAAGCGTCTGGCAAACAGTTTGGCAGTTTGTTATAAACTTAAACTTGTCCTTATTGTGTGATTCTGCAATCATACTGCTGTACACTCATCCTAGAGAAATGAAAACTCACGGACACACAAAAATGTATATACTCACATACATGGCAACTTAATTGTAATGATCAAACCTTGAAAACAACCCAAATGTCTTTCATTGGGTAAGTTATCTGTGGTACATTCCACATAACAGAATACTATTCAGCAATAAAAAAGAATGAACTATTGATACACACAGTAACTTGGATGGATCCCAAGAGCATTACACTAAGTGATCAAAAGAGATCATTGATTCTGGAGATTAAGGTTTGAAGAAGGGTGTGACTCTAAAGGGGATGTGTACAAGAGTTTTTTTGTGTTGATAAAACAGTTTGTGTACTGATTATGGTAGTAGTTACATGAGTCTGTACAGGTTTTGAAAGTACTACACTGAAAAAAAAAAAAGGAGTGCATGTAAAAACCAGTGACTCCAAATAAGGTCTATCTTTGTTGTTATTCAGTTGCTCAGTTGTGTCTGACTCTTTGCAACCCCATGGACTGCAGCATGCCAGGCTTCCGTGTCTTTCATTATCTCCCGCATTTTGCTCAAACTCATGTCCATTGAGCCGGTGGTGCCATCCAACCATCTCATCCTCTGTCACCCTCTTCTTCTGCTGCCCTCAATCTTTCCCAGCATCAGGGTTTTTTTTCAGTGAGCTGGTTCTTCACATCAGGTGGCCAAACTATTGGAGTTTCAGTGTAAGTCCTTCCAGTGAATATTAAGGTTGATTTCCTTTAGGATTGACTAGTTTGATCTTGCTGTTCAAGGGACTCTCAAGAGTCTTCTCTGGCACCACAGTTTGAAAACATCAATTCTTCAGTGCTCAGCCTGCTTTATGGTCCAGCTCTCACACCTGCACATGACTGTGGGAAAAACCATATCTTTGATTTTACGGACCTTTGTTGACAAAGTGATGTCTCTGCTTTTTAATATGCTATCTAGGTTTGTCATAACTTTTCTTCCAAGGAGCAAGCATATTTTAATTTCAGGGACCATCTGCAGTGATTTGGAGGCCAAGTAAATAAAGTCTGTCACTGTTTCCATTTTTTTCCCATTTTTTCCCCTATCTATTTGCCGTGAAGTTATGGGACCAGATGCCATGATCTTAGTTTTTTTAATGTTGAGTTTTAAGCCAACTTTTTCACTCTCCTCTTTCACCTTCATTAAGAGGTTCTTTTAGTTCCTCTTTTCTTTCTGCCAGTAGGGTGGTGTCATCTGATATCTGAGGTTATTGATATTTCTCCCAGCAATCTTGATTCCAGCTTATGCTTCATTCAGCCTGGCATTTCTCATGATGTACTCTGCATGTAAGTTAAATAAGCAGGGTGACAATATACAGCCTCGATGTACTCCTTTCCCAATTTGGAACCAGTCTGTTGTTCTGTGTCTGGTTCTAACTGTTGCTTCTTGACCTTCATACAGGTTTCTCAGGAGGCAGGTAAGGTGGTCTGGTATTCCTGTCTCTCTTAAAAATCTATATTGTAGTTAATAATGTTGTTTAACATCAATTTCCTGATGTTGATAAAGTGTTGTGGTTAAGTAAGGTGTGTTCATTGAGGAAAGCTGTGTGAAAGGTACACAGTAACTACTGTTTTTGCAATCTGTTGTGGGTCTTAAATTATTTACTATTTAAAAAATGTAGAGTTAAAGATTTTCAAAAGTAAAGAAAATAACATGAATTGGTTAGAGCACTGTTACACTGAGGCAGTGAGAAAAGTGATCTAAAGAGGTTTTTTAATTTAAAGTAATAATAGCTAAGGATTTCAAAGAAATTTCTATTCTGCTAATAGAATAGTGCTTGGCCAGCTACATGGAAAAGTGGGACAAAGCCTCTATCCAGGAGAAGTAGTAGCAAGATTTGAAGTCTGGTTTAATTATTGTTGATGGTTTGATTTAAAAATCAGTGAGGGACAAGTGCTGTGAGTATCGTTTCTACCCCGAAGAATGGCATTTTGCAGAAAATAAGAGCTGGCTTAACAGTGTTAAGTTATTCTGACTTTTATTTAAAACAAAGCATCTGAAGCAGCCTTCGCATAGGAACAAGATTCCAGCTACTGTTTCTTTTTTGTGTCTGCAAATCTATTTTAGTTTTGAATCCTATATAAGACACAGCTAACCTTTCTGGAGCATGCCTTTATTTTTATCCCTCTTTCCCCTTCTTCTCTCTCCTTTTCCCACTCCCACCCTGTTCCCTCAGCCCTCTATCTACCCTCCTCTCTCTTCCCTCCCCCTCTCTCCTCTCTCTTCCCTTCTCCTTTTCTCTTCCCCCTTCACATATTACTGCCTTCTCCCCCTTTCTCCCCTCTCCCTCTTTTTTTTTTTTTGGTGGAGGCAATCTGCCAGTGTCATCCATATATTTTGATTTTGAGGAGGAAAGCCCTATGAGTCTTGTTAAGTAAAAAAAATGGTGGATAGAAGGGCTTTCCGAAATTCAACCTTGATTTTGCAAAGCATGCTAGTTTTAACCTGACCAGTTCTAAGACCTGGGAATCAAGCTGTAAACTTAGGAAGAAATATTGAAGGTACTTGAGGAAATTCATTTTCTATGCATTCATGTAGGATTGGCAGAATCAGGCTCCTCAAACAACAACTTTTCCTCTCTAGCCTTGGAGGGAATTGTGTTTACATTTGATTTTGAATGAGAGAATTAAGCTTGAATGCATCTCATTCTTTCTCTGTCTTTCCTCTGTGGCCCTTCTGGAGGCAGACAGTGTTCCTAAGGCTGTTCTGGTGTTCTGAACTTGACACAGAGGTCTTTTAGGGACAACCTGGAATACCCAGAGGTGACAGAACACTGTCTCAGAGACTATCAGTGGAAGAAATTCTCCACTTTGTTTGTTGCTTTCTACTGAATCTATAGAATTTCCATCTTTTTAAAAATGATGTTCAGACATTCAATAGAGATTTCTAGGCAAAGGGCAAAAGTTTAAAAAATGCATTTAAAGTAAGCCAGTTACTGGCTTTACTTAGTAAGAAGAGCTTTCCTCTTCTATGACCATGTAATAACTACCTACTTTTTGCTTCAATCCATCAGGTTAACAGTCTGTAAACTATGTATCTTGATCTCTTACTCTTAAATGTTACAAAATACCCACAGGGAAATTGATTTCCTGAAGCACTGGGTGGCCTACTTGTGGGTAAGCTAGTTTTTTTCCTTACTATTAATATTTACAACAGATTGTTCTTCTCTGTGTGTGCGCGCTCAGTCCTTTCCAACTCTTTTCAGCCTTATAGACTTTAGCCCTCCAGGATCTTCTGTCCATGGAATTTTCCAGGCAAGAATACTGGAAAGGGTTGCCATTTCCTACTCCAGGAGATCTTCCTGACCCAGGGATCAAACCCATGTCTCCTGCATTGGCAGGCGTCTAGAGGTGTGCAAAGCACACCTTAACACTGCCTTAACTTTGCTATGAAAATATTCTTAGTATGTTAAAAGACAATGATTTCTGGTGTTGGCTTTTGAAAATGAGAATGCTTTTTAACTTTCTCTTTCATGGTTAACTATGCCCAGAGTCTTTATTTTAATTACCACTATGCAGTACTTTAATTCTGCTGTTAGCTTCATTACATTCTCTGCTTTGGTTTCTGAAAATAATTTTAGAGAAATAAAACCAAATTGTTTCCAGTACAATGAAGTGTTTTCACCACACTATTAATGAATCTTTTCTTCATTACCACCACAAACCTAGATGTTGCAAATGTTTTTAAATAAGCAAATTAAAAACTGTTTAGTCTTGTGATGATAGTAAACAAGGAGCACAATAAAATTTAACTTACCTGACTCAATCCTCTAGTTTTTACTGACCTTTCTTTATCGGAAATAGGAGCTATCTGTCGTTTAATTCCTCCCTATAGAAATAGTGTTATTAGAGAGACGCTGGAAGGATTCCCAGGGTTTTGATTCTTAAGTATAAGACTTGAAACTATAAAACTAATAGAAGAAAACAGAGGGGAAAAGCTCTTTGACATTGGTCTTGGCAGTGAATTTTTTCAGATATGACACCATAAGCCTAAGAAACAACAACAAATCAATAATGAGACTATATAAAACTAAACTTCTGCACATCAGAAGACATACGAGGAGTCAACAGGTATATGCAAAGGTGCTCAATATTCCTAATCATTAGGAAAATGCAAATCAAAACCACGATAAGCCATTATAACCACCTTATAATTGTTAGAGTGGCTATCATCAAGAAAGACAAAAGATAGTAAATGTTGTGGAGTATGTGGAGAAAACAAAACCTTTATACCCATTCCTGTTGGTGGAAATGTAAATTGGTATAGCCATTATGGAAAACAAGATGTTCCTAAAAAAATTAAAAATAGAACTACCATATGACTACAGCAATCCCACTTCTGAGTATGTATCTGAAGAAAATAAAATCAGTGTCTCAGATATTTGTACACACATGTTCATTTCATCATTATTCACAATTGCCAAGATATGGCAACAACCTATGGTTCTGTCAGTAGATGAAGGGATAGAGAAAGTGTGTGTGTATATAAACAGCAGTGGAATGTTATTCAGCCATAGTAAAAAAGAGAAAATCCTGCTGTTTACAACAACATGGATGAACCTGGAGGACACTATGGTAAATGAAATATGATACACCAAGACAAATACTACAAATACTCACATATATTTGCAATCTAAAAAACTCAAATTCCTGAAAGCAGAGAGTAAAACAGTAGTTACCAAGGTCAGGAAGGTGGGGAAAATGGAGATGTTGATCAGATGGTACAAAGGTTCAGTTACGTGGGATGAATAAGTTCTAAAGAGTTAATGTATAGCCTGGTAACTGTAGTTGTTAATGATAATACTGTACTTGAAATTTGCTAAGAGAGTTGATCTTAACTGTTTTCCCCACCAAAAACTAAATTATAACTGTGTGAGATGATGGTTATGTTAATTAGTTTAACTTTGGTGATCGTTTCCGTTTTTACATATTTTAAAGCATCCTATTGTACACCTTAAATATATTCAGTTCTTATTTGTCAAGTAGACATTCATAAAGCTGAGAAAACAATGACCAGTTAAGTGCTGTGAGCCCACACTTTCCACTGCATCTTTTGTTGAAGACTTCATGAGGAGGGGACAAATAAGAGCACTGAGCAATGGGTCAAGACCTGAATTCTAAATTTTGGCTTGCCACCAGTTAGTATATTTTTGTGACAATGGATTTGACATCACCTTTGTCTTGCACAGGCAGTCCTATTGAACTAATAGTGAGCATTTATTCTTTGCAAGAGATGCCTGGAGATATTATATCCAGTTTATATTGACTAAATGCTTTTGTTTGTTGTTGATTTAGCCTTTTTCTACAGTGTTTTGGTCCAGGAAATTACACTGTGACTAGAAAATTTTCCTCTGAAGAGGCTTTTATTTGTATGGAAAATCTAAATAATCTTGGCAAAAGGTTTTATCTGTGGTTTAAAAGCCATAGAATTGATACTATTTTGTAATATTACATCAATTCTCAATTACTACTAATTTACTAAGTGAAGGAAGTAGAAATCTCTCAATCCTAGCAGTGCCTAAGTTATATAATAATGCTTATGGTTTACTAGTTGATTCAAAATTATTCTGTTTTTTTTTTTTTTTTAGCAAAATAGAAATTGAACTGTCTTTTTAATTAAACTGTCTCTTCACATCCCAGAGTGACTATTTTTGTGTTGTAACCCAAGTAAATTAAATATTTTAGCATTTGGATGCCTTTAGTGAACTAGTAATCATTTGGGCTTAAGAGATGCTGCTTCCTTTAATATACTGTATTAGTTAGAGGAATACTGATTTAAATATGTGTCCCGATGTTTTACTTACAGGACAGTGAAAGCAAATGCAGATTTCAGTTCTGTTGAGATAGGGTCATCCTTAGAAACTAAAAGTGTCAGAAGAAATGCCTCAGATAGTCTTTTAAAAAAAAAAAAAGAGCTGAACAAAAGGAATACGGACGAACTCTGTTTTATCTCAAGTCGTTATTCCTTATATGTACTATGGTGACAGCTTTACTGCAGAATTATAACTATACAATTGTTACATAACATTGTTAGCTTATAAGGGCCTGTGATTGGGCCACCTCATAGCACTAAATACAAACAGTACAGCATTTATCCAGTGCGAAGTAATGTCTCTTGAGATTATGAGGATAAATGAGATAGTATGTTTGAGTTAGCTTTGAGTGTATAAATGTATTTTAGTCTCATATTATCTCTGAGATAGAAGGATGGGTGAGCAGGGAGAGGTTATGGAGAGAGGTAATTTTTATCTCAATTATACATTACCAAATTGAAGCAAAATCACAAAATTGAATTCATAACAGAGCTTGAATTAGAAAAAAAAAACTTGTATCTTAAACCTCTCTGCAGTTCTTCAAGTAGAACACGATGTCTTAAGTAATTTTGACAAATTTACCTCCTATTCTAAAACTTAAATAACATCATCATTGAAAGGAGCAAGAATACATGTGTCCTGTTGATGAGTCTGACTTTAAGAAGACCTGGTATACAAAACCCTACATTATAAATACAATTTATAGAGTTGGTAAAGTAATTTCACTTTACTTTATTCACTTTACTTTCACAATTATTCTTTGCATTATGGACTTCCATTGAATAATGGAAAAAGTACATTTACTTAGCATTTCAAAAACACAATAAATTATATCTTATAGGTTTATTTTAAATGCAGTTTTACTCATAACCCTTTCAGTCCAGCTGAAAGTGATTTTTCTTCTTCTGTTCCTTAATTCCTTGTTTACCACGATCTTAAAACATTTAAATTGTCTACTATTGTGGTTATTTGTGTGTAAAATTTCTTATTCTATTGGATTGTTATATCCCATGTTTCCTTGTATACATTAAGTGCTTAATAAATATTTATTAAATAAATGAAGTTTTACCTATACTTGATCATTCAGTGATAATCAAGGCAAAAGGAGGGAGAAGTAAGACTCTCTCCCAGGGGACTTATGGGGGAAACATTTTCATTCTATATTTCCCCATCTCCCACTCACCAACAAGAATTGCTTCTTAGTGAGCCTCCATCTGCTGGAAGTGTATCATATTCCAAGTGTGTGTATGTGGTGTGTGTGAGAGAGAAAGGGAGAGAGGGAAGGAGAGAGGGAGAGATGAGTGGAGGAAGCAGCGTAAAACCATGAGCAGGGGGAAAAGCAAAAGAATTACAGCGTAGAACAGAATTATCTGCCTGCATTTTGGCGTTTCTAGTAGAGAAATACAGAAGAGAGTGCATTAGGCACACAAGAAGCAAGCAAAAAACAGATTTTATCATCAGAAATAGCTACCCTGATAGAATGATAACATAATTAAAGTAAAGCTTTTAGTAGTGAAGCCCTTCTCTATATTCTTGCTTACGAATGAGACATACACACTTCAAGTTTTTTGCAGACATCAACAGAAAAGTCTAAAACCAGGATCAGTGGTAATTGACAGTCTGTTTGGTAAGAAATTCGGAGATTGTGTATATGAATGTATGTATGTATGTATAACAATGACTCTGTTTCACGTTTATAGAATTCCATAAATCTGTTTGTTGCTACTGCGTAACAGTGGTGGATAACAAAGACTTAGCTCTGATAAGGGGTTTTCTTATGTAAGGTTCCTTTCCATCAGAATAAGTCCCTATCCATCTTAGAGTTGTTGCTTTCTTTACCTATTATATATCTGCTTTTTTTTCCCTAGATATTTATTCTGATGAGCCTAATCTTGTGTTAGAACATAAACTTTTTCTGTTTCTTGCTATCTCTCTCTTTTTTTCTGAATATTTTATGAACAAGATCCTTTGAATTTTGCAGACTTTTAAATATATTTTGGTTAAAAAAAAAATGGGCTATAGCTCTGAGTCTTTTCAGTGTTTTGTCTATTATCATTCCAAACAGCCATTCATTTTCTCTTATCACTCTCTGCCTTAGAGTCGTCTTCCATTGGTTATGTATATATGTAGACCTTTTTCATTCCAGAACCAAACATAATAGACTTTTTTCCCTTTCTCTGTGTTATCTTTGACATTACAGAAAGATTTAATATATTCTGTCACCAGCTTACTTGGAGACACATTAAGACTCTTGAATTACGCTTCATTTCATAAATTATCCTCTTTTCCTTAGACTTCAGTTCTTGAAACATTGGGTTCTAATTAAACTCTTTTCTCAAGAAATACAGATGTATTTTTTAATGTAAATGTGAGTCTTCTTTTCAGCAAAAAAATCTACAGTTTGAAAACTAAAGATCAGATGTTTTAATTATTATATTCCTTTACTCTCTTTTTTCCTTAAAAAAAATGAGAACTAATAAGATATAATATGGAAAACTGGTTGTGAGGTATGTGGGATATCTGTACTAACTTTGCACTAATTCTGTACATCTCAAAGCAGTTCTTAAAGAAAGTGTTTATTGAAAAATATATGAAGGACATTTTCATTCATATGAATTTCAGAAATATTCAGGGTTTTTTATTTCTTACAAATCATGAAAAATCTAACAAATGTCAATACTCTTTGCTCTCTTAACTATTGAATTAATAATAAAGCTTTGAATCAGCTTGAGAACATTATTTACTCCCAGATCCTTGTATAATATTGTAAGAAAGTAAATGATGAATTGGTCTCCGGACATCAGACCCCCTCTGTTCCTCTCAAATCTTCTGTGGCTGAAGTGGGGATCTTTATAGCCTGAGGAGTCTGTCTATGAGTTCAGTCTCAAGCGAAGAGAATTAGCAGCTCTAGAACTTGATTGAGGAAACAGCCCTGATCACGTCTTGCTGAATTTTATCTGGGCTTTCTTGAATTCTTAAGGGCTCTAACTCTTTACAAGACTCTTGATGATACAGGTTCTTCTTTGATCTGAAAGGACTAGCCTGCAGTGGCACATCTGAATATGAAATATAATTCTGAAAGTAATTGTGTGTTGCATTTTCCCTTCTCAGCTTTTTCCCCCCCCTGAATCATTTTATAGCCTAACATCCTAGCTTTTGTTTCTAGGGCTTTACTTGACACGACAGCTATCATGATGACATGACAAGATGATGTCCCTAGAAAATAGTTGTAGATTTGTGGCTTGGCAACTGCTTTATTAAAGGCAGTTAAATTGTTTATAAATTGAGAACTGATTACCTTGCTTATTGCTATGTGGAAGAAAAGATGCTGTTCCTGAAAATACCTGTTTTTTCTCTCCCGGACCTGCAGACAGAACAACTTGAAAATTTTCTCAGGCTAAGGAGTCCTTGTCAAAACAGATTTTTGTTTGAAGAACTAAGCCGCCTAGGGTATTTACAAATAGCCCAAATGAAATACAATGGGGCTGAAACCTTAGAATGGGAAAAAAGAATTTTTCATATTTGCTTAACCCCACTGGACCCCACTGGACCCATTGTTAGATAATACAAATAATATTAAAGTGTTTTAACCACTTGCTAGTCATTTTATATCAAAGTTTGTAAATAAGAAAAAATGGATAGCCTGATTAAAAATTAGCATAACACATTCTCAATATATCTGATATAAAGCATGTTCTGCATTTTATTTTGAAAATTACCAGTAACATCAGTTTTGTTTTCTTAAAGTCCTATGACTGATATTTTTTAACTGTTGAACTCAGATATCCTTTTACAGTATTCAGTGGCTTTACTTCCATAATGAAAAAGTCCGTTTTGTTGGTGACATCTCAAAATCTGGAATAGGTAGAATTATTAGATAAATTATAGTTTTTCCTTTAAGATAATTTGAGTTTCATCTGTGAAGGTAGTAAGCTCAGAATGCTGAAGTGCAGCTGGAGTAAACGAACTATTTTGCTCCTTTTATAAAGATTTCAATGTGTGCAACTTTGAATTCAAAGAGGATCATACTTGCATGTTCTGAGTGATAGAGAAGTGAAAGAGTATTTTTTTTTTAAATGTAGCTGCTTAATTTCACATTTGTTGGTGATGTTTCTGAAGTAACTGGTCTTTTCCCCTGCCATCTCCCAAAGTATGCACATAAAGTTTTCAGTGGATTCTTTGAAATCTAATCTTAAAAACTAACTTCCTTGCTTAATAAGATAATACTGGACTGGTCCTGGCTTATTATATTGATTTTTGACATTTGCCACCTATAAAGAGAAGTTAACCTCTCCATACAGTTTATTGTCGCCTTTGTTTCTCTTGCTTACTGACAGAATCCCAAGGACTGCAGCAAAGCCAAGAAGCTGGTGTGTAACATCAACAAAGGCTGTGGCTATGGCTGCCAACTCCATCATGTGGTCTACTGCTTCATGATTGCATATGGCACCCAGCGAACACTCATCTTGGAATCTCACAATTGGCGCTATGCTACTGGAGGATGGGAAACTGTGTTTAGACCTGTAAGTGAGACCTGTACAGACAGATCTGGTGTCTCCACTGGACACTGGTCAGGTAAGAAGCTTGTGCAACTTGTCATCTCTGTAGGTTGAACTACTGTATAACCAAGTTACCGGATTTCTACTTAGAACCTTATGGATCATAGTATTTTTCTCTGCATTGTGAATACTATACATTACCCAGATAAAATCTGGAATAGTAATATTCACAAAGTGTTTCATGATAAATGTCTTGTTTTTTGACCACACCACACAGCACGCAGGAATCTTAGTTCCCCAACCAGGAATTGAACCTGTGCCCTCTGCCATGGAAGTGCAGAGTCCTAATCCCTGGACTACCAGGGGATTCCCTCATGATCAGTTTCATTTCTAATGTTCATTTTTATCTGGATCTAGCAAAATCACTAAGTTTTTTCAAGGAACATAATTTATTCTTTCAATGATGATGATGTACCTTCTCTTTTTGGGGTGCTTTCACGTTATTGTACTCATTTGATCCTCATAATTATAACATAGATTGCTGGTTCTCAGACTTAAACATGCGTGAGAATTATCTGGAAAGCTGATTAAAATACTTTCTGATTCAGTAAGCCTAAGACAGGGCCTGAAATTTGTATTTCTGACAAAGTTTCTAGGTTCAAGGACCATACTATAAGAACTACCTAGACAGTGCAGGTACCTTTATCTCCATTTTATAGTTGAGGACAATGAAGCCTAATTTGTTTATGTGATTTTAATTTTATTCAGGAAACATTTAATGAGGAATAATGTGTTTAAGGTAGAATGCTAGGCATGAGAAGAGATACAAAGATGAGCAAGAAATTTCTCTCCAAGGACTTGGTGATAGAAAGGATAGAGTATAGATAGAGTTTCTTACCACTAGTCTTTTATTTTTTCTACAATGATGATCTTTAAATAAGGTCCAAAGTTGGGCTGCCTTTGTTAAAATCTTTGCTATATCTCTTTGTAATCTTGGGCAAGTAAACTTAACCTAGGCCTTCATTTCCTCATTTGTAAAATGAAGAGTAGCAATTTACTTACCTCTTTGAGTTGTTGATAGGATTAAATGCACTAATATGTATAACGCACTTAGCACAGTACCTGACATATGAGCGCAAGTAATTGTTAGATGTCTTTAATAGCCTGTATTCACTGAGTGCCGACAGTGTGACATATACGGAACTAAGTGATTAGGTGAAATGCGTAGTAAGTCAGTACGCTGCCTCTGCACTCACATCTTATAGGAAGTCTGGTATTTTCCAAAATGCTGAGGCATTTCAGTTAATATAATTTCTTATGGAGCTGAGCACCTTTTTCCACACGTTAAAACACTAGATGTGAAATGAGGAAGCTATGTTATTGGCAAAGTGAGAACTTTAGTTCCTTTGTTTCTTTTTGCCTCTTTTGGGAAATACAGGTAATACTTCACAGAAATGTCAAGAAAGTTAATTGGGTAATTTCTTCTATAAAATGCTTTAAGTTGCTCTATAAAATGTCCTTTATGGATTTAAAGTATCATCTTGTGATATGAATTTTGTCTTCTTTAGGAACCTTATCCTGTATATCAGCATTTATTTTTTCTTTGTAGCTCACTTCAAATTTTAAAGTGAACCTCTTAATCTAAAACTTAGCTGAGCTCTAGTTTTGACGTTTCCTCTTCCATTGATCCGGCTTCTCAGGTCGCTCAGTGGTAAAGAATCTGCCTGCCAGTGCAGGAGACACAGGAGACGTTCAGTCCCCTGGAGGAGGAGATGGCAACCTACTCCAGTATTCTTGCCTGGAAAATTCCATGACAGAGGAGCCTGGCGGGCTTCAGTCCATGGAGTCAGAGTCGGACATGACTGAGCGACTGAACACACACGCACTTCCATTGATCTGGTCTGCGGTTTATAACTGGTACAAACAGATTAGGTGTCAAGGTTAGGGAGATACAGGAAAAGCAACTCTTATCAGTCTCACTGTGGCTAACTTTTTCATTTTGTGTACTTAGCTCAGTTTCAAGCTTCTTTGACTATGGAAGCATATAGCCTGCAAAGAATAAATTTCACTGTTTCAAAGGAGAGGTAACTTTATGAGTAGCAGTCAGTTAATAAAAGAAGTGAAAAGTTAGCCTCACTAGACTTACCAATTTAGTATATAGGTTGGCCATGCCAGTATGCTACAAGTAGTTATTTGGTTTTGTTTGATTGTAATCCTGATTCCTTATATATTTTGTAGTATGTAGTGGCAACTATAGAACATGAAGGTTAAAAATATAAAATATGGAGAAGGGAATGGCAACCCACTCCAGCATTATTGCCTGGAGGATTCCATGGACAGAGGAGCCTAGTGGTCAACTGTCCATGGGGTCACAAAGAATTGGACACGACTGAGTGAGTGAGACTTTCACTTTACTTTGAACAATACCTGTTATAGTAGACATGATATTATTCGAAAAGAGTCAATTGTATTTTTATGCATCTAAAAAACAACAGAAAGTGTAATTACTTTTGCACAAAAAATATAATATTCTCAGGAATAATGATTAACAAAAGCTAAGGACGACTGTTACTCTGGAAATTATGAAGTGCTATAGACAGCCAATAAAGATGAGCAAAATAAATGGAAGAAAATATATATATATAAAATAGACAACTAATGAGAACCTACTGTATAGCATATGAAAATCTACTTAATGCTCTCTGGTGATGTAAATGGGAAGGAAATCCAAAAAGGGGGGTTATATGTCCACATACGGCTGATTCACTTTCCTGTACAGTAGAAAATAACATTGTAAAGCAACTATACGCCAATAAAGTATTTTTATGAAAAGGCTTGAATTTGAAACATTCAGAATTTCTTCATGTTACAGTTAAACAGACTCTCAAAATCATCCTTACTTTTTTATGTGGACTCTAAGACCTGGTAGATACTAAGTGGCTTATTCACAATCACACAGCTTATAAATGACAGAACTCTGGTTAATACACTCATTCTACCTACCTCAAATCTAAGTCCTTCCTAGTATGCTATTGTCAAATGCCTTACCTAGCAGAATAATGATTAGAAGTGTAGAACGGTCTTTAATGTCTGGGAACTAAATAATATGATGAATTTAATAACTCTATTCTCTTTCCTCCCTCTATCCTGTAACTTTTCTTGAATCTTTCATATAATTTTAGGTACTGAAGAGTTACCAGTAGTATTTTCTTCTTAGTCATTTGCTGTCCCTGATTAAAGAAATCATTTTATCATGGTATCATAGAATTATAATTTTAATTAAATATATCTTTGCTTTTTCACTACAGATACTGTATAAAATCATACATCTTTCTTCATGCTAATGAATTAACCTATGCCTGTTGGACACCTTTAATTAAACTAGTAGTTATTTTCAATGTTCTTTCAGAATTCATTATAAGTAAAATAATTTAGATGCTAATCTTATATCCAAAAGAAGAGGTTTATTTTAGAACTTGGAATACTTTAATTTTTATGAAAAGTATGATTGCCACCCACTTCTATGTCTGTTTATATACACTATCTATATATGTACCTTTTGGAGAAACCTGTTTCTTCAATTAGAGAAATCAGAATGATTTAATAAGCTCTTTGACATTAGTCCTTCAGTTAACCATAAGTCAACTAAATCTTTTACTGTTCTGACTTGTACAAAGATTTTTAGGATATTATGACACGCCTGCCGTGAAATTATTACTGTTTGTACTCACTTGACACGATGTGCCTGCAGGTGGAATTTAGTGATTTCTGTGCAAATCTGTCACCAGTATAGGAATTCGTATGCACATTTGATCATTTGAATAGCCAAAGCATAGCTTGTTGTAAGTTGAATTCTTTGTTTTTCTCCTTTATTTTTTTATATTTTTGTACGAAACCATATCCTTTGTAGTCAAATGCTGCTGTTTAGTTGCTACATTGTTTCTGACTCTTTGTGACCCTATGGACTATAGCCTGCCAAGCTCTTCTGTCCATGGGATTTCCCAGGCAAGATACTGGAGTGGGTTGCCATTTCCTTCTCAAAAAATTTGGTTTAGTGAAGCAAAATATAAAAATTATGCTTCCAATTGAAAATAATAATCTTTCCTTGTTACCTACAGCTATCATGTCGGTTCTAAAGTTGTTGATCAAATGGTCAGTTATTTTTCTGTATCCCAAAATGTTTCCTAAACCTGAACAAACTACATGTAGTAGGCTTGATTCTGCCAAATAGATTCCTTATGATAATTTAGAATGGGAATCTTGACATTTAGTAGTTTGAAATATCTTTCAACAGTAATTGATTTGTTAAATTTTGTTGACCATTTTAGGCTATGTATGATTACCGGTTTCCAAGATACTTTCTAGTTGCTGTTTACTCTTGAATACATTGATTTAGCAGTAGGGAACTTAAGCCATTTAAACTCAGTCCTCCATTATTTTTTTCCCTTCATATTCAGATTAGCAATTAAACCATTTGGGTATTTTGCATTTCCTTCTCTTGTCTTTCATTGTGATAAATTGAACTGAATTACTTAGTTTGATAAATCTAATTGAAAAACTTTCTTTTAAATGAAAAGAATGACTAGTAAGAAACCATCCTTATAAATATGAAAAAATTTAATGCCCTAGAGGTATCTGATTTAAGTGTATGTTTAGATAGATTGCTGCTTGCTTGAAAAAGTTGGCTTAAAGCTCAACATTCAGAAAACTAAGATTATGGCATGCAGTCCCATCGCTTCATGGCAAATAGATGGAAAAACAGTGGAAACACTGGCTGACTTTATTTTGGGGAGCTCCAAAATCACTGCAGACGGTGACTGCAACCATGAAATTAAAAGACGCTCATTCCTTGGAAGGAAACTTAAGAGCAACCTAGACAGCATGTTAAAAAGCAGAGACATTACTTTGCCAACAAAGGTCCATCTAGTCAAGGCTATTGGTCATGTATGGATGTGAGAGTTGGACTATAAAGAAAGCTGAGCGCCGAAGAATTGATGTTTTTGAACTGCAACCGGTGTTGGAGAAGACTCTTGAGAGTCCCTTGGACTGCAAGAACATCCAAGCAGTCCATCCTAAAGGAGATCAGTCCTGAGTGTTCATTGGAAGGACTGATATTGAAGCTGAAATTCTAATACTTTGGCCATCTGATGTGAAGAGCTGGGTCATTTGAAAAGATCCTGATGCTGGGAAAGATGGAGGGCAAGAGGAGAAGGGAACGACAAAGGATGAGATGGTTGGATGGCATCATCGACTCAATGGACATGGGTTTGGGTGAACTATGGGAGTTGGTGATTGACAGGGTGACCTGGCGTGCTGCAGTCCATGGGGTCGTAGAGAGTCAGACACGACTGAGTGACTGAACTCAACTGAACTGCTTGCTATATTTAATTACCTAAATTGGATTGTTACCTTATCTCCATGCCTTATTTCAGAAAAGATTTGGTCAAAAGATTTTATTTGGCATCCTTCATGGAGGTAATCTTAAACCAGAAGTAGTTTAATAAAAGCACTTGCTTTGTGCTAGGCACCATGCTGGACTACATACTATCTGGTCAGCCTGGAGGAAAGGCAGACAACTAGAATGAACAATTAAAATTTATTGTGACATGGGTAAGTCCATAGTACTCAAAAGTACATATCTATCGTGTATTTGGGGTTCTTCTGCCTAAGGCCCCTCACCTTGTGCTCAGTCATGTCTGACTCTTTGTGGTCCCACGAACTGTAGCCCGTCAGTCTCCTCTGTCCCTGGGATTTTCCAGGCAAGAACACTGGAGTGGATTGCCATATCCTGCTCCAGGGGATCTTGCTAACCCAGGGATCTAACCAGCGTCTCTTGGGTTTCCTGCCTTAGCAGGTAGATTCTTTTACCACTGGGCCACCTGGGAGCCTAAAGCACCAACATAATGCTATGTTTCCTGCATTGTATTTAAAACTTGCATAATTGTCGTCTGTAGGACAACAATTTTGCATTACCATTTTATGTAGAGACAATAAGAAGGTAATTTAGTTTTCTACCTTGGTTGAGCAGTTTTCCCATTATATTAGAGATGTAATTGACATATGACATTTTATTAGTTTAAGATATACAACATAAGTTTAGTAAAAATCCATCTTCTCACATGGCTACAAATGTTTTTTCTTGTAATGAGAACTTTTAAGATTTACCCACCTTCAACTCTACAATACAGTATTGTTAACTATAGTCACCACGCTGTATGTTCAGTTCGGTTCAGTTCAGTCGCTCAGTCGTGTCCGACTCTTTGCGACTCCATGAACTGCAGCACGCCAGGCCACCCTGTCCATCACCAACTCCCAGAGTCCACCCAAACCCATGTCCATTGAGTCGATGATGCCATCCAACCATCTCATCCTCTGTTGTCCCCTTCTCCTCTTGCCCTCCATCTTTCCCAGCATCAGGGTCTTTTCAAATGACCCAGCTCTTCACATCAGATGGCCAAAGTATTGGAATTTCAACTTCAATATCAGTCCTTCCAATGAACACTCAGGACTGATCTCCTTTAGGATGGACTGCTTGGATGTCCTTGCAGTCCAAGGGACTCTCAAGAGTCTTCTCCAACACCACAGTTCAAAAGCATCAATTCTTCGGCGCTCAGCTTTCTTTATAGTCCAACTCTCACATCCATACATGACCACTGGAAAAACCATAGCCTTGACTAGACAGACCTTTGTTGGCAAAACAATGTCTCTGCTTTTTAACATGCTGTCTAGGTTGGTCATAACTTTCCTTCCAAGGAGTAAGTGTCTTTTAATTTCATGGTTGCAGTCACCATCTGCAGTGACTTTGGAGCCCAGAAAAATAAAGTCAGCACATCCTCAGAATTTATATATCCTTTTTTTTTTAGGTTTATACTTTTGACCACCATCATCCCTTTCCCCAAACTTTCCCTGCCTTCACCTCTCTTTACCTCTGGCAACCACCAATCCATTCTCTTTTCCAATGAATTTGTTTTTTTTAAGATTCCACATACAAGGGAGATCATACAGTGTGTGTGTTTCTCTGACTGACTTATTTTACTTAGCATAATATCCTTAAGGCCTGTCCATGTTGTTGCAAATGACGAGGTTTCTTTCTTTCTCATGATATGGCATTGGGTGTATATAAAAATGTGTGTGTGTGTATATATACATATACATGTGTGTATGTATATGTATTATTTTCTTTATCCATTCATTCACCAATGGACATTTGAGTTGTTTCCATGGCTGAATTATCATAAATAATGCTGCAGTGAACATGAGGGTGCAGATATCTCTTCAAGATAGTGATTTCATTTCCTTTGTATATATACCCAGAGATGAGATTTCTGGATCATATGTTATTCTGTCATTAAACTCTTTAAGCAAATACCTCACAAAGGTTAAAAGGAAAATCTTTAGCAAGCTGAGACAAATTACTTTAACTTCTTCCTGTGAAACTAATATTTGTGACATTTACACAATTACTCAGATGTCTATTGAAGTCATCCAAATAATCTAACAAGCTTGTATCCTTAACAATGACTGATCTCAGATGGACTGATTGATAAACTAATAATATGGTTGGTAATCTATAGACATAACCTGTTAGGATGGACTATGGACCTGATTCTACATAGTATTTTTACAGTAGTGTTTTCAGCCTTTGGTGATTAATTAAATAGAATATGAAATAAGTCCATTTAATATTTTAGATCCCTTGTGCTGCAAAAATATCTTTGTTTCTCTGTTTAGGTAATGTGAGGAAGAGGAGGGGATACTGGTCTATGAGTTTAACTATATCTGATCTCAGTTCTGTTGTTTTTAGCCTTCTGAACTTAAGCAGTTAATTATCACTTCTGAACCTCAGATTTGCTTTAATAAAGCCCATGATATTCAATACTTATCTCCCTACCCACTTTTATGGGACTGTAGTCATAAAGGAAAGTGATTAAAAGCTATAAAAGGTATTAAGGTGATTTTCACACAGAGTTTCTTTTCATTGTCTGTGTTTGGTCCCCAAGTTTTAAAACAAAAATGTTGTAATGGAATAAATTATTAAATTATAATTTGCAAAAATAGAAAAGTTATCCTTTATTCTGAGATGAAAACTAGGCCTTTATAAGGACTTCATAGACAGTTTTCCCTTTTAAAATTATAAAGTTACATGAAAAAATTGAAAGAGATCCAGAGAGGAGAAATAACTTCTGAGAATAACCTCTAAGCACTAGACTCGCTCTGCTTAATAAACCCACTAATTAAACATAGTAAAATTCTGGACCAGTCAGTCTCTCTGCAGTTGCCTTAATATTTTTTCTATACCAGTATTCCTGAGATAGAAGGTATACTCCTACCTATAACAGTGGCTCAGTGTCTGTGGGAATGGGACGGTGGTACAGGGAGATGATCTGAAAGACTGAGCTAGCTATCCCTACTTCAGAACTCTAATAGGTCTCTCTGCCCTACACCCTACTGTTTTGAGAACTACTGACTTAAACACATGTCATTTGCAGGTACATAAAGACTTTCATTTCAACCTTTGCAAGACTTCTTTTGCTGTTCATGGTCCATAAAAGAAAGAAAGATTTTTGTCTCAGGAATATAAAATACCAGTTAGAATATATGTGTATCTCAGAAGAACTCAAACTACCTTTCCCTCTGATACCTTCTTATCTTCGGCTTCCCACCTGTGGAGAGAAAGGAATCTATGGTATCTTATTTATAGTTACAAAATATGAGAGTAGAGAGCTGAAGCTTTGTCCACACAACAGTTTTGCCCAGAGCACGCCCACATCTTGAAAATGGCTGTTGATGTTTATTTCCATATTTGTCCTACAAATGCTTCTTATGTTGAGATATGAGTAAACATGGGGAAAGTGAGTCAGAGGTTTGCAAACTGCCGGGATAAACATGGTACATTTTTCTGGACTGCCAATTTTATTTGCTGGTATGTAAGCTAAATCATTTTCAGATGATAAAACAAACAGGATATATAATGGTGTAAAATGAAAATTTTGATAAAACATCAAATTCAATCCATAGGTTTAGTCCAGCCTTCATATCCTTAGTAGTAGAAGTTTACTCTCCTTTGCTGTTGGGAGCATTTTGAGAAAAACTTTAATTAGTACCATTCTGTGGGTTGGCCAAAAGATTTGTTCACATTTTCCCTAACATCTTGCAGAAAAACCCAAATGAACTTTTTGGCCAACCCAACATATTTGCATTTTTTTAGCTATTTATTTTATCTTGAAGGCGATTACAGATGGCAGCAGGGCCTAGGTCTTCTGGGTTATTTACATAATGTCAACCGCTTGACCAACACACAATAAATGTAATAAAAAAACAAAACCCATCTCTTTTGTGGTGGTGGTGGTTTAGTTGTTAAGTCATGTCCGACTTTTGCGACCCCATGGACTGTAGCCTGCCAGGCTCCTCTATCATGGGATTCTCCAGGCAAGAATACTGGAGTGGGTTGCCATTCCTTCTCCAGGGGATCTTCCTGACCCAGGAATTGAACCCCTGGGTCTCCCACATTCCAGGCATCTCTTCTGTATCCTGGTCCAATTTGACTATTACCCTGCAAGCTGTATGAGGCACTTTTACTAAATTGTCATGTTTTTAAATGGTCTGTTGCTAAGAATGCATTTTTTTTAGCAATATATCCTGCCCCTTTTGTACAAAGATCTGGCAGAATGAGTTCAGAGATGAAAAGAGGTATGATTTAGGAAGCAGTAATACATAATTAGCATCAGAAGTCATTGTGGAGTAGAAATAATTTCATTGAAAAAGTTTTTGAAAAATCCTCTTAAGTCTCTTTAGAAACCTACCCAAGTTTGCTAGAAATAAAATCCAGGCTCTCTAAATTTCCTGTGGGAATGTCTGTATCAGAAATTATCAGTGTTTTTGTAAGTACTCATATACCTTTTATGTTAAAAATATTTCTTAAAATTTGCTGTAAATTGAATTGTTATAATTAAGTTATGTTTTAAATATTCCAGTGGGACTATGTAAAGAATTCCAAAGGAAATCTTCTCATAAAGTAAAGATTCTTTTTTTCTAATATGAGCTCTTAGTCCCCTGGTTCGTTGTTCTCGCTCTCTCTTCTTCTCCCTCATATTCTCTTTAAAATGCAATCAATTGATTACATTGTGATAAGTCTTATTTGTTTACAGTCTGTAGATCACATTCAAGTTTAGAATGATTCTATAAGATAATTATTGAAATGCTAAAGAAAGCTAAATGCCTCCTAGCCCTTTTGGCAAGTTTTATGTGCCAGAGCTCTGGGTATGATAGAAATCTAGAATTTCTTTATCTCTATTTCATTGATTTTTATAGATTATGGACTAATTCCATGGAGTCAGAAATAGTAATAGGCCATCGTCTTTAGTGGAATTATACATTTGTGAGTCACCTTCAAAAGAAGGGAAGTGCATTAGACATCATGTAAAAATTTGAGTGTTTCTAGATGCTAAAGGGAATAAGATCCAGTCTCTGCCTTTTAGGAACTTGCATTGAGTATGTTAAAACACAGAGATATGTAAATGTGACAAAGGTAGGATATGTTAAGTGTCATAAGAAAGGTTTGGAATTTTGTGGGTCATTAGAAATCAGAGAAACTCTCTGGCTGAATTATTAAAGACATCACTGGGAGCGAAAGTTATGACCAACCTAGACAGCATATTAAAAAGCAGAAACATTACTTTGCCAACAAAGGTCTGTCTAGTCAAGGCTATGGTTTTTCCAGTAGTCATGTATGGATGTGAGAGTTGGACTATAAAGAAAGCTGAGCGCCGAAGAATTGATGCTTTTGAACTGTGGTATTAGAGAAGACTCTTGAGAGTTCCTTGGACTGCAAGGAGATCCAGCCAGTTCATCCTAAAGGCAATCAGTCCTGAGTGTTCATTGGAAGGACTGGTATTGAAGCTGAAACTCCAATACTTTGGGCACCTGATGTGAAGAGCTGACTCATTTGAAAAGACCCTGATGCTGGGAAAGATGGAGGGCAAGAGGAGAAGGGGACGACAGAGGATGAGATGGTTGGATGGCATCACTGACTCAATGGACATGAGTTTGGGTAAACTCCGGGAGTTGGTGATGGACAGGGAGGCCTGGCGTGCTGCGGTTCATGGGGTCGCAAAGAGTCAGACACGACTGAGCGACTGAACTGAACTGAACTGAACTGGGAGCCTAAGCTGGGCATTTAAGGAATGGAGAAGGGCATAGTCTATAGGAACAGATCAGTGTCTTTGACTTGGAATCCTAACTGGTTCCATGTACCTTACAGAGTCATTATGAGGATTCAAAGTGATACTGTCTTTAACAGCACTTTATAAGTTCCAAATCACCCTGTTTGTTGTTACTATCACTTTGGTTTTATGGGAACAAAGCAGAATAGCATAATTGGGTCATGGGATTTCAGCAGGGCTTCTTTTAAGAAACTTTAACAACCAACATTAATGAAACTTACAAGTATTTGATGGCTTCTTGTGAAACTCATTCAGAAATGTAAATGAAAAGAGAAGAGGAAAATTATGATAGAGGAGCAAGGTGAAGACATCCACCCCCTCCTTTGCTCATCCTCTCACTGAGAACCAGTTTAGCTCCACTGCAGTCCCAGCCCATTTGAACGTCATTCCTCCATTCCTCTGGGTTTTATTTCATTGGCCCAATGAAATCCCAGTGTCTGGGCTGATTAGGGACTAGGAATATGCTCCTGTCAAGGAGCCCTAACCTTTTTCCCTTTAGTTTGGGGGAATGTGTTGCCTTCTTAGCTAAAGCCATCGCTGACCCCAGGCACAACCTTCCTGACAAAACTTTAGTCTTCTATTAGTTCTTTAGCTCTCCAAGCTGATAGATGATGATTTGGGGAGGGAAGAAGGGGAGGTGGAATAAAACATGCTGTCTTGGTGGGGAGGAGCCAAGATGGCCGAGGAGTAGGACAGGGAGACCACTTTCTCTCCTACAAATTCATGGAAAGAATAACTGAACGCAGAGCAAACTTCACAGAACAACTTCTGATCGCTAGCTGAGGTCATCAGGCGCCCAGAAAAGCAGCCCATTGTCTTCGAAAGGAGGTAGGACAAAATATAAAAGATAAAAAGTGAGACAAAAGAGCTGAGGACGGAGACTCGTCCCGGGAAGGGAGTCTTGGGCGGCATTGCTTGGGGTAGGGTCCGGGCCTGAGTGCCCTGAGGACAATCGGAGGGAGCGTCTGTGAGGTGCCAACTTGAACTGTGGGAGACCAAAGGAGAGAGAGTACATTAACCGGCCCGAACACACTGCCGGCCGTTCGCAGAACAAAGAGACCGAGAAAGTCCAGAGAAGAGCTCGCAGGCTGCGGACCGGCCCAGCCCCACCGGAGGCAGGAGGCAGGGGGGAGGGGAAGGCCGCGGCGAGACACAGGGCGCAGGCACCCGACCGGCGCGGGCGGGGACTGGGGCTGGGGACGCGGAGGGCGGAAGGCGCGCGCACCCGACTGGCGCCAGCGGAAACTGAGACTGGGTCCGCGGAAGGGAGTGGGCGCGCCACACCTGGGTAGAGTGCGCCCACCAAGCCCCTGGCTGCCTGGACCGCTCAGACGGGGAAGGCACAGAGAGCAGGCGCAGCTTTTCGCTCCGCGCTTTTGTGGAACACCTGAGGGCTGGAACCTCGCGCAGCGCGGGGCGCGCTCCATATAGAACAGCCGGGAGCCTGAGCAGCGCAGACAGAGAAAGCGGCGTCAGCCCCTCCCGGCAGCGCCAGCCCGTCCCCGCAGCATCAGCCCCTCCCCGCAGAGCGACGGAACTAGCTACCTGAATAAGAGTCCACCTCCGCCCGCCTGTGTCAGGGCGGAAATGAGGCTCTGAAGAGACCGGCAAACAGAAGTCAAATAAACAAAGGGAACCGCTTCAGAAGGGACTGGTGCAACAGATTAAAATCCCTCTAGAAAACACCGACTACACCATAAGGGGCCTGTAGATATCGAGAAGTGTAAGCTGGAACGAGGAGCTATCTGAAACTGAGCCGAACCCACACTGACCGCAACAGCTCTAGAGAAACTCCTAGATATAATTTTACTTTTTTCTCTTTTTGTTTTCTTTTTTTTATTTTTTATTTTTTCTCTTTTATTTTCCTTTAAAATCCCCTATTACTCCCCCATTACTCCTTAACTTTCATTTTCATAGATTTTTAAGATTTTTTTAATTAGGGGAAAAAAAAATTTTTTTTTCTTTTTTTTTCTTTTTTCTTCTTTTTTTTTTTCTTTTTCTTTCCTTTTTCTCTTCTATTTTCTATTTTTCTTTTCCTCTTATTTCTTTTAAAGTCCTCTAGTACTCCTCTACTACTCCTTAATTTTCATTTTCAACACACTATAACCTTACAAAAAAAAAAAAAAAAGAGAAGCCCTATTTTTAAACCGAAGATTATTCTCTCCCAATCTTGACTCTCTGTTTTCTACCTCAGAACACCTCTATTTCCTCCTTTCCCCTTCTCTTCCCAATCCAATTCTGTGAATCTTTGTAGGTGACTGGGCTACGGAGAACACTCTGGGAACAGACAGCTGCGTAGATCTGTCTCTCTGCTCTTGAGTCCCCCTTTTTCTCCTCCTGCTTATCTCTATCTCCCTCCTCCCTCTCCTCTTCTTCATGTAACTCTGTGAACCTCTCTGGGTATGCCTAACAGGGGAGAATCTTTTCGCCATTAACCTAGAAGTTTTCTTATCAGTGCTGTATAGCTGGAGAAGTCCTGAGACTACAGGAAGAATAAAACTGAAATCCAGAGGCAGGAGACTTAAGCCCAAAACCTGAGAACACCAGAAAACTCCTGACTACATGGAACTTTAAGTAATAAGTGACCGTCCAAAAGCCTCCATACCTACACTGAAACCAACCACCACCCAAGAGCCAATAAGTTATAGAGCAAGACATACCACGCAAATTCTCCAGCAACGCAGGAACATAGCCCTGAACGTCAACATACAGGCTGCCCAAGGTCACAGCTAACACATAGACCCATCTCAAAATTCATTACTGGGCACTCCATTGCTCTCCAAAGAGAAGAAATCAAGTTCCACGCACCAGAACACTGACGCAAGCTTCCCTAACCAGGAAACCTTGACAAGCCAATTGTCTAACCCCACCCACTGGGTAAATCTTCCACAATAAAAAGGAACCACAGACCTCCAGAATACAGAAAGCCCACTCCAGACACAGCAATCTAAACAAGATGAAAAGGCAGAGAAATACCCAACAGGTAAAGGAACATGAAAAATGCCCACCAAGTCAAACAAAAGAGGAGGAGATAGGGAATCTACCTGAAAAAGAATTTAGAATAATGATAATAAAAATGATCCAAAATCTTGAAAACAAAATGGAGTTACAGATAAATAGCCTGGAAACAAAAATTGAAAAGATACAAGAAATGTTTAATAAAGACCTAGAAGAAATAAAAAAGACTCAATTAAAAATGAGTAATGCAATGAATGAGATCAAAAACACTTTGGAGGGAACCAAGAGTAGAATAACGGAGGCAGAAGATAGGATAAGTGAGGTAGAAGATAAAATGGTGGAAATAAATGAAGCAGAGAGGAAAAAAGAAAAAAGGATCAAAAGAAATGAGGACAACCTCAGGGACCTCTGGGACAATGTGAAACGCCCCAACATTCGAATCATAGGAGTCCCAGAAGAAGAAGACAAAAAGAAAGGCCATGAGAAAATACTCGAGGAGATAATAGCTGAAAACTTCCCTAAAATGGGGAAGGAAATAGCCACCCAAGTCCAAGAAACCCAGAGAGTCCCAAACAGGATAAACCCAAGGCGAAACACCCCAAGACACATATTAATCAAATTAACAAAGATCAAACACAAAGAACAAATATTAAAAGCAGCAAGGGAGAAACAACAAATAACACACAAAGGGATTCCCATAAGGATAACAGCTGATCTATGAATAGAAACCCTCCAGGCCAGAAGGGAATGGCAGGACGTACTGAAAGTAATGAAAGAGAATAACCTACAACCTAGATTACTGTATCCAGCAAGGATCTCATTCAGATTTGAAGGAGAATTTAAAAGCTTTACAGATAAGCAAAAGCTGAGAGAATTCAGCACCACCAAACCAGCTCTTCAACAAATGCTAAAGGATCTTCTCTAGACGGGAAATGCAGAAAGGTTGTATAAACGTGAACCCAAAACAACAAAGTAAATGGCAACGGGACCACACCTATCAATAATTACCCTAAATGTAAATGGGTTGAATGCCCCAACCAAAAGACAAAGATTGGCTGAATGGATACAAAAACAAGACCCCTATATATGCTGTCTACAAGAGACCCACCTCAAAACAAGAGACACATACAGACTGAAAGTGAAGGGCTGGAAAAAAATATTTCATGCAAATGGAGACCAAAAGAAAGCAGGAGTCGCAATACTCATATCAGATAAAATAGACTTTCAAATAAAGGATGTGAAAAGAGACAAAGAAGGACACTACATAATGATCAAAGGATCAATCCAAGAAGAAGATATAACAATTATAAATATATATGCACCCAACATAGGAGCACCGCAATATGTACGGCAAACACTAACGAGTATGAAAGAGGAAATTAATAGTAACACAATAATAGTGGGAGACTTTAATACCCCACTCACAACTATGGATAGATCAACTAAACAGAAAATTAACAAGGAAACACAAACCTTAAATGACACAATGGACCAGCTAGACCTAATTGATATCTATAGGACATTTCACCCCAAAACAATCAACTTCACCTTTTTCTCAAGTGCACACGGAACCTTCTCCAGAATAGATCACATCCTGGGCCATAAATCTAGTCTTGGAAAATTCAAAAAAATTGAAATCATTCCAGTCATCTTTTCTGACCACAGTGCAGTAAGATTAGATCTCAATTACAGGAAAAAAATTGTTAAAAATTCAAACATATGGAGGATAAATAACACGCTTCTGAATAACCAACAAATCATAGAAGAAATCAAAAAAGAAATCAAAATATGTATAGAAATGAATGAAAATGAAAACACAACAACCCAAAACCTATGGGACACTGTAAAAGCAGTGCTTAGGGGAAGGTTCATAGCATTACAGGCTTATATCAAGAAACAAGAAAAAAACCAAATAAATAACCTAACTCTACACCTAAAGCAATTAGAGAAGGAAGAAATGAAGAACCCCAGGGTTAGCAGAAGGAAAGAAATCTTAAAAATCAGGGCAGAAATAAATGCAAAAGAAACTAAAGAGACCATAGCAAAAATCAACAAAGCTAAAAGCTGGTTTTTTGAAAAAATAAACAAAATTGACAAACCATTAGCAAGACTCTTTAAGAAGCAAAGAGAGAAGAACCAAATTAACAAAATTAGAAATGAAAATGGAGAGATCACAACAGACAACACTGAAATCCAAAGGATCATAAGAGACTACTACCAGCAGCTCTATGCCAATAAAATGGACAACTTGGATGAAATGGACAAATTCTTAGAAAAGTATAACCTTCCAAAACTGAACCAGGAAGAAATAGAAGATCTTAACAGACCCATCACAGGCAAGGAAATCGAAACTGTAATCAAAAATCTTCCAGCAAACAAAAGCCCAGGACCAGATGGCTTCACAGCTGAATTCTACCAAAAATTTAGAGAAGAGCTAACACCTATCTTACTCAAACTCTTCCAGAAAATTACAGAAGAAGGTAAACTTCCAAACTCATTCTATGAGGCCACCATCACCCTAATTCCAAAACCTGACAAAGATGCCACAAAAAAAGAAAACTACAGACCAATATCACTGATGAACATAGATGCAAAAATCCTTAACAAAATTCTAGCAAACAGAATCCAACAACATATTAAAAAAATCATACACCACGACCAAGTGGGCTTTATCCCAGGAATGCAAGGATTCTTAATATCCGCAAATCAATCAATGTAATACACCACATTAACAAATTGAAAGATAAAAACCATATGATTATCTCAATAGATGCAGAGAAAGCCTTTGACAAAATTCAACACTCATTTATGATTAAAACTCTCCAAAAAGCAGGAATAGAAGGAACATACCTCAACATAATAAAAGCTATATATGACAAACCCACAGCAAGCATCACCCTCAATGGTGAAAAATTGAAAGCATTTCCCCTGAAATCAGGAACAAGACAAGGATGCCCACTCTCACCACTACTATTCAACATAGTGTTGGAAGTTTTGGCCACAGCAATCAGAGCAGAAAAAGAAGTAAAAGGAATCCAGATAGGAAAAGAAGAAGTGAAACTCTCACTGTTTGCAGATGACATGATCCTCTACATAGAAAACCCTAAAGACTCTACCAGGAAATTACTAGAACTAATCAATGAATATAGTAAAGTTGCAGGATATAAAATTAACACACAGAAATCCCTTGCATTCCTATATACTAACAATGAAAAAACAGAAAGAGAAATTAAGGAAACAATACCATTCACCATTGCAACAAAAAGAATAAAATACTTAGGAGTATATCTACCTAAAGAAACAAAAGACCTATACATAGAAAACTATAAAACACTGATGAAAGAAATCAAAGAGGACACAAACAGATGGAGAAACATACCGTGTTCATGGATTGGAAGAATCAATATTGTCAAAATGGCTATTCTACCCAAAGCAATCTATAGATTCAATGCAATCCCTATCAAGCTACCAATGGTATTTTTCACAGAACTAGAACAAATAATTTCACAATTTGTATGGAAATACAAAAAACCTCGAATAGCCAAAGTAATCCTGAGAAAGAAAAATGGAACTGGAGGAATCAACCTGCCTGACTTCAGACTCTACTACAAAGCTACAGTCATCAAGACAGTATGGTACTGGCACAAAGACAGAAATATAGATCAATGGAACAGAATAGAAAGCCCAGAGATAAATCCACGAACCTATGGACACCTTATCTTTGACAGAGGAGGCAAGGATATACAATGGAAAAAAGACAACCTCTTTAACAAGTGGTGCTGGGAAAACTGGTCAACCACTTGTAAAAGAATGAAACTAGAACACTTTCTAACACCATACACAAAAATAAACTCAAAATGGATTAAAGATCTAAATGTAAGACCAGAAACTATAAAACTCCTAGAGGAGAACATAGGCAAAACACTCTCCGACATAAATCACAGCAAGATCCTCTATGACCCACCTCCCAGAATATTGGAAATAAAAGCAAAACTAAACAAATGGGACCTAATGAAACTTAAAAGCTTTTACACTACAAAGGAAACTATAAGTAAGGTGAAAAGACAGCCGTCAGATTGGGAGAAAATAATAGCAAATGAAGAAACAGACAAAGGATTAATCTCAAAAATATACAAGCAACTCCTGCAGCTCAATTCCAGAAAAATAAATGACCCAATCAAAAAATGGGCCAAAGAACTAAACAGACATTTCTCCAAAGAAGACATACAGATGGCTAACAAACACATGAAAAGATGCTCAACATCACTCATTATTAGAGAAATGCAAATCAAAACCACAATGAGGTACCATTACACGCCAGTCAGGATGGCTGCTATCCAAAAGACTACAAGCAATAAATGCTGGAGAGGGTGTGGAGAAAAGGGAACCCTCTTACACTGTTGGTGGGAATGCAAGCTAGTACAGCCGCTATGGAAAACAGTGTGGAGATTTCTTAAAACACTGGAAATAGAACTGCCATATGGTCCAGCAATCCCACTTCTGGGCATACACACTGAGGAAACCAGATCTGAAAGAGACACATGCACCCCAATGTTCATCGCAGCACTGTTTATAATAGCCAGGACATGGAAGCAACCTAGATGCCCATCAGCAGATGAATGGATAAGGAAGCTGTGGTACATATACACCATGGAATATTACTCAGCCGTTAAAAAGAATTCATTTGAACCAGTCCTAATGAGATGGATGAAACTGGAGCCCCTTATACAGAGTGAAGTAAGCCAGAAAGATAAAGAACATTACAGCATACTAACGCATATATATGGAATTTAGAAAGATGGTAACGATAACCCTATATGCAAAACAGAAAAAGAGACACAGAAATACAGAACAGACTATTGAACTATGTGGGAGAATGTGAGGGTGGGATATTTCAAAAGAACAGCATGTATACTATCTATGGTGAAACCGATCCCCAGCCCAGGTGGGATGCATGAGACAAGTGCTCCGGCCTGGTGCACTGGGAAGACCCAGAGGAATCGGGTGGAGAGGGAGGTGGGAGGGGGCATCGGGATGGGGAATACGTGTAAATCTATGGCTGATTCATATCAATGTATGACAAAACCCACTGAAATGTTGTGAAGTAATTAGCCTCCAACTAATAAAAAATTTAAAAAACAAAACAAAACAAAAAAAACATGCTGTCTTGGAGCTTTAACATGTAGGTGATACTCAGGGAATCAAGAATTAATTGTTTCTTTTAATATTAAGAATACTGCTTCTACTGCCGCATCTTGTCAGTCTTGATCCATGCAGTTCAGAATACCTAACAATAGGGTTGACAAAAGTAGACATTGCATTCTTTGTCCCCTGTTTTTCTAGATTATATTCAGTGCCAACCGTGGAGACACCCAAATTGAGCGACTAACACACACATTGAGATGTTAGAATATATAGAGCAGTCCATATGCAGCATCCTTTGGAAATGTCTAGCCAGTAGTACCTGGATTGACTCTAGAAGGTCAGATAGTCTTTTAAGAATATGATATCTGCGTTTTAAAGGGATGTGGTAGATCTGTTTCAGAGGAAAGATTGTTATCTCATGCTTGTCATGAATGACCATTTTAGAAGCACTCATTTGTATTAAATATATGTTAATAAGTGGACATTTAGTTCATTCACCTACTGTGTCTCTTGTACCTTTGTATCATGCTTCCCACACTGATGGACGTTTAAATTATTCACGTTTTTGCCATTATAAACAGATATTTCTTTGAATACCTTTGTGTATGTCTCTTTGTTCATATGTGTTAGTTTCTCTAGGGCAGTGCTTTTCAAACTTTTCCACATCATACTGTATGTAGAAGATTTTTTTCCTGCCCGTATTATCACCTGGGAGATGATACGGCAAAGCCACAGAGTTCTCTACGGCAAAGTGTTACAAATAAAATCTTATACTCTAAAAATGAGGCTAGGAAGCAGTCGTCTTCAGCCAAACTCAGCCCTCCACCTGTTCTGCAAATGAAGTTTCACTAGAACACAGCCACATCCATTTGTTAATATATTGTATATGACAGCCTTCATACTACAGTGGCAGAGTTGAATAGTTGCAGTAGAGACCACCTGGCTGCAAAGCCTAAGTGTTTACTCTGTAGCTTTTTACAAAAAAAGTTTGCTGACTCCTACTTTAAGATAAAAATTACCAAATATATAGTTTCAACCATTGTAAATGTATGAATAGATTTTCTTTGTTTGGTGTTTTTCGTGTACTTATTAATTTGAGATGAAATCAATTTATAGCAAACAGATCTTAAATGTATAATTCAATGAGTTTTGATAATGTAACCAACACCTCAGTCTGTTCAAGTCTTTTCTAATTCTTAAAATTGGATTATTTTTGCTTTTTATTTTTAATTTATAGGAGGGGGCGTGTGTACTCTAGATACAGATTATTTATCAGAAACACAATTTACAAATATTTTCTCTCAGTGTTTATTTTCTTAATAGTATCTTTAGAAGATCAAAATTTTTAACTTTACTAAACTCCAGTTAATTGATTTTTTTTCTGTGACTATATAAATTAGTGCTTTTTGTGTCCTAAGAAATCTTTGCCTGTCTTAAGGTTGCAAAGATATTGCTTTATGTTTTCTTCCAGAAGCCTTATGCTTTTAGCTTTTATGTTTATGTCTGTGATCCCTTTCATATTAATTTTTGTGTGAAGTGTGAGGTAAGGGTTGAGGTTTTTTGTTTTCTATATGTTTATCCGGTTGTTCCAGACTTACATGTTGAAAAACTGACTTTTTAGTATCAAATCATCTTGGTGCCTTTGTCAAAAATCTATTGACAATGTATAGATCTATTTCTGCGCTCTCTCTCTTCTGTTCTTTTTGTCTGTCTTTACTCCTTGAGTTTTTATCTTCCATCAAATATTTTGCAACATATTGATTGGAAAACTGTACATGTGCCTAGAAGTGTGTTGCTAGGTCATAGTGAAGTATATTTATCTTTAAGTTATCTTCATATCCCTAATCTCTCTCTGTCTCCTAACTGTCCCCTTTGCTTTCAGAAGCTATCCCCTTTTAATCCATTCTCCACCCTGCCAGCAGAGTGATAGTTCCAAAATTAAACATGACTTTGTTTCTTAAAAACTTCCATGGCTGTGCAGTTTCTAGAGAGATGCATATTAACTCCTTACTTAGAAAACATAAAATTAAGCTCTTTCTTCTGTACTGCCCACTTCTCAGAATTTGCCCTGGATTCCTGGTCTCACCAGCTCAACTACAAATTTATTCCTTCAAAGTTCTGTGCACTTTTATGCTGGGAACGTGCTTATTCTTTCTAGAAACTCTTTCCTCCCATGAAATCCTATTTATCTTGTAGTATCACTTCTTTTGTGATCTTTCTCTCCAATTGACCTCATGTTCTCACTTAAGAATATAGTCTTTAAATAGCTGTTTACTTGTCTATTTAAGTATAGTGTGACTTTTTTGAGATTCTTGTCTGATTTATTCTGTCCCCCTTTTCCCTAATAATGCCTAGCCAATAATTGTTACTCAGTTGTTGTGGAGCCTTTTTTTTTTCTTTAATTAAATCACCTGTAAGCAAAATGAGGTCGCTTCCCTCATAGCTCAGTTGGTAAAGAATATGCCTGTAATGCAGGAGACCTGGGTTTGATTCCTGGGTCAGGAAGATCCCCTGGAGAAGGAAATGGCAACCGACTCCAGTATTCTTGCCTGGAGAATTACATGGACAAAGGAGCCTGGCAGGCTCAGTCTCTAGGGTTGAAAGAGTTGGACATGACTTAGCAACTAAACTATTACTACTAAGCAAAATGATCCTTGAAAAATTTTACTTTCCATTTCCAGTTATATCAACTAAAGGAAATATAGCCTAATCTATATGATTCACGGGCTCTTGATGCAGAGCACATGAGATCATAGGCCTAATTGTTGTTATACTGAAAAAATGCTAATTTAAAAAATAACAAAGTTTAAAAGTACTTTATGGACTAAAGCATTTTCCTATATGAGATCTCAGCTATATGTGTATGTGTCTGTCTCTTTGGATGTCTTTGATTCAGTAAATATTTATGGAATACTTCCTCAGTTCAGGTATTATGAGAGCAATATTACATACAGCAATAGCTAACATTTAGTGAGCCTTACTACGTAACAGTGCTTATGAACTTTGAATCTGTTATTTTGTTTAATATCCACAATAAACCTTTATGATAGGTGCCATCATTATTCACATTTTATATAGATTAATCATTTGCCACAGATAATAAGAAATCCCCAGTCTGACCTCAGAACCTGAAAATTTTACCAATCTCAGTGTAAATAATTAAGACAGAGTCCCTGTTCTCAAGAAGCTTTCAGTCTAGGTAACAGATAAACACAAACATTTGCAAAATTTGTTTCATGAGGCAACATGTGGTTAGTAATTTATAATGATACAAACAAGAAACCAGGATACAAACTTTCCCAAGACTGGGAGGTACAGTCAGTCCAGCCAAAATAATGAAAAAAAAAAAAAAAAGACATTTGAACTGGTCTTGGAAAAGCTGTAAAACAACCAGAAATCTTAGATATAGAATTCTGCACACTTGAAGTGCTTGGAATGATGTGTTTTCTTTTTTCTTTTAATGCTATGTGCCTATTATATCTTACTTATAGCAGTGCCAAAGTATCAGAACTCTTGGGCATCGTATCCCCTTCTGCCCGTGATTTGCTGAGTTATGTGGAAGAGAGCATTAAACCATCTGCTTCTCAGTTTGGTAGAATGTGACTGAAAAATCAGTTGGATAGCTAATTATGTTGTGTTTCTCAAGGGACTCCAAAACAAATTTGATAGAAGATGCTTAGATGCAGGTATTTTTTTCAGCTATAAAGGTATGAAAATGTTTGTGCTTTAGTTAAATAAAATTGTACATTTTACATTCATTCACTACTGTCATTGAATAGGTAAAACTGAAAATCAATGTTTACATTCAGTTCAGAGTAATTGCAATTTTTGTGATAGGTTTTGTATTTATAGGAATTCAACATAATTTTATAACTCATTAGCAATGGTTTGTGGCAAACAATAAATAAATGTAACCATGCTTTTGAAGAATATCAGCAAAAGTAATTAAGTTAATATAGAATTGCTTGTTAGGAAATGTTTTTGATTAAATTGAGGATATGACAAAGGATTGACATTGTTATTATTACTCAACCCTGTGTTATAAATAGTGCCAAGAATATAAACAATGTCACCCTGAAAGATTTGTACTTTTTAAATTAAACACACATTAAAAGTATTAAACTACATCAAGAGGTGCATTTTCTGCTAATGTAAATTTAGAATATGATGTTAAATTATTAATCAAATGGTTGGATATGGGGGAATTTTTTCAAAGAGGAAAAGGATAAATTGCTCCATGTCAGTTGAACAGTATTCCAGACACCAAAAGTAAAGGCAAGGGAGGCATAAAGATTCCCTAATTTTGTAGTATGTGCAGATAGGTATCCATTATATGAATAATAAATGTTATGTCTATATTTGTGACATTTTTAAAATCTGATAATAGCTTTGAGCTCCTTCTTTTTCTGGGTCATTAATGTTAATATGTTAGTATTGAACTAATTAATGTATATATGGACAAATCACTGTTCCCTGGTCTGCTGTGGATAATTTATTTTATTTATTTAGTTTTTTTTGCTGTGGATAATTTAAGTGTTTCTCTTTTGATTAAATGAAATCTGTTCTTTGAACTTTTTTTTTTTTAGCCTGAAAAGAAGCATACGTTAGTGATCAATAGCAATTGTGGGTTCTATGTTCTATGTTGATATGTTTAGAATTGGTTTTATATAAAACTGTATATTCACTGGCATTTTCAGTTGTTTAACAAAAAGACTAATACATGTTTTAATATAACAACTGTAATATGTCCTTAACTATTTAAACATATTTCTCTCTGTTTTAGTAGCAGAATTATCTATGTATTTGAATAAAATCAGGAGTGGCCAAAGATGCATAAGAAAACTCTTACATAAATTGATGCTTTTGCCATACCATTTTTTATAGACTGCCTTGCAGTTCTGTCTCACTGAAATGAATTGCCTGGGTCTTTAGAGTATGCTGAGCAGGTTAAAGGAAAAGGAGGGAAAAGAATCATTTGGGAAAGTTTGAATGAAATCTTTGCATTGTGGCTAAGAAACAGCCTGAACCCTCTATCTTGTTATGTCATTCTTTAAAATAACAGGGAAATAAATGATTCCACGAGCTGTATTTTGAGAAAATTATCTGTTGTCAAGAGCAAACTAACATGTTAAAGTTATTGCTTTTTTAGTATAAAACATAATATGTTGTTATTCAATTCCATGTTTAATTACTTTAATTTGTAACAGAGACCACAGGTAAGAGCTACTTACCAAAAAAGACTTTAATTTGTGGAATTTTTGAAAGGCCATTTCTTGTTCTCCTGTCCTTTCTCTTTTCTGTGGTTTTATTAGTGACTGCCAGAAATAAGGAGAAGGTGAAAAGCTCAGGCTCTTTTTTTTCTCCCTTACTTGTTATTTTATAGTCTCTTTTGTTATTGGAATGAGAGACAACACATATTTTCAATCTCCTAAATTAATTAGAAGAGATATGAATATAGATAATATTAAATGGTAGATATGCAAAAAGTCATCTTTCCTTCACTTTGCATAGTTTTATGCCATGCTATGGTAACCTAACCCCAGGGCACAGAAATGATGGGCAGAGGCCATAGTCCACCAAGTGGATAAGACATACCTCAAGAAATAGAGAGCTTTTGTATTATTGTTGCATGATAGTGAACAGCTGTAATCTCAGTGAGCTTGGCCTTTTTGGCAGCTGGCTTTATTTAGCATTTTAAAAAATTGCACGCTCTTTGCCTCTGGTGCCTGGCATTCTTCAATTAAAATTTTAAATGTATTCTTATCATCCCCTAACACAAAGCCTATTTATGCAGCCCCAACTAGCCTGAGACACCTGTTCTGAGTCCATTTTTTTTTTAAGTTCAATATGAAATAAATCTGTAGCTAAGTCATGTTGGAATTAAAGAAATCATACATTATTTTAATGGAATCTGATCAAGCTACTTAGATGGGCTCAAGTGAATGGCTGAGGTCTATTAATGGGTATGATATTATTACGTGAAAGCCATTTCAATAAAGGATTAGTGTTGTTAATTTTAAGAGTTGTTTTGTTTTATTAACAAGAGTCTGGAGACAATAAATAAAGGGGCTTGATTATCTCTTTGATTTATTTTAAGCCTTAAAATTCTATCTGTTAGCAAAAAGGAACTATTATATGTAAGGGCAAGTTTTTTTGTGTCTGTTTGCCATAGAAGAAAGAGAAAGCTGTTTTTCCACTTATATCAAATTACAGCCTTCATATCAATAATGACCAAAAAATTCTTAAAGTCGTGAACTTGAAAGTATCTACACTGACGTAGAAATTAAATACCTCCTGATAGAACAAGTTTCTCCCCCGTGGAGAGGTTTCAGGTAACCTGTGACTCATACTTTATTGAATTTAAGCTGCTTCTCCACGTAGCCTTCAAGTTCAACTGAAAAAGCCTTTGATTTAATAGAACACTCTCTTTGTGCTTGTAATTTGTGATAAGTTTAGCCTTCATTAGTTAGTTAGAGGTTTCATTGAATCCTTCCCAGGCCTAACTCCCTCTTCATTCAAAGGAAACATCTTATCTTTTCTCACCATTAATAATCTTTAAAAGTTTCTATGATACCTCTTTTTAAAATTTTAACACATTTTCTTCATTTGTTCTCTCTAGAAAACAACACCAAGGGGAAGTAGCATGATTTTTAATTAATATAAAACAACAAAAAAGAAGGATTAGAGATTGTGTTAACTGGATAAAGTACCAGCAATTAGAATTTTCTGGATATAATTTCATATGGATAATATTGTTGTTCTCTTAATGCTAAATTTATTCATTCTACTTGACATAATTATTTTAAAATAATTTTTAAAATATAGTATGTGTATTCTTTTAGTCTGTTTTGAATGCCTGTATTTTTTAATTTATAGACTTCATTTCTTAGAGCAGTTTTAGGTTTATAAAAATATTTATTAGAAAGTACAATGTTTGCCCTTTTTCCTCCTCTTATCTCCCTCCATGGTCCAGTTCCCCTATTATTGACATTTGTTCTGATGCAGTGTGTTCATTACAATTGATGAACCAATGTTGGTACATATTATTAACTACAGTCCATAACTTACACTGGGGTTCAGTCTTCGTGTAGTATATAGTTCTGTGAGTTTTGCTAAATGCGTAATGTGTTGCATCAACCATTACATAATCATACAGAATAGTTTCACTGCCCTAAAAATTCCATGTCCCACCTATTCACTCCTGTCCTTACGTACCATCTCTGCCAACCACTGATTTTTCTGTCTTTATGATTTTGTTTCCTAGAATGCCAAATAGTTGGAATCATATGTTATGAAGTCTTTTCTGATTGCTTTTTAAAAAATAAACAGTTCCTCCGTGTCTTTTTTGTGGCTTGACAGCTCATTTATTTTTCTTGCTGGTAACACTGAATTGTGTGGAAGTACCACAGTTTGCTTATCCATTCACCTATTGAGGGACGTCTTTGCTGCTTTCAGTTTTGGCAGTGAATAAAGCTGGTATAAAACACTCATGTGCAGGTTTTTGGGTTGGTGTAAATTTTTAACTAATTTGGGTAAAGACCTAAGAGAGGGATTGCTGAGTTGTATGGTAAGCCTATGTTTAGCTCTGTAAGGAACTGCCAAATTGTTTTCCAAAGTGGCTGTGTTAGTCTCCTTAGGCTGCGGTCACAAAATACCACAGACTGGGTGGCTTAAACAAAACATTATTTTTTGCAATTCTGGAGGCTGGGAAGTCCAGAATGAAAATGCCAGCAAATTGGGTTCTTCTTAAGGGTCCTCTTCCTGTCCTGTGGGCAGTTGCCTTCTTGCTGTGTCCTTATGTGATAGAGTGAGAAATCTCTGTTGTCTCTTGTTCTTCTTCTTAAGGGCACTAATCCCATCACTGGGGCCCTGAATCATTACCTCATTTAAACATAATTACCTCCCAAAGACCTTACTTCCTAATATCATCACACTGGGAGTTAGAGCTTCAGTGCATCAATTTCAAGGGGACACAGCACTGAGTCCATAACAGTAGCTGTAACCATCTTACATTCCCAGGAACAATGAATGAGAGTTTCCGTTGCTCCACATTGTCCCCAGTATTTGTCACTGTTTTAGATTTTAGCCATTCTAATAGGCATTTAATGGTATCCCGTTTTGATTTGCAATGTCTGATGACCTCTAATGTCGAACATCAGTTCATATGCTAATTCACCATCTATATATCTTCTTTGTTGAGATGTCTGTTCAGTTCTTTATCCATTTTATAATAGGATTGTTTTCTTATTGTCAAATTTTAAGAGCTCTTTTAAATTTTTGGATATAAGTCCTTTATCAGATATTTTCTTCCATTTGTGGGTTTCATTTTCCTTTTTTAACAGTGTCTTTCAAAGAGTAAAAATTTTTTATTTTAATGAAGCCCAGCTTTTCAATTTTTTCTTTTATGGATTGTGCTCTTGGTGTTACATCTGAAAACTCGTTGGCAAACTAGAGACCACTTAGATTTTTTCCCTTGTTTATCTTCTCAAACTGGTTTGCATTTTACATTAGGTCTATGATCTATGTTGAGTTATTTTTTGTGAAAGATACAAGGTCAGTGTCTAGATTTTTTTTTCGTGTGGGTGTGCAGTTGTTCCAGCACCATTTGTTGAAAAGACTCTCCTTTCTCTGTTGGATTACCTCTGCTCTTTGTCAAAGATCAGTTGACTTTATTTGTGTGGGTCTGTTTCTGGGCTCTTTGTTGTGTTCCATGCATCTGTTTGTGTATTCTTTCACTGCTACCACGGTCTTGATTACTGTCACTTTTTAGTGTATCAGTCCTCTTTGTCCTTTTTCTTCAACAGTGACGGCTATTTTGAGTCTTTTGCCTCTCCATATAAACTTTAGTATCGTTTTGTTGCTATTCAGAAAGTAGTATGCTGGGGTTTTTATTGGGATTGTGCTAAATCTACAGATTGAGTTGGAAGAATTGACATCATAACAATATTTCATCTTCCTATCTATGATTTTCATTTATTTACATATTCTTTGGTTCCCTTATTCAGAGTTTTATAGTTTTCTTCCTATGGATCTCATACATATTTTGTTTGACTTAAATTCTTTTCCTTCCTCCCTTCCATCTTCCCTTTCTTCTTCCTCCTCCAACACTCTTTCACTCCCTTCCTCTATCTATTTGTAAATGGTAATATATTTTGAATTCCAAATTCCAGTTGCTTGTTGGTGGTATATAGGAAAGCTATTGACTTTCATACATTAACCTTGCATCCTGCAGCCTTGACTTAATCACTTATTTGGTACAGCTGTTCTTTTGGTGATTCCTTGGAATTTTTTGCATAATGGTCATATGATCTGTGAAAAAAGATCCTTCTGTATCTTCCTTCCCTATCTGTTAATCTTTTATTTCCTTTTCTTGTGTTATTGCATTAGCTAAAACTTGCAGTACAGTGTTGCATAGAAGTGGTGAGAGGGGACATCTTGCCTTGTCCCTCTCTTAAGGAAAAGACATCAAGTTTCTCACCATTATATATGAACATAGCTGTAGGTTGTTTTTAGGTATTCTTTACCAAGTTGAGAAAATTCCCCATACTAAGAGTTTTATCATGAATGGATTTTGGATTTTGTGGAATATTTTTTCTATATCTGTTGATATTATATATGATTTTTATATTTTAATATGTTGATGTGATGGATTACAGCAGTTGATTTTCAAATGTTGAACCAGCCTTGAATAATTGAAGTATATCCCATTAAGTTATGTTGTATAATACTTTTTATATATTGTTAGATTTGATTTGCTAATGTTTTCTTGAGAATTTTGCATCTATGTTAATGAGAAATATTGGTCTCTTTCTTTTTTTATAATGTGTTTGTGCAGTTTTGGTGTTAGTATAATGATGGCCTCATAAAATGAGTTAGGAAATGTTCATTCTGTGTCTGTTTTTTGGAGCAAATTGTAGAGAACTGATATCATTTGTTCCTTAAATATTTAGTATTATTCACCAGTGAAACTATCTGGGTTTGGTGCTTTCTGTCTTGGAAAGTTATCAACTATTTATTCAACTTCTTTGATCAATATAGGCTTAGTCTCCTTATATGAATTTTGGTAAATGTGTCTTTCAAAGAATCACTCCATTTTATCTAAGTTACTAAATTTGTGGATATAGAGTTGTTCATAATATTCCTTTATTATCCTTTGACTGTCCATGGGTTCAGTAGTAAATGGTTCCTCTTTCATTACTGACATTATTTGTGTCTTCTCTTCTTTTTTTTTTACCCTGACTAGAGGTTTATCCATTTCTTTGCCCTTTTCAAAGAATGAGCTTTTAATTTTGTTGATTTTTCTCTATTTTCTCCTGCTTTCAATTTCTTTGATATTTTTTCTTCTTACTTTGGACTTAATTTATCCTTTTTTTTTTCCAGTTTCCTAAGTTGGATGATTGATTTTGGCTCTTCTTTTTTATTTGTAATGCATCTAATGCTATACATTTTTCTCTAAGTACTGTTCTTGCTGCATCCCACAAATTTTGATGCCTTTTTGCATTTAGTTCAAAAAGTTTTTTAATTTCCAGAGATTTCTTCTTTGATTTTTGTATTATTTATGTGTGATGTTTAATCTCCAAATATCTCAGGATTTTCTAGCTATGTTTCTGTTAATGATCTCTCTTCTAATTTCATTGTTGTCTGAGAGCATACTTCCTATAATTTCTATTCTTTTAAATTTGTTAAGGTGTGTTTTATGGCCTAGAGTATGCTCTAACTTGGTGAATCTTCCCTTTGAACTTAAGAAGACCTTGCATTCTACTGTTACTGGATAAAGTATTCCATAAATGTCAGTTAGATCCAGATGATGGATGATACTATCCTGTTCAATCATATCTTTACTGATTTTCTGCCTCCTGGTTCTGTCAGTAAGTGAATGAGTGATGTTGAAGTCTTTAACTATAATAGTGAATTTGTGAGTAATCTTTGAATTAAAATAAATAATGAATTCTTGCAGCTCTAACAGATTTTGCCTCATATAATCTTACACCTGTTTATTAGGCACATATATTTTAAGGATCATAATGTCTTTATAGAGAATGGACCCCTTGTCATTTTAGGTCGTAAAGAGCCAGATACGACTGTGTGCCTAAACAACATTACACAAGACTTCTCTGTCACTTATAATTTTCATTGCTTTGTCTGAAATTCAGAGATACTCCAGCTTTCTTTTGATTAATATTGGCACAGTGTATATTTCTGTATACCTTCACTTTTAATGTTTCTGTGTCTTCATACCTAAAGTAGGTTTCTTGTAGACAGCATGTAGTTGGGCCTTGCTTTTTGACCCACTCTGACAGTTCTTGTCTTTTAATTAGTGTATTTAGGCCGCATACATTTAAAATGATTATTGATAAAGTTGGGTTAATATAAACCATACTTGTGACTTTTCTATTTGTTGACCTTGTTTCTTTACTACTTTCCTCTATTCATCTACCTTCTCTGGTTTTAATTGATTATTATATAATAACCCCGTTTTCTCTCTTATCTTAGCATATAAATTACAACTTCTCTTTTAAGTAGTTACCCTAAAGATTATAACACACATTTATAACTAATACAAGTCTACTTTCTTTTTTTTTTTTTTCATTTATTTTTATTAGTTGGAGGCTAATTACTTTACAATATTGTAGTGGGTTCTGTCATACATTGACATGAATCAGCCACGGATCTACATGTATTCCCCATCCCAATCCCCCCTCCCACCTCTCTCTCCACCCAATCCCTCTGGGTCTTCCCAGTGCACCAGGCCCAAGCACTTGTCTCATGCATCCAACCTGGGCTGGTGATCTGTTTCACCCTAGGACATGAATCAGCCACGAATCTACATGTATTCCCCATCCCAATCCCCCCTCCCACCTCCCTCTCCACCCAATCCCTCTGGGTCTTCCCAGTGCACCAGGCCCAAGCACTTGTCTCATGCATCCAACCTGGGCTGGTGATCTGTTTCACCCTAGATAGTATACATGTTTCAGTGCTGTTCTCTCGAAACATCCCACCCTCACCTTCTCCCACAGAGTCCAAAAGTCTGTTCTGTACATCTGTGTCTCTTTTTCTGGTTTGCATATAGGGTTATCATTACCATCTTTCTAAATTCCATATATATGTGTTAGTATGCTGTAATGTTCTTTATCTTTCTGGCTTACTTCACTCTGTATAATAGGCTCCAGTTTCATCCATCTCATTAGAACTGATTCAAATGAATTCTTTTTAATGGCTGAGTAATATTCCATGGTGTATATGTACCACAGCTTCCTTATCCATTCATCTGCTGATGGGCATCTAGGTTGCTTCCATGTCCTGGCTATTATAAACAGTGCTGCGATGAACATTGGGGTGTACGTGTCTCTTTCAGATCTGGTTTCCTCAGTGTGTATGCTCAGAAGTGGGATTGCTGGACCATATGGCAGTTCTATTTCAGTTTTTTAAGAAATCTCCACACTGTTCTCCATAGCGGCTGTACTAGTTTGCATTCCCACCAACAGTGTAAGAGGGTTCCCTTTTCTCCACACCCTCTCCAGCATTTATTGCTTGTAGACTTTTGGATAGCAGCCATCCTGACTGGCGTGTAATGGTACCTCATTGTGGTTTTGATTTGCATTTCTCTGATGATGAGTGATGTTGAGCATCTTTTCATGTGTTTGTTAGCCATCTGTATGTCTTCTTTGGAGAAATGTCTGTTTAGTTCTTTGGCCCATTTTTTGATTGGGTCATTTATTTTTCTGGAATTGAGCTACTTTCAAGTCTACTTTCTACAAGTCTACTTTCAAATAACAGTATACCACCACTTCATGGGCACTTCAAATACCTTATAAAAGAGTAGTCCCAAATCTTCCCTCCCATTCCTTAAAGCACTGTTATCATTTATTTCACTTATCCACAAGCTTGTTGTTGCGCAGTCACCCAGTCATGTCTGAGTCTTTGCGATCCCATGGATGGCAGCATGCCAGGCTTCCCTGTCCTTCACTATCTCCTGGAGTTTGCTCAAACTCATGTCCATTGAATTGGTGATGCCATCCAACCATCTTATCGTCTGTCGTCCCTTTCTCCTCCAGCCTTCAGTCTTTCCCAGCATCAGGGTCTTTTCCAATGAGTGGGCTCTTCACGTCAGGTGGCCAAAGTAGTGGAGCTTCAGCATTAGTCCCTCCAACGAATATTCAGGGTAGATTTCCTTTAGGATTAACTAGTTTAATCTCCTTGCTGTCTAAGAGACTCTCAAGAGTCTTCTCCAACCTCAGGCTTCAAAAGCATCAGTTCTTTAGCACTTAGCCTTCTTTATGATCCAATTCTCACATCTGTACATGACTACTGGAAAAACCATAACTTTGACTATATGGACCTTTGTCAGCAAAGTGATATCTCTGCTTTTCAGTAGACTTCTAGATTTATCATAGCTTTTCTTCCAAGGAGCAAGCATCTTTTAATTTTCAGTGATTTTGAAGCCCAAGGAAATAAAGTCTGTCAGTGTTTCCATTTTTTCCCCCATCTATATACCATGAAGTGATGGAACTGAATGCCATGATCTTAGTTTTTTGAAGCATAGCTTATCCATAAGTTATGATCATGTAATATTTTGTTGCTGTTATGACTTTAAACAAACTGTTATCTATTAGATTAATAAAGAATAAGAAAAGATTCTATTTTACTTTTCATTTATTCCTTCTTTAACACTCTTTGCTATATATGTATGTATGTATATATGAGTTTTTGAAATATGACATATTTTCTTCTCTCTGAAGCTAGTGACAGTTTCCCTCAATTTTTGTTTGAGAAAGTCTCTTTTTGACTTTTGAAGGCAGTTTTACTGAATACAGAATTCTAAGCAGCTGATTTTTCATTCTTTAAAAGCAAAGTATTTTACTCCAGTCCCTCCTTGCTTGCATGGTTTTTGAAAAGAAGGCCTATGTAATTCTTATCCTTGTTCCTTTATTAATAAGATTTCCCCCTACCTCCTTGACTTCTTTCAAGATTTTTTATTTGATTTTGTATAGTTTGAATATAACATTCATGATACAGATTTTTTATTTATTTATCCTGCTTAGTATGTTCTCTGAACTTTCTAGATCTGTGGATTGTTGTTATCATTAATTTTGGCATTATTACTTCAAATATTTCTTCTCTTTCTTTCTCTCTTTTGTCTGGCATTCCCATTACATGTATGGTCTTCTTTTGTAATTGTCTCAGTTTTTGGATATTCTGTTTCATTCTTTTCATTTTTTTTCTCTTTCCAGTCAATTTTGTAAGTTTATATTGTCATTATCTTCAAGCTCATTGATTCTTTCATTCAGTCATGTCCAGTTTACCGATGGGCCCCTCAAACACATTCATTTCTGTTAGTGTTTTTCATCTCTAGCATTTTCTTTTGGTTCTTTCTTAGAGTCTCCATCTCTTTACTTATGTTACTTATCTCTTCTTGCAAACTGTTCACTTTTTTCATTAGAATTCTTAACACGTGAATCATAGTTATTTAAAATTCCTAGTCTGATGATCTAGAATGTCTGCCGTACACAAACCTGGATCCCATGGCTGCTGTGTTCCTTCAGTCTGATTTTTTTTTTTTTTTTTTGCCCTTTAGCATATCTTACAATTTTGTGTTGAAAACTGAACATAATGAATTATGTAAATGCAGAACTGAAATTGATAGTCCTTTAGTGTGAGGTTTTATGTTAATCTGGCTAGGATTTAGGCTGTGTTTACTCTTAAATTGTGGTAGCTTTGGTATCCAATGTTAAATTTTCCTCTAGTAGCCTTGTTTTTTTGCCTCCCTTGTTTTTAGGTTTTCTTCGACGCTCCTTAAATAGGCAGTTCTTTAAGCTGTTGTTGTTGGTTCAGTTTCTTAAGTTGTGTCCAAGTCCTTGTGACCCCTCTTTGCAGTCCCCATGCTTTGGGCTGCAGCACACCAGGTTTCCCTGCCCTGCACTATCTCCCGGACTTTGTCCAAATTCATGTCCATCGAGTCACTGATGCCATCCAGCTATCTCATCCTCTGTCACCCTGTCTCCTCCTGTAATCTGGGTCTAGTATTCCCATCTCTTTAAGAATTTTTCACAGTTTGTTGTGATCCACACAGTCAAAGGCTTTTGCATAGTCAGTGAAGCAGAAGTAGATTTTTTCTGGATTGTAGAAGTAGATGTTTTCCTCTTTACTGATCTTCGGTTTAGGTTAGGAGAGCAACTTGTGAATAGACATTTATAGTCATATTTTTACTATGATTATGATAAGAAAAACAAATCTACATGAACACTGTTGAGATGATAATGTGATTCATGCCTATAATACATTTTTTCTATGAGAAAAAAATAAATTTTTGAAACAGGAAAAAATAATAAATTCCTAAAAGTCAAAGATTTACTATACATCAGTTATTATTTCCCCACACTTCATCTGAAAACATCTGTTTGGGCAATATAGGCCTTTACTGTCTTACGGATATCATGTAACCAGCCCCCCACCCCCACCCCGCATACACCCCTACACACGCATGCACACAGGTATATTCACAGATGTAGAGGCCAGAATGAATATCTCACTCCGAGAAACTAACCCTTTAGGCTGGGCTGTGCCAACAAGTCACCTGTTGGCAGGTAATCTCATCTTGCACTTGAGCACACCAGCTCTGGAGTCTGATGGGTCTGTCTTCTAACTCCTTCACTGACCATCTGTAAGGGTACTTGCCCTGTAGGGTAATTTTTGTAATTAAGAGAAATAATATTCATAGGCATTTAGCACAGTATTCAGCATATGATCTCAGTAAACGTTAGTATCCTTACAAGAGACTCTGCTTATCTGAGGGTGAGACTGAGTTATAAAATCCTATAGACTCAAGCTGATGGCTACAAGATGGGGCATTGAGCAAGAGAGAGAAGTTGCTTAGCAAAGAGTGTAGCCGACCTGCACAGACCATGGTAAAAAAAAAGTTGCAGGTTTCTCATTTTCTGTAAAACACAGTTGTACTTCTTGGTTTTTGGTTTTTTTTTTTTTGGCAATTCCCTTGTATTCTTTTCACTTGAGCTAGTTTGACCAGGTTTCTAGTCCTGCTACCAGTGACCTCTCAGTGAATCCTTTTTCTGGTTTTTTGATAGTGATGAAAACAAATTATCATGTACAAGTTTTGTCCTACAAAACTTAACTATGAGGTACCAGTGTCAGAATTCCAATATCCTCTATTTTATGAATTTTATAATCTTTTCTAACCAAGTAAGCAGTATCAGCAGGCATAAGTAATATTATATTCCTCCTCCTTTTATCTTCTTCTGTTTCAATGGTTTATCTACACCTTATCTCCAACTGAAAGGAAAAGAAATAACAGTTTGTTAGTATACAAAGAAAAAGCATCCTTTAGAACCAAAATGTAATGTAGTCTTATTATCTTGTATATATTGTTTCCTGTGCACTGAAGCCTAAAAAGGGCATTTGGGGTCATATTATTGATTCATCCAATTCAGAACTCTGATTTAGCAGCAGTTCTCACTGACATTTCATAAGAGATATAGTTGCCATCCATGATATCAAGGTCTGAACATTTATTTTTTTCCCCAAACATACTATTTCTGGCTTTTATCTTCTCTTGGGGTAATGAGTTCTGTAAGAATTTCACCTATTGTGTAAAATTAGACTTTATTTATTCTTGAAGTTATTTTTTCAAGCACCAGTGAAACACTCCTAATTCTAAGATTGGGGAGTACATCTTGAACACATTATGTAAATCTTTCATGATTTTTATAGGCTTTGAACATATCCCCTCTAAGCTCTCATTTTTTCGGGTAGAAGAGAATGATTCTCTTCTCCTCTTGTCATTTGGCAGATCTCTGTTCTCTGAAAAAACATTATTTCTCCTTATTCTTAAGATGGAGTAGTTGAACATCACAGATTTATTCACATAAAAACATAATTGTGATTTCTTCTTTCATGTATGTTCAACCTAGTGAAAATTACTTTGTATCACCTCCAGAAGTTCTTTTTGTGATATTTTTTAATTTTTCAGAAATTCCACTGATATGAATAAAGTTAATTTTTATAATAATCAAGGCTGGAAATGTTTCTGAAAATACAAGTACTTGTATTTATTTTATGATTTATTTTGGATGCCATCAGTTATTATACCATAACTCTTGAATCATATCATCAACAGTAGATACTTCAGTCAGTTATAAGGTTTTCATGAATAAGTTGAAATTTGTTTACTTCTATTTATCCCTAATATACCACTTAAGAAATTAAAAGTAGAAGCTTTTTTAAGGACAGAGGTATCTTAGATTGCAGAATATTTTTTTGTTTTAATGTTTAATTGTTGAAAGTATGTAAATAAATAAGAATGATTTATAAGTTTAATAAATCTTTTATAACAACTTTGCTTCTATATTCTGTTATGAAGTAGGCTATTTCTTCTTCATGGAAAGCTTATTTTATCATTATTAGGAAATAAGACTGTCATTGGTTGGCTAATTCATATTTTCTTTTTACATTCAAATTGTGAAGATATTATTAACTCTTAACCATGAGCTTTAAATTTACTAACAAGCACTTTATTTCATATAAATAATTTAAAGTTGAGATCAGCTGTCTTCAGTTACTGTTTGGTTTCGTGGGAGATCCCAAGTGTGAACCCAAAGTGACAGTGAATGATAACGTCTTGTTAAGCCACAGCTCACGTCTTCTGATAGTTTTATGAGTACACATGACCAGTGCTCTATGTCCTTCACTTAACATTAAATTTCTAGATCCAGTGCACGCTGCAGAGATAGATCTAGATCTTAGCCATGGGAGTTGCCTTTCCTCTTCCTTTGTCTTGCTATTTAAACTCACACCTAGAGCCTGGCCCTCTCCCCTCTCTCTCTCTCTCATTCCGTGAGAGCTATTTTGGCCTTCTCTGAAACTTTAAGGGAGTGGAATAGGGATGGAGTAAGACTTTAAACTTAGGAATCAGAATATCTAAGTTCAACTCCTGAGTGCTTGCTAAATGACCTTAAACAGGTTATTTTACTTCATCTATAAAATGGGGATAGGCAAGTACTCACCACATTAGGACTTTGTAGACTAATTAGGATAATGTTATGGAAAATCTTTAGTGTAGAACCTAACAAATGGTTGGTGTTCAGCAAGTGTCACCTCTTGATTCAAGACTCTGATGGAGAGGTCCAATGGGGAGGGGGTGGATGTGAGAGCTATTTTAGAAATGGTTTATGGCAGAGGTCATTGAGAAGGAGCAAAGCATATGGGAAGAACAGACTCTGGACCTTCATCCCTGCCAGAGTCTTTATCAGTTGAAATGAAAATAGGATTATGATAAATAGTGACCTCTGATTTAGAGATCTACCAGATTAAGACTTTGTGGCCTATTGATAGATAACTGTCTACAGGTTGAAAAATATGTTGCATATAATAGGAAACAGTAGGGATCATCTCATTGGAAAAGACCCTGATGCTGAGAAAGATTGAAGGCAGGAGGAGAAGGGGATGACAAAGGAAGAGATGGTTGGACCGCATCACCGACTCAGTGGATGTGAGTTTGAGCAAACTCCAGGTATCCTGCATTGTGGGTGGATTCTTTACCATATGAGCCGCCAGGGAAGCGGGTCACGAAAAGTCCAACACGACTGAGCGACTAAGCACACAGCATATACTGTAAGAAAGGTTTGTTGTTCCTGTTTTAGTAAGCCAAGGTATTTGTCTGTTTTATCAGTAATTTGTAGTACTTTTAACACAGCACCATACTTGATTAAGTTGTCTTCTTTCCTCACATCCTACAAAAGTCTTAACTGTTTTGTTATTATTTTCTTCTTCCAATATGATTGTATTTTCATTTTCTTCTCTCGTAAAATAACCAAAATTTCTTGTTATAATTCTTGCATCTTAGGGTTTTAGGATGGACCGTTACCCTATCACCAGGGAATCTTAATTAGGCCTTTCTGATGTAACATAATTATATGATAACTTAGTGTAAAATTACAAGTAGCTGTAAAGCCAGCATGAAACATCGCATTCCTAACTCTTCAACTCTGACCACAGAGACAGCTATAAAACTCTCCCACAGCAAAGGGAGCACAGCGTGCCAACTGACGGCTCTATCCTGCAAGATCCTGACAGCACACCTGCTCACCCTGTCACTTCTTCCAGGGATTCTCAAGGAATGAAAGGCTATTATTACCTTGAAGTCCTTCCTTCTGGCTCTTTCTTTCAAGGAGACATGACATGTGATGAAAGAATAAGAGGAATATGAGAGTGGAATCGTGATTTTTTTTTTTTTCAATCATGGGAGAAAGAGAGGTTGGGGTTTGGCTTTTTCCTAAATTTGATGAAATTAAGGTTTGTATTTGTTTCTACTGCTTTTCTCCATTCTCATCTTTCTTACCAATGATAAAAGCTGTTCTAGGATTCTCTGGGATCCTTTAGGTTAGAAGGAGGTTCTAAATTAGAAGAAAGTATTCCTGAAAGACAAAAAACTCCCCCAGACCTCTAGTCATGGAGTTATAGGACCCGTGCAATGTGAATCATCAAAAAAACTGTTGTCAGCATCCCCTTTATGAGCGTACTGTCTGTGGACTGTCTGGAACCTCTTGGCAAAGTAACATATATGTATATAAAAGTTAAATGATTCAATTTGTTTCAGAAGCATAAAGAATGACTTCAGGGATCCTGTTTAGTGCCATGAAGCAAACAAATATCTTTGGTCTTTTTTCTTTTGACACTGTCCTGCCTACCTTATCCTGAACTGCATAATTCACTAAGATATTACATACTTTCCATTAGCTGTTCTTTTAGTCCTCGATCCAGAGTTAAGTCTGTCAGAATATCATTGAGGTCAGTGAACCATGAGCCTGATTGCTTTTGCAAGGCATTTCTGTTGCTAGTAAAAACAGCAAGCACCTCATAAGAATGCTGCATAGTTGTTCACATAGTGATATGCTAATTCTTAAGAATGTTGCTAACACTGCAGTGTGTTTCATATGATTGAATTTGGAACTTTTCACTCAACTGGTTCAAGCATTCAAACTGGCAGTAATAACAGTCTTTTGAGTTGTTGCTTAAATAGAGCAGTGACGGAATTCATATGACAGGTGACAGTTGTTCATTCACGTTCAGGAAGAGATCTCTATCAGCCGCAGTGGTTGAAAAACAAAAGGAAAGGGCCCAGATGTTCACTTTTTAATAGTATATCTTTCCTTCATATTTTAAATGAGAACAGAGCTCATCCATTAAATGAGAATATAAATATTAATGTTGTCATGTTAAAATCCCAAAGAACAGAGCTCGCACATTTATGTGATTTTTTTTTTAAACAGCCACCTATAAATTAAAGAAAATCAAAGAAACCACCCCCATCTCCCCCGTGCCTCTAGAGGTATCAACACAGGTGGTTAACTTTTGGTCTTTTTACTCATGCCTTCTCTAGTCTCAGAGAGTTGAGTAAGAATTTAATCAGTCATATTTGGCCACGCTGTGGCAAAGAAAATGTAAATCCCCAAAGTCCAGATAGTCTTTGTGGATATAATTTAAGCATATAAATTCCTTGCTCTGATGTGAGCAGGAAGTATTACCAGTTTAGACAACTTACTGCTATTCTGAGCTTTCAGTATAGCACAGAATTTTGGTCAAGGTAGTGATGATAGAATATCAGAACTTTCACATAGATCAGAATTGCTGTTCACTCTGTGTTCAATTGTTATTGCCTGTGGTAAACAGTATGAACAAGATTTACTTTGGGTATATATCTTATATGTCCTTATCTGCTGTATTTGGGAGCATATCTTTGGCTCACTGAAATGGGGCACTTTGATATATTTTTCAGAGAATATGATATTTTGGCAAATAATCTCTTCCTGGACCTAGCAATAGCCAGGTTCTTGAGAATTGTTCAGCAGAATTGGTCCCAGGATAAGAGCTAACATTTTTTGAGAATTACTGTGAATCAGGCAATGTATTCAGCTTTCTCCATGCAATATCTCATCCACAGAATAACTTGATGAGTAAGATACTCTGTTTTACATATGAGGAAATTGCTATTATCAATGCCATTTTCTAGATGAAGAAAAAGGGGTGAAGTTAAATATAACCTATCCAAGATCACACAACAGTTAGGTGATAGAGAATTTGAACTCCAATTTTTATGACTCCAGAGCCTATACCCTTAAACACTGTGTACACAGTCATGGTACTATATGAATAAGCATTTGTTTTGCTATATTTTGTTTGATGTTGCTCCCTGCTCTAGCCTCCATTGGAGCCATGAGTCCCAGCAGTTGACACAGTCTTTGGAATGGCTGTTGAATGGGATGGCACCTAGCTGCTAGACCCATTCAAGACCACACTTAGGAGGAGAATTAAAACTTTATTCTACCTCTCTGTACTTATTTGGAGGAAGCCAGAACCTATGTGGGTTTTGAGGGCAATCTCTTTAAGAAGCTTGAGTCCAAAAAGTAGACAGGTTTTCTGGTTCAGAATCACCAAAAAGTTACTAATAACTTTTCTCCCCAAGTGATTTAAGTTCTAGATAGTGATGTCTTTTTGAAGATTTTTCTCAACTGACAACCCTATTCCAGATCTCTTTGCTTTGAAGAGTCTGAGCTCTATGAATTCTGCTTTTAGGACAGTCCCCTTCCTGAGTTCTGCTTCTCTCACAAGACAGTAAATTACAAAAGAAGTCTTATAGACTGGGGCCCAAAATCTTTCCATCCTTGAAACATTTTTCATTACAGCAAAGCCCATTAATTTATCAGTTCAGTTCAGTTCAGTCACTCAGTCGTATCCAACTCTGCGACCCCATGGACTGCAGCACTCCAGGCTTCCCTGTCCATCACCAGCTCCCAGAGCTTACTCAAACTCATGTCCATCTAGTCAGAGATGCCATCCAACCATCTCATCCTCTGTCATCCCCTTCTCCTCTGGCCTTCAATCATTCCCAGCATCAAGGTCTTTTCCAATGAGTCAGTTCTTCGCATCAGGTGGCCAAAGTATTGGAGTTTCAGCTTCAGCATCAGTCCTTCCAATGAATTTTCAGGACTGATTTCCTTTAGGATTGACTGGTTTGATCTCCTTGCAGTACTCTCAAGAGTCTTCTCCAACACCACAGTTCAAAAGCATCAATTCTTCGGTGCTCAGCTTTCTTTATAGTCCAACTCTCACATCCATACATGACTACTGGAAAAACTATAGCTTTGACTAGACAGACCTTTGTTGGCAAAGTAATGTCTCTACTTTTTAATATGCTATCTAGCTACTACTGAAGCGACTTAGCAGCAGCAGCAGCAGCAGCTATGGTGGATATTAAGCTTCTAAAGCCCTTTCTTTTGAAGACTAATAATTCTAATTGACCATCTGCAGGGCTAATGTCTCCGACTTATGTTACATAAAATAGTAGCAGAGTAATGCTTTTAAACGGAGCTGTTATGCATTGACTAGCAGAGTGGAGGGCTCTTCTAGAGGTACATGCTTGTAGCTGTGAAGATCATCCCTTACAAACAGCTACCTATGCTCCTGCCAGAGAACAGGCTTGTTGTATACTAACAAGCTTTTTGAATCTTAATCTGCCCTTGGCAAAGAGAATGACCTGGTAAAATAGGGTTATCAACCAGAGAGGTCATCTGAAATATGAGATAATTAATAATGACCATATCAATTCAGGTCAAACTGGGCAGTAAGTTGTGTAATACCCAGGCTAGTTTGCACTGGTTCTTTACAGATGAATAGTGCTAACTTTTAACATATAATTTGTGTATATAAAATATTCTCTTGCTAGAAGACTGATGCAGCACTTTTTTTTTTTTTTAACCAACGCTGAAGTCTTAATCTGGGCTTCCGTCACGGCTCACTGGTAAAGAATCTGCCTGCAGTGCAGGAGATGAGGCTTCAGTCTCTGGGTCAGGAAGATCCTTTGGAAAGGGAAATGGCAACCCACTCCGGTATTCTTGCCTGGGAAACCCCATGGACAAAGGAGCCTGATGGGCTATAGTCCGTGGGGTCGCAGAGTCAGACACAATTTAGCAGCTAAACAACAGTCTTAATAGAATGGCAGAGCACTCTTCTTTGGTAAACAGGGATGTACTTAAATGCTTTTTTTAAAAAATGCATGTTCCAGAAAGCAGAATGTAGTATAGTAGAGTAAGCACTAGAATCTGATTATTAGCTATATTACCTTTGAGAAATTCTCTTAACCACTCTTAGTCTGTTTCCTCTGGAAAATGAGGGGGTTTAAATAAATGTGTGTTTCCCAAAATTCTGAAACCTACCACAGATTACTAGAGGTGACTTTAGGTGGCATATGAAAGAATGTCAGGCAGTTTTCTGGGGAAAAAAAAAATTAAACCTTGAGTCACATAGCTGAAGTTATTCCTTATTCAGTCTTTTAATAGAATCTGGGGACTTCCCTGGTGATCCAGTGGTTAAGAATCTGCCTTGCAATGCAGAGTTATGCAGGTCGATCCCTGGTCAGGGAACTAGGATCCCTTATGCTGCAGAGTAGCTAACCCCATGCACAACAACTGCTGAGCCCACACCCCAGAGCCTGCGTGCCACAGCAAGAGAGCTCACATGCCGACTACTGAAGCCTGCACCCTCTGGAGCCCACCTGCCACAACTAGAGAGTCCAGGCACTGCAACAAAAGATCTTGCATGATCCAGCAAAGATCCGGTGTGCCGCATGCAGCCAAATAAATTTTAAAAAAAACAGAAATCTGGCTTGAACTTGGAGCCCTTTATAAGCAAGAGAATTTGTATAGAATTTCATAACATAGTTTTGTTTGTAGCAAAGTTATAGTTTCAGTTATCATCTATAAAATAAATCAATTTAAGTTTTAAAAAGTGAATTTTTAAACATTAAATAGTACAGATGGTACATATGGATATGGCAGAAATTATAAAGGTGGTACATAAATGACTAAAGTTGAGAAAACTGTGAATAAGATTATCTCTAGGATCTGTTCCAGGTTTAAATTCTTTTGAATATGTATTCCAGTAGAATAAAAATGTTTTATGGCAAACCAAGTAAAAGAAAAGAACTTCCAACTTAGCATGTACTATGTAATTTTCTTTCATTTTAAAATATGTCATTATTGAGGAGGCTAACATTTTATTCTATGACAGTTTTTTTCATTTATAAATATGAATACCCCTTTCTTAATATTTTACTGGATAGCTGAGTATTGATATGTTTTGGATAGCATGTTTGTTGGTGATGATGGTGTTGTGTTGTTCCTTTGTTTATTTGTTTCACCAAAAGCAGTCTGGTTCTGAGTGAGGTTTTTGAACTGGAAATCTTCAAAGTCAGTAACCATGTCATCACTCTATAGGCTCTACTCTGACTAGTACAGTGTTTGCAATAGTGTAGTATGCAGCAGCAGCAGTATTCAGTAAATATTTGAACAAGTGAATGAATAAATAAGTCAATACAAATAAACTGAGTTCTGTGTCTTGAAGGTACAAGCATAGTTTTCATTTCTGAAATGAAATAGTCAATAGAGCTAGCTATATGGAAATTAAGGCCTTGGGACAATGATTTATAGAAGGTAATACTTTCTCTTGAGTGAAGTTTGGAGCTAGTTACTTGGGAAATTTAGCATAACCTTTTCAGGAAGAAATTACAAAAAGAAAGTAGCTGTACTAATTTTGCTTTTGTTTATGGTCATATAGGAGAAGCTAGGATTTTCCTTTCTTTTTTCTCTTTGTTTATTATATTTCTACCTTACTTTTTTTCTTTCTCATACATATACTACTTATCTCCACATTGGGGAAAGCACCCTAATTTTCCTTGCCTTAGGGAGATATTAGAGCTTAATTTAAAATACAGCTCACTGTTTCCCTAAACACTCTTAAATTACAGTTTCTCATCTGATAAAGGTGCCCAGCTCTTTCTTAACTGGCGTATGAGGTGAACTGCAATACTGGTGGTAAATTTGTTTATTCTAATTTATTCACTCAACATATATTATATGTCAAGGGTCTTGTTCTAAGACTCCTGAAATGAGTTTTACATATCAGTGAGAATATTAACCAGATGCTTCTAATCCTTAGTTTTACAACTGACTTTCTAATAACCATGCAGTTGATTTGAGTGACATACCCAGATCATGTAATTTATTTTAAAACACTTTTTCCATGTATTGAAAAGCAAAATTTAAGGACTGTGTTTCATTTTGGTGAATGTATTTCAAACATATTCTAGGTCTGCTCACTACAAGTACATTCTTTCTTTAATGGCCCAATGATTAACTGTGGTTCTAATTTATTATGCACAATGACAGCATCTTAACTGGAGTTATTTTGTATGTTTAGGTTAATATGTTTTGTTACTGAAAATTTAAGTCAGTATATTTTATATTTGTGAAATCTTTCTGCCTAGTATGTTCGTGTTTTCTAGTTATTATCAATACTATGTGGTCTTTAAAATGTGACATAAACTCTGAGGATACTGGTTATAACATCTTGGTTTGTTCTCAATGCATTATAAAGTTGATAGAACAGCAGTAACATTAATGGTACATAGAAGTTGAATTTCAAAAGTAATCATAATTTACAGCAATTATCTATCTCTTTTCTAACTTGAAATTAAAATTATTCAGGTATACAATCAACACAGATTCTATTACGGTCACCATTGAAAATATAATAGGTAGACTTTTGGCTAGGCAAAAGAAAGATTTTAGAACTATCTTATTTTGTTTCTTTAAGAGATGCTTGTCTTAAAATTGTAATCTTTAGATATCTCTAGAGTCATTGTGCTCTGTCATGAAAGTATGCAAGAGCCATTTGCTATCATGACATGCTGGAAGTTTTGCGAACTCTTTTTCTAATTCAGAACAAACAATTATAGATTCCACATGTCAGCTCTATCATTTGATATTTGTCCTTCTCCATACAGCAGAAAGTAGCACAACATTGTAAGTCAGCTCTACTGCAGTACAAATTTTAAAAAGAAAAACAGTTATAAAAAACAGGACTTTGCCTAGGGGAACATGTCTACTGACAATATGGTTATTCTCTGATTAGATGCTTGGAGTGCTGGAAACCATCTTTATCTGGGTTATGAGGTATTGATATGGTAGCCCATTATGGTAGAAAAGAAAAGGCCACACACTTGAGAGGCAGACCAACCTGAATGTGAAATTCGGCTCTGTCACTTTTACTCTGGTACCTAAGTTACTTAACTTCCTCTATAAAATGAAAATTATAGTACTTTAGAGTTTCTGTGACAATAAAAGCACCCAGAGTGAGTTCTTGTCAAATGGTATTTGTACACGCAATACAATGTGATGATCTGCTTTGATATTCCCTCAGGTGAAGTAAAGGACAAAAATGTACAGGTAGTCGAGCTCCCCATTGTGGACAGTCTTCATCCTCGTCCTCCATATTTACCCCTGGCTGTACCAGAAGACCTTGCAGACCGACTTGTACGAGTCCATGGTGATCCTGCAGTGTGGTGGGTGTCCCAGTTTGTCAAATACTTGATCCGCCCACAGCCTTGGCTAGAAAAGGAAATAGAAGAGGCCACCAAGAAGCTAGGCTTCAAACATCCAGTTATTGGGTAAGAACCTGATTTGTTCCTCCTAAAGTGATATGTAGTAACGGGGGTGCATAACTTTAGAGTACAGTATGAACGTTACAAGGTTTAGTATAATTTTCCTAGCCACACCCCAAAACAGAGGTTCCAGTGTTCACCTTAGGCCACATGGAGATAGATCATTCTTCCTTTGTTAACTTAGAACAGCTGAGTCATCATATTTTAGTCACTTAATAATTTGTTCATTTATTCGTTCAGCAAATATATTAAAACATATTTCTGAAATTAGCTGTCTCTCCTGGGGAAACGAGCAAAATTTTATTTTATTGGGAGTATTTTAGATACTATACATGCTTCCTGTCTTACTCTAACAGGGCCATGAAATGGGGTGCTCACATTTATAGCTTTTCTTTTACACCTTATTCTTAGGTTTCTTTCATTGCCACTGGTGATTATTTTGCATTTTTGATGTTCTGTTTTCTTTTTGTTTTGGAAGCCATTTTGAGAATAAAGATTTCATTTGTAATGTAAGATAATGTTAAAATTGTTATTTAAAGTTGTCTCTTAGCCCACTTAGTAATTACCATGTATATATGTATTCAGTCTCATGCTTATGTTAAGGGAAATGTATCGGGAAATCCTGGAAGCAAAAAAAATCCAAAAGAACACCTTTGCTCACAAGTATGTGCTCTTTCCTATACCCATACATAAAAAGTTATGAATAAGGAGTTTTTCTGTGTCCTGATGCCAGATTTCACACCACAGGAAATGTTCTTTGGCTAAAGGAAAGAATATGAGAGTTAAGTGACCTTGGTAATACTCCTGCCTGTTCCCTAATTTTGGGTCAAGTTACTTAAAAATAGTATTATTGAGCTTTGATTTTTTTTCCATTTGTAAAATAGGGAAGGTAACACCTCCCCTAAAAATGATGATGTGATAATATAAGAATGAAAAAGGATTTTGGTTCTGTAGGGAAAAAATACACTGTAAAATGTTATTACCTTTCAGAGAGACTGATGCTTAAGTAATTCCTCAAAATAGATTTGTAGGCTAGACTATGGCATTCTGCAGCTTCTATTGTTTGTAATAATGTCAGCTATTGATTAATATTAATACATGTGTTGATTCATTCACTTATCTGCAGAACATTTATTGAATACCTGCTACTGTGGGGGACCAAGATTAATTTTTTTTAAATGACTCCTTTCAACTCATTACAGTCCATGGGAAAAGAGACTTAACAACTAACATTATACTGGGAGAATGTGATTAATGCCCTGAGGAAAAGCATAAAAGTCTTATGAGAAGTCAGGGAAGGGGAAATGTACTTTCTGGACCAAGAAAGCCTTCAGAACCACAGTGTTAGAACAGAATTTTCAAGGTGGAGAAAGATGCAGGATAGTAGTTACATTACCAAAATAACTTCAACTGCATTATCTCAGTGATCCTGTAACACAGTCCAGTGATGTAGGCAGAGATAACCATTTTACAAGAAATCTCTGTCCAAAGTTCCAGAGTTTATAAAGGCCAAACCAGGACTTAAAGCTTCTTATCTTTGTTTGGATAACCTGTAGTTTTACATAGCAGAAAGCTACCTTTATTAATTTTTCATGGAGCATCCCCCACATTGAGAACTGGCCAAATACAGGAACTTGAAGTTCTGCAGACAACTAAGTTATTTGCACACTGAGGTAGTGTGCTGTCTGAAAGAGGGGTGCACTAGAATTCAAGAATCTAGGCATCCAGACTAGTTTCTACCACTAGCAAGTTATGTGACTTTGGACAACTTACTTGGTCATTCTCGGCCTTTGTTAATTGTCACTCTTTCTTTGTGTATTAAAAAAAAAAAAAAACACTGGGTTAAATAATAGGTTTCTATTAACACAATAATAGACTTTTGTGTGTACACATCATTCATTTATTTGTTGTGTTTGGTGGAATTGGGAATAAATAAAATCAGATTCCTTGCCCTACAGGAGCTGTGATAATGAAAATCAGGCAAGTACAGAAATAACTTTTACTTTACAAGACTGGGCTGAAATGCAAGTGAAAGAAACCAACATTCCTTTTTGCCTTATGTTGTCATTTTGTTCCCTGAAATGTCTTCAGAGGCATCAGTTTCTTTAACTGTTAGATGAAAGAGTTGCATTCTAATATCCTTCACAGATCTAACATTCTTTCATTAAAATCCATTTAAGGTCCTCTCTCAAATTATTGGTCCAGGCCTAGTTTTAGGAATGCTTGAAGAATTGAGAGAATTGCTTAGTAGTACCCTGCTCCTCTTCCTCTGATTGTTCCTTTTTGTTATAGATCTCCTTTGTTTTTGTTTTTAATTTCATATCTCCCATCCTATTTTTCCACTTGTGTCTTCATCTTCATGTGTATATGTTACTGACCCATTCTAAATGGTACTAAAACAAATGCATGGTAAAAATCAGAATTTCAAGTAGTGTTTCTTCTTATGAAACTTCTCATTGAAATTCAGTGGAATTGTTCTTTCTGTCCCATTTCATCTCCGGAGCACAGTGAACAATTCCAAATTTCCTGAGAGAACCAGTGACTAAGAAGATTGTGAAAAGGAAAAGATGTGATACAATAGGTGCTCATATGCTAGTATTCACATCTGGACTATCATCTGAAATGCAAAGGAAAGAATAGCCATGAAGATGACAGAGTAACTCCAATGAAATTGAATCCTCACTCCAGATTCATAATAAATGGCTGGCCCTAGGCTTGACTTACTGTGAAAGTGTTAGTCACTCAGTCATGTCTGATTCTTTGTGACCTCATGGACTACAGCCCGCCAGGCTCCTCTGTCCATGGAATTCTCCAGGCAAGAAAACTGGAGTGGGTTGTCATTCTCTTCTCCAGGGGATCTTCCCGACCCAGGGATTGAACCTGGGTCTCCTGCATTGCAGGCAGATCCTTTACCATCTGAGCCCCCAGGGAAGCCCAGGCTTGACTTAAGACTTGCTCATGTATTATGACCTAAAAGGAAACAAATCTACCTTGTTCTTTTCTTTTTATGAGCAGTGGTTTAGTAACTTGGGAAGAGAGGGGTTATAGAAAGGGCAAAAGTAAAGAGTGTTTTAACTTCTGAAAACCGACTATGATTAGTATTATTCTTATTTTCATTAAAATACTGTTGAAAGTCGAGGCCTTATTCAGTGCAAGACAGTGTAACTCTGTGTCCCCAGTTCTACACTTTCACAGTTTTTGAGCTTTTCTTAAATAGCTGAGATTAAACAGATGAGATTAGTATCTGCTTGTATTTGGCAGAGAAAGGAAATTCATTATACCTACAACAAAAAAAGGTTGGAATGGTTCCATGCACTTAAAGTAGTAAGAACTGTTAAAAGGTTTGCCTTACCTTAATTGTGCTATAGGGACTATCCTTGCAGGTGTGTGTTTTCCTTAGCTTTAAACTCTACAAGCTGGTGTTATAGTGATGATACAGGAAAAAATGAAGAAAAAGAAAACTTGGCATCAAAACTTTACAAATTATATATTTAATGTTCTATAATAATAACTGAATCTTGGCATCCTTTATTGTCAAAAATATTAAAAATTACTTCTAGATTTTTGGTTGGTATTTGCTGCTTTATATACAGTCTAACTCTAGAAACTCCCATTTACTTCTGATTTGCCAATTACTTTCTCTTTAAAGCATTTTTCAAAGACTTATTTTCTAATCCCCCTTGTATTAATATGCAAATATATTTAGAATACATGTGTTTGAATTTTTTAATATTGGTTTTCTTTTTTCTAATGTTGAAAATGAAAGAAAAATTTGTTTAATTGTACATAAATGGGGAAACCAGAATTGAAAAAGACACATGTACCCTTGTTCATTGCAGCACTATTTATAATAGCTAGGACATGGAAGCAACCTAAATGTCCACCCACAGAATAAGAAAGTTGTGGTGCATATACACAGTGAAATATTACTCAGCTATAAAAAGGAACACGTTTGAGTCAGTTCTAATGAGGTGAATGAACCTAGAGCCTACTATACAGAGTGAAATAAGTCAGACAAATGCTGTATATTAACACAAATATATGGAATCTAGAAAGACGGTATTGACGATCCTACATGCAAGGCAGCAAAGGAGACACAGACATAAAGAACAGACTTTTGGACTCAGTGGGAGGAGAGGGTGGGATGATTTGAAAGAATAGCATTGAAACATTTTCATTACCAGGTGTAAAATAGATAACCAGGGCAAGTTTGATGTATGACACAGGGCACCCAAAGCCAGTGCTCTGTGACAACCTGGAGGGATAGGGTGGGAAGGGATGTGAGAGAAGGGCTGATTTATATTGATGTATGGCAAAAACCATCACAATATTGTAAAGCAATTATCTTCCAATTAAAATAAGTAAATGTTTTAAAAAAGAAAAGGAAATGTCCATAATGCCACCATGAATAGAGGTATAAAGCTGAATACCCTAAAAGTCCTCTGTGCATCAGAGCATTTTCAGTAGACTCTTTCTTTCTCTGTCCCTGCAGAGTCCATGTCAGACGCACAGACAAAGTAGGAACTGAAGCAGCCTTCCACCCCATTGAGGAATACATGGTGCACGTTGAAGAACATTTTCAGCTTCTTGCTCGCAGAATGCAAGTGGATAAAAAAAGAGTATATTTGGCCACAGATGACCCTTCTTTATTGAAGGAGGCAAAAACAAAGTAAGTAAGATGAACTAATGATTCTACAGTGGACCATCTCTTTTCAGTCAAAATGAATCCTTAATTCCCATGACTGGTGATTCTTGTTACACTGAATGTTATTACTGATTATTGGGAGTTTTAAATTCAAAACAACTGTGTGCTCGTGCAACTGTTATTATGATCAAAGCATAGTTGTGGTGCCAGCAAGATGTAGACTTCATTCTGAAACCCCTTCTCTTGACTTGTAGGCAGCAGTCATCTCGTAATACACTCACACGACCTTTGTGTGCTTGGAAGACAGAGGGCAAGCTTTCTGGTGTCTCTTGTAAGGATACTCATTCCATCATGAGGGCCTCACACTAAGGCCCCATCTCCAGATATTATCACATTGGGAGTTAGGGCTTACACATGTGAATTCTGAGGGGACACAAACATTCAGTCCATAACACTAACCAATTCACAAGACTGTTAAAAATGAAACACACCGCATACTTGTCCTTTTGCTCTTACAGTCTTCACTAAGAATCGAAGGCAACTGAAACCATGTGTAAGATGCAAGTTTTCACCTTGTAAAAACATCTGGAATTTGGAGATTATATTTTTTTTAAAAGAGAATCAAAAGAGGAGTTTTGTTGGTGAAAGAATCAGGACTGCCAGCTTGTACTGAGCAACACCATCATCACTGAGCCCACCCGCCTGTGTTTCAGGCACTGTGCTAGGTGCTGGGGAGTCCCTGATACGCAAGACACTCTCTGCTCTCAAGGAATTCCTAATCTCGTAGGGGAACGGACAGTACGAGGAGTGCTTTTGTTGTTGTTCAGTCACTGAGTTGTGTCCGACTCTTTGTGACCCTGTGGACTGCAGCACGCCAGGCTTCCCTATCCTTCACTGTCTCCTAGAGTTTGCTCAAACTCATGTCCGTTGAGTTGGTGATGCCATCCAGCTATCTCGTCCTCTGTCATCCCCTTCTCCTCCTACCGTCTATGTTTCCTAGCATGAGGGTCTTTTCCAGTGAGTCGACTCTTTGCATCAGGTGGCCAAAGTATTGGAGCTTCAGCTTCAGCATCAATCCTTCCAATGAATAATCAAGGTTGATTTCCTTTAGAATTGACTGGTTTGGTTTCCTTGCAGTTCAGTAATACCTTCTACTCCAGAAATCATCCCTGAACCCTTGACTAAGTGTTCCTCCCCTAAGTGCATTTATCTTAATATTTAGCACTTGCTTATTTCTGGTTCCCTCACATTATAAGCACTTTGAAACTATACCTGGTTCCAGTAAGTGTTCAGTAAGTACTGAGTTACATTCATTTCAGTCCAGTCAGTTTGAAGACGTTTTATTAGCAGTTAGTCATTTGACCTATTTGACTTTTAATTAATTTGTTTCTCAATCCTTTTTATGTCACAAAGAAAAACAAATGTTGGGAAGAAAAACAAATCTGGAATGAATACTATAATGCAAGTATTTATCCAAATCACTGGATAATCCTTTAAACCCTATTTCTACCTCATAAGAATGCAAATTAACCTGATATAAATTGTTTTTTCTTTAAGGCTCCCTCTATGGATTATACACACAGACACACACTCTCTCTCTCTCACATACACATATACACACATACAAGCCAAAGGGCCAAGAAATTCATCAGCCAAATATAAGCCAAGTTATATATTCTTATATAAGTGTTAGGGATTAAATGAAGACTTGGACACAAAACATAAGAAAAAAATTCCACAGATACTATTCCAGTTTGATATGCAGACCTATTAGAAACAAAGTAGAAATAGTTCATCCTAGTCCTTCATTTTAAAATACCTGACTGAATTTGTAGCTTAGTTGAAAAAATATTAAAATATTACTTTATTTAGTCTTTTACTTGTTATTGAATGCATCGTAAATTTTCCCCTTGATAAACAAAATAGTTCATGCTCATTAGAAAATATGGAGTTGGTGAGTATACAAACAAGGAAAAAATATTACTCATAATCTCATTACTCAGTGGTTAACAACTATTTAAATATCAATGTATTTCCTTCAGATATTTATATAGTTATACATTTTAATAGTTGATCATATTCTATATAATTTGAACTCTTCTTTTTCTTAATACAGCAATAGATCCCTTTTCACAGGTTGCTAAAAAAAAGTCATTGTCAGTCTCTCTCTTTTTTTTTTTAGTGATTAAATATCCAGTGAATGGAAATACCATTGCTTACTTAACCATTTTCCTAATATTTGACAGGTTATTTACAGTGCTGTGAGGTGTGCCTAAAATTATCCATATTATTTCCTTAATCTAGATTTCTGGGCTTGAAAATATTTAGATAAACAAATATGAACATGTTACATCTGTGATCCATAGCACAGCATGATATTCTTACACCAAGCAATCCTTATAGTACAGTTGGCAGTAGATACTTGGATTGTGGGAATAGAAAAACTTGATTTTTTTGGGGGGGGGGGTCAGTAGCTAGTAACTTCTCTCCCCATGGTAGTTCAGGCAGCATTTTCCTCCATATTCCTGTTATAAATGTAGCAATTGCATTTTATGCATATTTGTTCCTCTTTGGAAATCTTTTGGTTTTTTTGAGTCAATTAAAGATTTTCTCAGGAATTTAAATGCTATGTCTCGCCTTCATTATTTTACTTAAATGTTTTTTTCCTCTCTGAATTAACTCTGCTTTTGACCTCTCATGACTGGTTTTGATCCTAAACAAGTCATAAAACCTCTGTTATTGTTTCAGAAGACCAAAAACATGAATTAATTTCTCAACAAGGTATATAGTATCCAAGGTGATTATAAGACTTTTCTGCTTCAGGAGGGTGAAGAGTGATGGAGAGGATGCAAAAGAGTGATGCAAACATAAGTGATGCATAGGATTCATACAGAGAAGAAACCTTTTTACTGAGTAACTTATTCTTTGTAAAAGGGGTCAAGATTAGTTTGTGTCTGTGACTCCAGTAGTTAATGCTTTGTTGCTTAGTATTATACCTCAGGTTTCGCTTTCATTCACGAGATTTTAGCACCAGCATCCCAGTGACCATGACAGCTTTTGCTAACATGGAGATCTCCTCAGGTAATTCAGTATTAGAGTGTTTAAATCTAAAAATCTTTGGCAGTCAAAGAAATAAGAACTATTAAAATTGTCTATCCAATACTGTATTCTGAGATAATGAAGATTGAGGGTAGGAGTGAAACAGGAAACAAAAACAAGCTATTAAAAATCTCTCAGATTAAATATTTACATATTTATTTTGCTCTTTGTGAAAAATGCTGGATGAGCTCTTCCTAAAATTAAGTTTATTTAAATGAATAGAAGCAAGAGAAATCTGTTAAAAAGGTTTTCTAAAGCATTTGGTTGCCATATCAAATGAAGAATCAGCCATTGTGGTAAATGTCTTCACTATTTTATCGAACTACATACAATTTGCTAGACACAGTTACAGGGCATTCAGTTCAGTTCAGTTCAGTCGCTCAGTCGTGTCCGACTGTTTGCACCCCATGGACTGCAGCATGCCAGGCTTGCCTGTCCATCACCAACTCCCAGAGCTTGCTCAAACTCATGTCCATCAAGTCGGTGATGCCATCCAACCATTTCATCCTCTGTTGTCCCCTTCTCCTCCTTCCCAGCATCAAGGTATTTTCCAGTGAGTCAGTTCTTCACATCAGGTGGCCAAAGTATTGGAGTTTCAGCTTCAGCATCAGTCCTTCCAGTGCATATTCAGTACTGATTTCCTTTAGGATGGACTGGTTGGATCTCCTTGCAGTCCAAGGGACTCTCAAGAGTCTTCTCCAACACCACGGTTCAAAAGGATCAGTTCTTTGGCGCTCAGCTTTCTTTATAGTCCAACTCTCACATCTGTATATGACCACTGGAACAACCATAGCTTTGACTAGACAGGCCTTTGTCAGCAAAGTAATGTCTATGCTTTTTAATATGCTGTCTAAGTTGGTCATAGCTTTTCTTCCAAGGAGTAAGCGTCTTTTAATTTCATGGCTGCAGTCACCATCTGCAGTGATTTCAGAGTCCAAGAAAATAAAATCTGTCACTGTTTCCATTGTTTCCCCACCTGTTTTCCATGAAGTGATGGGACTGATGCCATGATCTTCGTTTTTCTGAATGTTGAGTTTTAAGCCAGCTTTTTCACTCTCCTCTTTCACTTGTATCAAGAGGCTCTTTAGTTCCTCTTCACTTTCTGCCATAAGGGTGGTGTCATCTGCATATCTGAGGTTATTGATATTTTTCCCGGAAATCTTGATTCCACTTTGCACCTTCATCCAGCCTGCTATTTCTCACATTAGAAATACAAAGAAACCAAAAATAATATGTGGCTCCTCCTCTCAATGAGTATCTCTCTAACTGATGGGCAGTATACATGTAACCATTAATCACAGTGTCATCATATATCAGTACTTGTCCTGAAGGAGTTGTATGCTAGGTAGTGAAGTCAAGAGGGGTCTTTCCCTCAATCTGAAGAAAGACTTCACAAAAGAAAATTTGATACTATTTTTAATTTCAAGTTAGTTCTTTGTGGGTGATATAAAAAATAAATTTTTACAACATGGAAGAAAAAAAGATACTTTTTAAAATCATTGCCAGCCTCTGCAATCTCACACTGGAAGACCTCTTCTGCTGTGTACTTGTGAGCATAAGACAAGAAAGAAGTATATGTCTGTGGAGTTTTCCATGCTCATTGTTGGAAGTACAGAATCTCCTTCCTTCATTACTTGCATTGTTTCTGTTTTTTTCAACACTCAGTATCCTTCATCAGGCTCTTTTTCATGTAGAGATAAGGCCTGAGGAACTTAGGTGCTCTTTTGGTTTGGTGCTAGAAAGAGGCCTTTAAGTTCGGAAGGGCATAATGTTAGTCTCACTTCTCAGAAAAAGGATCACTCTGTTCCACTGAGTACCTATACCATGCTGACAGAGTTAGTCTTTACTCTAGGCTACAATCTGTACTGGTGTGTTTTAACAATTTCCCTCCTCCTTCACCCTCCAGTCTTTTCATATTTATTTGTTTCTGCTTTAGCCCCATGCCTGGATATGTGCATCATCACAGGAATCACATTAAAAGTCTCTTTGGTTGTTTTCTTTATAGAACAAATGTGACATTTCCTTCATCTCCCTGATTCAGAGCTGGGAGGGCAAAATGTCAAAAATAATGAGGCCAAATGGATCTGATCACTGAATACCAGTCTGAAACAGTGCTCAGAGACTTTTTCTTCACAGTCATCATTAGAGGCAGTCAGAGAAAACTCCTTGGAGGCTGTGGAATGAAGAGAAATCTGAAGCAGCTGTTAGGGAATTAGGAAAACGTCCCAGTCGTGGGTAGCACTCACTTGTTCATGTGTTTATCCACGTGACTTTATGTGGAGTTCTAGATGCTGTGATGCAAAGGAAAATAAGGCATAGCTAAGCTTTGGGAAATACTGTGTGGAAAAAGCCACGTAAACTGACTCTTGCTGTCTCAGGGCTTATGAATAGGAACTGTTTTTCACTCAACAAGTATTTATTGATATTCTGTTACATTCTAGATTCTCTTTTAGGTGCTGAGAATAACAGAGTAAACAGAGCAGAAGAAATATCTCTCTCTTTATAGAGTTTACATTCTAATTAGGGATGATGGAGGTGGAAATGAATACAGACAGTAAACAGTTTTTATTTAGTTGCTAAGTCATGTCTGACTCTTCTGTGACCCCATGGACTGTAGCCTGCCAGCCTCCCCTGTCCGTGGGATTCTCCAGGCAAAAATACTGGAGTGGGTTGCCATTTCCTTCTCCAAGGGATCTTCCCGACCCAGGGATTAAACCCAGATCTCCTGCTTAGCAGGCAGGTTCTTTACCACTGAGCCACCAGGGAAGCCTAAAATAAACAGTAAATATATATTTACTACAAGACCTACAAGACCTTTTAGAACTAACACCCCAAAAAGATGTCCTTTTCATTATAGGGGACTGGAATGCAAAAGTAAGAAGTCAAGAAACACCTGAAGTAACAGGCAAATTTGGCCTTGGAGTACAGAATGAAGCAGGGCAAAGGCTAATAGAGTTTTGCCAAGAGAACACACTGGTCATAACAAACACCCTCTTCCAACAACACAAGAGAAGACTCTACACATGGACATCACCAGATGGTCAATACTGAAATCAGATTAATTATATTCTTTGCAGCCAAAGATGGAGAAGCTCTATACAGTCAGCAAAATCAAGACTGGGAGCTGACTGTGGCTCAGATCATGAACTCCTTATTGCCAAATTCAGACATAAATTGAAGAAAGTAGGGAAAACCAGTAGACTTTTCAGATATGACCTAAATCAAATTCCTTATGACTATACAGTGGAAGTGAGAAATAGATTCAAGGGATTAGCTCTGATAGACAGAGTGCCTGATGAACTATGGACGGAGGTTTGTGACACTGTACAGGAGACAGGAATCAAGATGGTCCCCAAGAAAAAGAAATGCAAAAAAGCAAAATGGCTGTCTGAGGAGGTCTTACAAATAGCTGTGAAAAGAAGAGAAGGGAAGAGCAAAGGAGAAAAGGAAAGATATTCCCATTTGAATGCAGAATTCCAAAGAACAGCCAGGAGAAATAAGAAAGCCTTCCTCAGCGATCAATGCAAAGAAATAGAGGAAAACAACAGAATGGGAAAGACTAGAGATCTCTTCAAGAAAATTAAAGATATGAAGGGAACATTTCATGCAAAGATGGACTCGATAAAGGACAGAAATGGTATGAACCTAACAGAAGCAGAAGATATTAAGAAGAGGTGGCAAGAATACACAGAAGAACTGTACAAAAACGATATTCACAGCCCAGATAATCACGATGGTATGACCACTCACCTAGAGCCAGACATCCTGGAATGTGAAGTCAAGTGGGCCTTAGAAAGCATCACTATGAACAAAGCTAGTGGAGGTGATGGAATTCCAGCTGAGCTGTTTCAAATCCTGAAACTTGATGCTGTGAAAGTGCTGCACTCAATATGCCAGCAAATTTGGAAAACTCAGCAGTGGCCACAGGACTGGAAAAGGTCAGTTTTCATTCCAATCCCCAAGAAAAGCAATGCCAAAAAATGCTCAAACTACCTCACAATTGCACTCATCTCACATGTTAGTAAAGTAATGCTCAAAATTCTCCAAGCCAGACTTCAGCAATACGTGAACAGTGAACTTCCAGATTTTCAAGCTGGTTTTCGAAAAGGCAGAGGAACCAGAGATCAAATTGCCAACATCCGCTGGATCATCGAAAAAGCAAGAGAGTTCCAGAAAAACATCTGTTTCTGCTTTATTGACTATGCCAAAGCCTTTGTGTGGATCACAATAAACTGTGGAAAATTCTTCAAGAGATGGGAATACCAGACCACCTGACCTGCCTCTTGAGAAACCTATATGCAGGTCAGGAAGCAACAGTTAGAACTGGATGGAACAACAGACTGGTTCCAAATAGGAAAAGGAGTATGTCAAGGCTGTATATTGTCACCCTGCTTCTTTAACTTATATGCAGAGTACATCATGAGAAACGCTGGGCTGGAAGAAGCACAAGCTGGAATCAAGATTGCCGGGAAAATATCAATAGCCTCAGATATGATGACACCACCCTTATGGCAGAGAGTGAAGAGGAACGAAAAAGCCACTTGATGAAAGTGAAGGAGGAGAGTGAAAGAGTTGACTTAAAGCTCAACATTCAGAAAACTAAGACCATGGCATCTGGTCCCATCACCTCATGGGAAATAGATGGGGAAACAGTGGAAACAGTGTCAGACTTTATTTTTTGGTGCTCCAAAATCACTGCAGATGGTGATTGCAGCCATGAAATTAAAAGACGCTTACTCCTTGGAAGGAAAGTTATGATGAACCTAGATAGCATATTAAAATGTAGAGACATAACTTTGTCATCAAAGGTCCATCTAGTCAAGGCTATGGTTTTTCCAGTGGTCATGTGTGGATGTGAGAGTTGGACTGTGAAGAAGGCTGAGCACCGAAGAACTGATGCTTTTGAACTGTGGTGTTGGAGAAGACTCTTGAGAGTCCCTTGGACTGCAAGGAGATCCAACTAGTCCATCCTAAGGGAGATCAGTCCTGGGTGTTCATTGGAAGGACTGATGCTGAAGCTGAAACTCCAATACTTTGGCCACCTCATACGAAGAGTTGACTCATTGGAAAAGACCCTGATGCTGGGAGAGATTGGGGGCAGGAGGAGAAGGGGATGACAGAGGATGAAATGGCTGGATGGCATCACCGACTCGATGCACATGAGTTTGAGTAAACTCCGGGAGTTGGTGATGGACAGGGAGGCCTGACGTGCTGTAATTCATGAGTCGCAAAGAGTCAGACAAGACTGAGCTACTGAACTGAACTGTACTGAAATATATATTATGTCCAGTGATAAAAAGAGCCATGGAGAAAAATAAAGCAAGTAGAAAGGTTAAGGTTTGCCAAACTCCTCACTAACAAGTCAGCATTAGAGCAGAGATACAAGGAAGAAGTAAGAGATAAAACCAAGTGGATGTCTGGGGAAAGAATGTTTGACAGTCACAGCTAGTTGATTAGCTAAATTTATTGAGCATTTCCTGTATACCAGATACTCCTCTAAGCTGTTTACAGTGCTTAATTTAATTATTAAAAAATTATATAAAATAGGTACAATGATTATCCCTTTTGCATGTAACTTCCCAAAGTTTACAACTTAACTGTGATCTATCACATGTACTGAGAAAATTTATTCACTCTCTATTAAAATATAATTAAACCTCTGATTCAGAGTAGAATCATTTGAATATATGGTAGACTTTTTAAACACATTCAATATTTTTAACACATATCCTCTCAGGAGTACCACAATATTAGTTGTTGGACATCTACAGGGAGTTTACTTACATAAATTTATTAGAATGGTTTCTTTATCACCATTATTTGTTAAGATGGTGCTTATGGGGATTAGGGCTTCACCAGTGGCTCAGCGGTGAAGAATCCACCTGCAATGCAGGAGACGTGGAATTGATCCCTGGGTTGGGAAGACTCCTTGGAGGAGGAAATGGCTACCTACTCCAGTATTTTTGGCTGGGAAATCCATGAACAGAGGAGCCTGGCGGACTGCAGTCCCTGGGGTTGCTAAGAGTCGGATACGACTGAAGAGACAGCATGCATGCGTGCCAGACCTGCATATGGAGGTTAAAGGAGACAAGTCTGAAGTATCACAAATTCTAAACTAAAAGGTTAAATGAGATTTAATCATGGTATTTATATTCTAAAGGAAAAACTCAATGACCAAATTTGAAAGCAGGTTGGAGCCTCCTGGAGAGGCAGAAGGCAACTGGGACTCCCCCTGAGGTTACAGGCACTGGCCACAGGCAGTGGGGAGCTCATTCTGCCTCACAGCCCCTGGTGCTGGCAAGCTCCATTTTCGAGTCTTCCTTCTAGGCTATTAGCACTGGGGGCTTATGTGCCCGCTAATTGATTGCCTCCAGTACTGGGATCCCCAGGCCCCACAGCCAGCTGTGCTGGGACCTAGCACTGCCCACCATCAAGACCAGACCAACCTTAGGACCTGCAGACCTGCAGTCAGGAGACCAGAACCCAGCCCAATCCACCAGTGGGCTGGCACCAGCCTTAAGATTCCCCAGACCATGTAGCCAGCTGTGTCAGGACCCAGACCCACCCACCAGTCGTTAGCAGCCCCCACGTAAGGCAGGACATGGCAGCCAACTGAGTTGAGAGCCAACCCTGCCTACCAGCCTGCCCACAGTAGCTGGCCCCACCACCACAGAAGTGCCCTCTCAGCCCACCTACAACCTCTGCTGACCAGAGGGGAGTATGTAGCTAGACCCCACAGGACATCTCCTACATAAGCTCACTTCTCCAAGAACAGAAAACATAACTGGCCTGCCTAATAATATATAAAAATAAACACAGAGAATTAAGCAAAAATAAGGTGACAAATAATGTGTTTCAAACAAAAGAACAAACCCCAAAAGTACTAAGCAAAGCATAGATGAGCAGTCTGTTAACACCAACACCACAGAAATCAAAGGATCAAAGGGATTACTGCAAACAACTATACGTGAATAAATGGACAACCTAGAAGAAATGGATAAATTCCTAGAAATTTTCAGTTTCCTAAGACTAAATTAGGAAGAAATAGAAAATATGAACAAATCAATTACCAGTAATGGAACTGAATCAGGATTAATCAAAAAGCTTCCAACAAACAAAAGTCCAGGACCAGATGGCCCCATGGGTGAATTTTATGAAATATTTAAAGAAGAATTAATGCCTGTACTTCCAAAAATTGAAGATGACTTCTGAACTCAATTCTACAAGGCAAAGGTCACCCTGATTAAAAAACCAGACGGAAATGCCACAAAAATCAAAACTTACAGACCAATATCATTGATAGGATACAAAAATCCTTAACAGAATGTTAGCAAGCTGAATCCAACAACACATTAAAAAGATCATACACCATGTTCTTGTGGATGCAAGGATAGTTCAATATTTGCAAATCCATCAGTGCTACACACCACATTAACAAAGGATAAAAATCATATGATCATCTCAATAGATGCAGAAAAAGCATTTGACAAAATTCTACGTTTATTTATAATAAAACTCTGAACTAAGTGGGTGTAGAAGAAACACCTCAACATAACGAAGGCTGTAATATATGACAATCCCACAGCTAGCATAATACTCAGCAGTGAAAAGCTGAAAGTTTTTCTTCTAAGATCAGGAAGAAGACAAAGATGGCCACTCTCACCACTTTTTAGTCAACATAGTGTTGAATATAGCCACAGCAATTGAAATTTAAGACATTATATCCCAAGAGTTTTCATCACAAGGAAGAATTTTTCTTTCCTTTTTAAAAAATGTTGTCTCTTTAGGAGATGAGGGATAGTGACTGAACTCATTGTGGTAACCATTTCGTGATGTGTGTAAGTCGGTTCATTGTCCCTTATATGGTACTGTGTGTCAATTATATATCAGTAAAACTGGAAGAAAAAGACAATATATAAATTACACTTTTAAAAAGATGAAAAAGTGGGAGAGGAATAAGAATAAAAGTGGGAGAGGAATGCATAAAAGGAAAATGTGTTGATGTGAAAAAAAAAAAAATGAAAGCAGGTTGAAAAAGCTCTTCAAGGTCACTTGTTACAAAGAAAGAAATTCCTGTTTTCAATTATTTCTTGAATTGAAAGGGACATTCTGATGCATATGTGTACTTTATAGGACATGCCAATAGCTTCTAACATACAGGACACCCAGAGCGGTTTCTGCCCCATCGGTGGATTCAAAGATGCTTTGTCAGCTACTCTATTGAGTGCCAGTGTTCAAGCTCTCCTTACTGTTGGAAAGAGAGGCACTCCTGTGTAAAGGAGGGCCCCCTCCTGTTGATAGGCTACTACTTCCTGATAGAATTGTGTGATTTCAGTGATTTTGTTTCTTTTTCTAGGTACCCCAATTATGAATTTATTAGTGATAACTCTATCTCTTGGTCAGCTGGACTGCACAATCGATACACAGAAAATTCACTTCGAGGTGTGATCCTGGATATACACTTTCTCTCCCAGGCAGACTTCCTGGTGTGTACTTTTTCATCCCAGGTAAGCATTTTTAAATGGTCAATACTCTGGTTATATTAGGCAAGGAGGTTCTTGGATCTTTTTTAAAAATGTTAGTTATCATGATTCAAGTGCAACATTTTAATATTTAGAAATGGTCTCTTTTGTGAAAAGATAAGAAGATTCCAGAAAGCATAGCTTTTTGATTACATTGAACATTCAGTTGTTTGCAAGCAATTGTTGAATACATCTCTAATGAAGCCAGCTACTGGGGTTGTTGTAAATAAAGTATTTGGCTTATTCACAGCATTTAACAGAAACAGCAAGTAAGTTTACTTAATACTTTCTGATTTTGCATTCAATCAATATGTAACCGGAATCCATCCATTTCTACACGTCAGTGCACTGATACTGAGAGACTTAAATGCTCAGCATTTTGCTTTACTTCATTGCTTTGTAGAAAATAAGAAAGAGGAAATGTAATTCCTTTTACATTTCTACCTAGCAAGAAACAGTACAATATATTTAAGCAGTACCATCTTATAATCATCCTTTGAGTTTAACTGTTACAGAAAAAGTATATGTTATTGGTTTGGTGTATGTGTTTTTATGAGTGTCCAATCAGCCTTATTTGCCCAGTGGAATATCAACATAGGAATATTTGTCATGGATTTTATTCAGCTCTCTTATTTATGTGCATATTGTTGGTTAGTTTATTCAACAAGCTATTAAGTGGTTGTTTGTGCTCAGATCTATGCTGGGGTAGAGGGAATTTCATGGGATTGAAGATACACATCTTAGCCTGGTCCAGAATCTAGTGAGCAAAATATTCACATGAAATAACTAGGGAATAATTACCAAGAAATATAAACCATGTAAGATAAATATATGCCTGAAAGCTTGAAGAAGCAGAGAAAAGAAAACGTGAAAAGGAAAGTTACGTCATTTACATGGGAATACACTGCAGAGAGTATAAAGAAAATAGCCAGTTTTATTATGTGACAATGCGCTTTATCACAATGGTGTGGTGATATGATTGTTGGAAAGATACTTACCCCAACAAAGGCTGTATGAGTTCCTTCAGTGTGGAATAAGACTACAACTTAAGACCCGAAGACAGCTACCCAGAACAGGAGTCACAAAGCAGCAGTCCGCATCAGAAGGGAAACACGAAGGCATCCATAGCTGATATTTCTCCCTAAGTGGGGTTAGGATCCTATCATTGAGAAGGTCCTTTTTCTATTCTTATGGGAGGTGGGGCGAGGCATTGTAACTACCTAGTCCCTCTCAACTGCTTTTGATAATCTGGCTATGTGCCTGTGTGATCAACAGGTGCAAATAACACATTTTTGAATGGTGGTCGTTAGAGTGATTGAATCAAGAATGACTTTTCCAGATGCACCACCTCCTCCTTAGGCATAAATTTTAGGCCTAAAGTCTGTTCCTTCAGTCCAGGTTTTCTCAGCCTGGCACCATTGACTTTGGGAGCTGGATAAGTTGTTGTGGGCCATTGTATTGTGCACTGTAGCATGCTTAGCAGCATCCATGGCCAGTAGACCCTCATCTCAAGTTGTAACAGTCAACGTTTCCAGACCGTTGCCAAATGTCCCAGGTGGGAGAAATGGGAGGGCAAAATCATCCTTGTGAGAACCGCTGCTCTAATTATAAAGCTCTAAAATTAAATAAAGGGCTTTCCAGGTGGCTCAGTGGTAAAAGAATGCAGGAGATGCCAGTTCAATGCCTGGATTGGAAAGATCCCCCTGAAGGAGGAAATGGCAACCTACTCCAGTATTTTTGCCTAGATAAACCCATGGACAGAGGAGCTTATCTTTGTCTACATAATCCCATGGGGTTGCAAAGAGTCAAACACAACTGAGTGACTGAACGCATGCACACACACTGGAAATTAAATAAAGCATGTCTAAACATTGGCAAACCTTACATGTAGGTAGACGGTGAGACTTACAAGTGCTCTGTGTTTTGCTTCCTTTCTTCCAACTCTCCTTAATTAGGCTGTTAGGGCTCATTCTGGAAAGAAAAATCTTCTTTTTTTTAATTCTTTTTTAGTGATGTGCTATAGAATTTTTGGTCCTTATAGCCTCATAACTCTTTTGACCCAAAAGTCAGGAGCTCTGTCACTTCATGATAATGGAAACCTGTCCAGATTTGAAAAGCATATTGTTCATACTTCTTTGTTCTATTTTATGTGTAATATAGTGTGTTCTTCAGACCTCAGATCCAGAAAGACAGTTTATATGAAGAAAGAGTGCTGAGAGGTCTGATTGTGTCTGAAGGAATAAGATTCGTGATTACATATTATATTGTTTGTTAGAATCTTGGCAAGTCAAAGTTCATCCAAAAGAACTCTCCTCATTTGAACCAATATTTCATGTCCCAAAATAGATTTAAATATCTCAGACATTTTATGTTAGGGTTGAGAATAAAAGTTTAATAGTAAAAATACCTTATATTTATATAATGAGTAGCAGTTTGCTAAATGTGATCACCTCCTTTCTTGATGACTAATGGCTCTAGTGTTTGATATTGTGGAATAATTCCACACTTGGTGATAAATCTTTGAGCTTACTTGCACTTAAGTATTTTTTGAAAATATTTTTAGTATAAAGGCATTTGATAAAGTTTAATATTTTTATAGTGTGAGTACAGTTGGTTGCTGGCTCATAGAGATTTCCTTGCCATAAATCAAAATTGGGATTTTTTTTAGAAAAATGCCCCCAAAATGTCTCAACAACAGCAGCAGTGGAGTTTGAGAAGAACTCACTGATGGCGTAAGTGTCAAACCTTTAACTTCCCAAGGCAGGGAACAAGAATGAGGCATTGTAGGTTCTGGGGTCACACTACCTGGGTGTTAAATACAACTTTGACCACTTAGTGACTGTGGCATTTGAACAAATTGCTTAGACTATCACTGACTTTTTTTTTTCCCTTCCTGTAATAATAGTAATAATAATACCTACTGCATAAAGTTTTTGTGAGGATTAAAGAGTTGTTATAGGTGAAAAGCACTGAGAATAGTACTGAGCGATATGTTAAATGCAATGTTACCTGCTATTATTTATATAGGAATAGGTATAGGACTATTTTTGCCTGTTAGACTCTACAGTATTTATTTGAGCAGCTCTTTTTCACATGGCCCCATTCCAGACTATATGTTCTCACATTTTAGAAGGAACATGAAACATGCTATTCAAGGACACCATTACCTCTACTTACGGTCACAGGTGATGTGTAGGGTCCACCTAGTCATTGTGTGCACTGATACATGTAACAGTTCTTCATAAAGAAGAACAAACAGTAACATTCAGCATATTAATTTCTATGCCAAGGCACCATCTTAATTTTATTTAGCTTATTGAAGGACAGTATCACCATGTAATGAATTTTAAAAAACAAAAACTCTTCATTCCCAAAGGGTGAGTGATAAGTAACAGTATTTGCTGTTGCAAATGTAGGTGAATTTGTGTATAGTTTTAACTTTAGGGAAATTAATCTGCAGGCTTTCTTATATATGCCACAGGCGTGCTAGAAAGTGGGAAGGGGGACAAGAAAATAAAGCAATGAGAACCAAATCTCAGCACAGAATAAAATATGGACAACCAACTTTCAAATTTTCCTTGATGATAATCTCATTTCAAGAGATGGTGAGAAGGAATAAAGTTTAGACTCTTCTTCATAATGCTTTGGCAATTCTACAGTTTCAGTCATGTAAACTTTCTGTCTCCTGTATGCTACTACCCTTTGAGAGCATTTATGCTATATAACAAGTGAGAGTTTATCTGTTGACGGTGTGCTATTGTAGAAAATCCTGGAAGAATAAAAAGCATTGTTGGAAGGAAATTGCAAGGCCTGGTTGATATTTGAGAAACTACAGGCAGAAATGTCATGACTCCTTAATCAGGATTCTTTATAAAGTTTTGGATCCATTCTTCTCAGCCTGAGGGCTTCTAAACATCCTTGGTTTTATATCCACAAATAAGGTTTGGGAATTCTTTCTCCTTAAGTGAAAAGTTTTTAAAAGCCAAGAATATGACTCTGCTCTCTAATTTTGTTACTGTTGTTACTCTTAGTTTTCTGAATTCCTTCATCAAAGCTGTTTCTCAAAGCCAGGTTTGTCCTAAAAGCTTCATAAATGGAGGAAAACAAGCTTTAGCATTTAGTCTGAAATGTAGAGGCAGAGAACATCAACTAAGTTTTGAAAGCTATGCAGTGAGTCACATTCCAGACTATTCTTCCAAATACTCTAACCTTGTTCTGTGTTACTGGAAGTTGTATATGCCCTAAGCATCTACTATGTCGCTTATTTTCATATTTAATGAAATCATCTGAAGCAAAGAAATTACATTTGGAGAAATAACAGTAGTTGACAGCTCACTCAGTTGTAGATGGGCAAAATATCAGAAAGGTTTTGTTTTTTTTTAATACTGCCTATCAAGTTTTAGAATCAGGTTTTATCACTTGGAATCTCATTTACAAAAATGGTTGTAGATGACCATTTTAAAGACTATAGGTAATCGACATTTTTTAAGGAGCAGTCAATATTTGTTCAGTAGTTTCTCAGTCATGAAAATCACCATAGGACAAATTTTTTTTTCCCCCTGGGACACTTCCTGTGTGGCACTTAATGAGACATTCTTGTGGCATTTTCTGTTGTTTCATTCCAAATCACACAAAACAAAACTGGCTTCGTCACACTTTGCATCAGATTTTGGAAAGCCCAGAAGGAGAAGCCAGGCACTGATTGATTTTATTTCCAGACAGACAGCTCTGGACACGGATCTCCATGGAGGTGTGGTTACGAAACAGCAGTGGAAACTGTCCTCTCACTGAAGAGCAGAAGAGAGCAGTTTGCAGTAAAAACGCAGATACCCCAGCCTCACACAGAGAGACACGAGCCCACTTCCAGCCTTTCACACTTGGGAGATCTTTCTGGCCCCATCTATTTTGACAGAAAACCTATATCCCATCTGCTCTCAGAAAGCTTTGGAGGTTCACGCAAAGCTCAGCTGGTTGTTAGGGTCAAAATTCAGACTTTCTTTGGACTTTCCTTCCTTTCTAAATTTTTTTTTAATACAATCATATCTGTGTTTTATCCTTTGGCAGGATTTTTGCTCTTACTCATAACTGTGTGCTTAGTAGTATTCTAAAAACAATACAGTGACACGTCAACAGTGAGTGAAATAAAGCATATTACATGTGGCCATCCACTGCTTTGCAAACCATAGAGACTACTCCTCTCAATCATGCTACCTGTCAAGTATCAAAGATGAGTATTGACATCAGCTGGAAGGCGTCATTTACCTGCTATGTGATTTGGATTTGTAAAGCCCAGAGAGGACACCTAGAGTGATTAAATGCAAACATTGACACTATAGTCAGCTTTCTAACTCTTTACAGTAAATTGCCCCTGGTTAACATAGAGAAAAAAATTAATTACTCAGAATGTTATATATGAATCTTAAGGATTAATATCACCAGTGGACTTGCATCTCAGCTGCTGGACTGGTATTATACATGGAGCAGTATTCATTCAGAAGGTACTTATTGAATGGCTACTTTGAGGCAGGGACTATTCTCGGTTCTTATCCTAACACTCTAAGGCAGTTCAGTGTGTGGTTTAGAGACAGAGTCCTAATTACATTTCTGCCATTTCAGTCAGTTCAGTACAGTCACTCAGTCGTGTCCAACTCTTTGCAACCCCATGGACTGCAGCACGCCAGGCTTCCCTGTCCATCACCAACTCCTAGAGCTTACTCAAACTCACGTCCATTGAGTCGGTGATGCCATCCAACCATTTCATTCTCTGTTGTCCCCTTCTCCTCCCACCTTCAATCTTCCCCAGCATCAGGGTCTTTTCCAATGAGTCAGTTCTTCACATCCGGTGGCCAGAGTATTCTGCCATTTACTAACCCCTTTATTCATTTTAATTTTTGAAAATTAATCTTTCTTTGGTATAGTTTCTTCAGCTATAAAATATAAATATAATAGTAACCAACTCATAGGGTTGTTGTGAGGGTTAAATGAGTTGAGAAAAAGTGTGTGTACAAGCCCAGCTATTAGAACAGTGGTCAGTAGGCTCAGCTGCTCTCATTATTGCCATTATTATAAGAAGGAGCCTTTTATTGGCCCACCTCTGTATCTGAAAGCTCTACCATTTGTAATTTCTTTGGCTTAAAAAAGTATGTATGTTATCCATCAGGTTCATACATCAACAAGTATTGATTGTGTTGTTGTTCAGACACTAAGTCAGGACCAGCTCTGCAACTCTGTGGACTGCATTATGCCAGGCTCCTCTGTCCTCCACTATCTCCTGGAGTTTGCTCAGATTCATGTCTATTGAGTTAATGATGGTGTCTGACCATCGCATTCCTCTGCCACCCCTTTCTCCTTTTGCCTTCAATCTTTCCCAGCATCAGGGTCTTTTCCAGTGAGTTGGCTCTCTGCATCAGGTGACCAAAGTATTGGAGTAACTATTGCTACCAAACATAAACTGATCATTAGGAATACCCTCAAAAAAAAGCGCATTCCTAAGGGTGTGGGACTGAAGGCAGTGTTGTTTTTATGAGAATGAGAAGTTAATTAGTGAAAGGAGAAGACACATCAGGGTCCTTTGCCGTGATGGACATTGTGATCATCCCAAGGCAGTACAAGGTCTAGCATCCCTGACTAGGGATAATTGGAAAGGGGGTGGAGGGGCCCTGAAAATACGACTCAGGTTTTCCCAAGGCCTGCCTTGGCCTTACCCTATCTAAAATGTGAGCATGGAGAATAGGATCTGCAAGAAAACATATGCTTAGCAGTTAACAAGTATACACATTCTACCTAGGTTCAAAACCTGAATATGCCGCTTAATAATAGTATAACTCTGGCCATTTTTCTTAACTGATCTTTGACATCCATAAAACAAACATGATAGAATATTATGGGATTCCTGGCAATTAAATTAGACATTAGAAGCAATGTTCGACAGGAAAAACTAAGTAAAACTCAGTAAATATTAACCTCTGTCATTGTTATTGTACTTTGCTATTCTTGGAGCTGCTTTGTTCTAATTATTTATATTCTTTCTTTCCAAAGTCTTCACTTGGTTTTGCATGCCCTGTGTGGACCTTTGACTAAATATGAAGTTCAAGTTCAAAATCCTTTTTAGCCTCATTTTGTTATAGTTTCAGTATTCCACCAGTGATGTCAATCATACTGTGACATTCCCAATATAAAATTAGTTTGTGGACAAAGTAGCAGATTTGAAAGCAAACTTATTCTCTTGGTTCTATGTCTAGTTGAAATCCTAGCACTAGAGTTAGTCCCTATCTGCAAAATTAAAAATACTATCTAAACTTATTTGCAAATTTCATATGGCATTTAAAAAGTGCCCTTCCAGTTCCTGAAATTCAAATTTTTTTAAAGACTTAAGTTGTTGATTAATCTAGTCATATTCCATTTACTCATAACACTTAAGAATTCAGTTTTGATATTGTGAATGCCAAAGTTTTTAAGAACTACTGGGTATCTTAAATTGCTCCACTGAGAAGATTAACAATTATTACTAGCATCATTTTAAATATGTGCAAAAGTATTGATATAGGGACAATAAAACTTCATTAACTGAGATAACTACAACTGGAGATGTAGAAAAATTTGACCTCAGTTGAGTCCTGTGTTCATGGTATATAATGGAAGAATTTTCTAAGCAAAATGATAGTATTCTCTTTTGTTTTCACTTATTCTTAAAAAAGTTTCTGAAGCCCTTTTACTATATAATGAATATATTTGTTAGTTGCTTAAAATGTTATACCTCCGTTAAGATAGTTTACCTTTATTAGCAAGTCTGAAGTTCAAGGAATGAAGCTCAGTCTGTGGAATTTCAGCTGCCATCCAGTGAGAATAGTAGGTGTTCTTTGGACAGAGGAATCTTTTAAGTAGCCTTAAATGCATCAGGTAGATGCACCTTCCCCAAAGGCTAGTTCATCTTGTTTCAGTCTAGGCTGCTGCTGTCTACACATTACACATAAAACTCTTCAGAACAGAAGTGGCAGATATGTTTTAGCTCATTTGGCAATAGTTGATTGTCAGTAATTGCATGAGTTTCTGTTGAGAAGGGTTCTGAGACCAGATCTAAATTAGCAGAAAAGAGTATGTGATTTATTAACACTGAATGAAAGACAGGGAGCAGCAGCATTTGTGTAAAGTATTTATAATCCTGAACCTTAAGTTCACCAAGGGCACAGACTATGTGATTTTTGCCCAGCACTCTGTGGCTCTTAATAAGTGTTTATTCTCAAAATACTTTGCACTATATATACACATACATTTTTTTCTCTGCGAGATCCTAATTGTAATTATCTTTTATGTTTAAAAAAAAGATACAGGCAAAGAAATGAAGAATGACTTTGTACCATCATCTCAGAGCAAATGGACTGAAAACCTGTGGCTCATTCTCTCAGTCCCAGTTCTAGTTTGGTCCTCGTCTCTTGGGCAAGGGCTCTCAGATTGCTACGAAGGCGATCTTACATGTACTAATAAATATTTTTTTCGTGCTTTCCCAAGGTCTGTCGAGTTGCTTATGAGATCATGCAGACACTGCATCCCGATGCCTCTGCAAACTTCCATTCTTTGGATGACATCTACTATTTTGGAGGCCAAAATGCCCACAACCAGATTGCCATTTATCCTCACGAACCTCGAACTGCAGATGAAATCCCCATGGAACCTGGAGATATCATTGGTGTGGCTGGAAATCATTGGGATGGCTATTCTAAAGGTGTCAACAGAAAACTGGGAAGGACGGGCCTGTATCCCTCCTACAAAGTTCGAGAGAAGATAGAAACGGTCAAGTACCCCACATACCCTGAGGCTGAGAAATAAAGCTTAGATGGACCAGAAAGACCACCAAACTCAGTTCAAACCATTTGAGCCAAACAGTAGATGAAGAAGGCCCCAACCTAACAGCCCATGGTTAAAATGAGTCAACATCTTCGGCATCAGGAGCAGCTGGGATCTGACAGATGCTTCATTGGTGGAATTGCTCTTTAACAAGGGCTACAGTGCCCTTAAACCCATGCACAGTCCAATAATGTACTCACGTATAACATGCAAACAGATTGTTTTCTACGTTACCCCTTCTTTCAAGACTATGTCCCCATGAAACAAACACTGCCACATTGTGTAATTTAAGTGACACAGACATTTTGTGTGAGACTTCAAACATGGTGCCTATACCTGAGAGACCTGTGTGACCAAATGAGATGACTTGAATAGTTCCCTCTTGTGGGGAGCTTGATTCTTAGCCAGTGGTGGTATTGTAACCACTGAATTCACTCCAGTCAACAGATTCAGAATGAGAATGGATGTTTTTGTCTGGAATTTTTTTTTTTAAAGTAATTGCACCGGTTCATCCACCTCATCATTAATAAGTGAAGGATACAACAGAAAATAAAATATTCACACTCCATTAGGAACTTTTGTAAAACAATGCCATGAACAGATTCTTTAGTACTCAATGTTTCTGGACATTCTCTTTGATAACAAAAAAATAAATTTTAAAAAGAGGAATTTTGTGGAGTTTCTAGAATTTTATATCAGATGATGATGTAGTCAGCATTATAATGGAAAATGATGATAAAAAGAGGAGTTTTACAGTTTTTCTGCTTAACTTTTTTATTTTTGTGTTTTGGATTGAATGGCTTAGCTCGGAGAGTCATTGGTCCATTTTAACACTGAACACTGAGTTTAGTTGGTGCACGTTGTAGAGTTGCTCAGAACACTCAACTCTTGTGAGTTGAGTCCTGTTATTTCAGCCAAGAAATGATTTTGTGCCCTTTGCTATCATGTCCTGCTTTTGAGAGTACCAGGAATCTGTGGTGTTGGGAAGCTGGCTCTGTTTCTGAAATGCGTGTCCAACAGTATATAGAGTTTGGTGAACAAAGTAGAGGGGAACCAGTATGAGACTAAAAATGAACTTGGGATTTATCTCATCCAGGTATTTCTTTTTAGTAATTCTATATCAGAATCACTTCAAAAGACAAGACTTTGATGCCCCCTATGCTTTCTCTCTGAATGTCACTTTTCTCCTTATAAGATCACTTCCTCTTCTCAGCGGCCTGCCTCTTTTTAGATGCCTGGTAGGAGTATTTCATAGCATTGTTTTATCTTCTGAAAGAAAATTTTGATCCATGTAGGAACCAGTAGCAGGCCTGGTATTAAATTTTAGGAATCCTAGACTAAAAAATCCTGTCCTTCACATCATCTCTAAATGAAAATGTCTGTATATAAAAAAATCCCCACCAAACTTCCCTAAATTCTTCCTACTTTTCCAGTCAAGTCTCCCAGATCTAACTGTCTAGTATCAGTAAGCAATTTTCAATTTAGTTTTGGTACAAGTAAATCATTTGAGACAAAAATTTCCAACTGAGCAGAGGTACTTTGAAATGCAAGTTATTTTCTAATTTTCATCTCACTTGTCATCAGAGCATCAGTAACCATGGGATTTTATTTCCTCTGCTGAGATCTCTTGTTTTTATTCATTATGAGCTCATTTTCCTCTGCTTCTTTGAACATAGTTATAATGATTGCTTTAAAATCCTTTTCTGCTAAATCTAATGCCTAATTAATCTCAAAGTTGGTCTCTATTTGTCTTTTCTCTAGAGAAAGAATCATATTTTTCTAGTTATTCAAATATTAAGTAAATTTAGCTTGTATCTTGAATATTGTAAGTGTTTATGTTGTAGATTCTGTTATATTCCTCTGAAAAGCACTGATGTTTTTGTTTGTGCAGACATTTAACTTCATTGGACTCAATCTATAAACTGTGTCTTGGGCAACAGCACAAAATCTAAATTATTTTATCTTTACCTGGAGTCTGCCCCACATGTATATGGTTTAGGAGTCAACTAGAGATGAGGGTAGATTTTACACATAGAATTTGAAGCCCTTTCTTTGGCTTTCTGTCTTCTGAGATTTCCATCCTCACTTTCCAGCAGCTGTCATTGCTCTGATTCTGTGACGTCCCCTGCTTCTTTAGCCAGAAAGATGGCAGTTTTCTATCCACCTAAAAGCCATAAAAATGGAAAACTCATGTTGTACCTTTCTCTTCTTCCAAGTTTCAGCCTCTTTCCAGAGTTCGTCTGCTACTTCAGTGGCTTTGAGTAGCTTTTTCTTATTTTGTCAGATGTTGATCATTGTTATCCATTGGAAGATCTGTTCAGTAGGTGCTAAAACTCTGTCATACAGGAAGTGAAACTCTGAAGCAGAGATTTAAAATGAAAAAGTATGGTGGGGGATGGAAGAGTCTCTCTTTAGATTCTGACCTTAATAGCTAAGCAGCCAATAGCATTAAGCAGAAAGCAAAACAGAACTACCAAATTGTTCAGCCTGCAGGTGTGAATGACTAATGAATACTGCTGACCACTGGCTTCTGAAAAACTTTCCTGAGCCACGTTTTTGCACATCATCAAGTACATGCCATACAGGCTGCCCTGTTGGGAGGACTGACATTTCTTCACCACTGTTCTAATTTCTCCATGAAAATCTGGTACTTTAATAAAAGTCTGCATGGTTTTGGATCAAGTGGCCAAGGCAAAATTAAGAAGATTTGGGTCTTTTCCTTGCCACTAGACCCATTTCTGAAAGAGCCTTACCTAAAACAAAGTTATTAGCCTGGGCTCGTTGAATTTGGATACCAGCATCCTGCACACTAAAGACAAAAAAAAACAGTTTAAAAAGTTCTTCCTGGTCCTGCCACTCAAGTCTGATTTAGTACTGAGCTGAACTTAAAGAGTTCATGCCTGTTGTCAAAGTGCTCTCAGCCCTCTTCCAGGATTTCTTTGTGTCCCAAGTGAATGAGACTTGTTGCTTCCCTCTCTGATCTTTAGGTTTTTTCCTATCATATAGAGTATAGCCTGTTGAGAACATGAATGGCCTCAGCTTCTAAGGAGCTTGAGAGTTTATAAGAGAAAAAGCACATCTAAAAAGCTATCTCACGGAGTGATTATTGTCATCATCTTTTAGTTAGAATGCAATCACTGTGTATTCTTTAAGCAGGAAAAGTATTGGAGTCTAAATGGTGCCTCTAGAAGAATGTCCTCTGTCTCAGTGAGAATAAATCTCTTTTACTTGAGGCAGCAGACATGTCTTCTTTGACTATAGCCAACTGCCTGATACTTCATTTGTTCTCCTGGGAGGCTGTACAATAGCCAGGATCAATAGTCTACAGAATAGTTGTATGGCTTGGGAACTTGGCAATAACACCCTAATTTATGCCAGATGCAGAGTCTGGGTAATTTTTAAAATGCAGTGCCCAGAAGGAAGCACGAAGAATTTGCCTCTGCGATTACTGGTTCCTGACAGCAGTCTCTGTCTTGGAAACAGGGAGAAGCTGTTCCAGGATCCTTGGCAGGGCAGACACAGGCCACGGCAAGTTCTTTGGCTTCAACGTTCACTGACGTTATGCATGTTTGAAGTTGCCCTTCAACAGTACATTCACTTCTGGTTCCTTCATACAAGTCAAAATCTCTGAGTACCTAGTCAGCTGTTCAGCCTTGCCATCTGCAGTCCAGTTAAGTTGCCACCTGCTTTTTCCTCTCCTTATTCTTAAGACAATCTTGAGTTTGTCTGTCTACAGAAAATGATCTCATGTGAATGGTTCCTTTGTTATTGTTCCATTGTTCATGCAGTTCCTATACTGATTACTTAGACTATAGTTTTGTCATTGGCATATCCCAGATAACAAGGAAACATCAGTCCCCTTGGACAGTTTGAGGTAATATAGGCCTGAATCTGAGATGTAATGGTGCTGTTAATAACTGTGTATTCATGGGCATTTAACTTAAGCTAAACATTTCAAAGGTTTTTAACAAATCAGTGTCCTTATACTCAAGGGGAATGTGGCCAGGGCATCCTTTGCTTAAAAACTATGTCAATCAGAACAGAACCTGCACTTTTTTAAAAAGCAGTGTATCGAAGGTCATGGCCATAACCATTTGATGTTTTGGGAAGAGAGCCAGGAAGAGAGTTCAGAGCTCCTACTGACCTGTCATCTGTAACTGTAACCTCTCCTCCTTTTTTGAGTCAGTGTCCTGTGGAGGCTATTGTTCCCTAACTGCCTGTGTGGGTAGAGAAAAGGCCATTAACCAAGAAAAAGCAGCATGTTTGTTCATCACCCAGCTGGGCATGAGAGCATCTGGCGGAGGCTGGGAATGTGCACTGCTTTGTACAGAGAGCACAGATAGTTTGGACTGTGGGTGTGGTCATCAATCGGAGGAATGCTGGGACTTGGGGTTTCCGGCTAGTCTTAAGCTCCCTAATGGATTGCCACCCCTAAGAATTTTCTGGCCCAGCATAGAAAATGAAGGGAAGTTAAGTGTGTGCAAAGTCAGAAGACCAGTTCTCCATTTTGCTTCCCCTTGTCATAGTGCCTACAAGCTGATACGTCCCCGTACCTCAGATTCTCCAGAGGAAAGATCAGTGATACTGAAAATCTCTGAACTGGGCTTGAGAACAACTGGCCTTCCATTTTGTCTCTGCCATTGAATGTCACATCATTCTCAGAGTTCCATTTTCTTCGTCTGTGAACTGAATTGTTTGGATTTAATCATAGTTTGTGAATGTTACTGTCTGTTTGGGTTCCACGTGTCTAAATTGGGTAGCTGCTACTCACCTTAAGCGGATTATTGTGCTAAGGCATAACATGGCCAGGTCCTTGTTTTTCAAGAGAAGCCAAATCTATTTTTATAGAAAATTGTAAATACTAGTATCTAATTTAAAAATGTAAGACACTAAAAGAGTACAGAAGAGACATCAGTGGCTACTTTCAGTCCCTGGTCCATTAGTTTACAACCTCTGGGCTAGATCTGGAAAGTGCTAATGGCAAGGCTCTGTCTCTGGAAAGGATTGGTCAGATGGCTAACAGCCATACAGTGCTTTCAGGTTCTGTTGCTATGTATGTCCCTATTCTTGGGCAGTGTCTGCTCGGTTGGCTCTCATCCTGGGCGCAGAAGTAACTTACCGTGCTGAGGACAGCTGTTGTGATAGCTCAAGCCCTGAGTCCCCCTCAGACTTGGTCTTGAGGGTCCTCAGCGGCTGTGTCCCAGCTCCCCTGCCCACCAGTCTTGCTTTCCCACAGTCAGGTTCACAGACTCTTGATGACTCTACAGCCCATAAACTGAGCTGTCACCTCAGGGAGTCCCTACTGTTCCCCATCACACCCAGATAGCAGGATATCAGAGTATGCCTCAAGCCTCTGGTTCACAGTGTAGAGAGGTTGGGAACTTGTCAATAACACCCTAATTTATGCCAGATGCAGACTCGGGGGAATTTTTTAAAAGCCAGATGCAAACTGTGGGGAATTTTTGTGGGGATTTTTGGTAGTCTTTAAGAAACTATGCTGAACTAAGAGGTGCTAAATGCTTGAAAATGAGCAGATATTTTTAAAAACAAGAAGAGAGACTACCAGCATATATATTGATAAATTTGACAAGTCCTAAGTAAGGTTTCAAACTAGATTATTAAAAAGTTAACAATAATAACTATGTAAAAACCAGACATATCAGACTAATCTTACTTTCATATACTTTAGAGTAATGAGCATTACAATAATAACTAACATTTATTGAGCACTTTTTGTGTATCTGGGGTTTCTCCAGGTACTTAACTTATGATCACCATAATCATAAAGTGGGTACTGTCATTACTACATTTTATTAACTGGGAAACTGAAGCTTTGCCTGTGACAGAGCCAGGAAGCAAATGCAAAATGCCTGGCTTTTAACCACTCCAGGAATGCTGTGTTGCTGCGTACTGTCTCTAGGATTTCAGCTTGGCAGTAACTGTTATTGTGGACAAAATAGAGCAGCTGAGGCTACATGAGAATTTATTCAAAAGGTTTGATTAACTCAGAGTCTGCTGGTTTGTCATAGAGCTCTAGGCTGACGTGTTCACATAGTTGATTAATGCTTTGAGGAAGGACAGTGATGGGAACAATGTGATGTAGTAGTTAAAAGTTCTCCTGTCAGTTTTGTTGGGTTCAAATCCTGGGTCCTCTACCTATTGGCACTGTGACCTTGAGCAAGTAACTTTTCTGTGCCTTTGCTTAACATCTATTAAATGAAAATAGTACTAGTACATAACTACTTCATAAAGTTTTTGTGGGGGTTAAACAAGTTAACACATGAAAATCTCTTAGCTTGTGCCTCGCACAAAGCTCAACAAATATGAGCTATTACCACTATTCTTTTTGCATTATTAATCATGAGTTTTAGTGACTGAAAACTGAGATAACAGCAAATTATATTGTTTGGGGGAATTAAGGTCCCTAAAAGTTGCTCAAAAATTGAAATTAAAAGGTAAATCTAGCATATACTCAGGGCTGAGAATCAGTGCATTGAATAATAAATACTAAATAATAACATACTATACGGGCTTCCCTGGTGGCTTAGACAGTAAAGGATCTGCCTGCAGTGCAGGAGACCCAGGTACACTCCCTGGGTCAGGAAGATCCCCTGGAGAAGGGAATGGGTACCCACTCCACTATTCTTGCCAGGAGAATTCATAGACAGAGCAGCCTAGCAAGTCGCAACAAATTGGACACAACTGAGCAACTAACACTTTCACTTTTAACATCCTGTACAGCTTACAAACATAGTTTATGCTTAGATCTACAAGGTCAGTTGTGCTTCAGGTCAGCCTGTTGGAGATGTAACTAAAGACTTTGAGAATTTAGTTGCCAATAAAAGTGCTGTGACAACCCCTCCCACTCTACCCTACCCCTCAAAAACAGAAGTCTCCAGATGGAAGGTATTGGAATCTTGAATGTCACTTTGAATCCTGTGCTGGGTACCCCATGGTGGCGTGTTTAGGTGCTGGCAAGGCTGCTGTGTGAAGCAGCAAGTAGACTTGTTTTATGTGACTGCAACGTGCAGAAGCAGCAGTGTTAGAGTAGCTCAACACATCAAAGAACTTTCTAATAAATTGTGTTGTTAATCATGACACAAGCTAATTTAGATGACAGTTCCCTGTCCTTTCAGGGGCGTCCAAGCAGAACTGGATGCTGAAGGGAACTTCAAGCATGTAACAGGGGTTAGATAATCTCCAAGTTCCTTCCGGCCCTAAATTCCTAAAATGGTCATTTATTTATGGTCACATTGTAGAGACTGAAATTCCATCCGGGTCATAAGTGGTGCCAGCCTGAAGTTGCCTGGCTAGAAGACTAGACAGCTTAATCTGGTAGCAAAGAAGAACAAGGGCCTATCTATTTGCTAGACCAGCTGACTGGGTCTTTTTCTGGATCTCAGTTACAATCAAGAGACTTAACTTCTTATGTAACACAACAGACTTTGTAAATCTATCTGTTTAAACTTAGAAACTCCTCTTTTGTTTTTCTTTCCTACCTTTGTATGCTGGTAAAGCTTCTTTCGTAGCATCATAGCTTTATTTTCATCTAAGTCAAGGGAAGAGGAATTTGTAGAAGCAAAAGCCAAAAGAACTGAGAAGTCAGAGTTTCCTTGGAGGCCAAGAGTGGAGGTGATATCCCCCTCTGGACTAGATCTGACTTTTCCTTCCATTCAAGAAAACAACTGTGACTCCCTTCTGACCTACCTCATTATTTTAAAGTACTATCCATAAACATTGGTAACTGTTTGCAGACATACCTCACAATTGATCACCATATACAGGTGGGTGACCACACCAAGGATGAGGACATATGTGTGTTCAAATTAAAGAAGAAGGAGTTTGAAATCAGATAACTCTAGTTTCACGTCCTGGCTTCACATCTGTTGAGGACACATCTGTTGATCTGTTCAGGTTCAGTTTGACTGAAGTAATGCTCTTTCAAGAAATTCTCACTGATAATTCAGATAACTAGAGTTCTATAAGTCAGTAGTTGGCAAGCTATAGCCTAAGACCCTTTCTTTGCAAGTAGAATTTTACTGTAACCCAGACACGCCTGTTTATTTACATATTGTTTATGTCTGCTTTCAAAGACTACAACAGCAAAGTTTAGTAGTTCTGACAAAGACTGATTGTGTGGCCCACAAGGCTAAAATAGTTACTGTCCGACCTTTTACAGAAAAAGTTTGTTGACCCCTGCTCTAAGCAGTCCTGTCTTTTAGCTTCAAGTTGATAATTCAGAGGAGCTCAATATTCCAAAATACTGTTTGAGTCATCAGAGGAAAATCTGGTTGTGGAAGTAGTATAGTTGTGTGTGTGTGTGTGTGTGTGTGTGTGCTCAGTCGAATCTGACTTTTGGCAGCTCCATGGACTCTGTGTGTGTGTGTGTGTGTGTGTGTGTATGTGTGTGTTTGCGCTCAGTCGAATCTGACTCTTGGCAGCTCCATGGACTATAGGCCGCCAGGCTCCTCTGCCCATGCCGTTTCCTCCTCCAGGAGATCTTCCCAACCCAGGGATCAAACCCACCTCTCCTGCGTCTCCTGCACTGGCAGGTGGGTTCTTTACCACTGCGCTACCTGGGAAGCTGTGGGCATAGTATATTAGACCCTCCACTCATCTATAAGATGTGTGCTAAGTCACTTCAGTTGTGTCCGACTCTTTGTGACCCCATGGACCGTAGCCCACCAGGCTCCTCTGTCCACAGGGATTCTCCAGGCAAGAATACTGGAGTGGGTTGCCATGCGTCCTCCAAAGTATCTTCCTGACCCAGTGTTTGAACCTGATGTCTCCTGCATTGCAGGCGGATTCTTTACCACTAGCACCACCTGGGAAGCCCTTGTGCAAATTAGATGAAGGTGTTCCTGTAGACAGTTATTGTAATATATTTATTTGTATAACAAAACTCTTACTGCTATCTGCCAGGAAAATTGCGTAAGGCTACAAATCTGCGATGTCTACAACATGCATCGCACAGCCCCTGTATAGCCATATGCAGCAGTCCCAGTGCCAGAATGGAAAGGAAACATGCTTGTAGTCAACAGACCTGGTTCTGCCCCAGATCAGGACCTAACCTGCTGATCCCTTCGGCAAGCTGCATAATCTGTCTAGGCCTCGATTTTCTTACCTTTAAAATGTAGGTAAGTTAGTTAGCTGTTAGTTGTTATTTTGAGAAAATAAGAAAAGTAGACATGAATTTGCTTTGTAAAGCTTACAGCTCTGTAAAATCAATCTCTAGTCATTTTTTTGGACAGCTACTATAGTTCTAGAACTATGATAGGTCCTGACTAGAATGAAATTAGTTTAAAGAACTTACAGTCTTACCTGGAAAGCTGTACACATGTGAACTGCACTGGAAAGTTACAACCTAACATAAAAAGCTACGTACATTTGAATAATTAGAGCACGGGTAACTTAGTGACCCTTGGCATTTACTGACCTCCTACTATGTGCCATATGTTGGACTAAGCCCTTAACATGCTTTATCTCACATGCATGATCTTCACATTAGCCATGAGTGGTGGGTGTTATACTCAACTTTAAAGTAAAGGAAAAATAATAACTAGCATTTATTATTCATTTACTATGTTCCAGACAGTATTCTAGTAGTTTATGTATTTTATTTCATCCTCACACTACCCTATATGTACTATTATTCCCATATGAGGAAATTTATTCAGAGATTAAATCAATGCTTTCCAATATTTTTCACAAGATGGCACACATAAAAAAATATTTGTTTGGCATTTGAGGCATTTTAGAGCATCTATATGGGTTAGATGAAAAAGTCAATGCATCTATATTAAAAATTTGGTTAAATATTTACTAGAGGATCGGGAAAGGTATACATGATGTAGTAATTCATTGCTCACTGGCAGTGGGTACTAGGTATAAGTAGTGTGCAGTAAAATAACAATTTCCGTATTCAAGAAATATCACAAGGAGCTGTATGAATATTGTTTAAGTATAATTTCAGCTGTTATAAATTGTTGAATAGTTTTTTAAAATGGTTTAAGTATTTTATACTTATAAGACAACTTGCAACTGACAGCATTTTGTGGTACTCCTACAACCTGGCAAACTCTGAGATTTTTGTTTCGTTTTGTTTTCTTTACAAAGTAAATGGCTGGTGGGTGGCTAGGTAGAACCAAGTCTTGAATCCAGGACTGACTCTTCAGTCTGTTCTTCTAGCCTCTGTGCAATCTTGCCCTTCTTCTGTGAGGAGCCAAACTATGAGACCCAGACCCCATTTATCCTTAGCATATTTGATTATTGGATAGTTTGATCATCCAGGCTTACACTAAGGGGAAGCTTATAATTAACCATGGTCTTCAATTAACCTAAATTTCCCCTACCAAGTTCTCCCTGAAGGTTTTGGAACTAGCATTCCATATTCTTTCTATTCACTCTCTGTGTGTTAGTTGCTTAGTCGTGTCCGACTCTTTGCGACCTCAAGAGCTGTAGCCCGCCAGGCTTCTCTGTCCATGGAATTCCCCAGGCAAGAACACTGGAGTGGATTGCCATTACCTTCTCCAGAGGATCTTCCCGACCCAGGGATCGATCCCTGGTCTCCTTCATTGCAAGCAGATTCTTTATCATTTGAGCTACAGGGAAGTCCATCTCTCTACTCATATCTCAAGCAGGAAATAGATGGGCATGTGGCACAAGCGAAGATGCTGAGCAGTGACAGGCAGCAGACTGCCCCTGTGTTCTAGAGGTTCCTGCTGGGCCCCCCCTCGATTTTGCCTCTGCTTGTCTGCGCCCACCGGAGGGCGAGTCCTTGCAGAGTGGGATTCCCAGCTCAGCCTTCTGGGCTCACACGGAGATGCTGGATTATATGCTGGATTATAATAAAAGACTACTTTAACTCTCACTTACTCAGCATCTCCATGCAGAAAGAACTCTGGATGTGATTCTGTCTGCCTTCTGTGCATCACAAGATAGACCTCTGAGCGGAAACAGTCTTCCTGGGTGTGCTTCACAGTCTCATGCAGATGACCGTTCTGTGGCTGAAGCTGATGTGGGAATTTACAAATATATATATGGAAATATTTTAACGTGAAGCTTGATATTGCATGTGTGTGTGTTAGTCACTCAGTTGTGTCCGACTCTCTGCAACCCCATTAACTGTAACCTGCCCAAGCTCCTCCATCCATGGAATTCTCCAGGCAAGAGTACTGGAGTAGGTAGCCATGCCCTTCTCCAGGGGATCTTCCCAACCCAGGGATCGAACCCAGGTCTCCTGCATTGCAGGCGGATTCTTTACTGTCTGAGCCACTAGGGAATGCCCTTGATACTGAACGTAGGTTTTACCTAATGATGGTTTGTTTAATTTCCAAGCCTACTTGCTTTTGAACTTCATTCTCCAGCCTCTGCACAGTAGGAGAGCTGAAGGAGGTGGAAGATAAGGATGGTATTTTATTCCTGGCTTTGTCTGGCATGCTGAATGACTGGTGTACAGGCAATGATATGTGGCAGGACATCTGGGGCAAGGTTAGTGACCCATTAAGGTGTCCTGAGCTCTGATTAGAGAGAGCTTGGAGCCAGCAGAGCTGTCAACACTCAGTATCTTTTTGATTAAGATTCTGCCTCTTAACCCCTGGAGGCCACTTATCCTTCCCACCTCCAAGAAAAGACAGAGTTAAAGCCTGAGGTCATTGCTTAGTGGAAACCCCAGGAGCTGATTTGGCCAGAAAGGGCCTCTCTTAGCCTCTCTCGGCAGCTACTTCATCATCAGACTCCCCTACTGACAGGTGAGCTCATGCCCCATGATTTACAGAGCTCCTAAGCGACAGTGGCTCTCAGAGGAGCAGCTTCTCAAGGAAGAGGGAAGATGCTTATGGAAAACCACTGGTGAGGCAAGGAGGTCAGGGAAATAAGCTTATTAATTATTGTGGTCACTTTGCCTGTTTCAAGGGTGATTTTTTTTTTTTTTGAGCCCATGCTAGAGGATGTGTCCTCCCAAGTAAAGAGTTCTGTTTTCTATTATTGTGATTCAGTCTAGCTTATCTCAACAAGCTTTAGTCTATAAGCTTCTCACTCAACTGCAGCTCCTTAAAGGCAAAAATTGTATCTTATTCATTATCATATTCCTAGTGCATGCGTGCTGACTGGCACATAGTAAGTGCTTGAAAATGTACTGTGCTGAAATTATCATAGATTTAATGATGCACTATCCTGGATTTGCTTTAAAGTAATGCAGGAGGGAGGGAGAATTGGGTGGGAGTATAGATAAAACAAGACTGGTTATGAAATGAAAGCTGTTTGAGCTGAGTGGTAGGTCATGGGGCTTTGTTATACTATTCTCTCCAGTTTTGTTCAGTATTTTCCATATGAAAACTTTTTATGAATATCTGAATTAAATATAAAAATTGTTGAAAAATGAAGCAAAGACTGGCCCAGTGCTCTCCTAACATCTCTCATCTTTTTCCAAGCCTAGCTTTGCTTTCCTTGTTAGATTGCACTTTGTAGTCAGTCCATGTGACTTAGGTTCTGGCCAATAGAATGTAAAGGCCCTTCCAAGTGTGAACCTAATCCTGCCGCATCCTCTAAGCTCTCTGTCATCCCTAGCCTTCAGCCTAGATGCAAGTTAGTGAAGGACTCTGGCTCATAAGCAGTGATGGAGTCTAGGTGAGTGAGCCTGGACTTCTGAGTGACTTCATAGAACAAAACCATTTCCCACACTCTGCTGATGAACCTACAGTAGACTGTGATGTGACTGAGAGACCTGCTTTAAAAAAAAAAAATACAGCTTTGACTTGCCATTAATCTGGCGAGCCAGGTTAGCTATGTTAGACATAGAAGGAGGGCTTTTAGTTATTTGGCCTTTTAGCTTTGATGATAACATTTACTGTTTACCACTATATGCCAGGTATTGTTTTAAGTGCTTTATATGTATTAACTCATTTATTCCACAAAACAACCCTATAAAGGAAAAACTAGTATTCCCATTTGTAGATGAGGGAACTGAAAGAATAAGTAACTTGCCTAGGTCAAACAAATTATGTAACAAAGCCAAGATTCAAATTCAGGTCTGACTCTCAAGCTCTGTCTCTGCACCAGCCTGTAATCCTGCCTAAATATTTTGGACCTCCCCATGGGGAATGAATACTGGCATGAAGTATTAATCATTTCTCAGCAGTATGATGTATCACCAATAGAAACAGTGCCAGACCCTCATTCTGGCAAAGAGTATGCAGAACAGAAAAGAACCAAAGTCTGCTCTCCCCCTGCCCTTGTAAATGGTGTCCTGATGGGCAGAATTTAATGATGGGATCCTTGATCATCTGGGATAAAACCAAGTGTGAGGGTTTTATTCACTCCGAATTGCTCTCTGAGATAATTCTCTTCCGTCTCCTCTCAATTTTCACCTCTCCTGTATTTGCCACAAGGAGAACATGTCTTGCCATTTGCTCCACGCATAAGCCCTACTTGCCCACAGCCCCAACCTGGCCCACCTTTGTGACCCTGTCTCTCCTTGATCCCAACCCAGAACCTCTGTCTCTCCTCCTCCCCAGGCTATTCAGGGCATGTGTTTGGGCAGAGAATCATGTTAATGCTAATTAAACCTCCAAATGACAATAGTAAGTGATAACTGCCTTGCTTCCTGACCTCAGCTGCCTGCTGCAGATGCTGCCAGTCCTCAGCTGCCAGCAGAGCTGAGAAGGGGGCACCGCCAAGCTACCCAGGACAGGGGTTTTAAACTGCATTCTATGGAGAGGCTTCAGGAGTCACCTGAGGACATGGGAGAAGATTCAGAGAATGTTAAATGAGAGGAGATCTAAAACCCCTAACTCAGCTTCTATTACAGGAATTTCACTTTGTCTGCTCATGTGAAATTTCAGAGAATTGTTCCACTCTGGGAATAGAAAAAAAAAAAAAATCCTTGGAAGTTCCTTTGAGTTGCCAAACCTTTGAGCCCTTCTTTCATTTTGTGCCTCACAGGTCCCACCATTCCTGCCCACCAGGAACAGAAGTGGAAAGAAGCCCAGCTGACTGTCCCAGTTCCACTCTCTAGGCTCTGGATCCAAGGGAAATTACAGCAAAACAGAGCTCATGGGTGGAGAAAGGGGCCATGGGTTGCTGCTCTCCCTACAAGTCCCACAGTTCTGAGTCTTACAATGCCTTGCATAGCGGAGGTGCTTAGCGAACATGAGAAGAATAGATGGATGGTTTGATCTCTGTTGGTGAGGGTGTAGTTCCAGTGGGAGGATAGGAAACTGGTCTTGATCTCAGAATGGTCACAGTATTTATTCTGCAAGATTCAGAGAGGCAATTTGGCATAGACATTAAGAATGTAGGATCTAAAATAAGACCATGTGCTAAGTCACTTCAGTCGTGTCCTACTGACTCTTTGTGACCCTTTGGAATGTAGCCTGCCAGGCTCCTCCATTCATGGGATTCTCCGGGCAAGAATACTAGAGTAGGTTGCCATTCCCTCCTCCAGGGAATCTTCCCGACCCAGAAATCGAACCTGCATCTCTTAAGTCTCCTGCATTGCATTGGCAAGCAGTCTCATTACCACCAGTGGCACCTGGGAAGCAAAATAAGACCCCTTGGCTTCAAATCCTGCCACTTTGAAACTGCGTGGCCTTATCCTTGTAAATTAGGAATATTATTTCCCTTGTTAGGCTGTTTTGAGGCTTAAATGAGTTAGTATGTGTAAAGCACTTGGTAGCTGACATGTTAGTGCTCAGTGAACATAGCTCTCTATTGTTGTTACCCTGATCAAATGCCTCCTGATTCTCCTAAGCAGAATTCAGTATTCTCTGCACTTTCGAAGCACTTTTCTCAGATCTCTGGGGAAACTGTCAGGAATTTTTCCAAACTCTGAATCACATTAGATGGTAGGGACAATAAAGCAGATTCTTTGAAGTCAGGATATGTAAATAAGTGAAACCCTTACTCCCTCCATAGCTACTGTGGTTATGTATCTGTCTCTTCTTCCCAACCTCTGGCTCCTTTGGGATAGAGTCCACATTTTTATCCATCTTTGTAACCAAGGGCTGAGGGTTGCTTGAAAGGATGAGCAGCCTTGGCTCTGTCTGGACTTGGCAGTAACCCTTACCACTGCCTCCTGGCTTTCTTACCTACCTCATTTCCCAGAGGCTCAGCTCTTCTCTTCGTCCCAAGATAGGGTTGAGGTTAAGCATCTGGGGTACCTCCTCTGGGCTTGACTGTGAGGCATTGGGCATTCTGAGCATGCAGAGGAAAATAACACGTACTGAGCACCTACCATGTTCCTGGAACCTGCAGGGCTCTTCACAACACTTAATTCCCACAGCCATCTAGTGTAGGTATATTCTGATTAGTCCTATTTTCTTAAGTGAGAAAACTGAATTTAAGCAACTTTTCCAGGGTCACATAGCTGACACGTCCGAGGCAGAATTGAAACAGTCTGACTCCTGAGTTTGTGCCCTTTCCACTGTCCATGCAGGCTTCTGCTGAAGCAAGCTGAGCTCTGCGCTGCATCCCACCCCCTCCTCTGCTCCTCCCTCCTTGTCTACCTCAGTCTTTCCTTTATTCTCCCATATTATCCTTCCTAATATTATTTTTCTTCTTCAGTTGGCTTATTTATCACTTGGCCATGTCTCCTTATTAATATACCAGAGCTTAAACATTATGCATCCCCACTGCCTCGTTTGCCAGCACGGTGCTGAGCACTTATGAGCTTGGCAATTAGACTGAGCTCAGAGGGGCCATAACATCTGCGTCTTCAGCTGCTTTCATAGGGAAATGGGGTAGAGAGGAAAGGCTGTGAGACAGGGCAGGGCATAGCACATGCATGGTGGAGGAGCAAGGGGGTGGGCATCGTGATGGTGGCACAAACAGGCACCTCTGTGTCCTCAGCCTAAATGTAGAGACCTGCTTGTGGCCTGAGGCTGTGAGCCTCCAGGAAGACCCTAAGGTCATTTCTGCTAAACAGCCCCCTTCTGTCTTATTTCTATGCCTGGTATCACCATCACCATCAGCAGCCACTCATTTATTAAGTACCTATTGTGTGCTTTACACACGTCTCATTTGATCCGCACAACAAGCCCTGAGCTGTGTATTTATGCACTGTTATATAGATGAGGGAGCTGTAGCTCAGAGAAAGAACGTAAATAACTTGTTCAGACTCATAGAGCTAGCGGTGGCAGAAAAAGGGAAAAGGGCAGAAAGACCGAAAAATTAAGAGAAGCTGGGGTGAGGGACAACTGACCAACAGAGTTGGCCTTTCAAGGTTGCTTCTCTTTGGGCATGTGCCCTGGCAGGGCAGCCGAGTGCCCCTGTCAGCTCACCTCACGGCCTACCCGGGGAAGAAGGATTGTTCAGCCCCGAATGTTGATGATGTGATTTCATCCTGGCTTTCCCGGGAGGCTGCACAACTGGAAGAAGTTGTTCAGGGGCCAGGAGGATAAAGCCCTATCCTATCAAGTCCATCATGCTTCATGCTTCCCATACCAAGGCAATTTACATCCAAGATACCTCAAGACCCCCCAGAAAAGATACCTGCCCAGCTGATTGATTGTTCTCCCCCAAAACTGTTCTTTTCTGGTGGTTTTTGCCCAACTTTTTAACTTATTTCGTCCCTTTCTCCAGTCTCACAGTTTCCTGGGCCCAAGCCTTCCAAGCCCACCTGGAGCCCCTCCAGCAAGGGGTTCCAAGACAACTGCTGGAAAGTCAAGGTGGAAAGTCAACTGTTCCGAGACAGTTCCCTCTGAGTCATGACACAAAGCCAATTTTTAAGAAAACCAGGCTATCTGAGATTTTATTAGTTATCCTGGAGTTGGTCCTACCCTCCAAAGGTCTCCTAGAGCCCAGCACCCCTCCAACTCACAGACTAAGGCTATGCCACGTAGCCCAAAAAAGTCAGTCCCAAGCATTTTTATGGAAGCAGCCACCAACAAAAAAGTAATAAGCTTTGATGGAACAATTGGTTTTTTGTTTTCATTCTTGAAATATATTCTTAAGACACTGATGTGATTAATAATGCAGGACTAAGTGTTAATAAGGCAGGTCTTGGTACCTCTAAGGGAGGCTGGGTGTGCTTGATGGCCCAGAGGTCTTCACACCTCACCTCACCTTCCCTATCCTCCCCTTCCTTGTTCCCCTTATTCCCGCACAAATAAGGTAGTGGTTGACAGTCCCCACTACCAGTGTGTGTACCTAGTCAGCAGCAAAACAGTGCTCGCTGGTTACTTTAAATGTGACCAAGAACATGGTGGTATTTGGAAGGACTTTGGAAACAATTGAACAAATATTTATTGAATGCATACTATGTGCTCGACATCTAAGTCCTAGAGATAGAACAGAAGACAAAAAAAGATTTTTTATTTTTATTGGAGTATAGTTGATTTATAGTGTTGTATTAATTTCAGATGTACAGCAAAGTGCTGAGTCACTTCAGCTGTGTCCAACTCTTTGCGATCCTGTGGATTGTAGCCCACCAGGCTCCTCTGTCCATGGAGTTCTCCAGGCAAGAACTGGAGTGGTTTGCCATTTCCTACTCCAGGGGATCTTCCCGATCCAGGGGTCGACCCCACGCCTCCTGTATTGGCAGTCAGATTCTTTACCACTGAGCCACCAGGGAAGCCCCCTCATACATGTTAACTGCTCTTTTAATTTTTATCAGGAAAAAAGCAGAATATATTTAAGAAGTGACCTGAAGTGGCAAATGAAAAAACACACTAGCTTTATAATCTAAAGCCTTGCTGACGGATGGTCAGGAGACAGAAACCACTCTTGCTATTCCAGGTAGGAAGGGTTTAAAATGGGGAATTAGAGACTTAGACTAACTTTGGATAAGCTCAAGAAGTGAAGGTCAGGGAAAACACTGCTGGCGGTTACAAGATCAAAATGTGCTGGGCTCTCAGAGAAGCCACTTCCCATCTCCACTGCTTGCACTACCAATGCAGGTGATTTGCAGAAACTTGCGCAGAAATCAATGCAAACTTTAGTTCTGCCATCTGCCTATATATTTGCCCCCAGTTGCCACCAGACAAAAATTACTTCTCTTAATCTCTCATAATCGCTTCTCATTGGCAGCATATAAGCCAGAAACCTTTTAGGAAGAAAGATCCTCAGCAATGTAGTTCTAGACTTCCCTCCTGCATTGAAGAGGAGATTTTAGGAGAAGGCAGTGACTATACTGCACTGACAACAGATAGCGCGGCACAGATGGCTTCCCCACGTCTCATCTTTGAGAACAGAGGTTTGCGCAGCTCTGGTAACATCTAGTTTTACTTTCCCTACCTCTAGAAAGCTGTCATATTTGATTCAAATGTCTTCCTGCTAGAACAGTAAGTACAACACTTACAACATTTCCATAAACCAACTCATGAAAATCTGCTGTGTAGTAAGCAGTGTCAAGTGGCAGAAAAGACTCCAGTTTTGCAGGCAGATATACCAAATGCTAATCTCAGATGTACTGTTTATTTGCCATGTGAATTTAAAGATATTTAGCTCTTCTGGGAAAAAAAAAGAGGATTATAAAATAATCAGAGCTATGTATAAAAATATATATAAAAGAATGTTTACAACACTATTTGTAGAGAATTTGTTAAATAAATTATGATATCCCCATATTAAATAGTATCATGCATCCACTTAAAATTATCTTATACAAGAATAATGTTGACATGAGAAAATATTTATGCTATGGTGAGAAGTGAGAAAAGCAAGTTACAAAGCAGTGAACACTGGGATTCCTTTTTTTGCATTTTTAAAAATTGTATTGAATCATAGTTGATTCACAATGTTGTGTTAATTTTTGCCATACAGTGTAGTGACTCATATACATATATGTGTGTTATACATATATGTGTTATACATATATGTGTATATAAAAATTCTTAAAGAGATAAGCATACCAGGTCACCTTACCTACCTCCTGAAAAACCTGTATGCAGGTCAAGAAGCAACAGTTAGAACCAGACATGGAACAACAGACTGGTTCCAAAGAGGGAAAGGAGTACGTCAAGGTTGTATGTTGTTACCCTGCTTATTTAACTTATATGCAGAGAATATCATGTGAAATGCTGGGCTGGGTGAAGCACAAACCGGAATCAAGATTGCTGGGAGAAATATCAATAACCTCAGATGTGCAGATGACACCAGCAGAAAGTAAAGAGGAACTAAAGGGCCTCTTGAAGGTGAAAGAGGAGAGTGAAAAAGCTGGCTTAAAAGTCAACATTAAAAAACTGAAGTTCATGGGATCTGGTCCCATCACTTCATAGCAAATAGAAAGGGAAACAATGGAAACAGTGACAGACTATATTTTCTCGGGCTCATCTCTACAGATGGTGATTGCAGCCATGAAATTAAAAGATTCTTTCTCCTTGGAAGAAAAGCTATGACCAATCTAGACAGCATATTAAAAAGCAGAGACATTCCTTTGCCAACCAAGGTCCGTCTAGTCAAAGCTATGGTTTTTCCAGTAGTCATGCATGGATGTGAGAGTTGGATTGTAAAGAAGGATGAGCGCCAAAGAATTGATGCTTTTGAACTGTGGTGTTGGAAAAGACTCTTGAGAGTCCCTTGGACTGCAAGGAGATCAAACCAGTCAATACTAAAGGAAATCAGTCCTGAATATTCATTGGAAGGACTGATGCTAAAGCTGAAGCTCCAATACCCTGGCCACCTGATACAAAGAGCTGAGTCATTAGAAAAGACTCTGATGCTGGGAAAGATTGAAGGCAGGAGGAGAAGGGGACGACAGAGGATGAGGTGGTTGGATGGCATCACTGACTCAATGCACATGAGTTTGAGCAAGCTCCGGGAGATGGTAAAGGACAGGGAAGTCTGTCGTACTGCAGTCCATGGGTCACAAAGAGTCAGACACAACTGAGCAACTGAACAGCAGCAACTATATATATATATATACTTTTCCATTATGGTTTATCACAGCATACTGAATATAGTGCCCTGTGATATACAGTAGGATTTTGTTGTTTATCCAACCTGTATATATTAGTTTACATCACTAATCCCAAACTCCGAGTCATTCCCTCCCCAACACCTTCCTTTCCTTGGCAACCACAAGTCTGTTCTCTGTGACATTACAGTTTTAAAATCTTTTATTGGAGAATAGTTGCTTTACAGTGTGGTGCTAGTTTCTGCTGTATACTCAGGACTCTACTCAATAGGATTCCATCTTTATAAAAACAACTATACCAGTGAAAGACTTTGCACCAGAATTTTAACAGTAGTATCTCTAAATGTAGTTGGAATGACAGCTAGGGATTTTTTGTTTGTTTTTTGTACATGTGTAAGTTTCTCAGATTTTCTGCATTGAGTATGTATTACTTTTATATTAAAAATACATATAAAAATAAAAAGTAGGATTCAAAAAGAGTGAGAGAAATAAATTAGACAATACTTGCAAAGTTCCTGATACACTTTCAACAAATGATAGTTCCCTCTCCCATTCACTTAAGAATGGTGTTACTTTTATATTTTGAATATAGAATAGTCACATCCAAAAATGTAAATTCTCCCTTCTTCATCAGGCATCCAGCCACACACTTCCTTTTCCTATGGGAAATCAACATTATTTGGTTTGTTCTATATCTTTTAGAGAAAATGTATGCTTTATAAGCAAACATATAAAGTTATCCATATTCCTTCTTTACACAAATAGTAGGTTATATAACTTTATGACCCTTTGTATTTTTATTTTCCTTTTACTGATGACCTTTCCGTATCAAATACAGACAATACAATAATTGGTAACTGTACTATCCTTTATTTAACCAGTTCCCCATTGGTTAACATTAAACTAGGTGATGCCTTCTGAAGGTGGCCTTGGATAGAACAGCCTGCACCTTAAGAAAGACCTTAGTGCCCCTGGTCTCTTCTGCCCTTGCAATCATCAACATCTCCCTAAATTGCTGTCACATCTTGGTCCCAGCTTCTGAGGCCGAGGGGCTTCAGGAGACCCTGTACTGGTCACAGTCTTTTTATCTATTTCTTTTTTTGACTGTGACTGGATCAGGCATGGTACTGAAGATATTCTTGTCCAGGATCTAAGAAATGATAAGCCATGTGCCATATTTTAAATAACCTGGTCTGTCTCTGAGACTCTCTGTACCACTGTTGACTTCCGCACCATCTCCCACACTCAGTCTTATTTCAGGAAATCAACCCTGAATACCCATTAGAAGGACTGGTGCTGAAGAAGCTGAAGCTCTAGAATTTTGGCCACCAAATGGGAAGAGCTGACTCTCTGGAAAAGTCCCTGATGCTGGGAAAGATTGAGGGCATGAGGAGAAGGTGGCAACAGAGGATGAGATGGTTGGATGGCATCACTGACTCAAACGGAATGAGTTTGAGCAAACTCCGGGAGATAGTGAGGGCAGTCAAGCCTGGCGTGTGGCAGTCCATGGGGTCACAAAGAGTCAGACACAACTGAGCGACTGAACAACAACAAACCTGTTAATTTCCACCCCATCTCCCACTCTCAGTCTTACTTCTGGAGAAGTCAGTGGCCCGCCCACTCTCCCACATCATTATTTTCCTCATCCTCTTTGTTGAGGACCTGGAAATAGGACTGTGGTGTTGCCACCTAACCCTGAATGACAAATGGAGTATGGTGACCATGAGGAGCCAGGCCAGGAGGGCTGTGGTGACTCAAGGGGGTGGTAGTGGAATCTATGAACCCTGTCAGATAATTAGGAATGTGGACCCATGGGGTTAAGTGAGGAGGGTTTAGCCTATGGTAGGTCTTCTGAATGAGAATTTCTTTGGTGGTGGTTCAGGGGAAGTAGTTAGGATCTAACAGCCAGTAAGAATGGTTTAATCCCCATCCTTACATGAAGTCTATTTAAAAAAAAAAAGATCTTTTAGGTCATTGGTTAATTTCTTAATTACATTCATATTGATTGAATATCTATTGCATGCAAAGCACCCTATTAGATGGTTCTGCAGTCTCTGTTCTGTTTGGTTTTGGTTTTCATTGTACACGTTGTGATTTTTCCTCTTTTGCTGGAGTCACCAAGCCATGCCATCCTTTTCCTTCGTGTTGCCATGAACTTTTGTGGTCTTTCAAGGCCTATGAGTTTATTTTCCCCATGGGGCTCTGAAAGCAGAGTGTAAGTCCTTGAAAGTCAGTTTCAATCAGGGCAGTCACAGAAGTAGACCTCTGACCAGGATGGCATGGAGAATGTGCGTAATCAATGTTGTCTAAACTGAACTGATCAGGGTCAGTGAAAGCCCTTCTGCAGAGCTGCATGGAGTACAATGTGCCCTCACCCACTGGAGATAATGGCCTTGGGAACAATTATCAGCCTAATTTCTTTTTATATCAATGTAGATTTGATGTCCAATAGTATATGTGTTGTAGCTTTAATGGTCTTTTAATGATGAAGAGGATCAAAAGTATTTTAGATCTGAACCTGCATCATTAGTTTCCATTTCAGAAATCCACTGTAATTACTGCAGCTGCTTCTCCAAGCCCTGCCAGAGCACTGAGTTCCTGAGAACGTACCTGCACAGTTCATCACAATCAGCCCTGAGCCAGGTCTGACGCAGCTTCGGGGGTGCTGGTGGTTACTGAAGGAGGAGAAGGACAGGGACAGGGTGAGGGAGGGGGAGTGACGGGGGGAAGCAGTGAAGGCCTGTGTCACTCAGGGCCCGGAGGGTCAAGTTGCTCAGAAGAGGGATTCTCTCCACTCTGGCCCTTTCCTGTCTCCTCACAGACAATAGCTGACTTACACGGCAAAATCTAATTTGCTATAAAGCCTTCTCTCTGTTGGGTTCTGCAAGTCATATTGGAAAAAACTAAGTTTTCTTGGTAGTCCTACGTTCTCTCCCATTCCATCTATGGGGACATGCTGGGGACAGGGAAGGGTGTGGGGTGTGTGGTACAGTGTGCCCAGCTGGGGTGGGTGAATCTGGACAGGCAGGATTATGGGGAGAGAGCTCACAGGGAAGGATCTGAGAGGGAACCTCCCAGGGACAGCAGATGTTCAGGTGGAGTGGCTAGGATGCGGGTTATTCTTGTGAATCTGCCTGCCATTCTCTGCGCCCTGGGAAGATGACCTCTGTGGACTGCATCATCCAGGCTCTCTTGCCCTCTGGCTTGCAACTGGCTTTGACTGGAGGTCTGAGGGTTGAAGGAGAGAGGGACCAGGTTATTTCCTCCTCCATTCCCTTCCTGCTTAGGTATTGCACTTCTGACACTGGTAGCATCCTTTTACAACCATAGCTTCTGCCAGGAAGCCCTCCTTCCATGGATCCAGCTCTTTTCACCTCTAATAATATGCTTTCTTCTTCTTGCCTTTGGACTATAAACTTCATAAACAAGGGAGGTATAAACTTCCTGTTTTTGCTAGTCCCTGGATGTATCAAAATCCCTCAAAGACTCTCTTCACCCCATTCACACCTCTGTAAAATAGCACCTCCGTTAAATTAAAAATCCCAGTTAGGTGTGCCATCTGTTTCCTACAAGAAACCTGACCAACACAGTGGGTGTGTCAGAGACTGACTAATGCCTGTCCATCCTACTTCCTTTTCCTGAACACATAGAAGACTACATTTTCCAATCTTACTCACACCCAGGTTGAAGGTGTGCAACTGGGTTCTGGTCAATGGGATCATGTGTGACACTTCCAAAGAAAGAAAGAAAGAAAGTGAAGTCGCTCAGTTGTGTCCGACTCTTTGTGACCCCATGGATTGTAGCCTACCAGGTTTCTCTGTCTATGGGATTTTCCAGGCAAGAGTACTGAAGAGGGTTGCCATTTGCTTCTCCAGGGGATCTTCCCGACCCAGGGATCAAACCTGGGTCTCCCACATTGTAGGCAGACACTTTTACCATCTAAGCCACCAGGGAAGTCGCTTCCAAGTCTAGCCATAAACCCCTGTGCAATTGTCCCCATCCTCTTCTTCTCCCAAGGTGATATTGGAAGCTACTTATTAGAGTGTCTCCTGCTGGAAGTCACTTGGATTCCTGAGTGCTTGGAGGAGAATTGCCCAGCTGAAGTCAACTAAATATGAGTGAGAAATAAGCCTTTATTGTGTTGTACCACTGAAGTTTTAAGAGTGGTTTGTTCCCACAATTAAGGTTGATTGCTTTGACTAATTCAGTGGAGGTGTTAAATGAAGAGGCCACCTAGAATGATGAAGTATTCAAGACATAAGTATAATTTTCTAGATTGGGTGAGACCACAGTGAAGGCTAACAAAGAGAGCAACATTATTGCTTTGTGAAAGGACCAGGGATTTGGATATCAGAGTTGAGTTTAAATCCAGGCTTCACTACTTCCTGCTTTGTGATCTTCACTTTACTTTTTAGTTTTCTTACGTGTAAAATGGGGAAAACAGTGCTTATTTCACAAGGTTCTTTTGCAGATAGATGACTTATTTTTATAATACATAGTTGATAATATTTCCCTCTTTTTCCTCTCTTGACTATAAATTCTAAATTCAATGCCTCCAGTGATTGGTAATTTTGACTTTGTGGTCATCTGTTTCCTAATTTCTAATGGCAGAGGACAATTATCCTAAGTATACCGTTAAGTGGTTTGAATAATGACAAGTACAGAGGGATTCCCTTTTAGGCATTAACTCTTTCAGTTCTCTGCCCTGCAGAACCCCATCTTAAAATTTGCAGGCCACCTAACACATGTGCCAGGTCAGCAAAATTGAGACTTCAGAGTCCCATTGAAGGACTTTTGAATGAGTATGAATCCTGGGACTAAAGTGTCTTCGGAAAAGGAAAGAGAAAGGAATCCCCACAGAAATTTTTTCAGCTTCATGAGAGCTTCTCTGCTCATCCATCAATCCATTCATCTATCTAGCAAATAATTGTTTAGTGCCTACCCTATGTGAGAAACACTTCTAGGCCCTATAGTAGATACAAAGATGCATTAGACACCTCCTGCTCTAAAGAGCTGAAATTCTTGCAAAAGAGAAGATAATTTATCTTCATAAAATAACTACAAGACAGATCAGGATGTGATAAGCATGGAAGGCAAGTTCCAAGTTCTATGGGATTCAAAGAAAATGAACCCCTCTTCTGCCTGGAGGGATCAGGAAGCATTTGAGTAAATTTTGAAAGCAGGGCAGGATTTGAACATGGACATGAGAGGAGGGTCAGACATTGGAAAGCAGAAGAGACCTGTGGGGAAATCACCAATTGGGATTGAAGTGAGCTGGATAATAGTCTGGCTGGAATGTAACTGCCAAAAGCAGAGTTGAAGGAAACAATTTTAGAAATGTCACCTGAGAACAGATTGTGCAGAGCCTGAAGTTTAGGCCAAAAGGCTTATGATGAGGGCAGAGAAAGGTCATCAAAGGTTTCTGAGCACCGGGGTGGTGTGTGCCCTGGGAAGGTCAGTTGAGAAGCTGTGTTCAACACCTGTCAGAGACAGCAGGGTACAGAGGTGAGGAAGCCAATTAGAAGACCTGTAGTCATCCAGGTAAACCTTAATGTGGGACTAAACTAGGCGAGAAGAATATTGGATGGAATCATTCAACATGTATTTATTACGTATCTATTAACCATCTGTCAGTCACTGTGGGGGGATGAAAACTCATGAGAAACACAAATCTTCCTCCTAGGTGCTTGGAATATGACTTGAGGGATGAGTCAGTCAAGGAAAGCTTGTCCTTGCTAAACTTTCCCCCTTATGAACACACAGAATAAGTTAGTTTACTCTCCACCCCAGCCCCAACTCTGTACCCTGACAACAGCAGCTCACTTCAATCCCAACAACAATAAAGTGCAAAATTCTGAGTTAAGGTGTGGTCTGCTCTCCATCCTTACTTAACAAACATTACGTGGCTCTTACTGTGTGCCATATACTATTTTAAGAGCTTTAGAAATACTACATGCTTTTACCCTCAACAATCTTTTGAAATAAGTACTCTTACCATTCCCACTTTGTGAATGAGGACACTGAAGCCCAGAGATAAAATTATTTTCTCAAAATCCCGTAGCTACTGAGTAGCAGACCTACGATTTAGAAATTCAAAAGTCTGGCTCCAGAATCCTTATGCTTAGCCATTACATTATACTGCTTCCCTGTATCACTACTTTCTCTTGCCCACCTGTAATGAACCATGGCCAGAAGGGAATTGCTCTTCAGGGAGGCCTGGCGTGCTGCAGTCCGTGGGGTCGCAAAGAGTCGGGCACGACTGAGCGACTGAACTGAACTGAACTAAACTGAACTTGGGCCTTACCCAGCCTCTCTGAATCAGTACGATCTTCATGGCTTATCGTGCTGGCCAAGGTCACAGTCGTAGCTAGAGTGTGCTCACTGATCTCTGCTGTAGCCATAGCTACAGTCAGCGCTTTCACTGCCTGCCCTGCCAGGTAACCAGCCAAGAAGGTGAGTGGGGCACATCAATGATTTGGTGAGGGACAGGAAGTCCTGACCCTACAGGATCGTTGACCCTCTTTTCAGAGCTGTCAAGTATGCTGCTGCTCAGCTTGCCTCTCTGGATGAGGCAGATACCGTGGCAGGGCTGAGAGCCTGGGTTCTGACGTTTACTACCCATGGACACTCAGCCAAGTTATTTAGCTTCCCCAAGCATCAGTTTCCCCATCCATAAAATGAGGGGATTAAAAAAACATGATAAAGTTGTGATAAACAGGAAATGAGACACTTTCTATAAAGTCCTAATAACACAGTCTGACATAGAGAAAGTACTCAGAAAATGTTAGCTGTTACCTCATCCAGGTAAAAACAAACTCTTCACCTGATCCTGGATACTGGACTCAGAAGTATTCAGAGGCCCCAGAGGGGCTTTTTATACCCTTCTTCAAGAAAAGTACTAAAATATCCCAATAGCTTTTTGGGATAGAGGAACAAGCAATTTGGGGCCCTGCCATATAGATATGTATATTGTTATTACTTTACATTGTACACTGGATTGCAAGGCAGTATTGAATCATGGTTAAGCCATTGGATTCTGGAACCAGATAGCCTGGAAATAAATCTTAGTTCTGCCGTTTAGCAGCTGTGTGACCTCAGGCAAGTTCACATGCTTGAGCTTCAGTTCTGTTGTCTGCCAAGTGAGCGGATGATACTCTCCTCCTCAGAGGGTTGTTGGAGGACAAAATGAGTTAGTATATGTAAAGTCTTACAACAGTGCTTGGCACATTATAGGTACTCAATAAGGATGGGCTATGACTAAAGCATCCTTTGGATTAAACTAGTAAATTCCTTTTCTTCTAGAAAAGAGGGCTGGGGCAGATTTTTTTTCTTCTTTAGTGGAGAGAGATAACCCACAAAATCCAGGAAAGGAGATAAAACGAGACCTTGGAGGTGAGAAGTTTTCCCCTATCCCATACCTGGGAGATGGGGGAGGGATCCATGCCGTCCAAGACTCTGGGTCCAAACATGACCTGGCATAAGGACCAGGAGGGACCCTAGGCAGCCGCATTGAGTTGGGGGCCCCTGGAAAGGCCAGGGTAAAGAGGGAGGTTGTGATCCTTTTATCTGAGGCTTCTTGGGGCATCAGTGAGTTGCCACACCTAGGTCTTCCTTGGAGACAACTGGGAGTCTTTGAGTCACTGGCCTTCCCTTCAGCTTGATGCTGAGATTGGAGACCTCATTACACAGGTCTTTCCGCTCAGGCCAGTAAGGCCTTCCTTTGCCCTCTCAAAGACACTTATACAAGACACAGTGGGAGATGAGACACACATGAGAAGACCACCGATGATCCGTGGGAGTATACGCTCTGTGACAGAGAGGGACTGCGTGATCAGGAAACCTTGGCTTTAGTTCCAGATCTGCCCCTAACTAGCTGGTATACCTTAGGTAAGTCGCTTTATCTTTCTGGGCTTCAGTTTCCTCATCTGTGGAATGCTCTCATCCCAACCTCCAACACACTGAATGATCTCTGAAAAACATTCTCCGATCTCTGTGAGCCCATAAATGTTCAGACGATAATTCCATTAGGAGTTCAGAGGAGGGACAGCTAAGTGGGGGGGTGAGGTGGTCAGAAAAGCTTTCATGGAAGAGGTGAGCCTGAGAAGGATGGTCTCTTCTTGTTCTCACAACTCTAACCCCCATCCTGACAGTTGGTGATCTTTCTCGATTCATCAGGCCAGAAGAATTTCTCATCAAGGGGCCTCAGCCCCTCTTCTCGCCCTGAGACGTGACACAGCTACATCAAGGAACGCACAGAGCCTCAGCCCAGGAGTAAGCTGATGGAAACGGCACCACCTCGAGGCCACCTGGGACAGTCTCCTCTCTAGTCTGAGGAATTGCTTTCCGTGTGTCTCTTGATGCTCATTCATGAGTCAGTTGCAGGGGGCGAGTGTATCCCTGGATTTGACATCCCCCCTTCTTATCATCCTTCCCACGAAGGACCACCAAGGAAGCTGTCCTAGACACATACTTAGAAAGAAATCTGTCCCTTTGCATCCCATCCCCTAAAAGGGCGCTACTGACCTCCCTGCCAAATCCAGTTTAATGACACAAAAGACCCTGGCTTTCTTTCTAAGCTAACCACATGTCCAAGAAAGGTTAGGAGGAAAGGAGAGAAATCAGATTCCAAGAAAATGGTACTAGTCAGAACACTGTGGAAAGAGGGTGGGAATTAAACTATGCCACGTACCCTTGCTCTGATCTCGATGCTTCATTCCCAGCTCTTTTTAAGGGCCTTTCTCTACCTGCTTAAAAACTCTACAGTGAGGTTATTTTTCATAACAAGGGCCATCTGACTATTTGCTTGTGTAAGGAAGGTGATATATTTCCCTCTTCTGCTAAAGGTAAAGGAAAGGAAAGCGAAGTTGCTCAGTCATGTCCGACTCTTTGCGACCCCATGGACTGTAGCATACCAGGCTCCTCCGTCCATGGGATTTTCTAGGCAAGGGTACTGGAGTGGGTTGCCATATCTTTCTCCAGAAGATCTTCCCAACCCAGGGATTGAACCCGGGTCTCCCACATTGCAGATAGGGGTCAAGCTAATTTGCCCCCATGTGAGACAGTCCCAGTGTGCTTGTCATGAATGGCTGAGGGCTCTGACGGACATCAAGAAGTTGCAATACTTCCTCCAAAGGAAGTGGCCAGGGGGCCTGGCTGCCTCAGAATAAGAGGTTGAGTCCAAGTGAAAGTTCCAAGGCCCATGGTGATAGCTGTCCCCTCCATGAACCCTCCTGATTATCAGTTCATGGCAACCCCATCTGCTCAGTCCTCATGCTTTCCTCAACCTCCAGAGTCACTCAGGAACAACCCAGCCCCTCAGTTCTCTCAGGCTCCAGACCCTGGAACTGCCCTCAGCTTTTTCTGCCTAGTGACATAGAAGGTTATCATTTCAGATTGTCACGTACAGATGATTTCCCAACATCTCTTCTTCCATTACCATCAGAACAGACTGCAGTAGGGAACAGAGGTTTCCTTCTGGGTCACTAGTTTTTGTTTTGTTTAATTACAATTCAGAGTTAAGATCTTAGTTTCTCCTGTATCACATTCTTCTCTAAAATGAGAGGTGATGATGCTGACCAAACACTGTACTGCCTCAGGTGAGTGATGATGCCCTCCTTCTATGAAAACTTGCTCCTCACTTCTTTATTTTTCTGACCCCTCTCTAAGGAAAGAGCCCAGAATCTTGGAATGACATGGCTGGAAGGAACCTTAGAAATCATTCTCTGCTTTTCAGACTGAGGGAATGAGGTTCAGAGGGTGAAGTGACTTGAATTTTCAGAAAATATGACCTTAGAAATGTGGTTCCCAGTGACCCCACTCCCCCTTCTCTGTGACCTGGGGAGAGTTACATGCTCTTTATGTTCTGGGGTCTGACTCTGTCATCTTGGAAGGACATCAACCAAACATGGAGGATGTGAAAAAGAGAGTACTATTTCCACCTCAGGGTCCCCTCACTGGCTCCACATACCCTCCACCCCTGGTTCCAGTGCCTTGGGCTTTCTGGGTGTCCCTGTTGACATGTACTGAATCCGGGCTGACTCTGCTAAACACATCCAGTGTTGCCCCTTCTCTCCCACCGTTATGGAAACCCTAGGTACAGTGGATGGGAAACCCCGAGATAGACACCTGACCCTGGGCAGCCCTATTCATAGACTGGTCATCTGCCCATGACGTGGCCTGGTTCCAGGTACCGAAAGTGTGGTTGTTGGCAGTAGGCGATGGACTTGGATCCAGGTGGCCATACTGGGCTTTGTGCATAAATAGTAAGCACCTATTTTTAGTAATACTAAGCAACTAGTTTTTACCCTATTTTTGTTTCTGTTTGGTTTGGTTTTTAAAGAAGCAGGAGAATGGTATCAATACAGACTCATGGCTATAAGCACCCATGATCCACTGGGAGAAGGGAAGAAGGTCTAGGCTGTTGTTCATTTCTGGTGTCATGGGCTCTGTTTTACTTATTTCCTACCTTTGGCCAGCATGAAGTTTCAGTCTCCTACCCTCTGTCCTTTATTTTTATTGGCTTTAGTCCCCTCCAACCACAGCATTCTTAATCAGGACATTATCTCATGCCATACACGTGTGTAGATCTTGTTCCTCAAACCAGGAACAAGCTCTCAAAGCCCAGACATTTACGTCTGAGTCTTTTGAAAACCCTTTCCAGTTAACTTGTACATATGACAGCTGGTGAAAGGTTGAGCTGAAAGGCTTTCTGGGGATCCAGTTCTATAAACCCTTTTAAATATTTACATCAATTTGCCCCAAGGAAGCCTTTTTGAGCCTTCTAACATAAAGCTACTCAGTATTAACTGTCATTATAGTTTTAAATGAATTCCAGTGGGTGTTTATAGCCCTAATTTCCCCAGGCCTCTTCATCTGGCAGGTGGAGATGGAATTACAGGGACTGTACAGAAGTCATCAGCTCATCTAGCACCTCAGCCTCTGAAAGTGCCCCTCTTCAACTTTCCTATCTCCCCATCTAGTCCTCCTGCCAAGCTGCCACCGGAGCCATCTTCCAAGTGCCCATCTTATCACATGGTTCACCTGTTCAACACCCATCCTTGGCATGTGCTAATAGTTGCCATTCCTCAGTCACCCCCCACAGCCTTCTCCCTTGTTGGCAGAGCTAACCTCCTGGGAAAGATGCAAAAAGGGCAAATATCCACCCTCTCAGCCTTGCAACTAGAGCACAGGGATATGATCCAGTTCTGATCACCTGGACCTTCTGAGGGTTTCTGAGAAATACGTTCCTCCTTAATATAAAAGACACAAGTGGGAGAAACTCCTTTTTGTCTTGTTCTGGGTTTTGTGCGTTGAAGCCATGACGCCTGGATCTGGATGTGATCATGGAAGGAAGCTGACACAAAGCCATCCCTTGATGAGTTCCTAAAGCTTTCTACTGCTGGACTTTGTATTATACAAGAAAATTAAATTTCCTTATCATTCAAGCCACATTTAGATGGACCTATTTTTGTTACAGGCAAAAGTGACCTAAGACATGGTCTACAGACCTCTACTGGAGAAAGTCTAAGCTCCTTAGCTTGGGTCCATATGGCTTTCCCAAGTGTGCCCTGTGTCCTGCTCCAGAGTCTTTTTTTCTCTGCCAAACCCACCTTCTATTCCCATCCCCCAGCCACACCAAACTCTCTGGTAAATGGGCCAACCTGAACCTGAGCCTAGAATGTCTATCCCTGCCCGGGTTAAAGCTTACCCACATTCAAGACCCGATTCAAGCTTCTCTTGATCCTTCACACATTTCATGCAGAGGCATGTCCCCTCCTTTGTGCCCGCAATAGTACTTGTAACACCGAGTTTTCTTTGGTTAGTTTTATGTCTGACACTCCTTCCAGCTATAGGTTCTTTGGGGACAAGGCCATGTATTTTTTTCAGCTTTGTATACCCAGTGCAAGTGCTTAATAAATAACTGAATGAGTGATTAAATTAGTTGAGCCCAGCTCTCAACTTTCCCTTATTAACTGAATAATTTTCGGGTTTCGTTTTTGTTTGGTTTTCACTGTGTGAGTCTGTCAGCTTGTTTTAGACCAGAGCTGCTCACACTTTCATGTGCCGAGGAAGCTGTGAGGACACAGATTGTGATTCAGCAAGTCTGTGTGGAGCCTGGGCCTCTGCATTCCTCAGCAGCTCCCAGGTGATGCTCATGCGCTCGTCCAAGGAGCATATCTTACATCGCAAAGTCATCAGGACAGCGGGGTCCTCGAGAGCAGATGTTGCCCTGTCCTTAAGTGTACAAGGTCCTAAAAAAACAAGTGGAGACTTACTGAAAGTGACCACTGGATGACAAGGAACATGCTTGGTATTCATCACTTCTCTTCAGCAGCTTTGGTCCCCTCCTCTGAGTCCTCCTCTTCAGTGATGGGCTGAGCTTTTCTGAAGCTCTGATTTTCTCATTTTCTCCAGCGGGAGTCTAACCTAAGTCACAAACACTGCTCCCTCCACACCTCTCTGAGCGTTGTCAGGAGCTCAAGTGAGCTAGGAGAGAGCGTTGAGCTGTGCCAGATGTCCCAGCAGCTGATTAAAGCAACAAGTCGGAAATGAAAGAGTGACGCTGCTAATCACTTACTGCAATGTAATAAGCAAGAGTCTAAAGCTGGAGGCCAGCTCCTTCTGCTCCCATTTCCCCTGTGGAAGCGCACACTAGCCCAGGGTCGGGGGGATCAGTGCAGCTGATGAGGGAGCTCCAAGCATAAGAGACTTCAGTTTTGTGGATCCTGAGGTTGGGGAAGTGGGAAAGGGTGAGGAGTGGAAAAGTACTGGGTCCTGAGTCTGACCTGGTTTCCCCATCCTTCCCCACTCCTACCCCTACAAGGAAGTCTCAGCAGAGTCAGGCACCTGAAGAGGACCTCTGCTCAAGACCTGAGATGGAGAGACCTAGGAAGAAGGTGCCTCTGAGTTAGGAATATAAATACTCAAAAAGCATGATCTGTGGCGGGGAGGGGAAGCCTGAGTCCTAACTGCAGCTCCCTCCAGAGACTGGGATGATGCAGGCTGTGCTCCAAGGCTGCAGTGGGGAGGGCAGCTCCCCCTAGGCCTGCCAGGCAAAGCTTTTCAACTTGCCTATGGTTGGGATTAAAAACTCATACAATCAAAAAAAAAAAAAAATCATACAATCACACCTAGATTTTTAATCAGGAGCTAGACTCTTTAGTAGTTTTTCTCCCTAAAGTGTTCAGTTGAAATTCACTCATATTCATTCCTCCTCTGCCTACCTGTCTCTGTCCTTCTCTCCCTACCTCCTTCCCTGCCACAGGCACCACCCCCTGCCATCCTACTCACGTTTCTCAGCTGTGTGAGTTCCCTATTATTGCACAACAAATTAACCTCAAAACTTAGTGGCTTAAAACAACAAACATTTATTAGCTCAGTTTCTGTAAGTCAGAAATCAAGGTGGGGCTTAGGTACATACCTCTGGCTCAAGGCCCTTCCTAAGGTTGAAAACCATCAGCCAAGGCTGCGAGTTTCATCTCGGCTCGTGGGACCACGGCCAAGTTCACTCACATGGTAACTGGCAGTGTTCGGTGCTTGTTAGTCATTAGTAGGAGGCCTTCTTAAGCTCCTTGCCATGTAAACCTGTCCTTAGGGCATCTTATAGCAACTGGTTTCCCTGTGGGGAAGTGAGCAAGTAAGAGGGGAACCAAGATGGAAAGTTGCAGTCTTTTTATAACATAGTGTCAGAAGTGGCATCCCATTAACTTCTGTTTTTTAGAACCAAGTCATTAAGCCCAAAACAAAGGCCAGAAGTGGAGATGAAATAAAGCATTTGGACAGTAACTTGAAGTAGAGGATTTATGTGGCAAAAACAGAATTATATTCAGCAACATGGAACTGAACATTAGTTTTCATACAAAGTTAAAAGTACATTGTATTTCCTTCTAGACCACTTACCCAGTCCCCATCTCTTCCAGAGAGACAAGCTTCAGCTAAATTATTTTATCTGATTGATGATTGTCATTTATTACGTTATTGCTACTTCTGTCTCAGGTATTCCTTTGGAAAAAGTGTGTGGATTTGTTACATATTCTAATGTATTGTCTATGGATTATAAGATTAAATCAAGCATGTATCTGCTGATACTTTTGAAGTTGACCTGTCTTTATACTTAGAAATGTCTGTTAGTAGTAAGCTTCCCTGGTGGCTTAGATGATATAGAATCTGCCTGCAATGCAGAAGACCCATGTTCGATCCCTGGGTCTGGAAGATCTCCTGGAGATGGAAATGGCAACCCACTCCAGTATTCTTGCCTGGAGAATTCCATGGACAGAGGAGCCTGGCAAGCTATAGTCCGTGGGGTGACAGAGAGTCAAACATGACTGATGACTATCACTGACTAAGCCCAGCATACATAGGAAGGGGAGACCAAGGGTTTGTATACAAGGAGGGGTGGGTGGATATTGGGGCCATATTAGAGGCTGCCTGCCCCCAAAATCTAGCCAACCTCTCACCTCTTTCCTAACCACTCCTTAAGCACACTCTAGAGTCAGTTTTCCCTATAATGAACCTTTTGATTTTACTCTATTCTGTATACCTGTCTTATCACCCAAGTGTTTGAGGCTCCTCTTCTTTATAGAATTCTGATTTCCCTAGGGGCAAAGACCACCAGTTCTTTTTCCCCACTTCTCTTATAAGTCCTGCTGTACCCATCCCCAGGACTAGAGCTATAATACATATTTGTTGATTATGATCAACTCTCACCTTCAACTTATTTAAACTTTTTCTTTCAGCCCAGCTTTCTGAGGCTCTGGGATTTCTGTGGGAGACTTTCTATTCAGAGTCTTTTCCTGCTGAGCAAACAGACCTTGTCTGGGTCAATAATCCTTGCTGGGAGGGTGAGGCAAGGTTATTGTTTATACTACAAAGCTGACTTCTAATGTCTTTAATGTTGGAATTCAGCTATTGAGAGAACCAGGAAAGATTTGGAGCCCTTTAGAGCAGAAAAAAATGAAACACAAGAGATCTAGCACTTATGTTATGTATACATACTTACATTGAGTAGCTCATTTAACCCTCCCATGAAGTGGAGCTTATCACCCCTTACTTTGCAAACATGAAGCTTGGGGCCCCACAGTTAGCAAGAAACAGAGCCAGACTCTGAGCCCAGACCAGGGACTCTCAGCCCTGCCTTATGCTCCTGGGTGTGACTTTCAGAACAATTTACTCTCAAATCAGGGCCTGCTAGAGCTCTCGCAGTGTCCAGCCCCACTCTCTATGATGTCTGTGGCCCTTTTATGTGTCCCGAGATGTCAGGATCTCATCTTCTGATTAGGGAATTCTTCCTTCTCTAGAGGCGGAATGACCAGAGGTCTTCCATACTCACTCCCAAAGGCCAGGCAGACCACAAAACCCACCCAGCCAATGTGGCTGACCCTGGGAATGGAGGGGTGGGCTCAGTGGGGAGAAGCTGGGTCAGGTGAAGTGTGGCAAAGAGATCTTGTAAGAAGCTCTGACATCCCAGGAAGAGAAGGTCACTTGAAATGAATGAGCAGATTTGTCTGTCCTTTTCCGAGAGGTCCTGCAGTGGCCTCAGCCGCCTGAGTGGGCCTCTTGGTGGGTGCACCTCCACAGGGCACACATAGCAGACCCGAGACTGTCGTCTTTTAAAAGGCCTGCTCGTGAGCCTGGCACCGGAAACTTGGCTCTCAGGAGGGTTCCCACCACTCTGCCTGGTGAGAGAGGCTCGGTACATCTGTTTGTACAAACAGTGCGGTTCACACTCAACAGCTGCTTTCCTTCTGGGAACCTGGTATTTGTGGCCATGGTAGGCAGAGTGTGGCTACATGACTAGCCCCCCAATAGAGCTGGGGCCCTGGGTGTCTATCAAGCTTACCTGGGTGGCACTGACCCATACGAGTTGTCATGATTTGCTGCTGGAGGAACTGTGTCCTGCATGACTCCCAAGAAAGGGTTTTTGGAAGCTTGTGCCTTTGCTTGATTTTACCTTGTATCTTTCTACTGTAACAAACCTCAGCCATGAATACTGAACCACATGCGTCTTCCCAGAAAACACTGAACATGGGGTGGTCTTGGAGACCCTGACATCCTAGGGAAGGAGGAAGAGGGGGTAGGAGTTGGGGTGAAAGCTGGCAAATTGCTAAATGCCCACGAATTCTCTTAACTTCACTACTGCCCAAACTTCTGCCTCCAGAACTTCCCCTCGCCGTCTTATGGTCTCTAATTTTCTCCTTTCCCTCATTGAACAGTCTCATTATTCAAAATAAATGCTCGAGGCTCTCCCCCAAGACTCAGCTTAGTCTGAGCTCTGAAATGGGAGAATGAGGCCAGGGCTTAGTAATGAGAAAGTCTTGAATCCATTCATTAACAAGTAAAATGATAATAAGATGCCTGGAGGTGCACCACTTAAAATTCTAGTCTTCTGTAGAATATCTGAGATGGCATCCTTCTTTCTTAGAATGCCGGTGGGTGTCACCTGGAGGGTGTCAGCATACCCGCAGCCTCCCACAGGTCCCCCAGGCCACGTGCTTCTGAGATGGCTGGGAATGTGACTCCTGTGGGGCTTCCTCCCCCGGGGGGCGGGGATAGGGTGGGAGCAGGGCCGGATGCAGGGACTGTTAGAAACACTTTTCGCTTTGAATTTCAATTCTGGTGCAGGGGGACTGGGAGTCACAGGATGGTTTTCAGCAGAGGGAGGGCTGAGATCTCAAGTATCTTTTCTAGTTAAAAGACTATGCATACGAACACCTCAAAGTCTCCGACCATCCCTGAAGGAATGCAGTGCCATTTTGAAGAAATTGATGCCATCATTTTATGTCCTTTTATTGTAATTTCTGGGAGCTGAATGTCATGAAATCATCGTCAGGGATCCCGCCTGGCTTGACCCCTTCATTCCTCCCCTTCCTCCTTGCTTTTTCTTTAAGAAATAGAGGTCTAGCCTGGGATGAAAAAGCAGAGTCCGCAATTCTTTGCTACAGTATTGTCATTCAAATTAATTCATGGAGTGAATGGGCTTATGATTTGCATTTAGACGAAAATTGCTATTTGAGTTTTTAACTAGAACAGTTGGCTGGTAAATCAACAGGGCCTCATCATACAATTCTCCATTTCTCAGTGGGAGAGAACCTCCGGGCCCAGCCAGGCTGCTGGGGAGCACCTCACCTTCCACTCAGACACTGACCTCCTGTGATTAAGCCACATTCGCCCTCTAAGCAAAGGTGTAGAATTGGTAGATTAGTCATGCCATTGTGAAATACTAATGCCATTAAAGCAATTCGAAAATGAAGAAATGAAAATCTTTCAAGAATTTAAAGCTAAACTCAACATTTGTAATAGAATCTTCTTCCTCTGATACAAATTGACTTTCCCAGATAAATTTCATAAATATTTTACTGTGTGCCTACTATGCACCAGGCAGCATTCTAAGCTCTTTGCCTGCATTATTTAACTCTCACAGCAACCCTCTCTTTCATAGAGACTATTATTACTCACACATGATGGTTGATTTTATGTCAGCTTGACTGGACCAGTGGTGCCTGGATAGTTGGTTAGCATTATTTCTGATATGTCTGTGAGACTGTTTCTGGATCATAATGTTTGAATTGGTAGACTGAGCAAAGCAGATTGCCCTCCCCAGTGTTGGTGGGCCTCCCTTAATCAACTGAAGGACTGAATAGCATAAAGGCTGAGTAAGAAGGGATTCTCTCTATCTACTTAACAGTTTTTGAGCTGGGACATCCATTTTCTCCTGCCTTTGGACTTAGACCCAGACTGGACCCTACACCACTGACTTTCCTGTGTCTCTAGCATGCTGACTGCAGATCTTAGAACTTCTCAGCCTCCATAATTGTATGAGCCAATTCTTCATGGGAAATCAATCAATCTCTCTTTCTTTCTTTGAAAAATATATGTATCTCTGAGAAACATATGTCTTATGGGTTCTATTTCTCTAGAGAAATCAGACTAACACACCCCACTTCTGTGAAGTGCGGTCTAAGGCACAGAGCCAAGATTTACAGAGCTATGGTCAGAGCTTTGGTAAGAGGGATAAGACTGACTTCAAAGCTCACCAAATAGTAAAGAAATACAAATAGCAATGAGAATTTGGCTCTTTAGCCTCTTAAATTAGCAAATATAAAAGACAGTGAAGAAACCTCTATATGTGAGAGACAGGAAATGGGTATGACTGTGCAATTTTGGTGGAAGTACCAACTAGTACAACCTTTCCAACGGGAAGCTTGAGGACATCATAATGCAAAATGTCATAAGATGCTCCCTGTCAAAAGTTGGCTCCCCAAATATTACCACCACAATCTGCTGCTAAGACACAGCTGAGTTTATTGTTTACCACTGTGAAGGAGGCCACTGTCTTGAAAATCTTTGGCAATGTCTCAGAAAGGGGAAGTAAAGTCAGAACTTATTGAGAATGAAGTTTAGTTTAAGGTAGGTCTTTCAGTGGAGGATGGGGAGGGGGATGGCACTTAATTGGGATTGGGTCAGAACCATACCACTACCACCCAGGGTGGGTAAAAACAGCAAGAATAATGTCAAGGCACACTCCGACTATTGATGTTCTTTATGTATTTATTTTTAAAAATAATTATTTATTTATCTGGCTGTGTTGGGTCTTAGCTGTGGCATGCGAGCATATGGGAACTTAGTTCCCCAACCAGGGATCGAACCCATCTCCCCTGCACTGCAAGGCACATTCTTAACCACTGGACCACTATGGAAGTTCCTTAATGTTGTTTATCGAAGAGCTGATGGTCTTTGGGAAGTTCCTATAATGAACAATCAAACCATTAGCTTGTGCAGGACAGTGAGACAAAGTCAAATCTCTGATCCACAGAGCAGAGATGGGGTTCACTGCTCATTTTTATATAAATTATATTGACCTTAAGGTGGATTTTTAAAGACTGATGAAAAATAAAGACCCTTCAAATTGTTAATTTTTATATATCACTTAAACTATTGCTTAAAATTTCTTTAATGGATATTCATCACAGCATCATTAATCATAAACAAAGTGAATGTCCAACAGCTGGGGAACTGGTTCAATAATGTGTGGCACATCAATACAAGGGAAATTGGCTATTCTGCCATTAGAGATATGGCAGACTTAACTAGTATTATTCACCACCCTGCCTACATGTCTTTTTTAAACCTTACAGTCACCCAGGCTGGCACTGCAGAGAGGTACTCCCTAGAATAATTAGAAAGTGGCAGAGTGAAGACACACAGAAACTTGATGTAGATGGGCTTTGCTCCTACTATAGGTAGCTTGGTCTAAATGAAGAGAAATTCCAGTTTTCTGGAGTGTAGGTAATAGAAAGTTCTAGTGTTGGCAGGTGTGGACTCTGACCTCACGCAGCTCCTGGGAAATGAAAGAGCCCGTCACCCACACATCCTGAGCAACTTTTCCCACTCCAGGACCACAGTCCTAGCTCAGTGCCCCTTGCATCAGAACTGTGTCCCTCTCCCCTCTCATCTGGATTTCCACTTCGGGTTAGTTGCTTTGACTCAGCACTGTTGAAGCTTATATACTCGTCCTGTATGTTCATCTCTACATGCTTATCACACCGTATTGTGATGTGTCTCTTCCTCCATCTTCCATCCTATTGTGAGCTACCTTAGGGCTGTACCTTGCTTATTATTCCTAGTGCCTGGCACATGAAGGCACTCATCATTCAATATATTTTATTGAACAAAGAAAGAGATGAATATCTATCATTAAGTCATTTGAAGTGTTATCTTTTCCTTTCATGACTAGGTCATAAGACCTGTGTATCTCATGTCAGATTTTTCCTTTATCGAGAGGCTCTGCAAAAAGAGAAGTCACTCTGATAGCAGTTCCCACCCGATCCCCTATGAAGAATTGTCCAAATGGCCCATCTTTCAGACTTCCCCCCTCTTTAGGTCCAAGGCCAGCAAGTCTTCTTTGATTCTTTGTTTAAAGCTCAGGGTGGGGGCCTGATATAATGTATGAAAAGATTTTCCTCTAGGTCTGAGATAGGGACAAAGAAAAAGGTTTAGGTAGGTGGTCTGTGGCTTTCTTGATTTCTCTCAGAACTTTGGATCAGATATGGGTTAGCAAATTTGCAAATAAAAAAAATTTCCAGATGAACCCATACAACTTCAAAGAGAAAACAGTCCCTTGAAGAAAACTGAAAAAGAGTTTTGGAGAAGCATGAAAGTGATGAGAAACCTGGGGGATCAGAGTTTGATTCACTTTGTTCTTGTATAGTCTGGGGATGTGGTGGAGAGGCAATGTTGGGGAAGTAGGAAGTGCTCGGATCCCCTGTTTCTTTTGCTACTTTGGAGGAAATTACCTCTACCTTCTAATGAACTATAGCTCCAGGGAATGAAGAGATCAAAACATCGGCCAACGTCACTGGAGAATATAAGGCAATCAAAGTGGTTTGGAAAAATGTCTTGTATATCTTTCATTGTCATCTTTGGGGGTTAGATTTATCCTTCTTCCATTTTCTTCTTTGTGAAAATTTCTCAAAGGGACCCAAGATTGAGTTCTGAGGATTGAGGCTTATTATATAAAAAGGAAAAAGGAAATTAAGATCCCATTTCTCTCTTCATTATTGTGCCCTTTAGGAATTTTTCTTACTGAGGGGGCCTTTCATCTATGCCTGCAGAAAATTGTAGGGCTAAGCTACTTTATCATTCTGCTGGGCAGCCTTTCCCATGCCCCTTCCCCTCCTCCATTCTAAAATGGTTTGGTCAGAAGAAATTGGGAAACCTCTCCGTTTGTCATAGTGTATGGCAGAATTTCTGAAGCTCCCAGAAAACCCTAACCTGATCAACTTTTATAAACAACAGAAATGATGCACAGAATACCAGTGGGCACTGTCAAATGATTTGAATGAGGTAACTCTGAGTTTAAAATTTCCAAGAAGTAGCCTTTCATTGGCCTTGGCATCTGCCTCTCCCTACACATTTTGAGAAAGTATCAAAATGTGGAAATGAGAGGGTCTATATCACTGAGCAAAGCATTCAGCTGCCAGTAAAAGAAATATCCGACTGTGATGGTTTAAAAAAAATGGGGATTATTTTTCTCTCAAACAAGAAATCTGGAAATAGGCCATTGCTAGTGTTGTTTCAGAGGTTTGATGGTGCCAGGGCTAAGACTGAAGTGATCTCTTGGCACTTCTGTCATGGTTGTCATGTGGCTACTCAAGCCATCATATCTCCACGCAAGAAAGGAGGAAGGCAGGAGAAACAGAAAGGTGCTACTTTTTTTTTTTAACTTGGGAAAACAGTCACCTTCTAGAAGTTTCCACAGAGATTATTGGCCAGAATGATGTCACAGACCAATCCTACATTCAAAGGAGACTGTGAAAAAAGAGACTTCAGCCTTCTTAACTCTGTAGGAGCACCAGTTAGAGAACAAGGCCAGGAATATGTGTTATTTCTCCCAATTTTCAGTTTTCCACGGAGACCCACAGCCTTGGGTCTGAGATGTTCTTGTTTTCTGTTATGTTTCCCTGTTGTCTTTGCCAATTCACTTTAGTTAGCACAAACCAGTCGGCTCAGCTTTTAGACCAGGTGAACTTTATCTAATGGATTAACAAACAATTCTCTAAATGACAACAGCACATGGTTGTATAGGGAACAGTGATGTGCAAAGAAGACTGGGCGAGAAAAAAACACAGAGAAAAAACTTTGGAGGAGGATGTTCTCTGAATGGTTAGACATTGAAACATGTCTGCCTAAAATACTCTATTGTCACTCTCCAGACAGGTGAAAGCCAGTCCTAGTGTGAAACAGAGTCAGAAGCTTACAGCTTTGGGGGTGCAGTAGGAAAGAATGTCCCCTAGGGACACAGCAGAGGGGAAATTGGGCTCCTCTTTGAATTAGCTGAACTCAGAGGCCTCAGAGGCAATTGTTCACGCCTTCAAATTGTTCTTTGGAGGGCCCATTAGAGCGTGGTGGAAAAAGGACTCCACCAGAGCCCCAGAGAATGCTGAGAGCTGTGAGGAGGGCCAGGTAATGTTCCATCTGAATGTGCAAAGGCTGGCTCTCCATCAGAAAGGCTTTGCGGGAGTATGGAGAGTGGGCTGAACAAGCCAGTCACTTTCTCAAGGGGGGAGGCCCTCTGGTGCTCTTTCTGAACCTGTGTGTCCATAACTCTGCAACTCAGTGCTTTCCTCAGCACCAGTGACTTCTGCACCATGATGGTCAGAATTGTCCATCACCATAGCAACCTCAAGAATGGCTCCAAATGACAGCTCTCTGATCTTTGAGGATGCAGGGGTGCTTCTCTTTTCTTCTCTTTTCCTTTCCTTTCCATTCCCTTCTTTTCTTTTCTTCTTTTCTCCATGAGGCAGGGTAGGGCAGTGGTGAAAGGATAATGAAAGATAAAACTGGAATTAGTTGCTGAATGTGCCCACTCCAACAAGAAATGGCACATGCCTCAAGGCAGAGGTGAACAGATGGTGTGTGACTGATGGTAACTTGTATTATCAGCCTCTTGAAGCATCTGCCCTCACACAGATTCTCAGACCCTCTCAAAAGGAAGAGGGGATTTGCATTATGGCAACAGGAAATAAGAGAAATGGGATTGCTCTCATAGGTAGAATTTTGATACATAAACAAGAAAATAAGAATTATGTTTTTCTGTTACTGCTCTCTCTTGTGCTTACTTGTTTTTTCAGAAACAATCTGGTTTATATGGAAAGATTCAACAATTCGATAAATTCAGCAAACTTTTATGGAATGTCTTCTCTTTATTTTTATTTTATCTTTTATAACTCACCTCTTCCAACAGGAATTCCAGATAGCTTACAATCAAGGGCATAAAAGATCAGACTAATAAAATAGAAAACCAGGACTGAAGAAAGAACAAAGCAAATATTCTAATCACAAGTGTTAACATGATGCTAACTGAGGATTCAAATTCAACTTTGAGAATCCTAAACACAGGAACAAAATTTTTATATTCTTATTGATTTCTCTTGGAAATCAATTTTTGTCCTACTAAATTCTAAGAGAATTCTCTGGGGGGATTTGGATTTAGTTGACATTGAATGACCTATCCTTCCTTCCCCACCTCTCCTTCTTCTTCATTGTCATTATCACTGACATTTATTGAGAGCTATCTATTGAGTGAAACTTATTTATTGACACATTGAATATGCTAGACACTGTTCTAAGCACATCACATATACCAGCTCATTCTCAAGATAATCCTAGGAAGTATATGCTAGGGTTATCCTCATGCTAGGTGGGAAAATTAAAACATAGGTGGAGTCTTCCACGTAACAGACTTGGTTCCTGGGCCACTGTTCCTGCCAAGAAGACAGGTTCATCCTAACACAAGGGTGGCCTTAAGGACCAAGACTAGCTTGTGCCATGGATCTGTTAAGCCATCCACATGCCCCCAGCAAGTCCCTTGCTTTCTAAGGGAGAAGAACATGTGGCTTTGCCTCAGTCAAGATGTCCTTGACTGAGGTCCTTGGCTGATGAACTTCAAACATTCTGGTCCCACTGCCAAAGTTGTTCATATTGTGGAAGGAAATGCAAAAGTTTGTTTCTGGTCAAGGCTAGTTATGTCCTTTTTGGAGTAAGAACTGAGCAATCAAGGCACCTTTGAGGCATATGGTCCTGTCTCACGGAAACTGAACATTTCATGACCTGCTCAAACCAGTGATGTCTGAACATCCTACAAGCACCTCAGTTCCTCCAGAGTGCATTGCCCTGCCTCACTTATAGACAAGGGGGCGACAGGTGCTATTCCATCCCAGAAAATCCTTGGCATCCAGCTCTAGCCATATGAGACAGGGTGAGCTGGTGCAGGTGGCAGGCCTCCAGGATGAGCTCCAGAGGACAGAGGGGCCTGTGGCCCTAAGTGGAAAAGTCTGCCCCCAAATATTTTTGCTTTAGATAACATACCAGTGGTACCAGTGAAGGGCGACAGTGGTCTGAGCAACTATTCACATTTTCCTTCTTTCTCTCATTTTTGCACAACAGAGTCCTCTCCTTAGGTCGTGTGGTTATGTCCTTCGAAGAATCTGGCTCCCTGTCTCTCTAAAGCTGCTGAATGGTACTTTCTTCTAAGTCAATACCCATCTTTCTCTGGCATTGTCCACATTTTGTAAGTGAAATAACCCTCCTCCCACTGCAGCAGCCTAGCATAGCAAGGCTAATCCCATCCAGATTCTTCCTCCCCCGCCCCCCACCTCCATCATGATTTGCATGGACATATCTGAAATTTGTCACATTCTGTTTCTCAAATGCTTATTATGTGGCAGGCATGGTACTAAGAGATTCACACAGTTTATTTATTGAAGCCTCCACTCTATAGATTAGAGGAGGATTATTGTCATTTTACATAAGACAAAGTTGAGGTTCAGAGAGGCAGGGTCCTCTTTGGAGTCAGTCTCCAGGGGTCCAGTCCCATTTTGGCCATTTTACTGCTCAGGGTCCCTTAACTGATAAGTGGCAGAAATGGGATTGGACCCCTGGAGACTGACTCCAAAGCCTGGATTTGTGCCACTACACAGACTACCTTCACCTTACGTGGTTCACTATAATACTGTGATGAAAAATTTTAACAAAATGGAGCACAGAAGCTGTTTCGCATACAGCACCACACATTGCTTAAACACACTAAAAAGGCAGCTTTTAAAATTAACATTTTACTCTACATTAATTATGAATATTAGGTTGTATTTACATAAGTTGTCTTTTAACTGTTTAAGAATGGAGAGCTACTCCAGAAAGAAAATCTCTCAAGACTCAACATGAAAATAACCCTTCTTGAATATTTTGTTAAAAATCATTTTGTGTTGCCGCCAAAGCAACAGAAAATAATTAAATTCCTTTGCATTTTATGATATCATTTACATAAGCGGTCACGCTACTGCTATCTGTAAATGTCAAGCATCCTAGTTTGGGCCCCCAGTGGTCACCTGTGTTGGGGTAATTATGATTTCAGTGTAGCGAGCCAAGGCTGAGTGATGACTTGGCAGTTCATTCAACACACAGGAGCTTCTGACTAATCCTTGGAAACTGACAGTGTGGACCTGGACCTGCTAAAGGTGCCATCAGCCCTACGAGTCCTGAGAATATGCAAAGAGAAAGGTCTGAGGCTGGCTTTCGGAGACTGTCTTTTCCCAACCACTGCGTGCTCTGCAGCGGGTGTTCAGAGACCAACATCACTATAGCTTGTGCCCCACACCACGAAGTTCTGGGCAAGTCCAACAACCTTTTCTGATTCTACCCCTGACTCCCAAATGTGAGACCTTGGACCATCTTATCTCTGTCTGTACCTGGGTCCTTCCATCTTTATAAAACTTCTCCTCCTCCTCCATGTTAGGAAATGGTAGGGTTTATTGTGTTTGTATTTTTGGCCACACGGCAAGGGGGATCTCATTTCCCAGACCAGGAATAGAACCTGTGTCCCCCTCCTTTGAAGTGAAGAGTCTTAACCATTGGACCACCAGGGAAGTCCAGGAAATGGCTGTTTTGTAAAAGGCTTTGTGTTCACTGAGGAAGGGCTCTTTCCAAACAAAAGATAATGCATCCATGTCTACATTTTTCTTTAATGTTAGGGAAGTTATGCTTTCCATTCTCTATATTCTAGGGAGAGTGGGGGTAAGTGGGAGGAGTTGGAAGGAGAAGAGCAAAGGGAACAGCCTCTAAATAGCTCAAGGACACAGGGAATAAAGTTCTTCTTGTTTCCTCCTGCAGGGATTGCAATACAGCAAAAATGATCTGTCTTTGGGCTAAATGAAGGGGCCTGGGTCAGCCACACAGACCTTTATAGATTTTATGGCCTTAATTGACTACATTAAAGTTAGCCATATTAATCAACACTTCATTGGTGTGTAGGGAGAGCTGGACTTTTAAAGTGCTTTGAAAATTTCGCCATGCCAGCTGGTGATGGCTTGGTTGCTGGGGTCACGCGTCATCATAAACCCAGAATCTAATACCAGGATGCTTGCTGGGATTTAACCACTGTTGTCCACTGGGAGACCCATGCAGCTTATGAGAGGTTCTTAAATCACAGGGAACAAAATTTTATGACTTGGAAAGAAGACAATGCAACCACTTTAAACCCGCTGCTTCCTGTTGGGAAGGAAATGAGTGTGGAACTCGGGAGCCGCAGGGAAGTTTCGGTACCGATGACCATAAACCGTGAGGGTCCAGCCCAAGAAGAAACAATTTCCCCAGTGCCAGACCCAGGAGGGATGGAGAGAACAATGAAGGGAAGGGACTTTAAAGAAAGCTATAAAACCAGAAGGAAAATTGGGAAAGGAAGCCCCTTGGGCAATTCATTAAAAAGAGGAATTAATTTCAGGTCAGACTAAGCTGCCTCGGGTCTTCTCTACTGAAATGAGGTGGCTGCTCAGGGCATTCACCCATTTCTGCATCCCGATGAGGTCTCAGAGTTCCCAGGCTCTCTGGATTAAGACTCACACAGCCATATCTGTCAGCTATAGAGAGGTACAGTGGCTCAGATGGTAAAGAATCTGCCTGCAATGCAGGAGATTTGGGTTTGATCCCTGGGTTGGGAAGATTCTTTGGAGAAGGGAATGGCAACCCACTCCAGTATTCTTGCCTGGAGAATTCCATGAACAGGGAGGAAGCTGGTGGGCTTCCATGGGGTTGCAGAGAGTCAGACATGACTGAGCAACTAACATACACACACAGACGGAATGGAGAGGAAGTCATAGAACAAGACAGTTTCTGGAGACTCATAAAGGGAGCCCAACAGAAGGCCCTGGGGGACCTTCATGATTCTGGTGGGAGACTATTTCTTTCAAATAGAAAATACAACCTTAGCTTATCCCCTAATTTTGCAGATGGATTATTCAGCAACTTGTGGCTCGCAGAGAGGAAACGTTAAACAAACCCACAGAAACCAAACTGAAAAACAAAACAAAACAAAACAGCTAAGGAAAGCAACCTACAGTGAGACTGTGACAGTGTAATTCCTTAGACTGCTTTTCTTCTGTGTGCTATGAAGATTAGAGACCAATTAATGTTTGTAATCAGCAAGATTTTGCAAAATCCTATCTGAGAGTGTCTGGTCTGGACACTTCAGGCTGCTGTGCTGCTCAAAATTTGATAGTTGAGGGTTTTTTTCCTTTCTCTTGAAGGGTGCTAGGATTGGGTCAGTATGAAAAGATAAGCAAAAAGAGGACATTCAAAAGCCTGGGTAGTCTTCATATCAGGATGCAGGAAAAACTCACTTAGTTCAGTTTTTCTTCCCAAGAGAGTAATCCATGATGTTTTCTTAGCTCATAGACAAGTTATGAGTTTAAATGACTTTTATTAAAATATATGTGAGAATGTTTAAACTCATTAGTATATCCTAAGGCCACATATCATAAAACAAAACCAAGATGTCTAATAATACACAATTAAGGCAATAGAAAAAGAATGGCTATTCCAGAGCAAATAAAGGAGTATTTGAATAATCTGAACCTTTGTAAACAAATAAATCATCTTGCATCCTTGGGTGATAATAAAATTAGACAATAAACTGTAGGAATGGAGAATGTGTGTGATTGCATAGGACTAAAGGGAGAAAAGGCAAGCCTGGCTTTGATCTTCATAAATGTTTTTAGTGATGTTTCAAATCGTAAGTGAAGAAATCTACTCCTGGCAATTGGGTAAAACAAAGCCAGGGCAATAGGGGAAAAATGCCTGATATAAGGCTTTAAAAAAAAAATAAAGACATAAGCTTTATCTGAGAAGAGGGACTGAGAAGCTGAAAATATCTTGTTGGCAAGCTGGAGTAGGTGGTGCAAGATTAGAAAGGATCACCAATGGCACTATCCAAAGTAAAGAGAACCTTCTGACTCTACTGCTCATGGGAAACTAGGTTCAGAATTGATTTATTCATAGCTGTATTCCTTCTGTCAATATTTATTAGTATCTGTGATATATCAGGCTTTGCTCTGGGCATAGGGGGCATCAGGGTAAATAAGACAAATAAGGTCTTTGCTATCATGAAGCTTATGTCCTGTGAAGAGTAGATTGAAAATAACTAAGTAAGCCCATAAACTGACAAGATAAAACCAGATTATCTCTGTGAAGAAATGACAATTGGATGATGGGATAAAATGTGACTGGGGGTGGGTGACAGGCACAGCCATTAGATAAGGAGGTCAGGGAAGGACTCTCTAGGGAGGCGAGTGGCATCTGAGCTGGGATCTGAATGATGAAAAAGAGTGGAGACCTTGGGGAAAGACGTTCTAAGCATCAGGTCTGTGCAGAGGTCTTGAGGTCACAGGCTTCCTGTGCTTAAGAAACAGAAATAAGGTCCAGATCAAGATAGCGGAGTAGAGCACCCTGAGTTTGCCTCCTCCCATGGATACACCAAAACTGCATCTACATATTGAACAACTCTTTCTGAGAACAACCTGAAAATTAGCAGAACAGAACAGATTTTCTACAACTAAAGATACAGAGAAAAGGTCACACCAGGATGGCTAGGAGGCACAGACACAATCTAGCCAGAACCCATAGCCTCAGTGTATCCACCCACAAACGGGAGGGATATCACAGTCATGGAGGTTTTCCATGAGGAGTGAGAGGTCTGAGCCCCACATTGGGCTCCCCAGCCCCACGAGCCCAATATCTGGCCTTGGAAACCAACAGGGGCTTATGTCTGGGAGAGCCCGAGGGCTGTGGGAAACCAAGACTGTTTTGAGGGAGTTGCACACAAACTCACTCGCTCAAAGTCCCAGCACACTGGCAACAGCTGGAAAAGCACCTGGGTCATCGGAGAAGGAGGTTAATTGATAAGTATAAGGCACTTGCTGGAGGGGCAGGGATTTGATGCAACTTTCTCTCTTTGAAGGTGGAAGTACTGGCATGCTCAGTTGCTCAGTTGTGTCCAACTCTTTACAACCCCATGGACGGTAGCCTGCCAGGCTCCTCTATCCATGGAATTTTCCATGTAAGAATACTGGAGTGGGTTGCCATTCCCTTCTTCGAGGGATCTTCTCAACCCAGGGATGGAACCCACATCTCTTGCATCTCCTACATTGGCAGGCAGGTTCTTTACCACTAGCACCAGCTGGGAAAGAAGTCCTGGAGGAGAACCTTTTTTTTTTTTTTTTTAAACTCTCCTTCCACATGAACCCAGAGACACACACCAAGACATTATAATTAAAATGTCCAGAGTTAGAGATAAAAAGGCAGAGACTGGAGTGATGCTTCTACAAGTCAAGGAACAGCAAGGCTATGGGACAATCACCTGGGTAAGAGTCTTGCCCAGGTTCTTCCTCGGGGCCCTCAGATGGAACCGACCCTGCTGACACCTTGCTTTTGAACTTCCAGTCTTGGGACTGTGAACCAATACATCTCTGTTGTTTTAAGCCACCCGGTCTGCAGCATTTTGTCCCAGCAGCCCTAGGAAACAACTATACAGAGGTTAAGCCATTCGCCCAGAGTCCTACAGCTAGTGAAGCGGTGGAGGAAATATAAGCCAGGTGAATTTCAGAGCTAATGCTCTGAGCCTCCCTCCCCGTGGGAACAGGTTCTGCAGCAGCACTGGGTTTTACCTTGCTGTGTATGTTAAGTCACTTCGGTCATTTCTGACTCTGTGTGACCCCATGGACTGTAACCTGCCAGGCTCCTCTGCCCATGGGATTCTCCAGGCAAGAATACTGGAGTGGGTAGCCATGTCCTCCTCCAAGGAATCTCCCCAACCCAGGGATCGAACCTGCGTCTCTTACATTGCAGGTGGATTCTTTACCACTGAGCTATCTGGGAAGCCCGGGTTATAGTTGGAAGGACCCTAATCGGATTCAGGGAGGCTCAGAAGGGGAATCCCAGTTGCCTTCTCTGCTCCTCTCCGCTCTGCTTCGCGTTGGTAAGGGCTCAGGCTGGCTGTAAACAGTTAACGCGTGGACAGAGAAGTCTGAATTGGACCACGCGGAGGCAATGGAGGCGAGCCCGCCACACTGTTGGACAGATGGTCGCCCAGCGGCTCCCTGAATGCCTGCCGGGACTCAAACGGCAGTGGTGGGTGTGCGGGAGGCAAGTGGGCGCTGGGCTCGAAATCCTGCTGGACCTCCTCTGGCCCCATTGCCCCGTACCTCGGTTTCCTCCTGTAGAGAAGGAAGACGACCCAACCCTCAGTGCTATGGCACCAAATGTGACCGTGGAAGGGACCACGCCAGGGCCTGTAGCAGGAGAGAGAGAGAAGCAAGCTGGTGCCTCCCCACCCCGCCCCGCCCCCCGGGCACCACGCGCCACAAGTAGAGGCCGCGGGTTTTCTTTTTTCTTCCCTCTCCCTGGCTGTGTCTTAGCCAGTAACTTGGCAGCTCAAGTTTGGCTCTTAGTATGCTGCAGCCCTTCCCTACGCTTCCAAGTGGGATGATCTACATGAAAAATTAATCGTGTATTTTCTCTCTCTTTTTTTTCAAGTGGAGAAATTATTTAGGGCTTTGGGGAAGATGGGGCGGCTGTTTGCTATGCAGCGGCTCATCCCCTTGGCCATCACCCCTGCCATGTTCAGCAAATGAGTCTTCTATTCTCTTCCCGGCAGGTGGTCTCGCAGCTACATGTGTTCAGCGCATCCAGCCGGGTGCTCCGGGGAGCGCGACGTGGCGAGGACTGCTGTTTCTAATTACTGCAGAATCAGGAGGCAAAGGCGAGAAGCGCTGCCAGCCTGGTGGGCCGCTGTGGAAACAGACGGTCGCGGTTATTGGGTTCCTGGGGCTGGCAGGGCCTGGCTGCCTGACTGGTCACTTGGAAGTGAGGGCTTGCTTTTCCCCAAAACTCAACATCTGAATAATCGAAGGGGACCCCGCAATCAATCTACACTGTAGTGTGTTCTTGGTTTTGCACCAAGTGCTGGGGCTGGGTGGAAGCAGGGGTGGGAGGGGGGCGATGGGGAGTGAGGATAATACAAGTAGTGATGAACAGAGTTCCATCCTTCCAGAAGCTTCCATGATAGGTAAGGACAAGGACAAAGAAACAAAGACAAAGTAGCTCAATTCATCCATCTAATGGCATTTATTGAGAGCTGCCCTTGTGGAGTTTATAGTCTGCAGGGGAGAGAGAGAGGAATCCAATGCTATCACACATGCGCAGCTGCTAACAGTCAATGCAGTGCAAAGTCAGAAGCTGGAGAGCATAAATGGGGACCTGGTTTGTCCAGGGGTCAGAGGAGGATCTCCCGATGAAGGGGGGTCTATAAGCTCCATCATGAGCATGGGAAAGAGAGGTTACTCTAGGAAGTGTTTGGAAAGAATGAAAAAGCTGGGTGAACATATGCAGGGGTGAAGAACAGGGGTGTTAAAGATGACTAGATGATTTCTAAGTTTCCAACAGGAGTAACTGAAAATCAAAGACACTCTTGTCAGACAGGGAGGTTGGGGGATGGGGAGTCCATTTGCAGGGGAAGCAGTATAGAATGGGGCTTCCCAGTTGGTGCTAGTGGTAAAAAACCCTCCTGCCAATGCAGGTAGACATAAGAGACACAGGTTCGATCCCTGGGTCGGGAAGATCCCCTGGAGGAGGGCATGGCAGCCCACTCTAGTATTCTAGCCTGAAGGATCCATGGACAGAGGAGCTTGGCAGGCTTCAGTCCATGGGGTCTCACAGAGTCGGATACAACTGAGCAACGTAGCGCACATGCGTGCACAGCATAGAACATGGCAGCTCAGAGGACAGAGGGAGGGACCGCAGGGTCTTTGGGAGATTGGGAGTCAGGAGGGGCAAGGTGTGACTTCTATGTGACAAGCGTGCTGGGAGTGCTGTGTGGAGACGGACTATTGAGTGGGGGAGGGGGGCAGAGGAGCAGATAGGAGACTAAAGCAGTGATCCAGGTGAGGGGTGATGGCGATCTGGACTAGAGTGGAAGCTGGGGCCGTAATGAGAAGAGGTCAGATTCTGGAGGAGTTTGAAGGCTGGATAATTGCTAATGGATCTAGCTGACTTGTTTCTGGATCTTTGTATTCAGTTTGTTGACAGAGGGAATCTTATGGGCCCAGAGCAGCCTCTTAATGAACCAAGCAGAGAGGGAGAAGGGTAGGGCAAGTGGTACTGAGCAACGCTCAGGCAAGCAAGTGAACTAAGCAACATGTGGCCGCACGGTTGGACTGTTTCCTTCTCTCAAGCCAAATCATTTGATGATGTTCACAGCAGCCCAAGAGGGAGGGGTTGTTATTCCAGTCTTCCATTTAAAAAACAGGGGCTCAGAGAGATGAATCACTTGCCTAGGAAGACAGCTGGAAAAAAAGAAGAGACTGGATTTGACCTTTGGGATCCTGTCTGATTCTAAAGACTGTGCTGTAACTGCCAAGTCAGGCTCCCTGGGGCATAAAGAGAAATGCCCAGGAGGAGGCAGGGAGAGGTGTAAGGTCCCCAAAGGAATGTCTGAGGAATGGGAAGGTGGCTAACTAGGGCTTCTGTGAGGGAGAAGCTGGTAAAGGGAAGTGGGAGCTGCCTTTGCAGTTGCCAGAGGGACCTTGCTGCCCAGGGTCAGGCTGCAAGGGAGAGACAAAGTCAGTCCGGCAAAGGATGGCAAGTGGCTGGAGGAAGGCTGGGGGCTGGGAGTGGGGCCAGAAGACTGTGGGCTCTGCAGTTAGAGGGACGCTGCTGGTCGTGCCATCTTGGGCAGTTACCCTCTCGGAGCCTCCACTTCCCATATGATCATGGCAGCTGAAACTAAGTTGTGTGTGTGTGTGTGTGTGTGTGTGTAGGCTCAGTCGTGTCTGACTCTGTGCGACCCCACGGACTGCAGCCCACCAGCATCCTCTGTCCATGAGATTTCCCAGGCAAGAATACTGGAGTGGTTGCCATTTCCTTCTCCAGAGGATCTTCCCGACCCAGGGATCGAACCCGTCTCCTGCATTGCAGGCGAATTCTTTACCACTGAGCCACCACCCAGGAAAGGCAAAATTAAGTCACACTGTGTTAAATCGTCACCACAAAAGTTCATTCTTTGCTGTGCTCCATGTTCACCGTGGATTGGTGTCAGTGCTGCTGCTCCACGCCATGTTCATGGTGGGCCGGAGTGATAGAGCAGCCCCTGCTGGTGGGGGACAGAGACAGGGAGAAGGGAAGGGAGAGAAAGAGAATGAGGCTGTCACTGATCACTGTCCAAGTGAATGGGACAGGAGAGTATTGGTTGGCCAAAAGTTTGTTTGGGTTTTTTCAGACAAACCAGAATGAACTTTTAGGCCAATCCAAATATAATCCCCCACCCTGGTGAAAGGAAGTAAATATTTGAACAATACCGGTGGCTCAGTCGGTAAAGAACTTGCTTGCAATGCAGCAGACTGGGGTTTGATCCCTGGGTCGGGAAGATCCCCTGGAGAAAGAAATGGAAGCCCACTCCAGTATTCTTGTCTGGAGAATCCCACGGACAGAGGAACCTGGCAGGCTATAGTCCATGGGGTCTTGAGAGTCAGACACGATACTACCACCATCTAGCCCCGTACCTGCCTTGAGGGCTTCAGAAGCGCTTCCCACAGCATCCTGGCGCATGGTGAGAGCCCTGAATGATAGCCACTTCTATTAGTAACAGGCCCTGGAAGGCAGTTTGCTGGTCGCACCTAGGAAAAGCTCCATCTCTCTCATTGAGCAAGTTTGTCACTGAAAAGGTGAAAAAGCAATGGAGCCAGGGGCTTGTTTTTTGAGCACAAGCCCCTGAGTGAGCAAAGATCCCGCCCCTCCCCGCCAGCCCTGTGGCCTGGCCTGCCTCCGGCCTCCTGACATCCTGAGCTTCTCCTCTGCGGTTCACATCTTGGTTCACATCTTTCCTTTCCACCTCAGTTCCTCTCTCCTCCAGGCACTCCCCTGCTCTTCTGCATGTATTTTTCTTCAAAATTTTAACAGAAATTTGAGTAGAAATCTCTTATAGTTACAGGTTTTGGTCCAGAGCTAGTCATGTTGCACTGAAGTAATAATTCCTTACTTTCAAGAGTGAAGAGTAGGGAGAACTTTGGCTCCAGCTTGATGTCTAATTGAAGAAAAGAAAAAGTGAAGAGTGAGGCACTTTCCCATCTCACAAACCCAGGGAGTCGTCTCTGAGTGGGCCCATCACCGTCGTTGCTGGTTGCATTGAGTACATGCCCTCGCAGTGAGGTCCTAGGATGGACACTGCACACAAATTCACGCACACACAAAATCGGGATAGGCACAGTCTAACAAGGAACTCAAAGTTTAAAAGAATCACACCACTGCTACTTAGACATCAACCGGGATGCATTTTATCCAGCCTTGTAGTGGCAGCTGAGAAAGGACACTTATACTTACCTGGGAGGGAGAATTACGAAGATTTGATAAATCAGGGATGTATGGAGGAGAAAGAACCAGTTAGGAGAAGTCAATGCCCATGATTGGCTTTAATTTTTGCCTGGACCACAGATTTAGTAATTCTCAAGGTATTTTTTGTCTTTTTTTTTTTTAATTAAAAAATTTTTTCTTTTTTATTTTGGCCTTACAACAACCTTGAGAAGTAGAAAGACCTGGTATGTTTATATGTATTTTCATACACAAGATAAATGAAGTTCAGTGAGATTAATGATTAAGTTGAAGACACATTCAGTAAATGAGAGAGGCCAATATGGTTTGACTCTTTGCTACATGTCATTTTTTTTATTGCTACAAGTAGCCTCTAGAAGATGAACATAGGTTTTATTTTATTTATTTAACTTTTAATGGGTCATTTAAATTTTATTCTCCATATATTTATAAATATTCTGTTATAAACACATTATTTTTATAATTGGAAAAATTAGTGCAGAGAGATAATAGGTCATTATCCTTTTAATAATCTTGTTATTCCTTAGTCGCTTCAATAGTGTCTGACTCTTTTGCAACCCCATGGCCTGCAGCTCACCAGACTCCTCTGTCCATAGGAATCTCCAGGCAAGAATACTGGAGGAAATGGGTTGCCATTTCCTCCTCCAGGGGATCTTTCCAACCCAGGGATCAAACCCATGTCTCTTGTGTCTCCTGCATTGGCAGGCAGATTCTTTTACCACTGAGTCACCATTCTTTGGGGAAGCCCCAAAGAATACTAACTAGTACCTAAAGCTCGTGTATTAACAAATCTTGTCAACATCTCTGTTTGTAAGATTGTGGCTGCAGCCCTGGACCAATGAACCTAAGCTTAACTGAAATAATTGATGGCAACTCAGGGTCAAAAGTCAGCCCCCACTAAATTTGCTTTCTGTTACCTTTGCTCATTCCTCAACAAAATCACTGGAACCTACCTAAAATTCCTAAGGAAGAAAGGAACAAGGATTCCTCAAAACCTTTGTTCAAAAAAAAAAATCTCTAAGACCTCTACATTTACAAGAGAACCTTTTAATAATGCTTTTGTGATGTGGGAAGAGGGGGGTAGATGGTGGAAAGCATGAAGGTGGTGGGGAAGGTAAAGGGTTTGGGTCAATCAGCAGAGAAGTAAGTAGGAAGGCAGGAAGAGAAAGGTCTGCATGAGGGGCTTGAGGAAGAATTGGTGATTTGAAGTATTTCCAAAACAACATCCCGTAAGGTGAGAGAAAGTGTTTCTGAGGCGTATTGTGGTGAGTTATGAATCAAATCACTTTTAATAGACAGGCATCCCTCAGGATTCATGGGAGATTGATCTGAGGAGCCCACAAATAGATGCCCATGTCCCTTCTATAAGACGGTGGCCTACAGTGAATACAGCCACCCCTGTGTGACCTCATGAGTCACAGCCGTGGATCAACTAAGCTTGGATCAAAATTTCGGGTCTGAAACCCACGGACACAGAGGGCGGATTATACTTTGCGAGATACAAGTGAAGATGAGCAATTCCTTTTTAGTTACGTGTGGGTCCTACATGCTGTGATTTTGCATGTGACTCTTTACATAGACTGATTGTGTAGAGCTCTGGGTTTTCTTAGGGTCACACTGATGTTTTGTGTTTGTTGTCAAAGTTCTGGGGGAGCAAGTGGAAGGACAGGCAGATGAGTGTGGTCGAATTGATCCATTCCCTTCTTAGTTCTGTCCTAGAATTCTTTATTTTAGTTCTTCCATAAGGAAAAATTTACATCTGCTTAAACTTTCTTTAAGGTGGTAAAACCTGCAATGACTTTTCTATAAAGTGAGTATATTTCTGGTTAGGGGTTAGGATGTACATGGATGGGCCCTAAATTTCCTTTGTACAGCTCATCATTTTAATACTAAAATAAGAACTCTGGTGTACTACTTCATAGATAAGAAAATTGAAGCACATGATCTAACCCCTAAAAATATATTTAGGCTAGTCTGATGTTATTTGGAAGCAAGCACTATCATCTTCATTAAATAACTAACTTCCTGAGTAAGTATTTCACAGGCCTGGTAACCCTTTGAAGTTGAGCTCCTCTTATCTCCATCTTAGAGATGAGAAGAGTAAGGTCACTCCCTTGTTTATAGTTGCATAGGTAATAAGAGATAGTGTCCCAAACTAGCCCACCTTTCTGCAGAGCCCACAGTCTGAATGCCTACCTTGTACCTCAGTTACCTTGTATCTGCAAGTTACAGATAATTGTGGATAATCCAGTTAACTACTCATTGATCTAGACTCTATGTGGTCACTGATTAGTTCTGTCTACTAGTAGGACCATTTCATTATCTCTGGAGAAGGAAATGGCCACCCACTCCAGTATTCTTGCCTGGGAAATCCCATGAACAGAGGAGCCTGGCTGGCTACAGTCCATGGGGTCGCAAAGAGTCGGGCATGACTGAGCGATTAACACTACACTACCAGTAGGACACATTTACTGTAACTGCTATAATATTCATAACCCAATCTATTACATTAGTATGATCAAGAGAACTTTTTAAAAAAAAGGTCCATTGGTAGGTTAATGAATCACTTTTGGATTAATTAAGATTTGCTAATTAATTAATTTAAAATAAAACCCCTGCCTTTAAGGAACTTAGAACCTATTGAAAATGTCAGATAATAAATAATTGCAAAAAATAAACATACAATTAACAAATTCTGATAGTGATTCATTCTTTGAGGGTGAATTTCGGTAGTGGGGATGGATGGGGAGAAAATAGAGTGGCTGGGAAGCAATTAGCTGCATCAGAGTCTGTCATCCATCCATGCAGAATTTATGCATGTCTTGTAGGTGGACGGCATTGTGCCAAGTGCCACAGAGGGGAGAAGGATGAATAGGAGGTAGTCTTGCTTTCAACAGGAACTCAGGGGAGGAAACACAGGCATACAAATAACCACAAAAACATGAATGAAGATGACATGATGGTAGCGATGATTATAAGAGCTAATGTTTCTTGGCACAGTTTGAAATACTCTACATGGATAATTCATTAATCCTTAAAACAATCCTGTGACATAAATACTATTATCTGCAAATAGATGGAGAGGACATGGAGAGCAGTTGAACATGGGAACGTCTCAAGTTTGACTCGGGGCCAGGAGATGAGGCGATGGAGGCTGACTTGAAGGGAAGACTAGAAGATGGCAGAGAGGGAAGATAAGATATGAAGAGTGTTCAGAGAAGGGGGAACAGACTTCTGGCTGAAGGAATGTGGTGAAACCTCCTGCAGGAGTGAGTATTGGATGTGGGCTTTGAAGGATGGGGAGAATTCAGCAGGCAGATCCTGGGCGTCAGAGAGAGTGGGGGTGTGTGATGAATGTGGGGCTGGGCACAGATCTCCCAGGTGGCTGTGCAGGACTGTGGTTCCTCCACCTGGCGGTGCTTCAGCAGCCTGAAACTTTTATAAATACAGATTCCTGGGATCCACCCCCAGTAAGTCTCAGTAAGTTTGACTCAGGCCTGGGAACACTCATTTTTCAAAGCACCTGCATGGGTCTGCCCCTTGGATGAGTGTTTTGGAAGTATTAGTAGACCCTTCACATAGGATAGTTGCTTGAGGCAGGGTGTGGCTAGATTCTGCGTGGTGTGTGCTTGGGACTTTCAAGTTTGCTTTATAAAGTGGGAGTCAGCTAAGAAGACTCATCAGAGGAGTCAGGCTCTAGGAATGTCAGTCTGGTCCAGAATGCTGGCTCCCCTAGGAACCTGAAGGCAAGAGGACTCATTAGTGGCTAGTTAATTGTCTGTGTAAGAGGTGCATGGTCTGAGGTGGTGGCAGTGAGTGTGACCTGAGAGCCCAGTGAGTCATGGGGCAGAGTTACTAGGACTTGGCACCAGATGGATGGTGGGGGTGGGGGTGGAGAAGAGCAGGGCAGTGCCATGTCAGGGCCTGGGGGCTGGCCTGATAGGGTCTTTAGTGAAGTTTCTACTCCATAAGGGGAGATGAGGGAGGAGTTGGTCGGTCAGAGGCCTGGCCTCCTCATGAGAGTGGTGTCTGGTCTAAAGCCTTCTCTTCACTATGTCTCTAAGGATTCTCTCTGGAAGAGGCTTTCTAAATATCTTAGAAACTCAGTTAAAAGGTGAAAGTGAAAGTTTCTCAGTCGTGTCTGACTCTTTGTGACTCCATGGACATGGAATTCTCCAGGCCAGGATACTGGAGTGGGTAGCCTTTCCCTTATCCAGGGAATTTTCCCAACCCAAAGATCAAATCCAGGTCTCCTGTATTGTAGGTGGATTCTTTACCAGCTGAGCCACCAGGGAAGCCAAATCCTCTAAGCTGAAAGAACAGGTTCTTTAGTTGTTAAAATAAGAAAGGAAGGTAGATACAGGAATGATGATGCCATCAAGACCAAGACAGAGGGAAGACCTACCTGCTGAGTGATTTGTTTTGGCTCAGAAATAATCATACAACAGTTTCAGCCAAATAGCAGTAGGATCAACAATACTCACAATGAGAGCGATTGGGCACCAACTCAGGAATAAAGACTGAGTTAGAAGCTTCATCTCATTTAACTCGTGCACTGGCCCTGAGCAATGCTGACTGGAGTCTTCTTAGCTCTAGTTATCAGATGAAGAACATTCCTGGTGGTCCAGTGGCTAAGACTCCACACTCCCAGGAGGTCCAGGTTCATCCCTGGTTGGGGAATTAGATCCCACAAACTGTGACTAAGAGTTGGCATGCTAAAGATCCCACATGCTGCAACTAAGATTGAAGATCATACATGCCACAACTAAGACCCACTGCAGCCAAATAAATAAATAAATCTTTTTAAAAAAATGATTTAAAAAAACAGGCTTAGATAAAACCCATTCAAGGTCCCACAGCACATGAACGGCAAGGCCAAGATGCCATGTAAGCCCTGGTGGGGCCATGCTGCCTGAAATGGGATGCTGTCTGAGAGGGGTATGAGGATAAAATAGAGAGGAAAGAGCACTGGGCCTGGAGCCAGAACACCCAGGGCCCAATCCCAGCTCTGGTGAGTTGCTCCAAACTACTTTTGTTCTCACCCAGCCTCAAGGGGTGGTTGTAAGGCTCAAATGAAACAGAAGAGACATCAAGAATGCAAGATGTCCTTCTGCCTACCTCTGCAGGGAGAAGCCACCATGCTAACACTTAAGAATTTAAAGGGCACAGTCTCAGTGGAAGGTGGGAAAGACAGGTGTACACAGATCCGTTCTGCTCAGCAATCTCTGAGGGCCAGCTCTGGGCTTGGAATTGTGCCTCGTAGGCATCAAAAGATTCTTGATGATTGCTCCTTATTTGAAGGATCAGAGAAAGTACATGAAATATGAAAGTCAGCACTCCACCCCTGCAGCATGAGGAACAATGAGAATGAACAGTATGGTGGAGACGTCCTCTTCCACGAACTTCAAAACCTGGGAGATGGCTGGATCAATAGACCATCATTTTGAAAAGAACTGAAGGGCAGGAATATGATGATTATTAGTAGGGTGCCTGGATATGCTAGATACAAATCATATTAATGCTGAAACAATTTCCTTCCATCCCAAGATAACTGGTTTTGGCTTGGGGGCAACAGAAAGTGGATTTAGAGGAATATGGAGGGTCAATGGAGAAATAACTCTTTAGTTTCCTCTGAATTCTAACCTGGGGAGCCAGCCCATGTACTAGTTCCCCTAAACTAGAGGGGAGACAGAAAAGGAGGAGAAAAACTGCATCTCAGTTGGAATTTGCTTGAGAACATGGCTGAGTTTGCCTCCTTTTCACTCAAGGTGAAATTCTTCCATTGAGGCAAGGTTGTCCAGGGTCTCCTAAGCGGTGGAGGAAGAATGTTTATTGATTGAGTTCATGCATTTTTACAAGGGCAGAAATGCCCTGGATTACTCTGAATCTATTTTAGTGTGTAGTTATTTCTTATAGGTAAGTATTTTGTTTTTCAGCATCAGCTCCACGTAGCCTGCATGCATGCTTAGTTGCTCAGTCGTGTCTGACTCTTTGCGACCTTTTGGATAGTAGCTCGCCAGGCTCTTCAGTCCATGGGATTCTCCAGGCAAGAATACTGGAGTGGGTTGCCATGCCCTGCTCCAGGGAATCTTCCCGACCCTGGGGTCGAACCCACATCTCCTGTGTCTCCTGCATTGGCAGGTGGATTTTTTACCTGCTGAGCCATCAAGAAAGCCCCTCTACATAGCCTGGTACTCTTCAATTGCCTCAGGCATGTATTTTGTTTTTCTGAACAAGAAACCAAGAAAAGTTAGGGGAGATGTGTAACCCTCTTCCTCTGCAAGTTCCCTTTCCCCAGCCCTGTCCCGATCCAACAGTGAAAGCTCTCTTGCCCAGCTTCTTAGTACCAGACACTGCCTGAGCTTGGGGTCGCTGTGGTGTATGCCAGAACTGCTTATTTATCGTGCACCATCTGGCTGGTATATGAGTATGGGGACTTGTCAGATGGGGTTTATCTCACCTCACCAATAAATGCAAAACTGTTATGCCTCTGTGTGTTGTGATTTGTAGCACTCAGGGTTCATAAGATATCTACAAGACCATAGAATCAGATCTGCCCACCTGGTACTTAACATGATTATTTACAGTTTGGGTGGGAGTCTTGACTCTCACTCTTCATCCACCCACCATGTGCCAGGCACCCACTATGTGCCAGGCACTGTCCTGCTGATCTAAAAAAGCTGAAAGATACCCTCAGCTCTTAAAAGCCCAGAGTCTGGAGGGGAAGACTGACCCAGAAACATGCAAGTGCAGTACAAAGAAGTCGGAGATGGACATGAAGCTGTCCCAGGGGAAAGTGGACACCTGCTTCTGAGGGTCAAGAAAGGCTTTCTAGAAGAGGAAGATCATTTCCCTGGATTTTAAAGGACCCATTAGGTGCTTCTCACGTGGTCTAGGTTGGAGACCCCTCCCTAAGGTTACCCTATGTGGGAGGGGAACGGCACAGACTGAGTGAGGGGGTCCTCAAGCAAAATCGGGGCTCTGTGATAGAAGACAGGGAAATGTGTGTCAGGCAGGCAAAACCAGGAGCAGAGTTTTACATCTTGAATTCTCAATAAGATGTGAATTCCTTGAGCTGGAAAGCTGGACCGTGGGCTTGTCTTTTTTTTTAAGTATTTTTTTTGTTTTATTTTTTTATATTTGGCTGCGCTAGGTCTTCACTGGGGTGCATGGACTTTCTCTAGTTGCAGCCAGTGGGGGCTACTCTTTGTTGCAGTGTGAGGGCTTCTCATTGTGGCGGCTTCTCTTGTTGCAGAGCCCTGGCTTCTGTAGTTTCAGTAGTTGTGGCACAAGGGCTTAGTCACCCCGCGGCATGTGGGATCTTCCCAGACCAGGGACTGACCCCAGGTCTCCTGCATTGGTAGGCGGATTCTTTACCACTGAGCCACCGGGGAAGCCCGCCATGGTTTTGTCTTGACTCCGTGACATAAACACTTGCTGCAGAATCAGCCTGGTCTTCAGCCACAGTGTGGGGCCACCTGAGAAGCAGCTTGAAGAACTGCTTGAAGAACAAGTCAAGAACACTGACTTGGCTGAGAAGAGGCTGGGGAATCATCCTTGAAGTCTAACCTTCTTGGTCTCTCACCGGCTCTCCCTTTGTGCCCCAGCGGCAGTAAGTAATTTGAGCCTTTCCACCCGGGGGCGCCTTCACTGTCCCGCTGAGGGGCTGCTGTCTCTGGAGACCTAGCGGTCTCCTGATCCTCACCTGATCCTCATCCTGATCCTCACCACCTCCTCCAGCCAGAGAGGGCCGGGCATAGCCGCATAGAGAACCCCCTTCGTTGTCTTCTGACGTATGGGAATTGCTGCTGCGGGGAGCTGCAGACACGGCCTTGTTGTTAAAGTGACAGGAAACTGTTCAGCCCTCAGCTCTGAGTTGTCTCTTAACAGATGATGGAGGTATTCAGGGTTTTCACACGTCGTGACTCAAGGCAGACAGGGAAGGGGAGTGGGCTGGGAGTGCCCCAGAGATAAACTGTCGGAGCAGGGAGGCTGTTGGAAGCAGCCTTCCAGCAGCCAAGGTCAGAGCCAAGGTCACAGATGACCAGGTGCTTTAGTACCAATTCCTGTGGTTCCTCCGTTAAGGGCGTCTGCACCTGAGGGGAAAGCGCTAGATCATGGGCTGGGAAACTGGAAGTCAGGACCCAGCTCTGCTTGAGTCGGCCAAATCACTTGGGACAAGTCACTGTCTGCGTCTCAATTTCCTTATCAGGGACTGGTTGACCCATGAGGAGAGTTGTGAGGGTCACTCAGTATTTTAGGTGCTCACAGCTTCATCTGTTTCCTCATCTGTAGATGAGAGATTTGGGCTTAGTCTCAAGGACTCTTCCAGCCCCCAAATCCAGCATCTATTTCAAAACAATGAAAAATTCTGATACAAATAGTTCACATCATTATTGCTGTTGTTATTCCAAACTGTCAGCTAAAGATCTTGCTAAGGCACTAACCACCCTGCTTTTTCTTTGCCAATGGCCAGTTCTTAGCCAGAGGAAGCAAGGCAGCTGAAAACTGATGACCAGCCAGTGGAATGATTCCAAGAAACCTGCATGAAAAGGAGATTTCCGCAACCGAGTGAATCATAAAGGAGATTGCCAGCATCTCCCCCTGAAAAGTTATTGCAAGTCATTTTAACAGCAAAAAGAATATTTTTGGTGAGGGATGGGTACTACAGTAAAAAAAAATATATAGTAATTTGGCTTTTGGCTAGATCAATTAAAAAAAAAATACATCCTCTAAGTGTGGTCTCATGTAGGGTTACAGAGAGGGGAAAGACAAGGTCCCTTACACTCTTGCTGGGAAAGCAGGACATCTGAGCTTGAGGCATGCAATAAAAGTAAGTTGGGGGCCTCCCTGGTGATCTAATAGTTAGGAAGCCACCTGCCAATGCAGGGGACACAGGTTCAATCCCTGGTCAGGGAAGATTCCACATGCCACGGGGCAACTAAGCCCGTGAGCCACAACTACTGAGCCCACACTCTAGAGCCTGTGAGCCAGAACAAAGAGTAGCTCCCAACTGCTGCAACTAGAGAAAGCCCGCTTGCAGCAACAAAGATCCAATCCAGCCAAAAAAACAAAAAGACAAGTTAAATGAGAATATAGTGAGAAGTCCATGGGACTTGCAGGTGTTCTGTGGTTAGTTGGTGAATGGCTGGCTGGTGGAGAAGGGTCTGTGAGGATGGGAACAGAGGTGTTGCTGAGAGCCAGGTTCATGAAGCTTGATTTTTAAGGAGAGCAAGAAGCTGCAATGGCAACCTTGCTGGGTCCCCATACCCAGTGGTCCAGGCAACTGATGAAGAAGGGAGGTCACATAGACTTCATTAAACCCAGAGAACTTCCTCCTGCCCTCTTGTAACTTCTGCTTCACAGAGTTCACTCTGGGCCTGGGCAGATTTTGAAATCTCCTACCAAGTCTTTCAAGAAAGAAGCCCTCTGGTTTAGGAAGTTGTTTGTCAACTATGGGAAAATTGCCTAACTGTACCTTCCTGGCTTTCTCCTAGAATGCATAGAAAGCGCTGTGAGAAGAATGCTGCATTCAGAGGTCTGGTGGCTCAATCTTTGGATCTCGGACAAATCACTTAAACTCTCAGAGACTGTTTTCTCACTTGTAAAATGGGTTAATTCTTGCAGGCAGTGTGAAGCTCTGGAGGCAAAAGAAAATATAGTATGCTGAAGAGCTTTGTCAACTTTAAAGTTGTTCATGAAAACTGAAAAATGCTGTCTGACGTACATCTCCCCTGAGTGCTTTGAGCTCCATTTCCTTGTCTGTAAAACCGAGATCATAACAGTGCCTGTCGTGTGGGGTCATTCTGGAGATGAAGCCAGGCACAGCTTGTGATGTGTCTGATATGGGGCTGGCTCCTGGCACGAGCAGAATCCGTGTTTGTTCTTCCTCTTCTAAAGATGCAAAGCTCTGTCACCAGGAAAGTTTGAAGCCTTGTTAGCAAAAGATTCCATTATAAACACTCTGGTGACTGTCACCTCTGGAGAGGATCTAAGAATTAAAGCAGCCTTAGGTCACCTGTCCAGTCCAGCAGTTCACAAGCAGATAGAGATCCTTAAAGAGACAGCTCCAGCCCTCTAGCAAACTGTCATGCAGACAGCAGTCTATTCTGGCCTCCCCTTCCTACTTTCTGGGCTTCCAATCAGGGCAAGCGAGGTTGTTTAGTTGCTTAGTCGTGTCTGACTGCTTGCGACCCCATGGACTGCAGCCTGCCTGGCTCCTCTGTCCCATGGAATTTTTCAGGCAAGGATACTGGAGTGGGTTGCCATTTCCTTCTTCAGGGGATCTTCTTGACCTAGGGTTGGAACTCATGTCTCCTGCATTGGCAAGCAGATTCACTGGGTCATCAGGAAAGCCTGGGCAAGTGAGGAGCAGATGACAAATGGTGTGAAGCCAGCAGAGAGGACCCTCAGGGACCTACCTCTCATATGGGGCTCTCTCCACCTGTGCTGGCTTAGGTGGCCCCTCTGTGGAGGGTTGCATCACTGAAGACCTGAGGCAATGCCAAGTAGCCTTGCCAGCAGAGAGCCCCATGGTGACTGAAGTAAGTTAGCACTGCCAGTTCTGTGTGGAGCAGGCCATCAATCCTGGTTTGTCAGGACAGCCTCCGCATCGAGTGGCGCTTTGCACTGGCTCCAGAAACCTCAAACTACCCTGCGTGAAAACGTGATTGCTTCTCTTGGGCAACTGCTTGGAGTCTTTGAGATTTTCTTTGCCTTTGGCAGATATTCCCCATTCTACCTGTCTGGTCCCATTTCCTTCTCCATCATTCAACTGTGTGGGCTGCTGGCCTTTCTCTTTTCTCTTCATGGCCCATTGGCAATCCCACCCACCTCCTTGGCTCCAACATCCCATCATGTTGATGCTACTGTATCTTCTACCTCCATCCCCGCCTCTCTCCTGAGTTACCTGCCCGTATCTCCGGTTGTCTACTAGACAGGTTCACCTGCATGTCGTACATGAACCTCATACCCAAACGGCCCAGACCTCACTCGTTGTTTCTCGTACCTTTTGGTCTACATTTGGGAGCCAGATTGTATGTTTCACAGGATGGTATTTCATCCAAGTCTGTAAAATGACTCAGGTGACTGGAGCTCAGAGGATGGGCATGATGCGTATTCCTGGAGGTTTTATTTTTACAGGAAAGCAAGTAAAATACCATAGGATAGGATACAAAATCTATATTTAAAATTAAGGTGGAACTTAAGACTTTAAAACAAAGTGTCTGTAGAAGCTGACTTAGACTATGCCCCCCAGTTATCCATGGGGTACAAATGTGCTCGTTCCATAAAGAACTTGAGTTACCTTGGACTGGAACATAGGTTTGCAAAGTCATCTGTAGGAGAGAGATTGAAAGAGTTCCGAAGCAGAGCCCTCGGTGGTAACTGACTGAACGTGTTAGCTGGGGTTGGCTAGCACTGGAGCCCCAGGAAGAGGAGTGGGCTCCCATGTACTGACCACAGAAGGGGAATTTTTGACCAGTAAACATCTGGGCCTGTGACAAAGGCATGTGTAATGTGAAGACTAGGTGAGAAGGCGTATCCAGCCAACCGTGAGTATCCCCACACCTCTGACAAGAGCATATGATAGTAAGTTGTAGGCTGCAGGGGAAATTTAAAATTTAAAATTTAAAAATTTAAAACACCTCATGGTATTTGCTCATTTCATTTTCATTAACAGAGTTTGTTTCTCAGTTAGTGTTTGAGATTTGCCATCCCTCATTCTAAGGCCACATATTTTAGGTATGGTCTTACCCCCAAGTCAAGGCATAGAGCAGGGGATACGCCTAGGCCAGTCAATATACTTCAGTTCCCTGATTACAGTATATGAATCTCAGGCTTTCACAGAACTCCTAGAAAAGAGGCTGTGTCCTTACCTAGTTTTGGAGCTGTCCATGTGAGGCTGGAGCTGAGGCAGCCACTTTGCCACCATGTGGAAAGAATTTGTCTGAGAAAGGAGTCAACCAAGAGAAAGGAGGGAGAAGAGACGTTGGGAGAGAAACTGAATCCTTTTGAGCTCTTGCATTAAGTCCTGCCTGAGGTCAGTTCGCCTTCTGGATTTTTCAGTTGTATGAAACAATAGATCCCTTTTTTTGTTTAAGCCAATTGGTTTGGGTTTTCTGTCACTTGAAACCACAGAAATTCTGATAGCCACTTGTACATCAAGACTTCTAAGCCTGATGGCAATTACACATTTGTTTCTTCTCACTTTCCTTGATTTCATTTAATGATTATCAAGCTGCCTTCTGATTATTGTTGATTTTTCAAGTGGGTCTTTCCAGGGGGAATAAATGTTCTGACTATATATGTTAACAGATTTTTTCTCACCCAAATAACAGTTTTATTTTAATTGTAAGAAAGTAAATGTGTTTTTCTGCTTTTTAAATTTGATCGCCCTGAGCCTGATTCTTTTAAGAAGGTGCAAATTGGGTTTCTGACTTAAAAGATTGAGGGTCAGATTTCAGATTGTGGAAAACAGGTGGAAGATGCAGCCTCTGGGCCTTTTTCCACGGAGAACAACCGGATGTAATGTGTAGCTGTGTGAGTGTCAACACCCTTTTATTTCTTCATTCCTCAAGAACCATATGTAATATCTCCTCCTCCTCTTTTCTCATTCACTCAATGATTATTTACCAAGCGCTTGGGTACACATAGTGAAAAAACTGAGAAAAACCCTTGCTCTTATTGGGCTTACATTCTAATAGGAGAGACAGACAGTAAAGAAGACAAACACTTAATATAGATAGTAGTAAATGTTTGGGGGAGACTGGGATGTTTTAAATGATGTGATCAGAGCAGATCTTCTAACCAAAGACCTAAAGAGAGAGAGAGAAGTCCCTGGGCAGTCACCCGATAATAGCACCCAGAAAAGGAAGCAGCCCATGCCAAGGCTGTAGCTGACGTGGTAGGTGGGTGAAAGCTGAGCAACAGGAAATGAAGTTAATGAGAAGCAGCCCAGGGCACCTGGTCACATAAGGGTCAGAGTGAGGGTGTGTGAGGTGGGAGCATTAGAGAACTCTGAGCAGAGCAGTGACCAGGACCTGACTCACACTTGGGTGGGGTTGCTCTGGCTGCCATGTTGAGAATAAGTTACAGGGGCCAAGGCTGAAGCAGAGGACCAGTTGGGAGGTGATGGTGGATAGAATAGAGGATAAGAATAAGAATAGAGGATAAGAATAGAGGCTGGATAAGATAGGATTTGCTTATAAAATGGATCTCAAATGAATATTGAAGGATGCCACAGAGGTTTTGTTTATTTTTTCATTTATGCATTTGTTTTAAGTATGGGTGTGTCAACTTTGTTTATGCTACAATGGAACTGATCTTGTGTCATTTGTGTGACTGTCTGTTCCACTGGACTGTGGGCTTCTTGAGCATCCGCTGGCTTTATTTTTTCATCTTTGTTCCTGTAGAATCTCTGTAGAAGACTCTCCTGTGAGAAGAATGGGTGATGAAACTGAAAGCAGTATGTGATGGGAGCCCAAGCAGCCCACCTCTGGGAACACCTCTGCAAGTGAGGCGCAAGGAAAGAGGAGTGTTGGTTCCTCTAAGTCAGCAAGGAACCAATAGTGGCTGGCGACACAGGCAAGCTGTACAGTTTTGAGAGTAAAGCTCAGGACCAGTGCCTGGTGGGGCAGACCCCGAGGGTTTTTGGAAGTCAAGGATAAGTAGACTGGGCATAGTGTCAGGAGCATCAGTGGTCTTGAAACGTGGCAGGTCATCTCCGATAGCACAGAGCAGGGCAGAGACTAGCCTTCCAGAGGCAACTGGCAGTGGCCATGGCTGGAAGAACATCCAGGTTGGCAGCCTGGTAGATTGAGGTGCACCCAGCATATGGCACTAACTACGGTCAGGAGAGTGACAGTGGGCAGTAAAGTGGAGGAGTGGACAGAGGCTGGAACAGGGAAGAGAGGTTGATGATGAATGGAAATATCCCATCTAAAGGTCCTTCATTCCTTTGAAGATTCTTAAGAAGATACAAGAAGGCAGAGGGCTGAGATCATGCAACTTGGCAGACTGGTGAAATTGATCTAGAGGACAAACTACAAATGAGGAAAGTGACCTTGCTGAGGGGAGGACCTGGAGGATATTTTGGTTTGTGAGTGTTGTCCCTTTAGTGCAGTTCTGTTGATGTCTACCAATCTCCCCTGTCTTCTAGACACATTAACAATGGTAAGGTGGTTTTATTATGAGTCCAAACATCTTCATTTGTCTCTTCTTTAGTTCTGTGGCTTGTGGAAAGCCCGTTCTTACCCATGTGCCTTGTCAGCCCCTGCTGGTCAATGTTATGCTGGTTGCTTGCCTGCCTCAGAACTTATGGAAGGATGGTTGTGTACTCCGTCTCTCTGTCCACAACTGTTTGTAAAAATCAGGCTTTAATCTACACAGACTTCTGCCTCAATTGTATAGCCTTAATCAATTTGGCTTTCTTTATTTCTTTTTATGAGATCTATTGTCTTCTGATTACAAAAGAAATACATGCCCATTGTAGAACTCAAATGATTTTCTAGAGCTTTTATTGTAAATTTGCATTCCCTGTGAATGCCCATCTGGCCAATTTGGGAGATACTGGAGGGACGGCTCTCCCTGAATGCAGATTCGTTCTGTGCAGCCTCTATGGGTGAAAGGACTTCTGGGGAAACAGGCATTCACAGCTGAGTGCTGCCTGGACAACCTTTCTCATCGTGCAAACATCCTTCCCCTAGAGTTGTTTTTTTGTCTCCCCCTTTTAAACATGCTTTTAGCAATAACAGCTGGAATTAAAAGGCATTCATCTACCAGAGAATGCAGTCTTGAAGGGGCTCTGTGGCTTCCTTGTTGTGTGCTGTCCACTTTGACAGCTCACATGTGATTTGAAGGGCTACCTCATTTGTGTAAAATTTTGTAGTTCCTTCGTGTGCTGATTTTATTGGGCCCACGCTTTGGTTTCTGAGTATGCAAGCGCATTGCGCTTACATTCACTCAGAAGTAGAAAAATTAGGTAGTTAACAAAGGCCAATTATTATCACACATTGCATGTTTTCTCTACCTTTTTCCTTCTCCTGAACTCCTTAAGTGCTATGGGTCATACACATAAAAATAACCTGTTCTCATAAATGCCATGGAGAAAAGAATAACATTTATGAAACATCCTGTTTCTGTCACTCACACATCTTACTTGTTGCATAATCCTCACCATGACTCTTTGAGAAAAGTACTGTTCTCATTTTAATAAATGTCCCTGGTAGATAGATGAAGAAACTGGGAAGCAGAGAGGTTAAGTACCTGCCCAAGAATTTCAAATTCGGTCATCAGAGCTGTTGCAACTCTGGTAGTTGTTGTTTAGTCATTAAGTTGTGTCTGACTCTTTTGTGACCCCATGGACTGTAGCCCACCAGGCTCCTCTATCCATGGGATTTCCCAGGCAAGAATGCTGGAGTGGGTTCCCATTTCCTTCTCTGGGGGATTGTCCCGACCCAGGGATGGAATCATGTCTTCTGCATTGGCTGGCAGATTCTTTACCATCTGAGCCACCAGGGAAGCCCCACTGTGAGTTTGGATAAGTTTTAAATACTATTTCAGGGCTACGGTCAGAAAAGCTGCAACTTGAGGAGAACAAATTAAATTGTTTGTTAAATTGCGAAGACCCAAAGTGTTGATTTTCTGTCCAGATTATTCTTTTCAACTCTTTCTCAATCTACTTTCTCCTCTTAAACAACTCATCCAGTTGGTTGCTCAGGTATTGACATAAAGCTGGAAGCAGATTTATATGCCCACGGACAGGAGGGCTCTGGGAAAGCCTACTGGCCTGGCTGGTGAGGGTGACAGCTTGGTAATGGGCCTCTGAGAGTGTGTGTGTGAATTAAGCACCTTTCATCTCCTTTGCTACCAAAACATCAATTAAGCTTGAATAATCCTTGTGTCTCCCCCATTTTCAGACAGAAGAAAATCAGCGTAAATTGGCTGATGTGTTTTTTTCCTCTAGCCTTTGATCGTTAATCGTCTTTAGCTTTTTCTTGCCTTTCCCCCACCCTTAAAAAAAAAAAAAAATCCACACTGCCATTTCTGGCACCCACTGAAAACATTTACCAGGTGATTTGTTCAGTCTTGTGTGTAATGAAGACATGCATTCAGTGTTTTGGAGGCTGGTTCTATGGAGAAGGTGCCAGTCTGCTCTGCTCAAGGTCGGAAGAGGGCTCATTCAGGGTCCTTTGTGCAGGCTGGCAAAGCTGATGGGCTTTGATATCATAGTCTGGTCCCTGTACTTGAGCCAAACAGATGTGTCTCTGCAGGCCTCTCCATCCGACACCAGCCAGAGGAAGCCTCATTTGTCTTTGTAAGGCCTCCGTCAACCCACATTCTTTTTAGAAATGATGCTGGCATTTCTGTGCTCCAGGAGTTGCTACTGGCAAGTATTACCCTGGTTTTGGGCTTCACTGGTGGCTCAGACAGTAAAGAATCCGCTTGCAGTGTGGGAGACCTGGGTTCGATCCCTGAGTTGGGAAGATCTCCTGAAGAAAGGAATGGCTACCCACTCCAGTATTCTGGCCTGGAGAATTCCCTGGACTGTATAGTCCATGGGGTCACAAAGAGTTGGACACGACTGAGTGACTTTCACATTTCACTTTAGGTAACTCTGGGCCCAAGAGACAGGATTCTGGCTCCCTGGGATGAGGAGACCTCATGGGGTCACCTAGCTCCTCCTTGGTTTCTTGGGGTGGGACGCACCCAAACCTTCCAGCAAAACCTACCACTGTACCACCTGGCAAGCCCACACCACAATTTACTTACCCATTTTCTGGTTGATATGCATTCTGGTTATTTCCAGTTTTCCAGTATTATGGACAGTGCTGTGATGAACATCCTTACCTGTGTCACTATGTGCGCATTTGAGAATTTCCCTAGGAGTGAATTTCTGGATCTAGTTGAATCAGTTACTTCACTTACTGGCTGTGTGACCTTGGGCAAGTTACCACCCTTCACCTCTCCAACACTCACCGTCCTCATTTGTAAAGAACTCTGGTGGGGTCCTTGCGCAGTTTAGAGATAATGTATGTGAATCACTCACAGGTCAGGCACTGCTCTGACCAAAGCCAGGTCAGGGCCTGATGGAGAGCTCTCTTTATTCTTGGCCGACTGCTTTGCCCAACACACACAGACAGACAGACACATACTCCCCACATACATACGCTCTCCCCATCACACATACATACATCCACTATGTGTGTGTGTGTGTGAAGTCGCTCAGTCGTGTCCAACTCTTTGCGACCCCATGGACTGTAGCCATTTCCTTCTCCAGGGGATCTTCCCAACCCAGGGATCGAACCCAGGTCTCCCGCATTGCAGGCAGACGCTTTATCCTCTGAGCCACCAGGGTAGCCCCCCCGCCCCACCTCCACACACAAACATACATCATTTTGTAGGTGGTTTCTCATCTGTTCTTCTGACCTGGTCAAAAGGAGAATCTCTGCTGAACTTGAGTGTGTTGATGGCCATTCTGATTTCTCTGAGAGAAAAGGACACAATTTCACCACTCTACCTGAGAAGCTCAAGAAAGTAAATGGAGGGGAAAGAACAAAGTCACAGTTCAGGAAAAAGTTTCAAAAAAATGAATTAAAAAAACCCATCACCTTTTTGGTTGTAGTTCTGGCAAAAACATCTTGGGGAATAGCAGGTCAAAAAATTGTCTGAAAAAGTAAGGGCTTGGGGGTGATGACTTGCTTCCTTTCCCAGGTAAGTAAAATTGGCTCCTTGTTTAACTCAGATGACTCCCCAGAAGAGATGAGAAGCACAAGAGTAGTATCGCCTTAACATCGTGCAGAGCATCATAGTCTCCAGAATGCCTTGGCTGTGGTTATGTGATTAGGGAACAACACTGGGGATGTGTCACGGCTGACAGCCATCTGCTCTTGTCAACCCCGTGAGCTTTGGCAAAAGAGCAGTGTGTTTCGATTCACAGTGAACTACCATTGAAAACCCTAGTCAATGTGAAAAATAACCAGGCAATGTAAAATATACCCACATGCAACATATAGGCATGTTTTGTGTTACATGTTATAATCTTTGGGGGCAGAATGAGCAGGAGTGCTCACCCTTCCAAGGAGGCGATATAGTTTCTTGAGCACTATGGGGCCCAATCCTGACACATACTCCACATCCACATGAGATGGGTGCTATTATTCTCCCCATTTTACAGAAGACAAAACTGTGTCAAGAAACCTGCTCACTCAGGTCATACTAGGAATCAGTGGTGGGGTCAGGAATCCACCAGGCAGCTCAATTCCAGAACCTGTGCTCCACCTGTGCCACCCAAGCTGTGGTCCAGCACTCTGATGCTGGGGGTTACTGTCACCAAGGGCAAGGTCAAAGGCAGGCTGTCAGGAGGAATACGCCTTCCTCATGTGAGATTCGACTGTGTTTTCGAAAGAAAAGTGAATATTCCATGAAAGTTCATGTTGGAGAAACATGCTTGCTTGTCAGGCAAACAAACCAGTGAGAAAGTCAGCTTTGACCCCATCACTGGGAGGAACAGCCTGGGGTCTAGCCCTTGTCTCATGTGCTCGAGTGATTCCTATTGGGATTATTGGCATTTGAGATGGAACCATGATCAAATGACCATCGCTGGAGGATTAGCATCCCTGGCAATAAATGGGGAGACAGATACCCCTCCCACCCCAACCCCCTTAAACCTAATGAAAGGGTATCTTGGGGCTGAGTGTAGAGTCTGAAGGGCACGGGAAGTTGGGGATAATAGCACCTTCTCTTGTGGAGGAGGCTGGAGCCTCCACTGTGACAAGAAGGAGAAGGACACTGGACTGGGGACCCCAGGGAAGGCATGCATGGAAGGGATGTGGAGGGAGAAGGGAAGAGAGACCCAGGTCTGGGGAAAAGGACCTTTGGGAAAGATCAAGTTTGTGGAGGTTCTCCTCTGTAAGTTCAAGTACCCACTTCTGCTTCCCCACAGCCGGCTGCTCAGTGAGATTGCCATCTGCTCTGGCCTTGACCCGGAGGAGGCTGAGTAGGTGGAGCGTGTCTGAGAAGGGGCCACAGATGCTTCCACACCATCTCGCAGTGGCCTCAGCCAAGGAGGAGCTGACCCCTTCACCTCATGGCAGGGTCCCCTTGGCACCAAAGACCGCTCTAAGAGAGGGCTGTTGTAGGGGCAGCTCTAATGTTGGCATGAGGGGTTTTAGGAGGTTGCCCTGTTTGGGAGGGCATTCACATAGAAAGTCACATTTAACTCTGAATTATATTTAGACTAATTTCAAGGCAGTTGCCAGAATGATCCTATTAAAATATAAATCAGATCATGTCACTCCCCTACTTAAAACCCTGCAATGGTTCCTTATTTTAAGCAAAGTAAAAAGCTCCTGGTGGTGCACTGGTAAAGAATCTTCCTGCCAATGCAGGAGATGCAAGAGATGCAGGTTCAATCCCTGGGTCGGGAAGATCCCCTGGAGGAGGGCATGGCAACCGACTTCAATATTCTTGCCTGCAGAATCCCATAGACAGAGGAGCCTGGCAGGCTACAGTCCATGGGGTCATAAAGAATTATATACCATTGAGTGACAGCACATATGCACAAAAAGCAATGTCCTCACGGTGGCATTAAATGCCTGTTTGGAGATGCTAACTCTGACCTCACCTCCTCCTAGCTGCTCCTCACTCACTCTGGTCCAGCTGCATTTCTCTCCCTGGAACATACTGCTGCTGCCCCAGGACCCTGGCACTGACTGTTTGTCTGCCTGGGGCGCCTTCTCTTCCTCTCCATACACGCAAGGTTCTCTCACTCTCCCGCCTTTTTATAATCTTTATTGAAATGTCACCTTTTTAGTGAAGCTCCCCTGAGTACTCTTCAAACTGCAAACAGTTTGATTCCCAGTACTTCTTATCCTCCTTACCTTATTTGTATTTTCCATAACAGTTGCTACCAGCCTCTAACCTACTAGATCATGTATTTATTTCATATATTTAAACTCCTTCCCCTCACAAGGACATAAGCTCATAAGAGCAGAGATTTTTGTGAGATTTGTTCCCTGTTCCCTAGTGCCTAGAGCTGTGCCAGTAGGATCTTCACAAACACTGTTGAATGAAATATTTCCCTTCAGTTGGAATTTGCCTGGAGAAAGGGGCCCTAGGGGTCTGACTAAAATGCTTCCCAGTGCTTCTCATGTTTGTACTTGCTGGTCCTCCTTTCAGGAAAGGAGGATGTGTGGATGGTTTCAAATGATTTCCTGTGTGGCACAGCACCCGAGAACCTAGAACCCTCTGCACAACCTTGCCGGCTTCCTCTGCGTCTCATTTGAGGTTGCGCTGACCCAGGGAATGGCCTTCGGAGCTCAGCTTGGCCAGCTTACAGCATTGCTCTGGGGAACCATGGGACAGCTTCTTCCAGCCTGTGTTTTGCGAGCTTCCTGGTCTCCTGTGCAAGTCTGGACCTGACAGTCCATGAAACAGGACCCCTCTCATGCCTGAGTCAGACTCCTGCATTTCACATTTCTAGCCTTCCTATAGTCTCTGTCCCCCCCCACCCCCAACCCCCCCACCACCACTTGAGCTAGAAGTTTGGGAACTGAGAGACACAGATGAGAAACAGGGCATGCATCCATCCACTCTCAGACAAGAGAGTTAAAGGATTTCTTCCAGGCTGGAGATGAGAGTTACTTGGCACTAATTTAATGAAAATGACATGGAGGAGGCAGAGTTAAGCCAAAGAATAATTCAGAAAATCTAAAAATTAGAATTGATCAGCAGGTTAAGAATTCTTTAAAATTCTAATGAGTTTTCAGCATTTATGCTGTTTCCTGGGCTTAAAGAAACACAAGGAAATAAAGAACAAAAATTGCCTTTTAGGTTTGGGTGGTGATGTCTAATGCATCTATTTCCCTTGCTACTTTCAGTTTCCATTTCATTCCAACATCTTACTAAACTCAGGAGATCGCCTTCAGGTTTTCAGCACTGCAGGGGATGATCTAAATCTAAATAATAATAAAAAGCCACTGCTTTTATTGGGATTCTATTTTATAAGTTGATGGAAACATTTCATATACACATTAGGTTTTGTAACCCAATTTTGGTACTTGCTGAGTCCCGGAGGGGCTGTTTCGCTACTTGGGAGTTCCCTGACATTTGCATTATTCCTCCAAGGCAGAAGAAGGAAATGTTTTCAGTGAATAGTGTTTTTATTTGAAAAAAAAATTCACATTTAAGGTGGGACACACATTCTTAGGTACACACACACACACACACACTTTTTTTCTTTCTTAAATAGGCTATATCATAAAATTGTAGAGTGTTAGAACTGAAGGGTCCTTAGAGGTCATCTGTTCTAACACTGGCGAGTTACATATGAGGAAGTTTCTTCCCAGACAGGTTAAGTACCTTGTCCAAGGTCACCGGCCTCCAGGGGAAGGGACCAGACTACAATTTAGGTTCCCTGACTCAAGTCTAATTTTCTTTCTGCTACACCACATTGCCTCTCAAATAAGATAATGTATATGAAATCATTTTGAAAACTGGAATGTATTATGCAAGTACTGGGTGGGGAATGGAATGGGGAAAGAGCGTGATAATGAGATTTCTTTCTTATGAGACGAGCCTGACTTGCTCAGGCCTCTTTCCAAATAAAGAAAATTCATGTTACATGAATCACACATCACATTTCTAATTAGGTTCCTGGATATAGCCTCCAGGAAATGAGCACCAAAGGGGTCAAATCCAAATCCATCTTCATTCAAGTACATCCATGTCCCGTCTCCCTTCCTTCTTACCCTCTCTGTTTACCTCCCTCTAGTGTCCGTCTCCAGTTACTGCGTGCATGCCATCAGGTTGCATACAGACTTCACAAATATTTATGTGTTGTTTATTGACATCATCTGGCCTATATTTTGATATTAGCAGCTGCTAACAAGAGCAACTCAGAATGTTTTCATATCAACAGGAATAACTGGTTAATATAAAGGCTTCGATATTGTTCGATCCCTGAGTTGGGGAAATCCCCTGGAGGAGGGCATGGCAACCCAGTCCAGTATTCTTGCTGAAGAATCCCTATGTCAGGGAAGCCTGGTGGGCTATAGACCATGGGGTCGCAAAGAGCCGGACACGACTGAGCGACTAAGCGCAGCATAGCACATTGTTAGGAAAAGTCTTTAAAATAGTTTTGAAATTAGAATAAGACTGTATTTCGAGTTTGATTATTAAATTATTTTTAATAGATTTGAATCACAAAAAAGTCCTTGGAACTAATTGAAATGTTTAAATTACAAGGAGATATAAATTTTTAAGGCCAATGAAATTAGCTAACGCATGATTCAGCAGAAGAATGAATAACTACTTTACTCGGAATAATGACAATTGCTAAACACTATTGCAAATGACAAGTTGAAATTTTATTTTGGTGCTATTAATATATTAATTCACTAAATCATATAGTAATGATAAATAATTTTTGTGTTGTCCTTTCTGACATATATATATCTATATTTCAGCCCTCATCCATTATAATTTCTGTGCTCCCTTGAAAGAAGCATGTCCAGTCTTTCAGTATTTTAGCCAGGCCCCGTGTTAGGGTGTAAAATATTGGCAAGATCATTGGAGGAAGATTCGTTGGCAGTCTTTGGACCTCACTCTCTGACCTTATAAAATCCATCTAAAAACACGAGTGATATTTACAAATAAGAGGCTTCTACCATGTTCCCAGCCCTTGTTGGCATGTGACAAATAGGTCTGTGTACAGAGAGAGGAGAAGAGGTTCTTTTTTTAAAATTAATTTTTATTGGAGAAGAGTTTCTTTAAAATGTTGTGTTGGTTTCTACTCTACCAACACAAATGAATCAGCCACATATATATGTGTGTGTGTGTATACATCCCCTCTCTCTTGGACCTCCTTCCCGTTCCGGTGACCACAGAGCTTTGAGTAGAGTTCCCCGTGCTCTACAGCATGTGGAGAAGTGGTTTTATGTGGCTCTCCCCTGCTGCCTGCCTTGATCTACCAGCACGTCCCTCTCCTTCCACACCCCTCCTCGTCCAGGAACACAAAGACGACGCCAGGCGCCCACGGGCACACGTGCATCCTGAGAGCTGAAAGGCAGGAAGTCATTAAGGTGGATGGATGGAGCCGGGTCTCAGCGGAGAGGTGGGCCCGGGCTGTGGATCACCATGCTGGCTGGTTTCCCCTGCAGCTCAGCCATAGGCAGGTGTCTGGGGACACCGCTCATTTCCTGTCTCCTTCTAAAGGGCAACTGCCAAATAACAGAGAGAAGAAAATTCACTGGCAAATAAACCTTTTCATGGCCTTAACATACAGAGTAAACCCTACTTTACTACTCAAGTGTGACCCAAAAAGTTCCATCATACAAATTGGAGGGGTGCTTTACTGCCAGGTTAATGGAATGATCTGTTTGAGCCTGCGGTCCAGGGCTGAGTCAACTGCCAGGTGTGGGGTTTCTGAGTGGGATTTCTCAAGGATGCTCATGAGAAAGGAAATCAAGGTGGCTTTGTTTTCAGTCTGCTCCTTTTCCTATCCCTTCATCTAGGGACAGACTTCCTCTCTGCCTGTAGGGGAGAGTGTTGGACCCAGGACAGACCCATCACAGCCTTCTTTCCCAGCTGCGGGGATGGGTCCAGGCACTCACAGGGCAGGTCAGAGTCCTTCCCTAATACTGTTCTCTCTTCACGGGGCTGGTGAGGACCGAGGTCCAGACTGGAGTGGCTGTCTTGCCACAGAATCAGCTTTGTGGAGATTTGCAGACACCACCAGAGATAGCATCTATGAAAGAAAGAATGTCCCAGTGCTGTTGTGCCCCAGGCCAGCTGTACCCAACCCCCTTTTTTTCCTGTCTTGTTTGTTATTGTATTATTTTAACCACTTTTAATTGAAGTATGGAGTTCACTAGTAGCTCAGAGGTTAAAGAATCTGCCTTCAATGCAGGAGACCAGGGTTCGATCCTCAGGTCAGAAAGATCTCCTGGAGAAGGAAATGACAACCCACTTCAGTATTCTTGCCTGGAGAATTCCATGGACAGAGGAGCCTGGTGGGCTACAGTCCATAGGGTCACAAAGAGGCAGACACGACTGAGTGACTAAGACTCTCACTTTTCTTTCTTTTCAATTGAAGTATAATTAATTTACAATGCTGTGTTAGTTTCAGATGTACAGCAAAGTGGTTCAGTTTTATGTGTATATGTATAATATATTCTTTTTCAGATTCTTTTCCATTATAGGTTATTATAAGATATTGAATTTAGTTCCCTGTGCTATACTGTAGGTCCTTATTGTTTATCTATTCCCAGATCCTTTTTTGCAGTTTACTGTTTTCTCCCCCTTTTGGTGTAAGTTAACTGGAATTGAGTTTCTGTTACTTGTAACTGAAGGACCTTTGAATAATACAGAAGCGACTCTAGGGTCTGAAGACACATTAGTGAGGCAGCAGTTGTGAGCAATGAAATTCCATCTTCAATTAGCTTCATTGTATTGGCTCAGGGAAACAGCGTGCCCAGGAGAGGCTCTTGTTTTAGATGCTCAGATGGTATTTTCAGGATCTTAATTTTTTTCCAACCCTCCCCTCCACCTTGCTCAATCCTTGTTTTATTCTCAGTATGGTTCTCTGCTCAGTGGCAAATCTCCTCCACCTCATACCCGGCCCACTTAGGAGCCACAGATGTGCAAGGGAGGTCCCTGGTTCTCATAATGCAGAAGGAGAAGGGCTCTCCCTCTCCCAACACCCAGATGACCCTCACCCCCCAAGTCAACCAATCACCATGTCCAGAGGAACGCGCCCTCTAACTGGTCAGAGCTGATCTCTGTCTGACCCGGAGGCTGGGAGTAGATGGGTGGACCACCTGCTAATGGCACAGACAGTCATTACCATAGAACTGGGAGAGGGATGTGCTCCCCCCTCTCCCTTTGATAGACCGACTGCTATGACCGCATGGACATGGTGGGATATGGCTGTAACAGACTGAGCCCAGAATACAAGGAGCAGCAAAGGCAGCTGAGCAACTGTGAAGCAGCAGCAGGTAAGGCTGGGAGATAAAGTTCAAGCATCCAACCAGGTGAAGTCCTCTGGCTCCACCTGGGGAGGCTGGTCCCTGAGAGCCCACTGTGCACTCACGAAGATGCCCAAGCTCTCAAGTGATGAACAATCTCCTGAAGGGAGTCAGGGCGGGCAGCCTGGCCAAGCCGTGATCATGTGAGCAGGGCTGTCTGCGGGGAGGCAGAGAGGAGGACAGGGCAAGAGCATCAGCCAGCGACCCTGCACAGCCAGACTCGGTGTGGCTCAGCCGGCGGAGGGATGGATGAAAACCTACCTGTGGGGACTTTTATCCCTCTCCTGGTTTTCTCTCTTTTTTGTTTAATTGACAGCTCTGTCTCCTGTTGACTTGAGCAGTGTGAAAAGGAAGGAGGGTTGAATTAGCTGTAGAAAGCAGACACCTTTGCTGGGAGCCTGGGGTCCTTTTTAAAATGACACAGCTGTGTGGTGGCTTCAAGGTGTCATCTGGAATTAATTGCCATGAATGGATCAGGTGTGAAAAATCGCCATGAACAAATTGCTGATGACTGAGAATATACTGGGTCAGCCTTGAGCTGTTTAGCATGGGATGTGCTTGTCAAGTCCAGGACATGGAATTACTGAATTCCCTGGCTCCCATCTGAAGTGCCCTGAAAACATCTTTGGCGAGTCTGAGTGTCCTTTTAGGCTCGCCTTTGGGCTTCCCATGTAGCTCAGACGGTAAAGAATCTGCCTGCAATGTCGGAGACCTGGGTTTGACCCCTGGGTCGGGAAGAGCCCATGGAGAAGGAAATGGCAACCCACTCCAGTATTCTTGCCGGGGAAATCCCATGGACAGAGGAGCTTGGCAGGCTGCAGTCCATGGGGTCGCAAAGAGTCAGACATGACTGAGCAACTAACACTTTCACTTTCACCTCTGCTCAGCACTTGGAATTTGGAGAAATGGATTGGTAAGAAATTCCAGGCTGAGAACTAAGCCAGGGGAAAAGGGGATCCCTGGCTTCAGAAGAGGCCAGGTGATTTGGGGGCAAAGTTGATAATCTCTTCTCCTTCACATGAAGGGTGAGGCCGTGGGGGAAACCCAAAAGCAGAGATTCAGAGGCTTGTTGAGTTTCCTGTGCAAGTTCTTGGCAGGACCATAAATCCATCCCAGCTGAGAAAACTGTTTACTTCCAGCACCAAGCCAAGCAAGTCCGGCTTTAATAGACTGAAGCTGGTTGGATGCTTCTATTCTTGAATTTGGTGCTGTTCACAGAATATTGATTTAAGGCACTTTTGTTTCCCAAACCCCTCTCAAACCTGGATGAAGAGCCAGTGTAACCTTGGCTTTAAGTAGAAAAGGCAGAGGGAAAGATGAGGGCTGGCCGTGAGGGTTCAGTTGCAGGTCCCAGACACCCCTCTTCTGGGTTGGGAGCAGGTGGGGCTTTAGAGACCTGTGTTTACATTGGCGTCAGTGGGAGAAGTCACTGAAGTACAGGGCGTGGTCATGCCCTGTGGGAGCATCTGGTCAACTAGCAAATCACCAGCAAACCCCATCAAAACTATCTAGTAATGTTCCTAATACCTGGTATAAGAGAAACCATAAACAAAGTAACCCAGACAGCCCAGAGAAGGAGTCTGGGTGGGAAGAGAAGCTGCAGTGAAGAGAAGTGGAGTTCATCATGGTGGGGTCTCTAGTGGATGGGGGAGGAGCTTGGCTTAGGTCTTAAAGATAAAAAGAGAAAAATTGGCTCATTTATCACTCACAATACCCGCTGGGAACCACTCTGGGTGGGACTCAGCAGGATGGATGAGAGGAAGGAGATAAATCTGGAAGTGCTTCTCCGTCCCGGTGCTGCTCAGGCCACCTCCCTGAGGCCCAGCTGAGGCTCACCTGTGAGTGGGTGACAAGAAGAGAGGAGGGAAGGCAGAGGGTGCAAGAAGGCAGAGTGTGGCTTTCAGTTGCTGCATAGGACTGGGGTGTAAATGAGGATGTGGTCCGGCCCTGGGTCACCCGTGGGACAGGACCCGTGGGCTCTCCTCAGGTCTCCATGGCGGGGTGGGCGGGACGATGAAAGTGAACGTGTTAGTCACTCAGTCATGTCCGACTCTTTGTGACCCCATGGACTGTAGCCCGCCAGGCTCCTCTGTCCATGGGATTCTCCAGGCAAGAATACTGGAGTGGGTTGCCATTCCTTTCTCCAGGGGAATCTTCCCCACCCAGGGATGGAATCCAGGTCTCCTGCCTTGTGGGCTGAATTCTTGACTGTTTGAGCCACAGTCCCACAGGGAAGCTGCTGGGAGTTGCAGTGCTGAAGTTAAATATCACATCTCTCTGAGTTTCTCCACCACATTCAGGAACAAGGGGCATCACACCATATTATTTGTTTTGAAGAAAATGGAATCTGCCTCCTAGCGCCCACTCGTCAGTGGTAAGATGTCAAGATGGGTTAAGGGTCAGCCCCACCCCGCCCTCAGGGTCTTTTGGAAACCCTAGAATATTCAGGCAGAGCATGGTCTTCGGGGGCAGGGCCTCTGGTCACCACAGCCTTAGGGTCACTGCTGAGGAAAGGATGGGGTGGCCCGCTGCTTCTGGGTCAGGCTGTGACTCCCAAGCTGCCAGGCGTGTGGCCATCTTCAGGGCATCCACATAATGGCGCTCTTCAGAGAGATCCAACCATCGCTGGGGGCTGTGTGGGAGAGCGGGCTCCAGTTCCCACCTCCTGTGTTATCGTCATCCTTTTCTACCCTTTGGCTTTGAAGAAATCACCCATTTCTCTTTCTGGAAAGGCTGTTCCCCCTACTTTATCTCCTTCACCAGCCTCCCTTCATTGATCAGGTCTTCCCTACCAAGGGCTTCCACATTAGGGGTGTTTCGTAGATGGGGGAGGGGAGGAAACATGTGCCTTCCTGCCCGTGTGGGGCTGTCTCCTTGATAGTTACAACTTCTGGCTACAGTTCTGAGCGGCAAATGCCAGGGAAACTCCCTGGAGACTAGGGAGCCCAGCTGTTTAACACAAAGGCCTCGGGATGGGAGAAGAGAAAGTGTCCCCCATTTCTGACTCTTACTGAAGCCAAACCAATGAAGTAGATTATTCCGCACATGCCTATTTGCATTTGATGCTTGATAGAAGTGTCTCTAGGAGAAGGAAATGGCAACCCACTCTATTATTCTTGCCTAGAGAATCCTGTGGACAGCAGAGCCTGGTGGGCTGGCCTCTATGGGGTCGCACAGAGTCGGACATGACTGAAGCGACTTAGCAGCAGCAGCAGAAGTGCCTCTATTTGCATCTTCCTGGCTGTATAAGGGCTAAGATGCTTGAGAAAGAAGAGATTAGGGTCCTGAGAGAGAACTTGTTCTCAACCCTTCACTATCATCGTGATAACTACTAACACACATACATACACACATACAGAAGCACAATGACAGAAAGCCAGGTCTGACAGTTTTCTTCAACCAGAAAATGACCACAGGCCCCTTAGAGCAGCAATCCCCAACCTTTTTGGCACCAGGGACTGATTCCGTGGAAGAAAATATTTTCCCAGATCAGGGGTGGGGAGGATGGTCTTGGGATGATTCAAGAGCATAACCCAGGTGGCGCTAGTGGTAAAGAACCCACCTGCCAATGCAGGAGACATAAGAGGCCTGGGTTTAATCCCTGGGTTGGGAATATCCCCTGGAGGAGGGCATGGCAACCCACTCCAGTATTCTTGCCTGGAGAATCCCATGGACAGAGGAGCCTGGCGGGCTATAGTCCATAGGGTTGCAAAGAGTCAGACATGACTGAAGCGAATTAGCATGCAAGAGCATTACATTTATTAGGCACTTTATTTCTAATCGAATGCCACCACTGATCTGACAGGGGGTACCCGTCCACGGCCAGCTCCATCAAGGGAGTGGGTGGTGCCTCTCCTGGCTGGGCCTCTGGAATTGTGGCATGTTCTGTGGTAGGTTTAGCAGGTGGCCCCAAATCTGTGTGAACGAGCATGTGATGGAGGGAAACCCCCTCTACATCTGTTAGGTTGGAGTGGGCTTATTCAGCGACCAGGGTGTGTCGCAAGCAACGTGGCTGCAGATGCATGAGCAGAAGAGCTGTGCCCTCCTGGGAGCTCACCCTGAGCCTCCAGCAGTGTCTTGGGCAGTGCCCTGTGCAGTGGGTGGGCCGTGTCTGGGTGATGCTGAGTCTGAACACTGCTCCTATCTCCTCCACCCGAGCTGGGCTGGGGTGGGGGGGGGGATGCCTGAGACACTGATTCCTTTGGAGGAGCTGGTGAGGAAGAGCTAGGGTGTGGAGCCTCCAGGGACCCCTCTGGGGTCTCGGCTCCCCAGCAGGCTACAGTGAGGTGAGGGACCCTCAGAAACCAGGCAGAGATGGATACTGCTAGGAAACTGGGGGGAGGTCGGGGCTACCGAGCTTCAGATTGCTGCTAATTTGCAAGACTTACCACCAAATACCACGTAGATCAGGTGCAGCTTCATTCTCAGTGGCACTGAGTTACCCACAGGTCCTCACCACCCTGGAGAAGGCGCCACAGAACTGTGGCATGTCCCAAAGATAATGACGGCTGTATCTCTGGAGAATTTCCTCCTAAATTATAGGCTGCCATCTGAAGCATGTGGGCCCATTTGGTAATGAGCTTAGCAGGTGATCCAAATGATGTGTTAATTGAGCCCATGGAGAAAAATTAAATAGATCCAATAAAAATCATGGAGGAAAGGTTTCTGAAACTGCTGAGTATTGATGCCTCACTGATGGCTCCCTTCTATCAAGTCATTAAGCTGGTTGCAATAATTTCTTTTAAAAAATAAACTTCTCTCCTAATTTGTATTGTCTGTGTTTGCATTGCTGTTGTCATCACTGTTTTCACAGCTGTCAGTCACTTCAGAAAGCCCAGATGGAAGTAACCGTTGAGGGCATTTCTGATCTCTCTCTAGGGGACAGTTGTTCCTTGCAGCATGTTCTTCTAGGCTTTGCTAGGGCTAGTTTTAAAAGGATCCTGAAGTGAGGTCCTGCCACCTCCCCTGGGGAGAGACGATTCCATGGTTAGATCTTATCACACAGACAACTCTCCCTTTGTTATTCTTCCCCAACTTTCTGTTCTGAATGTCATCCTGGCAATCATTCATCCCAATGAATAGGAAGTTATAATTAATAGAGGCCCAAATCATTCAAGTGGAAGATTACTCTTTTGAATTCTTGCATTTTTCTTGGAAGATGTCCTTGAGTTAATTATTTAGTTTTTTTTTTTTTTGACAGTCTTGTTTCCAAAAAGAACAAATTGATCACAGTAATGCAGGGGATGAAGGGATTATGTACAATGTATGTAAGAGACAAACGTTAGAAATAAAATTAAAACAAGGCCCCAGGGCTTTGCTGCTCCCCCTGCTGGTTTTTTTTTTTTAAGAAAAGAGAGAGATGCTGTCTCGGCTCAGAGCTGCACAATGAAACACAAACTGAGAGAGATTCACCGTTTGTTGGGTTCCCTTAGGCACCGGGTTTGGCACAGGGGTAAGAGGAAGAGGTGTTTTCCCGCCTGTGGGAGGGTGTGGTGGCTGCAGTTTCCCTGGCCCTGCCATCTAGTGCACTGAGGGGTCCTACCTTCTACATGGAGCTTGCTCACGCCCCCAGGACCAACAACCTACATCCACGGAGAGAATATGGAACATTTTCATGGAGGCAACCATTCCACAGTGAGCCACGGAAGAGGGCAAATTAGAAACCACACAGCCCTGGAGTCTGTGTGATTCTGTGGCCCAGAGGGAGAGGCAGGGTGTGCGGAAAGCTCTAGGGCGCCCCCTACAGGCCTCCCTGTTCTCTCAGTTCAGTTCAGTTGAATTCAGTCGCTCAGTTGAGTTCAGTCGGTCAGTCGTGTCTGACTCTTTGCGACCCCATGGTCGCATGCCTCCCAGGCCTCCCTGTCCATCACCAACTCCCGGAGCTTACTCAAACTCATGTCCATTGAATCGGTGATGCCATCCAACCATCTCATCCTCTGTCCTCGTTCTCCTCCCGCCTTCAATTTTTCCCAGCATCAGGGTCTTTTCCAATGAGTCAATTCTTCACATCAGGTGGCCAAAGGATTGGAGTTTCAGCTTCAGTATCAGTCCTTCCAATGAATATTCAGGACTGATTTCGTTTAGGATAGACTGGTTGGATCTCTTTGCAGTCCAAGGGACTCCCAAGAGTCTTCTCCAACACCACAGTTCGAAAGCATCAATTCTTTGGCACTCAGCTTTCTTTATAGTCCAACTCTCACATCCATACGTGATTACTGGAAAAACCATAGCTTTGACTAGACGGACCTTTGTCAGCAAAGTAATGTCTCTGCTTTTTAATATGCTGTCTAGGTTGGTCATAACTTTCCTTCCAAGGAGTGTCTTTTAATTTCATGGCTGCAGTCACCATCAGCAGTGATTTGGGAGCCCCCCAAAATAAAGTCTGTCACTGTTTCCATTGTTTCCCCATCTATTTGCCATGAAGTGATGGGACCAGATGCCATGATCTTAGTTTTCTGAATGTTGAGCTTTAAGCCAACTTTTTCACTCTCCTGTTCCCTACCTGCTGGCAACTCAGCTTCTCCCCTGGGGCTGGCATTAGCATCGTGTTCCCAGAGACAATTCATATTTATGTTTTATGTTCCCTTGTTGACCTCAGTCCGGCCACTTGTTTTTTTTTAAAAAGACACCAATGTGTGCTTATTCTCCAGGCTCAGCAACTTCTGGGGTTGCTGAGCTCCGGGGAGGAGTCCTGAAGCTGCTGAGTGCCCTGAGGTTTGAGGCATCTCCCTGGCATTGAATTACAATGCCTGGACCGCGTTCCCGCTGACCTGACTTCATCCTGCTGGCCTTGGGAAAGCCCTGAGTCACGAATCACGGGAGCTTCCCTTGTGAAGGGATTCCTGGAGGGAGGGGTGGAGCTCTAACTGTGAGACTGGAATCCTGGATTATGCAGGGGCGGGAATGCAGGGGGAAGGGGTGCTTAATCCACGTCCAAGGGACTTAAGATTCATTCCTTCATTCGTTCGTTCTCGCCTTCTCTCACTCACTCTTGAGGCATTAACCCAATTAGAAATTTGTTCTACTAATGGTAATATATTGCAAAGTGAGTCCATGTGGCTTTTAAGGAAAATCGTTTCACAGCGATGACTCTGTCCATGTTGTGATAAATTGTTGGCGAAAAGGGTCCCAATTCTTTCCCTCCCGGCATCCATATGTAGAGTTAAATATGGCTTTGCATTTTTCTCCTTGAATAGAGGAATCTTTTTTTTTTTTTTTTGCCCTTGAATCTGGACAGGTTCTGCCACTTCCTTTGACTTAGAATGTGGCAGAAACGATAACGCCAGTTCAGAGCTAGGCCTCCAGAGTTCCTGGACAATTCTGCTCTCTTTCAGAACCCTGCCACCTTGGAGACAAGCCCAGGACAGTATTAATCTCTGGCAGAAGAATAGAGGCCACATGGAGGAATCAAGTGCCGTTTGTCCCAGCTCGAGGCCATCATAGATCATCTTTCAACTGCTGACCCCCAGACACGTGAGAATCCAGCCATGATAGGAGAGCTGCCTCCCCCACTGAGGGGGCTGCGGTGCATGTGTGAGGCCAGCTGACTTGTAGGCTTGTAGCCAATAATCAGCGCTTGCTGTTTTGAGCCACTAGCTTTCAGGATGGTTTGTTACACAGCAATCGTGATAAATGCAGTTTTAGCAATGAGTAGGCAAGGCAGAATCTGTCCACCGAGCCTGGAAGAATTTCTTGTTACCAGGAGTTTCAGTGATATCCATTAGCCTGGGACATGGGATGGAAAGGAAGGTGTGGCATGATTCCTGAGAAACCAGCGCACTTTGGATAGTTAGAACAGGGCTGCTACTCACCGTGGCCAGACTTTTAGGAGGGGTAGAGAGTTACTATAACTGACATACCGTACTATGCTGCCTAATGCTGTTTGCTAGCCAGGTATTCAACAGACGCGTCTTCAGTCTTATTGGCAGCACCCCCCGCCCCATCCCCACCACCCCCTTACTGCCCATCTCTGGGGTCTGTGGGCCTGGGCCTGGCAACCACCTAGGAGAAGGATTCATAGTTGCTGGTGAAGAGGAGGGGCTCCAGTGCTTCAGGGCCAGGAGGCCTGCCTAAAGGATGGAGCTGCAGGTGGGGTGGCTCCTACCTCTGCTCAGGAGCTTGTCACGGCTCCTGGGGGGTGAAGGGGCTCAGGAAAGCACCGCAGGGAGCACCACGTGGCCCTCCCCGAGGGGAATGAGCTGTCACTCCTGCTGCTGGGACCGTGGCTCTAACCCGGGCCCAGGCAAAAAGGAGGCAGAGCCCTTGACAACTTGGGGCGTGAGGTGAGCCGCAGGATTCCTGCTTTCTCAAAGCCCTGCTGAGGCCCTGCTCTTCTCTGCGCCACGTCTGGAATTCTCCCCATGAGAGTCGTAAGCTGACCTCTTAAAATGGTCACCATGCACTCATTTTCTCATTTCTGTTTTCCTCACACATGTGATGCATGTGACAACGTTCTCAGTTTTTCAGAGGACATTGAGGACAGGCAAGGTGACTAACCTGCCCCAGGTCGAGCTGTTCCTAAATGACAGAGCTGGGGTCTGAACCCAACTTGCCCGGTTTGCAGGGCACAGAGATCACCCACCATGCTACACCAGCTTCAACAACAGGTGCTGCCTTCAGAGGGCCATTGTGAACCATAACCAGAGGGAGGGAGTGGGAGCCGAGCTGTATCAAGGGGAACAAGTCAGTGTCACCTCAAAGGAGAGAGGGTAGCACCCAGGAGCCCTCAGTTGTCTAGGGCTGGGGGTGGGAGCACAGAGTGGGTCTGATCCCAGGTGCTCCCTCAACTCCCACGATGCTACGCACACCTCATTCTACCGGATGTCCCACCACAAGCCCACTGGTGACTTTCTGACCACCGGGGGGCCCCCGTGGGCCTCTTGAGATGGGGTTTACAGGATTTTTATTGCCCACAGTGGGGAGGACTCAGTGACTACAGGTCCATAGCAGGCCTGGCTCTGGGTGAAGCTTGGCAGGGTGGCTGGGCCCACCATCAGGAAGACAGGCCTGGGTTTGCCTCAAGTGGAGCTCCGGAGTGGCTGAACCCTCACCATTATTAAGAGAAATACAGGGCTTCCCTGGTGGTCCAGTGGGTAAGAACCTGCCTGCCAGTGCAGGGGACTCAGGTTTGACGCCTGGTAAGAAAGATCCCACATGCCCCGGGGCAACTAAGGCCCTGTGCCACAACTACTGAGCCCGCACTCTGAAGCCCGCATGCCCTAGAGCCCCCATGCTCCACAAGGAGAGAAGCTGCAAGGAGAATCTGCCCACCGCAACTAGAGAAAGCCCAGGTGCAGCAACGAAGACCCAGGGCAGCCAAGAAAGAAAAAAAAGTAACTCAAAGCCTCTAAGTAGAAGAGATCATTCTCAGAGTTCAGAGTAAGGAGAGCCCTTACAGAGAGAAGGTCATAGAGGAGGAGAGTTGATACCAGCTTTGAGATGAGGGAAGAGCTGCTGGTCCAATCAGAGCCTAAATCAGAAACTCATAGGACTCATAGGATGGAGCCCAAGAATTCCTACATATTTCTAGGAAAAAAATACCCCCAGTGGATTTTTAAAAATTTAACAGTGTCTGTGTGTGTATGTATGTGGTAAAGTTTGGACCATTTATAACGTCTGTATTGAATTTGTTACAACATTGTTTTATGTTTTGGACTTTGGCCTTGAGGCATGTGGCATCTTAGCTCCCTAACCAGGGATTGAACCTGCACTCTCTGTGTTGGAAGGTGGAGTCCTAACCACTGGACCACCAGGGAAGCCCCCCAGTGGATTTTGATTCTCAATCAGGTTAGGGAACTCCAGGGCTCTACCCACCCTGGGTCACACACAGGTGACACCAACAGGCAAACGGTTCTTAAAGTAGCACTCGAGGATCACTATCTATGACTGTTCTTTTAGTATACTTACTCCGGGTATGTATTTTTTTTTTTTAATTTGGGGGCACTCTGAGTCAACTAATTTTTGAATCTTTGAAAACCAGACGGAGAACAATGAACGTGAACTTACAGGGGGTAAACTGAACAGCATGCCATCTGTAGCAACATCAGCATATATTCCCCAAATGGCATCGGGCTGCCAAGACAACTCTCCAGGCCTTCACTCTCTGCCTCCGTAGAGCAAGGGCCCTGGAGAGGTTCAATTATCTCCACATGTGTGCTCTTAGGGAGCCTGGCAAGAGAAGGGACTGGAATGCTCAATAGTAAAGTTCCCAGAGCTTTGAATAAAGGGAAGGGCAGGTGAATAAGAGCTCAGCTTGCATTCCTGTTATAGATTTGATTGCTAATAATTAGCCAATGATTCAGTTGCGATACTTACATTATTGACCTAATTGAAAAATAACTGGTGGACAGCATCCTTTTAGGGACACGTATTGCATATGAATATCCACTCATTCATCTCTGACAAATATTTGTCTGCCACGTGCAAAATACTGGACAAGCCATATGGCTCCTACTGTCCAATTGCTTATAGAAAGGAAGGTGTGATGCCAGAGAGGAGATACTAATTGAAGACTTGAGGAAGATATTGTTTAGGGAATATAAGGATGCTTATTTTCCTTAGGGAAAATAAGGATGCTTTTAGGGAAGAGATGACTTTGAGAAGAGCTTTGAGAAACAGGTTGGATTTATAGAAGTGTAGCTTAATGGCAGGGCTTCCCAGGTGGCTTGATAAAGAATCCGCCTGCTGATTCAGGAGATGCAGGTTTGATTCTTGGGTCAGGATGATCGCTTGGAGAAGGAAATGGCTACCCACTCCAGTATTCTTGCCTGGAGAATCCCATGGACAGAGGAGCCTGGTGGGCTATAGTTCATGAGGTTGCAAAGAGTTGGACATGACTTAGTGACTGAGTGCACACACACACACACACACACACACACAGCTTAATGGCAATGGGGAAGAGAAATGACAGTATGAATAAAGCCCAGAGGTAGGTGGTTAGACAGTAGGTTTGAGGAACAGCACAGTGACTTGTTTTTAAAAATAAAAACCAAGAGATTGGAGAGCTCTAATGTTAATAAGATGAAAGGTGGGCCAAAGGATGGGAGGCCTAGAAGTGGGTAGGCCCATAGGAGGCATGGGTGTCCCATTGCCCAATTCCAGTGCTCATGAAAGACATGACCAACTGATCCTGAGCTTCTTTTCCAGTAACTCTGGATACAGCTTTAGAGTTTTTTCCACACTCTGCTCTACTTGTGTGTGCATGCTAAGTCACTTCAGTCATGTCTGACTCTTTGTGACCCCATGGACTATAGCCTTCCTGGCTCCTCTGTCCATGAGGGTTCTCCAGGCAAGAACACTGGAGTGGGTTGCCATACCCTCCTCCAGGGAATCTTCCCAACACAGGGATCAAACCTGTGTCTCTTATGTCTCCTGCATTAGGAGGCAGGTTCTTTACCACTGGTATCAGTGGTAAAGCCCTATTCAGTCAACCCCAATCAATTACAGTTGGCTCATGAAGGAAAATTCATTCCATGCCCCTCTTTCTCTTTTTTTTTTTTTTTTAATTTTTTTATTAGTTGGAGGCTAATTACTTCACAACATTTCAGTGGGTTTTGTCATACATTGATATGAATCAGCCATAGATTTACACGTATTCCCCATCCCGATCCCCCCTCCCATCTCCCTCTCCACCCGATTCCTCTGGGTCTTCCCAGTGCACCAGGCCGGAGCACTTGTCTCATGCATCCCACCTGGGCTGGTGATCTGTTTCACCATAGATAGTATACATGCTGTTCTTTTGAAACATCCCACCCTCACCTTCTCCCACAGAGTTCAAAAGTCTGTTCTGTACTTCTGTGTCTCTTTTTCTGTTTTGCATATAGGGTTATCGTTACCATCTTTCTAAATTCCATATATATGTGTTAGTATGCTGTAATGTTCTTTATCTTTCTGGCTTACTTCACTCTGTATAAGGGGCTCCAGTTTCATCCATCTCATTAGGACTGGTTCAAATGAATTCTTTTTGACGGCTGAGTAAAATTCCATGGTGTATATGTACCACAGCTTCCTTATCCATTCATCTGCTGATGGGCATCTAGGTTGCTTCCATGTCCTGGCTATTATAAACAGTGCTGCGATGAACATTGGGGTGCACGTGTCTCTTTCAGATCTGGTTTCCTCAGTGTGTATGCCCAGAAGTGGTATTGCTGGGTCATATGGCAGTTCTATTTCCAGTTTTTTAAGGAATCTCCACACTGTTTTCCATAGTGGCTGTACTAGTTTGCATTCCCACCAACAGTGTAAGAGGGTTCCCTTTTCTCCACAGCCTCTCCAGCATTTATTGCTTGTAGACTTTTGGATAGCAGCCATCCTGACTGGTGTGTAATGGTACCTCATTGTGGTTTTGATTTGCATTTCTCTAATAATGAGTGATGTTGAGCACCTTTTCATGTGTTTGTTAGCCATCTGTATGTCTTCTTTGGAGAAATGTCTGTTTAGTTCTCTGGCCCATTTTTTGATTGGGTCATTTATTTTTCTGGAATTGAGCTGCAGGAGTTGCTTGTATATTTTTGAGATTAATCCTTTGTCTGTTTCTTCATTTGCTATTATTTTCTCCCAATCTGACGGCTGTCTTTTCACCTTACTTATAGTTTCTTTTGTAGTGCAAAAGCTTTTAAGTTTCATTAGATCCCATTTGTTTAGTTTTGCTTTTATTTCCAATATTCTGGGAGGTGGGTCATAGAGGATCTTGCTGTGATTTATGTCGGAGAGTGTTTTGCCTATGTTCTCCTCTAGGAGTTTTATAGTTTCTGGTCTTACATTTAGATCTTTAATCCATTTTGAGTTTATTTTTGTGTATGGTGTTAGAAAGTGTTCTAGTTTCATTCTTTTGCAAGTGGTTGACCAGTTTTCCCAGCACCACTTGTTAAAGAGGCTGTCTTTTTTCCATTGTATATCCTTGCCTCCTTTGTCAAAGATAAGGTGTCCATAGGTTCGTGGATTTATCTCTGGGCTTTCTATTCTGTTCCATTGATCTATATTTCTGTCTTTGTGCCAGTACCACACTGTCTTGATGACTGTGGCTTTGTAGTAGAGTCTGAAGTCAGGCAGGTTGATTACTCCAGTTCCATTCTTCTTTTTCAAGATTACTTTGGCTATTCGAGGTTTTTTGTATTTCCATACAAATTGTGAAATTCTTTGGTCTAGTTCTGTGAAAAATACCGTTGGTAGCTTGATAGGGATTGCATTGAATCTATAGATTGCTTTGGGTAGAATAGCCATTTTGACAATATTGATTCTTCCAATCCATGAACACGGTATGTTTCTCCATCTGTTTGTGTCCTCTTTGATTTCTTTCATCAGTGTTTTATAGTTTTCTATGTATAGGTCTTTTGTTTCTTTAGGTAGATATACTCCTAAGTATTTTATTCTTTTTGTTGCAATGGTGAATGGTATTGTTTCCTTAATTTCTCTTTCTGTTTTTTCATTGTTAGTATATAGGAATGCAAGGGATTTCTGTGTGTTAATTTTATATCCTGCAACTTTACTATATTCATTGATTAGTTCTAGTAATTTTCCGGTAGAGCCTTTAGGGTTTTCTATATAGAGGATCATGTCATCTGCAAACAGTGAGAGTTTCACTTCTTCTTTTCCTATCTGGATTCCTTTTACTTCTTTTTCTGCTCTGATTGCTGTGGCCAAAACTTCCAACACTATGTTGAACAGTAGTGGTGAGAGTGGGCACCCTTGTCTTGTTCCTGATTTCAGGGGAAATGCTTTCAATTTTTCACCATTGAGGGTGATGCTTGCTGTGGGTTTGTCATATATAGCTTTTATTATGTTGAGGTATGTTCCTTCTATTCCTGCTTTTTGGAGAGTTTTAATCATAAATGAGTGTTGAATTTTGTCAAAGGCTTTCTCTGCATCTATTGAGATAATCATATGGTTTTTATCTTTCAATTTGTTAATGTGGTGTATTACATTGATTGATTTGCGGATATTGAAGAATCCTTGCATTCCTGGGATAAAGCCCACTTGGTCGTGGTGTATGATTTTTTTAATATGTTGTTGGATTCTGTTTGCTAGAATTTTGTTAAGGATTTTTGCATCTATGTTCGTCAGTGATATTGGCCTGTAGTTTTCTTTTTTTGTGGCATCTTTGTCAGGTTTTGGAATTAGGGTGATGGTGGCCTCATAGAATGAGTTTGGAAGCTCACCTTCTTCTGCAATTTTCTGGAAGAGTTTGAGTAAGGTAGGTGTTAGCTCTTCTCTAAATTTTTGGTAGAATTCAGCTGTGAAGCCATCTGGTCCTGGGCTTTTGTTTGCTGGAAGATTTTTGATTACAGTTTCGATTTCCTTGCCTGTGATGGGTCTGTTAAGATCTTCTATTTCTTCCTGGTTCAGTTTTGGAAAGTTATACTTTTCTAAGAATTTGTCCATTTCATCCAAGTTGTCCATTTTATTGGCATAGAGCTGCTGGTAGTAGTCTCTTATGATCCTTTGTATTTCAGTGTTGTCTGTTGTGATCTCTCCATTTTCATTTCTAATTTTGTTAATTTGGTTCTTCTCTCTTTGTTTCTTAATGAGTCTTGCTAATGGTTTGTCAATTTTGTTTATTTTTTCAAAAAACCAGCTTTTAGCTTTGTTGATTTTTGCTATGGTCTCTTTAGTTTCTATTGCATTTATTTCTGCCTTAATTTTTAAGATTTCTTTCCTTCTGCTAACCCTGGGGTTCTTTATTTCTTCCTTCTCTAATTGCTTTAGGTGTAGAGTTAGGTTATTTATTTGGCTTTTTTCTTGTTTCTTGATGTAAGCCTGTAATGCTATGAACCTTCCCCTTAGCACTGCTTTTACAGTGTCCCATAGGTTTTGGGTTGTTGTGTTTTCATTTTCATTCATTTCTATACATATTTTGATTTCTTTTTTGATTTCTTCTATGATTTGTTGGTTATTCAGAAGCGTGTTATTTAGCCTCCAGGTGTTTGAATTTTTAACAATTTTTTTTCTGTAATTGAGATCTAATCTTACTGCACTGTGGTCAGAAAAGATGACTGGAATGATTTCAATTTTTTTGAATTTTCCAAGACTAGATTTATGGCCCAGGATGTGATCTATTCTGGAGAAGGTTCCGTCCCTCTTTCTCTTTTTGAAGGTCAAGGAATTCTCATTTTATTCTGGAGAAACTGACTGGGGTCGGGGGGGAACCTTTCCTCCCCTTCTCTCCCTGCTCCCCCAATTGAAGGGGTGATGTAATCAAACACAATGTTTTGAATGATTAATCTGACAACAGAGTCTGGAAACGGGGGATGGGGGCAAGGGGTAGCTGAGCCTGGGAGGCCCATCAGGAGGTTGTTTCAATAGTTGAGTAAGAAGGGACCATCATGATTAGAGAAGTGGCAGAGATGAGGGGAGCAGAAGCAGGAGAATAGGACTGGCATAACTGGGAAGCTCACGAATATTGGGGGCTGGGAAGGGAGAGACTGGAGGACTCCAATTTACAGTTCAGAGTACAACAGTCAACTTTGCCAACAAAGGTCCATCTAGTCAAAACTATGGTTTTTCCAATAGTCATGTATGGATGTGACAGTTGGACTATAAAGAAAGCTGAGTGCCGAAGAATTGATGCTTTTGAACTGTGGTGCTGGAGAAGACTCTTGGGAGTCCCTTGGACTGCAAGGAGATCCAACCAGTCCATCCTAAAGGAAATCAGTCCTGAATATTCAATTGGAAGGGCTGATGCTGAAGCCAAAACCCCAATTCTTTGGCCACCTGATTCGAAGAACTGACTCATTGGAAAAGACCCTGATGCTGGGATATATTGAAGGCAGGAGAAGGGGATGACAGAAGATAACATGATTGGATGGACACAAAGGAGTGACTGAACTGAACTGTAAAACAGCAATAAGGTATGAGGAAGGGGTCTCAGAAGGGGCAGCAGGCTTCAGAAGTGTAGATGGTGAATTTTGTTCTGTATTATTGAGTTTGAGAAGTTGACAACACTTCAGGAGAAGTTTGGAGGCATTGAACCAATGTCAGGGAAAAAGAGGAGCTAGAATGTGCATTTGGCATCATGTGTCTGCAGGTGATGGTTACAGATACAGGAGTTGATGAGATCATCAAGGGAACGGATGGAGAGGAAACAGAAGGAGGAGGGGAGCCAAAGGAGAAGGCAGAAGACAATTGCAGCCTGTGTGTTGAAGCTATTATAGAACAAGCTGTGCTTGTATTTATTCTCCTAAGTCTAATGGTTTCCAGCCTATTCGACAAGATCCACTTTCATGTACTAAAACCCCTTGGTAAACACAGCCTCCCCACAACATCCCTAATCAGTCAGATTCAGGAAAAGACCTAAACACCAAACACAAGTTGATAGATGTCAATGGCTGGTCCCTGTGGACGCAGGATTTTGTTGCTATGCAGACACCAGGCATGGAAACCTATGTGGAGAGGGGCTAAGGGAACCCCTCCTATATACAGGAACCTGGTGCTTTTTGACTTAAAATGCTACCTAACTTGCCCTTCATTCTGGATGAAGAGCAGGGAGGGTGTCCCAGGGCCAGCCGAGCCCTACTTCAAGGTCACAGCCTCTGTGTTTGGGCGGGAAAGTGGTTGGCTGCTGCTCCTTGCCAAATGGCCAGATGGCTCTGAGCAACCAGAGGAGAGGGTGTAGGACAGAACTTTGGCACAAAGGGGGCTTGCTGACCCCTCACTGGAGTATCCTCTTTGACTTGAGAACTGAAATGGGTGCACCAACCCTAAAACCTTAGGGGTCCCCAAGCTTCAGTTGCACAATGCCACATGTTTTCGGGCACCCCCTTAGCTCCCACCCAGTATGTAACCAGTTGAAGAGCCTCACTGGATCCCAAATCAGGCTGCTGAAGCAGGCAAACATTATGCAGAAATATATGCTGGGGGAAGACACTTTAATAAATGAGATAACTCCATAGAAATGTGTAGACATGGGTAAACTCATATCGACTTCTTGAATTTTGTTTAGAACTCATTTTCCTGGCCATTTTTGTTGCACCCCTCACCATCCGCACCCCTCACCATCCAGACCCCTCTAGTCCTCCTGTGGGGAGCTTTCCCAGTGGGAGATCTCATCTGTCTGGCTCCTACGGCATCTATAGCTCTCTGCTCACTGCCCGCCCTCCCCTGCTCACTGTCATCCCGTCCCTCCTCCTCCTCGTTCTCTTCTTCACAGGCTCTGTGTTGACCTTCCTCATGTTCCTCATCTTCTTGGCTGTCTCTCCCTCCTGCTGGGTGGGACTTCCACCCTGTCTGGCTTGGCTGTGGGGTGGCCATGATTCAGTGACCTTTGTTTGATGGGAGTCCTCTGTTTTCTTGGCAGGTGACATTCCTGCCCTTGGATGGAGGGTCACAGCTGTTTCCTTGCCAGAGAGGTGTTGACCACACTTATTTTGGCTGATGAAGGCTTTGCCTTTGTCTTTGAGTCAGTCACTGGCTTTGCCCTGTCATGAGAGGCAACATCATCACTTCTCCCTGATATCAACCTAAAAAGTTAACAATGACAATCATTTTTGTGATAATAGTAGTAGTAACTTACACAGACTGTGCTTACTGTGTGTTTGGCACTGTTCTCAGATCTTCACATGGAGAACTCACTTAATCCTTAAAATAACCCTATAAACTTGAGGTAGGTAATATAACTATCCCCATTTCACAGATGGGAAAAACTGAGGATCAGACAGGCTAAATCACATGCTCAAGGTCCCTATGAAGGCTGAAACATGGTAAACTCTATAATAAGTACTAGCTGCTTATTTCTGTTTTTAATTCATGTCTGCCTCTGACTGTTATGATCTGGGGAAATGTACCTCGCTTTTTAAAGACTCAGTTTCATCATCTGTAAAATACAAATCATCTGAAATCTCCCTTCCAATTGTAATCTTCATGCTCTTTGTTCATGTTGTCCCTGCTTTTCTGTAGACTGTAGAATGGACTTCCCTGGTAGCTCAGACAGCAAAGAATCTGTCTGCAATTCAGAAGACCTCAGTTGGTTTCCTGGGTTGGGAAGATCCCCTGGAAAGGGAATGGCAACTCACTCCAGGATTCTTACCTAGAGAATTCCATGTACTGACCATGGGGTTGAAAAGAGTTGGAAACGACTGAATGAGTAACACTTTTCTGTAGAATGAGTCCTGTTTTCCCAGGGAGTCTATCTCTCTAGCTTTTCCTTGATTTTACAAAGAAATAATTGCTTGACTGCTCTGGGAGTTTCAAGAAAACAACTGGAAATAATGCCCAGAGGGGATTTTGTCATCTCTCCTTTCTCTCAGAAGTCACAGCTACCTCGGTTGTCTCTAAGAGCTTTCATTAAGCTGGCTTTGTGATACTAAATCAATGTTTTCCAACCTGAATTCCCTGTGGGAGCAGTGAGGGAAGAATCGTGAGAGGCTGGGGCAGTCCTCAATCACACTTCTCCTCTAGTTAGTTCTTGTTCCCCACTGAATTAAGCAGACCTTGCTACACCACCTTGAGATTTGGCCAGAACAAAGGTTAGAATCAAGGGCTCCCCCCTTGGCCATCAAAAGATTTCCTTTCTTTGGAAGAATCACAGAGAAAGAGGGTGCATTGGTTTTGCTTCTTGATCTGTTGCCACTTATAGGCGATTGAAGTTCTGAGCTCTCAGTGCCTCAGAGAGATAGGCAAGCCCACAGGCTAGTGATGTGGGCTGAAGACCACGGTGCAGGCAGAGTGCCCTCTGATCGCATCTGGTAAAGTCTAGTAAAACCGCATCACAGGGATTCTGGAGTCTCTGGCCAAGGTGCTGAAGGACAGATTGTTAAGAGGGGAAAACTGTCTTCGAATTTTGCAAAGCACAGGGCAGTGCCCTTGCCAAAGCAACACTGTGGGGGCATGCTGGGTATTAATAGCAAGAGCTAACATTCATGGAGCACTTACAGTGCGCCAGCTGCTGTGCTAAGCACCATTTAATCCTCACGATGACCCTCTGAAGAAGATCTTATTATTATTATCACTGCCAACACTTTGACGAGGACAAAGACACTAAGAGAGGCTGAACCCCTTGCCCTGGTCACACAGCAGGGCTAGGTTCTGATGCCAAAGCTCACATCCTTATCCTCTGCTCTACACTGCCTTCCTCCAGAGTCCTCGGTGCTAAGGACCCCCCAGCGCAGGTAAGGGGATCCGAGAGCAGCAGCTGAGAGGCTGCTATGGGCCCAACATCAGGCTGGGTTTGTATCCTACGGGACTTTCAAGACCCAGTCTGGGTTTTGGCACTGTGGATTCAGAAGGTCTGTTATCATTTATTTAGAGGGGGTGGGGTTGGGCCTGGGGCAAAGAATTCCTACTGATCTCAAAGAAGAATCAGGACACTGGAATCCAGATGTTCATATCCAAGGTGACCCACACCCGCCAGTTCAGTTCCTCAGTCATGTCTAACTCTTTGTGACCCCATGGACTGCAGAACGCCAGACTTCCCTGTCCATCACCAACTCCCGAAGCTTGCCCAAACTCATGTCCATCGAGTCGGTGATGCCATCCAACCATCTCATCCTCTGTCATCCCCTTCTCCTCTTGCCTTCAAACTTTCCCAGCATCAGGGTCTTTTCCAATGAGTCAGTTCTTTGCATCATGTGGCCAAAGTATTGGAGCTTCAGCTTCAGCATCAGTCCTTTCAATGAATATTCAGGACTGATTTCCTTTAGGATTGACCGATTTGATCTCCTTGCAGTCCAAGTGACTCCCAAGAGTCTTCTCCAACACCACAGTTCAAAAGCATCAATTCTTCTGTGCTCAACTTTCTTTATAGTTCAACTCTCACATCCATACATGACTACTGGAAAAACCATAGCTTTGGCTAGACAGACCTTTGTCAGCAAAGGTCGCACACCCACCATATGTATGGTAATCCCTCTGGGTAGGTGGTCTGCTCAGGAGACCACCCAGCAGATCCAGTTGTTGCTCAGAAGACATTTCTAGCCCTGAGCAGCTCTTTCCTTTGAAGGATCTTCCTGCCTGGTGCATTGGGTCTGGTCTTTGGAAGTCAGAGTGCCTTCATTCTTGATCTTTACTGGTGATGGTTCAATACATTCTAACTTCACATTTTATTTTCCTGTACTCCTCCTTAGGCCCCCCCGCCCCCAACTTCCATTATCACAACACTGCTTTAAGAAAATCATGGTAGCATTTCTGAGGATTAGATATATTTTATACCATGATATTAAAATTTCTGCCTTCCAAAGAATTGGAAGGAGAAAAGCATTAGGAGGCAGGAAGCTGGAAGCCAGGCTCAGGGCAAGTTGCCCACTGAATAAGAGAAATAGAGATGGTCCAACCCACACAGTGGATGAAGCTCAGCATATACTCCTGCCTGGATTGGGATGGAGAGACAATTAAGACCCCTGGCTGGAGAGTCTGGGAGAAAGGAGTGGGGGCGGGCTCAGGATAATGATGACCAGGAGGGGAGATAAAACAGTTCCCTACAGGGGTGCACTTTCTGGGCCATTTTAAGTGAAAAGCTTCCTGCAACTGAGGGTTCACTCCTGAGGAGCCCTCAGAAGAAACTTCGCTGATTTACGGCAACCACTGTCCAGACTTGAGGCATGCAGGAAACTAGAACAGGAGCTGAGATAGACATGGTTGGTGCCGACTTCTCTGTGGGTCACCTTCATGTCACTTCTAAGCATTCTGCCCTAAGGGAGTCCAGGCAATGCTTTTCAACTCTCCTATTGTTGATAAATAAGTTACCTCTGGGAAAGTGATTGCTGACCTAGAAATCTGGACTTCCAGATCTCATTAGAGATATTTGAACTATTTTCATATTTCATAAAGTTTTTAGGAAGTTGTATGTTTACATAGATAATAATGCTTGTGCTAACAAAAATGTTCAGTTCCTTTGCCTTTGGGCTTGTTCAGTCACTCAGTCGTGTCCAACGCTTTGTGACCCCAGGGACTGCAGCACTCCTGGCTTCCTTGTCCTTCACCATCTCCTGGAGCTTGCTCAAACTCATGTCCATTGAGTAAGTGATGCCATCCAACCATCTTGTCTTCTGTCGTCCCCTTCACCTCCTAGCCTTTGGGCTAGAACTATATTATTAGTTTGGTGTGGCAACACTGGTTATCCTCATTCTAACAGGAAAAGTTGATTGGCAGATATTTATATTATGAATAAATAACGAGCCGGGAAAATAATTATACCTTCTTATTTGTCATTTACACCCTGTCCTGTTACACAGAAGGTTGGAGGTGGCTGAATTACTGCTTGATTTTTTAAATTATAAAATATCTTTCATAACATTGAGTCTGCCTAGGAAAAACCTAATGAAAGTCATGTGAGGGAATGAAGGATTGGAGGGTTCTCTCTTGGCCTTACCTCTTATCTCAAAGTTAGGTGGCAGCTGAGGGTCAAGAGGGGACACCTTGATGCCCCTTAGTAAGGGGGTCAGCCTCACAGATACTATCCTACTTGGGATGAAGACAACTTTTTTCTACTTTCTGATAACGTCATCTATATGCTTTTGTTCACCTGGGTTCTTGAATTATCCAGTTATTCAAATTCTCAAGGACTGACTTAACTCCCAACAGCTTTCTGAAACTATATCTTGTAGACCAGAATCATCATTTGCTTCACTGAATGACAAAGGTCCTTTCTTTTTCACCCCGTTTAGCAGGTAATTAGGCATTGCCTTAGTGTCTTTGCTATGTACTCCCCTATTATACATCTCTCCTGGGGCCCTTTGTAGGCTCCTCTCAAATCTTTAGTAGCAAAAGATGTGATACAGTGCCGTGAGGACTTTATCATTCTCTGTGTGTGTGCACGCGTGTGTTTAGCCACTCAGTTGTGTCCAACTCTTTGTGATCCCATGGACTGTAGCCCACCAGGCTCCTCTGTCCATGGGATTGCCTAGGCAAAAATACTGGAACGGCTTGCCATTTCTTATTCCAGGGGATCTTCCTGACCCAGGGATCGAAACCAAGTCTTCTGCATCTCCTGCATTGGCAGGCAGATTCTTTACCACTAGAGCCACCTTATTCTTCTATAACCTTTAGCATTTCTAAATGCATTAGCCATCGTCACCACACACAATCCTCATCACATCAGTCAGGCGAGGTAAGTGGAAGATGTTAACACCCTTGTTCTACAGACAAAGAAACAAAGGCTCAGGCAGTTAAGGCGACCCAGAGTCACCCCGTGGACGAGTGGAGGATCTGGAACATGAGCCACTGATGTCTGATTTTCGTTCCACTGTACCATATGTCTTCTTTCTAGATACTCAGTTTCAAGTGCAGTGGCTTTTAAATTATATCACCTTCCTGGGCAGTACTGCAGTAAGTATTTCTCAGAGGATTTGAGCGAGTTCCTATAATCCCTGTTGAGTGGATATGGGGCTAACCCTGGTAACAGTTAAGGTTGTGCTACAGGCTTGTTTGCTTAGTTGGTTTCTTTATTTTTCCATCTGATATTGGACAAGTCAAGCACTAGGAAAGCCCTGTGATGAAACTTATCTGTTCTGCCAAGAAGATTGAAAAAATAATAACCACTTGGGTAAACGAAGCTACCCAGTAAACAAGGAGAATCAAAGATCCTCAGATAGAAGCCGGCTCCTTTTGTCTCATGCATCCCAGCTGCTTTTTCTAGTTTGTTGGTTTCTCTGTCCTTTGTTTTCTAGTCTTTTCATTACCCCACTGCTCACTTTAGATTCTAGTTCTGGGTTCATTAAAGAGGGTCACTTCACCCCAAAGCCTCACTTCCCCTCTCAGTTGGGACACAGGGCTGACCTGGAAGGAGGGACTTGACATGTGTCCTCTGAAGCCTGCAAACACAAGCTCTGCCAAGCCCAGATCAGAAGCCCACCTCGCCAGGCAATAGAAGGATTTTAGCCGTTCCTGTGGTCTGGCTGCCAAGTCTCGGTCCCAGGCTCCCGACAAACGGCACTCTCCTGGGAGGCTGAGGAAGGGGTTGCTTCATTGCGAGGCAGCCAAGTGGAGAGATGGTGGGACGCATCTGCTTCAAAATGCCTTCTCACGGCAAATAACATTTGCACGATTATGCCTGCAAATATCACCATGGCATTTGCTAAGTTAAACACATGCTCTTGCTTGCCTGACCTTCACCTTATTCCAGACCCAAGATGATTCTGAGTCTGGGAGCTCCACACTGAGGAGGGATTCTCTCCTCAGCTCTGCCCTCTGAGGGTGAGATGCTTCCTTCTTGACCTGGGGGAACACATCTCTTTACACACAGAATCCAGATATTAAACTAATTCTGATCTGGTGGTCTGTGACATGGAGACAATGATAGTGAGTCCTTACACTTTCTATTTTTTGCCTACAACACATGAGATGATAGACCTTGTCCATCTATTTTTCATTGTACTGTACCACTCTTTTGTCTTGATATTTTCATATGAGTGTATTGTCTTTCCCAAAGGTGATAAGCTGCTGGTGGAGGGAGACTGTATTTTTTACTGCGCTGAGTCATCCACGCATGTTGATGGGCTACATTTAGGCGAAAGTGCAGATACATCTGTATAAGATCATATGGTCATAGGGACTTCCCTGCTAAGACTCCATGCTTTTAATGCAGGGGGCCCAGCTTCGATCCCTGCTCAGGAAACTAGATCCCACATGCAGCAATGAAGAGTTTGCATGCCACCACTAAAGATCCTGGATGCTGCAACAGAGCTGGAAGAACCTGTGTGCCACACCTAAGACGAGGTGCAGCCAAATAAATAAATTTTGGGAAAAATCATACGGGTGTAAAGAAGCATATGGATGGGTACATATTAGGTTGTTAACACAGGTTATGTGGGTGAGGCATGGGTATATGGATGAAAAAAAAGAATGGGAGGATGGTTAACAAAGAAAAAGGACAAAAAAGACTACACTTTAAGAAAGAAGACATTCCTAGTATATCAGTTCAAATCTGGGGGCAAAAGAAAGCAAAGAGGATGAACTAGTCAATCACATTTATGCATTTATGTAAAAACTGACATATATATGTCAAGAAATTAACAGGCAGAACAAGTAAGGTAGATAAAAATAGTACTGTGCCCATACAGACATTCAACAATGTCTGTATGGGTGAATATATTCACAAAAAAATATCTGGTGAATGAATGAACACTGGATAGTCTGTTGGATGTGATAGTTTTGTAGACTGGGATTTTCAAGGACAGATTTATTGACTAATATCACCATGACCCAGCAGTGCTTGCAGTGTGTTGTCATAATCGGAACCACTTACGTTCTCTGGTTCAGGGGTGAAATGACCTGCCTCGGAGAGTCCCAGGTTACTTTGGTCACCCTATTCACTGACCATCTGGAGTGATTGATATAAGTGGAAATGATAGGCTCCAGCCTGGGATTGGAAACTAGCATTGGTGGGGGGAGGGGTTGGACTTTGGAATCTGCATTGTTATGCTCATTACAGCTTCAGAACTGTTGCTCTAGGCATTGTTAGCTGCCAAAGTGATGTACTGCTTTTATAATTAACTATTCTTCAAACAAAGCAAAACAAAGAGAGATTTATTATTTGCTACATATAAAAAATATCATGCCTCAGTGTCTGACCTTCTTTCACTTTATTGCCAGTATTATAAGACCAAATTCATGTGAACTTTGTAATGTATACACAGAACTTGCAATTAAGCTGTTCCTTGAACTGAAAACACCTTAGTACCTTTTCTCGTCCTAGCTTTGTGCAGGAGCTGACTTGTCTAGGCAAAAGAATCTTAGGTCTTTTGTCATCCCAAAGCAAGTTTCTGAGCAAAAAATGCAATATATCAAATATTAAAAATAAATTGGAGGATAGCCCTCCAAGCTCTTACCTCTCAGCTTCACCCAGTTGTAACATTTTGTTATACTTTCTTTGAATATACATTTTCATAAATAAAACATTCTAGAAAAACATTGTGTAGACTTCTGTGACCCATCCTTCCTTCCCCCTTCCCAAAGGTAACTGTGGAACTGAATTTAGTGATTTTGTTCCCATAAATATTTGTGTATGACTGTATAATGTATTCATACACAATTTGGTTTGACATTTTAAACTTTATATAAATGGCATCATAGGGTGAGCATTTCTTTGCTAATAGATATGTTTTGCTCAATGATTTGCCAAGTAGACATATGCAGCTCCAGCTCATTCAGCTGCCATATAGTGTGGTCTAGTGTGGTCTAGCACCGTGTCATGGAGAATGGTAGTATATAACAGGATTACTAGTACGGCATTAATAGGTTGCTATTGTATGAATGTAGACCCACTTTTACCTTTTCTTCCCCCCCAAAAGGAAATTTAAGCTGTTTTCCTTTTTTTTTTCTTTTAAACAATTACAGACAATGTTGAAGTGAACTTTTTTGGTGAATTTCTCCTGCTGTGTGGTTTTTCTACATCTAGGACTGGACCTGTGGGTTGCCGTGTGTGTACATCTGCAGCTTTGATAGATCTTGCCAAATTATTCTGCAAAGAGATTGCACCAATTCCCATATCCACTTCTTGAATATTCCAGCAAGTTTTCCTTTCTGAGGGCTCAAATTGAAGAACAGAAAAGAGAAATACAATCCAAAGTAAGAAAACAGCTTTGAGAATGCATCTAATGATCAGTGGAACCTCAGGCTTATTTTTCCATCCAGGGGCGTTTCTTCCATGGACCACATCCCTTCAAATATAATCAGTGCATATTGGCTAAGCTCTGGTGACCAGGCATTTGGGATTCAAAGCTATACAATGCAAGAAGACTTATTTTCTGAGAGTCTAAAGATTAACTGAGGAGCTAACACAAACTGTAGGCTCAAGTTAATTATTTAAATAACAATTTAACAGTAAGAAAGAAAAGATCTCACTGGATAATGCTGATTCATCATTGAATCAATTGTGCCTGCATTAATTCTCCAGGAGTTCCCAAGACAGGGAAGTCAGAGCTTCTGCGATTCTAATTTGGTTTCCTAGCAACCACCACTAGATGCGAATCAGCTAACTCTGCTTTTTTTTTGTAGCAGACTTGACTTCTTTAGAAAAGATGAGTAAATAAACACTTAAGGTAAAATTTCACAACATAAAATTATATTTGAAACATGACTTCTGAACAAAGATCTGAAGTGGTTTCCTTTCCCAGAACCTAACAAATGTGGATGTGTGGAAATGCAAGTAGCATCAGCTTTTATATGTCTTTTCCTAGGAGTTGGAGTTGGACAGTGATGAGTGAAGAGACAAGAGACAAACTCAGGGAGAGAGAGGGGGGCAACAGAACCCTACACTTGAAGAACGAAATTGAGCAATTTCCCAGCCACACCTGGCCCAGAAAGTTTTAGGGTTCTTAACTCAGAGGTGGGCAGATGAGTTATCTGAGCTTCAACCCTGCAGACTTGCTCCACTTCACCAGAGTCTACTTTGTCTCTGGAGATTAGTTCCAGGAGACTTGCATTCTGTATTCCCTGACATAGGAAAAAAAAAATTGATTGTTTCTATTTCTCTTACCACTTCTTTCCACCTCACCAAGCAACTGTCTGATTGGAAGGGGTAAAAGCTTGCAGTGTATTCCCAGGGAGAAGGTGCAAGGAGGGGGCTTGTTTATGCATCTTGACTTTACTAAGCGCTGGTTGCCACAGCCCCACTGAACTTGACAGAGGAAACCCTGTCATCACTGAAGGACAGGTCTCCAAAGCAAACTCTGTCAGCTAGGACCACATCAAAAGGACATTTCTTGGGTCTTTAAATAGAAATGGAGACTCACAGGATTCTAGAGCTGGAAGAGACTCTTCCAGATCAAAAATATGGAACAGTGTTAACCAAAAAATGAAGACCTGATTGAAACAAAAAGGTGTTTATTTGGGGTTTGTTAGGACTGTAGCCTTCAAGACACAGATTTAAAAGAAGCACCTGAATTGTGTTCTGTTCAACTACAAAACGGGGGAGGCTTACAAAGATAAAAACTACAAGATTATGGTTAGTTACATGAGTTGTTTATCAAGAAGTATAATTGAACCTGGCAAGAAGTAAGTGTGCTTGTTAAGTCAGGATTGGTTGGGGTCCAGAATGGTTGCGTAGTTACAAGGGGAAACGTTGAGACCATAAGGTTGCAGCTGGCAGGAGGTGTTCTACAGAGGCTCGTGTTGTCCTTGGGTCTGGTACAGTTCAAGGAAAGTTCAGGTTATTGGTGGTGCAGCCACATGTCTGAGACCAGATCCTTAATGGCAGCCTGACTCCAATTTTGTATATCTGAACTGTGATCACTCCATTATAGTTTCAATTTGTCATCAACGTAAAGGCATGTCTTGTTCTGACTGGTTAGAGTTTTACTTGTACCTGATTTTTGGAGAGGAAAATGTCTCTTTACCTTCCCCCTTTGTACAAAAACAAATACCTTCAGGGGCTCTCAGAGACATTTATTTATAAGAAAAGGCATGATTTATTTTTAAAACTTACTCAATAAAATTGAGAATAAAATATAAATTAAGAGATTCTGAAAAATTCTTATTATTCTTAAAATATAAGGTTTTAAGATAAATTTAGAGTTAATGATGGATCATGTTAGTGCAATTTTTCAACACTTTAATTTCTTTTTTTACATATATATATTCTTTTCATATTCTTTTCCATTATGGTTTATCAAAGGATATTGGATATAGTTCCCTATGCTATACAATAGGACCTTGTTTTTTATCCATCCTATATATACGAACTTGCATCTATTACTCCCAAACTCCCAATCCATCCCTCCCCCATAACCCTTCCCCCCACAAGTCTGTTCTTTATGTCTGAGTCTATCTTTGTTTTGTAGATATGTTCATTTGTTGTATTTTAAATTCCACATATAAGTGATATCATATGGTATTTGTCTATCTCTTTCTGACTTACTTTGCTTAGTATGATAATCTCTAGGTGCACCCTTGTTACTACAAGTGGCATTAGTTCACTCTCTTTTAAGGCTAAGTAATATTCCATTGCATATATATACACCATGTCTTCTTTATTCATTCATCAGTGGACATTTAGGTTGTTTCTATCCTTGACTGTTGTAAACAATTCAGCACTTGAATTTCTGTTACATATTAAATGTGATTATAAGCCTTTAGAAATCAATGCTATCCCAACTTGAGAACTTTATTGACAAATACTTTTTCTAGACAGTGGACTAAGTTATACACTTTAGGTATTCCTTGACATCATTTTTCTATATACCAATTCTTATTAAGAATAATTAAGTTTTGGATGTAACCATGATGCGTGCCTGCTAAATTGCTTCAGTTGAATCTGACTCTGTGACCCTATGGACTGTAGCCTGCCAGGTTCCTCTTTCCGTAGGATTCTGTAGGCAAGAATACTGGAGTGGGTTGCCATGCCCTCTTCCAGGTGATCTTCCCAACCCAGGGATCCAACCTGCATGTCTTCCATCTCCTGCCTTAGCAGGGAGGTTCTTTACTACTAGTGCCACCTGGGAAGCCTGTAATCATGATACTAGATATAAAAAATGTAAGATTCCAGCCCTACCAACTCTGGTGGATCTTCTGGTTTCTGTCCCCTGAATCCAGCCTGTACTGGAAGATACAGTGGTATGTTGGGGTTGGCTCTCTTCCCAACTTCATGTTCAGTGATAATGCTAGTACCTTGGAACAAATTGTGGTAGGAGTATTCACGCCACTAAACGTGGCAAGTACTGTAAATCAGGGCTTTTATTGTAGAGCCAGTTGTTAGAAATTTACCAGCACATCCCTGGGCAGATGTCATCACTGTTATCACCGGGAACCATGTGATATCACCGGGAACCAAGGAAAGCCAACTTTCCTTCCACTGTTATTTACCACCTAGCTTACATTTGCCCAGGGCATATACTTAATTCTCCAGTTTATCCAAGCAAAACACAAACAGAAAGGTAGTTTAGAACCACTTTAAAAGAAAAAAAAATTAAAACCCCAACCCCCACAAAGCCTCATAGAGACCATTCCACAATTGTTAATTATAATCTTGAATATTTTGGTTTGAGGGATTATCCATATTCTTAGAAACCCCTATTCTCATATGTAATGGAGACATCTCTTGAAAGCCAAGTCAATCTTCTCGAGTATTTCTTGTTTGTCTTTTCCAATGGGCTTCCCAGGTGGCTCAGTGGTAAAGAATCTGCCTGCCAATGCAGGAGACACAGCTTTGATCTCTGGGTCAGGAAGATCCCCTGGAGCAGGAAATGGCAACCCTCTCCAGCATTCTGGCCTGAGAAATCCCATGGATAGAGGAACCTGGAAGGCTATGGTTCATAGGGTTGCAAAGAGTAGGACACAACTGAGTGACTAACACTCACTACTTCACACTTTTAGTTTAGCTTTAATGCTGAGCACTCTCCCACCTGCTGGTTAAATCCCTTGTTTTATCCTATTGGTTGCACTAAGATTATCACTAAATATTCATCACACGTGGGCAGTGTGCTAGGTACTGGTCTGCTGGGAAGATAGAAAGTGTTTTGTTGTTTTTCAGTAAAGCTCAGAGCCAATCCAGTATGATAGGGATTGAATGAGAAGTTAGAAGGAGCCCAGGAGACAGGATCCTTGGTTCCTTACCTGTCTCATTTCAAGGCCAGAATTAGCTGGTACCGAGAGACCTGTACAATGCCCAGTGTTCTTGGTACATTTCTGATGATGCTGATACAGTTAAAAAAAAAGCAGTGAAAAATATATTGTCATTTGGGCTTTGAGAATAAGTCTTTTTAGGCAGAATAGATATCTATCTATCCACCTTCCCATGATAAACATTGCAAAAACCTAGGATCTAGTCTGTGTAGGCTCTGTGGGAACAATTTACCTATGAGTGGCAGTGATTGGGGGATAGGAGTTGCAGAACAGGGTGAAGAATCTACTTATTATTAGCTTGCTCCCTTTTGGGTGCTGGTTGCTGTGGGTGATACCAAATAACAAGAGGCCTTTCCCTGTGAGGAGTTTATTACAGCAAAGCAGCTCAGCATCTAAGCTGTTGGCCACCATGTCATCCACAGTGACAGGAGTGGAGACAGAGATTTCACACCTCCTGCATTTTCTATTCCGTCTAGTCTCTAAATAAGGTGCTTTAAAAGAGAAAATATTCAAAAGGTGTTGAAAGAACCACTGATAACAACTTAGAAGCCCGTCTAGGGCAACCTCCTTCCCCAGTTTCATCCTGAGTCAGGCTTCCCTGTTTCTCAGAAGGCAAAAATGGGCCCTGGCTGAACCACAGTCTCCTGCATGGCTGCAAGAATGTGTTTGCCCCTCATACCTGCTGACCTACTGCATCTTGGAGGCACAGAGCTGCCCCAACCTCTCCATCATTCTCCTAATGTGTCAGAAACTCTGTGCCATGCTTACCAACTCAGAGAAAAATCCAAGCAGGAAATAATAATTTGGTGGAAGATCACGTTTCATAAGTTGAGTCTCGAGCTGTGCTGGTCCCATTGATGCAATTAGTTACCCAATATCAGAAAGCTTGTTCTGATGCTGGCAGGTACCTTGGCACATTACCCAAGGAACAGATGGCTACTGGTTCCATAAATTAGATTTTCAGATGATTGCATAATAGCGTGTCACCCAGTCTCTCCTCCCTGGCCCTTCCTGCCTCTCTGGTGACTTGAAGTGAGTCTGTGTAAATGCACTGACCTCCTGCCAATTAGCCATTCTTCTGGGTGGGAATGCAGTTGAGACAGGGTCTGAGGGAGGGCAAGGAAGTTTAATCTTTAAAGATATTTAAATAATCTGCAATGTAATCAAACCAGTCAATTCTAAAGGAAATCAACCCTGAATATTCTTTGGAAGGACTGATGCTAAATCTAAAGCTCCAATACTCTGGCCACCTGATATGAAGAGCTGACTCATTGGAAAAGACCCTGATGCTGGGAAAGATTGAAGGCAAAAGGAGAAGTGGGTGACAGAGGATGAGACGGTTGGATTTAGGCATAGATTTAGGCAGAATAGATATCTATCCATCCATCCATCCCACGATAATTAAACACAGCAAAAACCTAGGATCTAGTCTGTGTAGGCTCTGCAGGAATAATTTGCCTATGAGTGGACAGGAATTGGGGGATAGGAGCTACACAACAGGATGCAGAATCTAACTCAATGGACATGAATTTGAGCAAACTCCAGAAGATAGTGAAAGACAGGAAAGCCTGGTGTGCTGCAGTCCATGGGGTCACAGAGTCAGACATGACTTAGGGACTGAACAACAATATGCAATGTGTACATCTTCTAGCCCTTTCCCTCTATCCTTATTCCACCTCTCCCGGAGTGGAGTGTACTTACTGACCTGAAGACACCAATCTTGCCTCAGACTGCTTTATCAGCAGGTTGGGAAGGAGTCCCCTGCTCCAGGTCTATCCTATCTGATTCATATTGATGTGATGCAACTAAGGATCTTTCCTTATCACTAAAGAGGTAAATAGGAGGGGAGCTTCCTTAGAAAAATTGTTCATCAGTCCCTTCCTGCCTCCACAATCTCTCCTTAAAGGAATTACAGAACCCTCCTACCCCCGCAGACTAGTCCTTCTACTGTGTATCTTCCCTTCTACCTTGATGGCAGTTGACTAGGAAGGTTGGTCAACCCAATGTTCGTAGCCACACTATTCACACTAGCCAAAGACAGGGAAGCAACCTAAATGTCCATCGATAGATGAATGGATAAAGAAGATGTGGTACATATATACAATGGAATACTACCCAGCCATAAAAAAGAATGAGATAACACCATTTGCAGCAACATAGATGGACCTAGAGATTTTCATACTAAGCAAAGTGAATCAGAGAAAGTATCATATAGTATCACTTACAAAACATAAATAGACTCAGAAGCATAGAAAGAAAATTTATAGTTACCAAAGGGGAGAGGGGAGGGAGGGATAAATTAGAAATTTGGGATTAACAGATATACACAACTATATATAAAATAGATAACAAGGACCTACTATATAGCACAGGGAACTCAATATCTTGTAATAAGCTATAATGGACAATAATCTGAAATTATTATTATATATATATTGTCTAACTGAATCACTTTGCTGTCCACCTGAAACATAGTAAATCAACTATGTTTCAATAAAAAATGAAGGTTGGTCAGAAGCCATCAGATTCCCTCTCAGAAATGAAGAGGGAGGGCTCAGGGAGCAGAATGATGTCAATAAACAGGCAGCGGGGTAAAGGTCTAGGTACTCCTCAGATGCCCTCAGCATGGTCCTGGCTCTAGGATCTAGTTGGTCACCTCCTCATTGGATCCCACTTAATCTGAATCTTTTGAGTAAAAGCCCCTTTGGTTAAATTTGCATGAATGCTTTCTATGCAGCCAAATGATTCCTCTCGGGTCCATTCTCTTACATCATTTCCTTCCCCAAAGGAAAATCACAGAAACCATGTCACTGCCTTGACTATGACTATCCCCCAAATTCTGAAATTTCAGATGTCCAGCCTTCTACCAGGCAAAACCTTCCTGAGCTAGAACTACAGTCAAGTTCCACAGGGATGAAGTGGGAATTTATCTGAAGGCCTTTCACCTGCACTATACCCACTAGGGCAGTTCACATTGTCAGTGTCTTGAAATCTTGAGGCTAATGTTTTTTCCAGTATCTGGGTTTGCCCACTCAGTGGTGTTTGGATCATTATACTAAATGGATTGAGTACTAATTTTACCCCTTGTTTTTCCTGCTTTTACGGGAAGGTGGTTTAAAGAGCAGTGATGCCTTTCTTGGCAGAGGTGGGTTGGCACCTGCACAGTCCTCCATCAAGGATGCAGCTGGGCTCAGACTTGGAGCCACGGAGCCAGGCTGTGGTGGAGGAGAGCACTTGGGGTAGGCCTCGGGAGTGCCCAGCCAGCTGGAGAAGAGGTATGTCCTTTGGTTTTATTTGGTTTGATTTCTTTTGCTTATTTATTTTCTCACATTTTTAACAAAACTGTCTACCAGGGTGTATGCCAGGAGCCCACCGGACTCAGTCTCTGTAAAGGGGATGATTGGCACTGTGGGTCCAATGAGAGGGATCTTCCAAATTTCCTGCATGTGACGGGGGAGGAAAACAGAAGCATCACTCTTGTCCTTACTCCAGGCTCTAGACTTGGCATCTTTGAGGCCAAGCCCTGGTCAAATCAACCAATGGCCACTGTCTGTTAAGTGTGTAGATAGTCCTGATCTAGACTACTGGGGAGCTGCCAGCCAGCCTGAAGAGGGACTCGGGTGAAGCAATGTCTCTGTTGTCATACTGCATTTGGCTGAAGGCATGCTAAGTATAGTGACCGTGGGTGATGACCCTGTCTCCCCCTTTAACATGTTCCTTCTGTGTCTGTGGTCTTGTTTATGTTTGGTGACCAGCTAACTCCAGATTGATGTCATCCTCAGGGACATGCTGGGCCAAGTAAATCGTCCCCTTTGGCCAGGAATGTGTGAGTTTGTGGTTTGCGTAAGGCAAGACAGTGAGGTCTCGCCATCAGGAAGAGGCCAAGCAAACTGCAAAATGATCATTTCCAGATGTGTCCAAGCTTGGTATAGAGCCAGCTACCTCATGCAATCAGGCTGGTGCCCCGTGACGTAAGGCTAGCTGAGTCTTCAGTGGGAAGTGGCTCTTATTCCCCTGGTCTACATTCATTTATCTTCTTTAACTTCTTTAAGCTGACCTGTTGTTTTCTTCCTTGAAATTCCTGAGAGTCTGTAACCAGATGATTAGGAAATTTAAATAAGCAGACACTCAGAAAATGAGGGGAAAATATTAATATCAAGATTCAGACTTCAGGCAATGACTAGGTTGCGGAAAAGCGGCCTTCCCTGTGCTTCATGGGGCCATCTCTGATTGGGGCCAAGTGGCTTACCCTGCTCCGCTTCTCGGGTGAGCAACCACACTTGACCTTTTCTTGCATGGGAGAAACTTTTGGCCTCAAACCCATGACTGGAATGCTAGCAATTTAGAAAGGGTTTTTTCTTCAATTTACTACCTGAATGAGTAACAAAACCCTAATGGCATGGTTTAAAAAAACAAAAAAAACAAAAACAGCCAAGGCACAAATACATCAAAGGGTGAATAAATCACAAGGGCTGCAATAAGTGCAGGGAGAGATGGTTTTACAGGAAAGGGTCCAAACCTCAGCCTCTCTTAACAGCTCTTTTCATGCAGTGCCATGCAATTCGGGACTGACTCCATGTCAATCTTCCAAGGCTCCATTAGGCCGTTTGGTCAGGCAATGTCTATTGGATGTTTGCTTTATGAAAGGCATAGGATTAAGAGCTAAGTGGGGAGAGAAAGAAATCTGAAGACCTGGTTCTTGCATTCGCAGAGTTTGTGATCTCATTGGGAGATATCCTGCAGGTCAAGCAGTTGAAAAGTAGTTATCTGAAATCATAAACTATTATACCAAATACCAGAAGCATAAGAAATACAGAAGGGAGAGACTGAGACAGTGAAAATTCATCCACCTTGTCTGGAACATTTTAAAAACACATTCAGTGTTATGATACATCCAATCAAGTTCAGGATCTAGCCATATGGATGTAAATATCTCATGAGGGTCTCTGATCTGCTTAGCTTCTCCAATGCCAATGGCATTTTAGTTCCATTGATTTCACTTGGGGACTTTCACCAATAAGACTGTTAAGCAAAAACTAGGCATAGAGTCACCATCTTTTTTTCTACTGTGATTGGATGGTATTATTACGCATAAACACATTGTTGCTGCCATTTTGCCAAGAAGGTGTGTGAGATTAGTGCTTTTGTTGGGTATAAGGACAATCATATTTCTGGATATATGTATGCTGGAGAGAGTATATGAATATATGGTTAAAGGGCATATAGTATTTAAAGCTTATGTGAATTCTCAGTATGTGACAGGATTAAGGACCCCAATAGAGGGTGAATGTTTTGATTTTCAACATTAGTCCACATGTGACTATTCATGTTTTCTTTGTTCTTGGTTGGCAATTCAAGGTACCTGGAACCACATGGGCTTGGCCTGTCAATTCTGGCTTTGGAAGCCAAGCAGCCAGGCTCCCAAGAGGTTCTGTTTATTTAACCAAAGTGAATAACATGCTTTGCCTCTTGTTTTTTTAAAAATACTCTTTCATTAAAACAGTGATTCACATGCATTTTCTAAAACTTTACTGCTTATTTTTAAAGATGGCTGAATTTTGGAACAACGATTAAGGAAACAATGAAAACTTATTGGCCACATGATGGACCTGTGTAGAAAATCTTGGCACATTGTTAGGGGATACCCCATGAAACTTGAAAGGCAAAGAGAATTCAAGTAAAAGGATGTATATATCCCACGTTTGGTATATGGAGTTTGTTATCCAGAGGAGATATTAATAGAATAGGTGGAAGATAAAAAGAACTTAAAATGGTATATTGGTTCTTGGGTTGAAGGCTGATAGAAGCATACTGAGGGAGATGACGATTGGACACATAGGATTATACTATTTCTAAATGAGAAAAGAGCAGAGATTTCTGTGCATTTGTTACCAAGCCCAAACTTGTACTGCTCACCACAGGACAGGCCAAAAAATCAAGAGACACTTTGTTGGGTCAGGGAATAATGACTTTATAAGGATGGTCTGCAGACAGAGAAGGTGGTAGACCTATGTCCTAAAGAACCATCTTACCTGAGTTAGATTTTAGGCTTCTTTTATACTAAAAGGGGAGGAAGTCAAGTCAAACATATCCTGGCTTTGGTCAGCCTCCAGAGGGGATGTGTTAATTTCTTTCCTCCTCCAATCATTCACATGTGGGCCTGGTCAGGATGTTTCCTGTGAGCTAAACAAAGGTATTTTAGCTTAATGCTCACCAACTGGTTCCTAGAGATGGGCCATTTTGTATAATTTGAGCTTATGGGCAGCATTCTTTTACTGATTAACTTGTAATAGAATACAAAGATTCTTCCCTATTATATGTTCCATCCCCCAGAAAAAAATATTTCTTGGAATCATGTTGGGGAAAGAATGATGGACTGAACTGATTCCACATAGAAGGCCTTTTGTATAAGTTGACAGTAGCTCTCCTCATCCATATGCTGTGTAATATGACGATGATAAGAAACTCAGCATCAGTGGAGAGGTTGTCACTGAGCTCAGCACCAGTTCTGTGAGGACTGGCTTTAAATTTCATTAAGAGAAACCTGGAGACTAAAGTGAGGGAGAAGATAGCTCCATTGCATCTTCTTCTAAACAGATCGCTTCTGGAATGCAACTTGGGGTGCCAATGATTTCCAAGTTTGAGAAATAATACCTAAACATTTCTACATATTTTGTCTATGTGCTAGAGTCCCTTGGACAGCAAAGAGATCAAACCAGTCAATCCCAAAGGGAATCAACCCTGAATATTCACTGGAAGGGCTGAAGCTGAAGCTCCAACACTTGGGCCACTTTATGTGAAGAGCCGACTTACTGAAAAAGATCTCGATGCTGTGAAAGATTGAGGGCAAGAGGAGAAGGGGATGACAGAGGATGAGAGGATTGGATGTCATCACTGACTTAAGGGATATGAGTCTGAGCAAATTCCAGGAGATAGTGATGAACAGGGAAGCTTGGTGTGCTGCAGTTCGTGGGGTCACAAAGACTTGGATGTGATTTAGTGACTGAAGAGCAACAATGTGCTAGAGTTCTCCAAGTGGCTCCATTTATTATCTCACTATTCCTCAAAATATTGTAAGTCTATGATTTAATATTATCCCCATACTGCAGATGGGGAAACTGAGGCTAGCCAGGAGGTGGGGTTCCAGAACTTAGATACAAGCTCTTTGGCTCCATGACTGGTATTTTCTCTGCCATTCCATGAACTGAATTGCATGAAATTCCATGAAAAGAAGACCAGAGGCAGGGATCGGAAATGAGGGTTCTGGAATCCACATTCCATAAGGTGCTTTTGAGGTAACCAGAGATGCCTCAAAAAGAGATGCTTTAAGGGGGCCTGTGATAGCTGTTGCCAAGTATTTGAAACTTGTCATAGGAGGAGGGAGGAGATATTTAAAAGGCTCCAGGGGGCAGTAGGAGGACTAATTGTTTGAAATTACACATGAAGCCAGAGGGTGGTGGCAAAACTGTGTCTGAAAGAGGGACAAGGGCAGAATTATGTCCAGATGGGTCAACAAAACGGGGACCCCAGAGCAGTGGAGCCAGCCCAGCTGCCTAAATAGGTGGAAGGGAGGGGGGTGGGCACACATGTCAGCAGCTGGGTTTTTACCTGCTTTTGCGGTCAGGTTGGATCAGTCTAAAGCGCTGTCCCGCTGGGTTTTGATTCCTCTCCCAGCAAGTTCCTTGATGTGGATCTTATCCTAAAGGAGAGCCCTGGCTGCTCAGCCTGGAAGGGTCACGGTTCAGAGCTGGCTGTAGCTCCCTCCCACTCCCCACCCCCCGGCTGGATGGGGCAAAGCCCTTCCCAGTACCAGCTGTTCTTCGCAGGCCCACAAGTCACCTTCACAGGCCCACCTGTCAGCTACTTGGGGTTTTCCTGTTCTAGGTCTGTAGATGCCTGGTGGCCCCCTTCTGCTTCCCCCCAGGTGCTAAGACCATCTGGGGCTACAACTATTGGGGTTTATCCCAATTTGTTTGCATTTGGGGTTTATGAGAATACTTATTCAGCTGGTTTTGTCATAAATGTCTCCTGTGGCCAGGGTAGTTGGTTTTCCTACTTAGCAGATCTGTTTTTCTGTGGGGAGTCAAGAAGGTCCCAAACCTGTGCTTCCACATCACTACCATCTTGCCCAGAATTCTCTGATCTGCTGCTGTAATTTCAGGTTCCTCTTTCTCTCTGGTTAGGTCTCTGCTGATTCAATCATCTCCAACTGTCTCTTAGAATCATATTATCATTAGCATATAATAAATCACAACAGTTCTATGAAAGAGTTTGGAGTTGTACCGTAAGCTTTGTCACAGCACAACTTAAACTCAGGAAGATTTTAAAAACAGAGAGGATTTTTTTTCCCCCCACACTGAGTTGTGGTCCTGGGCTGGGTAAGAGATGCTATATATACACATTTTGCATTCTCTGCCCCAGAAGAGAACAATTCTCACAGTTGGATGTCCGACTCGGGAATCTGTCGTTTTTGCTTGACTAAAGTCACATCATTGATTGATGCCAGAATTTGCTCAATTAAATGTTTGTTTTTCTTTGGGCGTCAGCAAAGGCAACATCAATGATGGGTTATTAGCATGCACCCCTTGGATTTTGGATGCTCTGGGGGAGTTTGCAGGCTGCTGTTTTCAGCAGCACAGGACTCTGAGCCACCTTTCTATTCTGGGCCCAAGGACAGCTATGTGTGTGTGACTGAGGAGGGGACCACTCTGTCACCCTTTCTTGAGAGATGAAAAGAGAGAAAGGATCTTCACCCAGTCTTCGTCTCACTCCAGTCCCACACCCCCAAGCTAACAAAAAACAGTGATATTTTGTGATCACATTTAGGTTGTTCTTGTCTATTTGTTTGCTTGTTTATTCATTCAATGAGTATTTTGGAGGACTGGCTTGTGGGGCACATGAGAAAAGTACAGAGACTCTAGAAAGCGGAGCCCTAGCCTCGTGTGAGAGCTGTCTCTGCTTCATCTCAGGAGCTCCCGAGCAGATGTGGAAACTGCGAGCCGGCGGCTGCAGCCACAGTCTCACACCAGGCCCTTCCTCTGAGGTTTTCTGGGGGAAGAGAAGGCTGCAGCCAAAGGACTTTCGGTTCTCACACGCCATCTTCCATTTGGGGATGGCCCTCAACCCCTCCACATGCTTTGGCCTTGAGCTGTGCCTCCACTGATCAAGATTTCATGGGTTGACATATATAAGAAAAACAGCTACTGGGAAGCTGCTGTATAGTTCAGGGACTCACCTCCGTGCCCTGTGATGACCTAGAGGAGAGGGATGGGGGAGAGATCCAAGAGGGAGGGGATATATGTGTACATATAGCTGATTCACTTCATTGTACAGCAAAAATTAGCACTACATTGTAAAGCAATTATACTCTAAGGTTTTTGTTTTTTTTTTTTAAGAAATTAAAAATTAAAAAAAAAAAAAAGAGTAGCTGCTCTTCCCACAGGGCTGTGGCCTCCACCTGGCGCCCTCTGGCAGGATGGAATGACGCCCAGTTCTGTCCCCCCACCGAGGCGTCTCTGTGTTCCTGCCTTCTCTCCTGACCAGGCCCACATCTCCACAAATATCCAATGCATTTGTTCCCTAGGGCTGCTGCAACAAATGACAGCAAACTTAGAGGCTTAATATGACTTTATTATCTTGTAGTTCTGAAGGGCAGAAATCTCACTAGTCTGAAAACCCTTCGTGTCTGCAGGGCTGGGTTCCTTTTGGAAGCCCCAGGGGAGAATCTGTTTCCTTGCCTTTGCCAGCTTCCAGAGGCATTCTGAGTCCATGGCTCCTGACCCCCTTTCTCCATCCAAGAAGCCAGCATCATAGTACCTTCTGTCCTCTCTGACCCCTGCTTTTGTCGTCACATCCACTTCTCTGACTCTGACCCTCCTATCTCTCTCTTGTAAGGACCCTTGTGCCTGGATTCACCTGGGTAATCTGGGATAATCCCCAGTCCTTCAGGTTCTTATTGGAATCACTACTGCAAAATCCTTTTATCATGTAAAATAGCATTCACAGGGTCTGGGGATTAGGAGGGTGACCTTTTAGGAAGGGCATGATTCTGTCTGCCATACCCAACTCCTTAAAAAATTTTTTCTTTGGTTTGTTTTCATTTTTTTTGCTTTTTTATTGTATAAAATACATGTACATAAAATTGACCATCATAGTCATTGTCAAGTATACAGTTCAATGGTGTTAAATACATTCATAATGTTGTCCAACCATCACCACCATCCGTCTTCACAAATTTTCATCTTGTAAAGCTGAAAGTCTGTATCCAGCATCTTTTATCCTGACCAAGGTAGGATAATTCCTCAACACAGCTGTACTGTGGCATTTGTTCAAAATGATAATCAGAAGAGCTAACATTTATTGATGCAAAGAACTGACTCATTGGAAAAGGCCCTGATGCTTGCAAAGATTGATGGCAGGAGCGGAATGGGACGACAGAGGATGAGATGGTTGGATGGCATTACCAACTCGATGGACATGAGTTTGAGCAAGCTCCGGGTGTTGGTGGTGGACAGAGAAACCTGGCGTGCTGTGGTCCATGGGGTCGCAAAAGTTAGACATGACTGAGAGACTGAACTGCTGAACTGAACATTTAATGAAGTCTTGCCACAAAGGATAATTAGATTAAAAAAAATAGATAGTTGAGAAAACAGAGGCATGAGAGGTTAAATATAACCAAACCAGGAAGTGAAGGAAGCAAGCAGTCTGACTTCAGTTACAGGCTGTTTCTCTGGAAAGGAAGGCTTATCAGGACCTCAGTGGGGCAGACAGATAAAGAGCTGTTCTCAAATGTTGCCTGCAGCAACAGAGGAACTTGAAGCAATGCCTATGAAAGGCAGAAGATAAAGCTTCTCAGATGCCTTTGTGGCCAGTGTCAATTAAACACCATTGCTCTATGAGCTTCTTAATCAGACACTTCTGTCTAAAAAAATAATGCTGCTGAAGCAAACAGGGCTTCTCTACAGTTACAGAATAACCATCAAACTTGTTAGTGGAAATTCCCCCATCCCCCGTCCCACCCTTCCATGTGGTTTGCTGCGGATGCTGCTGCAAAAGCTTTTTTCCTTCTCGCCAAGGTCTCCAGACGGGTCTCTCTTCTCATTTGCTATTAGTGGTGCTGTTCCTGTGGATCTTCAGGAGTCCAGTTTTCTTTTTGGAGGAGAACTAGCAAATCTTCACAAGAATTCTGCAACTCTACAGCCCAGCTGAATGATGGGTCTCAGCCCAGCTGAAAGAAAAATTCTACAGCTCAGGGAAAGATCAGAGTTTAGGGGAATGAAAAGGGCTCACAGCTACTCACCCGGAAGAACATGAGCCCATGGAGAATCCAGGAAATGAAAATGAAATGCCCAGTTTGGATGCAGGGCCAGCTAGACAAATCTTGCCCATAGTTCAGTGTTAAATGATGCCCTTAATCCCCAGCTCTTGGGGTCTGGTGTCTCCGTTGAACGTTGATCAGCCTTAGTGATCTCTGCACCGACTTTCAGGGCTGTTTGCAGGCACAGTAAATATTTGTCCTGTCAAACGGCATTTGGCTGCTCACATGTCTTATTTAAGAGATAAATGTCAGGGGCTTCTCTCTCTCTCTCTCTCTTTGGTGTGGACTACAAGGAGATATATATGCATCAATATCATTCCTACTTTCCTAACAACTGTGAGGCCCCCGATAAAGACGAGTATCTTCAGAGTTTCATATCCTGATTGGGTTTGTGTCAAGTCGAAGTGAAGCCACCCCCGCCTCAGTAATAAACGCGCCATGGAGAGCACAACCTGTACCAGACTAGAAGCAATTTCTGTTCTGACATGTCTCTGTTATTAAAAAGTTAAGGAAAGCAGAGGAGGGAATACAAAGATTGGATCTATCGAAGACAGAACTACAAAGTTAATGGTACTGAGCCGTCTGTTTGGAGAAATGAGGAAATCCATGATGACTTAGCCAGGAGGAGACATTGGAAATCCACAGGAAGGATTGACCACAGAGAGAAAAAAGAAATAAAAGAAGAAAGGAAAAGAACATGTCTGCCTTATAGATATTATGTCAATGTTACAGACACAGAGAACAAGCAGTTGGACACCAAGGGCAGGGGGAAAGGGGGATGGGATGAATTAGGAGATTGGAACTGACATATATAGTGAAGTCGCTCAGTCGTTTCCAACTCTTTCCGACCCCGTGGACTGTAGCCTCCCGGGCTCCTCCCTCCACAGGATTCTTCAGGCAAGAATACTGGAGTGGGCTGCCATTTCCTTCTCCAGGGGATCTTCCTGACCCAGGGATCGATCCCAGGTCTTCTGAATTGCAGGCAGATGCTTTAACCGCTGAGCCAGGGAAGCCCAATTGACATATATACAATACTGATACTATGTATAAAATAGATGACTGGTGAGAACCTATTGGATAGCTCAGGGAACTCTTCCATGTATTATGGTGATCTAAATGGGAAGGAAATTCAAAAAAGAGGGGATATATGTATCTGTAGAGCTGATTCACTTTGCTGTAGAGTAAAAACTAGCACAACACTGTAAAGCAACTATACTTTAATAATAATTAAGAAAAGATTACAAGGATAAAGGATAGTAACCAACGATCAGGGAGCAAGTGTTGGGTCATGGAAGACCAACCCCTTTGCCACTATTGCAAATTAAAAAGAGCATAACTGGAAATGATGACTTCACATTTTCGTAATTGCATATTCATAAATGACAAGTGATTGATGGGAAGGCAGGGGGTCTTTTGGTGTGTGGGCTTAGAGACAGCCAGGGGCAATGGTTCTGGCTGACCTTTGGGAATTTTCTCAGGCCGAGGAAGGGAAGGGGTGTGGTGAGAAGCAGCGAGAGATTTTCCTAAATTTGGAGTGGCAAGGTGTGTCCTTACAATAGTCTTATTGTCCTTCTTGCCACTGGGGAGAGAACCTCTCCAAGGAACAGCCCTGAGAACGAGGTCCCATGAAGCTCAGAAGTATCAGTGGTGAGAATTCTGCATCCGGAATGAATGTTCTCCCTGACAAAGACTAGAAAGTGAGCTTTATTAAAATTATCCTGAGTACCTCTGGAACCCAGGGACCAACCATTGTGTGGAAACTAACTGTTACATAACACACATGACCTCATGCAATCCTCCCAGCAATTGTGAAGGGAAATTAGCCATCCATTAACCTTATTTGACGGAGAAGGCACTGGCAACCCACTCCGGTACTCTTGCCTGGAAAATTCCAAGGACGGCGGAGCCTGGGAGGCTGCAGTGCATGGGGTCGCTAAGAGTCAGACACGACTGAGCGACTTCACTTTCACTTTTCACTTTCCTGCGCTGGAGAAGGAAATGGCAACCCACTCCAGTGTTCTTGCCTGGAGAATCCCAGGGACGGGGGAGCCTGGTGGGCTGCCATCTCTGGGGTCGCACAGAGTTGGACACGACTGAAGTGACGCAGCAGCAGCGCAGCAACCCTATTTGACAGGTGAGAAAACCAAGACCCAGGGGATTCGTGTGACTATCCAAAGTCATACAGTCAAGGGAGACTTCATTAAGACTAAATGTAGTAGCAAAGGCTCAGACCTCTCTGATACCGTCTGATGAGGACCCTTCTCTGTGCTGTTAGCATTCACCCTGACCCTCTCCTGTTATGGACTGAATGTTTGACTCCCCCAAATTCCTTTATTAAAGCCTTAACTCCCAATGTGATGGTATTTGGAGGTGGAGTGTTTGAGATGTGATTAGGTCATGAGGGTGGAGTGCTCATGAACAGGATTCAGTTCAGTCACTCAGTCATGTCAAACTCTTTGGGACCCCATGGACTGAAGCATGCCAGGCCTCCCTGTCCATCACCAACTCCCAAAGCTTGCTCAAACTCATGTCCATTGAGTCAGTGATGCCATCCAACCATCTCATCCTGTTGTTCCCTTCTCCTGTCTTCAATCTGTCCCAGCATCCGTGTCTTTTCCAATAAGTCAGTTCTTCGCATCAGGTGGCCAAAGGATTAAAGTTTCAGCTTCAGCATCAGTCCTTCCAATGAACACCCAGGACTGATCTCCTTTAGAATAGACTGGTTGGATCTCCTTGCAGTCCAACGGACTCTCAAGAGTATTCTCCAACACCACAGGTCAAAAGCATCAATTCTTCGACACTCAGCTTTCTTTATAGTCCAATTCTTACATCCATACATGACTACTGGAAAAACCATAGCTTTGACTAGATGGACCTTTGTTGGCAAAGTAATGTCTCTGTTTTTAATATGTTGTCTAGGTTGGTCATAGCTTTTCTTCCAAGGAGCAAGTGTCTTTTAATTTCATGGCTACAGTCACCATCTGCAGTGATTTTGGAGCCCCCAAAACAGTCTCTCACTGTTTCCATTGTTTCCCCATCTATGTGCCATGAAGTGATGGGACTGGATGCCATGATCTTTGTTTTCTGAATGTTGAGCTTTAAGCCAACTTTTTCACTCTCCTCTTTCACTTTCATCAAGAGGCTCTTTAGTGCTTCTTTGCTTTCTGCCATAACGGTGGTGTCATCTGCATATCTGAGGTTATTGATATTTCTCCTGGCAATCTTGATCCCAGCTTGTGCTTCATCCAGCCCAGCGTTTCTCATGATGTACTCTGCATGTGAGTTAAATAAGCAGGGTGACAATATACAGCTTTGACGTACTCCTTTCCCTATTTGGAACCAGTTTGCTGTTCCGTGTCCAGAATTAGTGCCCTTATAAGAAGATACATGAAAGAGATGGTTGCCCTCTTTGCTATTTAAGGACACAGAGAAGGTGGCTGTCTGCAAACCAGGAAGAAGTTCCTTACTAGGCATTGTATAGGTTGGCACCTTGATCTTGGCCCTCCAAGCCTCTTGAACTGTGAGAAATAAATGTTTGATGTTTGAGCCTTGCAGTCTAAGGTATTTGTTGCAGCAGCCTGGGATAAGACGTTTCCCTTCCAATTAATGCCAGATCTACTCTCCCTTGTCTTTACAAACCTGAGTAGACAGCCAATGGTCAAAATACATAAACTCAGAACTTCCCTGGTGGCCCAGTAGTTAAGAATTTGCCTTGCAATGCAGGGGACTCAGGTTTAATCCCTGGTAGGGGAACTAAGACCCCATATGACTCAGAGAAACTAAGCTCATGCACTGCAGCTACGGAAGCCTGCACTATCTGGGGCCCATGTGCCACAACTGGAGAGTCCATACACCTCAACAAAAGATCCTGCACGAAGGATCCTCTGTGCCACGATTAAGACACAAGGCAGCAAAATCAATCAATAAATGATTTCTTTAAAAAGTACATAAACTTAACATAATGAGTAGCTAAAAGTAGTGATTGCTCCTCTTCATAAGCCTTCATTTATTCATTCAGCAGGTGCTGGTGGATCTGCTACTCAACATCAGCTACTATGCCAGGCACTGGGTGTCTAACAGTACCTACTCTCATGAATTTATGAACCAGTCTGTTCATAATTTAAAATTAATAATCATTGGCACCAAAATAATTATTTAGCAATGATTTTCTATGAATCAAATACAGAGGAATCATATTACAAATGAAGAAAACTCTGATGGAAAAGAATGCTGTGTTAAAAAATGCAGAGATCAAAGACAGCTGGTGGGGAAGGAGGAGGGAATGTAGAATATTCTCCTCTGGCTGCTCAAGATGCACTCTCACCTCTTTCTCAGGTTGCTCTTACCCCTAATGACTGCATCCATGGGCTTCTTGGTCCTCAGACTTCGGGTGGTTTTGGCCCGTGGGAGACACCAGCAAGGAGTGGAAGGGGAGAGAGGTGGAGGTCTTTGTGCCCTGGTACCTTCCCTGCTGGGCTGTAGTGTGGCAGTAATTTGTATTCCTCTACTGGAAGTCACAGCCCATCAGGACGCTCCTCTCTTACAACCACCGCTCCCTCCCTTTGCCCCTTGAGGCCCAGGAATGTTTCATCAGCCATTGTTGGTCCCTTAACCATGCCTTTATCTTATAATTAGTCCCTTCATTAAACTGTCTTCAAGCCAACCCTTCTTGGGATGCACTGTCTGTTTTCTGCTGGGACCCTGACCAATATTAAAGGTTGTTGTAAGGAAGTCTTTTGATTAAAAATTAGCCAAGAAAAGAAATTGGGGTAGAGAGGAGAATGTATCAGGTAGAAGGAATACGTTCAAATTCTGTTGGCTGGTATGGGCCAGACACATTTGAAAACTAGAATGTGGCTGAGTGCAGAGAGCTAGGATGAGACTGATACAAGATGAGGCTGGAGAGATAGGTCAGGGCTCAGGGCCTGGTGTACAGTTGTGCAGGTTGCGTACTGCACAACATTTAAGGGATCCTCTACCCAGACTGTCATGTGAATGGTGGTTCCTGGAATTAGACAACATCGTGGCAGAAACTGCTGGATCTTATAGGCCATGCTAAGGATTGGAATCTGGATTCTAAGAGCAGTGAAAAACTGTTAAAGAGTTTTAAGAAGTGTGAATGGTGTGTATGTATATGTGTGTGTGTATGAGAGAGAGAGAGAGAGAAAAGAAATCAGATTTGCATTTTGAAACATATCATTCAGCTTTTATTTTTCAAATATCTTTCAGTATTCACTTAGAGCAAATGATATGTAGAGAAGAAACTGGTGAAGTGTGTTATTGACCAAGTGAAAAAAGATGGTGTCTCAGAGAGAAATGCCAAAGGATGGAAGGAAATGGATAGATTTAGGAAGTATTAATAAAGTAAAATCAGTAGTACTTGTTGATGGATTAGATGTAGAGGGTAGGAAAGAAGGGAGTGTTGTGGATGACTCCAGATTGGCTGGTGCAGCTGGTTAGATGATAATACTACTTCTGAGTTTGAAAGTACAGATCAGGACCAATTTAGAGGTGAGGCTGAGAAATCAGTTGCCTTGAGACATCCAAGGGAATCTCCAAAGTATGAAATGCTACTCAGACATTAAACGAGATGAGGACTGAAAGCTGCCCACTAGATTTAACAATTAGAGATTGTTGGTAGGCTTTGTGTGAGTTGTTTGTGGGGAGCAAAGAGATAGATTGTGGTGGTAAGGAGTGAGTGAGAGGCGAACAGATGTAGCCAATGCGTGTAGACTGCCTCTTCTCAGAAGTCTGGCTGTGACTGGGCTGGGTGGTGGACAGAGGTGAGGTGTTAACTGGAGGAGGTGAGGTTGAGTGCGAATTTGCTTTTTAATGGGAGAACACTTATGGAGGAAAATCCAATGGAAATACAGAGACTGCATGTACAAAAGAGAGAAGGATCACTGAGAGTAAAGATTCCCGAGAAGGAGAAAGATGATGGCATCTGAAAAATAGTGGAAGAACTTGACTTAGATTGGAGGAGGAACTCCTTTGTTAATAAAGCAGAGGGAAAGGAAGAGAAGATGCATGCACAATCAGATGTGTGTGGATTGTAACTTTTAATATGTGAAGCTGCAAGAACTTTCCAAAAGATGGCTTCTATGTCTACATGAAGTAGGAGACTTTGTAAGAAAGTCACCTACTTAGAGTGAGCAGTTAAGTGTGTGTGTGTGTGTGAGAGAGAGAGAGAGAGAGAGCTCATATGCTTATCAGCATTTTGAGGAAAGCCTAGAAGATTTGAAATAACCAAGTGTAACATAGAAAGTTCTAATTGACAGGAGTTTTGTCTTCTGTATCAGAAGAAGCTTAGTCCTGGTCCATTGCCAGGATTATGGATGGGACTTCAGCACTTTTTGAAGAGAGTCAGGGAGGCTGGGTCTTCTTGAGTATGGTTTACATCTTTCCCTTTGTATCACACTTGGTCCTCAGGAATGATAGGTGAGGAGAGAAAATCTAAGGATGTACTTCAAACATGGCTGTGATGTTTACAGGACTGCAGATGAAAATAGAAAGTCTGGATGTGGTTTTAAGTTTGGGGAAGAGAAATTGATCACTCAGGAATCTTTGGCTCAGAGCACCGAGCTCCTCTGAAAGCTGATCTGTGAAGACTTCTCTTACTAAGATGTTAGTTTATAGGTGAGTGATGGAAATGTTTCAGAACCAGAAGTTGAAAGCTTAGGGTTTGGGTTAGGAAAGTCCACACTACAGTTCTATGTATGAATGTCAGAAGGACTTAACTCCTCATCCTCAGGCTTCCTTAAGGAAATAGTCCAAGTGACACTTCCTATCCTTGATGATTCTCAAGTGAAATGTTCAGAAGCCATTTGGCTGCAGGTCTAGTAGTAAAGAACCTGTTCCAATGCAGGAGACATAAGAGATACAGGTTCGATCCCTGGGTCAGGAAGACCCCCAGGAGGAGGGCATGAAAACCCACTCCAGTATTCTTGCCTAGACAATCCCATGGACAGAGGAGCCTGGTGGGCTACAGTCCATAGGATTGTAAAGAGTCTGACATGACTGAATTGACTTAGCACACAGGCATGTGAACTAATGGCTGCAAAGCTAATGTTTTGATCTCCATTTTTCTGACATCTATTTCTAGATCTCAGTTGGCTCAGATCACAGAAGGGAGAGTGGGGGATTTACTGCCCTCCTTCAGACCAACCCAGCTGCCAGTTAGGGCCTGGGGTGTTCATACATTATCTCATTTCACATCAAAACACCCTGGGAGTCAAGTGTGTTTAATCTTCCGTTTTTGTGTGCTTAGTCACTCAGTTGTGTCTGACTCTTTTGAGACATCATAAACTGTAACCTGTCAGCTTCCTCTGTCCATGGAATTTTCCAGGCAAGAATAATAGAGTAGGCTGCTATTTCCTCCCCCAGGGGATCTTCCACGCCCAAGGATTGAACCTGTGTCTCCTGTATTGGCAGGCGGATTCTTAACCACTGGACCTTAGGGGAAGAAGAACTGGACCTTGGAGATGAAGAAACTGATGTTTGGAGAATTTCAGTAAACTAAGTCACTCTGCTGGGCAGGGACAGAGCTGGGCGTGAACCCTATTCTCTTGACAGCAGACAGAGCCCTGGCACCTCCTCGGGGCCGGACCGCAGCTGTGCTGTTGTTGCCGCCCAGGCCTGTGCCTGTGGGGTGGCACCTGGGTCCCCAGGTCCCCGTGCACAGTCTCAGACTCTTCAGAGGCGATTGCTAAGTACAGCAAGGCCAGCTCCGTGATCCTCCTGGCCCTGATCCTACTCCCTCAGCTGTGAGTGAAGGCTCCTTCCCCACCTTAGACGTCAGCACTTACCCAGAGCCGCCCTGGATTCAGAGCCAGCAGCGAAAACCACAGGGACAGGCCCAAACACCGTGGCTGCTTCTGCTGAACTCTGCTTCAGGGCTTGGCCACACAAAAGTTTCCCTGCACTTGCTGACAAATAACTTCTTCAGGAGTGGAGAGTGGGATCCAGACTGGAGTTTGGAGCCTGGTGTCAGACTGGACTTTGGAACCTGGGGTAGATCCTGGCCCCCAGGCCCTGTGATCTCCACTCCTGCTTCATTTCAGCCACTATTGAGCCTGGGGAAGGATTCCCGCCCAGCTCAGGCAGGAGTTAAGGCTGATTTTGGAGCTTGGCTCAGAGCCTCTGGGATTTAAACCCATTAAGGCCGGACTCCTCCTGTTTCCTTCTGTAATCTTCCTTGTAACTTTCCAATTTGAATTTGTTTAAATTGTCACTAGATTGTACAGCTTTGCTTCAAAAGACTCATTCCATTGTGAAATAAAAAGTGTTTTCTTAATATGTAAATGCTTATGCAAATCGTGTCTTCCCACCACCAGTTCCTCCTTCCCAATCCAGTCTCTGCCACTCTGATTGCTGCGGTTCACAGGATGCTCTATCCACAGAGGAGCAGAAATCTGGGGCAGATGTTGCCATGACGACCGCTTGTTGGGCACTTACTCTGTGCCAGGGACTGTGTCAAGATCACTGTATGCGTTCTCTCCTTTTCTTTCACAACAACTCTTAGGGTTAGATATTATTAATATTCTTGTTTTAACAGAAAGATTGAGTAACTCGCTTCAGAGTACATGGCTTCCGGCAGGGCCAGGATTGTCTGCCACGTGTAGAACGGAAACCCGGTGCCCAGGAGTACTATGCTTTCCAGTTAAGATGTCCCCTTAGCCAAGTTCAAGGATGTGGGGCTCTGGTGTAGGTGAACCAAAAGGGGAAGGTTTAAATCACTTTGACTGGATTCCTTCAGAAGAACACGTAGAAGACCCAGTACCATATCTGGGGATTTAGAAAAGGCAAAGACTCTGAAATCAGAGACGTGGGTTCAGTATCGCCTCTGGTGTTTAGAGCGATGCAATCACAGGCAAGGTATTCACCTTCAGCCTGTTCCTCAACCATCAACTGGAAATATTAATAATAGTAATAGCCATTATTATTTTTTCCAACAGATCTCTCTGCTTAATTTGCTTCTTGTATTATCTTCCTTATTTCTAGGATAGGTATGCATACATGGCACATGGACCAACAAAATGGTAGATATTATTGCAATTTACTGGTTTATGCAATCAACAAGTATTTACTGAGTGACTATACAATTATTTTATTGATTTTACCCCATAAGCATAGTGTCTAGGACTCAAGAGCTTTTCAAGTGCCTACAAGAATATTTAACACCTAAAATAATACAATTATTAGTTCCAAGATAGGAAATAACTTCCTGTGGATTCAAAATTAATAAATGCTTAATTGAATGTCCACTAAACTAGCATTGTATCAGTGAACTGTTAACAATTAAACTCTTAGAGTTATGTATAAATAATAAAGATAATATAGTTTAACCACATGAATCATGGGAAGAATTTAATATGTTAAAGGGTAATTTTTGAAAGATAAAACGTGATTGTCAAATAAATATACAAAGTGAATATAAATTAAATATTTTATTTAACTTATTAATTAATGAGGATGTCAATAAAATGTTATAACTGGTTCAAAGGAGAATTCAAAGAGCAGAGACATAAGTGGGTCATGAAACAACTTTACAAATAAATGCAAAACTGACTTTTTCCATGATGGAGAAGAGGAAGGGATCGATTGTTTTTCCCCCAGACAGAATTAATTTGCATGTTCATAGATAATAATTATTTACATTGCTATCATTTTAAAAAGTAACTCACAGAATTGTAAAATAGCTCAAAGACAATGAAAAATTTAAATGCCATAGAATCAGATAATCCAAAATGGTATGCTCTAGACCTTTCTTGGTGGCTCAGACAGTAAAAAATCTGCCTGCAATGCAGGAGACCTGGATTCGATCCCTGGGTTGGGAAGATCCCCTGGAGAAGGAAATAGCAACCCACTCCAGTATTCTTGCCCAAAGAATTCCATGGACAGAGGAGCCTGGCAGGCTACAGTCCATGGGGTTGCAAAGTTGGACACAACTGAGCTACTAATACTTTCATTTTCACAGCTAACGTACAGATTGCCAAGAAGTAGAGGCAATCATTTGGTGGGGGCGCGGAGGCTTCCCTGATAGCTCAGTTGGTAAAGAATCCACCTGCAATGCAGGAGACCCCAGTTTGGTTTCTGGGTTGGAAAGATCCGCTGGAGAAGGGATAGGCTACCCACTCTAGTATTTTGGGGCTTCCCTTGTGGCTCAGCTGGTAAAGATTCTGCCTGCAATGCTGGAGATGTGGGTTTGATCCCTGGCTTGGGAAGATCCCCTGGAGAAGGGAAAGGCTACCCACTCCAGTATTCTGGCCTGGAGAATTCCATGGACTATCACAAAGAGTCGGACATGACTGAGCGACTTTCACTTTTGGTATGTTTCAAAGTCTTTCACAATTTTTTTCTCACAGTCTCTCTCCATTTGTGATTGTAGAATTTCGAAGAAAGATTCTTCTTGATCACAAAATAAGGCTGACTTCAATGATTGTTTACATAAATGCAGCAAGGGTTTTCGCTTAACATACAGACTTCCTTAAGTTTGCTTTGCAAATCTTGGGCCATACAGTGTTGACAACTACTAATGCAACAAAATTAACTACTCTCTGAGAGTCTTCATAAGGCATCTCAGACAGATTTAAAAGCCGCTACTATCTACTATCTTAAGACCAGGAAACCAATCCTAAGAAATTCTCTTCACCAAAGTTCACCTGCAGGTTCTAGGAATTTAGTGAATTCTTCTCTTCATAAGGCCACCAAATATTCTACAGTTCTTGATCTGCTAGGATATAACCTTACTAATCACCTGGGACCCTGTCAGCCAGGAACTGAACCAGCTTTCCTAGGAGGGTTTTGTAGGTATTAGTTCTATAAACACAGCCAACCTTTGTTTCCTAAAACAAAGTGGTGGTCATATCTGATTAAGTGAACACCATTCTCAAATATAACACTTCAGATAAGATCTTTATTGCACAATCAATTTGACTGATCATACCTAGTAAAAAGGAGGACCAATTCTTATGGAAACTATGAAATAAAAACATTGCCTTGAAAAGTGAAGAGATTTAGAGTTTCTGAGTTCTGCAGACCCAGTGAGAACCAGGTATCATTTAAAATTTGTTTCATTTCAGTTTACAAAAGCAAAGTTTACTATATTGTTGTGGGTTTCAGAAATGTAAAAGGAAAGAGAAATAACTTTCTTATCGATCCAGAAAATGGAGCAATTTTTAAAAATCAACAATATTCCAGATAGCCAGTAAGTTTTCCCTTATCAGTTTATTCAGTACTATAATTAATTCTTGTTCTGGTGGGTCTTGGGTTAGCATTTGCATGAAGCCTTCTGCTTCTCAACTGGAAAGGGTTCTGGAAATCTTGACTCAGCCTACTAGCACCCCCTGAGTTGTCTAAGGCATGTCACCTCAGAACACTGCACCCAAGAGTCTATTTTTTTGAAATGTCAGTAGTTTGAAGTACTTTGTAAGGTCTTTTTCCACAAGACTCAGACTGTCCTCTTTTTGTGATGGGTGGATTCCAGCCTGCTTCTTTTTATTTTTTAACTTCTGGCCGCACCGTGCAGCATGTGGGATCTTAGTTCTCTGAAAAGGGATTGAACCTGTGTCCCCTGCATTGGAAGTGCAGAGTCTTAACGAGTGGACCAAGAGGGAAGTCCCTGGCCTGCAGCTTATAGCATCACTTCTGAGAAGCATCAGAGTAAAGCAAAAACCATCTGTAGATATGAAAGACTGAGAATGGCTGTCTTTAATTTATTACTGATCATTTTGAAATTTAAAATGTCTGGTGATATGCAAAACAAAGATAATTAAGTTTTAAAATTTAGGCAAAATATCACTAAAGATATTTATTAAACTTATCTCTAAAGAAGTCAGTGAATGCTACATTTGGTTTATACAAATGTATAAATATGATTTTGATAAAGAAAAAAAACTTGAGATACAGCATATAATTAACAATCGTGAGACATATACACACTATATCAAGCATATCAAGTAAAAAGAGTCAGTAAGTCTGGATTTTATTTTATATTTTATAAAATATATAAATGGACATTTATATTCCCAGTTTATATGCCCATACTCCATTGGTAAAATTGATGTATCTTTTGACTGAGGACCATTGGCCTAGCAGCCTCTAGATTCAAATTAAAGAAGTAAAGCTTTGACTGAGTAGGTATTTCAAATAATAATTGAATTTATAACAGATAATACCATACTGCTGTGGCTTAATATCATCAGGTAAAGCCTTTCTGGGACACTAATAAAATATAAGAAAATTTGAAAAGAAAAATTTCTGAAGAGTCTTAATCAGTGCTTCCCCTAAGGTGAAACCATATTGTGGAAAGAATGAATACTGACAAATTTCCAGGGACTTCCCATAAAGCATACCCTTTCTCAAGTGTATTATTTTAATACCATTTTACTTACAGAAATTTAACCTGGGGCAGGTTGAGTGTCTCTGCTGACAGTACTTCCCATGAAACTCTTACAATAGTTACATATCAAGCAAACAATTATTTCTATTACTTCCCTTTTTATGAAATAAAAGAAAAAATAACTTTGTGAGTTTTTCCCAGAGCTTTCTGGGAAATCATAGTTTTAGATGTAAAAACTATCTTGACAGTTTTACTTGTTTACCCATTCTGGGAAGGAACAGTTTAGAAAAGTTTTTAAGAGTTCAGACAGTTGATTAAGCTAGGCTCATGGATGCCTGAGAAATAGTATTTGATTACCTAGTTAATCAAAGCAATAATAAAATATCCAAAAACATACACCAGCAGCAGTGTAATTGGAAAGAACCTTATTTCTTTTATAAATGAGGAATCTTTGCTTTATTTTTCTTTACACAATCAAGGACATAATAAAATCCACATAAAACATAGAAAATTATTGTCATAAGACACAGAACTTTTTCTTTCTAGACAATTTACACAGAAAATAAAGAATCATCATTTATATTGTAAAAAAACAAAGGCACTTGTCAGTAAACCAAGGAAGCAAACCCATAAAAATAGAGTGAAATTTGCTGAGATATTAACACATTTCATAACTTCTTTTTCAGACTTTGTTTTTATCAACTAAGGCAAATAGAATTCTTTTCTGAGTTTTATCTTTATTATCCTTGTTCATATTCTGAAACATACTGATACTTTGCATTAGAACAGATCTCAGGAGGCCCGCAAGATCAAAACAAATTTTTTTAGAATTCAGAGATGCTATTTACATAAACAGGCAATTTGTTTATTGCTGCTATCCTCAAATTTAATAATAAACCAGTATTTTAGAAATTCTCAGTTAGAGTTTCTAATATGATATTGATAGTTATAACTTACATACACAGAAGTCCTTTGGGGGCCTGAATAAGTCTCAAGAGTAAAATGATCTGGAGACCAACAAAATTGAGGTCTACTGCTTTAGGATAAAACAACTGTTTTTCTTTGAAAAATCAGAACACATATACAGTTAGATTCTCTGTTGTTATTATTATTATTATTATTGCTCCTAAGGGTAATTGCAACCATTTATACTAACTACCAGAGAAGGCAATGGCACCCCACTCCAGTACTCTTGCCTGGGAAATCTCATGGACGGAGGAGCCTGGTAGGCTGCAGTCCATGGGGTCGCTAAGAGTCGGACACGACTGAGCGACTTCACTTTCACTTTTCACTTTCATGCATTGGAGAAGGAAATGGCAACGCACTCCAGTGTTCTTGCCTGGAGAATCCCAGGGACGGGGGAGCCTGGTGGGCTGCCATCTATGGGGTCACATAGAGTCGGACACGACTAAAGCGACTTAGCAGCAGCAGCAGCAGCATACTAACTACAGGGGCCTCCCAGGTGGTACAGTGGTAAAGAATCTGCCTGCCAATGCAGGAGATGCAGGAGACGTGGGTTCAATCCCTGGGCTGGGAAACTGCCCTGGAGAAGGAAATGGTAACGCATTCCAGTATTTTTGCCTGGAAAATCCCATGGACAGAGGAGCCTGGAGGTCTACAGTCCGCTGGTCATAGGGTTGGACATGACTGAGCTTGCATGCATACTACCTATAACTTTTAACCAAAACAACTAACTTCTCATTCATAGAGGAAAGTGCAGGATGGGTAATTGAGAAATTGTCATACACTAACAATACAGCAAACTAGAAAAGTTCATGAATATACTTTTCTAGTACCACACATAGAAGTCTTCTCTTTTACATCTTCTTAAAGTAGAAAAAATGAACATGTTCATTAACATGACCCATAGATATAGCTCCTCTAGAGAATATTATTAATTATGTTTCAATATACTATCTTAGAAATAATCTAGATATTCAGTGAATATCTATTAATTAACTCAATTTAATACCAGTTCAAAGTTTTAAGCCACCTAGGAATCCTGGAAATTATCTTTAAGCTGACATGCTACAAAGCATAATTATTCTTGAAGTTATGAAAACCTTGAACATAAATTTACATTATGTAAGAGTAATGTTAGTTTATTTGATCAGTAGCTTGTATAACTAAAGGAAAAATAAACCTAATTAAAATAAAATATGTTTCTATTATACTCAACACTGATAAATCAGAGAAGATATAATTGTTCTATTAAACCAGACATTTCAAATCAGTCACATTGGCCAAAGATTTACCTTAATTATGTGAACATGGATTCATAAGATGTTTCTGAGTTAGTTTCTGAAGAAATTTCTTATTAGTACACTAGAAATTAAATCTCATGTTATTAAAATTTTAGAAATATTTGATTTATGTAAAGAACCTGCCTGCCAATCCAGGAGATGTAAGAGATGCGGGTTTGATCCCTGGGTTGGGAAGATTCCCCTGGAGGAGGGCATGGCAACCCACTCCAGTATTCTTGCCTGGAGAATCCCATGGACAGAGGAGCCTAGAGAGTTACAGTCCATAAGGTCACAAAGAGTTGGACACACAAGCACTTATTTATCTCTTTAAGTTAGTTAGAATAGATACTTGATAATCTGGACTTCCTTGATGGCTCAGTGGTAAAGAATCTGCCTGACAATGCAGGAAACATGGGTTCAATCCCTGATCCTGGAAGATCCCACATGCCTCAGAGTGATAAAGCCTGTGCTCCACAACTGTAGAGCTTCTGCTCTAGAGACCTAACAGAAGCAAAAGCGATTAAGAAGAAGTGGCAAGAATATACAGAAGAACTATACAAAAAAAGTCTTAATGACACAGATAACCATGATGGTGTGGTCACTCACCTAGAGTCAGACATCTTGGAGTGTGAAGTCAAGTGGGCCTTAGAAAGCATTACTGTGAACAAAGCTAGTGAAGGTGATGGAATTTCAGCTGAGTTATGATGATGATGTTAAAGCATTGCACTCAATACGCCAGCAAATTTGGAAAACTCAGCAGTGGCCACAGGACTGAAAAAAGTCAGTTTTCATTCCAACCCCAGAAAAGGGCAATGTTGAAGAATGTTCAAGCTACCGTACAGTTGCTCTCATTTCACATGCTACCAAGGTAATGCTCAAAATCCTTCAAGCTAGGCTTCAATAGTATATGAACCAAGAACTTTCAGACGTACAAGCTAGATTTAGAAAAGACAGAGGAACCAGAGATCAAATTGCCAATATCCACCGGATCATCAAGAAACCAAGAGAGTTCCAGAAAAACACCTACTTCTGCTTCATTGACTATGCTAAAGCCTTTGACTGTGTAGATCATAACAAGCTGTGGAAAATTCTTAAAGAGATGGGAATACCAGGCCACCTTACCTGCCTCATGAGAAACCTGTATGCAGGACAAGAAGTAATAGTTAGGACTGGAGAAACAATGCACTGATTCTAAATTGGGGAAGGAATATGTCAAGGCTGTATATTTTCACCCTGCATATTTAACTTAAATGCAGAGTACATCATGTGAAATGCCAAGCTGGATGACTCACAAACTGGAATCAAGATTGCTTGGAGAAACATCAACAACCTCAGATATGCAGATGATACCACTCTAATGGCAGAAAGTGAAGAGGAACAAAAGAGTCTCTTGAAGAGGGTGAAAGAGGAAAGTGAAAAAGCTGGTTTGAAACTCAACATTCAAAAAAACTAAGATCATGGAAACTGGTCCCATCACTTCGATGGGCAAATACATGTGGAAAATGTGGAAACAGTGACAGATTTTATTTTCTTGGGCTCCAAAATCACTGCAGGTGGTGACTGCCACTAAATTCAAAGAATTTAGTGTCTCCTTGGAAGAAAAGCTATGACAAGTCTAGACATCTTACTAAAAAGCAGAGACATCACTTTGCTGACAAAGATACGTTTAGTCAAAGGTATGGTTTTTCCAGTAGTCATGTATGGGTGTGAGAGTTAGACCATAAAGAAGGCTGAGCACTGAAGAATAGATGGTTCTGAACTGTGACGCTGGAGAAGACTCTTGAGAGTCCCTTGGACAGCAAGGAGATTAAACTAGTCAATCCTAAAGGAAATCAACCCTGAATATTCTTTGGAAGGACTGATGCTTAAGCTGAAGTTCCAATGCTTTGGTCACCTTATGTGGAGAGACCACTTATTAGAAAAGACCATGATGCTGGGAAAGATTGAGGGCAAGAGGAAAACGGGGTGGCAAAGGATAAGATGGTTTGATAGCATCACTGACTCAGTGAACATAAGTTTGAGCAAACCCTGGGAGATAGTGAAGGACAGGGAAGCCTGGAGTGCTGCAGTCCATGGGGTCACAAAGAGTGGGACACAACTAGGTGACTGAATAACAACCACAAAGACCCGAGCTGCAACTACTGAAGCCAGCACACCTAGAGTCTGTGCTCTGCCACAAGAGAAGCCACAGCAATGAGAAGCCCATGCTCTGCAATGAAGAGTAGCTCTTGGTCACCACAGCTGGCAAAAGCCCATGAACAGTAATGAAGACCCAGCACAGCCAAAATTGAATTAACTAACTAATTTTTAAGAGTCTTTAGTATTAAAAAAAACAGATTTATATTTGTTTATTTGTGCAAATTAAATTCATGAAGGATAAATGAGATTGATTATCTTAAGGAAGTAAGTGGGAGGGGGTGGGAGGAGGTGGAATGGGAATGTGGTAATAGATGAGGAGGGAGCGACATTTCTGAGTGTACATTTTCATACAGCCTTGGCTCTCAGAATCAGCATGTTTTACACACACCTCATAATATAAGTAAATAATTAAGAGCAATCAAGATGTTGAGACAACCAAAATTGAAATACAAACCATAACAAATGAGCCTAACTAAAATGATGAAATGCAGTGAAAGGAATGGGGAAGAAAAGACCTGACTTTCATAACACTGGAAAAGTTACGTGGACGGATTCTATAAGACAAAAGACAAAATGAACTACTCACAGACACTGTACTCTAGTTAGCAAATCTGTTTTTCTTAGGGGCATGGTTTAGCAATTCTGTAACTAATTTATACTAGGGTTGAATAAACAAGCATAGATAATGAGAACCAGGTTTCTCACAGTTGAAGAAAGAAGAAGCTATAAATAAGGCAAGGAGAAATATTAGAAACAGCCTTGTGGTATTGAATTGAAATCAGAGGTATTAGTATAAACTCATGAAATATATATGAGTGTATATATATATATACACACAATAGAAATAGAAATAAATGTGGATATCTGTACATGTGTAGTTTTATCCAAGCTATGTGTACTGAAAGGGCCCCCATAGTACTAAGTACACTGATTTCCTCTTCTTGGTTTCCCTAGTAAAAGGAAACAGTGCTCCATAGGAAAAATGGTAGAATCAGGATTTGGACATTAAAAGTTCAAAATGAGCTTGGAATATCTTGTGGCACCAGGGAAAAAAATGAAGCACTTGAAAAAATACAGGGATATAGCTAAAAGATACAGGAACACATCTGAGGGAATACCAGTGGCTAAATTTCAAACAATTTGAGCAAATAAATAAACAATGAAAGAACTGGGTTATAGACTGAAACAAGTATCTGTGAGTCCCTACGCCTAAGTAAATCATAGGGAAATCTACACAATTCAAGGATGCATGCATCCTCGAGTTACTTGGTGTAGTAAGCAGAGAAATGCCTCCCTACAAAGATGTCCACATCTTAATCCACAGAATTTGTGAATGTTTCCTTATGTGGCAAAGGGACTTAATGCATGTGTCAATTATTGACTTTGATTTGGAGAAATTATTCTGGATTATATGGGTAGGCCCAAGGTAATTACAAGTGTCCTTGGGTTTAATGTAGCATTTACAGGAAACTTCCTAAAAAAAATAAAGAGGAACTGTGGTGTTGGAGAAGACTCTTGAGAGCCCCTTGGACTACAAGGAGATCCAACCAGTCCATCCTAAAGGAGATCAGTCCTGAGTGTTCATTGGAAGGACTGATATTGAAGCCGAAACTCCAATACTTTGGCTACCTGATATGAAGAGCTTACTCATTTGAAAAGACCCTGATGCTGGGAAAGACTGAGGACAGAAGGAGAAGGGGACGACAGAGGATGAGATGGTTGGATGGCATCACTGACTCAATGAACATGAGTTTGGGTTAACTCCAGGAGCTGGTGATGGACAGGGAGGCCTGGTGTGCTGCGGTCCATGGGGTCGCAAAGAGTCGGGCACTACTAAGTGACTGAACTCAACTCAACTGAACTGAACAGGTTACATCAAATCCCTTATGATTATACAGTGGAAGTGAGAAATAGATTCAAGAGATTAGATCTGATAGACTGAATGCCTGGAGAACTGTGGACAGAGTTCATGACATTGTACAAGATGCAATGATCAAGACCATTCCCAAGAAAAAGAAATGCCAAAATCACAAAATGGTTGCTTCAGGAGGCCTTACAAATGTAAGCTGAGAAAAGAAGTGATGCTAAAGGCAAAGGAAAGGCATACCCGTTTGAATGCAGAGTTCCACAGAATAGCAAGGAGAGATAAGAAAGCCTTCCTCAGTGATCAGTGCAAAGAAATAGAGGAAAATAATAGAATGGGAAAGACTAGAGATCTCTTCAAGAAAATAAGAGACACCAAGGGAACATTTCATGCAAAGTTGGGCACAATAAAAGACAGAAATGGTATGGACCTAACAGAAGCAAAAGATGTTAAGAAGTGGTGGCAAGAATACACAGAAGAACTATACAAAAAAAGATCAGGCCCAGATAACCACAATGGTGTGAACACTCACCAAGAGCCAGACATCCTGGAATGCGAAGTCAAGTGGGCCTTAGGAAGCATCACTATGAAAAAAGTTAGTGGAGGTGATAGAATTCCAATTGAGCTATTTAAAATCCTAAAAGATGATGCTGTGAAAGTGCTGCACTCAATATGCCAGCAAATTTGGGAAACTCAGCAGTGGCCACAGGACTGGAAAATGTCAGTTTTCATTCCAACCCAAAGAAAGGCAATGCAAAAGAATGCTCAAACTACGGCACAGTTGCACGCATCTCACATGCTAGCAAAGTAACGCTCAAAATTCTGAAGCAAGGCTTCAACAGTACATGAACCATGAACTTCCAGATGTTCAAGCTGGTTTTAGAAAAGGCAGAGGAACCAGAGATCAAATTGTCAACATCCGATGGATCATCGCAAAAGCAAGAGAATTCCAGAAAAACATCTACTTCTGCTTTATTGACTACATCAAAGCCTTTGACTGTGTGGATCTCAGCAAACTGTGGAAAATTCTTCAAGAGATGGGAATATCAGACCACCTGACCTGCTTCCTGAGAAATCTTTATGCAGATCAAGAAGCAACAGTTAGAACTGGACATGACACAATGGACTGGTTCCAAATTGGGAAAGGAGTATGTCAAGGCTGTATATTGTCACCCTGCTTACTTAACTTATATGCAGAGTACATCATGCAAAATGTTGGGCTGGATGAAACACAAGCTGGAATCAAGATTGCTGGGAGAAATATCAATAACCTCAGATATGCAGATGACACCACCCTTATGGCAGAAAGTGAAGAAGAACTAAAGAGCCTCTTGATGAAAGTGAAAGAGGAGAGTGAAAAAGTTGGCTTAAAACTCAACACTTGGAAAACTAAGATCATAGCATCTGGTCCCATCACTTCATGGCAAATAGGTGGGGAAACAATGGAAACAGTGAGAGACTTTATTTTGGGGGACTCCAAAATCACTGCAGATGGTGACTGCAGCCATGAAATTAAAGGACGCTTGCTCCTTGGAAGAAAAGCTGTGACCAACCTAGACAACATATTAAAAAGCAGACATTACTTTGCCAACAAAGGTCCATCTAATCAAAGCTATGGTTTTTTCCAGTAGTCATATAGGGATGTGAGAGTTGGACTATAAAGAAGGCTGAGAGCTGAAGAGTTGATGCCTTTGAACTGTGGTGTTGGAGAAGACTCTTGAGTGTCCCTTGGACAGCAAGAAGATCCAACCAATCCATCCTAAAGGAAATCAGTCCTGAATATTCACTTGAAGGACTGATACTGAGGCTGAAACTCCAATACTTTGGCCACCTCATGCGAAGAACTGACTCATTTGAAAAGACCCTGATGCTGGGAAAGATAGAAGGCAGGAGGAGAAGGGAGTGACAGAGGATGAGATAGTTGGATGGCATCACTGATGCAATGGACATGAGTTTGAGTAAACTCTGGGAGTAGGTGATGGACAGGGAGGCCTGGTGTGCTGCAGTCCATGGGGTCGCAAAGAGTCGGACAAGAACTGAGCAACTGAACCTAATATGTTAGTTATGTTAGGTTACATACCTAACAAATTAGCAAAACAAGTAGAGTGGTTAAAAAACAAAAATCTTGATTACTCCTAGAAAGGGCAAAAAAGAAGAGAAAAGGGAATGTAGAATAGTCAGGATGACTAGAAATCAGAAAATAATATGGGTAGATTTAAATCCAAGACATGGACTGAAGTGAATAAAGCAAGAGGCTGAACTCTATGCATCTTTTAAGGAATTTTTTATAGTTTACTAGCTATTATTTTTACAGACTTGTCAATTCTGTTGTGAAGGTTTCACTGGAAGTCTCAGATGAGAAGAAGGCTTCTCTTTCATTACCTCTACTTGAAATCTCTGACCATGTGAATGTACTATATTTCCAGTTTTAAAAGCTAATTAAAATAAATATTTGTTGAATGAATACACTGGATATGAAAATTCATGGAACAAAATTATCTTTTGGTACAAATTTAGATGTTCATCCCTCCTTCCTCCCCAGTCTTCTCTCTTCTTCTCTCTTCCTTTTCTAATATGTTGTGCATAAAAGTGGATTAAAGTGGCTTGATTGAAATACTGCAAGTTAAAAAGTACATAATGTATTCCACCTTGTGTCTGAGAAATGTGTTTCAGTAGTTCATCTCTGGTAGCTTGGCACAGGATACTGCCTCATCCAGGAATGGGCTGTGTCTGAGCAGGCAGGAAATATTGATCATTTCTTCTTTAGGCTAGCTTAAAATTCTCCTAATGTGTGTGTTTGTGTCTGTGCACGTGCACATGTATGAGGGAATTTCTAGAAATCTTTAAGACCAAACTTAAGTGTTTATATGTATTAATTTTTTATCAGCAAGCTTCTACTGACTGTATTTTAATCACAGCCTTTCGCCAGTAGGCAATCAAGTAATCTGAAGCCAGTAATATGGCAGCAAAACAACTAAGATTCCCAGAATTAATCATTTCCATTTCTCTTCCATGAGACCAGTGGCTGTAAAACACGATTGGCAAACTACAGTTTGTGGCCAAAGATGACTCATGGCCAGCTCAAGGTCAAATGTAGCTGACTGTCTCTTTTTGTAAATAGAGTCTTATTGAAACACCCTCTTCTATTTATTTATATATTAGCTATGGTTGCTTTCATGTTAAAGTAGCATAGTTAAATTGTTGCAAAAGTCTGAAATATTTATTCTCTGACCTTTTGCAGAAAAGTTTGATAATCCCTATTGTAAATTCACACAGTCTAACATGCAATCTGGAGACACATCCAAAACTAAACTTGCCTTAGTAAAGACAGGCAGACAGGAGAAATTTAGGGCCACGGAGTCTGGTGGTTGTTTTAGGACCTAACGTTGCTATACTTTAGTGTGCACTTTTTCTCAGCATGTTCAGGCTTATAGTGGTATACCCTGGGCATGATGATGGAGTTTAGCAGTGAGTAAGGGCAGAGTGGATTATGTGTGCATCTTGGCAATTTGATAGTGGTGAGTGTGAGAGAGAATGGATAAATGTCATGGGTTTATACCTATGGGTGCAGCAGCTAGAAGCATTGGATTTGATGAATGCCTAGCTACATGAATGGATTATACAAACTTATTGTGCAGGAAAAAAGTGAATGGAATGAGATCTATAATGCCACACTGTTTATGTCAATTAAAATATATGCCTACAAATCAACAATCTATGTGCTGTTATACCCCTTATAATCAAGGAGAAATACATTAAATTTATAGTTGCCTTGTGAGGGAGGACAAAGAGGGTGACTTTGGGAGTGAGTCTGGATTCCTCAATAAACTAGACGAAGGACAACAAAATGGGCAAATGACGACAATGCGCCTTGAAGGGAGGCACCTGAGGTTTAAGGACAACAAAATCATAACCAGGAAGAAAGAAGCAAAGAAGGGCAGGAGAGAGGAAGGAATCTGGACACATACCTTGATTCTGTTATCAGTTCAGTTCAGTTCAGTCTCTCAGTCGTGTCCGATTCCTTGCGACCCCGTGGACTACAGCAAGCCAGGCCTCCCTGTCCATCACCAACTCCCAGAGCCTACTCAAACTCATGTCCATTGAGTCGGTGATGCCATCAAACCATCTCATCCTCTGTCATCCCCTTCTTCTCCCGACTGCAATCTTTCCCAGCATCAGGGTCTCTTCCAATGAATCAGTTCTTCACATCAGGTGGTCAAAGTATTCGAGTTTCAGCTTCAGCATCAGTTCTTCCAATGAATATTCAGGTCTGATTTCCTTTAGGATTGACTGGTTGGATCTCCTTGCTGTCCAAGGGACTCTCAAGAGTCTTCTCCAACACCACAGTTCAAAACCATCAATTCTTCAGTGCTCAGTTTTCTTTATAGTCCAACTCTCACATCCATACATGACCACTGGAAAAACCATAACTTTGACTAGACATATCTTTGTTGGCAAAGTGATGTCTCTGCTTTTTAATATGCTGTCTATGTTGGTCATAGCTTTTCTTCCAAGGGGCAAGCGTCTTTTAATTTCATGGCTGCAGTCACCATCTGCAGTGATTTTGGAGCTCCCCAAAATAAAGTCTCTCACTGTTTCCCCATCTCTTTGCCATGAAGTGATGGGACCAGATGCCATGATCTTTGTTTTTTGAATGTTGAGTTTTAAACCAAATTTTTCACTCTCCTCTGATTTTCATGAAGAGGCTCTTTAGTTCTTCTTTGCTTTCTGCCATAAGGGTAGTGCCATCTGCATATCTGAGGTTATTGATATTTCTCCTGGCAATCTTGATTCCAGCTTGTGCTTCATCCAGCTTGTGCTTGATTCTGTTATAGCATTTGCAACTAAATGGATTTGTGACCTGGTGACAGGCCTTCAGTACTCAGCTTCCAAATTAGCCAGAGTCTGAATGATGGAGGCAGTGATGGTGGTGATGGTGTGTGTGTGTGTGTGTGTGAAGTAGGGAAGGGTCAGAACCAAGAAACTCTAAGCCAAATGGGGTGCATAGAAGGGGACCAGTCTACAGTAGGTTGACTGCAAGCATCCCAAGAAAGGTGGGGTTCAGGTCTCAGCTGGGATCCAGTCCAACAGAGAACATGGTGATGGGGGTGGTTCTTGATGTGGGTTCAGGGAGAAGTCTCCAGCTGTTTGGACATGCAGCTCAGGCATACTGGGTCTTAAACTGAGTCCTTTCTGGGGAGTGGGCACTGAGCAAAATACTGGGTTCTGAGTGGCCCCAGGACTGAGCAGAAGCCTTGGGCAACAGCAGGTTAAATGTCTTCAAAGGCAATCTTTAGATTCTTTGGGCAAATATCATCATCCTTCTGTACTTAATATCTACAATTTGGACTTGTAATATCTGTTCCGGCTATCTCATTGGATTGTTTTGATGGTCAGATCAGAGAACATATAAAGTGGAGTTCTGGGAAAATAAAGTACATCACACCACAGTTATTAAAATATTTAAACAACTTATTAGAAAATAATTCCTTCTTTCCACCCGCCCTACCAGAAATATTTTTCTGGATAGAAATAAAACAAGAGAGAGAGCTGATAAAACTCCAAACATCCAATTTACTCTGCAAGACTTGAGAGAAAACATAATAGCTTTTTTTTTTTTTAAGTAATTTTCTTCAAAAGGAATGTGTTTTATTACACATAATTTCATCTTTCAATTCTAAACAATTAAACCAGTTCTTTCTCATAGTTTTCAAACATTTCTGAGATACATCTCAGGACAGCCCAATTTATAGCCAACTCCTAGCAGGCTGTCCTAGCTGCTGACACTGGAACTTTATCTGGTCCTAATCTATCAGCCTTGATAAACAAGAAAAATGGATATGGTTTTAAAGTTAGCAATTCAGTGGACTTTACGCATAGGAAAGAATGCGTAGGGAAGAAATGGAAAGCTCACTGGGAGAACTGTTCTTGCTAACTCAACTAAGATCATATTTTAAAGGAATACGATAAATATGCTAGTATTTTCTATAATCAGATAATTCAGATACATTTCTAAAACAACTTTTTTCTCATTTAAAAATAATTTTGAAATTACAGTAGAGCCTAATAAGACAGTGAAGAAGAAGTGAAGTGAAGTTGCTCAATCATGTCCAACTCTTTGTGACCCTATGGACTGTAGCCCACCAGGCTCCTCTGTTCATGGAATTTTCCAGGCAAGAGTACTGGAGTGGGTTGCCATTTCTTTCTCCGGAGGATCTTCCTGACCCAGGGATCGAACAAGAGAGTAAAATCCATCAAACATTTGGGGGATATACCCTCACTCATATATATATATATATATATATGTATACATATATATATAGTATATTCATTTCTTGCAACATGAGGCTCAAGCCACAAGTTTTGTGTTCTTCTGCTTTTAAAATATATTATTACATCATGAGCACCTTTTTATACTACTAAATTTTCTGCAATAATGTGAGTTTTAAGAACCAAACAATATTAACTTATGAATGTGCCATGGTTTATTTGACCTTTTCTCTATTTAGGTTACTTTTAATATCTTTTTACTACTATAAATAACATTTCCATGAACATTCTTTTACACAAATCTTTAATAACATTGCTGATTGTTTCCTAGGATAGAGTCATGAAATCAGAACCACTGGGACAAAGTATGTTAACACTTTTAAGTCTCTTACAATTTGTTTATCAGAACCATTGTGAGATTATGTGCCAATCAGTACATATCTTACCACACCCTCAACAACGTTAACTTTCATCTTTTAAAAAAGGTCCTTACCTATGAAAAATGAACAAATTGTTTTCTTTTTACCAGCATCCCTTTGGAGAGCAGTCTTTCTCCTATTTCATAATTATTTAGATCAGACCCGAGAGGTGTAAAGTCTACACTGATGAATACAGAGTATATGCCTCCATGTGAAAACACCATGTATTTTATTGCTTAAACTGGCTTTGCACTACAAACATAGGAGCTATAAGGATAGCTCCTATAATCTGTCTTGATTTTTTTTTTTTAAGTCTTATGCAAACAGAGATGGTTAGATAGCATCACCAACTCAATGGACATGAACTTGAGCAAACTCCGGGAGATAGTAGAGGACAGGGAGGCCTGGGGTCCTACAGTCCATGGGGTCTCAAAGAGTTGGACATGACTTAGTGACTGAACAACAACAATGCAAACAGTATCTGGTATACACACTACTATTCTACAGGAAGAGAATATTCCTTACCTTTCAGTGATGAAAAGCTCTCCAAGGCATATTTTCCTTTTGGATTTTTGGCTCTGCACAGTGTCAGCCCTATGTATTCATTGCAAATGATGGTATTTATAGCCTGGTGTGTAATACTCTGTGGAAGGAAAGCCTGTAAAAATCATAGGCTGGACACCAAGTGTGAGACAGGAAGGGATGTGGCAAAAAAATAAGTGTGACCCCACCAAAAAAATACTGGAGACAGAAATAAAGAATACATAGAATGAAGCAAAGAACAAGCAGCAAGAGAACTGTTTTTCAAGGACTTGAGATCTAGTTTGCTTTTAAATAAAAGCAGGGCCTGATGTAAAAGATTGATTTTTCACTGTTGAGGTTAGCTGAGGAGAGGGGCAGGGATCAACTAGGATAAAAAAAGAAAAAACAGAAACCTTTTGGAGAACAAGATGAAGAACCTACAAGCACAAAAGCCTGCACTCAGGGAATTAGGTTCAAGAAACCCTAAATAAGACTTGCATCTCATACAGGAAGAGAGTGGGCTCAATCTAAGAGCCACCTGAAATTTACCTGTTCACACATTGCTCCTGTTTCTAAGAGTCCTCAAAACAAGAATCAAAGAGCATTTTTTGTTAGTGGGTATAGAAGTTAAATACCCAACATGGTTGTTTTACTAAAGAGTTATGATGTTGTTGGGGAAAAAAAAAACCTTCAATGTGGAGGAGAGTGCTTAAATCTCTGTTACCTCTTTCTGAAAAAGAGCTTATTCATAACTCAAGGCTCCACTGCTTCTCTTTGGCAGCTCCTGAAATTGTTTGCATCAAGTCTAGATGGAAAAAGCCAGTCTCCGTAGGGTTTGCCTGGGAAATGGTACAGAAGAGTTTCTTGTGAGTCACCACTGGGAAGAGGCTCTGAAGGGAAAGGAAAAGGCATAAACTGACAATTATAGGCTAAGAGAAATACTCCAATTAACTTCTTATTTTAGCAAATGTTAAAAGTGTGCATTCCCTAACCACCGCTCTCATGAGCTGTTCCAGCTATTAAGCTATTGTCTCTCACTCCTAACCCATTTCCGTATAATGTTTTGTGATACTGGAGCTGGGACTACAGAAAGCAATTTCTGCTTTGCCAGATGGCTCTCTGTTAGGCTTTCCAATAGAGGGTGCTACAGGGAGACGGTGACTCTGGAGGAGGCAGAAGGAAGGTACTTATTTACTTCCTGCTGGTTCCTCCTTCCCATCAGGGTCATTCCAGCTAGTGAGGCCCCTGGGCTGGGAGGTGGGGGTACTCTCTGCAGTGGCTCACTCACAGAATTCTCTCATTGTTCTTTCCAATGCCTAGATTACAACTTGCTATTTAGTTAACAGCTCCTTATATTAAATTTATGCATTTACCATTAAATAATTGGTGTGGGTTCTAATCTCTCACTGACCCATAAGACCGTATAGGTCGTTATACACAATCAAACAAGTGTCTGGGAAAGTACCTCCTTTTGATAAGGTGTTTTGGCTTCTCTGTCAATCATTAAATATTTTCTTGCTCTGTGTGTCAAAAGTGGAACTAGACTATGGGGACACAGGGATGACGAGACATGATCACCGCCCTCGTGGAATAATTTTTAGGCGCTGACGAAAGGAAGTGCTAAGAACAGCAAGTGCAGCAAGTATGCATGTACTGGCACATGGTTCTCAGACTTCATGCTGGGTCAGAAGTCCCTGGAAAGCTTAAGAAAACATAAGTTGTGGAGTCCCACTCCCAGAGTCTCTGAATTAGTAGGTCTGGGTGGGGTCCAGGAATGTGCTGTTCTAACGAGTCCCCAGGTGTTCACTATTGTTGAGACCATCCTCTAAGGCCACTGTTTCTTGCTGGATGTTGAATTTCCCACTCTTTAACCATAGAGTAAAAGTCACTCTGGCCTTCCCAGGTTGTACTAGTGGGAAAGAACCCACCTGCCAATGCAGGAGATGTATGAGACAAGGGCTCGATCCCCGGGTCGGGAAGATCCTTTAGAGGAGGGCATGGCAACCCACTCCAGTATTCTTGCCTGGAGAATCCCATGGACAGAGGAGCCTGGCAGGCAACGGTCCATAGGGTCACAAAGAGTTGGACACGACTGAAGCGACTTAGCACGCATGCACATAAGTCAGTCTATCACCTTTCTCTCTCCCCTGTCTCACATCTATCCATCTTTTATCTGTTTTTCCCACCAGCACATACAGTAAGTGGTTAAGAGCCCAGGATCTGGAATGTCAGAGTTCCAATGTTCTTCCTCACTAGTTATATGACTAAGCATAGCATTGCTGCCTACCTTTGGTTTCCTCTTCTACAAATGGGGATAATATTGGGATCTATGCCCACCTATTAAGATTTCAAGGACTGGATGAGATAGTGCATGCCAAGTGCTGAGTCTGATATTTAACACCCAGGCAGTATGCAGTCAACCTTGCCTCTCCTTTCTTCAGGCATCTATTGAACAGAATAAGACAGAAGTGCCACAATCAGAGATGCTGGTGGCAGGAGTCCTGAGCCAAGCAGGCTGAGGAGTTACCAGCTGGGATGTATCTGTCAGTTGTGATGTGCTCTAAAAAAGCTGAAATTAGGAGCCTTGGGGCATGAACCCTTCCTGCAGCTGGGAAAAGAAGCTGGTCCCAGAAAAGAACAGACTTCTTTTCAGTCCATTATTGGAAAATGTAAAAAAAAAAAAAAAAAGTTTTTAAAGACTATCATGAAATGTATATTGCTAATGCCTCAGAGCAGAAGTATGCAATTCTTGTTCCCAAATAGCTGTAAATGTCAGTTTTTGTTCCTTATATGTTTGTCAGGAGGGATTTTATGAGCCTGTTCCCTCACTCCATGCGCAGTCTTCAATCAGGGCTCCTTCACATTCAGTGCTCTGCCATTCTTAGTGCCATCTTTCATCGGGCACCCTCCAGGGCACTTGGCAAAGTCTTGATGGTCAATTCTTATGGCATGCTGTGATGCTGAATCATTTCCCAAACAGTCAGTGGAGGGTAAGTGACTCCCCCCAGCGTTATTTGGAAAATAGGTCTCAGGAAGTGTCATAGTTGTGGGGTTCTCTGCAGATTACTTGGTCTGGTCCCAGGAATCCTACAGAACAGTGTGTTGGTGAGGGGGGCTGTGGCTGGATAGCAAAAAGTCAAAAGAAACAGACAATATTTGACCCTCCCATTTTAACAGTGGGTTGGATAAGGAGGAGGTGTGTTTGTCTTAGCCCAGTGGTCTCACCAACAGTGAGCACCTGGAGACTTGTTAGAAAAGCACATTCCTGGGCCCCACCCCAGACCTACTAATACAGAGACTCTGGGAGTGGGGCTCTGCAACTCGTGTTCTCATAAGCTTTCCAAGGGCTTCTGATCCACCAAAAAGTCTGAGAACTATGTGTCACCACATGCACAGCCTTTATGACCAAAACAACGAAGTAGCTGAAAGGGACTGTGTAGGGTGTACTGACCTTGAAATGAAGATATGAGGGTAAATATCAAGCCTGCCTTCCAAGGTTGAATAAAAGGGAAAAGTAGGAAACATGTCTTCATTTTCCTTGAAATTAAAGCACAGAATTGTGGAAAGTAAAAGTTGAGGTCTTCATGACAATGTTGAGGTCAAGTTGATGAAGAGAACTGCCCAAGGGCGAGCTTGAGTCGAGACTCAAAGCTGGAACTCTTGGCACCTCCCTGGTACTTTTCCCTGGTGCCACCCGCAGGGCTCTTGGAAGGCCACTCAGTCTCTGCATTCCTTTCCAGTCCAGGCCTCAGTCACCTCCATCAGGATTATTTCCACATCCTCCTGGGCTGCCCTTTTCTTCAAGCTTCTTCTTGCTTTACATTTTCCTAATAGTGCTCCCTTCAAGGTTATATTCTTCTGAATGTCCTGTAGTGGCTCATTTATTTCTCTATATTTTTTTGCCAGGCTTTCTCAGCCTCCATTATTTGACTCCCTCTTTCTCTTCCATTTTATATTCTCGTACATTTTGCTGATGCCCTTTCCCCAGCAGGCATGCCTCACCATCTTCTGCCTTTTTTTTCCTTCTAAATCAGCTGTCACTAAACTTTTTCCATAAAGGACTAGATAGTAAATATTTTAGATTTGGTGGGTCACATGTTTTTTGTCACAACTGCCTAACTCTGTTACTAACAGGACAAAAGCAGCCAGTTGTAGAAAATATGTAAATGAATGAATATGACTGTGTTCAAAAAAAAAAAAAAACTTATTTACGAAAACAGGCAGCAGGGATAAAAATGCTCAACAAACTAGGAACAGAAGGGAACTTCCTTAATCTGATAAGAGGCATCTGCAGAAGACCCACAGCTAATCTCATGCTTCATGGTGAAAGATAGAATCCTTTTCCCTTAAGATCAGGAAGAAGAGCAGGATACCTGCACTGACCTTCTATTCAGTATTATGCCGTAGAGTTCAACCAGGACAGTTAATCAAGGAAAAACACTTAAAAGACATCCAGATTGAAAAATAAGAAGTAAAACTAGCTCTATTTGCAAATGAAAACTGACATATGATATTTGCATATAGACTATCTTAAAGAATCCATTAAAAGCTGTTAGTATTAATAAATAAGGACTGTAGGATACAAGATCAATATACAAAAATAAATTGCATTTATGTACACTAGAAATGATATTCTGAAAGCAATTTCATTTACAATATCAAAAATACTTAGGAATATATTTAATAAAGAAGTATACATTGTATACAGAGTACTGAAAATTATAAAGTATTGTTAGAAATTTTTAAGAAGCCCTACATAAACAGAAAGACATTCCATATTCATGAATTGTAAACTAAATATTATTAAGATGATTATGCTCCTCAAACTGATCTACAGATTCAATGTATTCTGTCAAAACCCAATAGGGTTTTTTTTCTTTTTTTGGCAGACATTGACTGATTGATCTTAAAATTCATATGGAAATGCAAGGGACTCAGAAGAGCCAAACTAATCCTGAGGATAAAAAACTAAGTTAGAGAATTGAACTCATACCTTCCGATTTCAAAACTTACTACAAAGCTATAATAATCAAGACAGTATCTACTGGCATAAGGATAGACAAATAGATCAATGGAATAGAATTGAGGAGCAACTGATATTCTACAAAGGTGCCAAGATCATACAGTGGGGAAAGAAGTGTCTTAAACAAATAGTGCTGGGACAACTGTATAACTGCATGCAAAAGAGTGAAGTTGTACCCTTACCTCATATCATATTAAAAAAAAAACTCCAAATGGCCTAAATGTAAGAGCTAAAACTACAAAACTCTTAGAAGAAAACATAGGGGTACATCTCTATGACTTCAGATTTGGCAATAGATTATTAGATATAACAGTAAAAGCAAGAACAACAAAAGAAAACTAGATACATTAGACATTATCAAAATTGAAATTTTATGCTTTGAAGAATATCATCAAAAAAACCGAAAAGAAAACCCACGGAATGGGAGACTATTTTTTGCAAATCACATATTATATAAAGAACTTGTATCTAGGATGTACAGTTGACCCATTAACAGCTTAGGAGCTGGGGCACCTATGTATAACTATAAAAATCTATGTATAACTTTGATCAGTCCTCATGTCCACAGTTCTGTATCTAGGGCTTCAGCCAAGCTCAGATTGTGTAGTACTGTGGTGTGTACTTAATAAAACAGTATCCATATATAATTGGACCTGCACTGTTCAAACTTATGTTGTTCAAGGGTCAACTGTGTAAAGGACTCTTGCAAATCAACAATAAAAGGAAAAGTAATCCAATTAAAATAGGCAAAGGATTTGATAAACATTTCTCCAAAGAAGTTATACAAATAGCCAATAAGCTCGTGAAAGGATGATCACCATCATTAGACGTCAGGGAAATGCAGATCAAAAGCATAATGACATAATACTTCACATCTAATAAGAGGGCTAGAATCAAAAGTCAGATAATAACAAGAGACAATGGGGATGTGGAGAATTGTAATCCTTGTTCATTGTCAATAAGTAAGTAAAATAATACAGCCATTTTGGAAGAATCTGTCAGTACCACAAATAATTAAGCACAGAGTTGCACATGACCCAGCAATTTCACTTTTTGAGGTATACACTCAAAAGAAATGAAAACATATATCACTGTCCATGAGATTCTTTGGGCAAGAATACTGGAGTAGGTTGCTGTTTCCTTCTCCAGAGGCTGTTCCTGACCCAAGGACTGAACCCAGGTTTCCTGCATTGCAGGCAGATTCTTTACCATCTGAGCCACCAGGGAAGTCCTGTTCAAAAGAAATGAAAACATATATCAACACAAACATTTATACACAAATGTTCACAGCAGCATTATTCGTAATGGTCAAGAGGTGGAAAACCCAAATATCCATCAACTGAATGAATAGACAAAATGTGGCATACCCATTCAATGGACTATTATTTGGCCATATAGAGGAATGAAATACTGACAAATGTTAAAATATGGATAAAAATCTTGGATACATTAAGTGAAAGAAGCTAGGCACAAAAAGTTATAAATTATAGATTCCAATTACATGAAATGTGCAGAATGGGCAAATTAGAAAGTAGATTAGATGCTACTTAGGTTGGAGTGGGAGTGGAGTGGGATTGGTAAGGGAAGGGAGTGGGGATTGACAGTTAATGGAATTTCTTTAATGCAGGATAAAAATGCTCTGAAATTAGATCATGGTATTGGTTGCACAACCCTATGAATATACTAAAATCAATGAATTGTACACTTTAAAATGTGCATTGAATGGTATATGTATTATACATCCAAATAACTGTTAAAACAATCCAAGCGATGGGCCAGGTTTGGCTTATAGGTTTGCTTATTCCTACTCTAAACTTATCTAAATTCTATCCATCAATGAAGATGTATAAATTAAAAAAATCAGTCTCTTGAGCTCTATGATTTCTAATAGTTGTATGTTCTTAACTGTTCTATAAATATTTGAGAGCTGCCACATGTTAGAAACTGCACTAAGTATCTGAAATATAAAGAGTTGTTGTACGCAGTTATCATTCTAAAGAAGATTATGATCTGGTAACAAAAGCTCATGTAACCAAATACCCAGCACAAAGTGCCATGGTTTATAGACGATGCATGTTCTTGGTGCACAAAGATGGGATATTATCTAAACTTTTCTCTGATGGCTGGTTGTTTAGGGAGTGCTGATCAGAGAAAGTGGCTGAGTGGTGAGACTTCAAAGGAGGCGCAGGAGTTCCCCAGGCAGACAGAGGAAAGGGGTGTTGCAGACCTGGAGTGTGAACAAAGCTTATAGCCGTGAATCAGCACCAGCGTCTGGGAGCCTGAGTGGTTCTAAAGGCAGAAGAGGCGGAGAGGGAGGGCGGCAGTGTGACAGGCGCTGGACTCAAACATGTGCTCCCTGTTTCTTTATCTCGGCAACCCTGCTTCTCTTTTCTCTCAAACTACCGCGTCTCCTTTGTCCTTGATTCCAGTGTAAGCTTTTTTCAGCCCTCAGTGGTCTCTTTGACTGCCGCATGTCCTCCTTTTCTTCTTCCTATCTTCCACTTAATTCTCCACCATGACAGTTTCAATGAAAATATTGTCTATTTACTATTTTTCTGCAAATCTCTTGTCACCATCTGTTAAGTCTTTCCCAGTGTTATTGCCAGTTTTGCAAAGAATGTTCTGGCTCATCTCTTTGACCTGTTAGCTTTCTTAAACTTTTTGGTAGCTAAAAATCCAGAGGTCAGCGTTATGCTAAGTTCTGCTCTCTGCACTTGACCAAGGACAAGCACTGATTAGTATTCAAAAATGATACAGTCTGTATTTTTCTCCTTAATGCGTTACTCTCACCAAGACGATAGAGCAAGGGGGTCCTGTCTCATGGGGCATCCATGAGACGTGACTATCATCTTGTGGTTCCAGGAATCTCCAGGGTCAAGTGCCTTTTACTTGGACACCAAATTCATCAAATGAATAATGTGCCCAAAGCACTTTTTAACTTCTAACCGTAATAACATTGGCATTTCATCATTTTAGACAAGAAAACCCCATGCCTTGGCTCTGGAATGGGGAAATAAACACATCAGGCCATAATGTTCTCTCTGCCAAGGTATAATCTCATCCAGGTAGTAACCAAAATAGGAATATTTTGTGGCGTTACGGGAGAATAAGAAGAGAAGTGGCAGGTGGCAGAGAGGGGAAAGAGACAGAAAGTCAGGGTGATCTGGGGGAAAAATGTGGTAGTTGGGGATGGTCATGCAAGGATCAGATACAGACCAGGTTATGACAAGAATGAGATATATGTAGCAGGAAAAGTATACTAATGCCTTTAATACTCCATTCATTCCTAAAGCCAGACACAAAAATTCTTGGAATATTAAGAAAAATGAAGTTGATGTTTTGGGGGACTTATTGGGATAGGATGTGAGTACCAGTGTCAGCCGATGTGACAGTACAGTAACTCTCAGGGCTGGAGGGCTGGATGAGCTTCCTGAAGCCCTGATGCCCACCTGAGTGATGAAGGGAGAAGTTTCTGTTCATGGATGCATATCAGGCTCTCTGAAAAGGTACCATTTGAGGAACTTGCATCTAATAGCGTGCCAGGAGTTTCTTTTAATTGTATTTTCAATAAATAGTCATATCACGACGATTATCAAAGATGAGTCATAGAAATTGAAGTTTCTCTTCTAGTTGGGTCTCTCCAATGTACTTTGTCAGCATTATGAAAATAAGTGGTTTTTGGGAAACTGATTTTGAGAGGGCAGTGAGTGAGTCATACTCAGGCCACAATGGAGGCGTTACCCTGGCCTGTGAGTGGGTGAGAAGTCGGCCCTCTGACCTTGCCTGCCTCCAGCTCTGCAGCAGCTCTGCAGACCACCCCCGACCCCCTACCGCCTGTCCTTGCTTTCCTTATTTTATTTTTCTTGCCAAAAAAAAAAAAACCTCTGATATCTCAAGTGTCCCTTGGTCGGCCAGGTTTGAATTACATCCTGAATACAAAGACTCTGAGTAGGAATGGGCATCAAGTCTGCCCTTCATCTTCCTTTTCCTTTAATCTCCTCTCTGCTCTTCTCTGACCCCTGACTCCTCCCTTTTTCCAGGAAGGACAGCAACAACAAAACCCTCAACTACCAGACAAGCATGAAATGAATTCAGAGCTGCCTGACCTGGGCACTGTCCCATCAGCAGGATCTGGACCCCCAAATCAACTCGCTGCACGCTTCGCTATATTTACCATCTCTGGTTTTACCTGGCGTCAGTTTCACCAGGCAACAAACCACGTGGTGACTTGCCTGGGTGGGCCCCAAATGTGGCATCAATGTGGCCATTGATTCCTCTCATCACCGGTGAAGGAGAGCCAGGTCCAGTGTCTTGCCAAGACCAGGCCTCTTTCCCAGGGAGCTGTTGACACAAGATTTCTTCAATTATCCCGAAAAGCCCACAGTCTCGTGTGGCTTGCTGCGAAGGTGAAAATCGTATTCTTGCATTTCTAATTAAAGAGCATTCCTTCTCAGCTTCTAGGGATCCTCCTCTGGGATGCCCCATCAAGTTCTGGTTAGAGTATAGCTGACCTCGCTGTGTGAACACTGCCCTGAAATATTGTGATCCCAGAACTGACTTTGCAGGTGACTGAGTTTGGAGATGAGCTGAATTATTCAGGAAGCTTCCCTGCTCACCCACAGAGGAAACTGAGGAGGGAGGCCACTGGGAACCATGGGAAAGAAAGATAGACCAGTGAGGACGCTGGGTTTGTCTTACTCAGCCTTCCCTTTGCCAGGGCTCTGTTGATGCCTATGATTAAAATCCTGGCCCTGCCCACCTGCCCAGCATAGGGGGTCACTGGGCAGCTGTGGATTTGAGTCTTTTTTGCATTAACTTTATTAAACTTTGGATTCCTCAGGTAAAGAGCAAATGGGAGAAAATAACTGCTTGCCTGGAAGATGCTGTGGTTAAACGTTGAGTAGAGAAGTCATCCACTGATTTCAAACTTCTCTCTGTTGTCTCTTTGGCTTTCGTTGGAGATTTTTGTGTTCTCAGTGCTAATGGCCCCAGTGGAATGCAGGCCATGGGGATTCAGGGTGGGCTGTGTGCGTGGTCCAGGGAGGGCATGCAGGTCCAGGGAGGGAGAGGTTGACAGGTCCTGGCTTCTCTTTATTAGAACTCCAGGACCATTTGAAGCACATCATGAGGAACCATTGGCAGACAAAGCTGCCCTTACATCATTCAGGGCTGCTCCGTCACAGGGTCTCAAGGTGTCCCTACAGGTAACAGGTCAAAAGGGACAGACCGACACCATAAAGCTGTGGGTCGGGTGTGAAGCTGACTTTCTTCAGCAACATCAGCTTTGCAGGATAAGGGCTGGAGGATCTTATCTTGGATCTGAAGCTGCTTGTCAAGGGTAGTGATTCATGGAGATAGAAAGACCCCCCCACAGCTGTGAAGGTGTATGGCAAGAAATGGTTTTCCCTTATAATACTTATAAGGAAATTTGATGATTATTTACTTTAAAAAATAAAATGTTCCCATATTATTTTTATAATATTGTCCTTGATATTTGCCTATATTTGGATATGGTTTCCTGCCTGGGAGCCAGCATGGTCAAATTATAACCAGCATACTAGGTATATGATGATGCATGCGAGTCCATCCAGGGTAGTAGAGAGCCTCGAATCCTAACCACTAGACCACCAGGGAGCTTGGAGTGTAATCTACTGGGTATTTCACTATTACCATGTAGGAGACTGAAAAAGAAACAGCAGCAATGGAAACATACAACCCGACGGCAAAGGCTGAGACAGCACGTGGTATCCTGCTTCTTATACCAGTTCTGACTGATGGAGGCTGCGTGCAGGAGGCACTCAGGACTGTGTCTGAGCTCCACAGGTGATGTCTGCTCTGGGAGTGGTGGAGGGCTCACCTGGGTGTATTTGACAAGCTCAAACTATAGGATGGGCTTTCACAACCAGCTTCATTTCCACTTTCCCTACTCCCTTCTCTAAACCTCTCCCCTAGGAAGAGATTGTTGGCTTGGATTAAGCAGGGAGAATCAGAAACATTTTAATGGCCGTGATGGTCAACTTGGGAGTTCAACCTCAGTATGTTCTCACTAAATGCTATTTCTTAGGGGTCACTGAGTTTTCTGGGTCCCATGAGAGTCACCATGAGCATTCCAACGATCCATCTTGCATCCATGTGGCACAAGTGTCCATTTGTGCACCACCAGCTCAGGAGGAAGGATTTCCATGCATTTTGCCCCTTATTAGATATTGTTGTTCGGTCCCTAAGTTGGGTCTGACTCTTTGTGACCCCATGGACTGCAGCACACCAGGCCTCCCTTCCTTCACTGTCTCCTGGAGTTTGCCCAAGTTCATGTCCACTGAGTCCATGATGCTAACTAACCATCTCATCCTCTGCTGCCCTCTTCTCCTTTTGCCTTCAGTCTTTCCCAGCATCAGGGTCTTTTCCAATGAGGGTCTTTTCCCCTTCTGCATGTTGGCAAATATTGACAGGTACCTCCCAGGCCACTGAGTAAGTCCATGGTATTTCTCCCTCCCCACCTCCCTCCCACCTATTGTGAGTAGGAGGCATTATTTTTGTTGTGGCTAAAGCTTGGAAACAGGTGTATCTCCTGTTGAATTCCAAAAAAAAATCCCCTATGTCAGTCTAATCCTGAAGAAATTTCAGTAGTGACACTGGTGACATTTTCACCAAGCTTGGAAAAATCATTTTTGTTTTTATTTACATTATACACAGAAATCATATATCCATATTTTAGCTCCAGACTTTCTTTGCTAAATGGCCAGAGAGAGAAGTAAAAGGACAGGGCATGATAGATGGCTTCAAATACTCCAGAAACTCCAAATCCCTCACTGGATGAAAAGCAAAGTAAGGATCCTTGACAGGTTAAAATCAAGCATTCGAGGTTTTCCCACTGTTGCGAATGAATTTCCAGTTTAATAACTCTCTCAGAACTCCCCCTGCTCCTCTATACTGTGATCCTGTCAACTACTGAGCTTATTTCTGGTGTGTGTCATGAGTTTTAAATCTGACAGTGGCTTTTAATCAAATCCTCCTTGTTTATCATTCAGTTAATGGGCTAAGACTAACGATGAAAGGAAAAAGGAGGTTTTCTGTGATATTCTCGCTCATCATGTGATACTTGAGAAAAATAATAAAGTAATTTACTCAAGGATGAGTTCGTGTAAATGCCATTTCCCCGATTTGTTCTTGTATATGATTTCTGGAATGGTGTGGGATAGCCAGTCACTCTGCTTGAGTACATCCAGAAATGACTATAAATCTGTCCAAGAGAGTTTAGAGACATCCAACTTCTCCCTTTAGCCAAGAGCCACTGCAAAGTCTGGGCACACTGCCATCTGCAGTGTGATCCTTGAAATTTGAGAAGACAAGTCTTCAGGGTCACCTTTCTAGCTTTTCTTCCTTTCAAGTGTTTACCCTGGGAACTTTGAGCACATTCTTGTGAAAAGCACACCAGCTGTCCTGATTTACCTGGCCTCATTTCCCGTGTGTCTGCCTCCTCCACTCCACCCGCCTCGAATTTCTAAATATTAAATAGGATTTTGAAAGTTGGGAGTCCTGCAGTGAAACTATATGACCAGTTGCTCAATCACTTTGTCTCTCATTTCTTTCACTTATAAAGCAGAGATAATCATACTAGTCTCTGAGCTATCAAAATGAGATTGTGAGAATTATGGAAGTGAAGTTTTAAAATGAAAATAAAAGAGGAAGCCATGAGCCTCGGACTATCTGAGGATATACTTGGACATACTTCCTCCTGAACTGTGGGCAGGAAGGTGCCACATGGTGCCACAAGGTGCTGCAGGAAGGTGGATATAAAACAGATGGTTGAGATGCTCATGGTCATTACCATGGCACATATAGAAGACTCTGACTTCCAGGTACTAGTCTATAGTGAGTGCACACTAGAAGTTGAGCTCCCAAGTTGACCATCATGGCCACTAAAATGTTTCTGATATTCCTTGCTTAATCCAAGCCAACAGCCTCAAATTTCCTCACTGATCTTATAGGAAGGAGGTTAGAGATAACATTTAATGCATCCTAAATGTAGGCCATTAGCCTCCTTTCTGAGGATTCTGAATTCCCACAATGAGAAGTCCTAAGTGTGTGTGTCCATGACTAGGATTCAAAGATTCTATACACCTAGATAGGAAAAAAAAAAAAAAATCTTTGTTTTCTTTAAACCTTTAACTAAAGTTATTTTCTTCAATTATAAATGTGAGCAATAAAAACTCAATAGCATAAGCAGTACCTTGCCTCTTTGTTACTCTCAGAGATCAAAGATATTTTCACATGATACTACTGTTGTTGCCCATAGTTTAAAATATCATTTATACCTATCTCTGCTTTGAAATTGAAAAGTTGCTAGACCGGCTACCAGAATAGATTGAGTTAATAAAGAAGCACATATATAACGCTGTATCACACACTTGATTCAAAATGTTTTTCTGTTGCAATAAAATTGGTTTCCTTTGAAACCCCATGTACTTGATTTTATGTATTTAAAAACATTATTCTGTGAAGGAGTTACTAGTATTCTGTGAAAGTTAAGACTGCCTGCCCAGAGCAGGTATCACACCTCTTCGGACCTGAAGCACAGCTTTCAGCAGGGGAAGAATCTGGGCCTCCCGGTCACAAGGGCTGGGGCCAGGCCCTGAGCTCACCTCTAACTAGTTGTCGGGTCACTTAACTTCTCTGAGCTTCCATTTTCCCCCTGTAAGAAGGAAGCAATAATAATTTCCCATATGTTTCATGAGGCGATCAAATGAATAATAAATGTCAGGATGTTTTGCAAACTGTAAAGTGCAATGCAAATGTTGCATATTAATATTCAGTGGTGCCAGACACGTCTTTCACTTAGCATCAAACCAGTGATGAGGGGAAATGAAAGAAAACAATCAGGGGGCCAGATGTTTTGTGTGCAAGAAACCAGAGGAGAAAAGCACATTTGGGGTTTGAATTATGGAACATTCATGCATATGGTTAAGAATATGAGGGAATCAGATAGATCTGGGTAAAACTTCCTGCTCTGCCACTTAGTAGCTGAGTGTCTGGCAAATTATTCAAATGCTCCAGTCCTCAGTCTGCTTATCTGAAAAATAGAGATAGTAGCTACCTCATAGGGCTGTTGGTAAAGATTGAATGATGCTCATTCCTGTGCTAGCCTGTAGTGCTCAAGATCTATGTTTGCATTACTCTTCCAGACCAGATGTCTCTTAGCAATCCAAGATGGTCCAATGAGAGAAACAGAGAGGGACACAAGAATTGTCTGCAGAATTTCTTCGTGAGTTGAGCTTTCCTCCAGAAGCTTTATTTTTCAACAACACATTTTCGGTGAGAGTTTCACCAAGGCTATTTGATGGGCTTGGCCTTTCTCCTGGTAAGCAATAGGTGGTCACTGGCAACCTTAGAACACCTTACTCCTCACTGCTGTTGTGGACTTATAAAATATTCACAACCTAAAAGTTCAGAGTTGTGTTTTATTTGGAGGGAAATTTTAGGACTTCAGATCTGGGAGATAGAACCTCAAGTAACCCTGAGAGAGCTGCTCTGAAGAGGTGAGGGGAGGAGCCAGGTTATATAGAGGTTTTGCAATGAAGGGCAGGTAACCAGAACATTCAAAAGATTATTGTTAATTAAAGAAAAGTAAATATCCCAAGTTAATGTATTTAGTGCTTTTCTATGTATGGGAATATGCGAGAGTTGGAGCTCACTGAAATCATTCCTTTGATATGCACCTCACCTATTTGGGGCCAGTTTCCTGTGTTTTCACATTCTGAGTTTCTTCAGGGTTCACTGTAGGGAGTGGTTGCAGTCTGATGGCTGCTAGAAGGCAGGCATTCTTTCCTTCCCAAGTTCCCTCAGGGCTCACCCGCTCAGGGTTCATGGTGGCTGCAGCTACTGATGATTGTGACATCCTTGTTTAGTAATATGCAGGAAATATTCCATTTCTCACTGTCCAGTATGGTAGCCACTAGCCACATGTGGTGATTTAATTTTAAATTAATTAAAATTAAGAAAAATTTAAAAATGCTGTCTCTAGATTGCACTAGTCACATTTTAAGTGTTCAGTAGTTGTATGTGGCTAGTGGCTACCAAGGAACTATAGAACATGGCCATCTTTGTGCAAATTCTACTGGGCATGCTGTGACTGGCACAGTAGAGACTGTTGTGAGGGGCACAGTATCGACTGGGTAGAGTAATGTAGGTAAAATAGGCCAGCAAACTGCCTGGCAAGTACCCTCCCAACTCCCTACTCCTACCCCATGTGAATTATAGCAGAGATGGGGGTGAAAGGTGCCTACTAAAGACTTGTTTGTGTTAATACACAATATTTGTTTTTCTCTTTCTGACTTACTTTACTCTGTATAATCATCTCTAGATTAATCCATCTTACTAGAACTGAGTCAAATGCATCCCTTTTTATGGCTGAGTAATATTCTTTTGTGTATACTTACCACAGCTTCTGTATTCATTCATCTGTCAATGGACATTTAAGTTGCTTCAATGTCCTAGTTACTGTAAATAGTGCTGCGATGAACATTGGGGCACATTGTCTTTTTCAATTATGGTTTCTTCAGGGTATATGCCCAGCAGTGGGATTGTTGGGTCCTATGGTAGTTTTATTCCTAGTTTTTTAAGGAATTGCCATACTGTTCTCCATAGTGGCTATATTAATTTGCATTCCCACCAACAGTCCAAGATGGTTCCCTTTTCTCCACACCCTCCCCAGGATTTATTGTTTGTAGATATTTTGATGATGGCCATTCTGACTGGTGTGAGATGATACTTCATTGTAGCTTTGATTTGTATTTCTCTAATAATGAGCAATGTTGAGCATCTTTTCATGTGTTTATTAGCCATCTATGCACATATATATGAAATCTAGAAAGATGGTACTGATGAGCCTATCTGCAGGGCAGTGATGGAGGCATAGATGTAGAGAACAGATTTGTGGACACAGCTGGGGAAGGAGAGGGTGGGATTAACTGAGAGACTAGCATTGAAATATGTATATTACCATGTGTAAAATTAGATAGCAGTAGAAATTTGTTGTATGATGCAAGCAGGGAGCTCAAATCTGGTGCTCTGTGATAACCTAGAGGGGTTGGGTGGAGTGGGAGGTGGGGGAGAGGTTCAAGAGGAGAGGACATGTGTGTATCTATGGCTGATTCATGTTGATATATGAATAGCCGAAATCGACACAATATTGTAAAGCAAGTATCCTCCAATTAAAAATAAATACATTTTTTAAAAAGGCTTGTTTGCATAGAGAGTGAGCATAGAGTGTCACCGGACCTTGTGACGATCCTCATGGGATGGCCTATGGAAGAGAAGGGAGCATTCTTCCTGCCCACCCCTTTTCTACTTCCCTCACCCCCTTCCTTTCCAAGGACTCTGACAATTCTTCTGGCAGGGAGCTGAGGCTCCATCCTATGTTATCTCGCCTATGCTGGAATTTATCTAATTAGAATTTAAATTGGGAAGGGATTGTAGGGAAAGTAGTGATTCCAGTGTGAGCTTTCTCTTTGTGTGATCACAGTGGAGGAGAGCAGTGTACCCACCTCCTTTGATATGGTAATATCTCTAGTCTTATTTGCAAAAGCTCATTCACCGGTGGAATGGGAGCCAGAAAACCAGCAGCCTTGATCTGATGAGTTTCTCAGCAAAGTTAAGCATTCACTTTCTCCTTCATAACATGGGAATGTCACTTCCCACCACTCGTCACCTTTCAAGTATACTGGGAGCATCATAAAGAAATGGTTTATAAAATCACTCTTACTGACTAGAAGCTTAAAATCTCTTTTTAAGATTCCTTTCACCTGCCTTCTTTTTTCTCAGCATAGTCTTGGAAGGAGTAGCGTTCTCTTTCATTGTCTTGTCTGTTTTCCAAAACCAATGAACTGATTTCTATCTACTGAGAAGGTATCTTTCTGGATTCACAATATGGTTCTAATGGAGGAGGAAACTGTGACCTATGAAAATCTGTCACTGTTACCTCATAAATATGAAGCTGTATTAGTTAAGTTAATGCTAACTACTGTAAAAGTGTTAGTCGCTTAGTCATGTCCAACTCTTTGCAACCCCATGGACTGTAGCCCGCCAGGCTTCTCTGTTCATGGAATTCCCCAGGCAAGAATACAGGAATGGGTTGCCATTCCCTTCTCTAGGGTATTTTCCCAACCCAGGGATCAAACCCAGGTCTTCTGTATCACAGGCAGGTTCTTTACCATCTGAGCTACCAGGGGCAGTTAAAAAGACCTCCAAATATCAGTGGTTTAATGCAATGAAAGTTATTTCTCACTCAGATTTCATAAGAGGCTTCCTTCCCATGGTGAGTTTTGCAGACCTAGAAGCACCTACTTTAGCATTTCTATCTGCTAGAACTTCTAAAGTTAGCTCACAGGTTGGAAAGTGACAGGCTAGAGGTAGCATATAGCACTTCTCTTTGCCTAGTGTATTAGCTACAGGCATGTGAAGCCTTTGGGGTTTGCATGATGGTGTCTGTCTTCGTTTTTTGTGTGTGTGAGTGTTTTTGTTGTTTTATTGTGTTAAAAGTCGCTTAATATGAACTATACTGTGCTGTGTGCTTAGTCTGTTAGTTGTGTCTGACTCTTTGTGACTCCACGGACTGTAACCCACCAGGCTCCTCTGTCCATGGGGATTCTCCAGGCAAGAGTACTAGAGTGGGTTGCCATGCCCTCCTCCAGGAGATCTTCCCAACCCAGGGATCGAATCCAGATCTCCCACATTGCAGATGGATTCTTTACCATCTGAGCCACCAGGGAAGCCCAAGAATACTGGAGTGGGTAGCCTATCCCTTCTCCAGGGGATCTTCCCAATTCAGGAATTGGACAGGGATCTTCTGCATTGCAGGTGGATTCTTTACCAGCTGATCTACCAGGGAAGACCATGAAACATACTATTTTAACCATATTTAACTGTACAGTTCAGGGGCACTAAATACATTCACATTGTTGTGCAACTCTCAGCCTCATCCATCTCTAGAGTTTTTTCCCTTCTTAAACTGAAACTCTGTTCCCATTAAACACTAAGTCCCCACTCCACCCTCTATCCCCAGCCCCTGGCATCTACTGATGTACCTTCTGACTCTATGAATTTGACTATTCTAAGTAGCGGCTCAGTCTGTCTTTGACCAATGATTTTCCTCTTTTGCCAGAAGCAGGGAAGTGGGGGCTTGCAATGCCAGGGCCAGCCTCAGTGTCTGTTTCTTATTTAGAGCTGAACGTCGAGTCTTAGTTGAACAGAGTTAATCAGATTTGACTGTAGATGCAGCTCCCACATCCACAGGGGATTCTGGCTAAAGAGGGTTTCAAGGAAGCCTCCATCCTTGGTCGAGCATCAAGATCGGGGCCCAGATTTCCATTTCTCTGCTGACAGGCTAATCCTGAGGATGTGTGAGTTTGGAAAGACATCTGTCCCCAGTGAGTGATGATAACTCCCCTGAAAACTGCTGAGTGACGTCTTTGCCACCCATCCTAGAAGTACCTTTTGTGTGAGTGAGAAAGTGGTTGATCTTGGGTACCCTCAGCCTGCAGTGGCTTGGAGTAGGATTTCTGTTCCTGGCCAGAGATTAGAAAGGGCTGAATTCTAGTCACTAGACCAGCAGGGACCAGTGACCAGTGATAAGGCCCTGGCCCATCAGCTGTCTAGAAATGAATTTCCACACAGAGACAGAAAGTAGGTGGTGGGCCAGAAACAAGTAAAGTGTTAATTGGGAGGAAGAAGAGTACATGTGGATAGACACATGGGTGGGCTCAGAGAAAAAGCTGTGCCCTAGTGGTAGTTTGAATCTCTTATATAGGGCCTTTCTGCTGAGTTTCCTTTGGATGATCATCTTGCTTTGCCTGATTCTGCATCCAGGTTTGGTTTATCTCAGGGTCCTCCCATATGTGTGAGAACATCTCTTAGCCAAGATGAATTCCAGTGAAGAAGGCCTATGGGTAGGTTGGCATCACTATGAGGCGACGCTCCCTCCCTTCTTGATCTTCAAGGAGCCCTTCTGCTCTGTGTAGTCAGGAAGGTCTCCTTGATTTCCAGAATAAGAAATATGTGGTCTTTTATCTCTTACCTGGGCAGGGCCCAGCTCTTCTCTTGCATGGGGTCTCTGTCCACAGGGGGCAAACTCTGGCTGTTCACCCCTGTTCACCCTGGGGCCCATCTGTCTCCTGCCTCATGGTGACCTCGGGTAACTCTCAGCTCTTAGAGGCAGGTCCTCAGAGACGTCGTCCTCACAGAGTCCCAGCAGCAGATGGTTCCCATCAGATCCTCTTTCCTTCCCTAGAGCGCGCCAACTATCTCTTTCCACTCAAGCTGGTGTCAGCTCAGGCAAGGCAAACTAATTTTAACCCGAGGGCAAGTAAAAACATAATTAAGAAGGTAAATCTGTTTCCCAAAAAGCATACAGTACTCTGTTCACTGTGCATTTCTTTTGGAAGCGTCCGGAAAGACAAAAGACATGCATTTGTCAGTACGGAGACAGCTGCTCATTTGTTTGCAATTAGATACCCAGCTTCTGCTGCCCTGTGCGGTCTATTTTGGAGGGCAGGAGGGAAAAGAATTTTAACTCGAAGTGTTGAGCAGAGGGAAGTAAAACCCTGTACAGGCAGCGAATTCTCTTTGAATAGAAATGCTTGGTGCACCTAGGATCTAAATTGTCTCCTGGGTGGCGCTGCTTTTTGCTTAATGTAATCTCTGCACCTTCACATTCCCGCGGAGAAGCCAACAGATCAAGACAGATGAGCTTTACCAGTTGCTTAAATATTTAAAGCCATAAGCAGGCTCCTGCTCCTTCCTGGAGGCTGTAGTTTGACTCCTCGCTGGCCTGCAGCTGGGTGCACTGTTGTGTAAACCTCCAGTCCCATTGTTTCAGCAGGTGACAGCCAGTGAAATGACAAGCCTTGGTCACCAGGGCACAGAGGGCTGGCCCACCACCTCCCTCTCACGAAGGGCAGGAAGCTCTTTAGCATGCCCTACTTAGCTCGCAGTTCGGAGGAGAAGGTCGCTCCGTTCCCAAGAAGCCATTCAGTCATAATAGATATGGTGAGAATGATAGCCCAGAGGCTGTGGGTTAGGAAAACACATTTATTGGAAGCGGCCCGAGACCGCAATAATTAAGTGACACAAATGAACGCAAGTAAATGAAATCTCACCCCAATGTGTGCGCTCCACCAGCCTCCTCTCCTCTCTGTACAGCAGCTGGGGCTGGAGAAAGCAGGATCAGGAGAAGAGAACTTCTGGAAGGTCCTCCTCCCCCACCCTCCGCCCCCAGCAAATTCTTCTAGAAACTTAATTCTGAAAGGGGAGAGGGCAGCAAAGACCTGGACCTGCCATGTCGTGTCCCCAGATTCGGCTGGCAGCCTTGGGTGTAACTTGGGACTGGCCTTTCTCTACTTCAGTTTCAAGGTTTGCTGGCTCCAGAATCCTTATCCTAGTCATTTTGAAGAGCATAAAGTGATTCTTTAAAAAAAAAAAAAAAGCGTTTAAACAAAAGCAAAAAGCGCAAAGATGACTGCAGTGATACACTTATGGAGTTTTATCTTCCATTCATTCTCTTAGCAAAAATTTATTGGATGCTACCACATGTCAGGTGCTGAGACTATAGCCGTAAATGATCACAATAATGAACCTGATGACAACATCAGCAACAGTAATAATAGCCGACTCTCGAGTTTACTATTTCCAGGCACTGTTGTGTGTCAGTATGTTAATCCACTCATCCTTGCAGGAATGCAGTAATACACAAGACAGCCCAAGGCCCAGGCCCTGCCCAGAAAGAGGAGGTGAGGAGAGACCTCTGCTGGGGCAGATCTGGGGGTTAAGGGCACATGGAGGGCAGGGCCAGCCCTGGGAGGCTAGGGAAGGCACTGGAAGTGATGCAGACTGAGCCCATCAGCAGCCACTGAGGCAGGAGGAGGAAGTGGCCTGGAGCAGAGAAGAGACACTGGGAGGGAACCGCAAGATCAATAGTTCTGATGGCTGGAGTCTGAGGTCATGGTAAGCGATGTTGGAGGTGGAGGAGAAAGCAGAAGAGACATCCTAAAGGAGGACACCAGGGATGTCCCCCGGAGACCTGAAGGCAGAGTGAGAGCTCGCCAGGCAGGGGGAGGGGGGCATGGCTCAGGTCCTGGAAAGCCTGAGGATGGGCACCCATGGGGAGGGTGGGAACAAGGCCATCACCGCTAGAGGCATGCTCAGGGGGCAGCATCTTATTCTGAGGGCACAGTCAGATTTCCCTTTGAGGAAGAGCTTGTTGGCTGCAGTGTGGTGCATACATAAAAGAAGGCAGGGGGATAGCAGGGAGGCGCCAGGAGACCTGGTGAGCCGTGGCAGTGAGTGATGAGGGCTGCGGCAGGAGTTCAGGACATGGTTTTGAGATAAGCAGGAAGGAGGGTGGGATAGAGGGTGCGATCCAGGGTGGTTCTGGGATCCCCCCATCCGTGCACAGCCCGGACAGTGGCGGGGCTGCGGGGGGAGGTCGGCGAGGTCTCCTCCTGTCACCACTCACATTTGCATTGATCCCCCTCTTCCTCTCTTCTCCTGGGGTCACCGAGGAAGGTTTCTCCACTAAATGGGGAACAATGCTGTGTCCTGCTCAGTCCTTCCCCTGTTGTCCACTCCTCTCTGTCTGCACCCCACTGCCCACCTACACAGCATCCTCAGGGCCCTGTTCACACCATTGGTTTAAGTGTTCATGTAAGTCTATATCCACAGTGGGGATCACTTAGAAAATTTTTTTTTAATTTATTATATTTATTTTTGGCTGCACTGGGTCTTCACTGATGTGCACGGGCTTTCTCTAGTTGCAGTGCAGGGGCTTCTCATTGCAGTGACTTCTCTTGTTGCAGACCACAGGCTTTAGAGCGCAGGCTCAGTAGTTGTGGCTTATGGGCTTAGTTGCCTCGCAGTATGTGGAATCTTCCTAGACCAGGGATTGAACTTATGTCCCCTGTGTTGGCAGGTGGATTCTTAACCCTTGGACCACCAGGGAAGTCCTGGGGATCACTTTTGAATGCCAACCTCATGTCACGGCCCAGCAACTCCCCAGCGGGCTTCCTCAGGAACCTGATGGCCTGGCTCAGCCTTTGACCCTGATGTATGTGCTCCCAGATCCTTCCTGACATCAGTTCTGTCAGTCTTCAGGCTTTTCTTTCTCCCATAAGAGATTCTTATTTGTCAGACTCCCTCAGGATCCATGGATGGGCTTCAGGGGATCCAGGGTCACTCTGGAATTCTGTGTAAAGTTTGGCTGCATGTGAGATTTTTCCTGGGAAGAGTACACAGACCTGTCAGGTTCGCTGAGGAGGTCATGATCTCCCGAAAGCTTAAGAATGGTTGGTCTGGGCTTTGACGTCAAGGTTAAAATTTTTCTGGCTGATTTTTACTCTCATTATCACCATCATGTCCCAGAGCTGAAGTCCTTGGATCTGTTCACCTGATCTCTTCACAGTATCACCAGGAATTAAAAATAAGCATTTGCCTGCTAACTCTTATTCCCATCTTGCCCTGAAAAGCCTCGCTACCCTGCCGAAATAATTAAAATCCTAACCTCATGTATTTACATTCTGTGGTAGGAAAAAGTCACTACCAGAAGTCCTTCATCCCACAGGTCCCCATCACTTTTGAAGAGAGACAAACCCTTATTCTAAGTCTCCTGATTTGACAGCCCTGTACAATGGTAGCAGCTGATGGTGTTGGTACTTATGTGTCAGGCACTGTGGTAAACACTTTACTGGTATTCTCTCGTTTAAAACTATGAGATGGACACACCCTTATTCTAAGTCTCCTGATTTGACAGCCCTGTACAATGGTAGCAGCTGATGGTGTTGGTACTTATGTGTCAGGCACTGTGGTAAACACTTTACTGGTATTCTCTCGTTTAAAACTATGAGATGGACACTAGAGTTATCTCAGCTTTAAAATGAGGAAGCTGAGGCAGAGAGTAAATAGCTAGTAGCAAACAGCAGACCCAGGAGTCACACTCAGGTAGTAGAATTTAGAGGCTCTGTCTTATCTTCCCACTGAGCCCTGTCTTCCCTTCATCTGTTCCCTTGTGATTGCCACCTTTGCCTTCCCCAACCAGGAGATCACTACCCCGACTTGCTTCCCAGTATGGAATCAGTACCATCTGGAGGCATATCCTAACTCTTTCTCACTGAAGTCCCTTTTGGAAGCAAAATTCCAGTGTTCCAAATTCCAACATTAGATATTCACTCCTTTGGATTGATTTTCTTCCACTTCACTTGAGCCTCTTAAAAAAAAAAAAAAAAAGAATAGACCTAGGGATATGAATTAGGGAGTCTCATGGACTACAGTGATAGCCCTGGAAGATCTGAGGGCAGAGGATGTTCAAAGAGGGAAGGGAGTACATAAAAGGACACTCCCTGAAGCTGTTGCCAAGGACCAGCCCTGCATAGGACCCCTACCCCATCTCCATGTCAGAAGGAGTTTTGTGAACTAATTCATCCCCAGATCTCCAATATCAGACTCTCCTTGTGTCCTTGTTGGTACTTCCACAGCTGGGAAAGTCTGCAAGCGGACCATCTAGCACTGTGCAAAAACTCTTGAGGGTTCCTTTGCATTTCCCCTTTGTGAGGTTGGGGAGTGGTGATCTATCACCTCTAGGAAGTTGGCCAATGGCCTGACATTACCTGATATTAGAGAACTGACCTGGGTGTCTGGGAAAGAGGGTCTCATAGTTATACAACAGGGGCAGCATTATCCCCAGGGGCAGGGATACAAGTGGTCAGCTAATGGCTTGAGAGGAGCCCCCAGGAGCCCTCCCTTCAGTTCCAGGGTTGGACATCAGGTTTTCTGTTTTCCTGTGGAGGCCACTGGACTATTACCTGGGAGAGGTTCTGTTATGAGTTGAGCTGTGTCCTGTCAAAATTCACATGTGAAGTCCTAACCCCAGTGCCTCAGAGTGGCTGTATTTGGAGCCAGAACCTTTAAACTGGTGGCTAAGCTAAAATGAGACTCTTAGGGTGGGCCCTAATCCAATCCAACTGGCGTCACCTTTATAAAAAGAGGGATTTGGACACACAGAAAGTCAGCAGGTGTGCGTGCACAGAGGGCTCACGTGTAGAGAGGTGGCAAGAAGGCAGATGTCTTCAAGTCAAGGAGAGAGGAAGCCAGCCCTGCTGACACCTCGGCTTTGGACTTCCAGCTGTCAAAACTGAAAAAATAAATGACTGTGAAAAAATCTAGTCTGTGGTATCTTGCTTCGGTGGCCCAGGCAAACCCATACAATCTCTGTGACTTTTAGAGAAAAAAATCTCCAAAATGTTATGTACCTAGATGATCCTTTAAGATGAAGAAAATATTATAATGTGTCTATTGATTTCCATCTGATTCTATGCTAATTTCAATTTATTTTGTATGTTATAAAATTTATATAACAAGTGAAGGTGGTAAGACATGCTTATCACATGTAACATATTGGGGGTGTGTGCTTAAATATTTTTATAGATATGATGAAAAATATTGGAGACCATTGAGCCAAGATGGCAGCTATCTGTGTATCTCTAAATCCTAAAGACAAATAAGAATAATTTCTCTTCTCATAATTACAAGTGCCCTAAAGAGTTTATCATTTGTTCCCTACTCTTTCCCCAGCTTACTAAAGATGTTTCAGGAGCTACTCATTGCCTGCATCAGGGAGATTTATGTCGTCATTACTATAATTGTTATCTGTGAGTACTTGTGAGTAATGGTTCATAGAAATGTATTCTATTGAAGGGACTGGAGGCAGCAGAAAATCAATCCATTTAAAAACCGTGCCTTCCTTAAACCTCTCAATTCCATTTCCCCCCATTTTTCCTTTCTGCTCTTGAAGAAGAGACTCAGCATTTTAGGATTCTGAAGTTGCTAAAATTGCAAACTAATAATATTAGGGAAAAGTGCTTGGCAGATCTCTGCAGCTCTCTCTTCTAGTCACCCAGGTGCATTCAGCCTCAATTCTGGTCTCAGAGCAGACTTCACAGAGCCTGGCCAGACTGAGGGAGGTGGGACTCATTAACTTCTGCTTCCAACCCTTGAAACTCTGCTTATGACTCCTTGAAGACCTGTCAATAGGGACTTCCCAGCTGGTTCAGTGGCTAAGACTCAGTGTTCCCATCGCAGGGGGTCCAGGTTTGGTCCCTGATCAGGGAACTAGATCCTACATGCCTCAACTAGAGATCCAGAGCTCCACAACTAAAGAAAAATCATGGGTGCTGCAGCAAAGATGTGGTGCAGCCAAATAAATAAATGAACAAATATTAAAACAAACCTGTCAGTAAACTGCCTTAGTGCACATGCCCCCAAATTTCAAAAACACTGATTGTGCATCTGAGATTCTGAAACTCATAAAGAAGTCCATCCAAGCCCCTTGCTCCTCGAGGGGAAGAGGCAGGGATGGCCCACCGCAGGCCTGACTACATCTTGGCCAAGTTCGCTCTTTGCTCTGTGGTTGGGCAGGAACCATTCATCTTCATTTAAAAGGAGGAAGATGCCCAACCTAATTCCAAAGTGGGCCACTTTGGCCTGGCTCTGCTAGGCTCAGACTTGTAACGGTCTTGTGATGAGACAGGATATGGAAAGCTCCTGGGAGTGACTTCCCCTGGCAGACTCGGCGGGTGGAAGGTTGTCCACAGAGACCCTGTACCGAATTGAGTCTGCTGAATGTTTGAAGTCAGTGCTATGGTGGTGACATTAAAAATGTCTCTTTGGCTGAGTGGTAATCTCCTTTCATTGTTTAAATGGGCCCACAGGGCCCAGGAAGGTCACAAATCTCCATGAAGGGAAAGTGGCTCTCAGAATCCTTATCTGGCAGACATATCACTCTCCTGACTGCTGTGAGGAGGCCAGGCAGCCTGTACATTACCCCCGTGTCAGCCCTGGGGGGTCACTGTCACCCGTGTCCTAAATAAGCGCCCCTCTGACAGGAGCATCGGCCGAACTGGCCTCCCAGGACAAGGCCTTTTGAGACCAATCAGACCATCTCTAGTTTAGCATCTCCATGCCATCATTTTAAGACCATGTCGGTCTCGTTTGGAGCCATATAAAAGGTCTTAGAGCTTTGCTCAGATCACAGCTGGTCAGGTTTGGTTCTCAGCTTTCTGGAATAAAGGAACGTAGCATTACGGTGGAAAAAGGAGGGGTTCTACCGGCAGGCAGACCTGGTGTGGAACGCTGACTCTTTGTGGATGTGAGATCTTGGGAGAGGAATAGAACTTCCCCTGCTCTCAGTGATTTCACCTCTAAAATGGGGATAATAAAATCTACTCTATAGGTGTTACTGTGTGTGTGTGCACTCAGTCTTGTCCAACTCTTTGTGACCTCCACGAACTGCAGATTGCCAGGCCCATCTGTGCTGAAATTTTCCAGGCGGGAATACTGGAGTGGGTTGCCACTTTCTACTCCAGGGGATCTTCCCAACCCAGGGATCAAACTCTTGTCTCTTGAGTCTGCTGCAAGGGCATGTGGATTCTTTACCACGGCACCACCTGGGAAGCCCCAGATGTTACTGTGGTGAGGGCTAAATGCAATGATGTCTGCAGCACACACAATGGACACACAATCATGTAAGCTTCCTCCCTTTCCTTCCTGGCCAGCAGGGTTGGTGCACTTGGTCACTATATTGTCTCTGTTTGCAGTCATCATTCATAGCTGTGTTCCTGTTGTGTCCAGCTCAACAGGATTAAGACTAATTTTGTTTTTTTCCTCTCAATAATATTAGTTCATTTTTTTTATTCAGTCATTCAGCACACATGCATTTTCCTCGTACTATGCAGGTGCTAGGACACAGATTGAGAAAGTTAGATATTGTGCCTGCCTTCAGAGAGCTTCTGGCTCACGGGCAAGGTAGATAAAGACTCCCTGGCCTGTCTTAGCAGGTAGTCAAGGGGCCTCCCCCAGGAAGTGATGTTTGTGTGAGACCTGAGTGAAAAGCACTAAAATGGCCACATTTCCTCCTTCTGCTGCCTCATGGTCAAGGATGGACATTCACAAGCTGGCTAAAAAGGGTACACAAAGCTTATCAGGCAGAGGACACACCCACAGCCCTGGCTTTGTTTATTCTGTTCTCTAATCAACAGAACTGGTCAGACTTGTCCTCAGTCTCAAGTTTGAAGTGGAACTCAATAAAGAATCTGGGACTCAACAAAGCCCAGGCTTCGGTGATCTGATGACACACAAGTTTGGCATTGATATTTTGCATGCTGTTTGACTCAGAAGTCCCACTTGTGGAAATTAATACTGAAGAACTAATAACGCATTTGACTACAAAGATGTTATTTGCCAAATTATCTTAGCATAAAGTCTACACATTGCCAGACATCACAGATAATCAAAGAAAGCAGTGCTTCTATGATTCTGTGAGTATTTTCTCCAGGACTCCTGGATCCCGCAGTTACGGATGGATTTTTCAGAACCGCTTTGCCCACATGTAACCACCACCTATTTCTACCTCCATTATGAGTGACCCAAGAATACCTGGGCCTTAACATTTCCTGGGTCTCACATGCCGTATAAACACACACACACACACACACACACACACACACACACACAGAAATGTATTGCATTTTTGACTCATCAGTCATAGAGGTCCCTAGTAGGAACAGGGTGAATTGGATTTGCTCTGCATAAGTGTCTAGCTTGACAAATCTAAAGCAATCCATCCTTCATCCTCTTCCTCCTTAAAGTCTGACTGGCCGTCTCAAACATAAAATGGGATCGGCTCTTGAGGGATTAGGGACAGTCCCATGACACAGGGGCTAATACCTCACACGGGCAGCAGACAACCACACAGAAGACCTAATCTCTGCTTCTTTCAGACAACACAAGAATTTGGACTTTTATTAAATATTTTTATGTAAATAAAATACAAACAACTGAAATTGCTGATGTAGAAGCTGAGCAAAAAGAATCGTGCACCCCAAGAAAGACGGGAGATGGCAAAATGTGCTCTGACATGGAAGGCAAGACCAAGCTGGGGCACGGAAGTCCATTTCAGGCCGTTTTTGTTGCTTGACTGCAACTGATGACCTTTGATAGCTTTCTTGGCCCCTTGCACACTTTTCCATTGCCTTTGGGATCCTGGCCTGACCAGATCCGCTGAATAGGAACCCACTCCAACCCAACCTAATGCAACACTAGGATTGGACAAGCATGTTACTTTCTGTGACTGAGATCTCCCTTCTCTTCAGACTTACCAAGTAGCTCAGAGTTGATGGACCCAGAAACAAACACCAAGAGTCTCAAAGATGACTTGTCTTTAGGTCAGTATCTGCCTTGGGAGAATGAGATGACTTATCTGTAAAACAGGGGTAATGATAACTATGTCATAGAGATGTTGTTAACATTAGTAATTAATGCATAGAGAAACTTGGCCTATCCTCAAGGAAGGAAAGATAATGTCCCAAGCTCATGGGATCTTGTTAGAAAATTGAGATTCTATTTCATTTATGTTCCTTTAAAGGAATAAGAAGGTACAATCTATTTCAAAGGATTAGTCTAGTCACATCACTTTCCTTCTAAATAACATTTCTGCTTCTGATTGTATTTTGGATCCACTGCTAATGTGCATGAGTTTCCAATTTCCCTCCAGCCACTCTGCAGAAGTGCAATATTGGTTCTTTGTCTTAGGGATATTTCATTTCCTCAATCGTGTTAAATCAAACAAACCTCCCATACCAGCAAACAGAAAGGAGCAGCTTTGGGCCTCTGAACTAATTTGCACTGGCAAAACTGATCAGGCCTTCCTCCAGCGTCTTAATTAGGAGTCTTAATCCTTTTTATTTAAAACCAGAAGAAACACAGGACGTGGTAGGAAACTGAGCGTATTTATTTAATGCAGACAAAGAGCTTTCAGAAAGTTCACTTAATATACAGTGTCCACAGAAATATATGTCCCTTTCTTTCTAATAATTCTTCCAGGATAAAGTATGGCTCATGCTCAGATTGGAACCATCAGCTTTCATGTTCTCTTTCATTTAAAGAGACAGTAATTCCCAGCCTACTCTATGTTTCCAGAGACTTTTGACTGGTTTGCTTTAATTTCTCCTGTGACATAAGGAGAGAGAAACTCAGAAGATATTCAATATGGTTCACATTGAATTTTTTAAAATGTGATGAATGGGTGGTGGTGGATGGAGTTTGGATGTGAGAAAATGAAGACAGAGCAAGCATGATTATGAATCATCTCTGTGGACTCAGAATAGGTCTTCCTGAACGGATACTAGAATGCCTCTGGGATTTGGAATAAGGCAGGTTCTTCTTGAAGCCCATTCAAGGTGGTTCAGTCCTTGAGGAAACAAGCAGATGATGTCAAGGTACACTGATGCAGCCCTTCTAAAGGGCTGCTGAAGTGTATGTTCAGATCAGCATGCTGGGATGTCCCCCACTGGTATGATCAAGTTAGGTTCCTGGACAGCTTGCTTTTTTATAGAACCACAAGCACGTGAGCATTTGTTAACACTAGGTGTGGATATTGAGAAGTGAGGTGAACCTCAGACGCTTTCAAAATGATCAGAAAGAGATTCCATGACTGAATGGGCCCAGAGTCCTGATCAATTTTCAGTCCATTTTCTCCCACAGAGAAAAGACTGGATCCTCAGAAACCTCGGCTTCCCAAGAGGTGCATCCATTATTTCAGATGCTTCTCAGCACTGAATACAATCATGACATCAGTGATTCATGGTATCACTTTTAGGATGCTCCGGGAGAGTCTTAATGCCTTTGGTCTAATGTAGTGTCTTATAACACTTAATAATCAGTGTAATGGCGAGAGCTACCTAGGCTTGGGTTCACACAGGGACCACTGGTTTTATGTTCCCCAAAAAGATTATCTTTTTAGATATAATTGTTCATGATTTGGAATAGAGCCAAGTTTAGTCTATATGGACTTAAAAGAATTAATTTGATCACTTTCAAAAACATGGAGTAAACCTAAAGTCAAGACATTAAAAAAAAATGGCAAAACCCCAAAAAGTAACCTCAGGTATTTAAAATACTCTTAATGCATCAAATAATTAACTGACTGAAGCATTTCATTGTCATATATCTTTCATTTCATCTATTTTTACAGTACGCCTATGAAACTGACAAGTCATATTTCTACTTTACAGGAAAACAAAACAAAATGAAAACAACTAAGAAAGCAAGCTAAGTAACTGTCTAGAGAAGTACAGGATGAGAGTTTAGTCTCTCAACTAGTAGACTCCAGAAGGATTTGGAAGAAATAAAACAGCTGTTTGAATGTGACTGTTTGCACTTTTAAGAGACAGGTGATATTGAAAACAATTAATCCTCTGAATTACCTGTAACATCGACCCCTGCAGTTTTGTTTATGTTTTCCTTTAGGAAAAGATCTGCTTGAGCATTAATCCACATCCCATCCAAATGATCAGTAATTTTGAAATTATTGAAATCTAATAAAATTTTATTATTTACCATCCCTTAGCACATAACCATTATCCTCAATCTAAAGCCTGACACTACATGATTATCCAATAAAGTTGGAGTTATTTATTTATTTTTGGTCTCCCAAACGTACTGCTTGTATCAGAAGTAAGAGGGCCCACCTGATTCCTAAAGACTTGGAGGGGCCGGAGGGGTTCAGATGCTGGCAAGTCCATCCCCTTGTTTTCCCAAAGATGATATCGATTCATCTGCTGCAGACCACAAACTTGGGATGAGAAAGCCACATAAGCATATGAAACAATTACAGATCAGCACACCCAGCCGGCTGTCAGCAGAGAAAACTGCAAGCACCACTGAATAATTATGGCTTGAGCTATTGATTGGGACCACAAAAGGGTTTCATCCAAATGCTTCTAATTTGCCAAACAGAGGGAAGTGTGCTGCAGAGAGGTTGCTTCCAATAACGGCATTTCTCCCTCTGCTAATTAAGAGGAGAGCGTAACAAGGTGAAGGGGATTGTTTTAAAATCTTGCCAGGTAAAATCTATGGCCATTTGAGAGGTGGTGAATGAGAAATGAAGGGCTTGTCTTAAGAAATGGCCTAAAACAACGGGTCTGGGATGAGTTTGGGTCCCGTGGGAGACCCTCATCTGGTCAAGTACCCTAGATTTTCACTGGCCTGAGGGTTCTTCCGAGAGATGATAGGTTTACGGCTGAAATGATGGCTGGAGGCCGAGCAAGGCTGAGGTCTGCTCTCTGGGTTCGTTCGCAACTACTCCCCTCCTGTGACCTCAGAATCTCTCTTTATCTCAACGTTTGGGCCCCACCCTTGAGGAGGAAAGACAACAGTACCTAACTGGAACTGAGGAGGGATTTTTTTTTTTTTTTAAACATTATTGTCAACTGAAGTCCACAGTTTATTCAGATTTCCTTAGTTTTTACCCAATGTCCTTTTTCTATTCTAGGATTTATCCAGGATACCATGTTACCTTTTGGAGAAGGAAATGGCAGCCCACTCCAGTACTCTTGCCTGGAGAATCCCATGGATGGAGGAGCCTGAGAGGCTACAGGATCTTAAAGAGTCGGACACGACTGAAGCGATTTAGCACACAGCACCATGTTACCTTTAGGTGTCACGTCTCTGAGGCTCCTCCTGGCTGGGGCAGTTTCTCAGACTTTCTTGTTTTTGATGACTTTGACAGTTTTGAGGAATTGTGGTCAGATATATCATAAGATGCTCCTTTATTGGAATTTGATGTCTTTCTCATGATTAGACAAATAAAAAGCACAGGACAAACTTAGCCTAATTAAGGTAAGGAGGCATAATTAGCCGTAACAGGAAATTCCCTGGTAGGCCAATGGCTAGGACTCCGTGCTGTCACTGAAAAGGACCTGGGTTTGATCCCTGGCCAGGGAACTAGGATTCTGTAGGCTGCACAGCATGGCCAAAAGAAAAAAGACAACTAACCATAACAAATATATGCAATAATTCCCCCTTCCCCAAACATGATACACACAGATACATATTTTGTGTCTTCCAAAGTGCCTAGCTCCAATCTTCAACACAGAGATAATCTGACATTTGAATGAATGGAGTGATGGATAATTTTTTTTCTCCACTGCCATCGTCTCTACTACCCTCATGTAACTCTATGTTAATATCATTTTAAACCTTTCATAAGACTTTCAACCTCTTCTTATTATGACATAAGAAAACGCATGATAGGTGTCTTCGCTCTTGTTTTAAGTACTTCTCACGTGACCCCCCCCACCCAGGCTTAAATTGGCCACAACTGTTGTAAGACCCCAGTACTAGTGGGATCTCAAGAAAAAATTCTTTGCAGAGGTTACAATACACTAGCCCCTAAAATAAGTCCATCTTTTTGTATCCTTCAACAACAGTTCTTGATCTTCAAAAACTGTCAAATATTCTATAAGATGAAATGTCCATTATAAAAGGGGATAAAAATAAATAAATTGGGAAGGAAGAGGCTATGGATGAGCTAATTACAATCTTCTAGGATTGTAGAAGAGTTGAAAGAATCACACAAGCTTGAGTCCTAGTCCTGGCTTTGCCACAAGCTAGCCGTGTGACCACGGGAAAGTTACCCAACCTCTCTGTGCCTCAGTTTTCCATCTATAAAATGAGAAAAATAATGCTGACCTGGCAGTGCAGAGGTAGGTTTATAGGGAGATAACATATGTCATGTGCTTAGCACTGTTCCTGACACAGACTGGTTATTCAGTAAAATTTAATTCCACCTCACCTGCTATGTGATCTTACATATAATAGAAATAAAATGACCTCCTATTTTTATGAGTCTTCACAGCTTAGAAAGCATCTTTTCATGATTTAGGTTGATAAACTATGGTTGTCCTAGCCCTCCAAAGCCCAGGTAAAAGAAAATGAATTTTAATTCAAGTAACAGTGATTTGGGTTGGACAAAGCACATTTTTGGCCATTGAGATAATAAAACTCAGAACCAGTTATCTGGGGGCACTGTGGACTCTGTCTTTGGGGGAGCTTCAAAGAGGAGTAGGCAGCTTAGGGTGCCCAGCAATGACCTGATCAACACCAAACAACTGTCAGAATCTTGGCTGATGGGGAAAAGATGATGGGTCAGGAGGCAAAGAAATTGCTTTTTATCCGTGAACATGAAAGTGAAGTTGCTCAGTTGTGTCCAACTCTTTGCAACCCCGTGGGCTGTAGCCTACCAGACTCCTCCGTCCATGGGATTCTCCAGACAAGAATACTGGAGTGGGTTGCCATTCCCATGTCCAAAAGATCTTCCCAACCCAGGGATCGAACCAAGGTCTCCCGCCTTGTAGGCAGACGCTTTACCCTTTGAGCCACCAGGGAAGCCCTTTTTATCCTTAGGATACTCCAAATCCACCTTCTGCTTTTGGTGATCTTCCCAAGTTCTGCCTCTAGATCTCATAGCTTCCTGGAATGAAATGTTGCCTGGTGGAGATAAATCTTAGTGCATAACCCAGTGAGCCAGAAATAGTTTGTTTCCATACTGTTTAAAACACCAGCTTAATCTAGCTCTTACCTTCTCACCTGAGCTTGTGAGAGACTCAATTTCAGCCATCTGGGGGCTGCTCCCCAAGGCTGTGCCAAGGCTCTGGGGGCTCATCTGGTGCCAGAGACTTACCAAGCCTTTTTGGTCCTGCTGAGACCTCCTGGCCATGTTGGGGGGTGGTTCCTTCTCTATCACAATCACAGCACTGACACCCACACTGTAGTTTTCCCACTGGGGGAGTGGGGTCTGACTCCCCTTCTAAAGACCCAGCAGCTTGAGGACAGGGCCTGCATCTTCTCTGAGCTGTCTCTGGAACTGGTATGACCAGTATGTAGCAAGGGCATAAGAAGGATGCGTTAATGCATCAACACATGTTTCCTTTATAGCACAAAGAACATTAGGTGGTTTTTTTCATCCCCATGACTGTGAACCCACTGAGGGGAAAGGGTGGTGCTTTTACCTCTGTTTCCTCAATGCCTATAACCTGCAACGAACGTTCCTTGAGTAAGGGCTGGCTGGTGCTTCCTTCACTGTGCACTGTTCTCTATGGCTCTGTCTTTGTACCTGTGCAGTCCACGGGCAGGGCTCTGGATCGGTCATTATCATAGAGACTGTCGTGTCTGTTTTCTCCTGCAGAGAGCCTCCGAGTTTTAGCTGGGCACATGACTGCCCCTGACAAAAACATGCTTTTCCAGCCTTTTTTTTTTTTTTTTTTGACAGAGCACACAACTAATTCTGGACAAAGGGATAACGTTATTGTGATATAAGACACCGTACTTTCCACTTCTTCCTCCCCTTCACACCATCCAAGAGGGAAGCGCCCTTTGGCAAAGGGGGATGCGTGCAGCACCCTAGGAACAGTGGAGCAACAGGAGAGAGGAGGCTGGGTCCCCCATACAGTGGGGCCTCCAAACTGGCCCCAGACCCTTGGGGGCAAGAGAAATACTTCTACCTTGTTTAAACCACTGTACCGGGTGTCTCTGTGTGCGTGCTCAGTCATGTCCAACTTTCGTGATCCATGGACTGTGGGAGCAGCCCAAATTTTACCCTAATGATTCCCTCCTCTCAGTACCCTTGCTGCCTGAGCAGGACCCCTTCCCGGCTGGTCCCTCTCTGCGTTTTCATCCTGCCGCGTGGCACTCCCAGGGGAGGTCACGCTGAGGAGGCAGGAAGGCAGCCCGCCTTCGCTGCTCCAGCCTGACTCAGCAGTTTCAGTTTAATGAGATGACACAAACGATCGTGCCTCCCTGGGAGGAATGGGCCTGTCCTCCCTGGAGACCTATGGAAGGTCCTGGCATTTCCATCATTGCTGAGGTTGGCGGTCAACGGGAAGACAGGAGTCCTAGAAAGGGGCAGGAATGTCACGGCATTCACTGCCCCAGAACCAAGCCCAAACTTCAGTAAAAGGGAAGAGAACAGTACCTGGGCTTGCTTCACCCTGGCAGGTGACCCTGAAAGTGCCCTCCTGACTCTCCTGGGTTTGCCAGGACATGCTTCACAAGCAGGACACTTTTCACACCCCAAAACAGCTGTTTGCTTAGCCCTAAAGGCCTGGAAAATCCCATGGACAGAGGAGCCTGGTGGACTACAGTCCATGGGGTTGCAAAGAGTCGGACATGATTGAGCAACTAGTGCGCGCGCACGCACACACACACACACACACACACACACACAAATGGTGCTCACCAGCCTTGTCAGGTATGCAGTGGTCCTTTGGCTCCCGGCCCTCCTGTAGCCTTTGCAGCTTTGTTGCATTCGAGGGGCACAGACTGCAGCTGATTCTGCATTCTCCTGTGTGCTGGGCTCCTCTGGGAAGCTCGTGACCTGCCCCCTGGACCCTGCCCCAGCACTCCCGCCTATAGGCCCCCACTTTCCAACCTCTGTCCAATGAGGAATTTCTGCTCCTGAAAGCCCTGCTCGCTCCTCAGTCGACTACCCTGTGCCAGCGCAATCCTTAGACTCTCCCTGGAGCTCTGGTTTCCTTCTCTGAACTCAGGTGGTCAGGTCAGACAAAGTCATTACTATTCCAAACAGTTTTTAGTTTGTATTTTTTGGTGGTGCCTGTGATAAGCAGCCATTTCTCACTCATGAATGGCGGTAGGGCTGTGGGACCTGAATGTCTTCTTTTATCTAACACACGTGGAGTGCACACTCTGGGTCAGGCGCTTTGCTAAGCACTTCCATTTAAATTAGCTCAGCGAGTCTCCCCAGCAAGCTTATGAGGCTGGTGCTATTCTGATCCCCATTGTACAAACAGAGAAGCCAAAGTTGTAAATCAACTATACTTCAAAACACCAAGAACGAAGCCAAGGCTTGGAGAGGTTCAGGAACTCTCCATGGTAATCTGGCTCACAGCAGAGCCAGGATTTACAGGGCATCTGGCCCAGGTGCCTGCTGGCCCAGCTGTCTCAGGTGGATTCCTTCCCTTCTAAAGCATATGGTGTGGGACACAAATGCAAAGTATCTTCAACGAGGGTAGAAAAAGGCAGGACCAGACGTGCGGTATCGAAGGTCAGACATACATAACAGGAGTAGAGCCGGATACAGAGTGTGAGGTCAGAGGTCAGGTTCCAGGATGACCTGGAACAGGACTGCGGGGCAGGTGGGGGAGAATGGGGCAGGGGTGTGGGCTGAGAATAAGGCGAAGGGCCAGCAGCTTTCTCCTACTGGGTGTTGGCCACCTGGGTTAGGGAGAGGCTACCTGTATGCAGGTGCTAGTTGGGGTCTGGGATGGGGCGATAAGTTGGGTGTTAGCATCTCTCCCTTACAGTGAAATTAGCTGCTTCCTATGGCTCATCTCCCTGCACCCCTGTCTTGCAGGAGAAGGTCCCTGGATGTGGAACATGAGTATCTCCTCCAGCGAAGGTGCAGAGGCTGAGGGTATGGCCATGACCCCTCCGTCCCCTGACTTTCTGCAGCGCCCTCCCAACTGCCGGGCCCTCCAGCACTTCCTGAGCAGCAGTCCTTGCCAAACCAGGCTTCCTCTGTCCGAGCCCTACTCCATCGACTTTCTGGCTTTATGCGCTTTAAAATAGCCTTGCTGTTAGGTGCCCAAACC